>NC_134084.1:4303638-6703638 GCF_000715075.1 Nicotiana tabacum | reverse complement strand
GATTAAGATCTGAATGATTAAAATTCAGACTTCTAAAACAAACACACTTAATGTTTAAGATCTGAATGATTAAGATTCAGACTTCCATTAAGTGCAAACAAATAAGGGGGCCTAGCGTCAGAGGAAATAGAAAGAGAAAATGATCAAAATGGTCCTTAATGTATTTGAGTTGGTTTATCTTGGTCCTTAATATATACCGCTTAACAGATGTAGTCCTTGATGTTTAGAAAAAGTGAACACTTGTGGTCTTGAACCCTAAAACTAAGGGATCGTTTGGTAGGGTATATAAGAATAGTGCGGAATAAGGTGTATTAGTAATGCATGTGTTAGTAATGCAAGCATTAGTTATGCAGATATTATTTCTTATCTATTGTTTGGTGTGGTGTATTAAAATTATATGCATTGCATAATTTTTTTTTAAAAAATAGTTGTTTACAAAAATGTCCTCCATATTCTCTAGCTTTAAGGGACTTTAAGGACAATTGTGTCTTTAACCATACTAATGCATGCATTAATAGCCCTGGTATTACTAATGTCATGGTTTTCTATGCATTACTTATACATAGGATAATACCAAGTATGATGTATAACTAATACAAGTATTAATTATACACAAACCAAATAAGATATTAGTAATACATAAAGCTAATGCTTGCATTATGTTTTCTAATACCTCTTACCAAACGACCCCTAACTAACTTATCAAAAACAATCGTTAACTTTAACACCGGAACCACGTGCAACTCACGTGACAGCGAAAAAAAAAAGAGAACAGAAACACGTCGGGTTGTCGAAGAAACTCAGCCGGAATTAAAAAAAAAAAGGCAATTCAACCGGATGCTTACTCTGTGGGAACAAAGTGGTTCCACCACCAACTCCGCCGAATTCAGCAAACTCTGGTCGACGACGAAACTAGTTGAGCCGCAGTCCGCCGATTTAAGCTCCGGTAAAAAAGTCAGCACCAGTGACATGGTGGAAGAAACTTGTGGGAGCGGTTAAGGCTTACTGGGTGTCTGCAAAACTGATGAAGAAGGGTAAAAAGTTGTGTCAATTTCAGTTTTGGATTTGAAAAATGCTTCTTACCATGTCACCGAAGCTTGAACGGAATCGAAAAAGTCCTTCGGCACCGACACTTCGATGTTGCACCAATGAAATTATTCTGGTTTATAATTAGGCAAATGGGTATTCTTTTTCAGGTGATTTTTTTTATACTTTTTCGAAGTTTCTGAGAAATTTAAAAAAATGATAGAAGATGGAATGCTAGATATTTCTCTTTTCTGATTTTGTTATAAATTACAGTCTACATTGTAGTACACCAAGTGAAAGTAAATGTTGAAGTTAAGAATTATAGCAATTTTTTTATTTTTTTTGTAAACACGAGACCAAATTTGTGGTTCTTGGGTGACCATCTGATGCATTTGTTAGTTGCACAGAAATGAGTAAAGTGACTCAGGTTTGGGAACTAGAAGTCTAGAATCTCATGGAGGGTATTTTTTTTTTTTTAATGATCACGTGAGTTATACGTGGGATCAGATGTTAGGGTTAACAATTATTTTCGAAAATCTATTAGTTTTAGGGTTGAAGACCAAAAATGTCCATTTTTTCTAAATAGTAAGGACTATACCTGTTAAGGGGTATATATGAAGGACCAAGATAAACCAACCCCAATACATTAAGGACTATTTTGATCATTTTCTAGAAAAATATTGTCTTTTGGACCAAAAATTGAGTCAAGGAGAGAAGGAACCCTCAGTCAAAATATTGTCTTTTGGACCAATAATTGATTTTTCCTTGTATCCTTTATGTTCTTGTTCTCGAATTTCTGCTAGTTTAGTCTCACGAATTGGTCGATGGAAATAATTTTTAATGTTGTAGCTGGTTTTGTTGTTGAGGTGGGGAAGAAGGTGTGTAAATGCATCTATCCTAAGATTGAAAATACCGTCCGTTTCACATCAAATGTTGAAAGTGTAACAGAGGAAATGGAGAATTTAAGAAAGTTTAGAGATGATATCAAAGGGAAGGTGGAAGGAGCTGAGGGAGAAGGCTATAAACCAAAACCAGAGGTTCTCCAGTGGGTCGAAGATGTTCAAAAGCTGGAGACTGACTGGGAATCTATGAAAGAAGACATTGCAGCGGCTAAGATGGTTGCATATAAATGTTGTCCAAATTGCAGTCTTCGCTCGGAAGTCTCCACTCAAGCACGAATCATGCGAGATCAACTTTGCGACCTTAAAAAAATGGGAGAAAATTTTGGATCCAGTTTGGTGGTTGAAAATTACCAGGTGAAAAAAGTGGAGTACATCCCAGGACCATCAATAGAAGGCCAGTCAGCAGCAACAAGAAATCTCAACAAAATCCTACAACTCTTAGAAGATGATAAGGTAAATTGATTGTTGAACTTAAACCATTCCAAGACTAGTAATCTTAAATTGTTTAGGATTGGTAGTTGCTAATTTACAACAACAACAACAACAACAACAACAACAACAACAACAAATCCATTGTGATTCCACCAGTGAGGTCTAGGGGAGGGTAAATATACGGAGGGGGACCTTACCCCTACCTTCAAGAGAGATTGTTTTCGGACGACCCTCGGGAAAAATAAAAGAAGGGCAGCAGCAAGCACACCCTGGTTTTCTGAAATATCCACAACCCTCCTCAACCTCAACTCCACCACCCTCTCCCAAACTTTTATAGTGTGGCTTAATAGCTTGATGCCTCGGTAGTTGTTGCAACTTTGAATAGCACCCTTGAAAAAATCCAACTCCCGAGATCATAGCTCTCGCCTCATAGAAGAAATACTATGAAGAACTTAAGCATCTGGGTATGAAAAAATTTAGGTCAATCCAATTTTGATTAATCTCTAATGGCTAAGCAAGTGTCAGGATGCTATATTTTTTGTTATGTTTCTATGTGTTCTTCTTTTTCCTTTGCATCCACACCCAAACTATAATGGTAGTGCTTGAATCCTTTCAGGTATGCATCATTGGTGTATGGGGAATGGGAGGAGTCGGTAAAACGACTTTGGTGAAGAATCTGAACAATGAGCTCCTAAAGACTGCTACGTCAAGCTCTAATCTGTCTTTTAGTGTTGTGGTATGGGTTACAGTGCCCAAACCGCCAACAGACATAAGAAAGGTTCAAGCACAAATTGCCAACAGATTAAACCTAAAGGTAGACAGTGAGGAAAGCGTAGAACGCATTGCCAGCAGAATTCATCAGAGGCTCAAGGAAGAAAAGAGTTTCCTTCTTATACTCGATGATGTTTGGCAAGCTATAAATTTGGATCATGTAGGTGTGCCCCAACCTGAAGATCCCGCAAGAAGCAAGGTAATTTTAACTTCTCGTTTTGTTGATGTTTGTAGGCAAATGAAAACAGACACCGAAATGAAGGTGTTGACATTTGATGAAGATGAATCTTGGCAAATGTTTGTCAAAAATGCGGGAGATATTGCCAATCTGGAGCATATTCAACCAGTTGCAAAGGAAATTGCAAAGGAGTGCGATGGATTACCTTTAGCAATCACTGTCATCGGAGCATCTATGAGAGGGAAGAAGAGGGTCGAGCTTTGGAAAGATGCTTTGGAATCACTTAGAATGTGTGAACCTCACAACACAAATGTAAAAGATAATGTTTACAAGGTCATTAAGTGGAGTTTTGATTCTTTAGAATCTCAGGATATTGAATTATCCTCAGAGCAAAGAAGCAAACATGTGAACAAAAGGGGAGGTGACATTCAAAGTTGTTTCTTGTATTGCTCCTTATATCCAGTGGCTATTTCACCAGATGATGTCATAGATTGTTGGTGGGCGGAGGGGTTCCTTGGAGAACGTAACACATATGAAGAAGCCTACAACAGGGGAATTACAATGATTGAGATTCTAAAAGATGCCTGCTTACTAGAAGCCCATGAGTGGGATTCTGTAAAGATGCATGACGTGGTTCGCGATGTTGCTATATGGATAGATAATTCCCTGGGGGATAAGCACAATTCTCTTATTCAAGCTGGACTTGGGTTGTCTGAGATATCACATATTAAAATGTCAGCTTCTGTCAAGAGAATGTCTTTTGTAAGCAACAAAATTGAACGTTTACCTGATTCCTTCATGGAGTGCCCAGAGACAACAACTTTACTTTTGCAAGACAATTGTTGTCTTGTGGAAATTCCCGATACGTTCTTTTTGGCATTTCCAGCCCTAAGAGTTTTGAATCTGAGTGGAACTGATATTAGAGCACTGCCTTCTTCCATCAATAGTTTATATCAATTACGTGCTCTAATACTAATAGATTGCTACTGGTTGACAGAGTTACCACCTATTGGTAATCTTTGCAATTTGCAATTGCTTGATTGTCATAATACAAGGTTACATCATCTGCCGCCAGGAACGGACAAGTTGACAGATCTGAGGCGTTTAACTGCAAATCATTTGAAAAGCATCGACCTAGGAATTCTTCTCAAATTAGCTAGCATGGAAATGATAAATGTGCCGGGTACCCGTCTTGAATCAGCTTCTTTTGATGAGCTCTCCTCTCTACAGAAGCTGACCTCTCTTTACATCAAATTGGATAGCTCATCAGTTTCTAATAGAGACCACACCTGGATGTCTAGATTGAAAAGATTTCAAATTGTAGTTGGGGAACCTCTAATTCAGAGTTATTCCTACTACGTACCAAGGAAACTAGCTATGCCTACAGTTTTCACCAACTCACCACCAGAAATAACCATCTCCGAGTGTGAAATTTTCAGTAAGGGAGAGCTCTCAGGCATGTTGCAGTTTGCTTCAAATTTGCGCTTGGAAAACTGCAAGGGTCTCAGGAAGTTGATTGCATACGACAGTTTTAATGGAATAAAAGAACTTACAGTACGTTACTGTTCTTGTGATTTCAAACCAGCAGAAGAAGGAAGTGGACGGTTTGACCCTCTGCCAAATCTGGAAAGTCTCCGCCTCAACTTGATATTTAATTTAGAGAGTGTATCTGATATCAGTCATCTTGTGGGTCTAAGATTTTCTAAATTACGCAGACTAGATATTTCCGGTTGTCCAAGACTGAGATGTCTCTTTAACGTTGGTGGAGCTTTTTCTGTACCGAATCACCTGGAACATATTGGAATTGACGATTGTGATGAACTGGTAGAGTTGTATGTGCAATGCGGCTCAAGTCAGACGACACTTGCCAACTCAGAAATTCCAAGAGTTCGGAAGTTACTGTTGGAAGACTGTCCAAGCTTAGGAACACTGGGCGAGAATACATGGGAACACCTGCAGGAACTTAAGTTGAAAGATTGTAATCAAATAAGGAAGCTTCCTCTGTCTATTCAAACCTCCAAGAACATCAAAGTAATAGAAGGACGGTCAGAATGGTGGAACCAATTGGAATGGGATTCCGATAACTTCAAGTCAAATTTAGAGCATTGTTTCCAACCAATTTATTACTGACAGAAGGATCAAAGTTGAGGCTACTTCCACTGCATTTCAGATGATTTACCAATAAAACTTTTAGATTTCTCAATTAGTATGGTTTACAAATTAAAAAATAATTCATTAATGACAATCAAAACTCAATAATCTATATCCAGATGGAGAATAAAAGAGGAAGTGAAACTTAGATACACATGCTCACACCTATACATATTTAATGCACGTAATATTAGAAATATCAATTATAAAAAAATAGTGGTAGATTTCTATCAAATTATTCTATTTAAAAATAGTGGTAACTCGTAAAATGATTATTCTATCTATAGCGTTAATGTATTTAAATTAAATCTATAATAAGAGATAATTATTTAAATTGCAAGTAAAACACCTTGGTAAAAAAGAAAATTTCATATATAGTATAAAAAGGTATTACAGAATTGAGGGATTGAAAATAACAACAAACCCACTAATGTCTCACAAGCCACAATTGGGGTCTGGTGAGGGTAGTGTGTACGCAGACCTTACCTCTACCCTCGAAAGATAGAAAGGATGTTTTCAATAGACCCTCAGCTCAACAAAGGTAATTGGGGGATTGAAAATGGAAAGGTAAAATTGGCATTACGTGAGATAGGAAGGTGAGAATGTCTTATGTTCAAAGCTGAGGAGTTTTATTTTTAACTGTTGTAGTTTTCATCCTTTTGTAGCTAAAAGAAAAAGGTAGTCATGAAATGGAAAATATTTACATTTGAAATATTTGGAAGTGATGATACAAACCGATGTAAATCGTTTTAATACAATTCCTCCATTTTCTTTTCCTTCCTTTCCCCCTATTGACTTAAGCGAATTCTTTCATTACCTCCCTGGACTGATCACTTTTATAAGGTCTTAGATTCACTCGTAGCTTTACCTCGGGAAACTTATACTTAATAAAAACAGATTAAGGGTGTGTTTGGTAAGATAAAAGTCATTTTCCAAAAAATATTTTTCGAAAAATGATATATTTTTTGAATTTTCTTTTATCCTGGAAAATGTTTTTCGTTGTTTGGTTGGAGAGTCCAGTACCCGCTGAAGTGAAATGCGCTTCAGCATCATCAACAGGCACAAAAGAAATGAAAAAAAATGGATTTGTGGACTCGCCTCAAGATGGAGCGGAAGAAATATTTTCTAAACGGGCTGATAATATTGTCTAAGTGTTATATGAAGTTCACAATTCAAATGTTATCAAGTATGTTGAGCTTGACTCATTGTTGCCTCATGCATGAGTGGACTAGAAAGGCAGAAGAAGGAACTTCTTGCACCAGAAAAACAGAGTTTCGAGCCAAAGTTAATTGGTAGAGTTTGTTGTGATGCATTTCATGTCTTATATTTTTTCTGCCAATAATTATTCCTTGTTTGTACTATTTTTCTTCTTTCTGGTTCTGATATTTTGATTGCTTGACTGTATACTGAGTAATTTTTTGTTTAATTTGTGTTGTGTAGTACATTAAAAAATTTGGCATATGTCCTTGCTTTTGTACAATTATGAGCTAAAGTGCCATTGAGGGAAGAAAAACTTCTTGGATAATCACTTGAAAAAAATATTTTACATATTTACAGAGTCAATACCCTGCAGATTACAGCGGATTACATATACACAAAATGACCAAGTGATATTGTTAGTCATTGTGAGTGGTGAAGTGTAATATCCATACTGATTGTGATGCTAACTGGCTTGACAATTCAAATCTGGATCATCAACTGTGTTGAAGTACAATGTGGAAAGTTTGTCATCAAATTTGGAAACCAGCTGATGGACAGACAATCCGCAGTAACGCTTCCCTAGTCGAGCAATAAAAATGTCAATTATTTTCTTGAACATGTCATCACCTTGTATTAGGGGCTGCTCCACAAATTCAGCTAGAGGCATCCACTGTATCGCGAACAGAAAGGCAGGTTAAGTAAATGCGAGGTAGCATAAAACCACACACACTAGTCAGAATTGGGTCTGACTCAACCCTTAAAGCTAGATCATGAGGTGAAGATTGTCCAAAATCGTATAAGAAAAGAACTATCAAATTTTCCCAATCAATATGAGACACATAATCCGTTGCATGCCCAGGATCGAACATCTTGTGCATGGACAATAGTGTGGCACAAACCCAAGAGCATGGATGGGTGTGACGCAAAACCAAGAATAGGGATGAGTCTGAGTCTGATGCTATGTTAAGGAAAATGGACATTGGCCTAATTTAACATAAAAAAGCAAGTTCATCGGACGAGGAAACACAAATTTCTCCAACCAATGTAGAACATTAAACAATTATTATTGCCTGTTAATTTATACAATATGCTTACCTTAGCAGCCTTAATTTCTAGATCATCAACCATGATCTGTTTTGATAGAGGTCTTAATAGGCAGACGAAGAACAAGTCCGACTTTTCAAAGGCCACGTTTTGTGCATGCCTGAAAGAGGACATCGATAAGTGTTAATTAAAAAATGGAGGCTATAAAATAAACAATTAGAGTCCAAAATTTAACCAGCATTTCACTTGACACTTTAAACTAAGGTTTAGAGTGTGATTGTCTCAAATAACATGAGGGAGAGCAAGAAGCTCAGTTAAGCTTGAAGATGGGCAGTTTTTATTGTAGTTGGAAGAAAGTAAATCTTATATTTCTACATCAGATGCACATCCTTTTCGATCAATTTGTTACACCAGAAAGCAAGAAATGTCCTAAACAATGAAGTCTAGGAGAGCCTTAGCGCAACGATAAAAGTTGTCGCAGTGTGACCAATAGGTCACGAGTTCAAGCGGCAGAAATAACTTATTGTAGAAATTGCAAGTAAGGCTACGTACATAAGAACCAATGTGGTTCGTCCTTACCTGAACCCCGCACATAGCAGACGCTTAGTACACTAGGTAGTCCTTTTTTAGTAAGCAACAAGTGTCCTAAACAGTTAAGTCTAGCAAGTAGTACTTCTATATTCTGTGTGTCTGAGGAAAGTTCGCTCGGATACTTATCGTATCAGCATTTCATGTTCTTATAAAGTACGCTAATATAGATCTTCCTAGCTCTAAAAAGGCATATAATCATGAAAAATGCATGGTCCTTTGAAGAGGAAGATTTTTGTTACCTAAAAGCCATAACCTCCGCAAATTCAGTATCAATCTGGAAAGAATAATGATAAAGAAAAATATCATTATGATTACAATTGCTCATTATAGATTGCTCATTTAAGTGAAAAAAATATGTTAAGTGTGGATTTCTTACCCCAGTTTCCTCCTTCACTTCTCTCACAACTCCTGTAAAGATCTCCTCGGACTGTATTTTGACACGAACAGTTTTTAAGGAGTTAAGTATACAGAATACATGTTTGAGTATTTACTTCTGTCAAAAGTGACCAAAATGTTAAGGTCAAATTGAGTTAAGTATACAGAATACATACCTCAAGAATGAAACCAGTTGGTATTTTCCATAGCCCTGAAAGAGCCGGCGCAGAATGTTTCTCTTGCACGACGAGCACCTAAATGAGTATTTCATTAGGCTACGAGATTACAACAACAACAACTAAAATAACAACAACAACAACAACAACAATAAACCCAGTATAATCCCACGCGTAGGGTCTGGGAGAGGGTAGTGCGTACGCAGACCTTACCCCTACCTTAAGAAGGTAGATAGGTAGTTTCTGATAGACCCTCGACATATTTCAAGCACAATGATCTTCATAAGCTTATACATGTTAATAGGAGGTCCATCCAAATAGAAAAATATGCACCTCATTTTTATTATTGATCACAAAACCTCCAACTCCAACTTGATGAGATGCATTAGAAGGAAGCATGCAGGGTTCATCTGGTATCCAATAAGTCAACATGACATGTCCTTTTTCTGAATGATGGTACTGAAATCCTTCCTACAAAAATTTAGAGTTTGACCATTATTTTTAGCCAGCATTCAATATCAAAAGAACTAACGCCAAAACTTACAAATTTAAGAAAAGTGATATAATACCTTTACTGCAATAGGAACAAGATCACATTTGTCCACTGGTAGCTTAAGCCAAACTCCCTTCTTCCCCTGCATTGGGAGCCATTTATTAGCAAAAAGGTATTTTATAAGATGTTATCTAATAATATTTGACAAAAGTTGTGAGTCTTTTGGACAACATTCCAAGTACGTTTTACAGTCGCAAGAGTTATTGAAAATAAAGAGAAAAGAAGTGAAAATGCAATGGCTTCCACTATGTAGTAACAATGTTGTCAAGAGCGCGCTCAAGTCTTGAAGCGAGGCTCAAAACATGATGAACGCTTAGCAGGTGCTTCAGCGTTGTCATCAAGGCTCTAAGGCATACTTTCCTTGCCAATGAGCGTAAGCGATGCTAAACAAATGATATTTTGCTTTGTCGTAGATTATTTTCAATTTCTTTGTCCATATATTTTTATATCCCATATACATATATATATATATACATATACATATACATACATATATATATATATATATATATATATATATATATATATATATATATATATATATATATATATATATATATATATATATATATATCTATACTTTTTCCCATTTGCGCCTTTCTTCACTAAAGCACACACTTTATTTGCTCTGTGCTTAAAGCTCCAAAGGACCTGAGAGCCTTTTTGCACTTTTCGCCTTTGATAACACTATGTAGTAATCAACACCAGACAACAAATCTACTCATGAAGTTTGCAACTATTCTAATATAGTAGTTGCTGCTAATGAAGTACCTTCACTTTCCAATGAGCGAGAGATGCACGAAGCACAGACGTAAATATGGCCGGATTGGATGGTAGTCTTTCTGCGTTGACGATTACCCCTCCATATTCATCATCAGAGGCATCAAGTACCCATTTATCTCTAAAATACAAACCTGTACGGTTTGTACCATTTATCTGATAAGAGAAAGTGTCCACTAAGAAATTCTTTTTGGTGACTGAACTTGTAGCATCATAAGAAGTTCTTGAATAAGAAGCCTTCGTTGAAAGCCCTGAAGGTAAACCAGAAAAGTACAGTATTTCAACTTCATTGGCAGTACAAAAAGCAACACTACTCATTTAGCAGCAGCAGTAATGGTGTTATCTGATAACGCGTCAATAATATTCTTCTTAGTGACTGCATTAGAAACAGGAAATGCATCTCTAAAAACTAATGGTGCACTTTATATTGCCTCATTGTATGGCCATTTTGACAAGAGCAGACTTACTTGAATACACAAACTTAAGCTCGTGTAAAGCGGAATAAAATGACTGGAAATGTTAGAGAGAAACCACTTTTATGTTGACAGTATACTTCAACTGCGAGCATGATACTTTTTCTTAGCTAAGTACGTAGAAATGTTATGTTAATTGATGGCGGTAGGACTTGAACTCTCGTACCGTGTTGAATTGTGTGACCACAACATCTAAAATATGATCACTATTCAACAAAATACGCAAATCTCTTAATAAATGACAGAAGCGGAACGAATGATGCTGAATACATACGGCCCCTTAAACTTGCCTAATTTTTTCACTTAGACACCTCTACTAACACTTATACCTATTGAACACTTGAACTCGAGTTAAGGATGAAACACCCAACAAACATTACAACAACTGAAGGACAAACATGAAATGCTTTTATCTACATAGCTAATGCTTTGTCCTTCAAAATATACTCTCCTCTTCACTTCAACTATCAAAAAATCAAACCCGCTCGGACTCTTGAAAAATACTACCAGGCGTGTGCCAGACCCTTTCAATATGCATTTTTGGAGGATGTGCGACAACAATTTTGGAGGGTCCAAGCAACATGGCAGAAACAATCATTCTAAGTAGTAGCTTATGGTTGGCTTTCTCCAAAATCTGGATACAATAATTAAATACTCTAAGCACGAAAATAGTACTCTCTCTCTCTTCCATTTTATGATAATTTGGGTATACTTTTCCGTTTTAGCCTGTTCCAAAAACAAGACACATTTTTATACTTAGAAACAAGTTAATTTTAAATTTCCATTTTATCCTTAAAAAAAGGTAGTCTGGTACACTAAGCTACCGCTATGCACGGGATCCGGGAAAAGACCGAGGTCTATTGTACGCAACTTTACCCTGTATTTCTGCAAGAGGCTATTTCCACGGCTCGAACCCGTGATATCCTGGTCACATGGCAGCAACTTTACCAGTTACGCCAAGGCTCCCCTTCCATTTTATCCTTAGGCCATCTCCAACCCTAACACCAAATTTCACACCAAAATGGTGTAACACCAAATTTACTCCAACCATTACACCATTTTTTACATTAAACCTTCTCTCTCTTCTATATTATATTATTATCTTCTATTCACTTTTTATTTTTTATTTCCTTCAAAGTAATACTATCTTTTTTCTTTTTTCCATATTCATTATATATAATTCACATTCACCACTTATATAATCATTTATTACAAAATTATTTTAAAGGATAAATCAACTAAAAGTGAAATCATTGATAAAAGATAATTAAATAAATATTACATCATAGTCAAATTTAATTTAAGTACCACATAAATATTTAACTTTCGCCTCTATTCTCCCATAAATGCTCAATTAATGCATTACAAAGTGCGAAATGGGCATAGATAATTTTAATGCTCAGTTAATTTTAATATATCTTACATTTGCATTTTTTATTTTTAAATTTTAGCTTTCACTTTTCAATTTTAGAAACATTAGATATCTTACGTTTGCATTTTTTTATTTTTAAATAATGATTATATCTCTTTTTATACAATTATAATAATAATAAAATTAACTTATAATTTTATGTAAATATAATATATACAAAAATTAATATATCAAAAAATAGGATATAAAATTAAAATTATAAAGAACTTAATATAAAATTAATTATATACACAATATATGATAAACTAAAAGTCCAAAAAATAAAAAGATTGAATAAAATAATAATAAATCAAATTTAGTGCAACACTATTCATGCTCTATAATGGTGCAAGAAATGGTGCAGCCTTGGAGATGGTCTTAATGATATGATTTTATAGTCACAGAAATATCGCTATGTTTAAGACCACCGAGTAACAGTCTTCTTATACCCATTAAAGATCAATGGGCTGGAAAAATAACCATCTCATTAAATCCAAAAATTCAAAAGGGTATCACAAACCTAATTATATAACAGAAAATTACCTCTGCGAGAACAAAACTTGGGAGCCACATTGACACCAAACTTGAGCTTTAAGTCTAATAACGAGCTAGAAAACTTCATTATCTCCATACCAACTGATTTAGACATTGATATTGCCTTAGAATCAACATATTTCAGCTCCATTTAAACTAATTCTTCAGTTCAAGATTCAAGTTTTTAAAGCTAAAAAAAAGATATTTTCTTGGGTATTTTCACCCCCCTCCGAGAAAACTAAAATTTGAACAAAAAACAGTGAAGAACTGTAAGTAAAAGAACATAGAGTGTAGTATATATATAAAGGAGATGAATTATGACATGGAAATTGACATAAAGTTAAAGCAGATGTTTGAGTTTGATAGCAATATAGCATGTGGTTGAAAATGAACCCTGTGTAAAATGACAAACACAAGGTTGAAAAACAACTACTAAAAGAAAGATATTTTTATCAGTTATTTGCATTAACTAAAATGAAGGGAAGTGAAAGGAAAACTGAGAGGGAAATTGAAAATGGAAAGAGTAGTGTGAGGTAAAGTTAGTGTGAAGAGAAAGCAGAGGAAACTCAATGGTTTTAAACCATGGAAGTTCTGGCTCTACTCTACTTATTTTTTGGGTGTGTGTGTGTGGGGGGGGGAGTTCCACCAACTTGGTGTCTAGTATGTGTTCGAATACGCATTGTGCGAGCGAATACAGTTGATATAAGATATATTCGTAGCACGTTTGAATACAAGTGATATAAATTATTATAGAATCTATTTTCACAAAACGGATCTAGATTTATAAGGAAAATAAACCACATTAAAGCAGAGTAAAACAAGATTGTTTATTAGGCCGAGACCCCTTTGTTTGGTGTAATATCATAGATCTATGATTTAAAATTTATGGGTTCAACCTTGGAGATTGTTAACACTGAACCTAATATTTTTAAAGATATGAGTTCATATATATTATTTGTTGTAATTTTTAGAATAAATTTATTTCTCGCGTCAAAAGTATTGGATCCAAATGAACTCGATATCGTAATCCTAAATCCGCCCATAAACACTAGGTGGCATTAAGTATTTATCCCAGATATCTGGAGACAGGAAAAAAAATAATTTTTGGGTTACAGTGCGTAATATCATCTTTCGTCACTCTCAAAAAGAAAAAACAAGTAGGTAGATCATGCTTCCTGAATTTTTGCTTATCTTAATTATGAATTATTTAGTTGTTAGCACTATTATCTTATCCTTTGACAACTTGGAGAAATAATTAATTTTAGGACGTCTCTCTTTCCTTTTCGTGAATAATGCATTTTCCTATCAACAAGAATGGCATGATTCGAAATAGTATGAGTTTTTTAAAATGTAAAGCCGAATATAAAATTTTCAATTTTCCTATGAAATAGAGGATTTTAATGTGAAGTTGGTTCTTAATTTTCAAATCTTAAAAAAAAATATAAAATCATATTTAAAAGTTACATAAAAAATAATATATATATATATATATATATATATATATATATATATATATATATATATATATATATATATATAAAGTATAATTTTTCAATAAAGAGTATTCTCAGAAAATCTTTATTGTATGTGACTATGCCACTGAAAGCTGATATAATAAAGTATATATTGAACTGTCAACAAATATTATGTGGCTAAAATCCAAAGAACATACAAATTAAAGAACTCAATTGCTATCATGAATATCAATAGATCAGTTATGTCAACAAAATCCAAGTGGCAAGGAAATATCTTATAAATAAATATTAGTAAATAACATAAGAAAATGGGTCAAATTTGTTGCACTCTTCGAAATTAAGCTATTTTGTATTTCGTTAAACTTTTGCTCTAATATTACACTACTAGGAGAAAGCTTTTTATTTGACTCCTAAAAGAGCTTCAACATAAAGGTAATTTAGAATTATAGTCAAAACTTTGAGAGGTGAATTGGACTTTTTTCTCAAAAATATTTAAACAAATGAAATCCACTCAGTACACATTTAAGATCCACTAAGGGCAAAGAAAAATATCAAAATAATTTGCTTGCGGTAAGAATATGAATGAACAAAAAGTACTTCTAAGGACGATATTGAGCAATTTTGAATGCTATTAAAATAAAAAGTTTAAATTTATTTTTCAAAAAAAGTAAGTGAACGCCAATAAATCTATGAAAAAAGAGAATTAAAAGAAGAAAAATTTGATTGGTTAAAAATGGATAAGATTGTATTATTAGTATCTCTTCAATTATTGAAGATATTTTTGGTACATCTCTTCTTTTTTTTTAACGTGTAATGAGATGCATAGAGAAAATAAGAACTACTATATGACAACGGAGGTTGTGAGTTCGAGTCACTCTAAGAGCAAGGTGGAAGTTTTTGGTGGGAAGTATGCCGAGAGTCTATTTGGAAATAACCTCTCTATCTATGATAGGGGTAAGGTCTGCGTACACACTACCCTTCTCAGACCTCACTAGTGGGATTATACTGAGTTGTTGTTATATGATAACGGATTGCTCGGCTCTCACATCATATAAGTTAGGTTATGGTGAAGTCCACGTGGGAACACGTCAAGTTGGATTGTGATTAGGACAAATTATTTTCTTATGTCTAGTGCACGTGACTCTATTCCCACGATAGCGGACAATTGCTCAGCTCCATGTAGGGCACTACCCCCACCCCCAAAGAAGTTTACCATGTGTATCAAGTAATAATTTGTTATTTAGGGAAAAGTGTTTAGATTAACATAAAGTAATCGAGATTATATGGAGGGAGATTTGTTTTAGTGGTAGAGTACTGCGAGAGTCGATATTACTGAGGAATCAGAATACTTTTGCTTCTCACTTCTGTTGTTAGCAATAAGTTTTCCGTGGAATTTCGGAAATCTGTTTTATGCAGCTTGACAAGGAAATTTTGAGTGGGTAATATTTAATTTGATTGTGAATTAATTTGATTCAAAAATAATAGATGAATTAAACAGAAATATAAGACTTAGCCTTAAAATTGGAATAAACGGCAGATATTTTGGTCTCGGGCGCAGAGCTACCGGGAGCAATAAGAACAATACAATAAACAAGAAAGTAAAAATGTTATTGAGCTTTTGATAGAATATAGTGTATGTTTGTCAGAAAATTTGCCCCCTCTACAATGATGATAGAACTTACTATTTATAACTGCACCTATGGAACAAGGTCCTAGGATTAAGCTCCTTTTTAATGACAATTATGAGGGTCATTGAAGGATAAGTAACGGTGGATCATGAATGTCATATTCTCTGTAACGATCATGCACTTAAAACTGTAGAATATTCTTCATTGAATGCTATCGGATGACGACATTAATTTTGTCGTTATGAGTATCGTTCTCTCCAGTGACAAGTGAGATCATTGCCTTCGGGTTTAGCTATCTCCTGTCTTCGATTCCACGTGTTAATTTTTCATGTGATCATTAAATATGAACATATTTTACTCCATACAAGTACAAAACCCTTTACATGTATGAGCAATTTCTCATACAATTTGGGGTCCTCATTTTGTCCAACCAGTCGTGGAAGCTTTTACTCGAGGGGATGCTCTTGACCCAGTCATGAATATTGCTTATTCTGGTGTTTATGAGTGGTGGTATACAATTGGTTTACGTACTAATGAAGATCTTTATACTGACGCTCTTTTTCTATTATTTCTTTCTGCCATATCCTTAATAGCAGGTTGGTTACATGCAACCGAAATGGAAACCAAGTGTTTCCTGGAATTCAAAAATGCCAAATCTCGTTTGAATTATCATTTGTCAGGACACTTTGGTAAAGCAGAAGCGGATCCTGAATTTAAAATTTACATGTTCCTACAACAATCTTAAGTTAATAAATTAGGTTCCAAACTAAATATCGCACACATTTAATAAATCTTTAATACAAATACAAAATTTAGACAAAAGTTACTGCATCTACGTGAATTCGCAACATTTGCACTAGATCCATCCCTAGAGTGAAGGAATAAGGATAAGCGCTATTGATATTTTTAGATAGCATATCTCACTTGGTGTAGGGCTTACTCTCTATATTTGTCTTCATCATTTTGATACTTTCATTTTTCGCTACATTTATCCATCTGTTAGCTTGATATCTAGTCAGGTGAGTGATAGTCGCTCCGGTTTACTACTCCCTCCGTTTCAATTTAGATAAGTTAGTTTGACTTGGCTCAACGTTTAAGAAAAAAATGAAGACTTTTGAAATATGTGGTCCTAAAAGCTTAAGGGACAAAAGATTTGTGGGGCCATGATATTTGTGTTCAGAGGCGGAGCCAGAATTTGAAGATTATGTGTTCGGAGTTCTAATCATTTTAAGTTACTGGGTTCTAAATTAATAATTAGTACATATTCACTAAATTTCATTAGACAACTACAGGGTTTGGATCAAAACTGCTAGGTTCTGTCGAATCCGTAGCTAATAGGCTAGCTCTGTTCCTATCTGTGTGACTATAAAAGCTTCTCATTAAGGATAAAGTGGGTAAATAAAAAATTTAAAGTTGAATTGTTTCCAAATATAAAAATATTTCATTCTTTTTGGAACGGAATAATAAGAAAGTGTGTTATTTAAATTGAAATAGATGAACTAATAGATATGTCGCAACTAGCGTAACAAAAAAAAATACGTAAGAATAAAACGTGTTACTTTCCACCCTCGAGGGTCGGTTTGGATGCTAAGGAATTAAACGTGCTTCAAATTTTCTAAATATATATTTTTCATTAAAAACTAAAAGGTAGACTAATCTTAGTTAAAATAATCCAAGTGTTGTACTAAGATCAATTGTTGCCTTATTCACAATTCTTCTCATAAAATATTATCCGCTTAATTACAAATTTATCTCGATAATGCAAATTATTTTGTAACGGAAGATAAAATTATGCTGATTTTTTAGCAGAAAAAATAATCCGTATGATCTAATTACATGTGAAAGAAGTGGACTAACCAGCTGTAATAAAAATTAAATTAAATAAATATTGTCAAATCGTCTACCTGATTGAAAGAGATGTTGGTGTAACATTCATACTAATAAACTAAATGTAGTTGGTTCTTTAGTTGTCGCGTTATTATTGAATTTTATAAATTTAAATCAAACGTTTATAATAAAGGTGGTGGTGCACCCATCAGCCTCTAAAATTCTGATTCCACCTTTATTGGTGCCTAAGAAAATATTTACCTATTCAGGCAAAACAACAAGTACATATCATGTGTCATTTATATATTTATACGTAAGAAAACATTTTTGTATATTTCAAAATAATAAGTGCATACAATGTGCTTTTTAAAGGTGGCGGTGCACCCATCTGCCTCTGAAATTTTGAATCCGCCTTTATTCATACCTAAAACGAAATATTTACCCGTGATACACATGAAAAGCAACAAGTACATGTATATTATGTGTCATTTATATTTATACCTAAGAAAACATTTTGTTTATTTCAAAATAATAAGTGCATACAATGTGTTTTTTAAAGGTGGTGGTGCACCCATCGGCCTTTGAAATTTTGAATCCGCCTTTATTCGTGCCTAAAAAAATATTTACCTCCACTATTGTAACGATCTGGTTGGTCATTTCGAAAGTTGTAGCCTCGTTCCCCCATTTTTTCTGCTTCATTTGTGTTTTTCAGTTGTATTATGTCTTACCGGGTCAGTTGGTTCGGGCCCGAAGTGGTTGCGGAGTGAGCTGAGACATTTGGTCTCCTATTTAAAAATTCAAGTTGGAAAAGTTGACCAGATGTTGACTTATGTGTAAATGACCCCGAATTTGAATTTTGATGGTTCGTTAGCTCCGTTAGGTGATTTTGGACTTAAGAGCACATCCAAAATGTGATTTGGAGGTACGTAGTAGGTTTAGGCTTGAATTGGCAAAAGTTGGATTTTTTGCGATTTTGGTCGGTAGTGAAAATTAATATCGGGGTCGGAATGAAATTCCGAAAGTTGAAATAGGTTCGCGGTGTCATTTTTGACTTGTGTGCTAAATTTGAGGCCATTCTAACGTGTTTTAGCGGGTTTCGGCATTCTTTGTGGAATTTGGAGGTTTAGAAGTTCTTAGGCTTGAATCTGAGTGTAATATGGTATTTTGATGTTGTTTTGAGTGATTCGAAGGTTCGACCAAGTTCGTATGGGGTTATATGACTTGTTGGTATGTTGGGTTGAGATCCCAAGGGCCTCGGGTTGGTTTTGGGTGATTGACGGAACAAGTTTGGAATTTGAGGAATTGCTGAAGTTGCACTCAGTTGTCATAACCGCACTTGCGGAGTGGGAGCCGTAGGTGCGAGCCGCAGAAGCGGAAATTTTACCACAGGAGCGGAAGGAAGAGGGGCTGGCAGAGTCCGCAGGTGCATGGGGTTTGCCGCACCTGCAGTGACCGCAAATGCGGTCTAGAGGCGCAGATGCGGTCCCAGGAATTTAAGTGATTTTCCGCAGATGTGGCACCGCAGGTGCGCATTTTGGGCCACAGGTGCGCATTTTGGGCAGAAAGTATGAAAAGGAGACTTCACGAATTTTTGTTCATCTCCACCATTTTCAAGTCGTGCCTTGGAGCTTTTGGAGTGATTTTGAAGGGGATTCAAGGGTTTTTCAGTGAGCTATGTTGCTTGAGCTCTAATACTCCTAGCTATGGTATTTTCCCATTGTTTTCCCACCTAATTAGTAAGATTCTTGAAGTGAAATAAGGGGTTAGGGCTTGGAATTTTGGAAAGAGTAATTTGAGGATTTGAGGGACCAAATGATGTTAGATTTTGATGAAATTTGTATGGGTAGACTCGTGAGTGAATGACTTTCTAATTTTGTAACTTTTTATCGGATTTCAAGACGTGGGCTCGGGGGCTGGGTTTGAGCCGATTTCTGGATTTAAGTCCAATTTAGTAGTTTTTCTTATGGAATTGGTTCCTTTAACCTATATTGATCGTATTGTATTGCTTGTGGCTAGATTCGGGATATTTGGAGGCCTATTTGAGAGGCAAGGGCATTGCGGAGCAGGATTTTGCTTGGTTTGAGGTAAGTAACACTTTCAAACTTGGTTCTGAGGGTTCGAAACCCCGTATTATGTGTTATGTGGTTAGTATTGAGGTGATGCACATGCCAAGTGATGGGCATGCGGGTGTGCATCGTGAGAATTGTGACCTGGTTCATTCCATGTCACCGTTTAGTGACTCTTTCTTGGTTGATATCCATGTTTCGATTACGTGATAAAGTAATTGAGCTGTAAAGCATGCTAGATATCATGTTAGGGCTTCACGCCGATATTGTTGGCCCTAGTGGTCTTTTCTAGCTGTTATTCACTAATTTCACTGTTATTTTGTACTCAGTCATATTCATGCATTTCATATCGTATCTTAGTCGCAGTTGTTATTATTGACATAGCATATTATTGTTTCCGGGCTAGTTTCCATGACATTGTGAGATCGTGGGTGAGACTGGAGAGTGACGACTGAGTGAGGTCGAGAGCCTGATTATGAGTGACTGTTATGGGTCGGGCTGCACTCCGCAACAGATTTATTAATTTATGTCACGATTGGCTCTCGGCCTCACTCAGTCACGGTGCACGCCCGCATGCCCATAACGCCCGCATGCCATGTGCATGTGCATGCAAAGCAACAAATACATATATATCATGCGTGTTTATATATTAATACCTAAGAAAACATTTATGTATGTTTCAAAATAATAAGTGTATACAACGTGTTTTTTTAAAGATGGTGGTACACCCATTGACCTCTGAAATTCTAAATCCGCCTTTATTCGTACCTAAAAAAAATATTTACCTGCACTGCGCATGCAAAGTAACAAATACATGTATATCATGTGTCGCTTATATATTTATACCTAAGAAAACATTAATGTATGTTTCAAAATAATAAATGTATACCACGTATTTTTTTAAAGGTGGTGGTACACCCATTGACCTTTGAAATTCTAAGTCCAACTTTATTCGTGCCTAAGAAAATATTTACCTGTACACGCAAAGTAACAAGTACATATTATGTGTCGTTATATATTTATACCTAAGAAAATATTTATGTATGTGTTAAAATGATAAGTGTATGCCATGTGTTTTTTTACAGAAGATTTATCACTTAATTATAATGAAGTAGTAATATATATTTTATCTCAATTTATCACTTAATTATGATCTGATGTGCCCACCAAATTCAAATAAATTTGTCTCACCCTACCTTCGAATAACCATCTAACTTATCGAATTTCTTTATCTTGCACAGTGTAATCAACCGGTTACTTTGTTTACTGTTCTAATGATTCATAACTTTATCAAGTGAATCCAATTAAGCAAAACTAAGAATAGTGGCGGAGGCAAAAATTTTGCTAAGGGGTTCAAAAAAGAAAAAAAGTTAGAAAAATAAGAAAGATCGTGGCTACTAGGAGTTGAACTAGAGTACCCCTTGATCACTAGGCTATTCTTTTGGGCTATGTCGGGGATTCAAAATATAATATATAGAGGTAAAAAATAATAGATTTTGTCTGATACATACAATGTAATTTTCCGGCAAAGGAGATTCGGGTGAATCCCCTTCCGCCCCCTAAATCCTTCCCTGGCTAAGAACATTCTTGATCACTGTGAAACTAGGGGAGGGAGAGATCTATCGTAGTGCTTTTGGGTTCACATGAATTCAATAATTTTTTTCAAATCTTATATTTATATTAAAAAATTCAATAAATATATAAAAAAAATTATTTTAGAATCCAGTCTGTTGGTACGGTTGCCTTTTTAAAGGCAGCGGTAAGATTTGCGTACTCTCTACCCTCCCTCGTCCCCTCTTATAAAATTATACTGAATATGTTGTTGTTGTTGTTTATTCCGTTGGTACGATTGTATATTAACTTGAAATCACTATAAGTCGTAAATTTTAAATCCTGAATCTAATCTGTATGAAATATTGGAAGAGCTTCGTCAACCCCCCTCCCCCTCCCCTCCATTCCAAGGAGGCTTTTAATAAATAAAATAAAAGAAGAATTGTTTGGGCAAACACGCGTACAAATATGTATAGATACCTAAAATGCACGCAGATGCTAATTTAGCGTTGCTGCATCAAGTTGATTTGAATCTAATACTTTTGATGTTGAATATAGATTTATGTGTAAAGACTCATTAAAATCATAATTAATAATAAATTTGCATAATAAATTTAATATTAAAATCTTAAAGGTGAACCCATATAATTTATATTACATCAACACAAGAATCGAAAGTTTTTCACATTATGTCACGATCCAAAATCCACTAAGGGTCGTGATGGCATCGGACATCGCTATCAGGCAAGTCTACTATAAATACTTAATTAAATTCTCGTTTTAATAATTTTGAAAACTATGATTTTCCTTCAATTTAACTAGTAAAAAATAATCTTTGCAGAATAATAAAAATAATAATTAAAATCTGAACAATCCCATAGCCATCCCAGAACCCGATGTCACAAGTGCATGAACAATTTCTAAGAAACAGATGTAATATAATAACTGTCCGGAATACAAATTGGACAATAAAGAAAAATGCACTACAATACTCTGAAGGAGACTCTACTAGCTGTAGGTCATCTCGAGGGGTGCAGCTCACCTAAGTCTCCGCATCAACCATGCCGCTGCGCCCGGCCAGACCACTAGTCATACATGTTCCTCTGCAGCAAAATGCACAGCAAGTGTTATACCCAGTAAGTATCTCGTCTAACATCGAAGAAGTAATGACGAGAGGTCGACTTCGACACTTACTAGCGGTCCAATAATAAATATCAATAATATGAAAAGTCATGGATTTTACAAGGTGACTGCAAACTCAATAAGCATGAAGCAAGTAAACAATTCTTTGGTTAATAGAAATTTCCAAGTTCATATTCTTCATTTATCAATTTATCTCAGGCCAGGGAAGGCAAATAGCAACATGTATAAATCTCATGGCAAGCAATACAAGCATGCCAAATCACGTCGAGGTCGTACGACCCGATTCAACATAAATAATAAAATGTGCACTGCCAGAGGATCGAATGACGCGAACCATAAATGCATCTATTACCCCGCTCGCGAAACATACGTGGGACGCGGTCAAATATAAATAAAAGAATTACCCGACTTGCGAAGCATAAATGCGACGCATGTAATCATAGATACACACATTCAAACAGTTAATCAGGACTTCATCGGGAAAGCAATTACCCAAGAAAATGTCAACTTCTCTTTTCACGATCAAGAAAATGATGTTCAACTTTTTAGAAATTCATTTGACAGGTTCAATATGGTTTAAGCGTTTTGAATTGACAATAAAGTTACAAGTACGGCAAGTAAGCATGCTTTTGGATCCTAGACTACCCGAACTTAAGCATTATAGTAGCTACGCACGGACTCTCGTCACCTCGTGCGTACGTAGCCCCCACAAATAGAAACACATATTCAATTATTTCGCCTATGGGGGAAAATTCCCTCTTACAAGGTTAGAAAGGAGATTTACCTCGCTCTGAAGTTTCATAACAGGCTTCCAAGCCCTTCCAACGGCTCAAATCGATGCACAACGCTCCAAAACTAGCTAATAAATGAGAAAATCCATAAATATATGCTCTAATACTCACAACAATTCAATTTAGATAAATTCCTAACTCTGTTCGAAAAGTTGACAAAATCACCCTCGGGCCCACGTGCCCGGATTCCAAAATTTTTCGAAGATAAACTTTACTTATAACCTCACGAACTCAAATGTATAATTTACTCTCAATTTCATGACCAAATTCATGGCCAAAATCCAAATTTATCAATTTCTAGGTTTTCTTCCAAATCCCATAATTTCTACAAATTTTCATGTTTAAATCCATGTATAATCCAAGTATTTAACTTGCAATAGGTGAGAATCACTTACCTTGACATAGATGGTGAAAATCCCCCTTCCAAGAGCTCTCAAAATTGTCCAACCAAATGAAAAATGAGAGAAATGAGCAAAACTCCCATTTTTAAAACTTCACTGCCCAGGCGCTACCTCTATGCGATCGAGTCTGAAGACTCGCGATCGCGGAGGTCAACCAGCCAAACGATTCGCGAGCACGGAACAAATTTCGCGTTTGCGAAGACCAAGTTCATCAGCTTCTACTTAATCTCTACGCGAACGCGTAGCCCCATTCGCGAACGCGATGCTCTGCAACCCAACACTTTGAGATCGCAGGTCCATAATCACAACCGCATAGAACAAATTCATAGCCGCCCCAAATAACTCTACGCGATCGCGGACTCCCATTCTCGATCGCGTATAAGGAAACCGACAACAGTAAACAGCAACACCAGTTCAACTAAGAGTCGGCCCAGAACCGACCCGAAACATACCCGTGGCCCTCGGGACCTCAACCACTTATACCAACATGTCCCAAAACACATTATGAACTTGCTCGAGGCTTCAAATCACATCAAACAACGTCGAAATCATGAATTACACACTAGTTCAAACTTGATAAACTTTAGAACTTCGAACTTCTTCATTCGATGCCGAAATCTATCAAATCTCGTCTGATTGACCTCAAATTTTATACACTAGTCATAATTGATATTACGGACCTACTCCAACTTCTGAAATTGAAATTCGACCCAGATATCAAAAAGTCCACATCCAGTCAAACTTCTCAAAAACCTTCAAATTCCTAACTTTAGCCAAATGACTCCAAAATGACCTACGGACCTCCAAATCCACTTTCAATCGCGCTCCCAATACCAAAATCACCATACGGAGCTATTCCCAGACTCGGAATCCCAAACGGACATCGATAACACTGAAATGCACTTCAACCCAAACTTATGAAATTCTTCCAAAAATACTAACTTCCACAATAGGTGTTGAAACGCTCCCGGGTTATCCAAAACACTATCCGGACATATGTCCAAGTCCAAAATTATCATATGAACTTGTTGGAACCTCCAAATCCCAATTTCGAGGTCGTTTACTCAAAAATCCAATCTTAGTCAATTCTTTCAACTTAAAGTTTCCGAAATGAGAATTCTCTTTCCAATTCTGGCCATGCGTACAAGTCATAATACTTGAAGTGAAAGCTACTCATGGTCTCAAACTGCTGAACAACGTACTAGAGCTCAAAACGACTGGTCGGGTCTGTAGACAATAAATTTGCGTCGAGAAAATAAAATCAAGACCAAAAAATATCGCAACAATCGTAGTATTTTATTTCAAATATTTGATTGTTACAATCTCTATGAATCCTCTGATTATACTTTTCAACAGTAAATAAAAGAGCTTTTGAGCTTAATCTTAAATTTTATTTTATTTTAATCCAAGTGCTTGAGGCCTGATCTTGATCTTGACATATTTTTAATCCAAAGGCTTGCAGC
Source organism: Nicotiana tabacum (assembly GCF_000715075.1). Lineage (NCBI taxonomy): Eukaryota > Viridiplantae > Streptophyta > Magnoliopsida > Solanales > Solanaceae > Nicotiana > Nicotiana tabacum. The sequence continues at coordinate 6,678,696 of NC_134084.1, read as the reverse complement.
TTGTTCTTGAATCTTCGTCTTGATCTTTTAATCCTTAGAACGCTTGAATGCTTGTAGCTTTTAAAGAAATCTACAGTGTTTGATCCACGAGCTCTCTCTTGCTTCTTGTTATAACTTCTAGTCCATTTCTGAGTTATGAAGACCCCTATTTATAGTTGTGGAAGGGAAGAGTTATGATAAGAACAAACTCTTTCCGACCAATCAAATTGAAGTGTGACATGGCCGCATTTGATTGGCCAGAACATGTCACTTGCACACATGGCGTGTTTTCATTGGCCTTTTAATGTGACTTAGCATGTCTTGTCATTTTGACACGTGACATGATCCTATTGATTCTTCCGTTTGACTTGGCGTGCCATGTCATTTGACATGTGGCACCAAACTGGGCCTCGAGGAAGATGATATCTTGGGCTTAATGAAGTGGGCTCATCACTTTAGCCTAACTAAATGGGCTAGCCCAATGGATTAAGACTTATTTATTTAATCCATATATATTGGACCTATATAATTAATTTATTTTAGCCCATAATATTTATTTGGACTAATATATCTTGAATTTAAAATATAGTCTAAATTATTTTATGAATTTAATTTAAGTAAAATTTATATGCCTACAAATACCCCTACTTCAAGATTTATCCGACGTAACCTTTGACTTGAAGCGATAAATTCTTGAAGTACCAGTGAAGCATCAAACATTGGCCTCGAGTTAAATGATGTTCGAGGGGAAATATCCTCACAATCAATTAGTTCATAAATTTTGCAATTCGATACACATTGTGAACAGGAACAAGGCAAAACAATAATGATTGCCCTTGTATTTTACGTATTGTTATCTCACTATGTCTACGTGGACTTGTTATCCATGATGGATTTGGTTGGAAACCTTTATCTTTTGGCAAAAAAATCCTTTTTGTCTCAAATAAGGAAAAGTTGTCGTAACTGTTAAACTTTTAGGAGGCAAAGCAATCCTTTTTGTCTACAATTACTCATTCTGTTTCCGTGTTTGGAACAAATTCCAGTCGCCTTAGCAGTTGATCCCACATCGAGAACAAACCTTCCATGCCATCTATTATAAACCTATATAAATCCATGTGCTCGTAATTGTTGAGCATCAATTCGTAGTCTTCGCAAGCCAGTTGAGCCTAATTTTGTGGACTCGAAAACATTAATACGAAGATAATTTCTTCTCTTTTTCTTGTGTTTTCTCCTTTGTTTTACTCTGCTGTCTTTTTTTTTTTATATAGAAGTAACTTCATCAAACTTCAAAATACTTTAAAAGTTCGAGATGAATAACTTTAAAAGTTCGCGATGAAAATCTTTAAAATTTGTGGCGAAGACCCATAAAAGTTCGCGCAATGTTCCTTAAAAGCTCGTGGTCAAGATCTTTAAAAGTTCACAGCAAAAACCTTTAAAATTTGCGGTGAAGACTTTAAAAGCACGCGATGAAGACCTTTAAAAGTTCGCGGCGAAGATCATTAAAAGTTTGCGATGAAGACCTTTAAAATTTGTGGCGAAGACCGCTAAAAGCTCACGATGAAGATCTTTAAAATTTGTGGCGAAGCCCATAAAAGTCCGCGATGAAGAACTTTAAAAATTTGCGGCGAAACCCATAAAAGTCCGCGATGAAGACCTTTAAAATTTGTGGCAAAAACCAATAAAAGTTCTTGCAAAGATCTTTAAAAGCTCGTGACCAAGATCTTTAAAAGTTCACAGTGAAGACCTTTAAAAAAAACTCGCGGTGAAGACCCTTAAAAGCTCATGGTAGTAATCTTTAAAAGTCGGCAATGATGACCCTTTAAAGTTTGCCACAAGCACTTTTAAAAGTTCAAGACGGGCGCATTTAAAAACTCAAGATGTACAACTTTTAAAGGTTCGGAACTAAAACCTTAAAAATCCAGATGCCTTTAAATGTTAACAACGAACACCTTTAAAAGTTCGCAATAAAATCTTTAAAAGTCCAAGGCGAATATCTTTAAAAGTTCGCAACGAAAACCTTTAAAAGGAAAACTTCGACATGGACATCCCCCCATTTTTTTGCGGTTGATTATCAATATTTACTTGCTTATGTATTGACATCCACAAAATAGAGCTTGGCTTTCTTTTAAATATTGCTATCGTTCACGTTTCGAAGTTCTCTATATTTGAATATACATCCTTATTTTTCTTTTGAAGATAATATGGTTCATCACTTTTGCACCTTTTGTGGCAGGAAATATATATCTCAATGTGTCAAAAATATAAGCCATTTAATTTCTTAGAAACTAAACTTTAAAATCTAAGACATATCCAAAATTCGGCATCAAACACCTTCAGAATCGCCGCAAGTAAAATTTTGAAACCAACTTTAGATTCCACCATGCTGAAAATTACAGATTTGTGCAGTCTTACCAAAAAAATTATATCTTGGTGTCGAAATGTCAAAATTGAGAACCGATTGATTTCATGGAAGCCAGAATTCAAAATCTAAGACATATCCAAAATGTGGGATCAGACATTTTGAATATCGTCCAGATATCATTTTGAATATAACTTTAGATTCCGACACGTTGATAGTTTCAGGTTTGCGCAGCTTTACCAAAAAATTTATATCTTGGCATCGAAACGTCGAAATCATGAACCGCTTAATTTTATGAAAAATAGACTTCAGATACAATACATATCCAAAATTCGGAATTAAACATTTTGAGAATCGTCCCAGATATTATTTTGAATATAACTTTAGATTCCAACACGTTGATAGTTTCAGATTTGCGCAGTTTCACCAAAGTATTTGTATCTTGGTGTAGGAACATCGAAATCATAGACCGTTAGATTTGTCAAAACCTAAACTTCAAAATATAAAACATATCCATATTTTAAGATTTAATACCTTAAGGATAGTTTCAGATAATATTTCGAAGTCAACATAAAATCCAGATACACTGACGATTTCAAACTTTCGCGACTTTACCAAAACTTTTATATCTTGATGTAGGGATGTCGAAATCATGAGCCGTTCGAAATCAACATCATGTTTTAATATACCGACAATTTCTAATTGGCGTGACTTCGTCAAAACTTTTATGTTTTGGTATGGAAGCCTCGGGATCACAAGACGTTGTTCTTGATATCAATCAAAATTCAAGAGCTTCATTCTCACAAATATCTTGGGTTCGAGTCTCACTAAATTTGAAACATTGTGCCCCAGGAACCTTTCTTCTTATATTTGTGTTCTCTTTTGACGCCTCTCTTCTCTTCCCCTTTTATTTTTTTTAGGGTAGTGAGAGGATATGAAGACCAACAAGCTTGAAGGTTATGCGAACATGAAGACATAGCGAATCCTCAGACTTTGATGCAAATGTTATCATCATTTCAGTGAAAACACCATGTTACCATAGCAACTTCCCCCCTTTAAATCAAATGAGATCCAAAGTTCAACAGTAAAATGGCGTTTCAGCTTGATTTTACATTCCTTTCATACTTCACTCGGACAACAATTGGGGCACTATGTGTCTTTTGAAATCATGCGACTAAACTCAAAATGAAACTTTAAGATGCCTACGTACCTCGGTGAAGAGGATCAAGTCATACCGTAGTTCAGAATGAGTGATTTTTTTTAATTATTTTATTTTTGTATTTTATGTCCTATCTTTTGCCTAGACCGCCTCTTTCGAGGTTTTCAACCTAGCAGACTCTTTTTTTGGGTCGTACACAGTTTAGACTCATGCGGGCCAGGAGTGTATGAACATGCAGTTTAGGCTCATGCGTCAAGGAGCGTGGCAACTTCAAGGATAATACTTCTTTAAAAATGTGTCATTGATAGGGCCGATCCTCATGCCATCTGCATCAACCAACTTATAAGCCTTACTTGAGTAATCTTCTTGTACGACATATGACCCATCCCATTTTGAAGTGAACTTCCCTACAGGTTTATGGGAAGTAATTATGGGTCTTCGTACGACAAGGACTTGATCTCCTACTTGAAAGGATCTCGGGCGAACTCTTTTATTGAAGGCGCAAGACAATCGAGCTTGATAACATTCAAGACTCTGTTGAGCTTCCAACCTTTTCTCATCAAGAGCCTCTAACTCTGCTAATCGAAGTCAAGCATTGTCTTCATCAGTGATCCCTTCTTGAATAGCCAGTCATAATAAAGGTATTTGACGCTTGAGTGGCAAAACGGCTTCGACTCCATAAACGAGCGAATAAGGAGTCGCTTATGGTGGTGTGCGGTGAGTCATCCTATATGACCATAGAGCTTCTTCCATACGGTCATTCCAATCTCGTTCGGATTTGAAGACGACTTTCTTTAACAAGTTGCATAGAGTTTTGTTGAATGCCTCAGCTAGACCATTGGCGGCAGCATTGTATATCGAAGAGTTACGTTGCTTGAAGCCAAAGAGATCACAAATCTTGTTCATCAACCTATTAATTAATGGATCCATTATCTGTTATTATGTAACAAGGAATGCCAAAGCGATATATAATGGTTACTCAGATGAAACTTGCAACATTTTCCTTCTTTACTTCCTTAAGAGCAACAACTTCAGCCTATTTTGAGAAGTAGTCAGTTGCAACCAAGATGTATAGATGCCTACTAGAGGACTTTGGCAGTAGTCCAACAACATCCAATCCCCAAACGTCAAAGGCCAGGATGCAACAGTCGGGTGCAATACTTCAGGAGGTTGATGAATAAAATTCGCATGGAATTGACAAGCCTTGCATCTTCGAGCGTAGTCCAAGCAATCTTTTACCATTGTTGGCCAATAATATCCCATCCTTTTTATATAGAAGTGGAGCTTTGGTCCGGACCGGTGTGACCCACATACCCCAGAATATGCTTTTGCAAAGCTTGGAGTGCTTCTTCTTCCCCTAAGAATCGCAAGAGTACTCCTTCAAATGACTTTCTGTATAGAGTGTCTTTGTAGTAAAGGAAGCGAGGTGCACGGCAACGGATTTCAGTCCTCCTCCGCGGATTTTCTGGAAGTATCCAATAGCATGAGTAGTCGATAATGAGTTGTCGCCATTCTTCTTTCTCAACTCCAGAAACAGCGACAAGATGCTTGAGTTCATTTTCTTCACCTTCAGCCTTATTTGGCGGCGGTACTACCCACTTTTGGTAGACAGTAACTTGCGCTTGATCAGACAGGATTAACGATGAGGCTAGGGCAGCTAAAACATCAGCCTTCTTATTTTCTTTCCTTGGCACATGCTGAATAGTCACATCACCGAGCCACCCCATTAATTTTTTAGCGTAATCATGATATGGGCGTAGTTCAGGCTTCTTGACCTCGTAACTACCTAACAGCTGATTGACCACTAACTGAGATTCACCAAAGACTTGCAATTGTAACCGCTTCATTTTGACAGCCATTTCAAGCCCAAGTATTGGTGCTTGATACGCAACAACGTTGTTAGAGCAGAGTTGCATCAACGTGAAAGAGTAGGGCAGAATTTCACCTTGAGAAGTGACAAACACTATACCAACACCAGCTCCTCCGCGATGACAACACCATCAAAGTACATCTTCTATGGAGGCTAAACTTTAATGACCATGGCGTCCTCATCAGGTAGTTCGTCAGTTAGCTCCCAATCATCAGGTATAGGGTGATCTGCCAAAAAGTCTACCAATGTTTGTCCTTTTACAGCCTTTTGAGGGATGTACAAAATCTCGAATTGTTGAAATTAGAGGTACCATCTCGCTAGTCGATCACTAAGGACAGGTTTTGACATCACGAACTTGATGGGATTTGCTTTTGAAATAAAACGGACAACATGAGCTTGAAAGTAGTGCTTCAACTTTTGAATTGAGAAGACTAGCGCCAAACATAACTTTTCAATTGGCGAATAATTCAGCTCATTTGGTGTCATCATCCTACTCAAGTAGTAAAGGGAGTTTTCTTTCCCTTCACTATTTTCTTGGGCCAACAGTGCTCCAATAGACCTTTCTTGTGCTGAAATGTATAGTATCAACGACTTTCCAAGTATAGGGGCTGCCAAAATTGGAGGCTTCATCAAGTAGGATTTAATGCTCTCAAAGGCATTACTACACGCTTGGTCCCATTTGAAAGGGACGCCTTTCTTCATAAGGTGACTGAATGGTTGACACCTCCCAGCTAGGTTTGAGATGAATCTCCTAAGGTATGCTAGCTTTCCTTGTAGACCTTTTGGACACGCATTGTTAAGATCTCTAAAGTCAACGCACACTTGAATATGGCCATTTTTCTTCCTTACAGGGACAATACTTGAAACCCATATTGGGTATTTAACTTCACAAATAAAGCTAGTTTCGATGAGTTTGTTAACTTCGGTTTCAATCAAGGGAACAAATCCGGCCTAAAGAGCCTTTGAGCTTGTTTAACAGGGCGAGCGCCATTTTTGACTACAATGTGATGGACTGCTACTTTAGGGCCCAAGCCAGGCATTTCTTTGTAATTCCAAACGAAGACATCCCTGAACTCCTTGAGTAACTCAATATTAATGCTTTTTTCATCAACTTCTAGTAAAGAACTTAGGTAGGTGGGTCTTGGATCTTCATCGGTGCCAAGGTTAACTTCTTTTAAGGCATCAACTGTCGTCTTCACTCCTTCTTCAAGTTCAGGTGGGGCATCTTTCACATTTTCATCTTCTTGAGGGTCCCCATCGTTGAAGGATATGTGATAACACGGTGAAACATCCTCCAATTCTACATTATTCTCCATTGAAGATGGAACACCATTCTCGCCTTATATAATAACATGATACGAAGAACCCATACTTTCTTCATCTTCATCACAATCCTTAGTGTAGACCACAGTATATGGCTTTACCTTCAGTACTTCTTTATATGAAACCACAAGTTTTGTTTGCCGCCTCATTCTAGAAGGAACCAAACTTTGGAAATCCTTAGAGATCTTTTGGATTTTGGGCAAAGCGGGTGTTCTTATGCTTTGAAAATTTCTCTGGAACTTGTTCCCCTTCTTTAATGGACCCAATCTCTCAAACACGGAAGTACTCACAGTTGATTTTCCAAGTCGATCAAAGACGGAAGGCCTGTTAGAAGCGGCATAATCATTTTCTACAGTGATGTAATTTCTACTCGTCCTTCTTATGGAGATGCGCACTGGTGACGGTTGCTTGTATCCCAAACCTTCACGTGGTTGCCTCGTTGCAGCTTCTGATGGGAGCTTCCCTAACTTTGACAGCTCATTGGGATTGTATCCAGCTTTTGCAAATAGCTTGTAAGCGTTAGGGTCAAAACCTCCATCTGTTCGCTTTGTAGGGAGTGCCACATTCTGCAAATGATTTTGGGCCACAAACCCTACAAGCGGCATTGAGGACGACTTTACTGCCTCAATTCGTTTGACTGGAAGAGTTAAATCCTTTAGCATGTTAGCTTGGAGATTAGATGATTCACCTTCATCTTTCTTCCTTTTAGGGACATATTGGAGCGCATGACTTACTTTCTTGCCATAAGACGCAATATTCCCTCTATAAGATTTATTCGCGTTGGGTTGTACCTCCTTAGTAACAGCTTTGGCTTCACCAGTAGTCACCTCTTCTCTTTTAGTTGAGGGCTCATTATTCTTTCTTTTCATGCCATCATCGGCTTTTAGCTCCTTCACAATGCGGTTCCTCAAGTAGAACTTTGCATCGACGAAGTGTGACTCAGCTTCGGTGAATGGCTCATCATCAACAACTATCGTCTTCTCGACTTTACCCTCGTAGTATTTTAAACATTGATGGTAGGTAGATGGAACTACTTTATTCTCATGTATCCAAGGCCTTCCAAGGAAGACATTGTATGAAGTCTTTGCATCTATCACATGTAGCCATGTACTTGATTGCATATCTTCAATGGTGATTTTCAGCCTGATCGCGCCTATGGCTCTTAACCCACCTTGGTTCAATCCTTGAATCATCACACGACTTTTTGAGAATTCATTCACGGGAATACCAAGTTCTTTCACAGTGTGAATTGACAAGATGTTTACTGAGGATCCTCCATCAACCAAAATTCGATTTACCCTTTCATCACGCATATAGCCAACCAGGTAAAATGGGCGGTTATGAAGAGTGTCACCTAGCAGAAGGTCGTCATTTGTGAACGTGACTTTTTTCTCATAAACATTAACTTTTTGAGGAGTGGACTTGATGAGCTTTTATGGAGATGGTGCCAATGGTAGGTCATCACTCTTTTCTTCCCCTTTATCAGCATTGCAACAAGAGGCCTCAATACCATCACGGGAAATCTTCATGCGGAACCAAGATGGTAAGAAATCATCCAAGGTCATTATATGTCGTGGCTTTTGAGGGTGGTGCATCTCCACTTTTGGTTTTTTCAAATGCCTAACTGGATTCTTTTTCGTTGGTCTTTTTACCATCATCTTCCTTGTTGGTTGTTCTATTGATTCTTTTTGTGGGCTCCTTTTGTGGTGCATACAACGAGTCACCAATGTCCAACCTTCATCATCATAAGGTTGATCGTCTTCAACTTTGTCATTCTCCAGTAATTCTTCATCTTTACTTTCTTTAGAACCACATAATTCATCCGGTCTGAATGAGCCAAAGGTGATAGAGACTTGGTTTGCGCTTTCTTTCTCATCTTCAAGCACGATCTTCTATTTGCGAGCCAAGTCCATGACTTTGTCCTTGAAGACAAAGCACTTCTCCAAAGGGTAGCTCACAAGTTGATGGTATTTACAGCAATTTGGGTCATTTGTTTTCCCAGCATCATTTGGTTGTTTCATCTCCGGAAGCTCAATGAGATTTAACTCGAGGAGTTCTTCGAAATGGCTGGCACATCAGAATCCAAAAATGGGTACTCTTTATCTTGCATTTCTTTTAGAGTCAACTTTTCACTTGGCTTATCTTGAAAAGAAGTGGATTTCATACTCTGCTTCTTGCTCATCTTCGTCGTGTACTTCATAGGTGACGTGTCGACATTCATAGCTTCTTTTCCTTCAGACTTGGGTACAAATTTGCCCCACTTCCTGACTTCTTGCTTGTCGTTCCCTTTGCGAGGTTCATAGATGGGCAGCCTTTCATTTCCAGTAGAGGCCATGCTCAATTCCATGCCATGGGCACGAGTTACCAGTTCTTCAAATGTGCTAGGCTTGATACCTTGCAAGATGTAGCGCATCCCCAATGCATGCCTTGGATGCACATCTCTATACCAGAAGCTTCACTAAGCCTATATTTGCAGTTGAGGCTTGCATTCCTCCAATGATTGATAAAGTCGATAACCGGTTCACCCTTTTGTTGACGAGTATTTGTAAGTTCTATCATACTCACAGTGCGCCTCGTGCTATAAAAGCGATTGAGGAACTCTTGCTTTAGTTGATCCCAGCTATCAATAGATCCAGTCTCGAGGTCTGTGTACCAGTCAAAAGCATTTCCTTTTAGCGAGCGGACAAACTACTTGACGAGGTAATCATCATAAGTCCCAGCGTTATTGCATGTCTCGACGAAGTACGCCACATATTTCTTTGGATTACCTTTTCCTTCAAACTATTGAAACTTTGGAGGTTGATAACTAGCAGGCATCTTCAACATATCGACCCTAACAGTATATGGTTTTGCATATGTAAGGGAGGACTTGGTAGCAACTTCATACTTGTTTTTAATGGTTCCTTCAATGAACTCCTTCAGTTGATCGATTGGAATCATCCCTTCAGATAAGATAGGGATAGCCTTAGCGGATGCTGCTTGTCTTTGGGGAGAATCACTTTCTGGAACTTCTGGGAGCTTTCCAGGTGCGTGGGTAGATTCTTCTTCCATCAAGATTCTCACCCTATGTGCTAGCTTGTCGATTCTAGCATCTTGATTTTGCATACACTTGGTCAAGCCAGCGATTGCTTCCATCAAGTTTGCCAACTTCTCCTCCACAGATGAAGTGTTTGTCACCATAGCTTGCATGATTGTCGTGGATGATGAAGAGTAGCATGGATTTTCACAGAGATTGATCCTTGATTGGCTCACACTGTTCGGTATAAGTAGGGAGGATCCATCACTTGAAACATCATCATCTTCCTTCACAGGAGAGTGCTTGAATCCGGAGAGGTCAAGTAGTAAGAGTTTTCTTGATCTTTTCAGCAGCATCGCTTCCTCCTTCGGGTGCATTTGTGGAAGATCTTGCTCCTTTTGAGGATGAAGATCTGAAAACAGGGGTTGATACGGACGGCACTTGGGGTGCTTGTTGTCCTAACGAGCTTGCTTTGCCCCTCGTAACTGGTCCAATGCTTTCAAAGGTAACTTCGAGTATGTTTTCCACATCAGCATAGAACCTGAAATTAGTAGCCTTGGTGGAAGTTGAACTGGAGTTGATTTTCTTGGAAGCCATTTCGTTGTTCTTAAACTTTGGTGATTAAAAGTTGAGATGAGAGGTAGAGATTGTTCCACCGAGCGTGCCAGAATTTGTAGACAATAAATTTGCATCGAGAAAATAAAATCAAGACAAAAAAATATCGCAACAATCATAGTATTTTATTTCGAATATTTGAGTGTTATAATCTCTATGAATCCTCTAATTCTATTTTTCAACAATAAATAAAAGAGCTTTTGAGCTTAATCTTGAATTTTATTTTATTTTAATCCAAGTGCCTGAGGCCTCATCTTGATCTTGATGTATTTTTAATCCAAGGGCTTGCAGCTTGTTCTTCAATCTTCGTCTTGATCTTTTAATCCTTAGAACACTTGAATGCTTGTAGTTTTTAGAGAAATCTGCAGCGTTTGATCCATGAGCTCTCTCTTACTTCTTGTTATAACTTTTGGTCTCTCTTCTGGGTAATGAAGACTCCTATTTATAGTTGTGGAAGGGAGGAGTTGTGATAAGAATAAACTCTTTCCGACCAATCAAATTGAAGTGTGACATGGCCGCATTTGATCGGCCAGAACATGTCACTTGCAAACGTGGCACGTTTTCATTGGCCTTTAAATGTGACTTAGCATGCCTTGTCATTTTGACACGTGGCATGATCCTATTGGCTCTTCCATTTGTCTTGGTGTGCCACGTCATTTGACACGTGGCACCAAACTGGGCCTTTAGGAAGATGATATCTTGGGATTAATGAAGTGGGCTCATCACTTTAGCCCAACTAAATGGGCTAGCCCAATGGATTAAGACTTATTTATTTAATTCATATATATTGGACCTATATAATTAATTCATTTATATATTAGCCCATAATATTTGTTTGGACCAATATATTTTGAATTTAAAATATAGTCTAAATTATTTTATGAATTTAATTTAAGTAAAATTTATATGCCTACAGGTTCGTTACACATTACATAAGATTTACAGTTTGGGACTTGGGAGTATATAACACAGAACAGTGGAGCATCTCGAATAAGTCTAATTTTTTTTGGCTAACCAAAATAAGAACTTATGTTAAACTGATAATTTTGTACCATAAGAATTATAAACTTAAAATAGGTTGCCATTACACTGCAGCCAAAAATAAATGGTAGCCTGGTGCACAAAATATTTCGCATTCATACGGGATTTAAATAAGAGTCGCATCTCAAAAGTGTAATGTAAACTACATTAATATAAGCGTTAGCGAATACTTCCACTGCTTGAACCCATAACTTATACGAAGATAACTATAAAGATGCAACAAAAAAAATATGAAAAACTTGTTTTTTATTAAGAATCTAATTGTTCACAATAATCAGAATGAATCTCGAGAGAAATCTAGTAAGTAGCATGAATTCACAAATAGTCCAAACTTTGGAATAGAATGTGTTTCTAAAGGCCCAACAATATTATGAAAATTTATTTTGTGTAATAAATCCTTTCTTATTTAAATTATGCAATATAACCAGTTTATGAAGAGAAGAATAATAACACATAGTAGAAATTGCATGGGGCGTCCTATTTGGTCGCCCTCTTTTAACTTATACCTGTTTTTTTTCCGTTTGCATCCGTACCTATTTTTTTGTTAATAGCATTTTAAAAAGACGATGTTGTCCTTCTTTAATAAAAGACTACTGACAAACTGCAGGACAAAAATTTAAGTATGTTTAGGCTGAAGTTTTAGCAAATAAACTAAAAAATATCAGCTTGTTTAGACTAAAGTTTCGGATAAAACTCAGGACAAAACTTTAGACTGTCTTACAAAACTTCAGCATGTTTTGGTATGAAGTTTTAGCAATTGAACTAAATAACTTCAACATGCATTAGCAAAAACTATTTAGAAAATTACGTACTGCAAGACAAAAACTTAAGCATGTGTAGTCTGAAGTTTTAGCAAATGAACTAAATAACTTCAGCATATTTTATCTGAAGTTTTAGCAAATGAACTAAATAACTTCAGCATATTTTATCTGAAGTTTTAGCAAATGAACTAAATAACTTCAGCATGCATTAGCATGAAGTTTTAGCTTCAATGTAAAACAACTTCAGCTGCTACTGTAATTGGCTAAAGTTTTACACCATCTCGCATGCTAATGAATAAACCGTGATATTGTAAAACAACGTCATCTCCAAACATTAGCATGCTAATGCTAATGCTTCAATATAAAACAATTTTAGCCTGCATTTCATGAGTGAGGTTGCAGATCACGCTATTTATTAGGGGTGTAATTGTCATATTATTGCGGATTTTTTGTCAACTGCTACCAAATCAATAATTTTTAAAAATAAGGTACAAGTTAAAAGGTGGTACAAATATAGGGTACGACTGCAAATCCCCCGTAGAAATCACATTAAAAACTTCGTCCAAATTCAATTTGTTTGTATTTAAGAGTCCTTTTTTTCACCCATATTTTGCTGTTAAATAAAGTTACTTAAATACCAGGTGTTAGGTCATTGAAATCTCTGAAAAACTAATATATAATTTTGCGTGGATCCAAAGAACAAGTCCATGGGTGACAATTTTGACCCTTTTTTTTTTTTTTTTTTTGAAAAAAAGGGATAGAAAGTAATATTGCATAAAGGCTATATATTTACATATCTACTATGATTTGAGATCTACTATGTAGCAAATTTTTCCTTTATTGAGTTAAGTATATAGAAGTAATATTCCTCATGTTCACGAACTTACACATTTATTTATAATAATTCAAACATAATATTTAATAAAATAATATATAATTATTTAAAAGATAGTACTTATTTAGATAGGGTACACGCGACACGCGTGTATCATAAGACTAATTTTCTAAAATAGTACAGGTAGGATTGAGTAAGTTAATAGGATAAATGTTTTCTCAATAAATTAAATAATATATGTACTTTTTCTCATTAAGCCAATCTTTCTTCGGTTATGTATAATAATTTTTCATGTTTTCCCCGATTTTACTTTATAATTTCAACTCATATTCTCTAAATGGACTATTCTTTTTTGTCACATTTGATTGATCCATACATCAGAAAGCAAGTTCTTTTATGTCTTATCTTTTTATAACTAATAAATTTTCGAGACAAGTGTCGCAACGTTCAAAACACAATGGATAATGGGCTCACCCCTCTACTATTTTCATTAAGGGGAAATTCAATACCATATGATATGTACATAACCCACACATCATGTGTTGCACTCTCAACACCGATCAAAGTTATGTAGGTCTTTTTTGTGTCTCAATATTATATGAATTTTATGAAAGAAGTTTTAGAGAATTTTTATATATTTTGATTTTAGGCCACTAGTTCCCTTAAGCAATCCCTAATTGCGTTAATAACTATTTGCAGGCCACCTCCCCACCATGAACGTGTTGTTCAACGAGTTTCATTCATGTTTGGTAATTGAATGACACGTTCACTGCCTTTAGGGGTTGTTTGATAGGGTACGTTACATAAAATAATGCATACATTAGCTTTGTGTATTAATAATACCTTGTTTGGAACACTTTTTGAATCTAAGCATTAGTTATGCAAGCATTAGTTATACACCCTATTTGGTATTATACTATGCATAACTAGTGCATAGGAAGCGATGGTATTAACAATGCACTGGGTGTAATGCATGTATGTATTAACATAGTTAAAGATAAAATTGCCCTTCAAATTTTGTGCTTGATTAAAATATGCTATTATATTAATGCAAGTTTGATACTGAAATTGCTCCCGCTAATTATATCTATATGTCACGACCCAAGTTCGCCCTTCGTGAACTGTCGTGATGGTACCTAGCCTCTACGACTAGGTAAGCCCAACAAATTGCAGAAAAAGGAAACGAAATACAAAACTAGCAAAAATGCGGATAAAACATAATAAAAACGTTTAAGATGACACTCGGCATATACAATAGCACTCTCTCAAACCAAACACAACACTCCCAAAACTCCGAATCTCATGAAATCATAAGTTGTGGATACTAGTGTCTAATCAAAAGAAAATACAGAAGGTCTATAGCTAAAAGAGAGAATAGAGAGGGATTTCTAGGTCTTCCGATGCGACAGATATACCTCGAAGTCTTTGAGATTGCATCGCCTCACCGGAAGTATGGCTGCGATGAAGTACCTGGATCTGCATAAGGGGAAAACATGAGCAGAAAAGGGCATGAGTATACCACAACGGTACCCAGTAAGTTTCAAGCCTAACCTCAATCGAGTAGTGATGAGGAAGGTCAGGGCCATACTGGTTTTAATATGCTAAAATTTAATAGAACGAAATATCGCAGTAAAGCAGTAAATACTGAAGTTTAAGCCAGGAAAATAAGCACATAAAACAACAACTCAAAACACAGCAATAGCAACAGGGGATCTCCCAAGATATTGTCCCGTAGTCCCAAACGTAAATGTGCAGAGGATCTCCCAGGATATCGTCCAGTAGTTCAAATCATAAATGTGCAAAGGATCTCCCAAGATATCGTACCGTAGTCCAAATCATAAATGTGCAGGGGGATCTCCAGGAATATCGATCTGTAGTCCCAAAGTAAATATCCAGTATAGGAGAATCTCCCTGGTGTCGTCCCATAGTCCCAAATATAAACATGCAGGGGGATCTCACGGAATATCGATCCGTAGTCCCAAAGTAAACATGCAGGGGGATCTCCCGGGATATCGTCCCGTAGTCTCAAAGTAAATACACAACAGCCTCAAGAAGAATTTATAGTTCTATCCAAGTTCATACCAAGTAAAGCAGAGAATTCTATTCTAGACATGCTGCACAGAATTCAAGTAGACAATTCAAAACAGATAGAACAATTAAGTCAATTAAGCATGCTTTCCTAAGCTAAACAGTAGGCTTTAAAATACAGGTAGTATTCAACAAGAAGGAAACACATATATTTACTTAATGAAAATGGGGTTTTCCAACAAGTATCACGTGTACGCACTCGTCACCTCACGTACACGACATTCATATAACAACAATACCAAATCCTAAGAGGAAGTCCCGTACACAAGGTTAGGCAAGCCACTTACTCGAACCAGCTCAAAATCAATCCAATATCACGCTCTTGCCATGGGTATCCAACTCCAAGTGGCCCAAATCTAATCATATCAATATCAAAATATAAATACAACTACAAGCAACTAATTTAGATAAAGAAATCGAAGCTAAGGTAAGAAAATTGAAAAACACCCAAAAATCCTCCTCGGGCCCACGTCTCAGAATCAGGTAAAAGTCACAAATTATGAACACTCATTTACTCACGAGTCTAACCGTACCAAATTTACTCATATCCGATACCAAAATCTCGATCAAACCCCAAAAACTTGGTTGGGGAACTTTTCTCCCATTTCCAAACATCCACTCTCAAATTTCTTAATTAGATGAAGAATACAACAATAAATTAATGATATATGATCAAAATAGGATTAAGAATCGTTATCCAGGTGCTCTCCTTCAAAATCTCTCAGGAAATCGCCTTCTCCCAAGCTCCAAATCGATTTTAGAAGTTATGAACTCAAACCCTCAAATTTTCATATTTCTGCCCAACGATAACCACTTCTGCGATCCCTGGACCGCATATGTGGTCCCGCACCTGCAACAATCCCATCACAGGTGCGAAAAGTCACTTAACTGCTGGGGCAGCATCTGCGAGTATTGGGTCGCATCTGCAAGCCGGCTTCTGCAGTCCCTCAGCCGCACCTGTGACTCCTGATGCCCAGCCAAATTCCGTATCTGCAGCTTCTTATCCGCTTCTGCGGCTCCGCACCTGCGGTCCCACATCCGCAGGTGCGATTATAACAGGTGCATCAAAAATATAAGCAAATGCCTAAGTCCAAATCCAACTCCGCTAAGCATCCGAAACTCCCCTGAGGCCCCCGGGGCCTCAACCAAACATGTCAACCAATCCTAAAAGATCATAGGACTTAATCCAACCCTCAGATCATATCAAATAACACTAAAACCACGATTCACCTTCCAATCCAAGCCTAATGAACTTAAAATCTCTACAATTCTACAACCGATGCTGAAACCAACCAAACCATGCCCGATTGACCCCAACATTTGCACACAAGTCACATTCAACACTACGGGGCTATTCCAACTTTCGGAATCGGATCCCGACCCCGATATCAAAATCTCACTATCGATCCGAAAACTTCAAAAATTCAACTTTCGGCATTTCAAGCCTAAATAAGCTACGGACCACCAAAACACAATCCGAACACACCCCTAAGCCCGAAATCGACCAACAGAGCTAACGAAACCACCGGAATTCCATTCTGAGGTCGTCCTTATACTTCTCCGACTACAGTTCAAATTCTAAGGCTTAAACTCTCATTTGGGGACTAAGTATCCCAAAACACACCGAAACTCAAAGCGAATCCTCCCGGCAACTCACAATAGCATAAACAAACACGGGGAAAGCAGTTATTAGGAGATCGGGGCGTTAATTCTTAAAACGACCGGCCAGGTCGATACATCCTCCCCCTCTTAAAGCATTTATTTGTCCTCGAACGAGCATAGAGACATACCTGAAGTGGTGAAAAGATGAGGGTAACGCATGCGCATATCCTACTCGGTCTCCCAAGTCGCCTCCTCGATCGGCTGACCCTGCCACTAAACCTTCATTGATGCAATGCTCTTTGACCTCAGCTTTCGAACCTGCCTGCCCAATATCGCCACTGGCTCCTCAACATAAGATAGATCCTTGTCCAACTAGACTGAAATGAAATCCAACACGTGTGAAGGATCACCGTGATACTTCTGGAGCATCAAAACATGAAATACCGGATGAATGCCTACCAAGTTGGGAGGTAAGGCAAGCTCCTAGGCAACCTCCCAACATGTCTCGATACCTCAAAAGGACCAATAAACCTCAGACTCAATTTCCTCTTCTTCCCGAATATCATAACGCCTTCATAGGCGAAACCCGAAGCAAGACCCACTCTCCAACCATATAGGAAACATCACGAACCTTCCGATCCCTATAACGCTTCTTTCTGGAGTGAGCTGTGCGAAGTCTATCCTGAATCACCTTAACTTTCTCCAAGGCGTCTTGAACCAAGTCCTTGCCTAATAATCTAGCATCACCTGGCTCAAACCAACCCACCGGGGATCTACACCGCATACCATACAAAGCCTCATACGATGCCATCTGAATGGTAGACTGATAATTATTGTTGTAGGCAAACTCCGCCAGTGGCAAGAATTGATCCCAAGAACCTCCAAACTCCATCCCACACGCACGGAACATATCCTCAAGAATCTGAATAGTGCGCTCGGAATGTCCCTCTATCTAGGGGTGAAAAGTTGTGCTCAACTCCACCCAATTACCTAACTCATGTTGTACGGCCCTCCAGAACCGTGATGTGAACTATGTACCTCTATCTGAAATGATAGAAACTGGAATACCATACAGACGAACAATCTCCCGGATATAAATCTCCGCCAACCACTCCGAAGAATAGGTAGTACACACAGGAATAAAATGCACGGACTTGGTCAGTCGATCCATAATTACCCAAATGGCATCGAACTTCCTCAAATTCCTACGAAGTCCATGGTGATATGCTCCCACTTCCACTCCGGAATCATTATTTGCTGAAGCAAGCCACCCGGTCTCTGGTGCTCATACTTTACCTGCTGACAATTGAGGTACCGAGCTACAAATCTAACTATATCTTTCATCATCCGCGTCCACCAATAGTGTCACGACCCTGATTTTCCACCCTCAACAGTCGTGATGGCACCTACTAATATGAGCTAGGCAAGCCAAACCTTTAATCTAATTATTACATTAACCAATTATTTCTTTTTAACAAATATAAGACGATAACGTGATAACAACGAAAATTCAAATTTAAGCGGAAGACAACAATAAAATATATGAAAACTGTATCTATTACAAATACTTAAGCCTTAACCACCCTAAAACTTGGTGTCATAGTGTCACAGACTGTCTAAGATTGCTACATACAAAGTCTAAAGGAATAATAGTGCACTGTTTTTGAATAAAAGGAAAATGAAACAGGAAATAGGGATAGAGGGAGACGCCAGGGCCTGCGGATGCCTGCAGGTCTACCTTGGATCTCCGCGTGGACTGAAGGTAGCCTCCAAACTACGGTCCAAAAGCTGCTTCGGAATCTGCACATAGTGCAGAGTGTAGTATCATCACAACCGACCCCATATGTTGAGTAAGTGTCTAGCCTAACCTCCGCGAAGTAGTGATGAGGCTAGGATAAGACTCAACAATAAACCTGTGCAATTCAACAATATACAACAGAAAAGAGGAACAATAATATACAGTCAAGTATGGGAGGGGAAAACATGTTGCCGGAAACTATCAATTTAAGAATAGAAAGACAACAAGTAATTGAAAGAAACAACATATGTCAGATATCAATAAAGGATCAGAAATCAATAAGTGTACGGCATCATCCTTCGTCTTTTACTCTCGTCCTCACCAAAGCAATCAAGTAATGAAAATGTGCACGGCATCACCCTTCATGCTTTTACTCTCGTCCTCACGATATAATCAATATAATCGGCACGGGATGGTACATCATGCG
This sequence comes from Nicotiana tabacum, assembly GCF_000715075.1. Lineage (NCBI taxonomy): Eukaryota > Viridiplantae > Streptophyta > Magnoliopsida > Solanales > Solanaceae > Nicotiana > Nicotiana tabacum. Next base: position 6,659,823 of record NC_134084.1, on the reverse strand, counting down.
GTACGACATCACCCTTCACGCTTTACACTCTTTCCTCACAAATCATACATGGCATCACCCTTCGTGCTTTAACACTCTCTCACCAAAACAATGCACAGCATCAGCCTTCGTGCTTTAACATTCTTCCTCACCCAAACAACAATCACAAACAATAGGGCAAGGGAATAAATTAAATGACAACAAGAACCCCGGCAAGGGAACAACATCAAGAACATCAACATCCCGGCAAAGGAGATAACAACAAAAGCAACAATATCCCGGCAAGGAAGGCAACATAATAATTCTATTCTCTTTCTCACTTTTACTTCACAATTCACTTCACAACTCATGACAATGCTCAAAAAGGGTCAATTACCACTTTTACTTTCACATTTATTTATACAACTTGAGCCAACGCTCCTCAATATTCGAATTTCACAGTTTACTTCCACAAGCTTTACAAACAATAGAAACCATCACAAAGGCATGAATAGTACAACAAGGTCATAATAATCACAACAATAGACTCACGGGCATACTTGACACCAACGTATAGATACTCGTCACCATGCCTATACCTCATACTCAACAAATGCCACATAGCAAATAGGACTCGACTCCTAATCCCTCAAGCTAAGGTTAGACCAAACACTTACCTCGAACTTCCACGGTCAACTCAAGCCTCAAACACCACTTTTCCTCTTGAATTTGGCTCCAAATGAATTGTATCTAGACATAATCGACTTAATAACATCAATAAATGCTAAACAATTCAATTTCAAATGCTTAATTATAGCTTTCCTAATATTCTTCCCTAAAAGTCAAAAATTGACCCCGGGCCCGCTTGGTCAAAACACAAGGTTCGAATAGAAACCCGATCACCTGTTCACCCACGAGCCCGAATATATGATTAGTTCCAAAATCACTGGAGAAAATCGCCCTAGGCCTTCTATTATTTATGAAATTTTGAGAAAGAAAATGCTGAAGTTTTGTTTTTTTAAAAAAGACCCCACTGCCTGACTTCCGCATCTACGGTGCTTTGGTCGCACCTGCGGAACCGCACGTGCGGTAAAATAGCCGCTTATGCAGAAAGGACTTGGCCCGCTGGGGCCGCATCTGCGAGGGAAAAAACTGCATATGCGGAAAATAGCCCGCATCTGTGAAGGCTGACCGCACCTGCGATACAATTCCTGCAACTGTTAGTCCGCATCTGCGGCCCAGGAACCGCATGTGCAGTTACACCAGAAGTGGTGCACCAACAGTGTTTTCCCTAAGCCTAAACACTCCAGGACCTACCCGAACTCACCTGAGCCCTCAGGGCTCCAACCCAAACATATGTACTAACTTAAAAACATCATATGAACTTATTCGCGTAATCAAATCGCCAAAATAACATCATGAACATCGAATTAAACCTCAAAATCAATGAAATATCTCAAAACTTCTTCAAACATCAAATTTTGCATTTAAGTTCCGAATCACGTCAAATGAAATCCGTTTCTTCCCAAACTTCACGGAATTATCTTAAATTATATGTAAGACCTGTACCGAGCTTCGGAACCAGAATACAGTCCGGATACCATCAAGTTCTAAATGCATTTCATTTTCAAAACTCATAGAAATTTCTAGAAAAAAAAATTTCTTTAAAAATTCATTTCTCGGGCTTGGGACCTCGGAATTCGATTCCGGGCATATTCCCAAGTCTCATATTTTTCCACGGACCCTCCGGGACCGTCAAATTACAGGTCCAGGTCCGTTTACCCAAAATATTGACCGGAGTTAACTTAAATTCATTTTAAAGTCAAAATTTATCATTTTACGCAGATTTTCACATATTAGCTTTCCAGATACGCGCCCGAACTGCGCAAGCAAATTGAGGTAAGGCTGAAGAGGTTTTTAAGGCCTCGAAACACATAATTTATTTCTAAAACAAGTGATGACCTTTTGGGTCATCACATTCTCCACCTCTAAAACAACCGTTCGTCCTCGAACAGACATTAGAAGGAAGTACCTGAGTCGGGGAAAAGATGGGATAACGGCTCCGCATATCAGACTCCCAGGTTGATGCCTCAGTAGGCTGACCTCTCCACTAAACACGAACAGAAGAAAAACTCTTTGATCTCAACTGACGAACCTGCTGGTCTAGAATAGCTACCGGCTCCTCCTCATAAGACAAGTCCTTGTCCAACTGGACAGTGCTAAAATCTAACACGTGGGATAGATCGTCGTGATACTTCTGAAGCATAGACACATAAAAAACTGGATGTCGGCTGATAAACTCGGCGGCAATACAAGTCTGTAAGCCACCTCTCCTACTCGATCAAGAATCTCAAAAGGACCAATGAACCTAGGGCTAAGCTTGCCTTTCTTTCCAAATCTCATCATGCCCTTCATAGGCGATACCCGAAGCAATACCCGCTCACCGACCATGAATGCCAAATCACGAACCTTACAGTCGGCATAACTATTTTGCCTGGACTGAGCTGTACGAAGCCTATCCTGAATGATCCTCACCTTGTCCAAGGCATCCTGCACTAGATCCGTACCCAACAACCGAGCCTCTCCCGGCTCAAACCATCCAACCGGCGACCGACACCACCTACCATACAAAGCCTAATAAGGAGCCATCTGGATACTCGATTAGTAGCTGTCGTTGTAGGCAAACTCCGCTAAAGGCAAGAACTGATCCTACGAGCCTCCAAAGTCAATAACACAAGCCCGGGGCATATCCTCCAAAATCTGAATAGTGCGCTCGGACTGTCCGTCCGTCTGAGGATGAAATGTTGTGCTCAACTCGACCCATGTGCCCAACTCACGCTGAACTGCCCTCCAAAATTGCAAGGTAAGCTACATAATTCGATCCGAAATGATAGACACGGGCACACCATAAAGACGAACAATCTCCCGGATATAGATATCAGCTAACTTCTCGGAAGAATAGGAGACTACCACAGGAATGAAATGTGCTGACTTGGTCAGCCTATCAACAATAACCCACACTACATCGAACTTCTTCTGAGTTCGTGGGAGTCCAACAACGAAGTCCATGGTGATACGCTCCCACTTCCACTCAGGAATCTCAATCTTCTGGAGCAACTCACCGGGCCTTTGATGCTCGTACTTTACCTGCTGACAGTTCAAACACCGAGCCACATACACAACAATGTCCTTCTTCATTCTCCACTACCAGTAATGCTGCCGCAAATCCTGATACATCTTAGCGGCGCTCGGATGAATAGAGTACCAGGAACTGTGGGCCTCCTCTAAAATCAACTCTCGGAGTCCATCGACATTAGGCACACAAACTCGACCCTGCAATCTCAAAACTCCATCATTTCCTAAGGTAACCTGCTTGGCACCTCCGTGCTGTACCGTGTCTCTAAGGACACACAAATGAGGATCATCATACTGCCAATCTCGGATACGCTCCAATAAAGAAGAACGAGCGACTGTGTAAGCTAACACACGGCTGGGCTCAGAAACATCCAACCTCATGAACTGATTGGCCAAAGCCTGAACATCCAAAGCAAGGAATCTCTCACCGACCAGAATATAAGCAAGAATGTCCATACTGGCTGACTTTCTACTCAAAGCATCAGCCACTACATTGGCCTTCCCTGGATGATATAAGATGGTGATATTATAGTCTTTCAATAGCTCCAACCACCTTCTCTGCCTCAAATTTAGCTCCTTCTGCTTGAACAAGTATTGCAACTCTTGTGATCCGTGAACACTTCATATGCCACGCCATACAGATAATGCCTCTAAATATTCAACGTGTGAACAATGGCTGCTAACTCCAAATCATGAATCGGATAGTTCTTCTTATGAATCTTTAACTACCGCGAAGCATAAACAATGACCTTACCATCTTGCATCAACACCGCACCAAGTCCAATACGAGATGCGTCATAATAAACTGTATATGGCCCTAAACCCATGGGCAAAACCAACACTGGTGACGTAGTCAAAGCTATCTTGAGCTTCTGAAAGCTCGCCTCACACTCGTTCGACCACCTGAACTGGGCACCCTTCTGGGTCAACCTGGTCATCGGGGCTGCAATAGATGAAAACCCCTCCACAAACCGACGGTAATAGCCTGCCAACCCCAAGAAACTCCGGATTTCTGTAGCCAATGCTGGTCTAGGCCAGTTCTTAACTGCCTCAATCTTCTTCGGATCAACCTGAATATCCTCTGATGAAACAATGTGACCCAAGAATGCAACTGAACTCAACTAGAACTCACACTTCGAAAACATAGCACACAATTGGCTATCTCTCAAAGTCTGAAGAACCACTCGAAGATGTTGCTCGTGCTCCCCCCGACTGCGGGAATATATCAAAATATCGTCAGTGAAGACTATCACAAACTAATACAAGTAGGGCCTAAACACCTGATTCATCAAATCCAAGAAAGTTGCTAGGGCATTTGTCAACCCGAATGACATCACCAAGAACTTATAATGCCTGTACCGAGTGCGGAAAGCTGTTTTAGGGACATCGTATGCCCTAATCTTCAACTGATGGTAGCCAGATCTCAAGTCAATCTTCGAAAATACCTTGGCACCCTGAAGTTGATCAAATCAATCATCAATTCTCGGCATTGGATTTTTATTCTTGATTGTAACCTTGTTCAACTGTCAGTAATCAATACACATTCTCATCGATCCGTCTTTTTTCTTAACAAACAAAACCGGCGCACCCCAAGGTGAAACACTGGGTCTAATGAAACCCTTCTCAAGCAAGTCCTGCAACTGCTCCTTCAACTCTTTCAACTCTGGTGGGGCCATGCGATATGGAGGAATAGAAATGGGCTGAGTGCCCGGAGCCAAATCAATGCAAAAGTCAATATCCCTATCGGGCGGCATACCCGGCAGGTCTGAAGGGAATAACTCAGGAAACTCACGAACCATGGGCACAGAATCAATAGAAGGAACCTCAGCACTAGAATTATGAACATGTGCCAAATAGGCCAAACACCCCATCTCGACTATACGCTGAGCCTTCACATAAGAGATAACATTATGGGTTGAATGACCAGGAGTCTCTTTCCACTCTAAACGAGGCAAACCCGGCAAGGCTAAGGTCATAATCTTGGCATGACAGTCCAAGATAGCATGATAAGGTAATAACCAATCCATCCCTAATATGACATCGAAATCAACCATGTCCAAAAGAAGCAAATCTACACAAGTCTCAAGACCTCCAATCACAACTATACACGAACGATGGACTCGATCTACCATAATAGAATCACCTACCGGTGTAGATACATAAATAGGAGCACTCAAAGAATCACTAGGCATAACCAGATACGATGCAAAATAAGATGACACATAGGAGTATGTAGATCCTAGATCAAATAAAACTGAAGCATCTCTGCCACAAACTAGAACAGTACCTGTGATAACTGCATCGGAAGACTCAGCCTCGGGCCTGGCTGGGAGTGCATAACATCGGGGCTGGGCCCCACTACCCTGAACCACATCTCTGGGATGACCTGCCGTTGGCTGGCCCCGACCTCTAACGGTCTGAGCTCCACCTCTAATACCTCTACCTCCACCTTTAGCACCTCTACTATACGAATCTCTACCTCCAGACGAGGTACTAGTGAATCGGCCTGAATGACGAGACCTCTTGTCAGACCCCTAACCAATCCCCCGCGATAGAACCATCTCAACTCTCTTGGCCACATTGGCCGCATCCTGAAAAGAAATCTTTCTCACCGTCTCCTTAGCCATCTGAAGCTGAATAGGCTGAATAAGTCCCTCAATAAACCTCTTCACCCTCTTCTCTCGGTGGGGAGTATGATAAGAGCATGACGGGCCAAGTCGATGAATCTGGTCTCATACTGGGTAACAGTTATAGATCACTGCTGGAGATGCTCAAACTGCCTCTAAAACTGCTTCCAAGTCAAAGCTGGTGACCCGGCTGGTCTAGTTAGTCAATAATCTCTCTACCAAGTCTTGGCGGATCCAGATAAGCGAAAAGTAGCAAAATCGACCCCGTTGGTCTCAACTATACCCATGTTCCTGAGAACCTCATGACAGCTATCTCGATAATCCTAGGGATCCTCAGAAGATGCACCGTTGAAAGTGGTAGTGAAGAGCTTGGTAAACTTGTCCAATCTCCACAAGGCATTAGCAGACATAGCTGGCTCATCTCTAGTCTGTGCTACAATACCAGGATGAGCTACTCCAACTGGATGAGTTGCTGGAAGCTGAAACTGGGGATCCATCAGCTCCGGAGTGTAGGTAGTAGGAGTCTGGGCTCCTACCCCAGCATGAGAGACGGCTGGTGCTACAGGAAGCAAACCTACCTGGGCGACACTCTCCATCAGGCCTACTAGTCGAACCAGAGCATCCTGAAGAGCTAGGGTAGCAATGAACCCCTATGGGACATGAGTTGGTCCCACCGGAACTGCCTGGGCTAGAACCTCATCATCAAAGTCAACCTGAGGCTCCGCCGCTGGTGCTGCTGCTCTAGGCTGAGCTCTGCCCAACCTCGGCCTCTAGCACGGCCTCGGACTCTTCCTCTACCCCTCGCAGGAGCTGCTATAGGAGGCTCGAGCTGCTGATCGGTGGATGAGGAAGCACGTGTTCTCGCCATCTGCGAAAGAACAGAGTAGAAATTCAGTTAGTATTGAGAAACCAAACCGAACGACAAGAAGGAATAAATGTGAAGTTTTTCCTAACTTTGTAGTCTCTAGGGATAAATACAGACGTCTCCGTACCGATCCCTCAGACTCTACTAAGCTTGTTTGTGAACTGTGAGACCCATGTAACCTAGAGCTCTGATACCAACTTGTCACGACCCAGATTTTCCACCCTCGGGAGTCGTGATGGCGCCTACTAATGTGAGCTAGGCAAGCCAAACCTTTAATCTAATTATTACATTAACCAATTATTTCTTTTTAACAAATATAAGACGATAACGTGATAACAACGGAAATTCAAATTTAAGTGGAAGACAACAATAAAATATACAATAATAAAATATATGAAAACTGTATCTATTACAAATACTTAAGCCTTAACCGCCCCAAAACCTAGTGTCACAGACTGTCTAAAATTGCTACATACAAAGCCTGAAGAAATAACAGTCCACTCCTTCTGAATAAAAGGAAAATGAAATAGGAAATAGGGATAGAGGGATACGCCAGGGCCTGCGGACACCTGCAGGTCTACCTTGGATCTCCGCATAGACTGAAGGTAGCCTCCAAACTACGATCCAAAAGCTGCTCCGGGATCTGCACATAGTGCAGAGTGTAGTATTAGCACAACCGACTCCATGTGTTGAGTAAGTGCCTAGCCTAACCACGGCAAAGTAGTGACGAGGCTAGGACAGGACTCAACAATAAACCTGTGCAATTTATCAATATACAACGGAAAAGAGGAACAATAATATACAGTCAAGTATGGGAGGGGAAAACATATTGCGGAAAACTATCAATTTAAGAATAGAAAGACAACAAGTAATTGAAAGAAACAACATATCTCAGATATCAATAAAGGATCAAAAATCAATAAATGCACGGTATCACCCTTCGTGCTTTTACTCTCGTCCTCATCAAATGGTAAATCGTGCGGCACGGCATCACCCTTCGTGCTTTACACTCTTTCCTCACAAATCATACACGGCATCACCCTTCGTGCTTTAACACTCTCTCACCAAAATAATGCACGGCATCACCATTCGTGCTTTAACACTCTTCCTCACCCAAACAACAATCACAAACAATAGGGCAAGGGAATAAATGAAATGACAACAAGAACCCCGGCAAGGGAACAACATCAAGAATAGCAACATCCCAGCAAGGGAGATAACAACAAAAGCAACAATATCCCGGCAAGGGAGGCAACATAATAATTCTCTTCTCTTTCTCACTTTTACTTCACAATTCACTTCACAACTTGAGCCAATGCTCAAAAAGGGTCAATTACCACTTTTACTTTCACATTTATTTATACAACTTGAGCCAACGCTCCTCAATATTCGGATTTCACAATTTACTTCCACAAGCTTTACCAATAATAGAAACCATCACGAAGGCATGAATAGTACAACAAGGTCATAATAATCACAACAGTAGACTTACGGGCATGCTTTCCTAAGCTAAACAGTAGGCTTTAAAATACAGGTAGTATTCAACAAGAAGGAAACACGGATATTTACTTAATGAAAACGGGGTTTTCCAACAAGTATCACGTGTACGCACTCGTCACCTCACGTACACGGCATTCATATAACAACAATACCAAATCCTAAGAGGAAGTCCCGTACACAAGGTTAGGCAAGCCACTTACTCGAACCAGCTCAAAATCAATCCAATATCACGCTCTTGCCATGGGTATCCAACTCCAAGTGGCCCAAATCTAATCAGATCAATATCAAAATATAAATACAACTACAAGAAACTAATTTAGATAAAGAAATCGAAGCTAAGGTAAGAAAATTGAAAAACACCCAAAAATCCTCCTCGGGCCCACATCTCAGAATCAGGTAAAAGTCACAAATTATGAACACCCATTTACTCACGAGTCTAACCGTACCAAATTTACTCATATCCGGTACCAAAATCTCGATCAAACCCTAAAAACTTGGTTGGGAAACTTTTCTCCCATTTCCAAACATCCACTCTCAAATTTCTTAATTAGATGAAGAATATAACAATAAATTAATGATATATGATCAAAATAGGATTAAGAATCATTATCCAGCTGCTCTCCTTCAAAATCTCTCAGGAAATCGCCTTCTCCCGAGCTCCAAATTGATTTTAGAAGTTATGAACTCAAACCCTCAAATTTTCAAATTTCTGCCCAACGATAACCACTTATGCGATCCCTGGACCGCATATGTGGTCTCGCACCTGAAATAATCCCATCGCAGGTGCTAAAAGTCACTTAACTGCTAGGGCAGCATCTGCGAGTGTTGGGTCGCATCTGCAAGCCCGCTTCTGCAGTCCCTCAGCCGCACCTGTGACTCCTGATGCCCAGCCAAATTCCGCATCTGTAGCTTCCTATCCGCTTCTGTGGCTCCGCACCTGCGGTCCCACATCCGCAGGTGCGATTATAACAGGTGCATCAAAAATATAAGCAATTGCCTAAGTCCAAATCCAACTCCGCTAAGCATCTGAAACTCCCCCGGGGCCCCCGGGGCCTCAACCAAACATGCCAACCAATCCTAAAAGATCATAGGACTTAATCCAACCCTCAGATCACATCAAATAACGCTAAAACCACGATTCACCTTCAATTCCAAGCCTAATGAACTTAAAATCTCTACAATTCTACAACAGATGCTGAAACCAACCAAACCATGTCCGATTAACCCCAACATTTGCACACAAGTCACATTCAACACTACGGGGCTATTCCAACTTTCGGAATCGGATCCCGACCCCGATATCAAAATTTCACTATCGATCCGAAAACTTCAAAAATTGAACTTTCGGCATTTCAAGCCTAAATAATCTACGGACCACCAAAACACAATCCGAACACACCCCTAAGCCCGAAATCGACCAACAGAGCTAACGAAACCACCGGAATTCCATTCTGAGGTCGTCTTTATACTGCTCCGACTACAGTTCAAATTCTAAGGCTTAAACTCTCATTTGGGGACTAAGTATCCCAAAACACACCGAAACTCAAAGCGAATCCTCCCGGCAACTCACAATAGCAGAAACAAACACGGGGAAAGCAGTTATTAGGAGATCGGGGCGTTAATTCTTAAAACGACCGGCCGGGTCGATATATCCTCCCCCTCTTAAAGCATTTATTTGTCCTCGAACGAGCATAGAGACATACCTGAAGTGGTGAAAAGATGAGGGTAACGCCTGCGCATATCCTACTCGGTCTCCCAAGCCGCCTCCTCGATCGGCTGACCCCGCCACAAAACCTTCATTGATGCAACGCTCTTTGACCTCAGCTTTCGAACCTGCCTGCCCAATATCGCCATTGGCTCCTCAACATAAGATAGATCCTTGTCCAACTAGACTGAAATGAAATCCAACACGTGTGACGGATCACCGTGATACTTCTGGAGCATCAAAACATGAAATACCGGATGAACACCTACCAAGTTGGGAGGTAAGGCAAGCTCGTAGGCAACCTCCCCAACATGTCTCGATACCTCAAAAGGACCAATAAACCTCAGACTCAATTTCCTCTTCTTCCCGAATCTCATAACGCCTTCATAGGCGAAACCCGAAGCAAGACCCACTCTCCAACCATATAGGAAACATCACGAACCTTCCGGTCCCCATAACTCTTATGTCTGGACTGAGCTGTGCGAAGTCTATCCTGAATCACCTTAACTTTCTCCAAGGCGTCTTGAACCAAGTCCTTGCCTAATAATCTAGCATAACCCGGCTCAAACCAACCCACCGGGGATCTACACCGCATACAATACAAAGCCTCATACGGTGCCATCTGAATGCTAGACTGATAATTATTGTTGTAGGCAAACTCCGCCAGTGGCAAGAATTGATCCCAAGAACCTCCAAACTCCATCCCACACGCACGGAACATATCCTCAAGAATCTGAATAGTGCGATCGGACTGTCCCTCTATCTAGGGGTGAAAAGTTGTGCTCAACTCCACCCAATTACCTAACTCATGTTGTACGACCCTCCAGAACCATGATGTGAACTGTGTACCTCTATTTGAAATGATAGAAACGGGAATACCATACAGACGAACAATCTCCCGGATATAAATCTATGCCAACCGCTCCGAAGAATAGGTAGTACACACATGAATGAAATGCACGGACTTGGTCAGTCGATCCATAATTACCCAAATGGCATCGAACTTCCTCAAATTCCTACGAAGTCCATGGTGATACGCTCCCACTTCCACTCCGGAATCATTATTTGTTGAAGCAAGCCACCCGGTCTCTGGTGCTCATACTTTACCTGCTGACAATTGAGGTACCGAGCTACAAACCTAACTATATCTTTATTCATCCGCGTCCACCAACAGTGTCACGACCCGGATTTTCCACCCTCAAGAGTCGTGATGGCGCCTACTAATATGAGCTAGGCAAGCCAAACCTTTAATCTAATTATTACATTAACCAATTATTTCTTTTTAACAAATATAAGACGATAACGTGATAATAGCGAAAATTCAAATTTAAGCGGAAGACAACAATAAAATATATTAAAACTGTATCTATTACAAATACTTAAGCCTTAACCACCCCAAAACTTGGTGTCACAGTGTCACAGACTGTCTAAGATTGCTACATACAAAGTTTAAGGAAATAATAGTGCACTGTTTCTGAATAAAAGGAAAATAAAACAGGAAATATAGATAGAGGGAGATGTCAGGGCCTGCGAATGCCTGCAGGTCTACCTTGGATCTCCGCGTGGACTAAAGGTAGCCTCCAAACTACGGTCCAAAAGCTGCTCCGGAATCTGCACATAGTGCAGATTGTAGTATCATCACAACCGACCTCATATGCTGAGTAAGTGTCTAGCCTAACCTCCGCGAAGTAGTGATGAGGCTAGTACAAGACTCAACAATAAACCTGTGCAATTCAACAATATACAACGGAAAAGAGGAACAATAATATACAGTCAAGTATGGGAGGGAAAAACATGTTGCGGGAGACTATCAATTTAAGAATAGAAAGACAACGAGTAATTGAAAGAAACAACATATGTCAGATATCAATAAAGGATCAGAAATCAATAAGTGTACGGCATCATCCTTCGTGCTTTTACTCTCGTCCTCACCAAAGCAATCAAGTAATGAAAATGTGCACGGCATCACCCTTCATGCTTTTACTCTCGTCCTCACGATATAATCAATATAATCGGCACGGATGGTACATCATGCGGCACGGCATCACTTTTCGTGCTTTACACTCTTTCCTCACAAATCATACATGGCATCACCCTTCGTGCTTTAACACTCTCTCACCAAAACAATGCACAGCATCACCCTTCGTTCTTTAACATTCTTCCTCACCCAAACAACAATCACAAACAATAGGGCAAGGGAATAAATTAAATGACAACAAGAACCCCGGCAAGGGAACAACATCAAGAACATCAACATCCCGGCAAAGGAGATAACAGCAAAAGCAACAATATCCCGGCAAGGAAGGCAACATAATAATTCTCTTCTCTTTCTCACTTTTACTTCACAATTCACTTCACAACTCGTGACAATGCTCAAAAAGGGTCAATTACCACTTTTACTTTCACATTTATTTATACAACTTGAGCCAATGCTCCTCAATATTCGAATTTCACAGTTTACTTCCACAAGCTTTACAAATAATAAAAATCATCACGAAGGCATGAATAGTACAACAAGGTCATAATAATCACAACAATAGGCTCACGGGCATACTTGACACTAACGTATAGATACTCGTCACCATGCCTATACCTCGTACTCAACAAATGCCACATAGCAAATAAGACTCGACTCCTAATCCCTCAAGCTAAGGTTAGACCAAACACTTACCTCGAACTTCCACGGTCAACTCAAGCCTCAAACACCACTTTTCCTCTTGAATTTGGCTCCAAATGAATTGTATCTAGACATAATAGACTTAATAACATCAATAAATGCTAAACAATTCAATTTCAAATGCTTAATTATAGCTTTCCTAACATTCTTCCCTAAAAGTCAAAAATTGACCTTGGGCTCGCTTGGTCAAAACACAAGGTTCGGACAGAAACCCGATCACCTGTTCACCCAGGAGCCCGAATATATGATTAGTTCCAAAATTCGACCCCAAAACAAGGTCTAAATCCCAAATATACAACAAGCCCTAACTCTACCCAAATCCCCAATTTTCTACCATTAAAACTCTAGAATTTTAGATAAAAGTTGATCAATAACATTGGATAGTGGAAGAAAATGAGTTAATGAACACTTACCTATGATTTGGGAAGAAAATCACTGAAGAAAATCGCCCTAGGCCTTCTATTTTTTATGAAATTTTGAGAAAGAAAACGCTGAAGTTTTGTTTTTTTAAAAAGACCCCACTGCCTGACTTCCGCATCTGCGGTGCTTTGGTCGCACCTGCGGAACCGCACGTGCGGTAAAATAGCCGCTTATGCGGAAAGGACTTGGCCCGCTGGGGCCGCATCTACGAGGGAAAAAACTGCATATGCGGAAAATAGCCCGCATCTGTGAAGGCTGACCGCACCTGCGATACAATTCCCACACCTGTTAGTCCGCATATGCGGCCCAGGAACCGCATGTGCAGTTACACCAGAAGTGGTGCACCAACAGTGTTTTCCCTAAGCCTAAACACTCCAGGACCTACCCGAACTCACCTGAGCCCTCAGGGCTCCAACCCAAACATACGTACTAACTCAAGAACATCATATGAACTTATTCGTGTAATCAAATCGCCAAAATAACATCATGAACATCGAATTAAACCTCAAAATCAATGAAATATCTCAAAAATTCTTAAAACATCAAATTTTGCATTTAAGTTCTGAATCACGTCAAATGAAATCCGTTTCTTCCCAAACTTCACAGAATTATCTTAAATTATATGTAAGACCTGTACCGAGCTTCGGAACCAGAATACAATCCCGATACCATCAAGTTCTAAATGCATTTCATTTCCAAAACTCATAGAAATTTCTAGAAAATAATTTTTCTTTAAAAATTCATTTCTCGGGCTTGGGACCTCGGAATTCGATTCCGGGCATATTCCCAAGTCTCATATTTTTCCACGGACCCTCCGGGACCGTCAAATCACAGGTCCAGGTCCTTTTACCCAAAATGTTGACCGGAGTCAACTTAAATTCATTTTAAAGTCAAAATTTATCATTTTACACAGATTTTCACATATTAGCTTTCCGGCTACGCGCCCGAACTGCGCACGCAAATCGAGGTAAGGCTGAAGAGGTTTTTAAGGCCTCGAAACACATAATTTATTTATAAAACAAGTGATGACCTTTTGGGTCATCACATTCTCCACCTCTAAAACAATCGTTCGTCCTCGAACAGACATAAGAAGGAAGTACCTGAGTCGGGGAAAAGATGGGGATAACGGCTCCGCATATCGGACTCCCAGGTTGATGCCTCAGTAGGCTGACCTCTCCACTAAACACGAACAGAAGGAAAACTCTTTGATCTCAACTGACGAACCTGCCGGTCTAGAATAGCTACCGGCTCCTCCTCATAAGACAAGTCCTTGTCCAACTGGATAGTGCTGAAATCTAACACATAAGATGGATCGCCATGGTATTTCCGAAGCATGGACACATGCGGCAATGCAAGTCTGTAAGCCACCTCTCCTACTCGATCAAGAATCTCAAAAGGACCAATGAACCTAGGGCTAAGCTTGCCTTTCTTTCCAAATCTCATCATGCCCTTCATAGGCGATACCCGAAGCAATACCCGCTCACCGACCATGAATGCCAAATCACGAACCTTACAGTCGGCATAACTATTTTGCCTGGACTGAGCTGTACGAAGCCTATCCTGAATGATCCTCACCTTGTCCAAGGAATCCTGCACTAGATCCGTACCCAACAACCGAGCCTCTCCCGGCTCAAACCATCCAACCGGCTACCGACACCGCCTACCATACAAAGCCTAATAAGGAGCCATCTGGATATTCGACTAGTAGCTGTTGTTGTAGGCAAACTCCATTAAAGGCAAGAACTGATCCTACGAGCCTCCAAAGTCAATAACACAAGCCCGGAGCATATCCTCCAAAATCTGAATAGTGTGCTCGGACTGCCCGTCCGTCTGAGGATGAAATGTTGTGCTCAACTTGACCCGTGTGCCCAACTCACGCTGAACTGCCCTCCAAAAATGCAAGGTAAGCTACATAACTCAATCCGAAATGATAGACACGGGCACACTATGAAGACGAACAATCTCTCGGATATAGATATCAGCTAACTTCTCGGAAGAATAGGAGACTACCACAGGAATGAAATGTGCTGACTTGGTCAGCCTATCAACAATAACCCACACTGCATCGAACTTCTTCTGAGTTCGTGGGAGTCCAACAACGAAGTCCATGGTGATATGCTCCCACTTCCACTCAGGAATCTCAATCTTCTGGAGCAACCCACCGGGCCTTTGATGCTCGTACTTTACCTGCTGACAGTTCAAACACCGAGCCACATACGCAACAATGTCCTTCTTCATTCTCCGCCACCAGTAATGCTGCCGCAAATCCTGATACATCTTAGCGGCGCTCGGATGAATAGAGTACCAGGAACTGTGGGCCTCCTCTAAAATCAACTCTCGGAGTCCATCGACATTAGGCACACAAACTCGACCCTGCAATCTCAAAACTCCATCATTTCCTAAGGTAACCTGCTTGGCACATCCGTGTTGCACCGTGTCTCTAAGGACACACAAATGAGGATCATCATACTGCCAATCTCGGATACGCTCCAATAAAGAAGAACGAGCGACTGTGTAAGCTAACACACGGCTGGGCTCAGAAACATCCAACCTCATGAACTGATTAGCCAAAGCCTGAACATCCAAAGCAAGCAATCTCTCACCAACCGGAATATAAGCAAGAATGTCCATACTGGCTGACTTTCTACTCAAAGCATCAGCCACTACATTGGCCTTCCCCGGATGATATAAGATGGTGATATCATAGTCTTTCAATAGCTCCAACCACCTTCTCTGCCTCAAATTTAGCTCCTTCTGCTTGAACAAGTATTGCAACTCTTGTGATCCGTGAACACCTCATATGCCACGCCATACAGATAATGCCTCCAAATATTCAACGTGTGAACAATGGCTGCTAACTCCAAATCATGAACCGGATAGTTCTTCTCATGAATTTTTAACTACCGCGAAGCATAAAAAATGACCTTACCATCTTGCATCAACACCACACCAAGTCCAATACGAGATGCGTCATAATAAACTGTATATGGCCCTGAACCCATGGGCAAAACCAACCCTGGTGCCGTAGTCAAAGCTATCTTGAGCTTCTGAAAGCTCGCCTCACACTCGTCCGACCACCTGAACTGGGCACCATTCTGGGTCAACCTGGTCATCGGGGCTGCAATAGATGAAAACCCCTCCACAAACCGACGGTAATAGCCTATCAACCCCAAGAAACTCCGGATTTCTGTAGCCAATGCTAGTCTAGGCCAGTTCTTAACTGCCTCAATCTTCTTCGGATCAACCTGGATACCCTCCGCTGAAACAATGTGACCCAAGAATGCAACTGAACTCAACCAGAACTCACACTTTGAAAACTTAGCATACAACTGGATATCTCTCAAAGTCTGAAGAACCGCTCTAAGATGTTGCTCATGCTCCCCCCGGCTGCGGGAATATATCAAAATATCATCAGTGAAGACTATTACGAATGAATCCAAGTAGGGCTTGAACACCCGATTCATCAAATCCATGAAAGTTGCTAGGGCATTTGTCAACCCGAATGACATCACCAAGAACTCATAATGCCCGTACCGAGTGTGGAAAGCTATCTTAGGGACATCGGATGCCCTAATCCTCAACTGATGGTAGCCAGACCTCAAGTCAATCTTCGAAAATACCTTGGCACCCTGAAGCTGATCAAACCAATCATCAATTCTCGGCATTGGATATTTATTCTTGATTGTAACCTTGTTCAACTGTCGGTAATTAATACACATTCTCATCGATCCGTCCTTCTTCTTAACAAACAACACCGGCACATCCCAAGGCGAAACACTAGGTCTAATGAACCCTTTTTCAAGCAAGTCTTGCAATTGTTCCTTTAATTCCTTCAACTCTGGCGGGGCCATGCGATATGGAGGAATAGAAATCGGCTGAGTGCCTGGAGCCAAGTCAATACAGAAGTCAATATCCCTGTCGGGGGGCATACCCGACAGGTTTGAAGGGAAAACCTCAGGAAACTCATGAACAACAGGCACAGAACAATAGAAGGAACCTTAGCACTAGAATCACGAACATGTTCCAAATAGGCCAAACACCCCTTCTCTACCATACACAGAGCCTTCACATAAGAGATAACACTACGGTTAGAATGACCAGGAGTTCCTTTCCACTCTAAACGAGGCAAATCCAGCAAGGCTAAGGTCACAGTCTTGACATGACAGTCCAAGATAGCATGATAAGGTGATAACCAATCCATCCCCAATATGACATCAAAATCAACCATGTCCAGAAGAACCAAATCTACATGAGTTTCAAGACCTCCAATCACAACTATACACGAACGATGGACTCGATCTACCATAATAGAATCACCTACCGGTGTAGATACATAAATAGGAGCACTCAAAGAATCACTAGGCATAACCAGATACGATGCAAAATAAGATGACACATAGGAGTATGTAGATCCTAGATCAAATAAAACTGAAGCATCTCTGCCACAAACCAGAACAATACCTATGATAATTGCATCGGAAGCCTCAGCCTCAAGCCTGGCTGGTGGAGCATAACATTGGGGCTGGGCCCTACCAACCTGAACCACATCTCTGGGACGACCTACCGCTAGCTGGCCCCCACCTCTAACGGCCTGAGCTCCACCTTTAATACCTCTACCTCCACCTTTAGCACCTCTACCATACGAATATTTGCCTCCAGACGAGGTACCAGTGAATCGGCCTAAATGACAAGGCCTCTTGTCAGACCCCTAACCAATCCCCCATGATAGAACCATCTCAACTCTCCTAGCCACATTGGCCGCATCCTGAAAAGAAATCTCGCTCCCCGTCTCCTTAGCCATCTGAAGCTGAATAGGCTGAATAAGTCCCTCAATGAACCTCCTCACCCTCTCTTTCTCTCGGTGGGGAGTATGATAAGAGCATGACGGGGCCAAGTCGATGAATCTGGTCTCATAATGAGTAATAGTCATAGATCCCTGCTGGAGATGCTCAAACAGCCACCGATAGATCTCTCTATGAGTGACGGGAAGAAACTTCTCCAAAAATAGCTAGGAAAACTGCACCCAAGTCAAAGTTGGTGACCTGGCTGGTCTAGTCAGACAATAATCTCTCCACTAAGTCTTGGAGGATCCAGATAAGCGAAAAGTAGCAAAATCGACCTTGTTGGTCTCAACTATACCCATGTTCCTGAGAACCTCATGACATTTGTCTAGATAATCCTGGGGATCCTCAGAAGATGCACCGCTAAAAGTGGTAGTGAAGAGCTTGGTAAACCTGTCCAATCTCCACAAGGCATTAGCAGACATAGCTGGCTCTTCTCTAGTCTATGCTACAATACCAGGCTAAATTACTCCAACTGGCTGAGCTGTAGGAGGCTAAAACTGGGGAGCCATCTGCTCCGGAGTGTGGGTAGTAGGAGTCTGGGCTCCTCTCCTAGCATGAGAGATGACTGGTGTTGCAGGAAGCAAACCTACCTGGGAGACACTCTCCATCAGGCCCACTAGTCGGACCAGAGCATCCTGAAGACCTGGGGTAGCAATGAACCCCTCTGGGACCTGAGTTGGGCCCACCGGAACTGCCTGGGCTGGAACCTCATCATCAAAGTCAACCTAAGGCTCTGCCGCTGGTGCTGCTGCTCTAGGTTGAGCTCTGCCCCTACCTCGATCTCTAGCACGGCCTCGCCCTCGCCCTCTACCCCTCGCAGGAGCTGCTACAGGGGGCTTGAGCTGTTGATCGGTGGATGAGGAAGTGCGTGTTCTCGCCATCTGCGAAAGAATAGAGTAGAAATTTAGTTAGCATTGAGAAACCAAACCGCACTACAGGAAGGAATAAATGTGAAGTTTTACCTAACTCTGTAGCCTCTGGGATAAATACAGATGTCTCCGTACCGATTCCTCAGACTCTACTAAGCTTGTTTGTGAACTGTGAGACCCATATAACCTAGAGCTTTGATACCAACTTGTCACGACCCGGATTTCTCACCCTCGGGAGTCGTGATGACGCCTACTAATGTGAGCTAGGAAAGCCAGACCTTTAATCTAATTACTACATTAACCAATTATTTCTTTTTAACAAATATAAGACGATAACGTGGTAACAGCGTAAATTAAAATTTAAGCGGAAGACAACAATAAGATTTATGAAAAACTGCATCTATTACAAATACTTAAGCCTTAACCACCCAAAACCTGGTGTCACAGTGTCACAGACTGTCTAAGATTGTTGCATACAAAGTCTGAAGAAATAACAGTACACTGTTTCTGAATACAAAGGAAAATGAAACAGGAAATAGGGATAGAGGGAGACGCCAGGGCCTGCGGACTCCTGCAGGTCTACCTTGGATCTCCGCTTGGACTAAAGGTAGCCTCCAAACTACGGTCCAAAAGCTGCTCCGGGATCTGCACATAGTGCAGAGTGTAGTATCAGCACAACCGACCCCATGTGCTGAGTAAGTGTCTAGCCTAACCTCGGAAAAGTAGTGATGAGGCTAGGACATGACTCAACAATAAACCTATGCATAATATACAATGGAAAATGAACAATAATATACAGTCAAGTATGGGAGGGGAAAACATGTTGCGGAAAACTATCAATTTAAGAATAGAAAATCAACAAGTAATTGAAAGAAACAACATATGTTAGATATCAATAAAGGATCAGAAATCAATAAGTGCACGACATCACCTTTCGTGTTTTTACTCTCGTCCTCACCAAAGCAATCAAGTAATGAAAATGTGCACGGCATCACCCTTAGTGCTTTTACTCTCGTCCTCACCATATAATCAATATAATAGGCATGGAATGGTACATCGTGCGGCACGGCATCACCCTTCGTGCTTTACACTCTTTCCTAACAAATCATACACGGCATCACCCTTCGTGCTTTAACACTCTCTCACCAAAACAATGCACGGCATCACCCTTCATGCTTTAACACTCTTTCTCACCCAAACAACAATCACAAACAATAGGGCAAGGGAATAAATGAAATAACAACAAGAACCCCGGCAAGGGAATAAAATCAAGAACATCAACATCCCATCAAGGGAGATAACAACAAAAGCAACAATATCCCGGCAAGGGAGGCAACATAATAATTCTCTTCTCTTTCTCACTTTCACTTCACAATTCACTTCACAACTTGAGCCAATGCTCAAAAAGGTCAATTACCACTTTTACTTTCACATTTATTTATACAACTTGAGCCAACGCTCCTCAATATTCGGATTTCACAATTTACATCCACAAGCTTTACCAACAATCGAAACCATCACGAAGTCATGGATAGTACAACAAGTTCATAATAATCACAACAATAGACTCACGGGCATGCTTGACACCAACGTATAGATACTCGTCACCATGCCTATACGTCGTACTCAACAAATGCCACATAGCAAATAGGACTCGACTCCTAATCCCTCAAGCTAAGGTTAGACCAAAAACTTACCTCGAACTGCCACGGTCAACTCAAGCCTCAAACACCACTTTTCCCATTGAATTTGGCTCCAAACCAATTGTATCTAGATATAATCGACTTAATAACATCAATAACGCTAAACAATTCAATTTCAAATGCTTAATTATAGCTTTCCTAATCATTCTTTCCTAAAAGTCAAAAATTGACCCCGGGCCCGCTTTGTCAAAACACGTGGTTCGGACCAAAATCCGATCACCCATTCACCCACGAACCCGAATATATGATTAGTTCCAAAATTCGACCCCAAAACGAGGTCTAAATCCCAAATATACAACAAGCCCTAACTCTACCCAAATCCCCAATTTTCTACCGTTAAACCTCTAGAATTTTAGATAAAAGTTTATGAAAAACATTGGATAGTGGAAGAAAATGAGTTAATGAACACTTACCTATGATTTGGGAAGAAAATAATTGGAGAAAATCACCCTAGGCCTTCTATTTTTTATGAAATTTTGAGAAAGAAAACGCTGAAGTTTTGTTTTTTTTAAAAAGACCCCACTGCCCGACTTTTGCATCTGCGGTTCGCACGTGCAGAAAAATAGCCGCTTCTGCGGAAAGGACTTGGCCCGCTGGGGCCGCATCTACGAGGGAAAATTCGCATATGCGGAACCTCTTCTGCGGAAAATTGCCCGCATCTGCGAAGGCTGACCGCACCTGCGATACAATTCCCGCACCTGCGAGTCCGCATTTGCGGCCCAGGAACTGTAGGTTCGGTTACACCAGAAGTGGTGCACCAGCAGTGTTTTCTCTAAGCCTAAACACTCTAGGACCTACCCGAACTCACCCGAGCCCTCGGGGCTCCAACCCAAACATATGTACTAACTCAAAAATATCATATGAACTTATCTGTGTGATCAAATTGCCAAAATAACATCATGATCATCGAATTAAACCTCAAAATCAATGAAATATTTCAAAACTTCTTAAAACATCAAATTTTGCATTTAAGGTCTGAGTTACGTCAAATGAAATCCATTTCTTTCCAAACTTCACAAAATTATCTTAAATCATATATAAGACCTGTACCGAGCTCCGAAACCATAATACGGGCCCGATACTATCAAGTTCTAAATGCATTTCATTTCCAAAACTCATAGAAATTTCCAGAAAATAATTTTTCTTTTAAAATTCATTTCTCGTGCTTGGGACCTCGGAATTTGATTCTGGGCATACGCCCAAGTCCCATATTTTTCCATGGACCCTCCGGGACAATCAAATCACGGGTCCGGTTCCAGGTCCGTTTACCTAAAATGTTGACCGGAGTCAACTTAAATTCATTTTAAAGTCAAAATTCATCATTTTACACAGATTTTCACATATTAGCTTTTCGACTACGCGCCCGAACTATGCACGCAAATCGAGGTGAGGCTTAAAGAGGTTTTTAAGGCCTCAAAACACAGAATTTGTTTCTAAAACAAGTGATGACCTTTTGGGTCATCACAAATAGTGCTATCTCAAATCCTGGTACATCTTCGCGGCACCCAGATGGATGGAATACCACGAACCATGGGCCTCCTCTAGAATTAGCTCCCAAAGCCCACAATATTGGGCACATATATCCGACCCTGTATCCTCAATACCCCATCATCGCCAATGATCACATCTCTGGCATCACCATGCAGAACCTTGTCCTTGAGGACAACTAAATGAGGATCATCATACTGACGCTCTCTGATAGATCCAACAAGGAAGACCGATAAATCATGCAAGCTAATACCCGACTAGGCCTAGAAATATCCAATCTCACAAACTAGCTGGATAAGGCTAGAACACCCATCGCCGTAGGCCTCTCCGCTGCTGGTAGGTAAGCCAAACTCCCCAAACTCTCTACCTGGCAACTCAAAGCATCGGCCACCATATTGGCCTTTCCCGGATGGTACAATATAGTGATATCATAATGCTTCAGCAGTTCTAACCACCTCCTCTTGTGCAAATTAAGGTCCTTTTGCTTAAATATATATTGTGGACTCCGATTATCAGTGTAGATCTCACAAGGAACACCGTACAAATAGTGTCTCCAAATCTTCAAGGCATGAATAATAGCAGCTAACTCGAGATCATGGACAGGATAATTTTTCTTATGCACCTTCAACTATCGGGATGTGTAGGAAATCACCATACCGTCCTGCATCAAAATCGCTCCAAGGCCAATCCTCGAGGCATCACAATAGATAGTATAAGACCCCAAACCTGTAGGCAATATCAAATCTAGGGCTGTAGTCAAATCTATCTTGAGCTTCTGAAAGCTCTCCTGACACTCTTCCGTCCACTAGAACGGAGCACCCTTTTGGGTCATCCTGGTTATATGTGCTGCAATAGATGAAAATCCCTCAATAAAGCGACGGTAATAGCCCGCCAAACCAAGAAAGTTGCAGATCTCTGTGGCTGAGGATGGTCTGGGCCAACTCTGCACTGCTTTCACTTTCTTCGGATCCACCTTGATCCCTTCACTAGATACCACATGACCCAAGAATGCCACGAAATCCAACCAAAACTCGCATTTCAAGAACTTCGCATATAATTTCTTTTCTCTCAAAGTCTGAATCACTGTCCTCAGGTGTTGCTCATGATCCTCCCGACTCTG
Source organism: Nicotiana tabacum (assembly GCF_000715075.1). NCBI lineage: Eukaryota > Viridiplantae > Streptophyta > Magnoliopsida > Solanales > Solanaceae > Nicotiana > Nicotiana tabacum. The sequence continues at coordinate 6,636,912 of NC_134084.1, read as the reverse complement.
GGAGTACACCAGAATGTCATCAATAAGGACAATGACGAACGAGTCAAGATATGGCCGGAATACACTGTGCATCAAATGCATGAAGGCTGCTGGGGCATTGGTCAGCCCAAATGGCATAACAAGGAACTCGTAATGACCATACCGAGTCCTGAAAGCAGTTTTCGGAATATCTGACTCCCGAATCTTCAACTGATGGTAACCTGAATGCAAGTCAATCTTAGAGAACACTCGTGCACCCTGAAGTTTAAGCCAGGAAAATAAGCACAGAAAACAACAACTCAAAACACAGCAATAGCAACAGGGGATTTCCCAGGATATTGTCGCGTAGTCACAAAAGTAAATGTGCAGAGGATCTCCCAGGATATCGTCCCGTAGTCCAAATCATAAATGTGCAAAGGATCTCCTAGGATATCATCATGTAGTCCAAATCATAAATGTGCATGGGGATCCCCCGGAATATCATTCTGTAGTCCCAAAGTAAATATCCAGTTGTCGTGACCCCTTTTCACTAGCCATCCCCAAGAGTTTATTACAAATTATTACAGCCCAGAATGAAGTAAAAGAATACATCAGAAATTAAAAGGTACAATCAAGGAGAGCCTAATTCAGACTTCATGTCTGAAATATGAGGTAAACCAACTCCAAGAGATCATGATCCAAAGCCTTTCTCCCATTCGGATGTGTCAAAGTTCCCTAAGAGCCTCAGAAAGGACTCTGGGCAATGCTCACACCCAAATGCATTATCAAATTAGTACAAGTGCAGTGTGGAAAGGCCAGCCCTCAAGGTTTCAAGTTCAGAGGGAACTCAAGGTCCCAAGGCAAGGCTCACAAGAGGTGCGCAGAACTTAAGGACTAAGAGAGAGTGCAAGTGCAGAATCAGAATTCTGAGAGGGGGAAAGGGAAAGGGAAATAGCTCAAATAAGCACACATAGGGGTATATGGGGATGGGGAAATTGTAAGGAGGCAAAGGAAGGCTTGTGGGTATACCCAACAATGGGGAATGCTGGAACACCCATGAGCCTATTAGAACACATTATTAGAGGCTAGGATCCCAAGGGACCAGGTTTGATTCATGGGCAACAATTTACATATTGCCATGCTCCAAGCCATAGCTCAAACACATAGGGGGGGAGTTTGGGATTCATACCAGAACAAAGTAGAAAGAAGTCAGCATACTAAGGTAAGCGTTTGAATCATGCAGAAATAGTAAGTAGACATAGGTACAAAGCAATAATTAAACACATTGTTGTGAGGCTAAAGCTTAAATCAGGACATACCAGTTTCAAAGAAACAAAATAGAGAAAGCAGTAGGTCTTGTCAACAAGCCACAATGCAGGCAAGAAGAGAGAATACTATTGTGTAAGTGTGAGTCAGAAAGACTGTGAATGAGTTCTTGAGTTTGTGAAAGGGTCGTGCCTTTATAGTGTGAAAATCAGGCAGAAATAAGGTAAAAAAACAGTTAAGGAACTGAATATCAATCAAGAATCAATCACACAAGACTCCCTTTAATTAAGGAATTCAGATTCAAACAGGTAAAAACTATTTGAGGAAAGAAATTAAATAGGCACTTTGTGCAAAGTAGGCAATTAGGGGTAAATACATAAAAGTTTACTTAAGGACAGAATTTTTGAAATACGCAGTTGTACAAATAAGGTAAGAAAAATCAACTAGTAGCCAGTAAATCACAGGTCAGAGATCTTGTAATTATTGGTTCATGAATGAACCAAGTCAGAAAAGCTGAGAAAGGTTTTTAACTTAAGTCGAATCACAGGGAAATCAACAAATAATAGAAAGAAATCAATCAGACCTATTCAGAAAGAAGTCTGAACTAATCACAAATTTGAAAGCCACTTTAGAGGGAAGTTCATCATATATAAAGAGCATACAAACATGTTAAGCTGAAAGAGGATTTTGTGCCATTGCAAAATCAGTAGGTAATGGTTGTCACATAGGTCAATAATGTAGAAAAGAAGTAGCATATAGTAGCATACAAAAGATCCAATGTAAAAGATCTTAGAAGAGTTTAGCAAAATTCGGAATCATATTAAAAACAAAGATTTCGAAACTCAGTTCAGAGACTCGAAATAGGTGTGAAGAGCTAGGTTTTTTTAAATAAAACCAGTTCATGCAAATCACATAGCCAATGGCTTCCAAACTTGGAAGAACCCCCAAATTCTAGGGTTTCTACCATCAATCGAATGTAGAGATGAGAGGGCAAGTAGTTAAGTCGAAATAGGTTCAGAGGTCTTAGAAAAGAATTGAAACCTCTAACATGTTCCTCTCAGCAACAGAAACTCATGAAAAACATAATAGCAGAGTAACATGCAAAACACAGTAGAAGAGCTCAAAGAAAACAGAGTAGAAAAAACTAATACGAAACATAATGGGAAAAATTGATAAGAACAGTAGGAGAAGCATATTAAGAGGTTTTATAAGAAACTTAACCGGAACTCAGTAGATGGAACTTAATAAGAAACACTCAAGAGCATAATTTGGGAAAATACAGTAGAAGAAACACACAAGAATACAGTAGAAGAAATACACAAGAATACAGTAGAAGAAGCATACAAGAATATAGTAGAAAAAGCATACAAGAACACAGTAGAAGAAAATACAGTAGAAGAAACACACAAGAGCACAATAGAGGCAAATACGCACAAAAGAAAAAGAAAGTCAGAGAAATATTTCAGAAAAACCCTAGGCCGGAAAAGAAATGATTTTGAAAGTAATTTTTGAAAGAAAAGTCAGGAAAATTGTTTAAAAGCTTAAGGAAAATATGGATCTGGAACAGATCTAAGGAGATCAGAAAAACCTCAAAACTAGGGTTTTCAGAGGAACCCAAACGATGAGAAAGGCTTGGATCCAAGCAAGAGGAGTCGAGACCAGGCTTCGAAACAGACATAGCTTGCCGGAACGGGGCCAGAGATGGCCGTGTAACTCGAATCAATAGAGGTCTGGACCCAACTCTTCATGGTTGAGTCATGCCGCTTCAGTTAACCAACGTGGGGAGCCATATGTGGCTTGGTGGGTGGTGAAACCACCATAGGTTTAAGTTAGAAGGTGATCGGAGAAGATGAACAGAACCCATCGAAGAGGAGGGGAGGGGAAAGGTTCTAGAGAGAACTAGAAGTAGAGAGAGATAGAGGCGAGTGAGAAATGAGAGGGGTATTGGGGGGTCGTTTGGTTTAATTTAGGTAAGTTAAACGGGGACTATTGATCTAAATGATCAACAATCTAGATTGGATGGGGTAGGCGGGTCGGGTAGGGTAATTGGGGCCTGGGTCGGGTAATCTAATTGGGATGGGTATTGGACTGGTCTAATTTGGGTTGGGGATTGGGTTTAACTAGGCAAAATTACAAAGCCAAATGTGGCTATAAGTTAAATATACTTTTTCCCCTTTTAATTTATAAAAGTAATAAACAAATTTCTGAAAACAAATTAAAAGTACTAAAATGACTTATAATATATAATTATCAATTTAAAAATATAAAATCCCATTTTATAAATATGAGACGGATTTAAAATAAAAAAAGGCTAATATTGCAATTATGTAATTCTATCCTTTAAAATACCAAATAAATTTGTAAAAAATGTGTAAAAAAAATACATTAGCTATATTTTAATATAAACATGAGACTCCAATAAAATGAATCATCAAAAATGGTAATTTTGGGATAATTATTGGGTTTGTCTTGATAAAATAGGGCAATAAATTGATTTAAAAATATTTGAAAAATTAAAAAAAATAGTGTAGCCTCGGGGTATACTTATATATGCATATACATGCTATTTGAAAGGTATTTTGCATATAAAAAATACAGAAAAAAATTAGGTATCAACAGTTGCCCCTCTTTACCTAGGAAGGATGAAAGAGTTGTCGGGTAAAGATATGATGGCCAATTTTGACCGAACGAAATGGTTTGAAGAGGCTGGCCATACTCTAGTTTTTGAGCTGCCTACATATCCGTGGTTTTACAGGAATCAGGCCATATGTAGTTTAGGACCCGTCGGCGGAGTAGGCCGATGGAGACTTTCAAGAACGGATGCAATATTCAGGTTGGGGTGAATGGCTTGAAACCTGCAAGGGCTGCGGTAACTGGAGAGAGATCGCTTTTGCTGAGATGTCCATTGCTCGCTGGTTTACCTGCAAGTAAGCGATACAAGCATATATTCTGCGTAAAAATTAAACATGATGCAAATCCCCATTGGACCATGAGAGTTGTCATCGGACGATGAGGACGATGTCCTTAGACAATGACGTCCTGGGCCATGAAGTGTATATAAAGGATTCGCAGGCCATGAAATAATGCTCTCGGGCTATAAGAATGATGCCTCCGAACTCTGATGCCCTTAAATAATGATATGCAGAAGATAAAAGGGATCCTCAGTCCATGAAATGGTGTTCTAGGGTTATGAGAATGGTGCCTCCGAACAATGACGCATTCGGATAATTTGGCAATCTTTAACCCCATGAGATGCAGTAGGTGGCGATCTTTCAGCCAATGCAAATGTAAATAAAGGTGGCGATCTTTCAGCCGATGCAAACGTAGATAAAGGTGGCGATCTTTCAGCCATGCAAATGTAGAGATGGCAATCTTCCAACCATGCAGAATGTAAATAAGGTGGCAATATTTCAGCCATGCAAGATGTAAATGAAGCGACAATATTTCAGCCATGCAAGATGTAGATAAAGTGGCGATATCTCAGCCATGCAAGACGTAAATAAAGTGGCGATCTTTCAGCCATGCAAATAGAGGTAGAGCTTAAACTCGGAAGGCAGAATAGTAGCCTTACGCAATACAGGAATGCAGATGGAGACAGTGCTTAGTCTCGAAAGGCAGAATGGTAGCCTTATACAATGCAGAGAATGCAGATGGAGATAGTGCTTAGTCTCGAAAGGTAGAATGGTAGCCTTATGCAATGCAAATCCCCGTTGGACCATGAGAGTTGTCATCGGACAATGAGGACGATGTCCTTATACAATGACGTCCTGGGCCATGAAGTGTATATAAAGGATTCGCAGGCCATGAAATAATGCTCTCGGGCTATAAGAATGATGCCTCCGAACTCTGATGCCCTTAAATAATGATATGCATAAGATAAAAGGGATCCTCAGGCCATGAAATGGTGTTCTAGGGTTATGAGAATGGTGCCTCCGAACAATGACGCATTCGGATAATTTGGCAATATTTCACCCCATGAGATGCAGTAGGTGGCGATCTTTTAGCTAATGCAAATGTAAATAAAGGTGGCAATCTTTCAGCCGATGCAAACGTAGATAAAGGTGGCGATCTTTCAGCCATGCAAATGTAGAGATGGCAATCTTCCAACCATGCAGAATGTAAATAAGGTGGCAATATTTCAGCCATGCAAGATGTAAATGAAGCGACGATATTTTAGCCATGCAAGATGTAGATAAAGTGGCGATATCTCAGCCATGCAAGACGTAAATAAAGTGGTGATCTTTTAGCCATGCAGATAGAGGTAGAGCTTAAACTCGGAAGGAAGAATAGTAGCCTTACGCAATGCAGGAATGCAGATGGAGACAGTGCTTAGTCTCGAAAGGCAGAATGGTAGCCTTATACAATGCAGAGAATGCAGATGGAGATAGTGCTTAGTTCGGAAGGTAGAATGGTAGCCTTATGCAATGCAAAAATGTAGATGGAGACAGAGCTTAGTTTCGAAAGGAAGAATGGTAGCCTTATGCAATGCAGAGAATGCAGATGGAGACAGGGCTTAGTCTCGGAAGGCAGAATGGTAGCCTTATGTAATGCAGAAATGCAGATGGAGACAGTGCTTAGTCTCGGAAGGCAGAATGGTAGCCTTATGCAATGCAGAAAATGCAGATGGACATAGTGCTTAGTCTCGGAAGGCAGAATGGTAGCCTTATGCAATGCAAAAAAATGCAGATGGAGACAAAGCTTAGTCTCAGAAGGAAAAATGGTAGCCTTATGCAATGCAGAAATGCAGATGGAGATAATGCTTAGTCTCGGAAGGTAGAATGGTAGCCTTATGCGATACAGAGAATGCAGATGGAGACAGTGGTTAGTCTCGGAAGGCAGAATGGTAGCTTTATGCAATGCAGAGAATGCAGATCGAGACAGTGCTTAGTCTCGGAAGGCAGAATGGTAGCCTTATGCAATGCAGAGAATGCAGATGGAGATAGAGCTTAGTCTCTGAAGGTAGAATAGTAGCCTTATGCAATGTAGAGAATGCAGATGGAGACAAGGTTTAGTCTCGGAAGGTAGAATGGTAGCCTTATGCAATGTAGAAATGCAGATGGAGACTGTGCTTAGTCTCGGGAGACAGAATGGTAGCCTTATACAATACAAAAATGCAGATGGAGACAGGGCTTAGTCTTGGAAGGCAGAATGGTAGCCTTATGCAATGTAGCCTTATGCAATGCAAAAATGCAGATGGAGACAGTGCTTAGTCTCGGAAGGCAGAATGGTAGCCTTATGCAATACAAAAATGCAGATGGAGACAGTGGTTAGTCTCGGAAGGCAGAATGGTAGCCTTATGCAATGCAGAGAATGCAGATGGGGACAGTGCTTAGTCTCGAAAGGAAAAATGGTAGCCTTATGCAATGCAAACATGCAGATGGAGGTAGAGCTTAACCTCAGAAAGTAGAATGGTAGCCTTATGCAGGAAGTAAAAAGGGAAATAATAATAGAGTTTTCTTAGCTGATAGCAGATTACGATATTGTAACTGTTGGGGGACATTGTGCCTACTGGGGACATTTGTTATGTATGGATAGCACTAGTGAGTAAGTCCAACGGTTCTGAGAGTTGTATTCCTGACCAATGTTTGTCTCGTGAGCGTATGGTATATTTGATGATTTTGCAATTCAAGTGCCTGCATCCAAAGAAAAATCGTGAGTTTTGTAAAAGGGAAAGGTTAGTTCGCATCCCCTGCTGGCTTTGCTTGACCTGCTCGATTTTGATCTAGTGATAATGCCCGTATCATTGGGGTAGTGTTGCTAAACAAAGCGATTTCAGAAATAAACATGCATGATTTTAGTAAAGAAAATGTAACATAAATACATAATTAAGAATAGTTTTTTTTAGATGAACCGACGACTGCGATGTGGTTCAAGACATTGCAACTTTTCTTGTTCCGGAATTTTGAGGGTCCTCCTCAAAATTCTGCCCCAGTTTACTGGGTTGCTGCTTCTGATGGCTGTTTGCTGCGAATGGGTGAAATCACTTCGAAATTTTGAGGGTCCTCCTCAAAATTCTGCCCCTGTTTTCAATTGCGGGGGGAAATGAAAATTTTATTGACTTGTGACCAAACCCATAGGGCTGCCTACATATCCCCTCTTAAACGGGAATCAGGTCAGGCGTTCAATTTACATCATAAAGGAAAGCATAAAGATTACACATAGTATCGCTTGACTGCGTCTCAATTGATCGGCTTTGGCTAAACTTCTCCGTCCATTTCTGCAAGTATGAGGGCTCCTCCTGTTAGAACCCGGTGAACCATGTACGGACCCTGCCAATTGGGAGAGAATTTCCCTTTGGCTTCATCTTGATGTGGAAAGATTTTCTTCAACACCAGCTGCCCTGGTGTGAACTATCTCGGCTTGACTCTTTTGTTGAAGGCTCTAGACATTCTGTTCTGATAAAGCTGACCGTGGAAAACTGCATTCATTCTCTTTCCATCTATAAGAGCTAGCTGCTCGTAACGACTCTCCATCCATTCTGCGTCGTCAAGCTCAGCTTCTTGTATGATCCTCAAGGAAGGGATTTCTACTTTAACGGGAATGACTGCTTCTGTACCATATACCAACATGTAGGGGGTTGCTCTTGTTGATGTGCGAACTGTGGTGTGATATCCCAATAAAGCTAATGATAGCTTCTCGTGCTACTGCTTATGCTTCTCTATCATTTTCCTTAGTATCTTCTTGATATTCTTATTGGCGGCTTCTACGGCTCCATTTATCTGAGGTTTGTATGCTGTAGAATTCTTGTGTTTGATCTTGAAGGTTTCACACATGACTTTCATCAGGTCACTATTGAGATTGGAACCATTATCAGTGATGATTGACTCCGAAATTCCCGAACCGACAAAAGATACGGTCGCGGATGAAGTCTGCCATGATTTTCTCGGTTACTGCTCTATAAGATGCTGCTTCGACCCATTTGGTGAAATAGTCGATGGCTACTAGGATAAATATGTGCCCGTTTGAGGCGGCGGGCTCAATTGGTCCAATAACATCCATCCCCCAAGCGGCTAACGGCCAAGGTGAACTTGTTGCATTAAGCTCATTTGGAGCTACATTTATCATGTCTGCATGTATCTGATAGCGGTGGCATTTCCGGACATACTGGATGCAGTCCGTTTCCATAGTCATCCAAAAGTAACCAGCCCGGAGTATCTTCTTGGCTAAGACAAAACCGTTCATATGTGGACCGCAGGTCCCAGCATAGATTTCTTCTAATAGTTTAGATGCTTCCTTCGCGTCAACACACCTTAGTAATCCCAGATCCGGAGTCCTCCTATACAGGATTCCTCCGCTGTGAAAGAAATTGTTAGACAACCTTCAAAGTGTGCGCTTCTGAGCAGTGTTCGCAAGTTCTGGGTATTCTCCTTTTGCCAAGTATTCCTTGATATCATGAAACCAAGGCTTTCCGTCTGCTTCTTCTTCGACATGAGCACAGTAAGCTGGCTGATCATAAATCTTTACCGGAATGGGATCAATGAAGTTCTTGTCTGGATGTTGTATTATGGATGATAGGGTAGCCAATGCATCGGCGAACTCATTCTGGACTCTGGAAACATGTTGGAATTCCGTCTTTGTGAACCTCTTTCTCAATTCCTGCACATGATGCAGATATTGGAGTATCTTGGAGTTCTTGGTTGCCCATTCTTCTTGGACCTGATGTATAAGTAGGTCTGAATCTCCGATCACTAGCAACTCTTGAATGTTCATGTCAATGGCCATTTTGAGCCCTAGGATGTAGGCTTCATACTCGGCCATGCTGTTGGTGCAGGGAAATCTGAGTTTGGCAGACACTGGATAATTCTGACCGGTTTCTGATACTAGGACTGCTCCTATGCCAACTCCTTTGAAATTTGCTGCTCCATCGAAAAATATTCTCCAACCATCATAGAATTCTACAATGTCTTCTCCTATGAACGATACCTCTTCGTCGGGAAAATACGTTTTCAGGGGTTCGTATTCTCCGTCCACGGGATTTTTAGCAAGGTGATTTGCTAGTGCTTGTCCCTTGATTGCCTTCTGAGTCACGTAGACAATGTCAAATTCACTCAACGGGATTTTCCACTTGGCTAGCTTGCCAGTTGGCATGGGCTTCTGAAAGATGTACTTCAAAGGATCCATCCTTGATATGAGATATGTAGTGTAGGCACAGAAATAGTGCCTCAGCTTCTGAGCTACCTAAGTCAAAGCACAACAGGTATGCTCTAACAGAGAATACCGAGCCTCGTACGGGGTGAACTTCTTACTGAGGTAATAGATGGCCTGCTCCTTCCTCCCCGTTTCATCATGTTTTCCCAGAACACAACCGAATGCTCCATCCAATACTGCGAGGTAGAGTAATAGAGGTCTACCTGGCTCGGGCGGGACCAAAACTGGTGGTGTTGACAGGTACACCTTGATTTTGTCGAAGGCATTTTGGCATTCATCAGCCCATTTGGTAGCGGCATCCTTCTTCAACATCTTAAAGATTGACTCACAGATAACTGTAGATTGTGCTATGAACCGGCTAATATAGTTTAGTCTCCCCAAGAAACTTATTACGTCCTTTTTGTTCTTTGGCGGTGGCAACTCTTGAATAGCTTTGACCTTTGATGGATCTAGTTCTATTCCTCGGCGACTTACAATGAACCCAAGTAGTTTTCCGGCAGGAACCCCAAATGCAAACTTCGCGGGATTCAGTTTCAGGTTGTACCTCCGTAATCTGTTGAAGAATTTCCTCAAATCTTCCATGTGGTCAGTGGCTTTCTTGAACTTGATAATAACATCGTCTACATATACTTCGATCTCCTTGTGTATCATATCGTGGAAAATGGTGGTCATGACCCTCATGTAGGTGGCCCCAGCATTCTTTAATCCAAACGGCATTTGATTAAAGATGACTTTGGTCAATGTTTTTGGTAAACGGATACGGATATGTGTTCCGACGATCCAAGGAAGTCCACAATAAAATATGGGACTTGAGCGTATGCCCGGAATTGAATTCCGAGGTCCCAAGCCATAGAAAACATTTTTTGAAGAAAATTGTTCTGTTGGTTTATTCAAGAAATAAAGAAATGAAATAATACGTGATATTTATGACATTTGGCCCGTATTTTGGTTCTGGAGCCCGGAACAAGTTTGTTATGTTATTTAAGTCCTATCTATGAAATTTTATGAGAATCGGAGTTGATTTGATGTAATTCGGACATCCGTTTGAAAAGTTAGAAATATGAGTGTTCTTGAGGAAATCATGAGTTTTGAGGTAAATCTGTAGATTTTTATATTATTTTGATGATTTGATCGCACGAGCAAGTCCGTATGATATTTTTAGAGTTGTGTGCATGTTTGGTTTGTAGCCCCGAGGGCTCGGGAGAGTTTTAGATAGGCCACGGAGTGATATTGGACTTAGAAAATTTCTGGTGTATTGCATCTAGTGTTTCAGGCCTCAGATCTTGCAAATGCAAGATCGGGCTTCACATTTGTGAAGTCAAAGGCCAGCCCCGGATCTTGCATTTGCGAGATTTTGGGTCGCAATTGCGAAATCCCCTTTGTCGTAAATGTGACATTTTTATCGCATTTGCGATATTTTTCAGAAATTATCAGGGTCGCAAATGTGAACTCCGATTTGCAAATGCGAGACCCGCAACCTGTTATATCAGCTTTTTGACAGGATTTTTCAATTCTCTCAAACCCTAAACATCCTTAGGCAATTTTTCAAAGACCTAAACTTCTCCAAATCATAGGTAAGTGATTTCTAACTCACCTTCTTCAATCAAATCCATCTTTTTACATGATTTCATCTCAAAAACTAGGGTTTTTCATGGGAAATTAGGTGTTTTGGGTATAGATTAGGATTTTAAAATTTTGGGAATTTAGACTTTGAGTTGAGGTCGGATTTCAAAACCATTTGCATATTTGGGTTCGTTGGTGAATGGGTAGTCGGGTTTTGGTTCAAACTTTGAGTTTTGACCAAGCGGGCCCATGGTCGGTTTTTGAATTTTTAGGGAAAACATTGGGAAATATATTTTCATGCATTAGAGTTGGTCTATTTAGCATTTATTGATGTTATTGAATTGATTATGGCCAAATACACGTGAATTGGTGGTGAAATCGAGAGGTAAAGCGGTGATTGAGTGTTGAATTACCCATTGGCTTGAGGTAAGTGTTTGGTCTAACCTTGACTTGAGGGATTAGGGATCCCCGACTTATTTTCTATGTGGAATTTCATGTGTGTAGCGTATAGGTGTGGTGATGAATACCTATACGCCACCAAATTATCATTTTAGCATGTTCCCTTCCTCGTTTCCTATTGTATTGTTTCTTGCCTCAATTGCTACTTGCTCATAATCATTGCCATGTCTTAATTGCTACTTGTTCATAAATGTTTCCATGTCTAATTGTTTCATATCAACTGTTGTTCTCTTATTTGAAGTATTTAATTGTTTCATGGTTTCGTTTATTTATTCTATTGGCTTGTAATGGTTTATTGGTGCCTTATGGTACATTTTGGTTGGTCTCGCTGAGTAGTTTACACTAGTGAAGTATCATAAACGTGGTGATAACCCATTGTGTGGATTGAGGTATAAGTGTTGTGGAGGAATTTGAACTATCTTATGAAATACCTGTCTTTATTTCTGTGTATGGTGCTGTTATATATATTGGATCGGGTTGCACGCCGCACCAAGGAAGAATAACGGAGAATGTAATTGTCTGGTGGGAGCGGGTTGCACGCCGCAACAAGGAGCAATAAGGGTGGACAGGTGGGATCAGGTTGCGCGCCGTAACAAGAAGAATAAGAGTGATATATATTGAGGAGTAATAGGGGTGGACAGGTGGGATCGGGTTGCATGCTACAACAAGGAGGAATAAGGGTGAATATTGATAATGTTGTTGTTTATATGATGGGATCGGGATGCATGCCGCATCAGTTGTTGTTACGTATTTATTTCTATCGAAGTCTATTACAGTGATGTTGAAATACTCTTAAGGTTTGGTTATAGCTGGATATTTGTGGAACAGTTGGGTTTCGGATTTATTTAATGCCAGATATTACCTTATCACATTCTGTACTTCCTTTCTGTTTAGTATAAACTGTTGCAGGTTATATATTTTGTTACGCCCCGTCGTAGCCTCGTCACTACTTCATCGAGGTTAGGCTCGGCACTTACCAGTACATGGGGTCGATTGTACTGATACTGCACATTGTAATTCTGTGCAGATTTTTGGAGCTAGTGGCTGATCGAGAGGTTGGTTGCTATTGCTGCGTTCCGGAGACCCAAGGTAGTCCTGAAGGCGTCCGCAGGCCCTGGCGTCCCCTTCTATCCTATGTCATTTCTGTTTTATCTACTTTCAAGACAGTCGTAAACTTTTGTTCAAACCTTTATTTGTAGTATTCATAAACAGCTTATGAGTTGTGACTTCAGTTTTGGGTGGTTTTTTATTTCGGATTTCGTTACTGTACAAAGTTAAGTTTAAAACTATTTCTTCCGCATTTATTTCCGTTGATTCATTTTGCTAAGTTAAAAATTGTTGAAATATAAAGGAAAATGGCTAAAAAATTTTGTAACATTAGCTTGCCTAGCAGGTTCAATGTTAGGCATCATCACGACCTCGAAGGTGGAAAATTTGGGTCGTGACAATATGAGTTGCAGTAAAAGTAGAAATAGCAATAGAAGCAGTATGAGCTGCAAAACTAGGAAAAAGGCAAATAAAGAAGTTAAAGTATAAATGTCAGTTGTAGTAAGACATGAATAAATAAGTGGAGTAGTAGTAGTAGTAGTAATAGAAGGTGCTAAATGGGACAAATTGCTAGAGACAGAGACAGCCTGTTCTTCATCATCATTTTCCTCTCCACGATTATCAATGTCATCATCATGGTAAGCAATGTTTTTACCAAATGAGGCACCAAAATCTATGTCTTTAAATGGAGGTAAAGGTGTGACATTGACCCTGCTTCTGAAGAAGTATGAGCTACATAAGTAGAAAAAGCAGATAAAAAAGTTAAAATATACGTGTCAACTGCAATAAGACCTGGAGAAATGAGTGGAGTAGTAGTAGTACCAGAAGGTGCTATTACAAAAGCACGAAATGGAGATAAATAAGTATATGTGCTAACTATAGTAAGGCCTGAAGAACTGAGTGGAGGAGAAATGGAAGTAGTGGGAACTTCAATACTAATAGGAGTTGTGAGAGATCCAGAAATAGTAAAACCAGTAGTAGTACGACTCATACTCATCTTCTTACTGAGTTTAGGCCTTCCCCAGTTTCTTCAACTCTATTATCTCTGCATTCTGGGCATTCACCTTTCAGTCAGCTCGTTTAACTACGTGTTTAATAATAAACAAATAAAGTTAATAATACACCAAAAAGGTTGTGATGACCTGGTACGTCATCTCATATTAAAAATCAAATTTTGTGTTCCGAGGCTTTAAAAACCTTATTTTAGTCCTCGATTAGCGTGCATAGTTCGGGCATATTTCCGGAAAGATTTTATGTTAAAACTGAGAAAAATATGAAAATTTGCTTTGAAATCCATTTGAGTTGACTTCGGTCAACATTTTGAGCAAACGGACCTGGATTTGTATTTTAACGGTCCTGGTAGGGTTGTATCGTGATTTAGGACTTGGGCATATGCCCGGAAACGAATTCAAAAGTCCCTAACCCGAGATATCAGACCTTGTTGAAATTTGAAAGTTAAAGGCTTAATGAAATTGAAATATTTGACCAATAGTTAACTTTTGGATATCGGATCTGTATTTTGGTTCTAGAATTCGGTATAGGTCTAATACCATATTTATGACTTGTTTGTGAAATTTGATGAGAAACGGAGTTGGTTTGACGTGATTCAGACGCCCGGTTGTGAAAATAGAAGTTTCAAGGTTTTCTTGAAAATTTTTTTTGATTTGGTGATCAATTCGTGATTCTAGGTGTTATTTTGGCGATTTGATTATGCGAGCAAGTTCGTTGGGTGAGTTTCGGATAGGCTACAGAGTGAAATTAGACTTAGAAATGTTGCAGATGTTTCAATTCTATTACAGGCCTCTGATCTCGCATTTATGAGATCAGGCATCACATTTGTGACCTTTGATGGGTTTGCATTTGCGAGCTACTCATCGCATTTGCGAAGAGTAGATGGGTCACCTTATGTTCACATTTGCAATATATTCTTCGCATTTGCGATGGGGACTAGGATGGGGCATTCTTCGCATTTGCGATCACTGGGTCGCATTTTGCGATCAGGCCGGTTCGCATTTACGACCTTTTCTTGGCAATTACGAGGAAAGCAGAAATGTGGGAGTCTTCACAAATGCGATAGATTTCTCGCATTTGCAGGCTCCTTAAAGGCGATTTTTCCAAGACTCCTTCTTTCCCAAATCGTTGGTAAGTGATTCTAACCTATTTCCCTTCAATCTTTCATTACATTTCACAAGTTTCCAACCTAAAATCTAGAGTTTTCTTGGTGGGATTGGGGGTTTTGGGTAGAAATTAGGGATATGGTAATTTGGGGATTTAGACCTCAAATTGAGGTCGGATTCCAAAACAAAACACATAACCGGGGTCGGGTGTAAATGGGTAATCGAATTTTGATCCGAATTTCAGGTTTGGACCAAGCGGGCCCGGGTGTTGACTTTTTCAATAATGACCTGAATTGAATCTTTTGCAATCGTGGGTGATTTCTAATGCTTATTTTGAATCGTTTGGTTGGTAATTTGATAGATTGTTAGTTCGGAGGCTTGTTTGAAAGGCAAAGCTGTGGTGCTTTGAGTTGTCTTTGAGCGAGGTAAGTGTTATGTCTAACCTTGACTTGAGGGAACTAGGAACCCTCGGATTATGTGCTATGTGAATTTCATGCGAGCGGCATATATGTGAGGTGACGAGTGCTTATACGCCACCGAATTATCTTTTTTTTTCAGATTTACCACTTTCCCTTAATTATTTCCTTCCCTATCTTTACTGTTATATGCTCTAAATGCTTCATATGCTTAACTGCTACTTGTTAATCAATATTTTCTCTTGTTAACGATGTTAGCTCTTCTATAGTTTCATGATTCTCTGTTATTTTCTTAAATTGATTTATTTGCACCTTCTAATTGTCAAATAGTGGAATGGTCTCGCTGTGTAGTATTACTCGTGGAGAATTCTATATTGTACAAGGTATCCCTTTTTATTCCAGATTGGAATTTATTGATCATAAAGGTTTTGTGGTTTGAACTTGTAATTTGACTGTGTATTGAGTATTCTGTACTGATATGGTGGGATCGGGTTGCACGTCGCAACAGGTGTAATAAGTGTGGATTAATATGGTGGAATAAGGGTGAATATGTACTATAAGGTGGGACCTGGTTGCACGTCGCAACAGGTGAAATAATGGTGGATTGATATGGTGAAACAAGCATAATTTATGATACTGATACTGATATATGGTTGGATTGGTTTACGCATAGCAACATATTTATATATATTATCTCTATTATCAATGCTATTGCGTAAAATAAGGGAGGATTTTGTGTTGTCTGGTGGGATTGGGTTGCGCATCGCAACATCCTATATGTTTCCTTTTCTTGAGCTATGTTGGTTTTTTGGTATTTTTATTTGAACTGCTAAGGATTTGTAATTCTGGACGACACCAGTTTATTTATTGAGGCGGTGGTTATTATTATTATTAGTAGACTATTTTACCTTGTCCCATTTACTATTTCTCCTATCATTATTATATACTACATACAGGTTGTAGTGTAGGTGACCCGCCTTACCTTCGTCACTACTTCATCGAGGTTAGGCTCGATACTTACCAGTACATGGGGTCGGTTTTACTAATACTACACTCTGCTCTTCTTGTGCAGATTTTGGAGTCGGTCCCAGCGGAGGCTAATAAGGAGCTCGGATTGGACAGCCTGTGGAGACTTGAGGTACAGCTACTTAGCGCCTGCATATCCTGAAGTTCCCTTTTTGTTTCTATTTAGTTGTGTATTTTCATTCAGACAACTTTGTATTTATTTCAGACCCTGGTATGTATTACTCTAGTAGTTCATGCACTCGTGACACCAAGTTCAGGGATGTGTAGCAGATGTGTTTACAGTTTTAGCTTCCGCATTTATATTTGGATTACTGCTGTAAGAATAATTTTTTTCTCATTAATTAATTTTAAATTGTTAATAAGGATAGATTGTTCTAACGTTAGCTTAAAAGTGAAATGTTAGGCGCCATCACGGTCCCGATGGTGGGAATTTCGGGTCATGACAAGTTGGTATCAGAGCACTAGGTTACATAGGTCTCACGAGTCACGAGCAAACTTAGTAGAGTCTGGAGGACTGGTACGGAGACGTCTGTACTTATCTTCTAGAGGCTATGAAGTTAGAAACAATTTCAATTCTATTCTTCTATGTCGTGTGATTTTATCCTATCATTGCTGATTGAACCCTTCTATTCTGTTCTCTCGTAGATGGCAAGAACACGCACCACATCTTCAGTTAGACAGCAACCGGAGCCCCCAGCAGCAGCTTCTACCAGGAGCAGAGGTCGAGGCCGAAGTCGTGCCAGAGGCCTGGACAGGGGCAGAGCTTAGCCCAGAGCTCAAGCAGCGGCACTAGTGGTGGAGCCTCGGGTAGAGTTTGATGAGGAGGTTCCAGTCCAGACTGTGCCTATCGGACCAGCTCAGGTCCCGAAGGGGTTCATTTCCACCTTAGCGCTTCAGGATGCTTTGGTATGTTTCGTGGGCCTTAGGGAGAGTGTGGCTCAGACCGGTATATTTCCTGTGGCACCAACTGTATCTCATTATAGGGGAGGATCACATACTCCCGCTACTCACACTCCAGAGCAGATGGCTCCCCAGTTTCATACTCCAACAGCCCAGGCAGTTGAGGCAGTTCAGTCGGGTGTTGTGGCATAGGCCGGTGATGGATCAGCCATGTATTCTGAGGTTTTATGGAGATTGGACAGATTTACTAATCTCTTTCCAGTTCACTTCAGTGGTGCATCTTCAGAGGACCCCCAGGATTATCTTGACAGTTGTCATGAGGTGCTATGGAACATGGGTATAGTGGAGACCAATAGGGTCGATTTTGCTGCATTTCAGCTGTCGGGTTCTGCCAAGAAATGGTGGAGGGATTATGTGTTGACCAGACCAGATGGGTTGCCTGCTCTTACTGGGGACCAGTTCTCTCAGCTATTTCTTGATAAGTTCCTTCCTATAACTCAAAGAGAGTGCCACTGCAGGCAGTTCGAGCGCGTCCAGCAGGGCAGTATGACTGTCACCCAGTATGAGACGCGTTTTGTGGACTTAGCCCGTCATGATATTCTTCTACTTCCTACCGAGAGAGAAAAAGGGTGAGGAAGTTTATTGAGGGACTCGCTCATCTTATCAAGTTATAGATGGATAAGGAGACTGGGAGTGAGATTTCTTTTCAAATGGCTGCCAATGTCGCCAGGCGGATCGAGGATGTTCTTTCACAGGAGAGAGGGCAGGGGTCAGATAAGAGGCCTCGTCATTCCGGTGGTTTTAGTGGTGCCTCATTTTAAGGCAGGGGTACTTTTGGTAGGAGTCATCTTCCCGGGCCATATCAGTCAGCACTTCAGGCATCCCACAATGCTTCAGGGAGTCATGGTCCTTATGTACCTCATTCTAGGTAGCCAGCCTACAGTGCACCGCCAGCTCCTATTAGTGAACCTCCTATTTAGAGTTACTACCATGATCATCCGACACGTTCGTGCCAATCTCAGTTTTAGCAGCCACATCACCAGGATGGATGTTTTGAGTATGGTGGTTTTAGGCATATCAGGAGGATCTGTCCAAAATTATTGGGCGGTACGCCACAACAGAGTTCTCTTGCCATGATTCCGACACCGGTTACATCACCGCTCGCTCAGTCAGCCAGAGGTAGAGGTCAGGCGGCCAAAGGTAGAGGTTAGGTCGCTAGAGGTGGAGGTTAGGCTGTTAGAGGTGGAGGCCAAGCCGCTAGAGGTAGAGGCCATCCAACAAGAGGCCGTCCTAGAGATGTAGTTCAGAGTGGTGGGAACCAGCCCTGAAGCTATGCCTTTCCAGCCAAGCCTAAGGCTGAGTCATTTGATGCGGTTATCTCAGGTACGGTTTCAGTTTGCAGTAGAGATGCCTCAGTTCTATTTGCTCCAGGTTCTACTTATTCATACGTGTGTCCTATTTTGCTTTATATTTGGCTATGCCTTGTGATTCTTTGAGTTATCTTGTGTATGTGTCCACACCTATAAGAGATGCTATTGTGGTATATCGTTCATGTGTGGTTACCATAGAGAGTCTTAAGACCAACATAGTTCTTTTACTTCTTGATATAGTTGATTTTGATGTCATTTTGGATATGGATTGACTGTCACCTTATCATGCTATATTGGATTGTCACGCCAAAATGGTGACCTTAGCCTTATTGGGGTTTCCTCGATTAAAGTGGAGAGGGACTCCTAGCCATTCTACCAGCAGGGTTATCTTTTATAAGAAGGCTCGACATATGGTCGAGAAGAGGTGTCTAGCTTATTTGTCTTATGTCCATGATTCTAGTGCAGAGGTTCCTTCTTTAGATTATGTGCCAGTGGTTCTTGAGTTTCCAGAGGTGTTTCCTGCAGATCTAGTGGGGATGCCACCCGATAGAGATATTGACTTCTGTATTGATTTGGCTCCTGGCACTCAGCCCATTTCTATTCCACCATACTATATGGCCCCGCCAGAGTTGAAAGAATTGAAGGAGCAATTGCAAGATTTTCTTGATAAATGCTTCATAGACCTAGTGTCTTGCCCTGGGTGCGCCTGTGTTGTTTGTGAAGAACAAAGATGGATCGATGAGGATGTGCATATATTATCGGCAATTGAACAAAGTCACCATCAAGAACAATTATCCATTGCCGATAATTGATGACTTATTTTATCAGCTTCATGATGCCAAGGTGTTTTCAAAGATTGATTGGTATGGGCATTATGAGTTTCTAGTGATGTCATTTGGGCTAACAAATGCCACAGAAACATTTATGGATTTAATGAACCGGGTGTTCAAGCCTTATCTGGATTCTTTTGTGATTGTGTTTATTGATGGTATTTTGATCTACTCCCGTAGTCGAGAGGAGCACGAGCAACATCTTTGGATTGTGCTTAAGACTCTGAGAGACAGTTAGTTATATGCTAAGTTTTCAAAATGCGAGTTTTGGTTGAGTTCAGTCGCTTTCTTGGGGCACGTCGTATCACTAGAGGGTATTCTGGTGGATCCTAAGAAGATTGAGGCAGTTTAGAACTGGCCTAAACCCATATCAACTATGGAGATCCGGAGTTTCTTGGGTTTGCTAGGTTATTACCATCGGTTTGTTAAGGGGTTTTCATCTATAGCAGCCCCGTTGACCAGGTTAACCCAGAAGGGTGCCCCATTTAGATGGTCAGACGAGTGTGAGGTGAGCTTTCAGAAGCTCAAGACTATTTTGACTACGTCCCAATGTTGGTATTGCCCACAGGTTCAAGATCTTATACGATATATTGTGATGCATCTTGTATTGGACTTGGTACGGTATTGATGCAGGATGGAAAGGTAATTACATATGCATCACAGCAGCTGAAGGTTCACAAGAAGAATTACCTTGTTCATAATTTAGAGTTAGCAGCCATTGTTCATGCGCTGAAGATTTGGAGGAATTATCTTTACGGTGTGTCGTTTGAGGTATTCATGGATCATCGGAGTTTGCAGTATTTGCTCAAGCAAAAGGAGCTCAATTTGAGGCAGAGGAGGTGGTTGGAGCTATTGAAAGACTATGATATCACCATCTTGTATCATCACGGGAAGACCAATGTGGTGGCCGATGCTTTGAGTAGAAAGTCAGTGAGTATGGGCAGCCTTGCATTCATTCCACTCGGTGAGAGACCGCTTGCATTAGATGTTCAGTCTTTGGTCAATCAGTTCATAAGGTGGGATGTTTTTGAGCCCAGTCGTGTTCTAGCTTGTACTATCGCTCGGTCTTCATTGTTTGATCGTATTTGGGAGCGGCAATATGATGACCATTATTTGCTTGTCCTTAAGGACACAGTGCGACACTGAGATGCCAAGCAGGTTACGGTTAGAGATGATGGAGTTTTGAGGATAGGTCGTGTTTGTGTGCCTAATATGGATGAACTTCATGAATTAATTCTAGAGGAGACCCACAGTTCCCGGTATTCTGTTCATCCGGGCGCTGCCAAGATGTATCAATACTTGCGGCAGCATTATTGGTAGAGGAGGATGAATAAGGATATAGTTGCATATGTAACTCGTTGTCTAAATTGTCAGCAAGTAAAGTACGAGCATCAGAAACCTGGTAGTTAGCTTCAGAAGACAGATATTCCTGAGTGGAAGTGGGAGCATATCACTATGGATTTCTTTGTTGGACTCCCATAGACTCAGAGGAAATTGGATGTTGTGTTGGTTATTGAGGATAGGCTGACCAAGTCAATGTATTTCATTCATGTGGTAGTTACCTATTCTTCAAAGTAGTTAGCAGAGATTTATATTCGTAAAATCGTTCGTCTTTACGATGTGCCCATGTCTATCATTTCTGATCGAGGTACACAATTCACCTCGCATTTTTGGAGGGTTTACAGTGTGAGTTGGCACGTGGGTTGAGTTGAGCACAACATTTCATCCTCATATGGACGGACAGTCCGAGTGCACTATTCAGATATTGGAGGATATGCTCCGCACTTGTGTTATAGACTTCGGAGGGTCTTGGGATCAGCTCTTTCCACTTGCATAGTTTTCCTACAACAACAGCTACCAGTTGAGCATTGAGATGGCTCTCTATGAAGCATTATACGGTAGGCAGTGTCGATCACTGGTTGGATGGTTCGAGCCGGGGGAGGCTCAGTTATTGGGTACAGATTTGGTATAGGTTGCCTTAGATAAGGTTAAGATTATTCAGGATAGACTTCCCATAACTCAATCCAAGCAAAAGAGTTATGCTGGCCGTAAGGTTCGTGATGTTGCATTCATGGTCGGAGAAAGAGTGTTGCTCCGGTATCACCCATGAAGGGTGTAATGAGGTTTGGAAAAAGGGCAAGTTGAGCCCTAGGTACATCGGACCTTTTGAGATTCTTCAGAGGGTGGGTGAGGTGACTTACAAGCTCGCATTGCCACCTAATTTGTCAGCAGTTCATCCAGTATTCCATGTATCCATGCTCCGAAAGTCCCATGGTGATCTGTCTCATGTGCTAGATTTCAGCTCTGTCCAGTTGGACAAAGATTTGACTTATGAGGAGGAGTGGGTGGCTATTCTAGCCCGGCAGGTTTGCCAGTTGAGATCAAAGAGTTAACCTTCAGTTCGAGTGCAGTGGAGAGGTTAGCCCGTCGAGGCAACTACTTAGAAGTCTGAGTCGGACATGCAGTGTAGATATCCACACCTTTTCTCCAGCCCAAGTACTTTTCTATGTTTGTTCGAGGACGAACGGTTATTTTAAAGGTGGAGAATGTGATGACCCGATAGATCATATCATGTTTTAAAATCAAAATCTGTATTTCGAGGCCTTAAAAACCTCATTTTAGTACTGCTCGATTGGCGTGCACAATGCGGGTGTGTTTTCGGAAAGTTTTTATGTTAAAAACTGAGAAAAATATGAAAATTTTCTTTGAAATCCATTTTAGTTGACTTCGGTCAATGTTTTGAGCAAACGGATCCTAATTTGTGTTTTGACGGTCTTGGTGGGTCCGTATCGTCATTTGGGACTTGTGAGTATGCCCGGAATCAATTTCGGAAGTCCCTAGCCCGAGATATCGGACTTTGTTGAAACAATCTGAATGTTAAAGGCTTAATGAAATTGAAATGTTTGACCAATAGTTGACCTTGGGATATCGGGTCCGTATTTTGGTTTCGGAACCCGATATAGGTCCAATACCATATTAATGACTTGTCTGTGAAATTTGGTGAAAATGGAGTTGGTTTGACGTGATTCGGACGTCCGGTTGTGAAAATAGAAGTTTCAAAGTTTTCTTGAAATTTTCATTTGGTTTGGTGCTCAATTTGTGGTTCTTGGTGTTATTTTGGTGATTTGATTGCGCGAGCAAGTTGTTATGATATTTTTAGACTTATGTGCATGATTGGTTTAGAGCCCCGAGGGCTCGGGTGAGTTTCGGATAGGCTATGGAGTAAAATTGGACGTAGAAATATTGCTGGTGTTTCAGTTCTATTGCAGGCCTCTGATCTCGCGTTTGTGAGCTACTCGTCGCATTTGTGAAGTAGCTGGGCCACCTTATGTTTGCATTTGCGATGGGGACTAGGAGGGGGAATTCTTCACATTTGCGATCACTGGGTCGCATTTGCGATCAGGTCGGTTTGCATTTGCAAACTTTTCTTCGCAATTGTGAGGAAAGCCAAAATGTGGGAGTCTTCGCAAATGCGATGGATTTCTCGCATTTGCGAAGCCCAGGTTGCAAATATGACATATGCAGCTGAACAAAATATAACTTAGACGGGATTTTTGGTTCATTCTTCAAATTTTCAAAACCTAAAACCTTAGAGGCAATTTTTCCAAGACTCCTTCTTCCCCAAATCGTTGGTAAGTGATTCTAACCTATTTCCCTTCAATCTTTCATTACATTTCACAAGTTTCCAACCTAAAATCTAGAGTTTTCATGGTGGGATTAGGGATTTTTTGGGTAGAAATTAGAAATTTGGTAAATTGGGGGTTTAGACCTCAAATTGAGGTCGGATTCCAAAACAAATCACATAATCGGGCTTGGGGTAATTGGGTTTTGGTCCAAATTTCAGGTTCGGACCAAGTAGGCCCGGGTGTTGACTTTTTTAGTAATGACCTAAATTGAATCTTTTGCAATCGTGGGTAATTTCTAAGGCTTATTTTGAATTGGTTGGTTGGTAATTTGCTAGATATTGTTGGTTCGGAGGCTTGTTTGAAAGGCAAAGTTGTGGTTGAGCTTTGAGTGGTCTTTGGAGCGAGGTAATTGTTGTGTCTAACCTTGACCTGAGGGAATTAGTAACCCTCGGACTATGTGCTATGTGAATTACATGTGAGGGGCGTATATGAGAAGTGACGAGTGCTTATACACCGCCGAATTATATGTTTTTCCTGATCTACCGCTTTCCCTTAATTATTTCCTTCCCTGTCTTAACTGTTATATGCTCTAAATTTTTCCCATGCTTAACTGCTACTTGTTAAGCAATACCTTCTCCTGTTAGATGTTAGCTCTTCTATAGTTTCATGATTCTCTGCTATTTGCTTAAATTGATTTATTTGCACCTTCTAATTATCAATTACTGGATTGGTCTCACTGTGTAGTATTACTTGTGGAGATTTCTATATCGTACAAGGTGTCCCTTTTTTATTCTAGTTTGGTATTTATTGATCATAAAGATTTTGTGGTTTGAACTGTTGATTTGACTATTTATTGAGTATTTGGTATTAATATGGTGGGATCGGGTTGTACGCCGCAATATGTATAATAAGGGTGGATTGATATGGTGTAATAAGGGTGAATACATACTATACGGTGGGATCAGGTTGCACGCCGCAACTAGTATCATAAGGGTGGATAGATATATATATATATATATATATATATATATATATATATATATATATATATATATATATATATATATATATATATATATATATATATATATATATATATATATATATATATATATATATATATATATATATATATATATATATATATATATATATATATATATATATATATATATATATATATATATATATATATATATATATATATATATATATATATATATATATATATATATATATATATATATATATATATATATATATGTATATATTATATTTGCTATCGATGCTATTGCGGTGGGATAAGGATGATTTTGCATTGTTTGGTGGAATCGGGTTGCGTGCCGCAACAACCTATATGTTTCCTTTTCTTGAGCTGTGTTGGTTTTTCGGTATTTTTATTTGAACTGCTAAGGATTGATAATTCTAGACAACACTGGTTTATTTATTGAGATGGTGGTTCATATTATCAGTAGACTGTTTTACTTGTCCCGTTTGATATTTCTCCGTCATTATTTTATATTGCATATAGGTTGTAGTGTATGTGACCCGCCTTAGCCTCGTCACTACTTCGTTGAGGTTAGGTTCGACATTTACCAGTACATGGGGTCGGTTGTACTAATACTACACTCTGCACATTGTGCAGATTTTGGAGTCGGTCCCTATGGCGGCTACTAGAGAGGTCAGATTGGACAGCCTGCGGAGACTTGAGGTACAACTGCTCAGCGCCCGCAGCTCCTGAAGTCCCCTTTTTTGTTTCTACTTAGTTGTATTTTCATTCAAACGGCTTTGTATTTATTTCAGACCCTTGTATATATCACTCTAGTAGTTGCACTCGTAATACTAGGTTGAGGGATGTTTACCAGATGTTTTACTGTTTTAGCTTTTGCATTTATATTTTGGATTATTGCAGTTGAATCAGTTTTCTTTATAAATTAATTTTAAACTATTAATAAGGATAGATTGTTCTATCATTGGATTGCCTAGCAAGTGAAATGTTAGGCGCCATCACGGTCCCGATGTTGGGGATTCCAGGTCATGACAAAAGTTACCATAAGGGATCAAACCATAATTCTAACGACCCGACCAGTCGTTTTGAGCTCTAGCACGTCGTTTAGTAGTTTGAGGCCATGAGCAGCATCATTTCATGTATTATGACTTGTACGCATGGTCGGAATTGAATTCCGGGAAGTTCAAAGTTGATTTGGAAAGAGAATTTTCATTTCAAAAGCTTTAAGTTGAAAGAATTGACTAAGATTGGATTTCAGAGTAAACAACCTCGAAATCGAGATCTCAAGGTTCCAGTATGTTTGTATGCTGATTTCGGATTTGGGTGTATGCCCGGATCGGGTTTTTGATGACCCGGGAGCATTTTGGCGCCTATTGTGGAAGTTAGCATTTTGTAAGAAATTTCATAAGTTTGGGTTGAAGCGCATTTTAGTGTTATCGATGTCTGTTTGGGATTTCGAGTCTGGGAACAGCTCCGTATGGTGATTCTGGAGTTGGGAGCGCGATCGGAAGTGAATTTGGAGGTCCGTGGGTCATTTTGGAGTCATTTGGCTAAAGATAGAACAGGATGAGAGATCATATCATACGAGAAGACTATGAACTCTGGGACATAGTAACTGATGGTCCCCTGGTGACTACAAAGAAGAATGTTGAAGGAGTGGACGTGCCAAAGACAAGAGCTGACTGCACTGTTGAAGACTTGAGGAAATGGGAAAATAATGCTAAGGCAAAGAAATGGCTTGTGTGTGGACTTGGTCCAGACGAGTAAAGTAGAATTCAAAGTTGTACCACTGTTAAGGAAATCTGGGACACTTTGCAAGTGGATCATGAAGGAACACCTCAAGTGAAGAGGTCCAGAGGAACAATGATGTATTCTCAATATGAGAATTTCACCATGAAGGAAGGGGAAACCATCCATGAGATGTATACAAGGTTCACCACACTAACAAATGAACTTAAGTCTCTTGGAAGGGTTATTCTTGAAGAAGACAAGGTTGAGAAAATTCTAACAAGGGTTTTGCCTGTTACTTGGGAAAGCAAAATCACTACTATTCAGGAATCAAAGAACATTGCCACTCTTAAGTTGGATGAGCTAATTGGAAATCTCACTACCTATGAACTTAGAAGGCAAACCATGAAGATGGATGCACCCAAGAAGGAAAGGAGTCTGGCATTCAGAATCACCGAAGGTGCTGATCTAGAGGAGGATGAAATGACCATGATCACAAAGGACTTCAAGTAGTACCTAATGACAGGAAAGGGTCCTTCAAGAAGTGGAAGCTACAACAAACCAAGGGTTCCTGAAAAACAAACCAATAAGGGGTGTTACAAGTGTGGGAAAACTGATCACCACATCAAAAACTGCCCTCAATGGGAAATTGAATGGAAGAAGGAAAGAGCTGAACGAAGGAACAGAAAGAAGGAACAGGTTCAACCTAAGAAGAACAAAGGATCAACAAAGGCTATGATTGCTGCCTGGGGAGAAAGCTCAGATGAGGACTTAGAGGGTGAAGATGGAGATGAACAAGCACTTATGGCAACTGGAGAATCCGATGAGGAATCTGAGGTAAGTATAATTCACTCAAAGACAAGATTAATTTTTTGTCTAAAGAAAGGCTATCTAAGTTACTCCTGGATTTCATTCTGAGGATCTAAATAATGAAAAGGAAAAGTTGTCTAAGGAGTGTGTGATTTTGAAAGCTAAGTGCAAAAATCTGGAACTTAGGGCTAGTGAAAGTGAAAGTAAAAATGCTGAGTTAAAGAACCAGGTTCATGAACTTGACACCACTGTCCTAGAGCTTAGATCTGAAAATCTAAAATTGAAATTAGGAACTAGTAAAAAGAAAGATGATCACACACAACTCACTTTAGAAGAAAATGTAGGAAAAATGAAAGAAGAGTTGTACAAAAGAGATGAGCAGGTAAGAGTCCTAAAAGAGGATCTGAGCAAGGTCAAGCATGAGCTAGACAGAACCTGTAAATGGAATAGGTCCTCTGATGCACTTTCATGGCTACACGAACATCATAGTAGAAACAAGAGAGGACTTGGCTACGGGACCCCTACACCTAAGTGGGATCCCAAAAGTAAGTACCTCACACTTCCCGAGAACAAAATTTGCACACACTGTGGTAAAACTGGTCACTATAAAAGTGAATGTATTGCAAAAGAAAATGCTAGTCAAAAGAATAAAGAATTTGTTCAAGGGAAAAATAGGCTGCCAGGTTGGGCTAAAAAGAATCTGATTTACCCTTTTACCTCTAGAAAGGGACCCAAACTAGTTTGGTTTCCTAAGACTAACCTTTGATTTCCTTTTATGGGTCCAAATGAAGGGGAGCAGCCAAATATGGTACATAGATAGTGGCTGCTAAGCATATGATAGGAAGCAAGAACCAGTTCTTTTCACTTGAGGACCTCAAAGGAGGTAATGTCTCCTTTGGAAATAGGAAGAAAGGTTAGATCATTGTTGAGAATGTCTACTTGATAGATGGCCTAAAATACGGCCTAATAAGACAATCACAATTGTGTGATAGAGGTAACTTGGTAGCATTCACCTCTACCAAATGTTTTGTGATTAATCTTACCACTAACAAGATTGTTTTGCAAGGAAAAAGAGTAAACCATACATATATTGTAGATTTGTCCACATTTTCAGAAAATGAACTCACTTGCTTAAGTGTGTTGGACAATGATCCCCTCCTTTGGCACAAGAGACTTGGACATGCAAGTCTGAGTCAACTCAACAAATTAGTCTCCAAGGATCTGGTGATAGGGCTGTCTAACATCAAGTTCAAGGAAGACAAAGTTTGTGAGGCTTGTGCAAGGGGGAAGCAGGTAAGATCCTCTTTTAAATGCAAGAAAGTGGTAAGCACCACCAGAACGATGGAACTAGTCCATATGGATCTCTGTGGTCCCATGAGAACACAGTAGAGGTGGTAAAAGATATGTGATGGTGGTTGTTGATGATTACTCTAGGTTTACTTGGACATTATTTTTAACTTCTAAAGATGAAGTATTTGACATGTTTACTTCTTTTGTTAGAAAAACTCAGAAACAACTAGGTAATCAACTTGCATCAATTAGGTCTGATCATGGAACTGAATTTGAAAATGCTAAGTTTGCTAAATTTTTGCATTTTACATCATAAATAGTTGCATGACTAGACCTCTTGTTAAGAAGATTCCCTATGAGTCACTTAAAGGGAGAAAGCTAAATATATCTCATCTTAGGGCATTTAGATGCAAGTGCTTTGTGCACAATAATGGCAAAGACTCCCTAGGTAAGTATGATCCTAGAAGTGATAAGGGAGTATTCTTGGGATATTCTTCATATAATAAAGTTTATAAGATATACAATAAAAGACCTATGTGTGTAGAAAAAATGTATATGTTATTTTTTAAAAACTAACATTCTTTCTGAGAGGCAGGAACAAGATAATGAAGAGATTGGGCTGATAAGAAATTCAAATGGTGAAACCACAGTCCAGCCTGACGATGCATCACAGGAAGGAACTGGTGATGGAGCAGGTTCTTCCACCCAGGGCAACATGACAGGGGGAACTGATTAGAGAGGAATTGATCCTCAAACCTCGAGGGAACCTGTCCATGAACCTATTCCTTAATAACAAAACCAGGAAAGAACATCCAATGAAATTGACACTCCTATTGGATATAGAAGAACCCGGTTCATCTATTGATCAGAAGTTGTATAGGGAAATGATTGGTTCTCTTTTGTATCTTACTGCTAGCAGACCTGATATTGTTTTCAGAATAGGACTTTGTGCTCGATTTCAGGCAAATCCAAAGAAATCCCACTTGGCTACTATCAAGAGAATATTGAGATATTTGAAAGGCAGTACTGACCTTTGCCTTTGGTATCCAAAAGGTAGTAACTTTAACCTAGTGGGATATGATGACGCTGACTATGCAGGTTTACTTGTGGATAGGAAGAGCACCTCAGGTATGGCACACTTCCTTGGTTCATGTCTTGTGTCATGGGCTACTAAAAGGAAAAATTCAATGGCCTTATCCACTGCTGAAGCTGAGTATGTTGCTGCTGCTTCCTATTGTGCTCAATTACTTTGCATCAAAAAGCAGTTGATGGAATTTGGAATTGATGTTGGTTGCATCCCTATTTTTTGTGATAACACTAGTGCTATTAGTATGACAAAGAAACTGGTTCATCATAAGAGAACTATGCACATAGATGTTAGGCACCATTTGTTTAGGGACAACTATGAGAAAGGCTTGATAACCGTGGATTTTTGTGCTACTAACAAGCAAATTGCTGACATCTTCTCAAAAGCCTTATGTAGAGATCACTTTGAGAGGAACAGACTGGAATTAGGGATGATTAAGATCACTTAAAAGGACTAGTTCAAGGTTAAATGAAAAAAAAAATGAAAAATTGAAAAAAAATATTTGGTTAGAAAGTCTGTAAATTGTGTATAGTTAGATTAAATCTTGCTCAGTCTCATACTTTGCATAGTATACTCTTGTGCCATGTGTTAAAATGACTCATTAATCTCTAATGATATTTTCTCTATTTTCGCGATTTTAGACTTACACAAGAGAATTATCAGTGAAGAACCTGGTTTATCAAGATAACACGGTATGTCTTCTACACTCTGCATAATTTGAAATAACTATATTTGGATCATGAGCAGAGTCCTACCAAATACCAAAGTGCTTTTGAACTTATCCGTTACAAGTGAACCAGTTACGTTCAAGACTCCTAACCGTATTAAACTACCTAGATTCTTTTAAGTCTGCTACTCAAGGGGAAGAAAGTGGCTCTTCCGAAACTGAACAAGTATCTTCTGATTCTATAGTTTCTCTTGAGACAATTTCTAAAGTTGCTGCAAATTTGGAAAATAGACTTGTAGGATCTATAGCAGGTGTTGAGACTACAGAATCTGGAGAAATTGGTGGAAAAAAATGAAAAAGAAAAAAAAGGAGAGCAGGGGTGCTAGGAGTACTGTGAGGGGAAAGGGGATAAGAGTGGTTGATTCTTCACCCACTCCTATGAGTTTAACCAAAAACGCAGGTGCAATGGTTGTTTGGGGAGATGAACCTGGTTCATCTATAGAGGAAATCCTCACAGACATGCTGAAGAAAGTGACTGAAAGCTATAATCCAGCTTCTTGATAGAGTTATCAATGGCACCAAAACTCATGCCATTCCCTATGGCTTCATTCTCACAACTGTGCTTGCACATTTCAATGTACCTATTAAAAAATGGGAGTTTAGTATAAACATGGATCATTTTTGGGTTAATACTCTACTTTCTTACGATCATGAAGTTAATGTCACTCCTAAAGAATCTAGTTCATCCAAAAAGGTACCAGTGAATAGCAAGTTCAGAGCCTTGGTACACAAAAGTGGGGCTAAGGATGTTGAGATTGAAAAGCCGAAGAAGAGGTTAGTTGAGGTGAAAATTAAGAGAGATGCTTTCAGAACTGAACTGGCAAGAGAAAAAGAGAAGAATGATGGCATTCTTCAAGGTAGGCTGAAACTCCTCCAAGTCAAAAACCAAGCACCTAGTTCTTCCCAGCCTTAAGCCTCCTATCCTAGTGTAGATTAACCAGTGACCCGGTTTGGGATTTTTTGTTTCTTTTGCTCATGTTTTCAGTATTTTTATTTCTTCTTATGATTTGTGGTATAATATTATCAATCATCAATGAAATTCACTGTCTTTTGCTCTAACTGTTTGTTTATATTTCTTTGATGGTTAAAATTATTAGCTTGATCTATAATGATTAATCCATGATTGCATTTGAAGTAGCCTCAGTGGCTATGAGTAAGCTTTAAAATCTGGTTATCTCACATTTTTTATGCAACTTTTCAATGATGCCAAAAGGGGGGAAAAGGTTGTACTTTAAACAAGTGATGTTTATAACCTAATGTACCTAGTCCTTGAAGATAAGTGATAAAAAGGAAAAATATTTCTCACGTTATGTGGATGCTGAGCTGAGTTGAAATAGGGCCTAAGCTTATGAAAAGCATAGAGTTTGTCATCATCAAAAGGGGGAATTTGTTGGCCCAAGTAAAGGTTAGTTTTGAAAACTGACAAAGGAACTCAGGATGAACCAGGTCCATCCCTCAGGTGCACAAAAACTGGCAGATTCGAGCATGTGGGTTGCACGTGAAAGAGATAAGCTTAACTTGGTGTATTTAATATCTCCTAATCGAAAAGGTCGCATAATTGATAAGGATAAAGACTCCTTAATCAAAGAAAACACTATCAAGATAGGGAAGGAGTTAGAAGTTGAAATCAACTAGAACTTTTCCACCAAAGAAGAGTTGCATCAGAACTCTAGTTATTTCTTCATCTACTAACTCTATAAATTGCAGAATGTTCTCACATTACAAGCGTTGCACAAAAATGCAGAAGTTAAACATGAATTGAGAGCAAAATAGCAAGGCTTTGTGCAAACAGTTCGTGTGCAATTCAAGTGTGCAAACCTGAAGCTACATGAACCAGATTGAAGAACCAGTTCCATAAAGAGTTTTATGTGTCTTTCTTTATTTCTAGATCAATTGTAGTAGGTGTTTTATATTATACCTTTCAGCTTTATCTAGAGGCAATTGTAATAGGTACTCAGAGTATTCAAGTTAGAGTTAACTTGAAGTTGTCGCAACAGTTGAGCTTGTGTGCCACAACGGGATTAGAGTTAATCCTTAGGTTTACAAAGAGTTTTGTAAATGTTGTTTTGGCTCAGTGATTTTAGTGGAAGTTTGGGAAAATCCTACTGAGTAGTAGGTCGTGATTTTTTCACCTTTTGAGCCAGGTATTTTCCACGTAAAAATCTCTGTGATCTTTATTTTATGTACTTATTATTCCGCCAACAGTAGTAGTTAGAACACCTAGAAGAACCAGGTTCTTCTAGAGCGAAAATTGGGTACCACACAAATCACCCCCCCCCTCTTGTGTGGTATTGACTATTAGAACATCAACCATCTTCTCTCATATTTTCTTGGCTTGGACGATTCTTGGAGAGTTTCAAGAGGGGATTTTCATCATCAATGATAAAGTAAGTTAATCTCACCTATCTTGAGTTAAATACATCGATTATGTACGGATTTGAGCATGAAATTTGTAGAAAATTAGGGTTTGAGGGAAAACCTAGAAAATTCATATTCTTGGATTTTGACCACGGTTTTGGGAATGGAATTAAGAGAAAATCATGTTTTTGAGTTAGTAAAGCTATGGGTAGAATTTATCTTCGAGAAATTTCGAAATTTGGGCACGTGGGCCCGAGGGCAATTTTGTCAACTATTCGATCGGGGTTAGGAATTGTTATAGATTGGATTGTAATGAATAATTGAGCATATATTAATGGATTTGCATAATTATTGGCTAGTTTTGGAGCATTGTGCATCGATTCAAGTCTTCGGAAGAGCGTGGAATGTCGATTATGGATCTTCGGAGCGATGTGAGTCTCCTTTCTAACTTTGTAAGAGGGAATTGTCCCCATAAGTGAGTTAATTGGTTATGTGCTCCTATTTGTGGGGGGCTACGTACGCACGAAGTGACGAGAGTCTGTGCGTAGCTACTCTTATGTTATTGTCCGGATAGTCTAGGACCCAAAAGCATGCTATACTTGGAATATTTGTAATATTATTGACAATTTGAATTGCTTAAATCACATCGAACTAGTGAATGAATTTCTAAAAAAAATTAAACTTCATTTTCTTGAACTGTTAAAAGAGAATTGGTTTTTCCTTGGATAATTGTTCCTTCATGAATTCTCGATTGACTGATTGTTGTGTTTATTTATATTTGACCGCGTTGCATGTATGATTCGCGAGCAGGGTAATAGATGCATCTATGGTTCGCGCCGTTCGACCCTCGGCAGTGCACAGTTTAAATATTATTGGATCGGGCCGTACGACCTCGTCATGATTTGCACATGCTTGTATTACTTGCCTTGAAACTTATTGAAGTTGTTGTTGCCTCTTCCCGGTTTGAGAATATTTGTATAAATGATGAAAAGAAATTTGGGAATTTTCTATAAAAGAAAGAATTGCTTACTTTCTTCATTCCATTGAATTATAATCATGTTTATTAGAATCCCCGATTTATTATATTATTGAGATAACATTATTGGACCACTAGTAAGTGTCGAAATCGAACTCTCGTCTCTACTTCTTTGAGATTAAACGGGATACTCATTGGGTACATATTGTTTTCGTACTCATACTACACTTGTTGTGCATTTTTGTTGCAATAGGTTCATATGTGGCTAGTGGCTTAGTGGCATAGTGGCATAGTTGATACGGAAACTTAGGCGAGTTGCAATTATCGAGACGCCCGTAGCCAGCAGAGTCTCCTTCAGAGTATTGTACTGTATCTTCATTTTTGTCCATTTGTATTTCGGTCTGCTGTTGTGTTATATTGTTTCCCAGAGATAGCTCATGCACTTGTGACACCGGGTTTTGGGATGGTTTTTGTATTATTCAATATTAAGTTTGTTAAAGACTTCATGGTTATTTCTGTAAATTTCATTATTTATTATTTAATGTATAAAGAAAATGATTTCACCAAATACTAAAATTGAAATTAAATTAAGTATTTTGGTTGGCTTGCCTGACAGCGGTGTCCGGCGCCATCATGACCCTTAGTGGATTTTGGGTTGTGACAACATGGTATTAGACCACTAGGTTCCTTTAGTTCCCATGAGTCATGAGCAAGTCTAGTAGAGTCTCGCGGATTGGTACGGAGATGTCTGTACTCATCTTCGGGAGGCTACAGGGCTGTTCGGAGTACTTTCCTTCTTGATTCCTCATCGTGCGATTTGATTCCTTGAGGCTTATGCCCTTGTTTCCTTTCTACTCAATCTTACGCGACGCGAACCGCTGGTTATAAATCGAGAATTGAAGAATTGTAATGGTACTGTAAATGTGGTGAAGGATGTTTCTCCCGGTATAGTTAGGTGAGCTATTGACGTCGTCTTGCGGAAGGATTTCTCTATCGTTTCGGCTCGATAGTTGTGATTCTAAGAGCTTTGAGGCTATGCACAGGCTGCTATGATGCTCGCGATTGGTTATCACACAGTATTAACTTGATGATAGGAAACGTGTCTATGTGTTGGGTCGGTGAATGAGTCGAAAGGAACTCTACTCAGTGCACGATTCGGAGATATGATATCTCACTTCCAGCGGAGGAAAAGCAATTGGCCTATGAATGTCCAAATATGGGGTGATGGAGTAACGAGACTTGGTAATTTCGAGTGTGGTGGAATTTTTATCTGCGATGTAGTGTTGTTGTCTTCGATTATATGTGTTAAGTTTGCCGGTGTTATGACCTTCTGTAATTCGCCCTTGGGGTAGGATATTGTGAAATAATACTGGAGAAACGACTGTTGGATATTGCGGGGTGCGGTGGTTCAGGATTGAATCGGTGTTTCTAATGTCGACGGCTCGAGAAAGATGATCTCCGAAAAGGTTTGAACCTAGTAGCGATTTGTGGGTTCAAGTTCTACGAAGATAGATTTTATTAAGGTAACAACTGAGCAGCCAAGGATGAGGAAGGACATGTGGGGTTGTCAGGCGGTGGTTAAAATTTCTAGAAGGCCAAGTATAAGAAGCCAAGGTCGAGTAGTCGATTAAAGGGGTAAGTTCCGCCAAAGTGGGAGAGTGGCGGAGTTGCATATGGGCTTGGTGGTAGGATGACCACGCGTCTTGAAGAGAGTTTGGAATGATTTGGGAATTTTAGAGATTGGTGATTGGGGGCCTGCATATTTGATTTGGAGCATGGGCTATTATACGGCAGGAGATTTGATATAACGGAAAGAAACTGCTAAAAATGAAGAAGGATATAACATAACTTTGAATTGGATGGATGTTGCCGCACATTTAATTGATGACCACGAGGGGTGAATGAACCTGTGCAGCTAGAGAGTCAGCTCGGACTCAGGATGGGTTATTGATATTGTAGTGATTGTGTCCCGTACAGCAGCGTTGGAAGATGTCGGCACGTAAATTCCATAGGTGGGTTATCTCCAGTGAGCAGATTGGCGGTCGCATGATTGGCAAAGCTTCTGCGAAGAATTCTATTGGTTATATAGCAAAAAGATCAGTCGTGCGAATGTGGTTGATGATTCAGAGTATAAAAAGGGGTTTTACAGAAAAATTCCGAGAATTTTGGCGGTTAATTGCGCAAGGTTATGTCAATAAAGAATCCTGGAGAATTCCAGAATTGTGTAATAGTGGCTTCAAGCTAAGTGGGAGAGTCCCACCGCCTACAGTTGGATTGCATGGTCGTCCATTTGTGAGATTTCTGGTTATTAGCATATTCGTGGGTTATTTCAGCTAAGGGAGAGTAGCATAAGAGGAGATTTGAGCAAAGGAATTGTTAAAGGTGTTCTATGGTTAGCCTTATTGGCTTACGTTTAGACGTGGGGAAGGATTCTGGATTTATGCCTTGTATAGATGCGGACTTCAAGGGAAGTAATTCTGTCGGGTGCTTCGTCGATTGGGTATTCATGTGCTAGAAGATTCATGGAGTTGATTATATTCGGGTCCAAGTTAGGGCGGGTGTCTTTCAACAACGGTCCTAGTGAATTCGAAGGGGTAAAGCATGCTGCCAAATGATTTCGATGCCTATAGGTACAGTTAAGAATCAAGCTTTGTAGCAGCTTATGAGGAGATGCCCAGAATGTTCTATGATGTTTTGACCTACAGTGTAGCAATTGGAAGGTATGAAATGCTTCGTGGGATTTGAGACGACATGGTCTCGTGATACACGGTCACTCGGGATGAGTGCGGATAGAGTGTGTTACGTGTTGAATGGAGCTATTATTTCTAAAGCAATCAAGGAGAAATTGGAAGAAGATAGACTGGTTAGACATAGTTGAAGTGGCATATGGTGGTAGTAATCAGTTCCTTTAACAAATTATGCAAGTGATTTGTGGCGGTACGTGCGAGGCCTGTCGGCCGTCGTAGTTGAGGTTATTCAGGAGTATTCTACTATTTTGGCCTGTTACGTGTAGGCAGATCCCGGAAGGGTTATGGTGGCTTAGACCACTACTTAGAGATTTGCATATCTACGGTTATGAGAATTCACCTGCGTGTTGCTATGGTTCTCCCGAAGTGAGTAAGTGAGAAGTCTTTATATGATGAAACGTTAATTTATTAGTGATTCCGGAGATATGACGAAAATTGTGTCCTATCGTATATTAGCATGATGGGTGCAGTGAGTGGTATGGAATTTGAAGTGAGGATCAAGGTTGCAGTTCGGTGTTGACAAGGATGTCACGAGCTCGGATGAGCAGGAAAGGAGTTCCGACGTTTAAAGTAAGTGGGTATTATCTTTGGCGACACCTGAGATCGGTGTTTTGTGAAAAAGGCTTTGCATCCTGGTTAAGGATTCTTGATCTTGTTTCAGTGTTAGTACGGCCGGTAGTTTGAATACACATACCTGTTATCTGTTATGGAAGGTTATGGGAGCATGCCCCACGGGAAGGTTGTATGAGTGTGGCATGTAGTCACTTGATTGATTGAAGAATTAAATCAAGTATGAAGATTGTGGCGATGTCGTTAAATTGAGAATTGATGCCTGGAGGGCACTCGGTTATTGGGTTGTGGAGTATGGAGGATTACTCGGGTTATGATGGTTGCAC
This sequence comes from Nicotiana tabacum, assembly GCF_000715075.1. Lineage (NCBI taxonomy): Eukaryota > Viridiplantae > Streptophyta > Magnoliopsida > Solanales > Solanaceae > Nicotiana > Nicotiana tabacum. Next base: position 6,600,558 of record NC_134084.1, on the reverse strand, counting down.
TTATGTGTTATGAGAAAAAGGGGAGTTATTATGGACCTTTAAAAGGCTATTAGCCTAGTTCAGTGCAATCAGAATCAGCTTGAGGTCTGTGGATGGATTCAAATGTGAATATAGGCTCTATATCAGGCTAGATGTGTTCATTTCAGTAATGCGCTCCTTACGGAAGAGTAGTCGGGCTATTATCTCATCGTCAGCTATTTCATGTAATGATATATTGCGCCGTGTGAGTTGTGAGACAACTTGGTGAATTCCTTATATGTTGAGGTTCCACGTAGTGATGATGCTATATGAGCGGAGTGGCTCCTGAGATTCAGACCGTATATCACACATTAGTTGTGCTTGAGTTTGTAGCTTATAGCGCTATATGTCTCCCCAGGGATGGTATTATGCACTTGACGTGCTAGTGATCGACATTTGGTATTTTGATGTAATGAGCAATCTAGCTCGGTGTGTATCTCCTTATGTGAATTTTATGTGGGGATCGGGTGGCACGCCTCCATGGGTATGTTATTTGGATCGGGTTGCGCGCCACAACAGTGTGATGTTGAGTGCAGTTCCCCATATCTATTTTTATATGTTTTGTTTCCTATTTTTCTGAGGAAAGCTCATATTAGTTATGTGTCCGCGTCGCATGTATGATTCGTGAGCAGGGTGTCTGTTTAGTTATGTTGACCGCGTCGCATGTATGATTCGCGAGCGGGGTAATTGGATTTCCTTTTCAGAGTTCGTTTTCCTTTTGTATCGTGTTCGAATTGGTAGCCTATTAGAACATTATGGCATCATATAAAACTTTTGGTCATGTCTGGGCGGCTTATTGCCTGAGCAGTTCGTACTGGGTGAGACAAGATCATTGGATTTAAGATCAGTGCAATCTGATTATATGAAGTATATTAAGGAGCTAAGATCATTATTTGGTTCATAAGGAGGTAATGGTTCTTGTCAAAAGTATAGACTCAATGATTTGTTGACTTGGCAGTTTATTATAAATTTCTACATATCTCTTCCGTCGTGGCGGTATTGCAAGAGTTGGAACAAGACTTATATATATCATAAGGTGCGTTGTGAGCATCAAATTCGGGGAATGTTGGTTATTACGCTCAGAGAATGTTATTGTGGTTCTGTGAATAAAGCGGTGCAAGGTGTGAATTCAGCAAGGGTACGCAGTCATGTTCTGGTACATCGCGTGGTGATTGATACGGTATTCGTATGTTGGAAACAGGCCTGGTAGAGAATTTCGGATGTTAAAATTGGGCTCTAAGGCTTATTTGCTTAAGTGAAAAAGGATATCTTCAGATTGATTGAGCTAGGGTGCCCAGCTGAGTTGTGGTAGCACGGGTAGGTGCTCGAAGTGTTAAACAGTGATTTCGGGCAACCCCATCGCAGTTCTTAGCACGTTCGAGGACGAACGTATGTTTAAGTGGGAGAGAATGTAACGACCCAACCAGTCGTTTTGAGCTCTAGCGCGTCGTTCAGCAGTTTGAGGCCATGAGCAGCTTCATTTCAGGTATTATGACTTATACACACGGTCGAAATTGAATTTCGGGAAGTTCAGAGTTGATTTGGAAAGAGAATTCTCATTTTAGAAGCTTAAAGTTGAAAGAATTGACTAAGATTGGATTTCAGAGTAAACGACCTAAGAATTGGGATCTGAAGGTTCCAGTAGGTTCGTATGATGATTTCGGACTTGGGCGTATGTCCGGATCGGGTTTTTGAAAACCCGGAAGCGTTTTGACGCCTATTGTGGAAGTTAGCATTTTGGAAGAAATTTCATAAGTTTGGGTTGAAGTGTATTTTAGTGTTATCGATGTCCGTTTGGGATTCCGAGTCTGGGAACAACTCCGTATGGTGATTCTGGAGTTGGGAGCGTAATCAGAAGTGAATTTGGAGGTCCATGGGTCATTTTAGAGTCATTTGGCTAAAGATAGAAATTTAAAGGTTTTTGAGAAGTTTGACCGGAAGTGGACTTTTTGATATCAGGGTCGGAATCCGATTCCGAAAGTTAGAGTAGGTCCATGATGTCGAAAATGACTTGTGTGCAAAATTTAAATCAATCGGACGTGATTTGATAGGTTTAAACATCGAAAGTAGAAGTTTGAAATTCTAAAGTTCATAAAGCTTGGATTGGAGGTCGATTCATAATTGTAGCGTTATTTGATATGATTTGAGGCCTCGAGCAAGTCCATAATGTGTTTTGGGACTGGCTGGTATGATTGGTTGGGGTCCCTGGGGCCTCGGGTGGATCGGGGTGGTTAACGAATCGAAAATGGAATTTTTGGAAGGCTGAAGTTACTGGTTGCTGGTATAACTGCACCTGCGAGAATTGGGCAGCAGGTGCGGAGCCGCAGAAGCGGCCAGAGGAGCCACAGATGAGGTTTGGACCAAAAGTGAAGGGGACCGCAGATGAGGTCGAGGCACCTGCGGCGGTTGAATCACAGAAGCAGAAGGGAGGGCCCGGTGAGATATCCGCAAAAGCAGTAGAAGTGCCGCACCTGCGGAATCGCAGAAACGGTCAAGGGACCACATGTGCGGAAGTGCTGGAGGCAGAATGGTTCTTTTAAAAATCGGGATTTGGCCATCTTCTCTCATATTTTCTTGGCTTGGGCGATTTTTGGAGAGTTTCAAGAGGGGATTTTCATCATCAACGATAAGGTAAGCTAATCCCACCTATCTTGAGTTAAATATATCAATTATGTACGGATTTGAGCATGAAATTTATAGAAACTTAGGGTTTGAGGGAAAGCCTAGAAAATTCGTATTCTTGGATTTTGACCACGGTTTTGGGAATGGAATTAAGAGAAAATCATGTATTTGAGTTAGTAAAGCTATGGGTAGAATTTATCTTCTAGAGAAATTTCGGAATCCAGGCACGTGGGCCCGAGGACAATTTTGTCAACTTTTCGATCGGGGTTAGGAATTGTTATAGATTGGATTGTAATGAGTAATTGAGCATATATTAATGGATTTGCATAATTATTGCCTAGTTTTGGAGCATTGTGCATCGATTCGAGTCTTCGGAAGAACGTGGAATGTCGGTTATGGATCTTCGGAGCGAGGTGAGTCTCATTTCTAACCTTGTAAGAAGGAATTGTCCCCATATGTGAGTTAATTGGTTATGTGCTCCTATTAGTGGGGGGCTATGTACGCACGAGGTGACGTGAGTCCATGCGTAGCTACTATTATGTTATTGTCCGGGTAGTCTAGGACCCAAAAGCATGCTATACTTGGAATATTTGTAATATTATTGACAATTTGAATTGCTTAAATCACATCGAATTAGTGTATAAATTTCTAAAAAGATTAAACTTCATTTTCTTGAATTGTTAAAAGAGAATTGGATTTTCCTTGGATAATTGTTCCTTGATGAATTCTCGATTGACTGATTGTTGTGTTTATTTATATTTGACCGCGTCACATGTATGATTCGCGAGCAGGGTAATAGATGCATCTATGGTTCGCGTCGTTCGACCCTCGGCAGTGCACAATTTAAATATTGTTAGATCGGCTGTACAACCTCGGCATGATTTGTGCATGCTTGTATTGTTTGCCTTGAAACTTATTGAAGTTGTTGTTGCCTTTTCCCGGTTTGAGAATATTTGTATAAATGATGAAAAGGAATTTGAGAATTTTCTATAAAAGAAAGAATTGCTTACTTGCTTCATTCCACTGAATTATAACCATGTTTATAAAAATTCCCGATTTATTATATTATTGAGATAACATTATTGGACCACTAGTAAGTGTCGAAGTCGACCTCTCGTCTCTACTTCTTCGAGATTAGACATGATACTCATTGGGTACACGTTATTTTCGTACTCATACTACACTTGCTGCGCATTTTTGTTGCACAGGTTCATATGTGGCATAGCGGCATGGTTAATACGGAAACTTAGGCGAGTTTCAATTATCGAGATGCCCGTAGCCAGCAGAGTCTCCTTCAGAATATTGTAATGTATCTTCATTTCTGTCCATTTGTATTTCGGACAGCTGTTGTGTTATATTGTTTCCTAGAGATAGCTCATGCACTTGTGACACCGGGTTCTGGGATGGTTTTTGGATTATTCAATATTAAGTTTGTTAAAGACTTCATGGTTATTTCTGTAAATTTCATTATTTATTATTTAATGTATAAAGAAAACGATTTCAACAAGTACTAAAATTGGAATTTAATTAAGTATTTTGGTTGGCTTGCCTGACAGCGGTGCCCGGCGCCATCACGATCCTTAGTGGATTTTGGGTCGTGACACTAATGACTAGAAGCAACTGAACAACATTGGTTACAATTCAGATCTATTTCATTGTCTTTTAAACAAATTAGGGATTCCCTAAAATTATAGTTTCCCAAAATTTCACATCTATCACTAAAGATTACCTAGCGTTATCAAAGGCAACACACAACAACAAACGCACTGAATTTCCACAAGTGGGGTCTGGGAAGGTAATATGTATGCAACCTTACCCCTACTCTTGAAGAGTAGATATATTTTTTCTGATAGGCCCTTGACCGGAGAAAGAACGAAAAGGAGTAATGGCAACTAGAAAAACTCCAGTAACTCCTAAAAAATTGTAAAAATAAAGAGACTGTAATAGAATAAATTAAGAGATTTTTTCCGGTGTGAGACATCATCTAGCATGTGGATGAAGTACACAATACATAAGACCTTACAACATATGAGCCTAACCAACTAAAACCAGTGCAACAAAACAAATCACCAGTCAAATTTCATTTAATGCGTATCACAGTGCTTTTCAAATGAATTACCCAACAAGAGAGCCAAAGGCAGAAAGAAAATAATAACCTTCACAAAATCAGGAATCCAGTCGGTTTGTTTATTGTTCTCTAACAATAAACTTCAAGATAACAAGAAAATTATAATTACTATTTATTGCGAAATGAGAGTTGGGTGTACAAACATGGGTACGAACAGAGGCACTCTTGGAATTACAAATAAAGTTAGGGATAAATTGGTAATACTTCTTCATTTATTAAATTGGCAGTTGTCCCTCCTTTATTTACAATGAGACATGTACTACGTTTGTGACACATTTCTTAGGCTTTCCTTTGATACTATTACTTGTAAATTTAATTGCACTTTGCGCGGTCATCAAAAATAAACAAAATCTGACTAAATAACTAATGTCATATAAAGGAAAATTAATCTCTACTAATCAAACATTTCTTTATGATTTTACCATGAATTATTACGGTGGTTATAATGGGTGAGATGAAAAGTTAAGTAGGCGTTTGGATGTTATTTTTTTAAAGTTTGAAAAACAAAAGTATATGCAGGTAAGATTTTAAAATTTATCTTCTATTTTAGAAACCTAAAATTGAAAATAGCACTTCCCTAAATTGTTAATGTTGCTATTTGTACTGACAATGAAGTTGAAATAATGTAATGTTCTGTTTTACCTTCAGGGCTTTTAATGAAGGCTTCTTATTCAAGAACTTCTTATGATGCTACAAGCTCAGCCACCAAAAAGAATATCTTAGTGGAAAACTTTCTCTTATCAAATAAATGGTACAAACCACACAAATTTGTATTTTAGAGATAAATGGTTACTTGATGCCACTGATGATGAATATGGAGGAGTACTCGTCAACGCGGAAAGATTACCATCTAATCCGGCCAAATTTGCGTCTGTACTTCGTGCATCTCTCGCTCATTGGAAAGTGAAGGTACTTCATTAGCAGCAACTACTATATTAGAATAGTCGCAAACTTCATGACTGGATTTCTTGTGTGATATTAATTACTACACAATATTATCAAAGCGAAAAGCACAAAAAAATTCTAAGGTCCTCCTTTGGAGCTTTAAGCACGGAGCGCAAATAAACTGTGTGCTTTGATGAAGAAAGGCGCAAATGGAAAAAAATATGAATATATATGTATAGTACAAGATTGATACTTATAAGTATGAATTAAAAATATATGGACCTCTTTATAGTATTATCCCTATATAATAGTCATTCACTATTAAAGCCAAGTTTTTCTCGGAACCAATTTTTTACATTATATTTTACCTCTCTATAACAGCTTTTTACCTATAACAGCAACAACCATATTGATAGCAGAACGCTCTTTGTAAAATTACCCTTCTATAACAGCTATGAATTTTTAAGAATACTAATAATAATTCTAAAAATATGCCTACAATCTTTTCCTTTAAACAAAAGTTGTTATCTTGCATAAGATGTAAGATTTGAAGATTTGCACATGATATCTTTTCTATTGAATAAATTCCAAAAAATATTTAGATAGAAATTTAACTATTAAGTTCTTAGATGTATTAAAGAGAAAGTTATTGCATACCTTTTTTGCTGAAAATTTGGACACGAATCTTCGCCAATTCAAACGTTATATCTCTAGTAACAGAATGAAATCAGTGAAACAAGCTACAATTACAAAGTTCTTTCATCAATCTTGGGAGAATTTATTTTTCTAGATAGCTTTAAAATGGTTGTCTTAGAGTTTAAATCTTTATACGTTTAGCTATGAATTTATTGAAAGTATATTAGCTTTCTTCAATATTTAACTAGTGAAATATGCATATCTTTTGAGATTTTAAATTTGAATAATTTTCTTATCTTTTAAATAACATTAAAAAATTAGTTTTTTGATAATTTTTATCTATAATAGCAAGAAATATTTAAACATCAAATGTTGTTGTAGGTATACAACCATTCACTACAACAACAACAACCCAGTATAATCCCACTTAGTAGGGTCTGGGGAGGGTAGTGTGTACGCAGACCTTACCCCTGCCCGGGGGTAGAGAGGCTATTTCCAAATAGACCCCCGGCATCCTTCCCTCCAAGAACTTCCCATTTTGCTCTTGGGGAGACTCGAACTCACAACCTCTTGATTGGAAGTGGGGGTTGTTTACCATCAGAGCAACCCGTCTTGTCTTACTCACAACCTCTTGGTTATACAACCATCCACTATAAAAGTAAAAATATATCGGAACAAACATGGCTATTCTAGAGAGCGTTGACTGTATGTATTTAATAAAAAAAATTCAACAAAATGGTGTCAGATGGCACCGCTTCGAAGAATCGGATCAAAACAACTTACAACAATTTGTATGTTTTCATCTTTCCTATAGAATAATTTGAGCATGTAATTGAAAACCTCAAAGGCAATAGATTATTTACTTCTTTATACATTGTACATCCTCACCGGCGCATCATTGCCTCTCCTCTTCATATGCTCGAACCTTCTAATTTTATATAACCTGGTATGTTCATACATTCATCTCAATATCCTTATTTCAGCCATCTTCATCTTCTGGACATAAGAGGTCTTGACTAGCCAGCACTCTTCCTCATACAACATAGTTGGTCTTACCATCGCTCTATAGAACCTACCTTTAAGTTTTGGTGGCACATTCTTATCACAAAGAACACCAGAAGTGAGCCCCCATTTCATTCAGTCAGCTCCAATACAATGTGTGACATCCTTGTTGATATTTCCATTCCCTTGTATAACAGACCCAAGGTACTTGAAACTTTCTCTTCTACGAATGACTTGTGAATCAACCCTCACGTCTTCGTCCATTTCCCGAGTCGCGCTACTGAACATGCACTCCAAGTATTCTGTTTTGGTCTTTCTCGTCATGCAAGAGAAACATTCTGCCCCGGTTCTTTCAGACTTATGGAAAATACCAACTGGTTTTATTCTTGAGGTATGTTCATGTATTGCAATCTAACCTTAACATTTTGGTCTTTTTTGACAGAAATAAATACTGATCAAACATGTAATCCGTATACCTAACTCCTTAAACATTGTTCTTATGTCAAATATAGTCAGAGGAGATCTTTACAGGAATTGTGAGGGAAGTGAAGGAGGAAACTGGGGTAGGAAATTCACATTTTAACATATTTTTTTACTTAAACAAGCAATCCATAATGAGCAATTTTAATCAAAATGATGAATTTACTTTCTCATTATTCTATCCAGATTGATACTGAATTTGTGGAGGATATGACTTTCAGGTAACAAAAATCTTCCTCTTCAAAGGACCATGAATTTTTCATGATTATATGCCTTTTTAACGCTAGGAAGATCTATATTAGCATATTTTATAAGAACATGAAATGCTGATACGATAAGTATCCGAGCGAACTTTGCTCAGACACAGTGAATATCGAAGTACTACTTGTTATACTTCATTATTTAGGACACTTGACTGCTGCTCTCCATGTGTTGAGATATCTCAAAGGAACTGTTGATTTGGGTCTCTTCTATTCTGCTTCTCCTGATTTCTCTATCCATGCTTATACAGACAGTGACTGGGCTGCTTGCCCTGACACTCGTCGGTCTATCACATGATTTTTTGTTATTCTGGGTGGTTGTCTCATTAGCTGGAAATCTAAAAAAATAACCAATCATCTTTCTATCTTTTGTTGAGGCAGAATACAGGGCCTTGAGTAAGGTGGTAGCTGAACTAACTTGGTTTTCTAGGCTGATGTATGCCTTTGTCTGTTTCCCTTCCCATTTCTGTTTTTTGTGACAATCAGGCTGCTTTGCACATTGCTAGAAATCCTGTTTTTCACGAACGAACGAAGCATATTGAGGTTGATTGTCATTTCATACGAACTAAGCTCCATGGTGGTTTGATTCAGCTCTCTCATGTGGCTTCTTCTGACCAGTTGGCTGATGTTCTCACTAAACCTCTTCCAGGTGCTATTCATCATTATCTCTTGTTCAAGTTGAAGGTGGTCTCCCCTCCAACTTGGGGGGGGGGGGGGTTGAGCTAATGGACTATTTGTCTAATAAGCCTAAACATAAATAGTTAGTCATTTGCATTGTATTAGCCATTTTGTAATGTATCTTTTATTTAATTTGTCAAGTTGGCTATTTGGGCCATTTTAATGATTAGGCTATTTTGTAAAACGCTGAAGGACCAAATATAAATACTCTGAGAACAGACCTTGTAAGTCGGTTAATTCATTTTTGCTGTACAGATAATGGAAGAAACCTGTTTCTCTCTCTAAAACCCTAAAACAAAATTTCTCATTTCTTACTCAAATCATAATGTTTTCAACCTTTATGACGATTATGTACTCTTAGAGACTTGTAGACAAATGTCATGTATATAAAATTTTGTATGGCCCTTGTCGGCCTATGTTTTGAGTGTACAAATGATCATGTTAGTCTTATAAGCCCATATGTCACATGTATAAGTTTGTATATCATGTTGGGTCGTCCTATATCGAGTATTCCCTTATGTTTTATTTTGGTTATCTCATGACAGCCCTTCTTGCCCATTTACCTATGATGACATGATAAGAAAGATACGTTACGTTGGTACTCGATTGAGTAAAGCACTGGATGCCTGTCGCAGCCCTACAATTTGGGTCGTGACATTTTCCTTGGGACTTGGAATTATGAAAAATATTACAAGCCAACAAGTAATTAAACTCGAATCCTAATACCCCAAACCTATTATGCTAATCCTATTGAAACTAAATTATTTCCAGCATATTCACTAGCAAGACACAATGTATTCTAGCGATTATGAGTAGCAAACTATAGTGTATTGAATATGTTTCCTTTTGTATGATTTAGATTTATCTTTTTGAATATTTAATTTTCTGTAGACTTCTTTAGTCCCAGCTAGTTCGTATCTTTTTACTCGTCGAATTTATATTTTCTTTATTTTTGCTTAGTTTCTTTTATGCTGTTGTAGTTGATGGATCTATATTATGCCATCTTTTATGTTTGAAAAGTTTTATAAAAGTATATTTGTTATTGCATTCTACTTCTAGTAGTGACTTTTATATGACATTTAAAAAAATACCGAAAATTAACCGTACTGATACCGAAGAGAAATCGATATGATTGAGACGGTTTCGAAAAATCTACTTTTGGTTATATAAAATAGAATAATATGATATAAAGTTTATAAAGTAACAGGTAGAATCGAACCATTGACGCCCCTGGTACTAAATACCGCACAACTAGTGTAAGTCTTGATGGTAGTAAAGGCAAAAAATTTGTCTCTTTACAATTGAAAATTTAGGTGGGAACAGCAACACAACAAATAGAAAAATGACAAAACGACAAGAAGTAAATAATTTGCCCCCACACAGGATCGAACTACTGACCTTCAGTTTACTACACTAACGCTCTACCACTGAGCTATAGGGGCTTGGTTGACCGCTTTTTTTTTTATTACATTATAGTTGTGAGCATGCGATTTTTTCCATATACAAATTACTCCTATAAAATTCAAAAAAATATATTTTTTCCAATTATTTGCCATTTTATAGGATTTTAGTAATTGTTTGCATTTTTGTGCACGTTTAATTGTTATTTAAATCATGAAAATGTCAAAAAATACCATGCATACATTTAGATTTTTATTTTTATAGTTTTAGGATTAATTAGTTAATTATTTATTTTATTAAAGTTTTAAATAAAAAAATGGCTCATTTTACATTTTTTACCTTATAATTTTTAGATTATTGATTTTTTCTCTTTTAATTTAGGATCAAGTACAACAACAACAACAACAACAATGACCCAAGGAAATCCTACTAGTGGGGTCTGGGGAGGGTAGTGTTTACGTAGACCTTACCCCTACTCCGAAGGAGTAAATATGCTATTTTCGAAAGAACCTCGACTCAAGAAGACAAAAAGACAAAAGAAGATAATATTAGCAACACCACCGAAATAATATGAAACAAATATAAAAAATAGGAACAACATGAAATCAAGAAGAATGCTACAAAGCAAATTGGTTTAATTTTGCAATTTAGATTAATTTAGGATTCTTAATTTAAAAAAAAAGAGGAAAAGAAAAGGAAATAAGAAAAAAGAAATTGAAGAAAAGGTTTAATTGGATATTGGGCTATTTCTTGTACCCAAATTAAGCCCAACTTTTCTTACCCAGCCCAAAAAATCAGACCCGACCCGGCTGACCCAAAATCCCTACCCTTTTAATTGATAGACCTAGAGACCTAATATAATCAGAAGGAAGATCCCTTCCCTTAGGTGGGAACAACAACACAACAAACAGAAAAATGACAAAACGACCAGAAGTAAATAATTTGCCCCCACTCAGGATCGAGCTAAGGACCTTCAGTTTACAAGACTCACCCTCTGCCACTGAGTTATAGGGGCTTGGTTGACCCTTTTTTTTTAATTATATTATAGTTGTAAGTATGTGATTTTTGCTATATACGAATTACTCCTATAAAATCCAAGAAAATAGATTTTTTTCCAATTATTTGCCATTTTATAGGATTTTAGTAATTGTTTGCATTTTTGTGCACGTTTAATTTTTATTTAAATCTTGAAAATGTCAAAAAATACCATGCATTGCATTTAGATTTTTGTTTTTATAGTTTTAGGATTAATTAGTTATTATTTATTTTATTAAACTTTAAAAAGGGCTCATTTTACATTTTTTACCTTTTAATTTTTAGATTATTGATTTTTTTCTCTTTTAATTTAGGATCAAGTACAACAACAACAACTACAACAACAACAATGACCTAGTGAAATTCCACTAGTGGGGTCTGGGGAGGTTAGTGTGTATGCAGACCTTACCTCTACCCTGAAGGAGTAGAGAGACTCTTTCCGAAAGACCCTCGGCTCAAGAAGACAAAAAGACAAAAGAAGACAATATTAGTAACACCACCGAAATAATATGAAACAAATATGAAAAATAGGAACAACATGAAATCAAGAAGAATGCTACAAAGCAAATTGGTTTAATCTTACAATTTAAATTAATTTAGGATTCTTAATTTAAAAAAAAAGGAGGAAAGGAAAAGGAAATAAGTAAAAAGAAATTGAAGAAAAGGTTTAATTAGATATTGGGCTAGTTCTTATACCCAAATCAGGCCCAACTTTTCCTAACCAGCCCAAAAAAAAGACCCGACCAGGCTGACCCAAAACCCCTACCCTTTTAATTGATAGACTATAGACCTAATATAATCAGAAGGAAGATCCCTTTCCCTCCCATAGAAGAAAAGCTGCGCAACTTTGAGCGCCCCTTTCTCCTTCATGAAAACAAAACCAACAGACCCATAACAGAGCCGTCCACCTTAGCTCCCAAGAGATCTGTCGTTTTCCTCCACCAAAGCAACACCAACAACAGAAGAAATCGGACCTCCCCCCTTTTTTTCTTTTTTTTTTCAACAGAGAACACACATTCTATCCCTTCCCGTTTTCTCTCTGATTTAATCGACTCACACACGCCTAAAAAAAGAAAAAAAGAAAAACGAATTTTCGAAATTCAAAAGGGATTCTCAAATCTGAAAATTTCAAAAAAAAGAAAAAAAAGAAAAAAAAGAAAAGAAGAAGCTGTGGTTGAAAAATTGCTGCTACTCGTTGTTCGGATCTGCCAGTCTGCTGTCCAGAGTTTCAGATCTGGGTTTGGTTTGGTTTAGCTGATTTTCCTTACAAATAGGTCAATCCTAGTCCAAGTAAGTATGTCCTCTTACCTCTGTATTTTTCCAGATCTGGTTTAATATGAAGTCATGACTATTTTCCTTCATCTTTCATTGTTGTTTGGATTCTGTGTATTGTAGTAATAATTTGATTTCATATATGAAGAACATAGTGTGCGGGATGCTAAACTTGATATCAATTTGTTATTTAGCCTTTTTGGGGCTTGCTGAGGCTAGAAAATCTTTGTTTGGTCCCTTGTTTTAAGTGTGAGTTTATACACTGTCATCTTAAGAAATATGGCTGTCCAAGCTGTTTTTTACTTACAAGAATTTCAACTGAATTAGTACTCCCTTTGCAAGGGTGCTTGAAAAATGCCTGTGTGGAGAAAGCGGAAACATGTAGTCTCTCTGATGTAAAATAATAACGTCAAAATGTGATATAGCCTCGAAATGGTGATGTATGGGTTTAGTACAGAATTGTGTGAAAAGATGATTATATTGCTTTGATAATTGTCAAGTTCTTTGCGACATTGAAATGGGGAATAATTAATTACAAAACACATCTATGTATCCAACACCATACAGCTTAGACATTTCTTCATTTTACGTTTACATTTTTTTGCTTTATTTTGTATCGTTTTAAAAAAAAAAATTATATTGCTTGACATGATAGGAATACACGTGCATCTAATCATTTAGCGGTCAATAATTAAGTCATTCAAATATGCAGATTGCATAACAATTTGAGCTTGTAATTTTTTCCTTTAAATTTTATGGTACTCATTATACATATATTTTAATACTCCCTCCGTTTCAATTTATGTGAACCTATTTCCTTTTTGGTCCGTGCCAAAAAGAATGACCCCTTTCCTTATTTGGAAACAATTTACCTTTATGCAATGATTTATAGCCACACAAAATATATGTGCCTCATTTTACACAAGTTCAAAAGTCTTTCTCTCTTTTCTTAAACTTCGTGCCCAGTCAAATGGGTTCACATAAATTGAAACGGAGGGAGTATTATATAATATTTCAAAAAGTTTGTACTAATTGACATGGAATACTCGTGTAGAGAAACTAGTTATGCCAAAAGAGGAAGTTTTCACTCTAACGCGTGGACCACCGGGCAAAGAAGATAGTAATGCATTTGAGGAAAGAATATACAAAATGAACCAGATAAATAAAGGAAAGACAAACTATCAGCGCACATGCAAAATACCATTTATTCTTGTAGCAAAAAATGGAACAGAATTAAGAAATGGACGATAAACAATAGACCTAATATCATATTACAAAAATAGAGGGTATTGGGGGGGATGAAATCCACCACTTATTATTCTCCTTGCTCAGCACCATAACCACTGCAACCCTTTAATGTTGACAGGAAGTTGGTTATTGACTTAGAGTTCAATAAGCAGAATAGATTAAGAATACAAACTACTTGTCAAGTTAAATGGTAGTCCATGTAGGCGTGCTGAATTCTATCAACACAAATATCCAGAAACATGTTCATTATAGAACCAAACGTTACCTGATACATGACTTTTTCTAGTAGTCCTATCATCGGTCAACAGAACAGGATACGAAATACAGCAAAAAACGAAGTTTGACTAATAACAAAACACTACAGCGTGATAGAGATGTCAAATGACCCCTGAACATCAGAAATTGTATCCTATCTTTACAAAATTCACAAACAAGGCTATTAGCCATGGCAGAACTTATGAATTCAGGAATGGGCTCACTAGTGTCACCAATTCCAAGGCTTATAATTTGAGCATCAGGGTGTTTCAACATGTATGCAGATCTCCTTCTTGTGATCTAACTTCACCAAATAGAGATTGTTTATAACTTAACTCCTATTAAGTAGGAGAGAATGTCAACAAAATAAATTTTAATATATTATTATAAAGTGTCTTCTTTCCCCTATTTCAAGATGGAAGCATAGAGGGGTAATGGCGGTATAAAATCAACCAACCAAAATCCAGCTTAAAAAGCAAATAATTTTGCTTCAGGGAACTAAATCTGCTCGTTGTCTCATCGTAATTCCACAATGCTGCTATATCATCTAAATTAATCTTTTATTGCATGAGCACAAAAAAAATGCCTCCAATTTATTCCGAGCAATGTTCAACAAACAATTTTTGTACAATTATTTTAAAAACGTCACGTAGCAATTGTTTTGACTCTTCACTTTGCTTCTCATCGGCCGGTTCAAATGGGCCGGTCCTTAATGGTCCTAAAAGCCCATTGTGGGCCGGTCCTCTCAAAATAGACCGCGAGCCCAGAACCGTTTAGCCCGGAACCGGCATGCGGGCCTGAGTCGGTTCAACCGGACCCAACGGGCCCAACAGATTTTTTTTTTAAAAAAAAGGCCAACGGTTAAACGTTTAAAAACTAGTCGTTAGCCTGCCATTTTAGCCGTTTGGCTTTTTAAAAAATAGCCATTTGGCTCCCAAACTTTGTTTTAACCCCAAATTTTTTATAATTACACCTTTTCCCTATTCTCAACTATAAATACCCCCTCATTCTTTTATTTTTACTCACAAAATCATCAATCTCTCTCATTTCTCTAACTCAAATTCTTAATTTAAGTTAAATCAAGCCCGATGATTCTAGATTGTACCCATTTGTTTTGGAACACTTTAATGTGGTAGAAGAAAATGAAGAAGTTTACATAATAAAGTACAAGAACTGTGGTCGAGTCTACACTCGTCGTCCAAAGGAGGGCACATGCTCTTTAAGGAGGCATATAAGATGAACTCGGTATCAAAGCTGCAAATTAAAGATGAACTCGGTATCAAAGCTGCAAATTAAAGTTTACATTTAATACTTCAAATTAATCTAACAAACTAAAACATTAAGCATAATACGTCTAATAATTTTAAAATAACACAAATTGTCTCAAATCAACCTAAAATCTTAAATACGAATGTCTGGAGAACGCGCAAGACAACTCTTTATATGCCTCCTTAAAGAGCCTGTGCCCTCCTTTCGACGACGAGTGTAGACTCGACCACAGTTCTTGCACTTTATTATGTAAACTTCTTCATTTTATTCTACCACATTAATGTTTTCCAAAATAAATGGGTGCAATCTAGAATCACCGGGCATGATTTAACTTGAATTAAGAATTGGAGTTTGAGAAATGAAGGCAATTTCTTGAAAATTATATATATATATATATATATATATATATATATATTATTTACTTTTGTTGATATTGTTACGGTGAGACAAGGGAGGACTAAATTATATAGTTATATATATATACACACACATATACATATAAGCAATTTATATAGTATATGTAAGGCTATTTCTTGTAAATTATATAGCTTATATTTATAGATATAGATATAGTATATATAATATATATAAGTTATATAATTTACAAGAAATTATCTTACATATATTATATAAATTGCTTATATGTGTATGTGTGTGTATATATATATAAGCAATTTATATAGTGTATATATATATATAAGTATATATATAGTATGTATATATATATACATATAAGCAATTTATATAGTGTATATATATGTATGTATATATATATATTACAAGAAATTGCTTTATATAAAAAAATTTCAAAAAAAAATAGCCCGAAACACTTAGGCCCGTGGGCCCGACCCATTTAGCTCGGGACCATGTGGGCTTAGGTCCGTAGTGGGTTGGTTCCACCCTCCAGGACCGCTAAGCCCGGGACCGTTTGGCCCGGGACCGCCAGAGACTGGCCCACCAGAGCCCGAGATCGTTTTGCCAGGCCCGTTTAGCCCACCCGGCCCACAATACAACCTTAATTCTGGCTCCTGCAACAATTAATCCACACTTTATATTAGCAAACATTGCATACACTAGGAATGAAAATATTCAGGATTACCAAAGTATTAATGGAAGCAACAATAGTTTTTTACTGCATTCTCATCAATGTATTTAGTCATGAATATACAACCAATACAAGTGAGATTCTCAGGCAGTTCGCTCACTAGTAAACTCATCCAGTCTGTAAATGTTATAAATGGAGGATACTTCGTTCAATAAAGGAAAAAGAGAGTGCTTAGCTTCGTGTAAGTCAAAATGAAAAGCATTAATAAAAACCAAAACAAAATGCTCTACCATCAAATTATAGAAAAATAAAGAGTCAAATTCAAGAATCAGTAGAAGTAGATATTTAACCGCACCACCAAAGATTGTGGTGCAATGGATAGGATTGTTGCGCCCTTAACGAGGGGTATTGGGTTAGAGCCCTGTGAATGGAAAACATCTTGGTATGAGTGTATCCCCCTTTAATGGCCTAATGCGGTGTGGCCCCCAATGTGGGTACCCCACACCAGGTAGGAAACCAACAAAAAAAGACACTTTCTTCCCAAGTCTTTGGAGGAAGAAAACAAAGGTCAGACATAAAAATCGTTAACAAATCATAATTTTCTACCATGAAATAAAGAAAAATGAATAGCTGAAGCTGAAACGAGTCAGAATGCTCGAAGGTTTAGTGGACGTTCCTTATCTACCGCTTAAATATTGAATATTTACCAGCAAAAGAGAACCAGCAATGTCGATAACGAAAGCAGTTATAAGATTCAAACAAGAATCATATGAATTGAAACTATTCCAACAAAAAAAAAATAGTGGGTTAGGAAATCAAACAAAACGTAGGAGATAAAATTTGGTACCTGAGACGGAGTTTGTGCTGACCCAATAAAGTAGAAGTTGATGTAGAGATTAAAGTGGAAAGATTTTGCTGAATAACAACCATTTTTTTCCTGTAGAACAAACCACGTTATCTCACTGGAGTTTAGCACCCCCTAAAAAACCAAAAAGCTGCTTTAAGAAACCTTATTCTTCAAATTTGCAGGAGCGCTCTTGCTCCGTTAACGCACGTTGCTTTTTATTTGTTAAAATTTTAATCTGCTAATTTGATTTTTGCACGTTTAACAAAGTTTAATTATGATTTGTTAAAACCTAATACCTACTTCGAAATTAGGTATTAGGTTTTAACAAATCATAATTAAACTTTGTTAATCGTGCAAAGATCAAATTAGCAGATTAAAATTTTAACAAATAAAAAGCAACGTGCGTTAACGGAGCAAGGGAGCTCCTACAAATTGGAAGAATAGGGTTTCTTAAAGCAGCTTTTTGGTTTTTGAGGGGATGCTCTACTGAGATAACGTGGTTTGTTCTAACAGAAAAAAATGGCAACTATTCAGCAAAGTCTTTCCACTTAAATCTCTTCATCAACTTCTACTTTATTGGGTCAGTCTCAGGTACCAAATTTCATCTCCTACGTTTTGTTTGATTTCCTAACTCAGTTCCAGTTCTATTTTTTGTTGGGATAGTTTCAATTCATATGATTCTTATTTGAATCTTATAATTGCTTATGTTACCTACATTTCTGGTTCTCTTTTGTTGGTAAATATTCAATATTTAAGCATTAGCGAAGCAGTAGAGAAGGAAGGTCCACTATACTTTTGAGCATTCCGACTCTCTTCAGCTTCAGCTATTCATTTTTCTTTATTTTATGGTAGAAAATTAGGTTTTGTTAACGATTTTTATGTCTGACCTTTGTTTTGTTCCTTCAAAGACCTGGGGAGAAAAGTGTCTTTTTTTTGTTAGTTTCCTACCTGGTGTGGGGTACCCACATTGGGGGCCGCACCGTTAGGCCATTAAAGGGGGATGCACTCATACCAATATGTTTTCCATTCACAGGGCTCTACCCCGATACCCATCGTTAAAGGCGGAACGATCCTATCCATTGCACCACAACCTTTGGTGGTGCGGTTAAATATGAACTTCTACTGATTCTTGAATTTGACTCTTTATTTTTTTATAATTTGATGGTAGAGCATTTTGTTTTGGTTTTATTAATGTTTTCATTTTGACTTACACGAAGCTGAGGACTCTCTTTTTCCTTTATTGAACGGAGTATCCCCATTTATAGCATTTACAGACTGGGATGAGTTTACTAGTGAGCCAACTGCCTGAGAATCTCATCTATATTTTGGTTGTATATTCATGACTAAATGCGTTGATGAGAATGCAGTAAAAAAACTACTGTTGCTTCCTGTGGCATAGTCATGATACCTAATTCCCAAATTCTGGTGTTCATTTCATGTGACACGATCATAACAATTTCGAACAATAATAAAAATAAACATGTTGTAAATCGCGGGTGCATTTCATGTGACGCGGTTCGTAATGTGTATCAAACAAACAAGTGTACGACAATCATAACTTGTTCCAGAATAATTCCATAAAATAATTAAAAGCGGTTATAAAGTTAAAAATGCACAATAATTTTATAACATGTAAATCAGATAATAAGCCAATTATTAATGATTTAAGCGACTGTGCTAGAACCACGGAACCCGGGAATGCCTAACACCTTCTCCCGGGTTAACAAAATTCCATACTTAGAATTTCTGGTTCGCAGACTTTTAAATAAAGTCGAAAATGTCATCGATTTGGGATTTAAAATAAATTAATGACTTGGGACACCATAAATTATTCCAAGATCCCCTCGGGTGGTAAAAAAGGAGGTGTCACAATAGTCTAAAAATGTCGAAGTGCTAGTTAGGTATTAGGTTTTAACAAATCATAATTAAACTTTATTAAACGTGCAAAGATCAAATTAGCAGATTAAAATTTTAACAAATAAAAAGCAACGTGCGTTAACGGAGCAAGGGCGCTCCTGCAAATTGGAAGAATAAGGGTTTCTTAAAGCAGCTTTTTGGTTTTTGAGGGGGTGCTCTACTCCCAGGGAGATAACGTGATTTGTTCTAACAGGAAAAAAATGGCACATATTCAGCAAAGTCTTTCCACTTCAATCTCTTCATCAACTTCTACTTTAATGGATCAGCACAAACTCCGTCTCAGGTATCAAATTTCATCCCCTATGTTTTGTTTGATTTCCTAACTCAGTTCCAGTTCTATTTTTTTTTTGATGGGATAGTTTCAATTCATATCGTTCTTGTTTGAATCTTATAATTGCTTTCGTTATCGACATTGCTGGTTCTCTTTTGTTGGTAAGTATTCAATATTTAAGCATTAGCGAAGCAGTAGAGAAGGAAAGTCCACTAAACCTTCGAGCATTCTGACTTGCTTCAGCTTCAGCTAATCATTTTTCTTTATTTCATGGTAGAAAATTAAGTTTTGTTAACGATTTTTATGACTGTCCTTTGTTTTCTTCCTCCAAAGACCTAGGGAGAAAATGCCTTTCTTTTGTTGGTTTCTTACCTGGTGTGGGGTACCCACATTGGGGGCCGCACCGCGTTAGGCCATTAAAGGGAGATACACTCATACCAAGATGTTTTCCATTCACAGGGCTCTAACCCGATACCCCTCGTTAAGGGCTGAACGATCCTATCCATTGCACCACAACCTTTGGTGGTGCGGTTAAATATCTACTTCTACTGATTCTTGAATTTGACTCTTTATTTTTCTATAATTTGATGATAGAGCATTTTGTTTTGTTTTTATCAATGTTTTCATTTTGACTTACACGAAGCTGAGGACTATCTTTTTCCTTTATTGAACGAAGTATCCCCCTTTATAGCATTTACAGACTGGGATGAGTTTACTAGTGAGCGAACTGCCTGAGAATTTCATCTGTATTGGTTGTATATTCATGACTAAATGCGTTGATGAGAATGCAGTAAAAAACTACTGTTGCTTCCATTAATACTTTGGTAATCCTGAGTATTTTTATTCCTGGTGTATGCAATGTTTGCTAATATAAAGTGTGGATTAATTGTTGCAGGAGCCAGAATGTGTCATTGCCAGGCAAAACCGGTGGTATTGTCAGATGTGTTGCAACACCCTCTACGGAGACTTGTAAGCCTTTATGTTAATGTTGTTTCCTAGTGCAAATTGTTTCACATTTTGTGGTGTTCTTCTGTTTTTCTCTTGGGGGTCAAAGGTGTTCTTCTGTTGAATTGCCAATTGCCAAATTGTATTAATGCAAATAGTAGACTGTGAGCCAGTGCAATATGGATCAATTAGAGATTTTGAAAATTGGTATTTGAGAACTTTAAACTAATCAATGTTTGTGATTGCATATGTATTGCTTTTAACAACTCG
Source organism: Nicotiana tabacum (assembly GCF_000715075.1). NCBI lineage: Eukaryota > Viridiplantae > Streptophyta > Magnoliopsida > Solanales > Solanaceae > Nicotiana > Nicotiana tabacum. The sequence goes on along the minus strand of NC_134084.1, from coordinate 6,580,074 downwards.
ATGAGAAGCAAAGTGAAGAGTCAAAGGTGTTCTTCTAGTGAATTGCCAAATTATATTAATGCAAATAGTAGACTGTGAGCCAGTGCAATATGGATCAATTAGAGATTTTGAAAATTGGTATTTGAGAACTTTAAACTAATCAATGTTTGTAATTGCATATGTATTGCTTTTAACTCGATGAGAAGCAAAGTGAAGAGTCAAAACAATTGCTACGTGACGTTTTTAAAATAATTGTCCAAAAATTGTCTGTTGAAAATGATAAAAAGTAAACAATTGTCCATCTTAGTCTCACCTGTATTTGTCCATTCAAATACATATGCAATTTCTTGAGATTTGACTGCGCTAACAAAATTCCTGTGTTGCTTGAAGCTTCCAAAACAAAGGTCTCTCGCAATGAGAACTTGGCTAAACTTCAAGCTGGTTACCTTTTTCCTGAGGTCTGTATTTTAGATGGTACTTTTTTATTGAGTTGATTGTTGTTATTTTGTTTATTTAAGCTACTTTGCAATTAAAGATGCTTTTTATATTGAATTAGCAGTAGGGGATTAGAGAAGACGTTAGACACATTGCTTGGAATAAATTGGAGGCATTTCTTTTGTGCCCATGCAAATAAAAGATTAATTTAGATGATATAGCAGTAATGTGGAATTACGATGAGACAAAGAGCAGATTTAGTTCCCTTAAGCAAAATTATTTGCTTTTTAAGCTGGATGTTGGTTTTTTGATTTTATACCGCCATTACCCCTCTACGCTTCCATCTTGAAATAGGGGAAAGAAGACACTTTATAGTAATACACTAAAATTTAATTTGTAGACATTCTCTCCTACTTAATAGGAGTTAAGTTATAAACAATCTCTCTTTGGTGAAGTTAGATCGCAAGAAGGAGATCTGCACACATGTTGAAACACCCTGATGCTCAAATTATAAGCCTTGGAATTGGTGACACTACTGAGCCCATTCCTGAATTCATAAGTTCTGCCATGGCACAGGTAATGCTGATAGCCTTGTTTGTGAATTTTGTAAAGATAGGATACAATTTCTGATGTTCAGGGGTCATTTGACATCTCTATCACGCTGTAGTGTTTTGTTATTAGTCAAACTTCGTTTTTTGCTGTATGTCGTATCTTGTTCTGTTGACCGATGATAGGACTACTCGAAAAAGTCATGTATCTGGTAACGTTTGGTTCTATAATGAACATGTTTCTGGATATTTGTGTTGATAGAATTCAGCACGCCTACATGGACTGCCATTTAACTTGACAATTAGTTTGTATTTTTAATCTATTCTGCTTATTGAACTCTAAGTCATAACCAACTTCCTGTTCTTGATTTTGTTTTCTTTTACTCTACTCATTGGCAGAGAGCACATGACCTGTCAACATTAAAGGGTTACAGTGGTTATGGTGCTGAGCAAGGAGAAAAAGTAAGTAGCGGATTTCATCCCCCCAATACCCCCCTATTTTTGTAATATGATATTAGGTCTATTGTTTATCGTTCATTTCTTAATTCTCTTCCATTTTTTGCTACAAGAATAAATGGTATTTTGCATGTGCGCTGATAGTTTGTCTTTCCTCTATTTATCCGGTTCATTTTGTATCTTCTTTCCTCAAATGCATTACTATCTTCTTTGTCCGGTGGTCCACGCGGTAGAGTGAAAACTTCCTCTTTTGGCATAACTAGTTTCTCTACACGAGTATTCCATGTCAATTAGTGCAGACTTTTTGAAATATTATATAATATTAAAACATATGTATAATGAGTACCATAAAATTTAAAGGAAAAAATTACAAGCTCAAATTGTTGTGCAATCTGCATATTTGAATGACTTAATTATTGACCGCTAGTCTTTTGGAAACAGCCTCTCTACCCCTTCGGGGTAGGGGTAAGGTCTTCCCCATTTCAATGCCGCAAAGAACTTGACAATTATCAAAGCAATATAATCATCTTTTCACACAATTCTGCACTAAACCCATACATCACCATTTCGAGGCTATATCAGATTTTGACGTTATTATTTTTTAAAAAAAAAAACTCAACTTTACCCTACAATTCTTATCAAATGATAATATGGTAAGGGGTAACCATCCAGTTAATATTGTTGAAGTAATATTGTTGAAACCCATACATCTTATCAAAAGAACTTGATAATATGTTTTATGATATTGTTGATATTGATATCTCTCCCAGTAATAAATTTTAAAAGCATAAAAAGTAAGTTGTCAAAAATAAAGTCACACCAACACAAGCAAAATTTATCTTAACGAAACTGAATGACTAATGCTCGTATAAGAAGTGTTCATTACAATTTTAAAGCAAATATAATTACCTGAAACTTAAAAGATCAATATGTGATATTAATCATGGTTAGATAAAAGTTAATTAATCAAACTTTAACAATAATAAAAGAAGCCAAAAGATAATTAAGAAATGTTCCCAGTTGAAATGAATCCTTTAAAGGAGAGAGAGAGTGAGAGAGCTTAAACAAAATAATAGAGTATCAGTCTCCAACAAAAAAAAAAATCATGAGATCAAAATTGTGTCATCCAACATCCGCCCACTAATCCAACATGTGATCCATACAATCCATGACTATTTATTTTTCATTCTTTCATAACCTCCTCCTCTTCGTTCCCCATATATATGTTAGTACTTGATTTTGGTAGATGAATCAGATCTTGTATTTAATTATTTAATTAATGCGATTTATTATTTAGTAGATGAATTTGGTCTAGAGAATATTGCTTAAGGTAATAGTTGAAAGGGTAGTTAAAAGGTAAAAGAATAGCAAGATTAATCAACTAAGATTACATTTGACAATAACCAATAAGTAAAAGGAAAAAGAAAACAGAAAAATAACTTTAGCATGGTCAATAGAGGCTATTTAGTGAAGAGGCAACGGGAGTAGAAAACAATAATAAAACATGGAGAGAAAAAATTAAGTACCAAGGGAGGAGCCCTTGTGGCCACAGACAACTGAAACCATTATTAATCGAACGGACAAAAGAGCAAGGATACAAATGGTATGAAAGAGATCAGTTTTATAAGAGAGGTGCTATTGAAAGTTTCATCAGAAAAAACTTGCTTTGTGGCTTCAAACTCCAGGACCATACATGTATCACAAATAAAAAAAATTTAGAACAAAGAAACCTTGTCCTAGTTAAATTGTTGAAAAGAAAATGAGAACTTACTCACGAGTAAAGACATCTGCAACCAGAATAGCACAGATGCAAGCATAATCATTGATTACTTTCTAGGATGAAAATTGGGAAAGATAGAAGCTTGATCAAGAAGCACTTCATCTGCTTGTTCTTCAAGCCAGGAAATGAAAACTTTATGAACAATCATCCTAACCAGATCAACTTCCACAAATCTGGTTGGAAATACAAAAAGATATCACCAACCAATTTCAGAGGATATAAAAGATGTTGTACATTATACAAAATATGTATATTCAAATGAGTAGTGGGAAGAGGCAAACTGAATAAACTTGAGAGAATACAAAAAGATATCTCATTCAGATGCCTTTCTTTAATCCATCTTTATTGCATAATCAAAAGTACATTAAAAACTTTAAGATTGAGAATTCCAAACGATTGGATTAGACTTGTATTACACTATTTATGTCTAATTATTTATTAGAATGCGCGCTTATAGTTTGCCTTTCCTCTATTTATGCCTATTTCTTTGTTCATTTTGTATCTTCTTTCCTCAAATGCATTACTATCTTCTTTGTCCAGTGGTCCACGCGCTAGAAGTTAAAAACTTCCTCTTTTGTCATAATGTCTAAAAGGCGTGAACAGCTGGAATTTCTGAAGCATCTAAATTCATTTCCGTATATTATATCAACAATAATCTATTACCACTTTGTAATTAGCATTTATTGGACACTTTCTTGGTTTGGCTACCAAGGTAATAGAAAAAAAAAAAGCGAATGTGCAATGACATGTTTCATGTTTGGCTATTTTCAAGTGGTTATTCTGGAGACTTATAGCCCGTTTGGCCAAACTGCAAATATCAATTTATTTTGAGAAGTACTTTTTCTCAAAAGTGCTTTTCTCAAAAGTACTTTTGGTGAGAAGCCGTTTGTGTTTGGCTAATTAATTTGAAAAACACTTCTGAGCAGCAATTAGTGTTTGGCCAAGCTTTAAAAAATTGCTTCTAAGTGTATTTTTCTCAAAAGTTCTTTTAAAAAAAGTGCTTTTGGAGAGAAGCTACTTTTTTTTCTGCTTCTCCTCAAAAGTACTCTTTTCCCTTTCAAAAGCTTGGCCAAACACTTTAATTTTAGAAAAAAACCACTTTTGACAAAAAAAAAGCGCTTTTACCTTGAAAGTAGCTTGGCCAAACATGCTACTTTAAGACAGACATAAGAGAAAATTACTCTATGGTTACCGTATGTTTTGTTCGTGGCATTTCATCGGTGATTTAAGTGTAAAGTAAGAATGGCGTTGATTTTTTTCCGCATGAGCAGCAACTTAGAGCCTCCATTGCTTCTACCTTTTATGCAAATGTTGGAATAGAGGAAGATGAGATCTTCGTCTCTGATGGTGCCAAAAGTGATATATCTCGGCTTCAGGTTTGGTTTTCTCTTTATCAAGTGGTCTTTTCAAATTATAACTGACGTCTTTGAGTCTTTCACTAACAGTTTTTTGTATTTCTTGACTGTATCTTAGGTTCTTTTTGGGTCTAATGTCACTATGGCTGTGCAAGACCCATCGTATCCGGTAAAATCTTCAGGCTTTTACCTATATTCTTCCATGTTTGACAAAAAATGAAAAATGCCCATCCAGGATTCCTGCATATTGTTGATTTGCTATGTCTATTTTGTTAAATGATTTTTCATATCATTGTGAGATTTAAGTGAAGTGGTACTTGTTTATAACTTAGCACGAACTTTTATACTCTTGTATAGGCTATTGATACATCTTTTATACTCCTGTTATTTGTTAGGCTCTTTATAGTCTGTTGGAGTATTCTTGCTTTCTTTACCTCTCTTTGGAGAAAGGCTCTCATATCTGATGATGTGTGTAAGATTCTGATGTAAGCCTTGATTGTTGTTTCTACTGTAGGCTTATGTGGATTCAAGTGTTATTATGGGCCAAACTGGTCAGTTTCAGAAGGATGTGGAGAAGTATGGGAGTATTGCATACATGAGATGTACTCCAGAAAACGGGTTCTTTCCTGATTTATCCAGTGTTCCTCGGACAGATATTATATTTTTCTGTTCGCCTAATAATCCAACTGGTGCTGCGGCATCAAGGGAGCAGCTGACTAAATTGGTGCATTTTGCTAAAAACAATGGCTCAATCCTTGTTTATGATTCTGCATATGCAATGTATATATGTGATGACAGTCCAAAGTCCATCTTTGAGATTCCTGGAGCCAAAGAGGTAAGTCTGGATCATTTTATTTGGTCAACATTAAGCTTTACATTCTTTTCTAGTGAAAGCTTCTGCTATCATTTGTTCAGACCCTGTTTTTAGATGACTAAAGCTCATGATGCCCGCATATCACTTTGTTTGGTTGCTCTTTTTAATCCAATGACAACCATACATCAATCCTCAGCTAGTTAGGGTCGGCATATGCGGTCTCACTATTGATTTTGCTCTATCTGGACCTGTTTCATTCTGGTATTCATTAATTTCCTATTGATTAGTTGCATGAATCGTTTGCATATGGTGGCTAAACTTGCAATATACTCTTATTCTAAAATTGTTATTCTCTAGTGCTCTCCATAGTTCAGACTTTCGGTTAACAACACCCTCACTAGTTTTGTCAGTTACCTCAATATCATTTGCAATTAACATACTAGGGGATCCAAAATGTAGTGTTAGGGCTATACGCTCTAGTCCTTACATGTCTATTTTCCTCTTCAGTGAACTGTCTAAAAACGGACCACAACTTGAAAAGTTTCCATCTTGGCTTGCTTCAGAAAGGATAGAAAAGATAGTGAGAAAGTAGAATGCCATTGCAAATAGCGAAGACCTCATCCTGTATGCTATCGGTTAGCTCATCCATAATGAGGATCAACAAGTATAGGCTCAATGCAGATCTTCATGGTTATGGAAAACTCTTTTGTATCTCCTACCACTATTCTCACGCTTGTGCGGCTCTTTCACATATATCCTTTATGACTTTTTTATATTTTTATATGGATTCCTTTCTTCTCCTACAGTCTCTTTCTAATCTTTACTGTGGAAAAATAACATGAGCAGTCTGTTCAATTGAAGATTTTTAGCTCGTTTATTATCATTCATGCAATTAGTTGGGACCTTTCCTTCTAATTCATCTTCTTGTCCTGCTCCTTCATTGTCTTTTGCCATAGTTGAAGCTCATCAAACTAGTTTGTAAGTGGTCTTCCAAGTCATCTTCTTTCCATGTTCTTCAATGGCACTCTGTAGTAAGGTTATCTCAAGTCTATTATCCAAGTGCTTTTATCCCCTGGTTAATTGCAGGGACTTTCTTCTGATCCTTCTTGCTCCCTTGCATGTCTTTTTCAGTTACAGAGCTTCTTAGAGAGTCGTCATATTTCAGTTAGACTTTTTTGTGCTGCTTTTTCTCCTTACCTCTGTGGTCTACAGAGTTTATTGCATGATTCTCTACATTAATAAGTGGATTTGTTTCTCAGTAAGCATATTGTACTGGACTTGCAGGTTGCCATTGAGGTTTCATCGTTTTCGAAGTATGCTGGGTTCACTGGAGTTCGTTTAGGGTGGACTGCAATTCCCAAAGCACTCCTATATTCTGATGGATTTCCTGTAGCAAAAGACTTCAATCGCATTGTTTGTACAAGCTTCAATGGTGCATCCAATATCGCTCAAGCTGGCGGTCTGGCTTGCCTTTCACCTGATGGTTTCAAGGTCAGTTTCAACATTTGCTTGTCGTTTCCCTGTTCACTTAATAAAAAATAACATCATTTAATAGGCCCAAGTTCTCTGCTTGAACATGTTGACTTTGCATCACAGGCCATGAAGAACGTGGTTAGTTTCTATAAAGAAAACACAGAAATCATAATGGAGACATTTAAGTCGCTAGGTTACAAGGTGTATGGAGGTAAAAATGCACCCTACGTGTGGGTTCACTTCCCTGGACGAAGCTCATGGGAGGTTTTCAGCGAGATACTTGAGAAGACTCATGTCGTTACCACACCAGGCAGTGGTTTTGGTCCTGGTGGTGAAGGTTTTGTCAGAGTAAGTGCATTTGGGCACAGGGATAACGTCGTAGAAGCTTGCAGAAGATTCAAGGAATTGTACAAGTGAAGTAACTCGTACGCCTGCATGTCTGTGAAAACATGCAGGTAAATTGTTAAACACTTTTGGCCGCCTTCAGAGGCTTCATTCAGATGCTATAGGCTGTATCTTGAACGCTCAAACATTTTGATCCTTTATGGAATTTGTTTCTTTGGAAGAATAAGCTTATTCTGTGATTGCCAGTGATTGGTTCCTCTTTGTTATCTCTTGTGAAGATTAGATTCTTCATATACAGTTAGTTATAACTTATACGCATAATGGACACTGATCATCATGAATTTAAAGGGAAGGAATAGTTGAAACAAAATAATAGGTTTTCCCGTGTTGAAATTGATAATGTTTGAGCAAACAGGCCGGAGCGAAGTACGAATGTTAAAGTGCAAAGTACAAACAACCAAAAGCATGAATTGCCAGCTTTTCATATTAGATTTCTGTCCTTTCTGCAAAAAATATATATAAAATAAGGGATAGGGAGTTGATTATAGTAACTTATAAAATTTGAACTTTAAATAAGTTAAATATGAAAACAGCAATATTAACTCTTACCTATACAGTTAAGTTATATTAGCACGACATATCAGTTTGAATATCACTATTTTGAACCCATTTAACTGAACTAAATCATCAAATAAGGGAAGGTTGAAAATAATAGTGAGAATAAAACAGAATTAGTAATCAAAGCTTTTGTTTAGGAAATGCAAATAAGTAGAAGTAGGCGTGCAAAATACAGATGTAAGAAGCCATTTTATGTTAAGGACAGTAAATATAAGTTACTATAATGTAAGAAGCCATTTTATGTTTGAGGACAGAAAAATAAATATAAAATATAATGCCCCCACGCAGGATATATAGTCCAAGTAAGTATGTCCTCTTACCTCTGTATTTTTCCAGATCTGGTTTAATATGAAGTCATGACTATTTTCCTTCATCTTTCATTGTTGTTTGGATTCTGTGTATTGTAGTAATAATTTGATTTCATATATGAAGAACATAGTGTGCGGGATGCTAAACTTGATATCAATATGTTATTTAGCCTTTTTGGGGCTTGCTGAGGCTAGAAAATCTTTGTTTGGTCCCTTGTTTTAAGTGTGAGTTTATACACGGTAACTACTAAAAAATGGTTCTATTGGAACGGTTATTTTGCAACGGTTAGAGAACTGTTACAATAGATTATATTTTGGAACGGTTTCAACCGTCCCAATAGAGTCTCGAAATGGTCACTTCAGAAGTAAAATCGTCCCCATAGATTGATCAATGGTAGCAGTTTCAAAACCGTTACAATAGCCCTTTATGGAGACGGTTTTGAAACCGTTACAAGTAACCATTCATGTTGACCTATTGTAATGCTGAATCTTAGAACGCGTCCAAAACCGTTCCATTAGCCCTACAGGAACGGTTATAGTATCTATTGCTACGGTTTTGAAAGAGTTGCCATAGGCTTAATTTCTAGTAGTGAGTGATGGTTACCCCTTACCATATTATCATTTGATAAGAATTATAGGGTAAAGTTGAGTTTTAAAAAAAAATAATAATAACGTCAATCTGATATAGCCTCGAAATGGTGATGTATGGGTTTAGTGCAGAATAGTGTGAAAAGATGATTATATTGCTTTGATAATTGTCAAGTTCTTTGCGGCATTGAAATGGGGTCAATTGTTTAAGCACACTACAGTATAGTTGTTGTTTAAATAATAGTAGGCCATTGAAACAATTTACCAAACCATTATCAGTTATGTAACGTATATATATATATATATATATATATATATATATATATATATATATATATATATATATATATATATATATATATATATATATATATATATATATATATATATATATATATATATATATATATATATATATATATATATATATATATATATATATATATATATATATATATATATATATATATATATATATATATATATATATATATATATATATATCTATCAAAAATAATCATGAACATCCGTAGTTTGCTTTAGTTGAGTACAATTTTTTAAAATAAATTGAGGCGTGCCATCCATAAATGAATTCCATAATCTATGACCCTCACATTAATACCAAAACTAGTGTGGAAAATACTTTGATCATTCGTAACTAGTATAGAAAATATCACAAACATTGTAGCTTGCTTTAGGTGCGATTAATAACAAATCGTGACTATGGGTACGGTTCCCGTGACATATTTATGATACCAAATTCTCAAATTCGGGTGTACATTTTATGTGACCCGATCATAATAACTTCGAATAATAATTAAAATAAACATGTTGTAAATCGCGGGTGCATTTCATGTGACGCGGTTCACAATGTGTATCAAACAAACAAGTGTACGACAATCGTAACTTGTTCCAGAATAATTCCATAAAATAATTAAAAGCGGTTATAAAGTTAAAAATGCATAATAGTTTTAAAACATGTAGTAAATTAGATAATAGGCCAATTATTGATAGTTTAAGTGATTACGCCCAACTATACCTTATAAAAAGGACTCGCGGATGTTGCAAATATAATCTGAGTATTTAGCCCAGAGTCGAACCCACAAGGAATTAACCTATCAATTACTCTTGTTAGACTTACTAAATTCTAAGAAATCAACTTCCCAAGCGTTGTAAATAACAATTGAGGGTATTCCTACTAACTAAGAATGACAGTAAATAAGTAACTGAAAACTAACTATGATTAAGTTGTAAACAGTTAAGAAAAGGTTCCAAGGCTATGATTTCTCCTATTGATGGAATCTCTTCTGGTTATATTTCACATAGATTCACCAAATAATCTCTATCAATCATTAGCACTCTTATTATCGTAAATCTCTCCCGAGTAATCACGACAATTTACTAAACGTACTCTCCCGAGTTGCGCTAGCTGGCTTTATTTCTTACAGCTCACTTTAGATAGCAACCAAGGCTTCGTTATCCCTAATACCGCCTTTAAACCCTCGGTTATTGATCCCTCATATACTTTGGGAGTGGTGTTGTTCAACAATTACCTAAATATGCACTCTCTCCCGAGTTATGCACACTAAATAGGCACATCTAATTGAGGATCCTGTCAATTAACTACAACAAGCACATAGTTGAACAAGTAGAGATTAAACTGGGCAAACTATATTAACATAACAAGAAGTTCATCCTTCAATAGGTTCCATCAAAATCCTAGACTAGGAAATTAGCTACTCATGACAAAACAAGATAAAATTACTAAATTATTGATAATGGGTAATTGCAATTATAAAGAGAAGATAGAAGAACTCTAATGTTTGGTTACTCTTCTCACACTTGTTCTTGCCTTCAAAGTAGTCTGAAAACAAGCTTAAAACATGTCTTGGGCGAGCTTCTAAAGTTTATAAGGGTTTGAAACAAGTTTTTCCCGAATTACACTTTGGTCCCCAATTTTCTGGTACGTGAACAGTTCACCGCGGTCGCGGCAAGACCGCGGTGAACACAGAACATTCTGCCTCGAGTACTTGATCTGGCGCGGTCCCATCGCGGTCGCGGTGGATTTCACCTCAGTCCATTTTTTGCTTCTTTATGCTCGGGTACTTCTTGGTTGGGCGTTTTCTTCACATTATTGACTCCAAAATACTCCGTAGTACTTCCTCACTTAGTTTATTCCCTGCGAAGCAAAAGAACACCAATTAGAGCATTTTGTTATCAACTCGCCTATAAAACAACAATAAAGCATAGTAATATTAAGGTATAAATATCATCTATATATACTAATATGAACACCCCACACTTAAATCATTGCTAGTCCTCTAGCAATCCACCACACTCTATAAAATTTCCTTCCCTAAGCTTTTCCTTTAACGACTCATACCTTGAACAATTTACCAAAGTTGCACCTAGTAATGAACAACCTTTGCCTCAACACTCGAATCTCTCATACCATGCAATATTCGCACTTACTCAAACTACTCCATACAAGAGTCAAGACTTACCTTTCCTTAGTGAATCACATGCCCTCACATAACACAAGAGAGTAGTTCCACAATCAACATGATTAAAAACAATTAGGAACTCAGATGGACAAAATTCGCTCACTCTTCAAAAGAACATTCACATGCCACAAAGATGCACCATAGGCTTGCCCGTAGTATAATACTCTACTAATCGAGCCTATCTAGTCTAAGATCAATTAGGACTTCATTTTGTTGTAATGTAGGCTAAGGGATGGATAGGATATATTTGGATATAGTGACTAGCCTCCCTAAGCACTTTTAATACACAACATATTAACATTCCATATCATTCCTATGTCAACCAGACATTCCCCACAATTCATTTATAACAAGCCATTCCTTTAGGTGCATTTGCATCAAACTACCACTTATCAACTACTATATTTATTCACAAATAATTTTTTTTTGTGGTGCTTCTTCTTTCATTCTTCAAAACTGCACCTTTCCTCTAAACCCTTGGAAAAGAACCATGGCTCAAAGAAAAACCAAGGGGGAGTTACTACACTACCTACAAATAAAATAAAAAATCTTTTTGGGATTTTCTCTAGACTAACTTCCCTCAAGAACTGTCTCAAATATCCGTCATCAGGAAGAGTCCTTACATATCTTTTTTTTGTTTGACTTATGTCCCTCAAGAGACCTGTCGAAAGGTGTCCGTCGTTGGGCCAAGTCGAAGTTAATTACATGATCCTACCCTACCAATCAATCAAAAGTAAAGCAACAAAAATAAAGCAACAATATACAAAGTTACACAATCTCTTTACAATAACATCATACAACGATAGCCATCCCCCACCCACACTTAAAAATATGGCATGTCCCCATTTCAACAAATAAAGAGCAGAGTAAGGAGGGGGACTTCCCTGACGATCAATCCTGATCAGAGAGAGTGCTAGGATCGAGGTGACATGCTCGTCCTAACGCTCGAAGCCATCCCATAATCTTCTTCTCCGACTTTTCCTGTTGAGTGGTCAGAGTCTCAACTCTGGTGCCCAAGTCTGTGACAGAAGTGCGGAGACCAGCCATATCCTGCTCCAGGGCTGTCATGCGGGTACTACGGCAGGGTTGTGAAGGGCCCGCATCATCAACTCTTGTAGGTGGTGGGATCTCAGCTGCCTCAGTATCATCATCATCAGATTCATCATCCGATTCATCAACATTCACCACTAGCTCTATCCCAATTCTGATTTTTCTTGCGAGGAATGGGGCTTTCAGTGGCAATTTCCCATCAACTCTAAGGTCTTTAGGGACTCTAGCAAGATGGCACAACCTGGTGACTAGAGAAGGGAAGTAGAAGCCTTTGAGAAACTCAGGTGATCTAATGAGCATCTCGTCATGGAGGAGCCGGGCCACATCAAAATCCCTGTGGGCCATGAAGCAGTAGATCGCCGCCGCTTGTGGTAGATTGACATCGGTCGTATTGTTGGAGGGCAACAACTGACTATTGATAATTGTTAGCCAACACTTAGCCTCCCAATTGAGATACTGGGAGTTAAGTGTGATCCTGTGCTTTATCCATATGTAGTCTCTGTCTGGCACATAGATAGTTTCAAGAAGAGTTGCCCATAAGGCACTTGATCGGATAAACATCAGCTTCCCCCCTGAACACTGGCAGCCAGTACACCCTGCGGATGGCCTCGATGGATGCATTTACTCAGGTATTGCGCATAGTAACAACCCCATTCTCATGTTCCGGGTAGTTAACATAGAACTCCCTTACCATCTGAACATTGGCTTCCTCCGGTACCTCGAAGAAGATGTCCACCTGGCACCTCCTCAACTCATTGAAGATATTCGGGCATTCCACCTCTAAGGCTTCTCGGTCAATATGCACATCATGTAGCAATTTCTTAGCTGCCTTTGCATTGTACCTATCCTCCGCTGGTTTGGAGACAAACCTGGTGTTGTCAAACTGTGGTGCACTGACTTGACCCCTGGCCCTCAAGGAGCTTCCCGGTCCGCTAGCGGAGGATCCGATGTTGCGTCTCTTCCTAGATGGATTCATTGCACCTGTAAAACAGAGAAACGCCTATCAGTGAGTGTGTGAAATGTGTGACTATGGTAGGTTACTCAGACTTCACCACAACCAAGTCACATTAGCCCTTGTAACTCCATTGGGGCAATTTTCCAAACACCTTGTGGGCAAGACAATTTCTTAACACCAATAGCCCATATGGATATATCAGAACTTCCCCCAAAAGCAAAGGTTCTACTACACCATTACACCCCCTAACACTTCGTTCAACACCCAAAAACATACACCTCTCCACCACATTATATACATAGCCCCTTCACAAGTAAGTATAAAACGAAATTGAAAAGAAAAAAGAAGAAAAATAACAAAAATCTACTAAAAATTACTACATGCTTACAAACATTAGGCTATCATACAACTACAACAGAATACCAAAGAAAAGATAGGGGTTAGGAATTACATACCTTGATGGAAGAAGGAGTGAGAGGAATGGAGATGGGGGAAGTAGGATGAGTGAAGAAGAAGAAGAAGAAGAGAGGAGGGATTTGCCCAGAGTCTGTACACCCCCAATGAGCGCGGGTATCCAGTGGGAGGGGGGGGGGTTAGAATTATGGAATAAAAGAAGAAGAAAAAAAAAGAAAGAAAAAGTAAATATTTTAAACTAAAAAAATACCTGGTACCCACCGCGGCCGCAATGGGTTAAATAATCTGAGGCAAAATGTTAATGTCTCAACGTGATTCTACTACGGTCCCACCACGGTCGCGGTGGGTTGGACGACGCGAGGCAGAGTACTCGCCTCTCACCGCGGTCCAGCCGCGGTCGCGGTGCTGCCCAGTTTTTTTATTTATTTATAGGAAGTTACATAAGAAATAACTAACAACAACATTCGTGGGTTGACTCCCACACAACGCCTGATTTAACGTCACTGTTATGCATTTACAGTTCGCTTGACTTTTGAGGTTCCATTAGGTGGAATTCTGTCACTTCTTTTGGTTCACTCATGCCTACATATCGCTTCAATCTCTGCCCATTGACTCTAAATGTGTGAGAGTCTTTCTCCGAGGCAATCTCCACAACTCCTGAAGGGAATACTTCGACCACCCGAAATGGACCAGACCATCGTGACTTGAGCTTTCCCCGGAATAGCCTTAATCTTGAATTATAGAGCAATACCTTGTCCCCGGGGCTAAAATGTCACTCAACAATATTTTAATCATGCAACCTCTTCATTCTTTCCTTGTACAACCTTGTGCTCTCAAAAGCCAGATATCTGAACTCGTCGAGCTCATGCAATTCAGTGATTCTCATTGTACCCGCAGCCTCAATGTCAAGGTTCAGCTGTTTCAGTGCCCACCAAGCTTTGTGTTCAAGTTCCACTGGCAAGTGGCAGGCCTTCCCAAACACCAACTTATATGGTGACATACCAATTGGTGTTTTAAAAGCAGTTCTATAAGCCCAGAGTGCATCATCTAGCTTTTTCGCCAGTCAGTTCTTGTGACGTTTACAGTCTTGGTCAATACAGTCTTTATCTCTCTGTTGGACACTTCAACATGTCCACTAGTCTGGGGGTGATATGGGGTTCCCACCTTGTGGCGTATATCATACTTTGCTAGCAACTTCTCGAAGGCTCGATTATAGAAGTGGGTGCCTCCGTCACTGATAATCGCTCTCGGGGTCCCAAAACGGGTGAATATGTTTTTTTTCAAGAATCCCACCACCACTCTTGCCTCATTAGTGGGCAATGTTGCAGCTTCTACCTATTTGGACACGTAATCCACAGCAATAAATATGCACTTATTGCCAAAGAAGCTGATGAAGGGTCCTATGAAGTCAATCCCCCAGACATCAAACATTTCCACCTCTTGAATCAGGCTCATGGGAATCTCATGGCGACTGGAAATGTTCCCGGTTTGCTGACATTTATTGCAGCCCTTCACCCATTGGTGCGCATCTTTAAACACTGTTGGCCAAAAGAAACCAGCCTCTAGCACTTTTGCAGCTGTCCTGACTCCTCCAAAATGCCCTCCATACGCCGATGCATGACATGCCTGCAAAACAGAAGATTGTTCCATCTTGAGGACGCACCTGCGGATCATATTGTCAACACATATTCAAAACAGGTAAGGTTCATCCCAATAATACATGCGGTAGTCACGATAAAACTTTTTCTTTTGTACAGAGGAAAGGTCATATGGAACTATACCGCTGGCCAGGTAATTTACAAAGTCTGCATACCATGACACTTCCTCAAGACTAGTAGCGAGCAACTGCTTGTTTGGAAAGGTTTCCAGAATGTCCTCAACCTCAACTGATTTTTTCGCTCCCTCAAGTTGTGATAGATGGTCAGTGACTTGGTTTTCTGTGCCCTTACGGTCACAAATTTTAAGGTCAAATTCTTGTAGTAGCAACAACCAATGAATCAGGCGCAGCTTATACTACTTCTTCTCAATCAAGTACCTAAGAGCTACATAATCAGTGTATACAATTACCTTAGAGACAATGAGGTACGATATGAATTTGTCGAAAGCAAACACCACAGCCAACATCTCCTTTTTAGTCACAGTGTAGTTCAACTGGGCTCCACTTAGCGTTCTACTATCATAATAGATTAGATGCATTAGCTTGTCTTTCTGCTGTCCCATCACTGGCCCCACTGTGTAGTCACTGGCATCACATATGAGTTAGAATGGTTGCTCCCAGTCGGGGGCAACAATGATGGGTGCTGTGACCAGCCTCTTTTTCAGCTCCTCGAATGCTACCCTGCAATCATCAGAAAACAAGAAAGGGCGATCTTTTTCTAACAACTTACAGAGAGGGTTGGCAATTTTTGAGAATTCTCTTATGAATCTCCAATAAAAATCGGCATGCCCGAGGAAGTTCCTGATTGCCTTGACTGAAGTTGGAGGTGGCAGCTTTGCTATCAAGTCAACTTTTGCGCGATCCACATCAATTCCTTTACTGGACACCCGGTGCCCCAAGACTATGCCCTCTTGTACCATGACACTTCTCCTAATTAAGAACCAAATTAGTCTCAATACACCGCTTCAGCACACGAGTCAGATTTATAAGGCACTCATCAAATGAGTTCCCCACCACTGAGAAATCATCCATGAATACCTCCATTATGTCCTCTACCATGTCAGTGACTATGACCATCATACACCTTTGGAATATGGTGGGTGCATTGCATAGGCCGAAGGGCATCCTCCAAAAGGCATAAATGCCATATGGGCAAGTGAAAGAGGTCTTCTCTCTGTCCTCTGGTGCAATGGAGATCTGATTGTATCCTGAGTACCCATCAAGAAAACAGAAGTATGACCTCCCTGCCAATATGTCTAGCATCTGGTCAATGAAGGGAATTGGGAAGTGGTCTTTCCGGGTGGCTAGATTTAACTTTCTGTAGTCCAAGCAAATTCTCCAGCCCGTGACGGTTCGTGTTGAGATTACTTCATTGTTATCATTTTTTATTATCGTCATGCCACCCTTCTTAGGCACACATTGCACCGGGCTAACCCAGCTGCTATCAGAGATTGGGAAAATGATTCCCGCATCTAACCACTTTATCACTTCTTTCTTCACCAGTTCCTTCATGTTGGGGTTCAGCCTTCTTTGGTGTTCCCTGAAAGGTTTATGTCCCTCTTCCAGTAGAATCTTATGCATACAGTAGGTAGGGATGATCCCTTTAATGTCTGCCAAGGTCCACCCAATGACAGTCTTACACTCCTTGAGTACCTGCAAGATTTGTTGTGCGTGCACATCTAACAAACTATATGAGATAATAACAGGTAATGTGGAGTCACGTCCAAGGAACTCATACCTGAGATGGGCGGGTAGTGACTTTAATTCCAGCTTTGGCGGTTCTTCAATGGATGGCTTGGCTGGAGGAGTTTCTCTATTTTCCAAGTGCAAAGGCTGAAATTCAAGAGTTCTATCCCAGAACCCTCTGCCCTCTAACGCCAATACCCACTCTGCCGGTTCTTCTCCATTCACCTCATCTAAATTCATCAGACATGCAGCAAAAGGGTCTTTAATAGTCAACATCTCATCATCAGTTTCCACAATTACATCCACGACATCAATAAGAGAGCAATTGGCGAATTCACTTGGTCGCCTCATAGATTTTTGCACATTGAATGTTATCTCTTCATAGTTCAATCTCATCTTGAGCTCTCCAGTCTCACAATCAATGAGAGCTCTCCCAGTGGCCAAGAACGGCCTTCCCAAAATTATGGAAATTTCTTCATCCACCTTGCAATCTAAGATCACAAAATCTACAGGGAACTCAAATTTCCCTACCTGAATCAACACATCATCCAGGATACCTGAGGGTCTTTTTACAGTCCTGTCAGCCAGTTGTAACAACATAGAGGTGGGTCTAGCTCTTCCAATCCCCAGCCTCTTATAAATCTCCGGGGCATAAGATTTATGCTGGCCCCTAGATCACAAAGTGCTTTAGCAAAAGCAAAATTACCAATGGTGTAGGGAATCGTGAAACTCCCTGGATCAGACAGCTTCTCAACAATTAGTTTAATCACTACCGCACTGCAGGTCTGAGTAAGAGTTACTATGGCCAGGTCTTGGAAATCGAATTTTCGGGACATCAAGTCCTTCATCATTTTTGCATAACCAGGCATCTCCTTCAACGCATCTATCGATGGAATATTTACCTGGATTTGTTTCAGCATCTCCAAGAATTTCTTCTATTGTTCCTCTTTTTGGTACTTGGCCAGCCTCTGAGGAAATGGTGCGGGAGGTCTCTTTTTCCCAATGATTTGGGATTGCTCTTTCTCAGCTGCCACCTCAACTACTTGTTCCTGGGTTGTCTCAGCTTCTTTCTCAGTCTCACTCTGACTGTTATGTTCTTCCTAGGCAGGCTGGACTGTCACCTTTGTCAATTTCGTTGACTCATCTAGCTCAATAGGCACTGGTATGAGTGTCTCAGCCTGTCTACTTTCTCGATCTCTCTCTTGCTCTATGTCTAAATCTCTAACATTCTGTAGACTCACTGCTATCAGCTACTTCGGGCCTTGATCTTTTGGATTTATCTGAGTGTCTGCATGTAATGTCCCATGAGGACGATTGTTTAGAGACATCAAAATCTGGCCCATCTGCACTTCAATATTCTTGATAGCTGAATCATATGCATCTACTCTTTCACTAATTTTTGCATTAGACCCAATAACCTGCTGCATCATTGCCTCAAGTCTAGCAAACCCATCTTTCTGTCGTCCACCATGCTGCTGCTAATGAGGATGATACCCCTACTGTTGATTTTGATTGTTATATCCCTGTGGCCTTGGGTAAGGTGCAATATTATTAGGAGGTCTCATACCTCCCATGTTTCCATTGTTGAATTGTGGCTGGACTAGCCTGTACGGCTGATTTTGCTGGCCCCAATTCTGACCACCCTGTCTCTGGCCTCCATAATTATACACATAATTCATGTCCTCCGGGTAGTGATGATGATCATGTTCTGCATTCCACTGGTTACCAATTGGCTGACCAATGCAAGATGTGCACAAGCCCCCATTGGTAGTATCTACGATGTGTACCTACTGCTTCTGCCCTGACTCTTCCACCTTTTTGGTGAGTATACTCATCTGTGTCAATAAGGTGGCCATATTTTCAGCCATAGAGTTGGATGGATCTAAGGGCACTAAGTGAACCACTAGAGTGATAGGTGCATTCATGGTTGTCCATCCCGAATTCTGTGAAATCTTGCCAAGCAGACTCTGGCCTTCTCTCCATGTTTTGCTCAAAAATGCTCCACCAGCTGAAGCATCAACATTTCCCTTCATGCCATCTGACAATCCCATGTAAAACCGCTGCCCCGACATCAAATCCGGAATACCATGGTACGGACAAATAACCAACACCCCTTTGAATCGTTCACATGTTTCATGTAGTGTCTCCATTGATCTTTGTTTGTAACTCAAAATTTCATTAATTTGTTGAGCAGTCTTGTTGGGTGGGTGGAACTTGTTCACGAATTGCTTGACTAACTCCTCCCAAGTTGTTATGGAATTAATGGGGAGTGATTTTAGCCAGGTCTAGGTAGCTCCTGTCACTGAGAATGGAAACAATAATAACTTGATTGCTTCTGGAGTTACGTTGGGCTGCCTTTGGGTTTTGCAGATTGACAGGAAATTCTTCAAGTGCTGTTGAGGATCTTCGACTTGTGACCCCAAAAATAGTCCCTTGTATTGCAACAAGTGCAACATGTTGTACGTGATTTGGAATGATTCAGCCTGTATCTGCGGGGCTAAAATCCCTGTGGCTAGATTTTTAGCTGTGGGTTGTGCGCAGTCATAAAGCGCAGCCTCTGGCATAAGAGGTGCCACTGGCTCTACCAGCGCAGCTAGGTCCACTACGTGATCCCCCATATCTAGTTCGAATTGTTCAGTTATTTGTTTTTTCAGTTGGCCCGATTCAAGGCGTTGAAAACTTTCTCGGGATCTGATAATGCTTCAAATAATTCACCAGTTATCGATGAGTTTCTAGGCATGCGCCTGTACAACCAAGTCAACAAACGTTAAAATTTCAATGCAAAGATTGGGTATAGAGAAAACTGACTACACTAAGAATTTTTGTACTTCTTTCAATTGAAATTGATAACATCGTTAATTCCCCGGCAACGGCACCAAAATTTGATCACGCCCAACTATGCCTTATAAAAAGGACACGGGGACGTTGCAAATATAATCTGAGTATTTAGCCCAGAGTCGAACCCACAAGGAATTAACCTATCAAATACTCTTATTAGACTTACTAAATTCTACGGAATCAACTTCCCAAGCGTTGTAAATAACAATTGAGGGTGTTCCTACTAACTAAGAATGACAGTAACTAAGCAACTGAAAACTAACTACGATTAAGTTGTAAACAATTAAGAGAAGGTTCTAAGGCTATAATTTCCACTATTGATGGAATCTCTCTTCCGGTTATGTTTCACATAGATTCACCAAATAGTCTCTATCAATCATGAGCACTCTTATTACCGTAAATCTCTCCCGAGTAATCACGATAATTTACTAAACGCACTCTCCCGAGTTGCGCTAGCTGTCTTTATTTCTTACAGCTCACTTTAGATAGCACCCAAGGCTTCGTTATCCCTAATCCCTCCTTTAAACTCTCAGCTATTGATCCCTCATATACTTTGGGAGTGGTGTTGTTCAACAATTACCTAAATATGCACTCTCTCCCGAGTTATGCACACTAAATAGGCACAGCTAATTGAGGATCCTGTCAATTGACTACAACAAGCACATAGTTGAATAAATAGAGATTAAACTGGGCAAACTATATTAACATAACAAGAAGTTCATCCTTCAATAGGTTCCATCAAAACCCTAGACTAGGAAATTATCTACTCATGACAAAACAAGATAAAACTACTAAATTATTCATAATGGGTAATTACAATAATAAAGAGATGATAGAAAACTCTAATGTTTGGTTACTCTTCTCACACTTGTTCTTGCCTTCAAAGTAGTCTGAAAATAAGCTTAAAACATGTCTTGGGCGAGCTTCTAAAGTTTATAAGGGTTTGAAACAAGTTTTTCCCGAATTACACTTTGGTCCCCAATTTTCTGGTACGTGAACAGTTCACCGCGGTCGCGGCAAGACCGCGGTGAACACAGAACATTCTGCCTCGAGTACTTGATCTGGTGCGGTCCCATCGCGGTCGCGGTGGATTTCACCTCAGTCCATTTTTTGCTTCTTTATGCTCGGGTACTTCTTGGTTGGGCGTTTTCTTCACATTATTGACTCCAAAATACTCCGTAGTACTTCCTCACTTAGTTTATTCCCTGCGAAGCAAAAGAACACCAATTAGAGCATTTTGTTATCAACTCGCCTATAAAACAACAATAAAGCATAGTAATATTAAGGTATAAATATCATCTATATATACTAATATGAACACCCCACACTTAAATCATTGCTAGTCCTCTAGCAATCCACCACACTCTATAAAATTTCCTTCCCTAAGCTTTTCCTTTAACGACTCATACCTTGAACAATTTACCAAAGTTGCACCTAGTAATGAACAACCTTTGCCTCAACACTCGAATCTCTCATACCATGCAATATTCGCACTTACTCAAACTACTCCATACAAGAGTCAAGACTTACCTTTCCTTAGTGAATCACATGCCCTCACATAACACAAGAGAGTAGTTCCACAATCAACATGATTAAAAACAATTAGGAACTCAGATGGACAAAATTCGCTCACTCTTCAAAAGAACATTCACATGCCACAAAGATGCACCATAGGCTTGCCCGTAGTATAATACTCTACTAATCGAGCCTATCTAGTCTAAGATCAATTAGGACTTCATTTTGTTGTAATGTAGGCTAAGGGATGGATAGGATATATTTGGATATAGTGACTAGCCTCCCTAAGCACTTTTAATACACAACATATTAACATTCCATATCATTCTTATGTCAACCAGACATTCCCCACAATTCATTTATAACAAGCCATTCCTTTAGGTGCATTTGCATCAAACTACCACTTATCAACTACTATATTTATTCACAAATAATTTTTTTTTGTGGTGCTTCTTCTTTCATTCTTCAAAACTGCACCTTTCCTCTAAACCCTTGGAAAAGAACCATGGCTCAAAGAAAAACCAAGGGGGAGTTACTACACTACCTACAAATAAAATAAAAAATCTTTTTGGGATTTTCTCTAGACTAACTTCCCTCAAGAACTGTCTCAAATATCCGTCATCAGGAAGAGTCCTTACATATCTTTTTTTTGTTTGACTTATGTCCCTCAAGAGACCTGTCGAAAGGTGTCCGTCGTTGGGCCAAGTCGAAGTTAATTACATGATCCTACCCTACCAATCAATCAAAAGTAAAGCAACAAAAATAAAGCAACAATATACAAAGTTACACAATCTCTTTACAATAACATCATACAACGATAGCCATCCCCCACCCACACTTAAAAATATGGCATGTCCCCATTTCAACAAATAAAGAGCAGAGTAAGGAGGGGGACTTCCCTGACGATCAATCCTGATCAGAGAGAGTGCTAGGATCGAGGTGACATGCTCGTCCTAACGCTCGAAGCCATCCCATAATCTTCTTCTCCGACTTTTCCTGTTGAGTGGTCAGAGTCTCAACTCTGGTGCCCAAGTCTGTGACAGAAGTGCGGAGACCAGCCATATCCTGCTCCAGGGCTGTCATGCGGGTACTACGGCAGGGTTGTGAAGGGCCCGCATCATCAACTCTTGTAGGTGGTGGGATCTCAGCTGCCTCAGTATCATCATCATCAGATTCATCATCCGATTCATCAACATTCACCACTAGCTCTATCCCAATTCTGATTTTTCTTGCGAGGAATGGGGCTTTCAGTGGCAATTTCCCATCAACTCTAAGGTCTTTAGGGACTCTAGCAAGATGGCACAGCCTGGTGACTAGAGAAGGGAAGTAGAAGCCTTTGAGCAACTCAGGTGATCTAATGAGCATCTCGTCATGGAGGAGCCGGGCCACATCAAAATCCCTGTGGGCCATGAAGCAGTAGATCGCCGCCGCTTGTGGTAGATTGACATCGGTCGTATTGTTGGAGGGAAACAACTGACTATTGATAATTGTTAGCCAACACTTAGCCTCCCAATTGAGATACTGGGAGTTAAGTGTGATCCTGTGCTTTATCCATATGTAGTCTCTGTCTGGCACATAGATAGTTTCAAGAAGAGTTGCCCATAAGGCACTTGATCGGATAAACATCAGCTTCCCCCCTGAACACTGGCAGCCAGTACACCCTGCGGATGGCCTCGATGGATGCATTTACTCAGGTATTGCGCATAGTAACAACCCCATTCTCATGTTCCGGGTAGTTAACATAGAACTCCCTTACCATCTGAACATTGGCTTCCTCCGGTACCTCGAAGAAGATGTCCACCTGGCACCTCCTCAACTCATTGGAGATATTCGGGCATTCCACCTCTAAGGCTTCTCGGTCAATATGCACCTCATGTAGCAATTTCTTAGCTGCCTTTGCATTGTACCTATCCTCCGCTGGTTTGGAGACAAACCTGGTGTTGTCAAACTGTGGTGCACTGACTTGACCCCTGGCCCTCAAGGAGCTTCCCGGTCCGCTAGCGGAGGATCCGGTGTTGCGTCTCTTCTTAGATGGATTCATTGCACCTGTAAAACAGAGAAAAGCCTATCAGTGAGTGTGTGAAATGTGTGACGATGGTAGGTTACTCAGACTTCACCACAACCAAGTCACATTAGCCCTTGTAACTCCATTGGGGCAATTTTCCAAACACCTTGTGGGCAAGACAATTTCTTAACACCAATAACCCATATGGATATATCAGAACTTCCCCCAAAAGCAAAGGTTCTACTACACCATTACACCCCCTAACACTTCGTTCAACACCCAAAAACATACACCTCTCCACCACATTATATACATAGCCCCTTCACAAGTAAGTATAAAATGAAATTGAAAAGAAAAAAGAAGAAAAATAACAAAAATCTACTAAAAATTACTACATGCTTACAAACATTAGGCTATCATACAACTACAACAGAATACCAAAGAAATGATAGGGGTTAGGAATTACATACCTTGATGAAAGAAGGAGTGAGAGGAATGGAGATGGGGGAAGTAGGATGAGTGAAGAAGAAGAAGAAGAAGAGATGAGGGATTTGGGTTGAGAGAGAGAGAGAGAGAGAAATTAAAAAATAACGAAGAGGGAGGGGGGGGGGGTTAGAATTATGGAATAAAAGAAGAAGAAAAAAAAAGAAAGAAAAAGTAAATATTTTAAACTAAAATAATACCTGGTGCCCACCGCGGCCGCAGTGGGTTAAATAATCTGAGGCAAAATGTTAACTGAGGAAATATGCACTCTCTCCCGAGTTATGCACACTAAATAGGCACAGCTAATTGAGGATCCTATCAATTGACTACAACAAGCACATAGTTGAATAAATAGAGATTAAACTGGGCAAACTATATTAACATAACAAGAAGTTCATCCTTCAATAGGTTCCATCAAAACCCTAGACTAGGAAATTATCTACTCATGACAAAACAAGATAAAACTACTAAATTATTCATAATGGGTAATTACAATAATAAAGAGATGATAGAAAACTCTAATGTTTGGTTACTCTTCTCACACTTGTTCTTGCCTTCAAAGTAGTCTAAAAACAAGCTTAAAACATGTTTTGGGCGAGCTTCTAAAGTTTATAAGGGTTTGGAGCAAATTTTTCCGGAATTACACTTTGGTCCCCAATTTTCTGGTACGTGAACAGTTCTCCGCGGTCGCAACTCGACCGCGGTGAACGCTGAACATTCTGGCTCGAGTACTTGATCTGCCGCAGTTCCACCGCGACCTATTTCACCTCAGTCCATTTTTTGCTTCTTTATGCTCGGATACTTCTTGGTTGGGCGTTTTTTTACATTATTGACTCCAAAATACTCTGTAGTGCTTCCTCACTTAGATTATTCTCTACGAAGCAAAAGAACACCAATTAGAGCATTTTGTTATCAATTCGCCTATAAAACAACAATAAAGCATGGTAATATTAAGGTGTAAATATCATCTATATAGCCTAATATCATTAAGCGACTGTGCTAGAATCCGGGAATGCCTAACACCTTCTACCCGGTTAACAAAATTCCTTAGAATTTCTGGTTCGCAGACTTTTAAATAAAGTCGAAAATGTCCGTGATTTGGGATTTAAAATAAACCGGTGACTTGGGACACCATAAACTATTCCAAGTGGCGACTCTGAAAAAATAAATAAAATAATCCCATTTCGATTTGTGTCACTTTAATTGGAAAAACTCCCCTTAAATCCCCTCGGGTGGTAAAAAAGGAGGTGTCACAATAGTCTAAAAATGTCGAAGTGCTAGTTAGGTATTAGGTTTTAACAAATCATAATTAAACTTTATTAAACGTGCAAAGATCAAATTAGCAGATTAAAATTTTAACAAATAAAAAGCAACGTGCGTTAACGGAGCAAGGGCGCTCCTGCAAATTGGAAGAATAAGGTTTCTTAAAGCAGCTTTTTGGTTTTTGAGGGGGTGCTCTACTCCCAGGGAGATAACGTGATTTGTTCTAACAGGAAAAAAATGGCACATATTCAGCAAAGTCTTTCCACTTCAATCTCTTCATCAACTTCTACTTTAATGGATCAGCACAAACTCCGTCTCAGGTATCAAATTTCATCCCCTATGTTTTGTTTGATTTCCTAACTCAGTTCCAGTTCTATTTTTTTTGTTGGGATAGTTTCAATTCATATGATTCTTATTTGAATCTTATAACTGCTTTCGTTATCGACATTGCTGGTTCTCTTTTGCTGGTAAATATTCAATATTTAAGCATTAGCGAAGCAGTAGAGAAGGAATGTCCACTATACCTTCAAGCATTCTGACTCGCTTCAGCTTCAGCTATTCATTTTTCTTTATTTCATGGTAGAAAATTAGGTTTTGTTAACGATTTTTATGTCTTACCTTTATTTTCTTCCTCCAAAGACCTGGGGAGAAAGTGTCTTTCTTTTGTTGGTTTTCTACCTGGTGTGGGGTACCCACATTGAGGGTCGCACCGCGTTAGGCCATTAAAGGGGGATGCACTCATACCAAGATGTTTTCCATTCATAGGGCTCTAACCCGATACCCCTCGTTAAGGGCGGAACGATCCTATCCATTGCACCACAACCTTTGGTGGTGCGGTTAAATATCTACTTCTACTGATTCTTGAATTTGACTCTTTATTTTTCTATAATTTGATGGTAGAGCATTTTGTTTTGGTTTTTATTAATGTTTTCATTTTGAGTTACACGAAGCTGAGGATTCTCTTTTTCCTTTATTGAATGAAGTATCCCCCATTTATAGCATTTACAGACTGGGATGAGTTTACTAGTTAGCGAACTGCCTTAGAATCTCATCTGTATTGGTTGTATATTCATGACTAAATGCGTTGATGAGAATGTAGTAAAAAACTACTGTTGCTTCCATTAATACTTTGGTAATCCTGAGTATTTTCATTCCTGGTGTATGCAATGTTTGCTAATATAAAGTGTGGATTAATTGTTGGAGGAGCCAGAATGTGTCACTGCCAGGCAAAACCAATGGTATTGTCAGATGTGTTGCAACACCCTCTACGGAAACTTGTAAGTCTTCATGTTAATGTTGTTTCTTAGTGCAAATTATTTCACTTTTTGAAAATTTCAGGCTTTTTTTTTGGGGGGGGGGGGGGGGGGGGTCAAAGGTGTTCTTCTGGTGAATTGCCAAATTGTATTAATGCAAATAGTAGAGTGTGAGCCGGTGCAATATGGATCAATTAGAGATTTTGAAAATTGGTATTTGAGAACTTTAAACTAATCAATGTTTGTGATTGCATATGTATTGCTTTTAACTAGATGTGAAACAAAGTGAAGAGTCAAAACAATTGCTACGTGACGTTTTTAAAATAATTGTACAAAAATTGTCTGTTGACAATGATAAAAAGTAAACAATTGTCCATCTTAGTCTCACCTGTATTTGTCCATTCAAATACATATGCAATTTCTTGAGATTTGATTGCGCTAACAAAATTCCTGTGTTGCTTGAAGCTTACAAGACAAAGGTCTCTCGCAATGAGAACTTAGCTAAACTTCAAGCTGGTTATCTTTTTCCTGAGGTCTATATTTTAGATGGTACTTTTGTATTGAGTTGATTGTTATTATCTGTTTATTTAAGCTACTTTGCAATTAAAGATGCTTCTTATATTGAATTAGCAGTAGGAGATTAGAGAAGATGTTGGACACATTGCTTGGAATAAATTGGAGGCATTTCTTTTGTGCTCATGCAAATAAAAGATTAATTTAGATGATATAGCAGTAATGTGGAATTACGATGAGACAACGAGCAGATATAGTTCCCTAAAGCAAAATTATTTGCTTTTTAAGCTGGATGTTGGCTGGCTGATTTTATACAGCCATTATCCCTCTATCTTCCATCTTGAAATAGGGGAAAGAAGACACTTTATAGAAATACACTAAAATTCGAGCTAGACTTCACTATTTAGGATACTTCTTGCTTTCAGATGTGAAAATTGATCAAAAGGGATGCGCACCTGATATAGAAATATAAGGTTTTCTTCTTCCAACTATACAATGAAAACCGTCCGTCTTCAAGCTTAGTTGAGATTTTCTTGCTGTCACTCATGCTATTTAAAGACAATCACATTCTGCACTTTAGTTAAAGTGTCAAGTGAAATGGTGGTATAATTTTGGACTCTAATTAGTTGATGTTACAGTCTTACACTGTTTAATTAACAATTATCCCATGTCTTCCTTCAGGCATGCACATACAGTGGCCTTTGAAAAGTCAGATTTGTTCTTTGTCTGCCTATTAAGACCCCTGTTAGAACATATCATGGTTGATGATCTTGAAATTCAGGCTGCTAAGGTAAGCATATCGCATAGATTAATAGTCAGTGAAAACAAATTTGATATATGTATTTCCTTCACTAGGTGATATTTTCAGTTCAATGCATCCCATCTTACTACACTCCCCAGACCCCACGGTGTGGGATAATACCGGGTATGTTGTTATTGTTGTAATGCATCCTATCTCAGCTATGATATTATCCCCATTTTAAATCTTATTTGTTATCTGTATCTCTTGGAGAAAACATTGATTTACTTCAAGAAAATTGAGAAACTACTTATTCTGTCATTTCAAAATATGCGCCAGATATTGAACGCTTCTTTATGATTTAGTGGCAGTTTCCCATTGAAATATGCCAACTCTTGCATTATATGTGGTTCCGAGATTTCTTGTTGAGGGAACAAGAGGGACTAATGGAGGTTATTTTCCTGCAAAATATTAGTCACACGTACGCAGAGAGTTGAAATTGACAACAGATTTGGAACGATAGATAAACTTAGAGGCAGTTCCAAAAGGACTTAATTCAATGGCATAATATGACACTCCTCCCATGGTAAAACTTTCATGAAGAACTATTTTCGCCCCATACCAGTCCTTTAGAGTACAGTCGCTACATGTTAAATTAATATTTAGAATATCTCTCATCTACTGGCATTTCAGTCATTTTAAATGTCGCACATAGGTTGGGGAAAATGAGTTATTTTCTGATATGGTCTTGGACAATTCTCACATAATGAGCTAACTTTCGAGGTTAAGTTGCGCCCGATGTCCCTTTTTCTTAATATGGTTTCAGATTCGGGCTCATCCTTATTCTTGGTTTCACAATGTTGGCCCCATGTAATATTGTCCATGCATCAGTTGTTGAGTCCCAGGGCGTGTGGGAGGTGTTAAGTGTCCTATATTAGTTGGGAAAATGTGCAATTATATCCTTTTATAGTTTTGGACAATATTCACTTCAAGAACTAGCTTTTGGTTTACGTTAGACCTAAGGTCCACTTTTCTTAGTAATTCTCGCTAGAGAGTGCAGTTTTATGCTACCTTGTATTTACTCAAGCTGCCTTTCTCTTTGTGATGCAGTGGATGCATCTAGTTGAGTTTGTGGAGATGACATGTTCAAGAAAATATTTTCATCGCTCGACTAGGGAAGCGTTACTGTGCATTGCCTGTCCATCAACTGGTTTCAAAATTTCATGGCAAACTTTCCTCATTGTACTTCAACACAGTTGAGGATCCAAATTTGAACTGTCAAGTCAGTTAGAATCACAGTCAGCATTTTATCATACAGTTTCGCTCTCACCTTCCATTTTGTTTTGGATTATAGTGGTACACAGAGTTTAACACAATGACTAATGTCAATTGGTTATTCTCGACGATGATATGTGGTATGTAATGATATTCCCATGTTCCCTGCAAAAAACAGAAAGTTGTAATTTGTTATAAGATTTTTCTTTTTTTGGAAGCCCAGGAAAACCAACAACCGCTATAGCCTCTACCCTTCGGGGTGAGCACTCTGTGGTGAGTACTCTGTGCGCACTGGGTAAACTCCCACTGTGTAATAGCCTGCAACCCACACTGGGAATGTAAACCGCACTAGGCAACCCTTGTGCGACAGGCTCAGACCCAGAAGGCATTGAGGGTGGATCGATCCCAAGTCATCACTATGGATAACCCCCTCCAAACCAACTGGGTCGTCCCGAAGGACTAAGCTGCTGTAAGTTGTAACCTACTAGGATATGAATTTTTTAAATACGTGAAATATATTTTACAAAGTGATTTAGTTTCCATTTTTTGTTCTTCCTACAATGATAGTTTAGCTCATACTTGTATTATACTTGTCATTATGCCATATGAACTTGTTGTAGGAAGGTTACTGTCATGAAAATTTTCTTCTGGTGCGGAAGGTGAATCCTAATGCCTTCGTTAATGTAGAGTTTAAGAATGCAATAAAGTGTTCAAACACAGAAGCAATACCAATTTATTACAAATTAACAAGACGATCACACAACACAATCAGAAAACAAAAATTTACTCGGTATACCTGGGGCGAAGCTATGTTGGCTTAAGGGTAGTCAACTGAATATGCTTCGCCAAGTAATTATACTATTCATAAGGTACAATATTATTTGTTATTGATTAAAAAATAGACTTTGAACCCCCTTTCATAGCCTACTGGCAAAGGATGAAATTTGAACACCGTTATTGAATTTCCTGACTTCGCCGCTGTAGTATACAACAAAGCAATCAAAATATCAGAACCAGAAAGAAAAAATAGTACAAATAAGGAGAAGTTATAGGCAGAAAAACTTAAGACATCACAGGAAATACATCACAGCAAACTCTATTGATCAACTTTAGCTTGAAACTCTGTCTCTGGTGCGGGAAGTTCCTCTGCCTTTCAGTTTCAGTCCAGAAGTTCAACTCTTTACAACTGCTGTTTTTATAGGAAAAGAGACTCAAAGTTTTACAAAACTACAAATCTAGGTTGAGATTTGAATACACACCTACATTAGACAAATGGGCACGCTTAGACAAATGACCTCCTTATAACATCTATCCCTATATAACAGTCATTCACTATAAAAGTCAAGTTTTGCTCAGAACCGATTTTTTAAATTATATTTTACTTCTCTATAACAACTTTTATCTATAACAGCAACAACCATATTTATAGTAGAACGCTCTTTGTAAAACTACCTTTCTATAACATCCAAGTACAATTTTTAAGAATAATAATTTTAAAAATATGCCTACAATATTATCCTTTAAATAAAGTTTCTATGTTGCATAAGATATAAGATTTGAAGATTTGCACATGATATCTTTTTGTTACGACCCAAAATTCAACTAGCCGTGATGACACCTAACCTCACTTGCTAGGTAAGTCAAATAACCACAATCTGATTTAATAAATATTTAACAAATTCTAATACACTTCCAAAGACTGTTAGTACAAATCATGAGCTTCTAAGAATAGAGTTTACAAAGCTGATATAAAGTAAATACATTTTCTGTTTGAAAAGTACATAAAGAAAGTTTTATAAATCTATGACTACCATAAACAAGAGGCAACCACAACCGGAGCGCAGGTGCATCTTCCAATTCAGCTCCCATCGAACACAACAACATTGACATTCGAAATCTGAACGCAATGTGCAGGAAGTATAGTATGAGTACAACCGACCCCATGTACTCAAAAAGTAACAAACCTAAACTTAGGTTGAAAGCAGTGACGAGCTTGTACCAAAGTCAGAGTCCACCAATATCCAGTAACACCTCATAACAATATACGTAAAGCAGCACAAGGAATATCTTAATAATAAAATGCTCAGCTCGTTCATAGTTTCGGAAAAATAAATATTTTCTTTTCAAGTATAATAGTAAAACTCAATTATTTTTACTAAAATCACCAAAACACGAGGAAGTCTAAAACTGTGATTTTTCCCAAAAACCTTTCAACAAGTAAACTTTTCATTTTCAGATAGCATGAGGAAAGTACATCTCTATGCCTACATGTCAAGATACAAGTAAAATCATGAATGTCACCAATACCAGGTAGCAGAAGGAAATGCAACTCTATGCATGTATCTCAAGTACACATGTCAAATGCAATGTCTCTCAGTGATGAACTCATGTACTCATACTCTTAGAGTACTCAATCTCATTGCCTCGCATTATCTCGTTGCGGTGTGCAACCCGTTCCAATATAGATAATCGGCCCGAAGGCTTGTTGCGGCGTGCAACCCGATCCAATAGAAATGAATATCGAACCCGAATTTCGTAAGAAATGTGTGATATATAGGAAGTAACAATTTGATGCGAATGTTGATAATGAAATCTCAAAATCTTTCGAATAGTCCTTTAGACTTAATTACTTTTATACATAATAGAAAAGACTATTTTTTCACTTCAAAATAGATTTGAACAATTCGAAGCATATGAAAATATTTTTGGTTTTCTATTTGGCGGTAAAAACTAAGATCACTAGATGTTGAAAATTTGAAAAAATATTGCCTTAATTTTGAATGTTCCTTAAAGCATAATAATCAATTTATATTTGATGGTTTAGATTTATTTTCTAAATTAAAAGTATTAAGAAAAATAGTATAATTAGAAGATAGCAGTTTAATTGATACACTTAATAAAATAAAAAGATTTAATTCTTTTCCAAATGCCTAAATTGCTTATGGAATAATGTTAATCACTCATGTTACCGTTTTTTCAGCGGAAAGAAGTTTTCAAAATTAAAATTAATAAAATCTTACCTAAGATCAATAATGTCACAAGAAAGGTTAAATGGATTAGCCATATTGTCAATTGAGAAATACCTATTAGGAGTTATTGATTATAAGAAAATTATTAACAACTTTGTATCTAGGAAAAACTAAAAAAATAGATTTCAAATAAATAATTAAGAAAAATAAAAAAGGTAAGGCCCCTCGTAGAGTTTGGCTTTAGGCCACAAAATTCGTCGGGTCGCCCCTGTATTTTTAGCCAATCATTTTTTCTTCTTTTGATTCTTTTTTCATAGATTTATTGGCGTTAAATTTTTAATTTTAATACTATTCAAAATTGCTCAATATCGTCCTTAGAAGTATTTTTTGTTCATTCATATTCTTACCGCAAGCTCATTATTTTGATATTTTTCTTTGCCCTTAGTGGATCTTAAATGTGTAATAAGTGAATTTCATTTGCTCAAATATTTTTGAGAAAAAAAGTCCAATTTACCTCTCAAAGTTTTGACTATAATTGTAAATCACCTTTATCTTGGAGCTCTTTTAGAATAAAAATGTTTCTCCTAGTATTGTAATATTAGAGCAAAAAGTTTAACGAAATACAAAATAGCTTAATTTCGAAGAGTACAACAAATTTGACCAATTTTCTTATTTTATTTACTATTTATTTCTAAGATATTTCCTTGCAACTTGGATTTTGTTGATGTTGCTCCCAAACACACATATAAGTATACGTGGTTGACAAGTAATATAGGATTGGTACATGGACTTGTCATTAACTATCTACTAAATTAAACTAACATAATTAATCTAACCAAGCAACTATCTAAATATGAATATTTAACTAAAACTAATCTGAGTAACAAACTAAAAGATTAAAAGAAATAAATTTGCAATCTTAGAGATGAATTCAATGGGATAAAATATTCTAGAGCTATGGGTTAGATAACAACCTCGTTGAGTTTTCTACCAAAATTATCTAATTAATTGTATAAGGTTAAAATTGCGCTTGCCTAATTTTGCATGACTGACCGAAATCGAGATGGTAGATCAAGGCCCAGCCTTTGTTATATCGGACCATGGTACAAATATGGATTGGTAAGCTTGTGGATCAATGGCTGATCAAGATCGAGACCGAAACAGGAAAAAGATCGAACGAGATCGAAGGAAGCCTTCCAGATCGAATAACAGAAAGCCGAGATATCTGTGATCGGGCAAGTATCGTGGCAAAAACCTCGGCACGTATCAAGTCAGGACCGATTATTTAGCCCATCATAGGATTTACTTCCGTAATTAGAATTATACTATAAATAGGATTCCTCTACTATATAAAGAGGGGCCTGATCATCTTGTAATCATCTTACATTCATACATATCAAAACAATACAATACTTTCTGTCAATTCTTGTTCATCAGTTTGCTAATTTCTTAACTAATCGGGCACAGATCAGTTCGAGGGCACTCAAGCTCGAGGGTTGAATTACGTTCCAACACTGGTTTGCTTTATCTTACTGTTAATTTCTATCACTAATCTTTACATTTATCAATTATTATTTGGTGAAATAAAATGTCCTTAAAACCACATTATAAGTTTAATTGTTATCCAATTTTTAGGGTAAATAGATTGGCGCCACCGTGGGGCTAAGGATAATAGTGATAGCCTGGTATTAATTCTCAAAACACACACTGCTTTACACTTGTTCTTGTAAGTGCCTTTGATTTCAGGAATCAACATGTCAAACTCTCAAGTAGCACACACACAGAGACAGTGACCTTGGTTGTCACGACCCAAAATCTACTAAGGGTCGTGATGGCGCCGGACTCCACTGTCAGGCAAGCCAACCACAATTTACTAGCAATTTTTCATTTTATTATTTCCAAAATCACTTCTTTTAGCAGTTTAAACAATACATAGGAAATTCATCTGAATAAAAAATGAAACATTTAACAACATTCAAACTTTCTGAATAAACCCATAGACATCCCAGAGCCCGGTGTCACAAGTGCATGAGCAATTTCTAAGAGATAATGTAATACAACAACCGTCCGGAATACAATATCAGACAAAAAATAAATACAGTAATATGAAAGAGACTCTGCTAGCTGCGGGTCGTCTCGAGAAGTGCAGCTCACCTAAGTCTCTGTATCAACCATGCCACTATGCCACTAAGCCACTAGTCACATATGCACCTGTGCAACAAAAATGCACAGCAAGTGTAGTATGAGTACGAAAATAACGTGTACTCAATGAGTATCCCATCTAATCTCGAAGAAGTAGAGACCAGAGGTCAACTTCGACACTTACTAGTGGTCCAATAATGTTATATCAATAATATATTAAATCGGATTTCTATAAACATGTTTGCAATTCAACATGTTGAAGCAAGTGGACAATTCTTTCTTTTATTAAAATTTCCAAATTTCTCTTCATTATTTAAACATATTTTCATAAGTAGGGAAGAGGCAATAACAACTTCAATAAGTTTCAAGACAAGCAATACAAGCATGCGCAAATCATGCCGAGGTCGTACGACCCGATCCAATAATATTTAAACTGTGCACTGCCGAGGGTCGACTGATACAAACCATAGATGCATCTATTACCCCGCTCGCGAATCATACATGCGACGCGGTCAAATATAAATAAACACAACAATCAATCAATCAAGAATTCATCAAGGAACAATTATCCAAGAAAAAGCCAATTCTCTTTTAACAATTCAAGAAAATGAAGTTTAATCTTTTTTAGAAATTCATTTACAAATTCGATGTGATTTAAGCAATTCAAATTGACAATAATATTAAAATTATTCCAAGTATAGCATGCTTTCGGGTCCTAGACTACCCAGACAATAGCATAATAGTAGCTACGCACGGACTCTCGTCAACTCGTGCGCACGTAGCTACCACAAATAGGAGGACATAACCAATTATTTCACATATGGGGTCAATTCCCTCTTACAAGGTTAGAGTGGAGACTCACCTCGCTCCGAAGATCCATAACCGGCGTTCCACGCCCTTCCGAAGACTCGAATCGATGCTAAATGCTCCAATACTAGCCAATAATTATGAAAATCCATTAATATATGTTCAATTACTCATTACAATCCAATTTGTAACAATTCCTAGTCCCGTTCGAAAAGTTAACAAAAATGCCCTCGGGCCCACATGCCCGGATTCTAAAATTTTTCGAAGAATGAGTTTACCCATAGCCTCACGAACTCAAATATATAATTTACTCTCAATTTCATTTCCAAATTCGTGGTTCAAAATCTAAAATATCCATTTTCTAAGTTTTCCCTCAAACCCCCAGGTTTCTACCAATTTTCATGTCCAAATCCATATATAATCATGTGTTTAACTAAAAACTAGCATAAATTACTTACCTCATGCTTGGTGGTGAAAATGGAACCTCAAAGTTGCTCCAAAATCGGCTCTAATGGAAGAAATGGGGTTGAAATGAACTCAATCCCCGATTTAAAAGAACCTCACTGCCTCCAACATTTCCGCACCTGCAATCCCTTGACCGCTTCTGCGGTTCCACAGGTGCGGCCTTTCTACTGCTCCTGCGTTTCTCACCAGGCCCCCTTTCTGCTTCTGCGCCTCAACCTCCGCAGGTGCGGTCCCATTTCTGCGGCTACATGACCTCATCTGCGGTCATTTCTCTTCTGGTCAAAACCGCATCTGCTCCCTCCTAGCCGCTTCTATGGCTCCGCACCTGCGGCCAAAACCTCGCAGGTGAGGTTACACTAGATACCAGCAACTTTAGCCTTTCCAAAATTCTATTTTCGATCCGTTAACCACCCGAAATCCATCCGAGGCCTCTGGGACCCCAACCAATCATACCAACCAGTCCCAAAACACATTACGGACTTGCTCGAGGTCTCAAATTATATCAAACAATGCTAAAATCACGAATCGACCTCCAATCCAAGCTTTATGAACTTTAGAATCTCAAACTTCTACTTTCGATGTTTAAACCTATCAAATCACGTTCGATTGACTTCAAATTTGACACACAAGTCATATTCGACATTACAGACCTGCTCCAACTTTCGAAATTGGAATCAGACCCCGATATCAAAAAGTCAAACTCTCGGTCAAACATCTCAAAACCTTCAAATTTCTATCTATAGCCAAATGACTTCAAAATGACCTACGGACCTCCGAATTCACTTCCGATCGCGCTCCCAACTCCAGAATCAACATACGGAGCTATTCCCAGACTCGGAATCCCAAACAGATATTGATAACCCTGAAATGCCCTTCAACCCAAACTTATGAAATTCCTCCATAATTCTAACTTCCACAATAGGTGCCAATACGTTCTCGGGTCTTCCCAAAATCCGATCCAGACATACGCCCAAGTCCGAAATCATCATACGGACCTACTGGAACCTTTGAATCCCGATTCTGAGGTCGTTTACTCAAAATTCCAATCTTAGTTAATTCTTTCAACTTAAAGCTTCCGAAATGAGAATTCTCTTTCCAAATCAACTCCATACTACCTGAAATTCCAGTTCAACCACGCGTACAAGTCATAATACCTGAAATGAAGCTGCTCATCACCTCAAATTGTTGAATGGTGCACTAGAGCTCAAAACGACCGGTCGGGTCGTTACATTCTCTCCCACTTAAACATACGTTCGTCCTCGAACGTGCTAAGAAATGTGCTGGAGTTATCCGAAATCACTGTTTAACACCTCGAGCACCTACCCGTGCTACCTTAACTCAGCTGGGCACCCTAGCCTGATCAATCTAAATATATCCTTTTTCACTTAAGCAAATAAGCCTTAGAGCCCAATTCCATCATCCGGAATTCTCTGTCAGGCATGTTCTAACATACGCTCACCGTATCAATAACTAAACGCAGCACCAAAACATGACTGCATACCTTAGCTGAATTCACAACTTGCACCACTTTACTCTCAGGACCAAAATAACATCCTATGATCAAATTAATCAAAATTTTACGAATCTGATGCTCCCGCTGCACGTCATGACATACACAGGTCTTGCTCTAACTCTTACAATACCGCCACGATGGAAGAGATGTGTAGAAATTCATAACCGACTACCGAATCAACAAATCATTGGGGCTATACTCTTGACAAGAACCCTCACCTCGTTCTAAACCAAATAATGGTATTTGCTCCTTAATATACTTCATATAATCAGATTGCACTGATTCTAAGTCCAATGATCTCGTCTCACCCAATACGAACTTCTCAGGTAATAAGCCACCCGGACATGATCAAAAGTCTCATGTGATGCCTCAATGTGCCAATAGGCTACTAATTCGAAAGTGATATAAAAGGAAAACGAACTCTGGAAAGGAAATCCAATTACCCCGCTCGCGAATCATACATGCGACGCGGTCAACATAATTAAGAAAACACCCCGCTCACGAATCATACATGCATTGTGGGCACACAACAAATAGGAGTTTTTTCCTCAGGAAGATAGGAAACAAATGCATAAAAGCAGCTGTAGAGAATTGTACTCAACATCATACTGTTGCGGCATGCAACCCGATCCAAACAACATAAAATTCACATAGGGAGTTACACATCGAGCTAGATTGCTCATTACCACTAAATACCGAATATCGGTCACAAGCACGCTAAGTGCATAATACCATCCCTGGGGAGATATATAGCGCCATAAGCTACCAACTCAAGTACCACTGAGGTGCGATATACGATATGAATCTCAAGAGCCATCCTGCTCATATAACATCATCTCTACGCGGAACCTAAACACATAAGAAATTCACCAAATGGTCTCATAACTCGCATGGTGCAATACATCATTACATGAAATAGCTAACGATAAAATAACACCCTGACTACTCTTCCATAAGGAGCACATTGCTGAAATGAACACATCTGGCCTGATATAGAGCCCATATTCACATTTAAATCCATCCACAGACCTCAAGCTGATTCTAATCGCATTAAACTAAGCCAACAACCTTTCAAAGGTCCATTATAACTCCCCTTTTCTCATATCACACAGGAACAACCATCATAACCGGAGTAATCCTCCACGGTCCACAATCCAATAGACCGAGTGCCCTCCAGGCATCAATTCTCAATTTAACGTCATCATCACAATCTTCATACTTGGTTTAACTCCTCAATCAAACAAGTGACTACATGCCACACTTATACAACCTTCCTGCGGGGCACACTCCCACAACCTTCCGTAACAGATAACAGGTCTGTACATCCAAACCACCGGCCATACTAACGCTGAAAAGCGATCAAAAATCCTTAACTAGGATGCAAAGCCGTTTTCACAAAGCACCAATCTTGGGTGATGCTGAGGACAATACCAACTTACTTTAAACATTGAAACTCCTTTCCTGCTCATCCGAACTCGTGACATCCTTGTCAACACTGAACTGCAACCCTGATCCTCGCTTCAAATGCTATACCACTCCCTGCACCCAACGTGCCAATATACAATAGAGCACGATCTTAATCATAACTCCTGAACCACTAATAGACTAATACTTTATCAAATAGAAACTTTTCACTTAACTCATTTCAGGAGAACCATAGAAACACACAGGTGAATTCTCATAATTGTAGAATATGCAAATCTCCAAGTAGTGGTCTAAACCACCATAACCCTTCTCCTATTCGTAACAGGCCATAATAGTAGAATACTCCTGAATAAACTCAACTACGGCGGACGACAGGCCTCGCACGTACCGCCACAAATCACTTGCATAATTTGTTGAAGGAACTGATTACTACCTCCAATACGCCAATTCAACCATGGCTAACCAGTCTATCTCCTTCCAATTTATCCTTGATTGCCTTAGAAATAATAACTCCATTCAACATATTACACACTCCACCGCACTCTCCCGAGTGATCGAGAATCACGAGACCATGCTGTCTCAAATCCCACAAACAATTTCATACCTCCCAATTGCTATACTGCAGGTCAAAACATCATAGAACATTCTGGGTACCTCCTCATAAACTGCTACAAAGCTTGATTCTTAACTGTACCTATATGTCACGCCCCGAACTTAGGCCTGGACGTAACACGGCACTCGGTGCCTGACTACATGTGACCGAGCAAACCAACTAGCTGGCTAAATCAATATGTGATATCATAACATACTAAATGCGGAAGATAAACTAACACATGTTGATATACTGAAAGTCTGGATGATATAAATCAAAGTGCAGAAATACTAAAACAAGTCTGAAACATATATGTAGCCAATATTGCTTAACATGAAAGGCCTAAGACTCTGTCTAACTATTACTCTAGTCTATGAAGCCGTTAATGAAGTACTGAAAACACTGACTGCCTGTAAATGCTGAAAGACTGTAAAGTAATGATAATGCCCCGAAAGAACTAGGGATCACAAACAGCTGATATGAGAGTCCTAATGCTCTGAATCGTCAACCTGTAAATCATTACCTGCATGGTGAGATGCAGGACCCGGGCAAAAGGGACATCAGTACATTTGAATTGCACTGGTATGTAAAGCAACTGAAAGAAAGAACTATAAATGCTGAAACTAATGTTGAGCTGATAACTGAGAATTGATAATTGATAACTAAAATGATAACTATTGAAACTGAAACTAAAATGATAACTGATAGCTAATAACTGATAGCTGATAACTGAAATGTTAACTGATAACTGATAACTGAAATGATAACTGATAACTAATAACTGAAATGACAACTGATAGCTGAACTGAACAAATGAAGTAAGGTTATGAATACTCCCTCTTCTGAATGATGAACAACCTGTTTATCTGAATAAGCTACGGCCTCGGGCCCAATATATATGTGCACAAGCTATAGCCGCAGGCCCAAGTATACGTATACATAACTATGGCCTCAGGCCCAAAATGCATAAAGCATAAACTACGGCCTCAGTCCCAAACATGCATAAAGCATAAACTATGGCCTCAGGCCCAAGTATGCATAAAGCATATAAACTAAGGCCTTCGGACCAAATACAGGTGTTCAACATTCAAGGATTTAAAATCAGGAACTGAGAATCGTATTGCAATACATGATAATGAAATACTGAATCACACTGAGTCACATGATACTGGAATACTGGATCATACTAAGTTATATAATACTAGAATTCTGAATAGGACTAGACTGAGACATGTATTCTTGAACTGATTATGAACACTGAAACTTTAACTGTTTATGACATGCTGAGTAAGCTATACTGAGACTTAGGGACATCAAACCCAAGTCTATATTGAATACGAACTGAGCTCACAACGTTCAGAATGAAAGTCATAAACGAGTTATGAAGTTAGAGAATTGAAGTTCTACAACTATTCAAG
Organism: Nicotiana tabacum; assembly: GCF_000715075.1. NCBI lineage: Eukaryota > Viridiplantae > Streptophyta > Magnoliopsida > Solanales > Solanaceae > Nicotiana > Nicotiana tabacum. The sequence continues at coordinate 6,539,894 of NC_134084.1, read as the reverse complement.
GAACTAGGCTTAACTATATTTCTGAGGCAATTCATACGTCGTAAAAGAAACGTAGTGTGGGGAGAATCATTAACATTCCCAAATATAGAGAGTTAGCCTCACGTACCTTAACTTCCTGCTCTTGAGCGTAATACAACATTCGCCAACCCTTTCAACTTTAATCTATATCAATACAAGTCAAAGGGATTCCATATTAGCAATAATTCTCATGTTTTGGTCACTTGAGCATTTTCTCAAACACTTGGTAACATAAAGATTCATAGTCCTTATTAATGGTGTTTCTACACCCAACAAGCCATTCTCTTGATCCTCGATAAATTCTAAAATCTCAAATTTCTTATAATCAATGTCATTCTTCTTCACCCATAAGATAAACAACACCCTTAACCAGTAATCAACAATCAACAAGCCAAAATCTATAATTGTTCATGCTTTTCTATCAAACCCATCAACTCATATCTCATGAACTTGTAGTCTACAATCATTAATTCAACACTATAATCAATTAGAGGGTGAAGATATTACCTTCTTGACATTCAATCTTTTTGAATTCGAGTTCTAGGGTTCCTTCTCTCAACAATGACACCCCAATAAAATATCTAATGATTTGGAGGGTTTACCCATGTTAATAAGATGTTAGGAAATTGAAATTAACTTAGAATCACCATTAGAACTTACCTTGGGTGGTGGAGGGCCCCTTGAGGAGTTAGGTTTTTGAGAGCTTCCCTTTCTAGAGCAAGTTTTTATGTTTTAGGGCTGTGGGAGATGAAATATGGCTTTAAAATGACCCCCACGAGCGCGCCCGCGCACCTAGAGACCTGTCCTCTCTACTGACCACGCAAAACGGTAGTAACATTGCCTCACAATTAGCGCGGTCGCGCTACGGCGTGCAACCGGGCGCGCATATCGCATATTGTTCTGTAAAACATGCATAACATTTTGCACAAAGATCTGCTTGGGCTCCATAATATATCGTTGGAAATCTATTTCAAAGGCCTACAACTTTCATGCTTTACATTTTCACAAATTCCTTACACATATCCACTAAAAACTGCTAGAAGATAGACGTTCTGCAAACTTAGTCAATTTTGTCAAATCTTGTGCACCTCACTTTCCATCTTGATTTTGAAACAACTATTTTACCCATAATCATCCCGATGGGACATCACATGTCCAAAATATAACCTTACTACTCGTTTAACTCATTCATACCTAAGTCGAATTTGCGGGATGTTACACTATATGCATCGAAATCATTAGGCACCATGCTTTACCCCTTCGAATTCACTAGGACCGTTGTTGAGAACCACCCGCTTTGACTTGGCCCTGAATATAATCAACTCCATGATTCTTCTAGCACATGCACACCCTCTTGGTGAAGTACCTGGCATAATCACTTCCCTTGAACCCGTATTTATACAAAGCATAGATCCTGAATCCTTCCCCAAGTCTGAACATGAACCAATAAGGCCAACCATAGCCCACCTTTAACAATTCCTTTGCTCAAATTATCACTTATGCTCTTTTCCCGTAGCTAAAATAACTTACCAATATGCCGATAACCCGAAATCTCACAAGAAGATAACCATACAACTCATTCATAGGTGGTAGGACTCTCCCACTTAGCTTGAATCCACTATTACACATCCCTGAAACCCACCAAGATTCTTTATTTCTTACTGACATGACCTTGGGAAATTATACTGCCAGATTCCTCGAAATCCTTCAATTAGCATTTCATGGACACTCTGAGTCTTTATCAACATCCACATATTCGACCCCTTACCGGAATGGCCAGTAAAATCCTCCACAGAAGCTTCGCCAACCACGCGACCACTAGCCAGCTCACAGGGAATAACCCATATGTGGAAATCACTCTCCGACATCTTCCAATGCTACTACATGGGGTACAATCACTACGACATCAATAACCTATCCTGAGTCCGAGCTCACTCTCTAGTTGCACAAGTACATTCACCCCTCGTGGACATTAATTAGATGTGCGACAACATCCTTCCAATTCAAAGTTATGTTGTATCCTTCTTCATTCAAGTAGCTCCTTTCCGTTATATCAAATCTCCTACCGCATAATAGCCCACGCTCCAAATTAAATTCGTAGGTCCCAATCACCAATCTCTAAAATTCCCAAATCACTCTGAACTCTCCTCAAGGTGTGTAGTCATCCTACCACCATACCCATATGCAACTCCGCCACTCTCCCACTTCGCAAAACTCACCCCTTTAGTCGACTACTCAACCTTCGATTCTTATACCTGGCCTTCTAGAAATTTTAACCACCGCTTGACATTTTCCACATGTTCTTCCTCATTCTTTGCTGCTCAGTTATTGCCATAGATCGAAATTTATCTTGGTAGCATTTGAAGCAATAGACCGCTACCCACTTTTAAACCTTTCCAAAGGTCATCTTTCTCGAGCCGTCAGTATTAGGAAAACACCATCAATCCTGAACCACCGCACCCCGCAATCTCTGATAGCCGTTTCTCCAAAATTATTTCACACTATCCTACTCCAGAGGCAAATTGTAGAAGATCATAACACAGGCGAACTTAGTTTATTCAACAAGGACAACGACACCTCATCATAGAAGAAAGCTCCACCACACTCGCAAATACCAAGTCTCGTTACCCTATCGACCCAAACCTGAACATTCTCAGCTCGATTGCCTTTCCCCTGTCGGGAATAAAATACCGAATCTCTAGATCATGCACTGAGTAAACCTCCCTTCAAGTCGTTCACTACCCCGACACGTAGGCAAACATCCTACCATCATATCAATACTGCGGAATAATCATTCATAAGCATCATGGCAACTTGTACCTAGTCTCAGAGCTCTCAAAAGTACCGCTACTGAGCTGAAACAATAGAATATCCTTCCACAAGGCGACGATGATAGCTCAAACAACCCCGTAGGGAGAAATACCCCGCACCACATTCGTAGTACCATTACAATCCTTAAATTCTCGATTTATAACCAGTGTTTCGCGTCGCGTAAGATTGAGTAGGAAGGAAACAAGGGCATAAGCCTCAAGGAATCAAATCGCACGATGAGGAATCAAGAAGGTAAGTACTCCTAACAGCCTTGTAGCCTCCTGAAGATAAGTATAGACGTCTCCGTACCGATCCGCGAGACTTTACTAGGCTTGATCATGACTCATGAGACCTAAGGGAACCTAGTGCTCTGATACCATGTTGTCACAACCCAAAATCTACTAAGGGTCGTGATAGCACCGGACAACACTGTCAGGCAAGCCAACCACAATTTACTAGCAATTTCTCATTTTAATGATTTCCAAAATCACTTCTTTTAGTATTTAAACAATACATAGGAAATTCCTCTGAATAAAAAATGAAACATTTAACAACTTTCAAACTTTCTGAATATACCCATAGACATCCCAGAACCCGGTGTCATAAGTGCATGAGCAATTTCTAAGAGATAATGTAATACAACAACCGTCTAGAATACAATATCGAATAGAAAATAAATACAGTAATCTAAAAGAGACTCTGCTAGCTGTGGGTCGTCTCGAGAAGTGAAGCTCACCTAAGTCTTTATATCAACCATGCCACTATGCCACTAAGCACTAGTCACATATGCACCCGTGCAACAAATATGCACAACAAGTATAGTATGAGTACGAAAACAACGTGTACCCAATGAGTATGCCATCTAATCTCGAAGAAGTAGAGACGAGAGGTCAACTTCGACACTTACTAGTGGTCCAATAATGTTATATCAATAATATATTAAATCGGATTTCTATAAATATGTTTGCAATTCAACATGTTGAAGCAAGTAGACAATTCTTTCTTTTATTAAAATTTCCAAATTTCTCTTCATTATTTAAACATATTTTCATAAGCAGGGAAGAGGCAATAACAACTTCAATAAGTTTCAAGGAAAGCAATACAAGCATACACAAATCATGCCGAGGTCGTACGGCCCGATCCAATAATATTTAAACTGTGCACTACCGAGGGTCGAACGACACAAACCATAGATGCATCTATTACCCCGCTCGTGAATCATACATGCGACGCGATCAAATATAAATAAACACAACAATCAATCAATCAAGAATTCATCAAGGAACAATTATCCAAGGAAAAGCCAATTCTCTTTTAACAATTCAAGAAAATAAAGTTTAATATTTTTTAGAAATTCATTTACAAATTCGATGTGATTTAAGCAATTTAAATTGACAATAATATTAAAATTATTCCAAGTATAGCATGCTTTCGGGTCCTAGACTACCCGGACAATAGCATAATAGTAGCTACGTACAGACACTCGTCACCTCGTGCGCACGTAGCCCCCACAAATAGGAGCACATAACCAATTATTTCACTTATGAGGTCAATTCCCTCTTACAAGGTTAGAGAGGAGACTCACCTCGCTCTGAAGATCCATAACCGGCATTCCATGCCCTACCGAAGACTCGAATCGATGCTAAATGCTCCAAAACTAGCCAATAATTATGCAAATCCATTAATATATGTTCAATTACTCATTACAATCCAATTTGTAACAATTCCTAATCTCGTTCGAAAAATTGACAAAAACACCCTCGGGCCTACATGCCCGGATTCTAAAATTTTTCGAAGAATGAGTTTACCCATAGCCTCACGAACTCAAATATATAATTTACTCTCAATTTCATTCCCAAATTCGTGGTCAAAATCTAAAATATCCATTTTCTAGGTTTTCCCTCAAACCCCAGGTTTCTACCAATTTTCATGTCCAAATCCGTATATAATCATGTGTTTAAATTGGCTCTAATGGAAGAAATGGGATTAAAATGAACTCAACCCCCGATTTAAAAAAACATCACTGCCTCCAACATTTCCGCACCTGCGATCCCTTGACCGCTTCTGCGGTTCCGCATGTGCGGCCTTTCTACCGCTCCTGCGGTTTCTCACCAGGCCCCCTTTTCCGCTTCTGCGCCTCAACCGCCGCAGGTGCGGTCCCGCTTCTGCAGCTACATGAGCGCATCTGTGGTCTTTTCTCTTTTGGTCAAAACCGTATCTGCGCCCTCCTAGCAGCTTCTGCGGCTCCGCACCTGTGGTCAAAACCTCGCAGGTGCGGTTGCACTAGATACCAGCAACTTCAGCCTTTCCAAAATTCTATTTTCGATCCGTTAACCACCTGGAATCCAACCTAGGCCTCCGGGACCCCAACCAATCATACCACTAGTCCCAAAATACATTACGGACTTGCTCGAGGCCTCAAATCATATCAAACAATGCTAAAATAATGAATCGACCTCCAATCCAAGCTTTATGAACTTTAGAATCTCAAACTTCTACTTTCGTTGTTTAAACCTATCATATCACGTCCGATTGACTTCAAATTTGGCACACAAGTCATATTCGACATTACGGAACTGCTCCAACTTTCGAAATTGGAATCCAACCCCGATATCAAAAAGTCAAACTCTCGATCAAACTCTCAAAAACCTTCAAATTTCTATCTTTAGCCAAATGACTTCAAAATGACATACGGAACTCCAAATTCACTTCCGATCGTGCTCCCAACTCCAGAATCACCATACGAAGCTATTCCCAAACTCGAAATCCCAAACAGACATTGATAACTCTGAAATGCCATTCAACCCAAACTTATGAAATTCCTTCAGAATGCTAACTTCCACACTAGGCGTCAAAATGTTCCCGGGTCTTCCAAAATCTGATCCAGACATACGTCCAAGTCCAAAGTCATCGTACGAACCTACTGGAACTTTCGAATCCCGATTCCCAGGTCGTTTACTCAAAATTCCAATCTTAGCTAATTCTTTCAACTTAAAGCTTCCGAAATGAGAATTCTCTTTCCAAATTAACTCCAGACTTCCCGAAATTCCAGTCCGACCACGCGTACTAGTCATAATACCTGAAAGGAAGCTGCATATCGCCTCAAATTACTAAATGGCACACTTGAGATCAAAACAACCAATCAGATCGTTACATTGGTCTTTATGGTGAGAACGAAAACATAGTCGCCCCAAGAAATGAAGTACCCCCAGTCAACCCCGATAGAGTTCTGACCGTAGTTCCAATCGACATCAGCTCCCATATTTCCATTAATGGGAATTTGGGCATCGATCCTAAAATTAGAATCTGTAGAGATGCTCGAACAACCGATCAGAATGCACAAAGCGGTGAAGAAGGCGCAATTAGCCTTCGAATGATATTCGAAATGTTCCAGACTCAACAAGCTGCAAAAGCGTAACTCCAAAATCAGAATCGAGTGCCAAGCAGGATCAAGCCCAAACCTTCACTAGAAGTTGTTCACAGAATCGAACCAGTGTCACGACCCAAATTCCCCACTATCGGGACCGTGATGGCACCTAAAATTACAATCGCCACGCAAGCCAACACTATAATTCTATTCATATTTTCCTTTACCTTTTCTTATTAAAACTGAACAAAGCTGAATCAACGAAAATAAAAGAGGAAGTACATAATTAACTAATTAATCTTATACTATTAACATATACTGAAAACTTTTACCACCCAGAAACTAGTATCACAACTCATGAACTTTCTACACATTTATACAAATACTGGTCTGAAAGAAAAATACATCTGTCTCGAAAGTAAATAAAACAGAGAAATGAAATGTAGGAGGGGGTGACAGAGCCTGCGGACACCTTTAGGACTACCTCAGATCTCCTGAATGAAGTATCAGCAACCGACCTCTCGATCAGCCACTGCCACCTCCAAAATATGCACAGAAATTGTAGTGCAGTATCAGTACAACCGACCCCATGTACTGGTAAATGTCGAGCCTAACCTCTATATATATATATATATATATATATATATATATATATATATATATATATATATATATATATATATATATATATATATATATATATATATATATATATATATATATATATATATATATATATATATATATATATATATATATATATATATATATATATATATATATATATATATATATATATATATATATATATATATATATATATATATATATATATATATATATATATATATATATATATATATATATATATATATATAAATAGGACAGTAACTTGCATTTAATAAATACGGAACCCAATCGTTCTATCAATACTCAGCTATAACTAATCCTTAAGAGAGTTTCTATACCATATTAATGAATCTCAGAAGGAGAAGAATACATAAACAATAAATGATGCGGCGCGCATCCCGATCCCACCATGTAACCAATACAATATGAACATTCACCCTTATTACTCCTTGTTGCGGTGTGCAACCCGATCCCACCAGTCCACCTTTATTACTCCTCAATATATCACCATTATTCCTCTTGTTGCGGTGTGCACCCAGATCCCCCCTGTACACCCTTATTACTCCTTGTTGCAGCGTGCAACTCGATCCCATCGGACAATCACATTTCACCCTTATTCCTCCTATTGCGGCGTGCAACCCGATCCTACCATATCAGTACCAATCATAAAATAAGAACACGTATTTCAAAGTTTAGCTCAAATCCTCCACAACAATTATACCTTAAATTGTAACAACGGGAGGTCTATACAATTATGAAACTTCAACAGTTAATACTACACAATGAAACTAACCAAAGTGTACCATGAAGCACCAATAAACCAACTTAAACCAATAATGTAATATAATGACACTACAGAACATTGAATACCTTCAACAGAGAAAACCACATTTAACAAGAAGCAATTAGATTTGGAAGCATCAAAAAGCAAGTAGCAGTTAAGGCAGGAAAATAATATATTAGGAAATGGGGAAGGGAGCAGGCTAAACAGATAATTTGGCGGTGCATAGGTACTCGTCACCACATCTATACACCACACACATGGAATTTCACATAGTAAATAAGTCGGGGATCCCTAATCTCTCAAGTCAAAGTTAGACCAAATACTTACCTCAAGCTAACAGGTATTTCAAATCTCAAATACCGCTTTGCTTCTCGATTACACCATCAATTCACTCGTATCTAGTCATAATTAACTTAATACCATCAATGAATGCTAAAACAATCAATTCCAATGCATAATTATAGGTTTCCAACCATTTTCCCCAAAAATTCAAAACCCGACCCCAAGCCCGCTTGGTCAAAACTCGGAATTCAGACCAAAACCCGATTACCCATTCACCCTCGAGCCCAGATATAAAATTGGTTTTGGAATCCGACCCCAAATCGAGGTCTAAATCCCCAATTTATAAAAATCCCTAATTCTACCCAAACCCCCAATTTCTACCATAGAAATCTTAGATTTTTGGTTGGAAATTCATGAAATGTGATGGAAAATTAAAAGAATGTGAGTTAGGATCACTTTTAAAAGTTTTGGGGAAGAATTGGTCTTGGGAGAATCTCCTCTAGGGTTATAGGATTTGAAAAATGTGAAGAATGGGAGAAATCTTGTCTAACTTATGTTTTGAACAGCTGCAGATATCACATTTGTGACCTGAGCTTCGCAAATGCGAAGGAGCCATCGCAAATGCGAAGGAGCCATCGCAAATGTGAAGCCCTTCACAATCCTGCTGCCTTCGCAGATGCTAAGAAAGTGTCGTATTTGCAAATACTTTTCCTCGCAAATGCGAGTAAATATTCGCATTTGCGAACATGCCCTTCCCCAGACCCCCTTCGCAATTGCGAAGAAGTGTTCGCATTTGCGAACTCTGCTAGCCAAGGCTTTCTTCGCAATTGCGATCAATACCTCGCAATTTACATTGCCTTCTTGGTTTGCATTTGCGAAGCCTGATCTCGCCATTACGAGATCAGAGGCTTGCTACAGATACCAATTACATCAGCAAATATCTAAGTTCCAAAATCACTCTGTAGCCTATCCAAAACTCACCCGATCCCTCAGAGCTCCAAACCAAACATGCACAGAAGTCTTAAAATATCATACAAACTTGCTCATGTGATCAAATTGCCAAAATAACACCTAGAACTATGAATTCAACACCAAAACACATGAAAATTTCAAGATAGTTTCAAAACTTCCATTTTCTCAACCAAACGTTCGAATCACGTCAAATAAACTCCGTTTTCACCAAATTTCATAGACACGATGTAATTATCATATTAAACCTGTATCGGGCTCCGGAACCAAAATACAGGCCCGATACTAACGAGATCAAACATTTACCGATTTCTCAAAACCTTTGGAATTTCAATTTAACAATTTTTATCAAACATTCATTTCTTGGGCTTGGGACCTTGAAATTCGATTCCGGACATACACCCAGGTCCCATAATCTACTACGGACCCTCTGAGACCATTGGAGCACGGGTCCAGGTCCGTTTACCCAAAACGTTGACCGAAGTCAACAAAAATTAACTTTTAAATGCAAAAATTATTATTTTCTCAAATTTCCACATAAAGGCTTTTCGGAAATGCACCCGGACTACGCACGAAAATCAAAGAGAGGTAAAATGAGCTTTTTAAGGCCTCCGGACACAGATTCAAGTCCTAAAATAGAAGATGACCTTTTGGGTCATCACAACCAGCTCCGAAGAGCCCAAATGAGAGCGAATCGGGGACTGACCCCACCATTATGAAAATGCTCAAAGAACTCACAAAACGGATAAAATTGAGGGAGAAGAAGATTGAGGAAAATGATAAAAGGATAGAATCGTACAACTCCCGAGTGGATCAAATTCTGGGGGCACCCCCAATATTGGAAGGACTAGATTCTAAAAAGTTCGTGCAAAGTCCCTTCCCTCTAGTGTGGCTCTAAAGACAATCCATAAGAAGTTCCGTATGCCCGAGATTCTCAAGTATAATAGGACGACCAATCTGAATGAACACGTCACCTCATATACATGCGCCATCAAAGGAAATGACTTGGAAGATGACAAAATTGAATTTGTACTGCTGAAGAAGTTCGTGGAGACTCTATCGAAGGGTGCCTTAATATGGTATCATAACTTACCCCCTAATTATATTGATTCATTTGCTATGCTTGTAGATTATTTTGTAAAGGCACATGCCAGAGCCATTAAAGTTGCAAGGAGGAAGTCGGACCTTTTCAAGGTAAGGCAGAAAGATAACGAGATACTCAGAGAATTTGTATCTCGGTTCCAAGCGGAGAGAATGGATTTGCCTCCGGTCACCAATGAATATGTTGTTCAAGCTTTCACTCATTGTCTCAACGCTTGAAGTTCCATAGCTTCATAGCAGTTGAGGAAAAGTTTAATCGAATACCTGGCTGTCACTTGGGCCGATGAACATAATAGATATTAGTCGAAGATCAGGGTAGAGGATGATCAACTGGGGACTCCTTCGGGGTTAGTTTATCCTAGCAGGCCCATTGATAGGATTAAAAGGGACATCGATCAAGAGCCGAGTTCGAATAGAGATCGATATCAACCGTAAAATGGAGACCATAGAGGCAGCGGGTCTAGGCGAAGCTTCGTACAAAGTAAGAGGAGAAATGATCGACGTCAAAATTCATGGGGGCTTGGTGCCGAGGAAGATCACGTTAAATATCAAAAATTCGAATGAAGGTACGGCCTCATTCTAATTCTTTTTTTTTCGACTATCACTTGCAGGCTATCAACAAGGATCGACACGAAGCTTTGGATCTTAAAGCACACATTGCACTTTTTTTCCCTTAGACCGCTTTTGTCCTAAATGGGGTTTTATGGTGAGGTTTTTAATGAGGCAACCATTGTTCGTGCCAACTTAGAGAAATTCAATAGTATCCGAGGTTTCCTACAATAAGCCTCGAGTACTGGAAGCATTACCCCCGAATGTCTACTTTGTTGAGAGGAAACTACTTCGTGACAGCAGGGTCTCGATAGGAAAATATTGTAAGGGTCAAACGGTCAAATGAACCGTGCCCATATAGGTTACTTGAGCCCTAACATCAAACATGCACGCATGTATATCATCTATTAAGAGAAGTATTTTCCCTTGCCGATATCTCATGCCTTTAGAAAAATTTCCTATTTAATACTCTTGATCTATTGTGTAAACAGGCTTAAGGGCCAATCATGACGGAAGTTCGAACAACCAACCCCATGCTTGATGTGATGACCCAAAAGGTCATCACTTGTTTTAAAAGTAAATTATGTGTTCCAAGGCCTTAAAAACCTCCCCGATTTGTATACACAGCCCGGGCGTATATCCGGAACGCTTCTATGTGAAAATTTGATAGAAATGATAATTTTGCCTTAAGAAATTAAATTTAAGTTGACTTCGGTCAATATTTTGGGTAAACAAACCCGAACCTGTGATTTGACGGTCCCGGAGGGTCTGTAGAAAAATATGGGACTTAGGCGTATACCCGGAATTGAATTCTAAGGCCCCAAGCCCGAGAAATGAATTTTTGAAGAAAATTGTTTAACTGAAGTCTTAAGAGTTTTTGGAAATTTGAATGTATTTAAAATTGATGGTATCAGACTCGTATTTTGGTCTCAGAGCCCAGTACAGGTCTTATATGGTATTTAAGTTGGGCTTGTAAAATTTGGTAAGAAACGGACTTGGTATGACGTGAATCGGACCCTCAGTTGTTAAAATTTGAACTTAAGAGTTATTGAAATTTTCTTTTATTTTGATGCTAAATTTGTTGTTAAAGATATTATTTTGGCGGTTTGATCACACGAGTAAGTCTATATGATGTTTTTGGGTTAGTGTGCATGTTTAGTTTTGAGTCCCGGGGGATCAGGTGAGTTTTGGATGGGCCACGAGATGTTTTTACACTTAGGAAAAATTGCAGGTTTGCTGTTTCTGGTGTTCAGGTATTTTGTTCATTGCGTTCGTGTTACCCCAGTTGCGAACACATAGAGTTAATTAGTTGGGGGTCATTTTGTGCTATGCGATCGCACCATCCCCTCTGCGATCGCGAAGTGTAACTGGGCCTGGGGGGAGGCGAGCCCAGTACTCTATGCGAATGCGGCCTTGCAACCGCGAACGCAAAGGCCACTGGCCCGGTACTCTATGTGAACTCAGGCAGGCCCACACAAACCCGATGAAGGCCTGCCCAACTATATTAAATCAGATTTTAAAATGGGCAGAACCCTTTTCTTCCTATTTTTCGAACTAACAAGCCCTAGAGACGATTTTCTTCACCAAAGTTCATCCCCAAAGTGTTGGTAATTAATTCTAAACTCTACTTCTTCAATTACCCAACTAATTTCATCACTTTTTAATAAAAAAATCAAGAGTTTTCATGGTAGAAATTAGGAATTTGGGTAGAGTTAGGGCTTTTTGAATAATTGGAATTTAGACCTCGTTTTGGGGTTGGATTTTGAAACTAATTGCATACTTGAGCTCGTGGGTGAATGGGTGATCGGGTTTTGGTCCGAACCTCGAGTTTTGACCAAGCGGGCCCAGGGTCAATTTATGACTTTTTAGGGGAAATGATAGAAACCCTATAATTAAACATTGGGTATGAATTCTTTAGAACTTATTGATGTTGTTAAATTAATTTGGACTATATAAAAGTAATTTGGAGGCGAATTCTTAAGGAAAAGCGGTGTTTTAGGCTTGAGTTGGCCATGAAAGTTTGAGGTAAGTGTTTGGTCTAACCTTAGCTTGAGGGATTAGGAGTTGTGTCTTATTTTATATGTGTTAATTGTGGAGTACGACGTATAATTATGGTGACAAGTATCTATACATCGGTGTCAAGCATGCCCGTGAGTCACATATTGTAGTTGTTGTGACTCTGTTGTGATTTATTAAATGCCTAATATGATGATTTTCATTGTTGGTTCCCTTGCCGGGAAGTTATTGTTTATGATATTGTCTCCCTTGTCGGGATATTATTGTTACGACATTGTCTTCCTTGTCGGGATGTTATTGCTTACGATATTGTCTCCCTTGCCGAGATGTTGTTGTTATACTCTTGTTCCCTTACCGGAATTCTTTTATGATTGATGTTGATTTGTAAATGGGATCAGGTGGAACGCCGCTACGATGATATTTGAAATGAGATCGGGTTGCATGCCTGCAACAAGATATATGAAATAGGATCGGGTGGCATGCCGCCACAGTGATATATGAAATGAGATCGGGTGGCACGCCTTCACGGTGACATATGAAATGGGATCAGGTTGCACGCTTGAAACAAGATATATGAAATGGGATCGGGTGACACACCGCCACGATGATATATGAAATGGGATCGGGTTACATGCCTGCAACAAGGAAGAAATGAAAGTGAATACTGTGTTTGTTTTCCTTATTCTTTTTGGCATTTAAATTCTGGTTTCTTTACATTCCTCTTTTGGTATTCTGTTGATATCTGTCACTCCCCGCAGCATGTTTTCCCCTCCCATCTTTAGTTGTAATTATCTACTTTTACTTTTCCGCTGTCTATGATTTAACTGCACATGTTTATTTGGTAGTCTGGTCCTTGCCTCATCACTACTTCGCCGAGGTTAGGCTAGGCACTTTCCAGCACACGGGGTGTGTTGTGCTGATACTACACTCTGCATTGTGTGTAGATCCCAGTGCTGCAGCCTTTGGACCGTAGTGAGGTGGCTGCCTTTAGTCTATTCAGGTGACCCGAGGTAATCCTGTAGGCATCTGTAGGCCTTGGCGTCTCCTTCTATCATTTCCTTCTTATTTTACTTATTCAGAGATAGATTCGTGTATTTCTATTCAGACTTTATTTGTAGTATTCATAGATGGTCCGTGACATTGTGACGCCAAATTATGGGTAGAGTTGTACATAGACTTCCGCAGTTTGTATAAATATAAATTATCAAATTTCGTCTTCCGCACTATTTTTGTTATTATTATTTTCGCTGCTTTTGTTATGTTGTTTTGAAATTGTTAAGGGATTAAAAATGAAAATGGTTAAATAATTGGACTAATTGGCTTGCCTAGCTTTCATTAGTAGGCACCATCACGACTTCCGATGGTGGAAAATCGAGGTCATGACAAGTTGGTATCAGAGCTCTAGGTTGCTTAGGTTTCACAATTCACAGACAAGCTTAGTAGAGTTTGAGGGATCGGTACGGAGACGTCTGTATTTATCCCTAGAGGTTGCAGAGTTAGGAACAATTTCACTTCTATTCATCTATGTCATGCGATTTGGTTTCCCATTGCTAATTGAATTTCTACTCTGCTCTTTCGCAGATGGAGAGAGCACACGCTTCTTCATCCACCGACCAGCAGCCCGAGCCCCCAGCAGCAGCTCCTACGAGGGGCAAAAGGCGAGGTCGAGGCCGTGCTAGGGGCCGAGGCAGGGCCAGAGCTTATCCCAAAGCAGCAGCACCAGCGGCAGAGCCTCAGGTTGAGTTTGACGAGGAGGTTCCATCCTAGTTAGTTCCAGAGGGGTTCATCGTCACCCCAGTACTTTAGGATGCTCTGGTCTGTCTAGTGGGACTCATGGAGAGTGTCGCTCAAGCAGGCTTACTTCCTTTAGCACCAGCCATCTCTCAGGATGGGTGAGGAGCACAAACTCTCGCTACCCGCACTCCGGAGCAGATGGCTCCCCAATTTCAGACTTTATCAGCTCAGCCAGTTGGGGTAGTTCAGTCTGGTATTGTGGCACAAACCGTAGAGGGGCTAGCTATGTCTACGGATTCCTTGTGGAGATTGGACAGGTTTACCAATATCTTCACTACCACTTACAATGGTGCATCTTCTGAGGATCCCCAGGATTATTTAGACAACTGTCATGAGGTTCTTAGGAACATGGGGATAGTGGAGACCAATGGGGTCGACTTTGCTGCTTTTCACTTATCTGGATTCGCCAAGACTTGGTGGAGAGATTATTGTTTGGCTAGACCAGCTGGGTCACCAGCTTTGACTTGGGATCAATTTTCTTAGTTATTTTTGGAGAAATTTCTTCCAATCACTTAGAGGGAGAACTATCGAAGGTAGTTTGAGCATCTCCAGTAGGGTTCTATGACTGTTACCCAGTGCGAGACCAGATTCATAGACTTAGTCTGTCATGCTCTTCTTATATCCCCACTAAGAGAGAGAGAGAGAGGGAGTGAGGAGGTTTATTGAGGGACTCATTCAGCCTATTCGACTGCAGATGGCTAAGGAGACGGGGATCGAGATTTCTTTTCAGGATGCGGCCAATGTGGCCAGGAGAGTTGAGATGGTTCAATCACAGGGGAGTGGCCAGGGGTCCGACAAGAGGCCTCGTCATTCAGGCAGGTTCAGTGGTGCCTCATCTGGAGGCAGAAATTCTTTTGGTAGGGGCCATCCTCCCAGGATATTTCATTCAGCACTTCAGGCTTCTCATGCTGCGCCAGGTGGCCGTGGTTCTCATATGCAGTATCCTGACTAGCTGCCCTACAGTGCACCACCAGCTCCTATCAGTACACCTCCGCTCCAGAGTTTCTAGGGTCGTTAGTTCCAGCAGCCGAGGGCTTGTTTTACTTGTGGTGATACGAGGCATATTGCTAGATTTTGCCCTCAAGCACTGAGTAGTTCTCAACACCAGGGTTCCCGTGCCATGGTTTAGGCACCGAGTGTTCCACCACCTACTCATCCAGCTAGATGTGGAGGTAGGGGTGCTAGAGGTGGAGGTAGAGGTATTAGAGGTGGAGCTTAGGCCGCTAGAGGTGGAGGCCAGCAACCAGGAGGCCGTCCTAGAGAGCTAGTTCAGAGTGGTGGGCCCTAACCCCGATGTTATGCTCTTCCATCTATGCCTGAGGCTGAGGCTTCCGATGCAGTTATAACATGTACTATTCTGGTTTGTAGTAGAGATGCTTCAGTTCTATTTAATCCAGGATCTACATACTCCTTTGTGTCCTCTTATTTTGCACCGTATTTGATCATGCCTAGTAATTCTTTGAGTGCTCATGTATATGTGTCTACACCGGTGGGTGATTCTATTATGGTAGATCGTGTCCATCATTCTTGTATAGTGGTGATTGGGGGTCTTGAGACCCGAGTAGACTTATTACTTTTGGACATGGTTGATTTTGACATCATATTGGGGATGGACTAGTTATCACCTTACCACGCTATCTTGGACTGTCATGCCAAGACTGTGACCTTAGCCTTGCCGGGGTTGCCTCATTTAGAGTAAAGAGGGACTCCTGGTCATTCTACCCGTAGGGTTATCTCATATATGAAGGCTCTGCGTATGGTCGAGAAGGGGTGTTTGGCCTATTTGGCATATGTTCGTGATTCTAGTACTGAGGTTCCTTCTATGGATTTTGTACCTGTTGTTCGTGAGTTTTCTAAGGTATTTCCTTCAGACCTACTAGGTATGCCACCCGATAGGGATATTGACTTCTGCATTAATTTGGCTCCGGGCACTCAGCCCATTTCTATTCCGCAGTATCGTATAGCCTCGCCTGAGTTGAAAGAATTAAAGGAGCAGTTTCAAGATTTGTTGGATAAAGGATTTATTAGACCGAGTGTCTCGCCTTGGGGTACACCGGTGTTGTTTGTTAAAAAGAAGGATGGGACGATGAGTATGTGTATAGATTACCAGAATTCAAACAAAGTCACCATCAAGAACAAGTATCCATTGCCGATGATTGATGATTTGTTTAATCAGCTTCAGGGTGCCCAAGTGTTTTCTAAGATTGATTTGAGATCTGGCTACCATCAGTTGAAGATTAGGGCATCTGATGTTCCTAAGACAGCTTTCTGCACTCGTTACAGGCATTATGAGTTCTTAGTCATGTCATTCGGGTTGACAAATGCCCCAACAACTTTCATGGACTTGATGAACCGAGTGTTCAAGCCTTATTTGGATTACTTCATGATTGTCTTCACTGATGATATTTTTATTTACTCCCGCAGGTGAGAGGAGCACGAGCAACATCTTCGAGTCGTTCTTCAGACTCTGAGAGATAGTCAGTTGTATGATAAGTTTTAGAAGTGTAAGTTTTGGCTGAGTTCAGTAGCATTCTTGGGTCACGTCGTATCAGCAGAGGGTATTCAGATAGATCCGAAGAAGATAGAGGCAGTCAAGGACTGGCCTAGACCCATATTAGCTACAGAGATCCAGAGTTTCTTGGGTTTGGAGGGTTATTACCATCGTTTTGTGGAGGGGTATTCATCTATTTTGGCCCCGATCACCAGGTTGACCAAGAAGGGTGCCTAGTTCATATGGTCGGACGAGTGTGAGGCGAGATTTTAGAAGCTCAAGACAGCTTTGACCACAGCGCCGGTGTTGGTTTTTCCCACAGGTTCAGGGCCATATATAGTTTATTGTGACGCATCTCGTATTGGACTTGGTGCGGTGTTGATGCAGGATGGCAAGGTCATTATTTATGCTTCGCGGTAGTTGAAGATACATGAGAAGAATTATCTGGTTCATGATTTGGAGTTAGCATCCATTGTTCACGTATTTAAGATTTGGAGGCACTATCTATATGGGGTGTCATGTGAGGTGTTCATGGATCATAAGAGTTTGCAATACTTGTTCACGCATAAGGAGCTAAATTTGAGGTAAAGAAGGTGGATGGAGCTATTGAAAGACTATGATATCACCATCTTATATCATCCGAGGAGGCCAATGTAGTGGCGGATGCTTTGAGTAGAAAGTCAGTCAGCATGGGCAGTCTCGTGTAGATTCCGGTCGGTGAGAGATCGCTTGCTTTGGATGTTTAGGCTTTGGCCAATCAGTTCGTGAAGTTGGATGTTTCTAAGCTCAGCCATGTGTTAGCTTGCACAATCACTTATTCTTCTTTATTGGAGCGTATTCGAGATCGGCAGTATGAGGATGTAGCACTCATTTGTGTGTCCTTAGGGACATGATGTAGCACGATGGTGCCAAGCAGGTTACATTAGGAGATGATGGAGTTCTGAGGATGCACGGTCGTATTTGTGTGCCTAATGTGGATGGACTTCGTGAGTTGATTTTAGAGGAGGCCCACAGTTTCCGGTATTCTATTCACTCGGGCGCCGCTAAAATGTATTCGGACTTGCGGCAGTATTACTGGTAGAGGCGGATGAAGAAGGATACTTTTGCATATGTGGCTCGGTGTTTGAATTGTCAGTAGGTAAAGTACGAGCATCAGAAGCCTGGTGGTCTGTTTCAGAGGATTGAGCTTTC
This sequence comes from Nicotiana tabacum, assembly GCF_000715075.1. Lineage (NCBI taxonomy): Eukaryota > Viridiplantae > Streptophyta > Magnoliopsida > Solanales > Solanaceae > Nicotiana > Nicotiana tabacum. The sequence goes on along the minus strand of NC_134084.1, from coordinate 6,521,891 downwards.
TAAGTGGAAGTGGGAGCATATCAGTATGGATTTCGTTGTTGGACTCCCGCGGACTCAGAAGAAGTTCGATACAGTATGGGTTATTGTTGATAGGCTGACCAAGTCAGCGCATTTCATTCCTGTGGCAGCCTCGTATTCTTTCGAGAGGTTAGTTGAGATCTATATTCAGGAGATTGTTCGTCTTTATGGTGTGCCCGTGTCTATTATTTCTGACTAAGGTATGCAGTTTACCTCACATTTCTGGAGAGCAGTTCAGCATGAGTTGGGCACACGAGTCGAGTTGAGCACAATATTTCATCCTTAGACGGACCGACAGTCCGAGCGTACTATTCAGATTTTAGAGGATTTGTTCTGAGCATGTGTTATCGGCTTTGGAGGTTCTTGGGATCAGTTCCTGCTTTTAGTAGAGTTTTCCTACAACAACAGCTACCAGTCGAGCATTCAGATGGCTCCCTATGAGGCACTATATGGTAGGCGGTGTGGGTTTCCAATTGGATGGTTTGAGTCGGGAGAGGCTCGGTTGTTGGGAATAGAGTTAGTTTACGATGCCTTGGATAAGGCTAAGATTATTCAGGATAGGCTTCGTACAGCTTAGTCTAGGCAGAAGAGTTATGACGACTGCAAGGTTCGTGATGTGGCATTTATGGTCGAAGAGCGAGTGTTGCTCCGGGTGTCGCCCATGAAGGGCGTGATGAGATTTGGGAAGAGGGGCAAGCTAAGCCCTAGGATCATTGGTCCTTTTAAGATTCTTGATCGAGTGGGAGAGGTGGCTTATAGACTTGCGTTGCTGCCGAGTTTGTCAGCTGTGCACCCAGTGTTTCATGTGTCCATGCTTCAGAAGTATCACGACAATCCATCCCACGTGTTAGACTTCAGCACTGTCCAGTTGGACAATGATTTGACCTATGAGGAAGAGTCGGTGGCCATTTTGGACCGGCAGGTTTGTCCGTTGAGATCGAAGAGTTATCCTTCTATTAGTGTTTAGTGGAGAGGTCAGCCTCCCGAAGAAGATATCTAGGAATCCGAGTCCGATATGCAGAGCTGATATCCCCATCTTTTCCTCGACTTAGGTACTTCTTTTCTATGTCTGTTCGTGGACTAACGATTGTTTTAGAGGTAGAGAATGTGATGACCCAAAGGTCATCACTTATTTTAAAAGTAAATGCTATGTTTCGAGGTCTTAAAAACCTTTTTTATCTTACCTCAATTTGCGTGCGCAGTCTGTGCATATATCTGGAATGCTTCTATGTGAAAATTTGATAGAAATGCTAATTTGGCCTTTAAAAATTGAATTTAAGTTGACTTCGGTCAATATTTTGGGTAAACGGACCCGAACCCGTGATTTGACGGCCCTGGAGGGTCCATAGAAAAATATGGGACTTAGGCGTATGCCCAGAATTGAATTCCGAGGCCCCAAGCCCAAGAAATGAATTTTTGAAGAAAATTGTTTAACTGAAGTCTTAAGAGTTTTTGGAAATTTGAACGTATTTAAAATTGATGGTATCGGACCCGTATTTTGGTCTCGGAGCCCCGTACAGGTCTTATATGGTATTTAAGTTGAGCTTGTAAAATATGGTAAGAAATGGACTTGGTATGATGTGAATCAGACCCTCGGTTGTTAAAATTTGAACTTAAGAGTTATTGAGATTTTCTTTGATTTTGATGCTAAATTTGTTGTTAAAGATGTTATTTTGGCGGTTCGATCGCACGAGTAAGTCTGTATGATGTTTTTGAGTTAGTGTACATGTTTGGTTTTGAGCCCCGAGGGCTCGGGTGAGTTTTGGATGGGCCACAGGATGTTTTTACACTTAAGAAAAAATGCAGGTTTGTTGTTTCTAGTGTTCAGGTATTTTGTTCATTGCGTTTGCGTTACCCCAATCGCGAACGCATAGAGTTAATTAGTTGGGGGTCATTTTGTGCTATGCGATGCACCCTCCCCTCCGCGATCACGAAGTGCAACTGGGCCTGGGGGGAGGGGAGCCCAGTACTCTATGCGAACACAGCCTTGCAACCGCGAACGTGAAGGCCACTAGCCTGGTACTCTATGCGAACGCGGGCAGGCCCACGCGAACACGATGAAGGCTTGCCCAGCTATATTGAATCAGATTTTAAAATGGGCATAACCCTTTTCTTCCTATTTTTCGAACTACCAAGCCCTAGAGACGATTTTCTTCACCAAAGTTCATCCCCTAAGTGTTGGTAATCAATTCTAAACTCTACTCCTTCAATACCCAACTATTTTCATCACGTTTTAATCAAAAATCAAGAGTTTTCATGGTAGAAATTAGGAATTTGGGTAGAGTTAGGGCTTTTTGAGTAATTAGAATTTAGACCTCGTTTTGGGGTCGGATTTTGAAACTAATTGCATACTTGGGCTCGTGGGTGAATGAGTGATCGGGTTTTGGTCCGAACCTCGTGTTTTGACCAAGCGAGCCCGGGGTCGATTTTTGACTTTTTGGGAAAAATGACAGAAAACCTATAATTAAGCATTGGGTATGAATTCTTTAGCACTTATTGATGTTGTTAAATTAATTAGGACTAGATACAAGTAATTTGGAGGCGAGTTCTTAAGGAAAAGCAGTGTTTGAGGCTTGAGTTGGTCGTGGAGGTTTGAGGTAAGTGTTTGGTTTAACCTTAACTTGAGGGATATGAGTTGTGTCTTATTTTTTATGTGTTAATTGTGGAGTACGACATATAGGCATGATGACGAGTGTCTATACGTCGGTGTCAAGCATGGTCGTGAGTCTCATATTGTAGTTGTTATGACTCCGTTGTGATTTATTAAATGCCTAATATAATGATTTTCATTGTTCGTTCCCTTGCCGGGATGTTATTGTTTATGATATTGTCTCCCTTGCCGGGATGTTATTGTTACGACATTGTCTCCCTTGCCGGGATGTTATTGCTTAAGATATTGTCTCCCTTGTCGGGATGTTGTTGTTATACTCTTGTTCCCTTGCCGGGATTCTTTTATGATTAATGTTGATTTGTAAATGGGATCGGGTGGCACGCCACCACAGTGATATTTGAAATGGGATTGGGTTGCACGCCTGCAACAAGATATATGAAATGGGATCGGGTGTCACGCCTCCATGGTGAGATATGAAATAGGATAAGGTGGCACGCTCCACAGTGAGATATGAAATAGGATCGGGTGGCACACCGCCATGGTGATATATGAAATGGGATCGGGTTGCATGCTTGCAACAAGATATATGAAATGGGATCGGGTGGCACGCTGCCATGGTGATATATGAAATGGGATCGAGTTGCAAACCTGCAACAAGGAAGAAATGAAAGTGAATACTGTGTTTGTTTTCCTTATTCTGGTTAGCATTTAAATTTTTGTTTCTTTACATTCCTCTTTTGGTATTCTGTTGATATCTGATACTCCCCACAGCATGTTTTCCCCTCCCATCTTTAGCTGTAATTATCTGCTTTTATTTTTCTGCTATTTATGATTTAACTGCACATGTTTATTTGGTAGACTGGTCCTAGCCTCGTCACTACTTCATCAAGGTTAGGCTAGGCACTTACCAGCACACGGGGTCGGTTGTGCTGATACTACACTCTGCACTATGTGCAGATCCCGGTGTTGCAGATTTTGGACCATAGTGAGGTGGCTGTCTTCAGTCCATTCAGGCGAGCCGAGGCAGTCCTGTAGGCGTCCGCAGGCCTTGGCATCTCCTTCTATCATTTCCTTCTGTTTTTACTTATTCAGAGATAGATTCGTGTATTTCTATTCAGACTTCATTTTTAGTATTCATAGATGGTCCGTGACGTTGTGATATCAAATTCTAGGTAGAGTTGTACATAGACTTCCGCAGCTTGTATAAATCTAAATTATCAAATTTCATCTTCCACACTGTTTTTGTTATTATTATTTCCGCTGCTTTTGTTATGTTGTTTTGAAATTACTAAGGGATTAAAAAGGAAAATGGTTAAATAATTGGACTAATTGGCTTGCCTAGCTTTCACTAGTAAATGCAATCACGACTCCTGATGATGGGAAATCTAGGTCGTGACACTTGAGGACGGCCGTCCGCAAAACAAACGAAATTGAACTACTAAAATTTTGAGACCATAAGACCTTAAAGGCAATCCTTGATTTTATAGGCCATGGACACCCCTCTCAGGGCTCGAAGTGAAAGAAAAAATAAGCCCAAAGGGCAAGTTTCGAACTAAGGAGGCTACGGCCAAACTAACGTGGATTGGAGATGTCCAAAATCCGTAACAAATACAAAGGCCTAAGGGATACTTCTACTTCGAGTTCGAGCATGTCCTCACTCGATCATAAAAGCCTAAGGGCTATCTTAACCCGAATTCGAGCAAACTCTCACTTGGGGATTATCTATAAAGCCTAAGGGCTAACTTTGCCTCGTATGAGCAAATCCTCACTCGACTATAAAGCCTAAGGGCTAACTTCACTTCGAGTTCGAGCAAGTCCTTACTCGATCATAAAATCCCAAGGGCTATCGTAACCCGAGTTCGAGCAAACTCTCACTCGGGGACTATCTATAAAGCCTAAAGGCTAACTTTACTTCGAGTTCGAGCAAATACTCACTCGACTATAAATCCTAAGGGTTAACTGCACTTTGAGTTCGAGCAAGTCCTCACTCAATCATAAAAGCCCAAGGGCTATCTTAATCTGAGTTCGAGCAAAGTCTCACACGGGGACTATCTCTAAAGTTTAAGGGCTAACTTCACTTCGAGTTCGATTAAGTCCTCACTCGATCATAAAAGCCCAAGGGCTATATTAACCCGAGTTCGATCAATCTCTCACTTGGGGACTATCTATAAAGCCTAAGGTCTAACTTTACTTCGAGCTCAAGCAAATCTTCACTTTACTGTTAAGCCTAAGAGCTACTCAAACTCTAGTTCAAGTGGTCATTCGGGGTCCATCGATCTCGGTCGAAAGAACAAAGCCCGAGCATGGATTACTTCAAAGGTCTCCCTCCAAAACTGACACTTGGTGCACTCCTTAGCCCGAACTTGAGCGGTTTCTTTTTGCTGAATAATTTTAGATGTTTTGGCTATTTTGTTTTCGTAAGCAAGGAAGAATAGAGATTGGAATATTTGGTATTTCGGGAAGAACAAGCAAAGAAAGTCAAAGACTCAATTTGTTTCTTGTCTTTACACTCCAAAAAACTATGGGACTATCTGTATACTGTCAAAATTGGGCTTGTATAATTTTGCATGATTGACCGAAATCGGGGTGGTAGATCAAGGCTCGGTCTCAGTTATATCGGACCATGATACACATATGGGTTGGTAAGCTCGTGGATCAATGGTTGAGCAAGATCGAGATTGAAATAGGAAAGAGATCGAACGAGATCGAAAAACACCTACCAGGTCGAATAACAGAAAGCTGAGATATTCGTGATCGGGCAAGGTTTGTGGTGGAAACCTCGACACGTATCAAGTTGGGACTGGTTATTTAGCCCATTATGATATTTACTTCCATAATTAGAACTATACCATAAATAGGATTCCTCTATTATATAAAGAGGGCCCTAATCATCTTATAATAATCTTACATTCACGCATATTAAAGCAATGCAATACTTTATGTCTAGCTTATATTCTTGTTCATTAGTTTTCTTATTTCTTAACTATTCGGATACTGATCAGTTCGAGGGCACTCAAGCTCGAGGGCTGAATACTTTCCAACAATGGTTTGCTTTATCTTACTGTTAATTTCTATCACTAATCTTTACATTTATAAATTGGTATTTGGTGAAAGCACGTGTCCTTAAAACCATATTATAAGTTTAATTATTATCCAATTTTTAGCATCTCATTAATTTATCTAATTTATTGATTGACGGGGTTAATATTGCTCGTAGCCTTCTCCCAAAGTACAACTCGCCTATTCAAGCTAAATTAACGCCTATATTTACATGGAATTAGGATTAACAAGAACGCATTTATAATTCCCGTATAATAAAAAAGCAAGGCGATTAGTTATATTCCTATCCTAACCGCAAATTCGTTCCCGATACTCGAGTTCAAGATCTTGGTCTACTCAATCTTATATGCAATCTAGAATTTCCTCTCCCGAGTTCAATCCTAGATTCGTAAATAATATTCAATTGGTGATCAAACAATCAAATAATTAAGCACAAGATTGAATAAATAAACCAATATGATAAAAATAAGAACAATTCAAGTTTCAAACTACAACGTTCATCTAACACCAAAAACTCTAGAACTAATAAACTATGAGATTAAAGGAAGAGAAGAGAAGAAAAACTAGTTAGATGCCTCCTCCAAACGTGGTGTGTATTCCTCCACATGAATTCTCCTTCAAAGTCTGTTAGATATCCTCCAAATTAGGTTTAGGACCCCTTTTATACGAGTTGCGGGGGGGGGGGGGGAGGTCTTGGGCCGAAATAACCTTATTCCGGGCGAAGTTGGAGAGGTTTTCCGTCACCAGCGTCCAGATCAACGCCCCATGCTGGCCCTGACGCTGGATTATTGAGCATTCTACCTGGAGCGCCACATGCGGCATGGGGCGCTGCCTGTGGCGCTGAAAATTCAACCTTTTTTTTTTCCGTCCGTTTTGGCTCTAATCTCGCACCTTTCGCCCCCAATTACTTCCGGATGATTCCTACATATACAAATACCACAAATAAGTATAAATCAATAAATTTCACATTCGAAATCTACAAAACACGAGTAAAATTTGCGGCAATATACATATACGTATATATACTTTAAGCTAAATATCAATTGACATAATTGATCAATAGATATTCATGATAGCAATGGAGTTCTTTAAATTTGTATGTTCTTTGGATTTTAGCCACATAATATTTGTTGACACTCCAATATATACATACTTTATTACATCAGCTTTATAGGGTATGGTATATAATGTTGATTAATGATTGCAAAATATTTACCTATGAGGCTATGAATCAAAATTAATTATAGGAACTTTAACATCTTATGTATAGTTAATAATATTATTCTCCATCTATACATCCAGGAAAATGACACAGTCGCTATTTAAAAAATTAAAATTTCTTAAACAATGTGTTTTCAAAAATTGTTTAAATACTTTTAACTATAAAAAATGATAATTCATACGGAGTAGTATTTTTTATGTAACTTTTAAATATGACTTTATTTTTTTATAAAATTTGAAAATTAAGAACCAACTTCACATTAAAATTTTCTATTTTTTAGAAAAAATTGAAAATTTACATTCGGCTTTACATTTTAAAAAACTTCATATTAATTCAAATTACGTCATTCTTGTTGATAGGAAAATGAATTATTCACGAAAAGGAAAGAGAGACGTCCACCTAAAATTAATTATTTCTCCAATTTATCAAAGGATAAGATAATAGTGCTAACAACTAAATAATTCATAATTAAGATAAGCAAATAATCAGGAAGCATGATCTACCTACCTGTTTTTTGAAAGTAATGAAAGATGACCCAAAAATTATTTCTTTTTCTGTCTCCGAATTCCTTGATAAATAGTTACTTGCATCTTGTGTTTATGGGAGCATCTTGTATTATAATACCGAGTTCATTTGAATCCTAATATTTTCTATGCGGAATATAAATTTATTTGAAAAATTTACTAAAATTTACAACAAAAATAAATATGAATTCATAACTTTAGGGGTTGCTCTAATGGTAAGCAACCTCCACTTTCAACTAAGAGGTTGTGAGTTCGAGTCACCCCAAAAGCAAGGTGGGGAGTTTTTGGAGGGAAGGATGATGATAGTCTACTTTAGAAATAGCCTCTCTAACCATGGTAGGGGTAAGGTCTGCGTACACACTACCCTTCCCAGACCCCACTAGTGGGATTATATTGGGTTGTTATTGTTGTTGTTGTTGTTGTTGTATAACTTTAAAAAATATGAGGTTCAGTGTTAATAATTTTCAAGGCTGAACCCATAAATTTTAAATCCTTAATCTGCCTCTACTTAATAAACAATCTTGTTATATTTTGCTTTTAATGTAGTTTATTTTCTTTATAAATCTGGATTTGGTTCTGTGAAAATAAATTCTATGATAATTGTAATAGTGTTTGGTTTGTGATGGAATTTTGGCACGACCCCAAAATCAACCCGGTCGTGATGGCGCCTATCATAGAACTAGACCAGCCGACACAAACCCAAAACCAATCAATTTTTATTCTTAGGATAAAATCAAAGATAATTAACAATAAACCTTTAAAAAATGTTTAAAACAAAATAACAGTGCAGAAAGAAAGCCCGACATCGGGATGTCACTAGTCATGAGCATCTACTATCACTGTCTGACAACATTAAGACCAACATGGTCGGGAAAATCACTGAATACAACTAAGGGAGAATGTGGAGGGAGGAAAGCAGGGCTGCGATCGCCAGACAACTACCTTGCTAACTCCGTTTAACCTGCCACTGAGTAATCAACACCTGCCATCGGGTTCAGAAATTCCTGAATCTGCACACAAGGTGCAGAGGGAAATGTGAGTACGCCAACTCAGTAAGTAATAAAAGTAAATAGAGACTAAGCAATAAGAAAAAACATAACCCATATTATAACACCACAATAAGTACAGTATGTTTCCAAATAGTATATAAATCAAATCATCTCGTTAAAATTCCAATTTCAGTAAAAATCCTCTGAAAATGTCTTTCAATAATTTTTCAAACGAAGTGATAAAATAATGAGTAAAAATAGTGAAAACATAATCAGCCCCTCAGGCAAAACTCACTCGTATACAGCCCCTCGGGCAACATAAATCACAAACTGCCCCTTGGACAAGACATGTATCATAAACCACCCCTTGGGCATAACATCAATAAGAACCAACCCCTCAGGCTACTTCACAGTCACTCGTAATCAGCCCCTCGGGCACAACATGAATCAAGGTCAGCCCTCGGGCAACATCATATCACTCACTTTGGGTACTCGCGTTCACTGGGGGTGTTTAGACTCCAGATGGGCTCGTACAGCCCAAGCTCTACAACAATCCATCTCGTGGCATAAATCAGTCAGTCCCTCGGCCTCATAACAACAAGCCACCTTATGACATAGATCAATCAGGCCCTCGGCCTCACAATATCATGAATTAGTAACAACCTGCTGTGGCGTACAGCCCGATCCCATAACATCCTCACAACACAGGCCCTCGACCTTACTTAGTCAGAAACCTCTCAAGCCACTCGGGCTAATAATAAAATAAGGTGTTCAGCCCAAAATATCATTTATAGTATCAAAACGGAGTAAATAAGGCTGAGTTATGAAATCAGTAAAACACTACATGACTGAGTACATGTATTAAGTCAAAACAGTAAGAAATAGTAGTAAAGCCCCTAAGGGTCCAAACAGCTTGGCATAAGGCCCAAATATGGCATTCAACCCAAAATATAGTAATACTTTCCAAAGCACAGTAGTATCAAATAGTTTTCAGTCAAATATGCGACTTAATAGTCGTACGGGACGGACCAAGTCGCAATACCCAGTGGTGCACGCCCACGCTCGTCATCTAGCGTGTGCGTCACCTCAAAGTAGTGAAATGATGTGAAATTCGGGATTTCATATCCCCAGGACAAGATTTACAGTCATTACTTACCTCAAGCCGGACAAAACTCTAACCCGCGATGCCCTTACCTCTCGACTCGGCCTCAAATCGCCTCGAATCTATCCAAAATCAGAATCATATCATCAATACATGCTAAAGGAACAAAACCTATGTAAAAATTATCAAATTAGATCAAAAATCCCGAATTTGCTCAAACCCGGCTGCCGAGCCCACGTCTCAAAATCCGATAAAAATCACAAAACTAGAAAGATGATTCACTCACGATTCTACCCATATCAAATTCACCAAAATCCGGCGTCAAATGGACATCCAAATCCCTAAAACCGATTCTCCAATTATCTTCCATTTCCCCCAATTTACACCCCAAATTCCCAAATTAAATGATAAAACTCAAGACACAATCTTGGAATTTAACCAAATTTGAGTGAAGATCACTTACTGTCACGACCCTAAACCCGGACTCAATCGTGATGACGCTCTCGTGAAGACAAGGCCAGTCGACACAACACACAATTCATTTTAAACAGTTAAATAGCATAATTAAGTCATGAACATGTTCAAATCCCAATAGAAATAGTAAAATAGTATAATTTGCGGAAAATCAACACTGGCCGACATCGGGGTGTCACCAATCATGAGCATCTAACATAAGTCTAGAACTATGAAAGGGGAACTACACAGTCTATTACAATATCCGGTACAAGAGAAAGAAATATAATAAGAGGGAGAAACACTGGGCTGCGAACGCTGAGCAACTACCTAGTGAACTCCGAAAATTTGCTAGAAGCTATGAACCCTCGCTAGCAAGACCTAAAATGCCTAAATCTGCAAATAGGGTGTAGGAAGTAAAGTGAGTACTCCAACTCAGTGAGTGATAATAATAAATGAAGGCTGAGCGATAAGAAATCACGTAAAAATACAACAACATGCTATAAGGAGGCAGAGTAAAACCAGTAAAATATAATTAAACAGTGAAATCTCATAAAACACCTTTTAACAGTTAAACAAGTAAATGAAAGGCAGCTAGAAAAGATAAACACATAAAATCTGCCCCTCGGGCACAATGTCAACAGAATCAATCCCTCGGGCAATAACATGGAACAACACCAGCCCCTCGGGCTATATCTTATATCACAATGGGTACCCGCGCTCACTGAGGGTGTGCAGACTCCTGGAGGGGTCTTTACGGCCACAGCGCAATATCAAGCCATCTCGTGGAATAATCACATAGGCCCTCGGCCTCATATCAACAAGCCACCTTGTGGCGTACAAATCTCAGGCCTTCAGCCTCATAATTAAAATCAGTGTTTCCTCACAACATCGGCCCTCAGCCTTACTCAGTCAGAATCTCATAGCCCCTCGGGCAACAGTAAAACAAGGTGCACAACCCAAAATATCATTTAATGTGTTAAAATAGAGTAAACATGGCTGAGTTATGAAAACTATAGAAATAGCATGACTGAGTTCAAATGTAAAGTCAAAATAGTAAGGAAATATGAATAAAAATCCCCTAAGGGTTCAAATAGTTGGCACGAGGCCCAACTATGGCGTTCAATCCAAATCATGATAATAGCAAATAGTTTTCAGTCAAATACATGGTAAAACAGTCATTTGGGATGGACTAAGTCCCAATCCCCAACAGTGCACGACCCCACGCTCGTTATCTAGCACGTGCGTCACCTCAATATAGCACAATGATGTGAAATCCGGGGTTTCATACCCTCAGGACAACATTTACAATCATTATTCACCTCTATCCGGTCCGGACTCTAGCCTACGATGCCCTTTCCTCTCGAATCGGCCTCCGGATGCTCCAAATCTAGCAAAAATCAGAATCGAGACGTCAAAATATGCTAAGGGAACGAAGCCCAAGCAAAAATAATCAATTTACAACATAAATCCCAAAATTGGTCAAACCCGAACCCCAGGACCATGTCTCATTCCGACAAAAATCACAAAACTAGAATCCTTACACTCTCACGAGTTCATACATAACAAATGCATCAAAATCCGACCAAAAACGACCCCTCAAATCCTTAATCAAAGGTCTCCAATCTTAAGCCCTAGTTTTCCCAATTTTTAACCTTTAATTTCCATTAATCTTAGGCCAAATTAGTGAAATAATACCATAGGAACGAGTTTTAGGTCCAAAATCCTTACCTCAATGAAGTTCCCTTGAATCCTTCTTCAAATCGCCCAAAAAGCTCCAAAGACCGACTTAAAAATGGTGGAATAGCTCAAAAATCACGAAGGAATGAATTTTGATGCTCTGGCCCAGGCATTTCGCATCTGCGGCCCCCTCTACCGCTTCTGCGGTAATGCTTTTATGGTCCAAGATGCCGCTTCTGCGGTTTTCACTTATTCCCCAGCTTCTGCATCTGCGGTGCACCTTCCGCACCTGCGCCATCGCAGGTGCGGCTCCTCAGCCGCTTCTGTGGCTCCAGCCTTCATAGCCCCTTTTCTTCTTCTGCGACTCCTAAATCGCTTCTGCGTGACTGCACCTGTGGTCCCCTAGCCGCAGGTGCGGTTATGACAGCAAATTCCACACTTCAGCTGCCAAACCAAATTTTCAAACTCTCCGTCAACCATCCGAAATCACCCCGAGGCCCCTGAGACCTCAACCAAAAGCACAAACATAACCCTTAACCTTATTCAAACTCGTACCAATCTTTAAAACAACCCAAACAATATCAAATAAACCAAAACACATCGAATTCAAGCCTAAGTTTCCAAAATCTTCTAAGTTACGCTTTGATCAAAAAACCAACCAAACCACGTCCGAATGACCTGGAATTTTGCACACACATCCCAAATGACACAATAGAACTATTGCAACTCCCGGAATTCCATTCTGACCCCTATATCAAAATCTCACCTAACAACCGGAAAACGCCAAAAATCCAATTTCGCCAATTCAAGCATAAATCTACTACGGACCTCCAAAACACGTTCTGCTCACAGTACTAAGTCCCAAATCACCTACCAAAGCTATCCGAACCATCAGAACTCACAGCCGCGCCCTTTCTTACATAAGTCAACATCCGATTGACTTTTTCCAACTCAAGCTCACTCAAAAGAGACTAAGTGTCTCAAACATTACCAAATCCTTTCCAAACCCGAGCCAACTAATCCGAAAACACATAAAACCGATAACCAAAGCAATAAAAAGCAAAAATGGGGAAAATAGAGCTATAACTCATGAGACGACTGGCCGGGTTGTCACATCCTCCCCCGCTTAAACAAACGTTCGTCCTCGAACGAGTCAAGAAACATACCTAAAGCCTCAAACAGGTGAGGACATCTGCTCCGCATCTCCCGCTCGGTCTCTCAGGTTGCCTCCTCCACGGACCGACCTCTCCACTGCGCTTTCACTGAAGCTATATACTTTGATCTCAACTTTCGAACCTGACGACCCAAAATAGCTACTGGCTCCATATCATAAGTCAAATCAACATCTAACTGAACCGCGCTGAAATCTAGAACATGAAACGGATCACCAATATACTTCCGAAGCATAAAAACATGTAACACCGGATGCACACTCGACAAGCTGGGTGGTAAAGCAAGCTCGTAAGCCACCTTTCCAATCCTCCGAAGCACCGCAAAAGGCCCAATGAACCTAGGACTCAATATACCTTTCTTTCCAAACCTCATAACACCCTTCATGGGTGAAACCTTCAATAGAACCTTCACACCAGCCATGTAGGACACATTCCGAACCTTCCTGTTAGCATAACTCTTTTGCCTCGACTGCGTTGTACGAAGCCTCTCCTAAATCACCTTCACCTTTTCTATTGCATCCTGAACCAAGTCTGTCCCCAATAGCCTAGCCTCACCCGGCTCAAACCAACCAACTGGAGATCTACACCGCCTCCCATACAAAGCCTCATATGGAGCCATCTGAATACTAGACTATGGAGCCATCTGTTATAAGCAAACTCTGCGAGCGGTAGAAACTGATCCCATGACCTTCTAAAATCAATGACACAAGCGTGCAACATGTCCTCCAATATCTGAATAGTGTGCTCGGACTGCCCGTCCGTCTGAGGGTGAAAAGTTGTGCTCAACTCAACCTAAGTACCCAACTCTCGCTGCACAGACCTCCAAAATTGTGAAGTAAATTGGGTGCCCCTATCTGAAATGATGGAAATTGGGACACCATGAAAATAAACAATCTCCTAGATAAAGATCTCTGCCAACTGTAAGCACGTGATTTTTGCCTTATGAAAGAATTACTCCCAAAAAATTCAAAGTAAAACAATTTTCCTTTGTGTGCAATTTTTGTTATTTTTGTGGTATTTTTGTATAATTATTTGTATTTTTATGAGTGCATGTTTATTTGTTTTAATTAATAAAAATATAAAATATATCACATTTTCATTTAGTATTTAATTAAGTTTGTTTTACAAAAAAATGAAAGTCACAAAAATAGGAATATTTTGCATTGTTAGCATTTAATGTCAAATTATGCAATTTTATTTTAATTGGTGTTTAATTGTGTATGATAATTTTTGTTAGGAGTTAATTTAGTTTGTAGCTCAATTTAGAATTTTAGTTTTATCAAAAATAAAAAAAAATAAAAAAAAGAGGTCTATAAAACGTTAATATTTGAATTGAGTCTAATATAGCTATTTTGACTATTTTACCTTATTTCTTCGCAAAAGAAAAATTACAAAAAAAATATATATGTAATTAGCTTATGTATTTCTCATAAACTTGAAAAATACAAAAATAATACCTTATTTTTTATACTTTATATAATTTCGAAAATTATAAAAATGTAGTTTTATTAATGTTTTGTAGTCATTTTAAACTTAAAAAATATAGAAATAGTACTTTATATTTTTATCGTTGTATAATTTCGAAAATTATAAAAAAAAAAGAGTTATTAACGTTTTGTAGCCATTTTAATCTTGAAAAATACAAAAAATAGTACTTTATATTTTATCTTTATATAAAAAACGAAAATGACAAAAATAGTTTTATTTATGCTTTGTAGCTATTTTAATCTTGAAAAATAAAAAATAAAAATAAAAAGAAAGAAATAGTTTTGTTTTAAAAGTTAGTCTTATTTTTGTAGTTATTTTGCTTGTATAAGATTAATTGAATAACATCGTGTTTTATTCTCGGGTCCGGGCAAAAGAATAATTTGGGTTTAAACTACCCGTTTTTAGGCCTAATTTTCGGACCTAGCCCATAATAATCCGAGTCCACCACACATGGGGGACACGCATGGGGAACACGGACGGAACACCACACACGGGGAACCCCACCATGCATGGGGGACACAAGTCTTGGACCCCTAAACGTGGGGTACATGTCCTTTGTACAAGGACAAAACACATGGGGGATGGGAAATGAAAAAGGCTGAAATTTTTTGACAAGGGGGGACAGAACGTGAGAAAAGAAGAGGATTGAAAGAATTTTAAAAGCAAACAACTTTTTAAGAAAAGGGAAAGGGACAGAACGTGAAAAATGGAGAGAAGGAAGAAAAAAGCTACTGTTCATCTTTTTCTTCATTTTTGAAGAAGAAGAAAACTGAAGGAAAACCCAACCCCACTGCTTCCTTTTCTTTTATGTCCAAAACAACCTCACCACCACCCATTTTTGCTTCCGTCGACCACCATCCCGTCGACCAAACCCCACTGCCCAACACCCACCAAACCCCGCTGCTCCTCACGAGCAGTGCTGCCGCTACTGCCCTCCCGCGTCTGCTACTGTTCCCCATCGACCACGCCTCACTACTTCAGATGCTCATCGACCAAACCCACTGC
This sequence comes from Nicotiana tabacum, assembly GCF_000715075.1. Lineage (NCBI taxonomy): Eukaryota > Viridiplantae > Streptophyta > Magnoliopsida > Solanales > Solanaceae > Nicotiana > Nicotiana tabacum. Next base: position 6,506,567 of record NC_134084.1, on the reverse strand, counting down.
CCCGTCGCTGCTGCTTGCTACTGCTGCTGCCCGTCGTCACACCCCAGCCCGTCGAGCAGCAGCTGTTCGCTGCTGCTGCTGCTCCTCACGACCACCTTGTCTCCTTCCAGTCAGTCCGCCACAGTCCAAACGACTAGCTTCTGCTTTGTCCTTTTTCGACGTCCACAAAATAGTCCGTTCGACCTCCAATAGTTCAAGTCCGAGTTTCAACTTGGGTTCGTTCAAGTTTTAGATTTTTTTTTCTCTTTCAAGATTATTTAGTTCATTTGATTTATTTTCTGTTATGGTTTTTGGTTTTAAGTGTTGTTTGTAATCTTGTTTTTGTTCATTCTATTTTTCGGATTATTGAATCTTTGTTTAAAATGTTATTTTTGTAAATCTTGTCTTGCTCATTAGTTCTCCTTCTTCTTCAAAGACCTTTTATTTGGTCAAGATTTTTCTTCTGTTTGTTTGAGTGTGCGTTGTAAGCTACATTCGATTTGAACAACTTCGTCGAATAGGTAGTTTATGACTGCTCTGTTTGGACGAATACAACATGAATCACTTCGTTGGTCTGTTTTGATGCTTGAATCATTTGTGTGAATTTGACTTAAGGATTGGTTGTAGCTATGTAGTGATTTGGTGTAGTTGTAAATCAGAGAGGTTTAAATACAGATTGCTAAAAGTGAGGGCAAGACAATAATAATAGGGAATTTTCAGGGTTATTTTTGGGTGTTAAATTTTTTTAAATGTTTAGTGTTAGTAGTCTGCCAGTTGAATATTCAGTGTATAATTAAAATTAATGAATTATTTAATGAAAAGGGAAATAGCAGTGCAGAATACATCCTGTCTGGTATCTTTAAAGGTGGAAAAATCAGAAAATAAGCATGGGATTAATGATAAAAGTGTATAGATGCACATGGGAGGGAATATACAGGCTGAAAGTGAAAAACTTTGAATAAATAATGTTTAGTTCTAGCCTATAAATAGGAGGAGTTGATATAGAGATAAGGGGACTGGAAAATTTAGAGAAGAAATTTTTTTCAGAACTTCAAAGTGAGAAATAGGCTAATTTTTTCAGAATTAAAAGTCAGTCTTTGAGAGCTAAAAATTGAAAGTGAGGTCCTTTTCTTTACTACTGAAATCAGAACTTTGTTACTGCTTCTGTGGATTGCGTTAGTGCTATTGAATTTTTAGTCAGGCTTTCCGGGATTTTTCAGTTTGGTTCTGACCATTGTTACACTGGTTATTGCTGGTTTTTGTTGCTGTTATTTGCTGTGGGATTCTGTTGCTGTGCTATTGCTGTACATTGTTGCTCCTGACCTCTTTTCTCTATTTGTAATTCGAATTCCAGGTACACATTTGTACACTCTCGGCTTGAAGCGAAATGAAATATTAATCAGGCTTTGTTCCTGTTGAATCCCTCCTGTTTAGATTTGTGTTTGAATATAATTTTCCTTTCTTTGTATAAAAATGTAGTCGATTAATTAATGAGTAATGGGGTTGCATATGTATAACTTCTTCATCTAATAATGTTAGTTTAAATTAATCAAATACTAGTTAATTTGATTTGATATTATGGTGTGTCAATCTCATGATTTAGTATTATTGAATAATAGAATATAGAATGAAAGCAGTTTTTCTTTGTACAAACTCGATCGCAATTTTCCATTCACATTAGCCGTAGACTAATAACTAATAAGTTATATTTTTCAGCATGTAATTAATTGAGAAATTTTCTTTTATTTTTAGAGACAAACTTAATAGAAGAAATGTAGTCACTGTAGGTTTATCCTTAAAAAATAAGAATGAGATGAGCCTCGCCAAATAAAAATACAAAATTGTGGGACCCTCAGTAAATATTTGCTTTAAAATTGCTTAGACTTCGGGATGGATCGTTTAGTAAAATTCCACGGCCCTACCAAAGTAGATGATACGCTAGTCGCTTTAGGCGCGCCTTTAATAATTTAATTTTCTTAAACTCGGGTGCACATTGATGTGACCCAAATCCAAATCTCAACGGAGTCAAAGTATGTCAACGACCACAGGTACATTGATTGTAACGCGGTTCGAGATATATTTTCACAACGTTGCAATTCCTTGTAAAAAATAATAATAATAATTATGAAAGCGGTAAAAAGATAAAATTTGCACATAAATTCATATTTGTATAAAATCAGATAATCAAGCTGAATATAACAGTTGAGCGACCGTGCTAGAACCACGGAATTCGGGAATGCCTAACACCTTCTCCCGGGTTAACAGAATTCCTTATCCGGATTTCTGGTACGCAGACTGTAATATGGAGTCATTCTTTTCCTCAATTCGGGATTAAAATTGGTGACTTGGGACACCCTAAATCTCCCAAGTGGCGACTCTGAAATAAATAAATAAATCCCGTTTTGATTGTCCTTTAATTGGAAAAAACTCCTACGCCCTTCGCGGGGGCGGAAAAAGGAGGTGACAGCTCTGGCGACTCTGCTGGGGATCTAGACCCAGAACCACTGGTTCAGGTTTAGAAATCGAGCTTAGAATAAATTGTTATGTTCAGCTTTATCTGATTTTGTTACATGATCTGTGCTTAATGTGCTAACTAATTGCTTTTACCGCTTTGATATTTTGTGAACTGTATATAAACTGTGCCGAAACCCATCTTCTCTCTGAGTCTTCTGAATCATGAAGAAGGGTGTACTTCGTACGACTTCTTTTCTGTATAGTGTCAAGTCCCAATTTAGAACGAGGTTTGGATAAGTCGCAAAGCCGGTGAAGCTTCTGTATTCCCGGACTGCCGCCTCCTCCTCGGCTCGAGCTGTCCGCTCGGGTAAGCCAGGTCTAGAACAAACACCTTGAGTCTGTTATGGGGGAGCAAGGCTACAAGAAGACTTCTTCAGATCACTATGTGTTTGTACAAAGATTTTTTGATGACGATTTTATCATCCTCTTGCTATATGTGGATGATATGTTGATTGTGGGCAGGAATTCTTCTAAGATTGACGAGTTGAAGAAACAGTTGAATAAGTCTTTTGCAATGAAAGACTTGGGTCATGTTAAGCAGATTTTGGGCATGAGAATTACTCGTTCGAGAAACGAAAGGAAGCTTTACTTATCACAAGAGAAGTACATAGAACGTGTACTGGAGCGCTTCAATATGAAAAGTGCTAAGTTGGTTCGCACACCTCTTCCTGGTCATCTGAAGTTGATCAAGAAGATGTGTCCAACAACAACGGAGGAAAAAGAGAGAATGGCCAAGATTCCTTATTCCTCTGCCGTTGGAAGTTTGATGTATGCAATGGTATGCACTCGACCAGATATTGCTCATACAGTCGGTGTTGTTAGCAGATTTCTCGAAAATCCAGGAAAAGAGCATTGGGAAACTGTAAAGTGGATACTCAGGTATCTAAGAGGAAGCTCTCATGAATGCTTATGTTATGGAGGGTCAAATCCAATTTTGAAGGGCTATACAGATTCTGATATGGCAGGTGACCTTGATAACAGAAAATCCACTACTGGATATTTGTTTACTTTTTCAAGGGGAGCTATATCATGGCAGTCGAAGTTGCAGAAGTGTGTCGCACTATCTACAACTGAAGCGGAGTATATTGCGGCTACTGAAGCTGGCAAAGAGATGATATGGCTCAAGAGATTTCTTCAAGAACTTGGATTGCGACAGATGGAGTATGTTTTCTATTGCGACAGTTAGAGTGCAATAGACCTGAGCAAAAACTTCATGTACCATGCGAGAACAAAACGCATTGACGTCAGATATCATTGGATTCGTGAGCAAGTGGAGAACGAATCATTTCAAGTCAAAAGGTTTACACGAGTGAAAATCCTGCAGATTTGTTGACCAAGGTGGTACCAAGAGACAAGTTCGAGCTATGCAAAGAACTTGTCGGCATGCACTCAAACTAGAAGATAGTGCTACCTCCTCTAGATGAATGAGACTGGAGGGGGAGATTGATATGGTGTCCATCTCATTCAAATGATTTGGTATCCAATTTTGTTGACTTGGTTTGGTTTGGTAGCCAACCTTGTTGAATTTGTATAATTTGGTAGCCAATTTTATTGACTTGGTTTGGTTTGGTAGCCAACCTTGTTGAAATTGTGAAAAGGGTGTGTAAATTGTCAAATATTGTAGGCTTTAGAGAGTGAGGTTTTGGCTATAAAAGGAGAGCTTTAACTCTCATTTCTATACACCAACAAAGAGAGAAAAGAGAGAGCAAGGTATTCCATAAACTATAAGAAAATAGTTTGTGAAGAAAAATAGAGTGTGAGAGATATTGTAGTGAGGTGAAAAAATCAAAAGAGTGTTTATTTCTTTTGAGGGTGTAGTGGTCTTAGGAGTATTTTTTACTCGTTACTACACAGTGTAAAATTCCTCGCTATAGTGATATCAGTTGCTCTTCTTGGCCGTGGTTTTTTTCCCTTATTCAGAAGGGTTTCCACGTAAAATCTTGGTGTCATTATTGTTGCATTTCTATTCTTGCTGATTTAACCATAACTTAGTGTTCTGCGTTTATCACTAATACCGTGAATACTATTTTTACGGGGTTTATTCCCAACAGTTATAATTAATTATAGACTCTTGAATTAATTATTATATATCAATATGGTACACAATGTAACATTTTGGTATGCTATACAAATATATCTTATTTGATAGTTAAACTCAATAACAACCCAAATTTCAAAAATCTACTCCAAAACCTCCAGCAAATTGACTAAAATTTTAGCAACAATATATAAATTGTCTTTTATGCTACTTCAACTCAATTTCGACTCAAAATCCAAAAGTTTACTCCAAATCTCGACCAAATTAACTCAACATTTAGTTACAGTTGTCAATTGATATTTTAATCACACACCAGTCCAAATCGAATCAAACAATTACAAACTCGACAAATTCAATTTATGATTTTCAACTTTAAAGGTTTTTCAATGGTTGATCTAATTTTTCTTACAATAAATCACTAGGAACTTCTCAAAAAATATTTGAAATAATTACTTGTAACACTGCACATACAAAATAGTTATTTAGCTTATCATTAAACCATATCAAATCTCACTCATCAAAATCACAATAAAAACCTGGGCAGTGACTCGAACAAACTGGGGCGGATTTACCTTAGGCCAAGCGGTATCACGTGACACCGCTTGGTCAGAAATTTATATTAAATATGTATATATAAGGGAAAATTTCACATAAGAACAACTGAGATCCCTACCTTTTTATTTTATAGCTCATATTTCAATCTACAACCAACTAGCCCAAAAATAATAGGCTAAAGATTCAATATCCAACTCCAATAGGTTCTCAAAATTACTATTTAATTTTTAAAAAGGATTGCTGAAACTTTTAAGTTAATTTTCGAATCAGTAACTGTAAACCAAATATTAGTTCAACAAACTAAATCCATCTAGATAGTAAAAATTAAATTTTTAACAAGCTGAAATATGTAGGTTTAGATTTCGAATTTGATTTTGTGAGAAATTTGGAGTCGGTATTATCTAAAATTGTTAGAAACAATATAAGGAGGTTGTATATAAAATTTGAAGTCATTTAATGGAGATTTGGACTGATTTTGAACAAGAATTGCAACTGAAAATCGTGGAAAAAGTTCGTCTACAGACGTTTGTATAAAGGTATATAAAAGCGTATAATAGTATATAAGATGTATTTATATACTCATACACACTATTATACAAGATTATACATAATTATACAAAAACTAACTTCGTCTTCTTCATTGCGTTTTTTCTGAAATTTAACTCAAATCTTGCTCAAATCTACTCCAAATCACTTCAAATTTAAATTTTGAACTCCTTTTGATATTTTCAATCAATTGGAACAACACCCAATCCAAACAACTAACAAACTCAAAAAAAATTATTTTTGAAACCCAAGCTTTGAATGGCCTTCAATGGTGGAATGCTGAATCTTTAATTTTTTTTACATTGCAACCAGGTGACACAGGGGAGAAGCAGTAATGCGGACAACTCCTTGAAGCATATGTAGAAAATGTGAGAAGAAAAGAGAGTGAAGGCAATGTTTGTGAGAACATAAATTTAACTCCATAGCTTTTAGAAGCAATGGTTGAAAGAAAACAGAATTTGAATTTTCTATTGTTTTCAAAATATGTATAATATAGGCTATGTCAAATAAAACTTAAAAATATGGGCCATTTTTTGTTATGGTGTGAAGTCTAAGTGTATTTTCTTATAATTTTTTCTATATATAATTAAAAGACAGAAACAAAATACAGTAAAAAAACTTCAAGTGACACCACTTGAAACAAAAAACTGTCTAGCTAAACTGGTCCGACGCCTTGTTTTTCTAGTATAGGTCGTGAAGCTTCATTTATTGTCGAACTGCTCACTTCTTAAAAGCACGAGAAATTTTATTTTGAGTGAGATATGCCATGTAATATTTGAGTGAGGGCATTAATTGCTTGCCAAATGGCACCTGTGGGACCGCAATTAATTTAAAACTAAAAAAAATACTCCCTCTCTCTCCATTCACCAAACCGTTCCCCAGTGCCCCAACCCCCCTCCCCCCAAAACGCGCTCCTCTCTCTTTCTTCTTCTTCCTCCTCCTCCCATCACCATATAGAAAAACAACCCATCTACTATTATCTTTTTCGGTTTCAAAAAATATTTCAAGTTGCTCTGTATTTCAGTCTTTAAAAACAGCTTGAACACCGTAGAAAATTAAACAAAGCTCATGATTCGAAACTTTTTCGGTATTTTTAAGTTTTCTAGACCTAACCCATCAAATTAGAAATCAATAAAAAAAAGTGAAATATTTTGTATATATACACAAGATTAGAGAGAAACATACACGTGCAAAAAAAAGGTAACTTTTCACATTAGTAGATCGATAATTTGGGGAGGGACTATATTAATTTTACTAATAATTGTTGAACCCCAGTAAATAAAAGACTCTTTCGTTCTTAATAGAGGGGACAAAGATACATGGCTGTTGTGTTTGAATTTTTGAACATAAAAGTTTCATTAGTAGATTGTGAAATTGTGAAAAGAATATGAGGAGATTTGACAGAGGGGGTGTATTGGGAGGAAGAAGAAAGTGGAAGATAGAGAAGCGGGGAGGGATGAAAGGGTGGTGGGGGGACTGGGAACGTTTTGGTGGAGAAAGAGAGGGAGTATTTTTTTTTTTAGTTTTTCATTAATTGAGGGAAGAAGGGATTAGAGTATTTTGTTGCTTGCTTCTTCAGAAGAAACGGGAAGAAGGGAAAGGGGAAAGGGAAGCTTAAAGGAGGAGAGAGGTTGGTAAGGCAATTGACAAATGGGTGGACGGGTAATAATTTTGGTTGAGTTAGGTATGTATAGTAATTATTATTGGGTTATTATTTTAGGTTTTGTGGGCAGTTAGTGTAGTTTCCTCAAATAAATGAAGAAGTCTCGGAACATTATGAACACTTTCGAACAAAAAGAAATAGTACAAAATCAATGCCCAAATTATTAGTTTTTTTAAAAGGATGCTAGTGGGCGAATAATCAAGTATAGTACCAAACATTTTCATAATTGAGAAATCTAAAAATTTATTGGTAAATCACCTGAAATGTAGTGGAAGTAGCCTCAACTTTGATCCTTCTGTCAGTATTGAACTGGTTGGAAACAATGCTCTAAATTTGACTTGAAGTTGTCGGAATCCCATTCCAATTGGTTCCACCATTTTGATTCTCCTCTTATTCCTTTGACGTTCTTGGAAGTTTGAATAGACAGAGGCAGTTTCTTTATTTGGTTGCAATTTGTCAGGCTAAGCTCATCCAGGTGTTCCCACATATTCTCTGGCTCGCCTAGAGTTCTTAATTTTGGACAGCTACTCAACAGAAACTTCCGAACTCTTGGAATTTCTGAGTTGACAAGTGTCGTCTGACTTGAGCCGCATTGCACAAACAACTCTACCAGCTCAGTACAATAGTGAATTTTAATATGTTCCATGTGATTTGGTACAGAAAAAGCTCCACCAACGTTAAACAGACATCTCAATCTATGACAATCCGAAATATCTAGTCTGCATAATTTAGAAAATCTTAGACCCAGAAGATGACTGATATCAGATACACTCTCTAAATTATTTATCCCGGCGAGGCAGAGATATTCCAGATTTGGCAGAGGGTCAAACCGTCCGCTTCCTTCTTCGGCTGGTTTGAAATCACAATCACAGTAATGTACTATAAATTGTTTTATTCCACTAAAACTGTTGTATGCAATCAACTTCCTGAGACCCATGCAGTTAACCAAGTACAAATTTGAAGCAAACTGCAACATGCCTGAGAGCTCTCCCTTACTGAAAATTTCACAATTGGAGATAGTTATAGTCCTTGGTGAACTGTAGAATTCTACAGGCATCCAAGTGAAATCTTCCCCAACTACAATGTGAAAACTTTTCAATCTAGACATCCAGGTGTGGTCTCTATTAGAAACTGATGACCTATCCAATCTGATGTAAAGAGAGGTCAGCTTCTGTAGAGAGGAGAGCTCATCAAAACAAGTTGATAAAAGACGGCAACCCAGCACATCTATCATTTCAATGCTTGCCAACTTGAGAAGAATTCCTTGGTCGATGCTCTTCAAATGAATTGCAGTTAAACAACTCAGATCTGTCAACTTGTCCATTCCTTGCGGCAGACGATGTAACCTTATATCATCACAATCAAGCAATTGCAAATTGCAAAGATTACCAATAGGTGGTAACTCTGTCAACCCGCGGCAATCTATTAGTATTAGAGCACGTAGTTGATATAAACTATTGATGGAAGAAGGCAGTGCTCTAATATCAGTTCCACTCAGATTCAAAACTCTTAGGGCTGGAAATGCCAAAAAGAACGTATCGGGAATTTCCGCAAGGCCACGATTGTCTTGCAAAAGTAAAGTTGTTGTCTCTGGGCATTCCATGAAGGAATCAGGTAAACGTTCAATTTTGTTGCTTACAAAAGACATTCTCTTGACAGAAGCTGACATTTTAATATGTGATATCTCAGACAATCCAAGTCCAGCTTGAATAAGAGAGTTGTGCTTCCCCAAGGAATTATCTATCCATATAGCAACATCGCGAACCACGTCATGCATCTTTACAGAATCCCACTCATGGCCTTGTAGTAAGCAGGCATCTTTTAGAATCTCAATCATTGTAATTCCCCTGTTGTAGGCTTCTTCATATGTGTTACGTTCTCCAAGGAACCCCTCCGCCCACCAACAATGTATGACATCATTTGGTAAAATAGCCGCTGGATATAAGGAGCAATACAAGAAACAACTTTGAATGTCACCTCCCCTTTTGTTCACATGTTTGCTTCTTTGCTCTGAGGATAATTCAATATCCTGAGATTCTAAAGAATCAAAACTCCACTTAATGACCTTGTAAACATTATCTTTTACATTTGTGTTGTGAGGTTCACACATTCTAAGTGATTCCAAAGCTCGACCCTCTTCTTGCCTCTCATAGATGCTCCGATGACAGTGATTGCTAAAGGTAATCCATCGCACTCCTTTGCAATTTCCTTTGCAACTGGTTGAATATGCTCCAGATTGGCAATATCTCCCGCATTTTTGACAAACATTTGCCAAGATTCATCTTCATCAAATGTCAACACCTTCATTTCGGTGTCTGTTTTCATTTGCCTACAAACATCAACAAAACGAGAAGTTAAAATTACCTTGCTTCTTGCGGGAACTTCAGGTTGGGGCACACCTACATGATCCAAATTTATAGCTTGCCAAACATCATCGAGTATAAGAAGGAAACTCTTTTCTTCCTTGAGCCTCTTATGAATTATGCCGGCAATGCGTACAACGCTTTCCTCACTGTCTACCTTTAGGTTTAATCTGTTGGCAATTTGTGCTTGAACCTTTCTTATGTCTATTGGCGGTTTGGGCACTGTAACCCATATCACAACACTAAAAGACAGTTTAGAGCTTCACGTCTTTAGGAGCTCATTGTTCAGATTCTTCACCAAAGTCGTTTTGCCGCTCCTCCCATTCCCCATACACCAATGATGCATACCTGAAAGGATTCAAATTACCCAAAAAGAAATTTACCCACAAGTCATGGATGGAAAATTGATTATAAAGAAGAATTTTAGCAAACTAGAGCAAAAAATTGGTTTAAGTTCAACAATTAGTTTACCTTATCATCTTCTAATAGTTGTAGGATTTCGTTGAGATTTCTTGTTGCTGTTGACTGGCCTTCTATTGATGGTCCTGGGATGTACTCCACTTTTTTCACCTGGTAATTTTCTACCACCAAACTGGATCCAAAATTTTCTCCCATTTTTTTATGCTCGGAAAGTTGATCTCGCATGATTCGTGCTTGAGTGGAAACTTGCGAGCGAAGACTGCAATTTGGACAACATTTATATGCAACCCTCTTAGCCGCTGCAATGTCTTCTTTCATAGATTCCCAGTCAGTCTCCAGCTTTTGAACATCTTCGACCCACTGGAGAACCTCTGGTTTTGGTTTATAGCCTTCTCCCTCAGCTCCTTCCACCTTCCCTTTGATATCATCTCTAAACTTTGTTAAATTCTCCATTTCCTCTCTTACACTTTCAACATTTGATGTGAAACGGACAGTATTTTCAATCTTAGGATAGATGCATTTACACACCTTCTTCCCCGCCTCAACAACAAAACCACCTACTGCATTAAAAATTATTTCCATTGAACAATTCCTGAGACTAAAATTTTCGCAACTAGACAAGAGTTTTTATTTTATATTTTGGACAGGAGCAATTTATTGATTGAAAGTTAATCATATGATCTAGGATTTTTGTCATTTATTGCACTTAATTTGCAATATACTATATGTAATCACCACTAATATTAACAATACAATAAAAATACGAAATTATAATAATTATATATATATACTATATTAAAAGTTGACATCAAATGATGAAAGATGACATAATTCTTCTAATCAAAGGGTGGCATGAATAAAAAAATCATGCAAAACAAAGACCATGAATTTTTTTTCTGAAGTATTCATAAGAATACGTGTTGATTAGAGTAACCATTAAAAGAATTAGATGGGTGTACATGGAGAGTTGAGAACACTCAATTATCTGTTTCATCGGTTATTTCTTTTACCAAATTAAATTTTTTATTAATATAACAATTTGAGAAAAAAAATGCTTTGGGCATTATAATTGGCAACAATATAATTTAGAGTTGTCCATGAATACGACACTTAGAATATGTTATGTAAGGGGATGCTAGCAGAGGCGGATCCAGGATTTTAAGTTTATGGGTTCCTGTCGCAATTTCAAATTAATATACAATAATAATTGGGTTCACAAATAGATATTTATAGATATTTAATAAATTTGTAAACAAAAATACAGAGTCTACGCAAAAGTTACTGGGTTCCCGGGAACCCGTATACTACACGCTAGATCCGCCCCTGGATGCTAGGCTTATGATTGAAAGCCAATATTGAATTTAGTGGAGGCTAATTTCAATGGAGCAATTAAGTTAAACGTAAAATTCAGGTGGAATTGAATAAATATTGTCAAGTTAAGAAGGTCCCGATTTATTCGGAATATAATTCTTATATTCATTCATTCCAAAGTCTAGGGGCTTAGTTTAGTTAGCTTTCTTTATTAGTTATGTATAATACAATATACTAATGTCGCCTTCTTTATTTTGAGCAGCATATTAATTATTATTAAATAGAAATAAGTAGCCGATGATTATAAATCTATATATCTATATATATATATGGCAAAAAAAGTGCTGACTTGGCACCTCTCTTTGGCCAAGAAACTCAATTATCTTTTTTCTCCCTTTTTTTTTTTGACTTTTCCCATTCATTTCTCCATTTATCTTATTTTTAATATAGTCCAAAAAGTCTTTAAATGCAATTAGTCAACCTTTTACCCTCCACTATAACTGTCTTCATTATTAGATATCTTAATATGTATTTATGTATTCTTTCAAACTTTTTCCCTCCCCCACGTTGCTATAGCTTTGTTAGCAGCCAACTATAAATTAAAACAATCTACTTTGTTAGCAGCAATCTATTCTCTCTTTCTCCCGTATTATTTTTTCATGTTATAATTTTTGAACATATTTTTGGAGGTTTCAGATGGTAACTAATCAAGAACATCATCTTGAAGAAAATTTATAGTGAAGGCGAGCTCTGAGGATATATATAGGGTTCAAATGTTTGACGACTTTTGGTTGTAGGTGATGTATTGAGAGTTTAATTTTATTATAAGCCATTATGTAGAGCTTTGCGAGGTAGGCTCTTGCTGAGATTCAATTCTGTGAACGCAAAATAAGTTATCCTCTCGGTGGCATTACATGGTATATTTTCCTCTTTTTTATTTATTTACAATATATCATAGTGTCTCGATAATCAGTAATTCAGTATAGCATGTATTTTACCTCACCAATTGAAGCAATTTGATTGTTTTTACTATTAATGGCATATATTTTTTTTCGAATGTATTTGCTTTCCTGTCGTTTAAGTTATTACGCTTCAATAAGGTTCAAAAAATTCTATGTTACCTATATGTCTTCATTATCTAAATTACAATAAGAAAAGAATAAATAATCATAATTTAAAATTTGACTTCATTAGTATTTTTATTAGTTTGCAATTTATACTCCGTAACTTAGAATTTTAAAAAGAAATTAAAAGAAAGAAAAATTGATTTATTGAAAGATGCTTTGACTAAATAGATAACGCTTGTGGGGGATCGGAGATGATGAATCCATATTAGAGTGGTGGAAGAAGGTTTTAGGTGTTTTATGTGATGTTTTGCTTTTATTATTTATCTTTTACATTTTTCTTATCACAAAATCTATCTATATATATATATATATATATGTAAATATTAAAAATAAAAAAAAATAAAAAAAGAGTCAAATGACAGTCATATACAAGTTTGGATCTCCTGCTTATATATACTCATCATTAATTTGAATTGGATTTGATTTTAGGAGAACGCCGTATCAATAAAGTTCTTGAGAACGCAAATACGATGTCCATCACATCGTGAATTGAAGGTTTTATTGTTTTAATAGAGAAAAATAGAATAAATTAATGCTTGATTATTGTAAAAGGTAAATCAACATTGAAAAGGTATTTACATTTGAGAAGGCAATTCATATTTTGCTTTGTCAGATCTTGTGTACTTTATATTTATATCTTAAATAAGTAGTATACATTTATTCACACACATATTCACGCCACTAGATGTTTAACTTTATAGACGAAAATTTCTATTAGATGAATATGTTTCCATCTTATCCCAATTTCCCTCCACATTTTAGGTATTATTATGGTCCTTTCATTTATTTTGTGTGCGAAGTATTCTCAATTTTTGAGGTTTTACAAGTATTTTTTTTTTTTTTTTGTTTATGTGAGGAGGATTCTTTCTTCTCTTTATTTTATTTTTGCTTAACATAATATCATAAAATACAAACTACTACTCTCTCTATATATATATATAAAGAAAGAGAAAACTAAAAGTTGTGTTGGATTTTTGTCTGCAATAGAGAACTTTTTGTTTGTTGATAGGGATTAATGATGATAAAACCATAAATAAAAAAAAATTAATTGTGTTACGACAGAAGATATACAAAAGATGAAACTAATCAAAGCGTACTACGTCCACTATCATTCATTATATGCTCTTGAGATCAATAAATTTGTTAAATCTCACTTTTGCTATTACATAAAATTTGATATTATTCCTAGAGATAAAATACTAGAATAAGAATTATATTTCAATGGCCAATATTAAGGATGCCTTTAAAAGTTTCACGGCATGAATTATCTCAAGACCATGAGTTTACAAATTAATTTTTATCTCTTTTAGGCTACTTCTTTAGTGTTTATTGACCTAGAAAATCGTATGACAAGGTTCCTAGAGAAGTTCTATGGAGAAGCTTGAAGGCAAAAGGTGTGTCGGTTCCCTACATTATGACGATTAAGGACATGTGTGATGGGGCAAAAACTCGGGTTAGGACAGTAGGAGGCGACTCTGAGGATTTTCTGGTTGTTATGGGGTTACACCAAGGTTCTGCGCTCAGTCCGTTCCTATTCGCCCTGGTGATGGACGCGTTAACACATCACATTCAAGGGGATGTGCCATGGTGCATGCTATTCGCCGATGACATAGTTCTGATTGATGAGTCGCGAACCGGTGTTAACGAGAGGCTGGAGGTTTGGAGACAAGCTCTTGAATATAATGGTTTCAAGCTTAGCAGGACAAAGACGAAATACCTGGAGTGTAAGTTCAGTGCTGAGCAGAGGGAAGTGGGCGTGGATGTGAGGCTTGAATCACAGGTCATCCCGAGTAGAGACAGCTTCAAGTACCTTGGGTCGGTTATCCATAGGGGAGGGGAGATCGACGAGGATATTACACACCCAATCGGGGTAGGATGGATGAAGTGGAGGTTAGCATCTGGAGTATTGTGTGACAAGAGAGTGCCACTGATACTCAAAGGTAAGTTCTATAAAGCGGTGGTTAGACCGGCCATGATGTATAGGGCTGAGTGTTTGCCGGTTAAGAAATCACATATCCAGAAGATGAAGGTAGCAGAAATGAGGATGTTGAAGTGGATGTGCGGGCATAGTAGGATGGATAAGATTAGGAATGATGATATTCGGGAGAATGTGTGCGTGGCTCCCATTGATGACAAGATGCGGGAAGCAAGGCTCAGGTGGTTCGAGCACGTTCAGAGGAGAAGCCCATATGCTCCGGTAAGGAGGTGCAAACGGCTGGTGGTGGAGGGCTCGAGAAGAGGTAGAGGGCGACCTAAGAAGTATTGGGGGAGGTGATTAGGCAGGATATGGTGATGCTTCAGATTTTCGAGGACATGGCACTTAATAGGAATATGTGGAGGTCGAGTATTAGGATTGTAGGTTAGGAGGTAGTTAAGTCTTGTCTTACGCCATAACTTTGGGAGACTATTGAGGCCCATTGACCTGGTGACGTGGCAGGCCTTGATGAATAGGGATTGTCTTTGTCTTTTTTCACAATTTTTTGGAGTTTTCTCTAATTTATTCTCATTTACCTAAGACAAAAACCACAGTTAATTTATTAGAAAAACCCAAACGTTTCCTCTTTTTTTCACCGCCAGCCGTAACCCTACAATTTTTAACAAGGTCTTTCTTCTTCCTTACGATAATTCAAAACGATGATCCCTCTTCTCTCTCTACTATGAAGGAAAAAAAGTTGTTTCTGTTTTGTTTCATATATTTCTTTCTTCTAAGTTCGAACAACCCTTTTCTTTTGACTCCAATCTCTAGAAATCTATCTATCTCACTGTCAGAATTGCAGCAACCATCATCTGAATCGGAATTCAAAAGTTCCCATTTAAGTTGGTAAATTAAGAAGAAGAAGAAGAAGAAGAAGAAGAAGAAGAAGAAGAAGAAGAAGAAGAAGAAGAAGAAGAAGAAGAAGAAGAAGAAGAAGAAGAAGAAGAATCCTGGTAGCTTTTTTGTTTTTTTAAAATCTATCAAATACAAAAAGTTAATTTCTTCTAAAATTTCTGGACCGAAATGTCTCTTTCAAATCTGATATTCTTTTACTTTCTGCTCTCTTGATATTGGATTGTGTTTCTGGTATATGTCCTCTCCAAAGGTTCAAAATTTTGGTAGTTTGACTTCACTTTCTTGCTGATTCGACCACAAAGTGAAAGAGACTCGTCCTATTCCAGGAAAAGATTAACCATTATTATCATTTGTTGGTAATGTCTTTCTTCTCCCTTTCTCTTCTAAGTTACTTTTTTTATTAAGATCTACTTCTACTTAATTATTGTGCCTACTATCCGAATCTTTTTACTGAGACACTAACATAAACTTACGAATTTGGTAAGTTTCTAGACCAATATTAGCTATCTTAATGATAAATATTTTATTGTTAAAATATATTCACACTCGACGTTTGTACCATCTTAGTAAATTTATAATATGTTTCTTTACATAATCGTTAGAACTTAATTATATCCAATCAATACGTTTTTTTAGATGGAAAATAGACAAACACATTAATTTGCTGATTCTTTTGCCCATGTTCTTTTATTTTCTTTAGTGGTAAACGAGAAATGGTATTGATTTGTGTCAAAGTTTTACAACGAAAGCAATAAGGTAGACTGGTGCCCTGCTCTTTTCATTGAGTTTGTCCTTCATTTGGTTAATTCCATAAAAGTTGATATAATTTTTTTGGTTTGGATTATATTAGTATCATGTAGCTAATCATATGTATTAGTCAATTAGGATACCCGGAATAAGTGTTTTAACTTTTTTCGTGGCTGAATTTTGACAATTGTGATTGAAAAGCTTGAAACTTTACTCACCAAATTTGATAACTTTTTCTTACGGTTTATATGTTGGTTGTATATACAAATTTATGTGCTTTTCAAACGAAAATACATTATGTGCTTATTTTCCAACTTTTGAAGTGTTTCCCATCTCTCTCATATATATATATAGATAGAGAGAGAGGTGACGTGACACCTCTTCTAAGCCAGGATCTCTATTTATTTTATTCTCAAATATTTGTCTTTGTTCTATTTTTAGGATGTATTAATTTATTATTTAAAAGAAGAAAAACTAATTTGATATGACTTCTCTAAATAGTTGTGTCCAATCTAAATAAGTAATATACGTACGTTCTTTCCTCCCCTTAAACTCATTCATAACATAATTACTTCCATATTTATTCGTTTTTATTTCCCATTATTTTGATTAGTTTTTAATGTGTTCTTTTGTAGTTCAAGTCTATTACTTGACTTTTGAGGTTTTGGTTGTAATATATAGGGATTTTAGAAGTTTCAGTTTTTCATCACTTCCCAACATGATCAAAGGGGCATGAGAGTCTGGTAAAGGGCACTTGGTAATAGCTTTTTGTTTTCTCTATTGGTTGGTATATATTTTTTGCTGCGTCTTGCATATCTTTGTTAGCATTAAAATATTTATACCTGTCAATCATTACATATTTGTGAATGGATCTTTCCTAAGATATCGTTACAAAGTTTCTTGCTTTTTAGGTATTCTAATTACGAGTTTATGTTTTGAAAAAGAACAATATTCTATCTTCCATCTTTGGTATAATTCTGCATTTTCCTAACTTTTTTTGGTCTGGTATCACTCTAATATTTGCTTTTTCTCTTTGATTATTTATTCTTTGTATTTATAGTTCAAGTTGTGTTAATTTATAGGAATGTGGTTTATGCGTATTAGAATTTGACACTATCATTATTATGCTATTCAGATTGGTACAACTTTTTCATACTTGATTGGTGTTTATTTCATGTATCTCTGTATTAATATTTTTTTTACTTTTTATATCAGGTTTTGGCAGAGTAAAGAGTCCAAGCATGTGGACTCCAGTGAAAAACTTTGACCATTGCCTTTTCCCGTTCTATCCGATTTCACAGTGTTTATCTTGAAAGTGGAATTAGCTTTTGGCACAGTATGAGTCCAACCATATAGATTCAGGTGAAACTTTTATATCTTCTTCTTCCTTCCTATTTGGCTTTCCAATATTTTCTTGACAGTGTTATTTGCAAGAGACGGACTGAAAAAAGAAAAACTTAGATAATCAGATTACTATATTTAATTGTTGAAAAGATTGAAAGCACCACCAGTTAAGAATTATAGTCCTCTTTCCCTTTCTTTCTTAAGGCAAAAATTCAAGTAGTGACTAATTATAGAGAAGTTGAATGAATAAAGAAAAAATTGAAAGAAAGAGATGAAGTGGAGGGGAGGGGAGAGGGGTGGGTCAGAAAAAATCCAAAGCGGGTTTCAAAGATAATAGATCAGATACTTAGAGTGGGAGAAGGAATTGGTTTCTTATGATCTGCAGAAGTAGTATAGAAGCCTCTGTAGACACGTAGCAAAATATATTTTTCAGTCTATTTCTCAAGCTATGTCACCATCATCAAATAACCAACCATTTTTATTTATTTATTTATTTATATCTTTTGGATTTCCTCTGGACATGATTTTGTTCTAATCTATGTTTGTTTCCTCACTTTGTTCATGGTGTTTCGAGTTTATTTTGGCAGTAGTAGTGACATTGTTAATATGTCTACATTTAGTCATCTATTTAATGGCATGGAAGCTTTCTCTCTAATCATACATCTCATAGGTTTTATGTTAGTTTACTTGCATACTTTTAGACCTCTGTCGAACTTGTGCTCTGTTCATAGCGAGTGAGAAATTATTAGTAGCTCCATTTATATATAAGGCTTATATTAGTTCCATGTTAAAAATGAGTTGAACCTAAAAGTTTAGAGGATTTAAAGGGGAAAAAACTCGAGTATGATATCTTTTAGCTTCATGATTCCTTTGCTTGCTTTAATTTTTTATCCAATTTGTACAGTACTTGATAAGTTTATTCAAGTACAAAAGGTACACCTTTAATATTCTGATAAGGTTTTTCCTAAATTGGATATGCTGATTGAGAACTCCTTCCTGCTAATTTTTCTCTATCTTATTAGTTTTGGAGTTGAATGTTCTGCACTCAATATCTCTTGGTTTTCGGCTTGATATTTCGAGATGGATATAAAGCATATCTATATTGTAGTCTTGCATGTATGATGCTACTGCAACTTACTAATGATATAACTATTATTTTTATGCAGGGTTACAGCTGAACATTCAAATAATAACCCTCCAAAGCAACAATGACAGTTGCTAATGTGAGACATGGCCAAATGGGGAATAGTCCTGCAGACTATAAAGAACTTATAAAAAGTCTGACAAGAAAACGATGAAGTCTTGTAACTTTTGTTAAAAGAAAATTCATATATATTGCAATTGAAACAAATTCGAATTAGTATTGAAGTGAGGAAGGTGTTGTGAAAAGCTTATAATCATCCCATGATCCAAACAAAGGTGTACCATCCTTTTTTTTTTAAAAATCAATTTAGTATATCATTCTTTAATTTACACTCTCAAAAAGAATATGTAATTTTTATGATTTCTATTTGTGATAAACGTTCAACTCATTGAGCAAGAGGAAAAAATTTGTCGCTCTTATATTCGTTGCAAGTGCATTACCTCCTTTTGTCGATTTTGTTAGAGAGATGTTGAGAGATTATACTGTAGGAATATATATACCACAGCGGAAGCAATAACAGAATCTTATTCACGTGTAATCTAAACAACTAGCACGTATGGAGATTTTAGGATTACCTCTTGAAGCGTAAACACAACAAATCTATGTCGTTCTCCAGTTCCTCAGTTGAAAACACACCAGCAGATTTCCACAGTCTTCTACTGTGTTACCCAAACAATAACCGAAAATAGAGAATTTTGGGTGGGCAAAACTAGTAGAAACCGCAGTCATAATCGTGTCCAAAATGTCCAGCCCTTATATCCATATATATAGCTGCGTTTTAGGTCAAAACCGTTTTCAAAACCTGTTAGGTTTCCTTCTCCCACTAAGGGACGGTTTCCACGTTTCTTTCCCACTAAGTAATAATTTCCACTATTTTCTATTATTTAGGCACAGTAGGGACCACAGAATTTAATTAACAAGGCTTCCTATTATGATATTAATTTCGAAATTCTGAAATTAATTTCCATCATAATAAATTACGAATTATTTCACTAAAAATTCGTAATTGCACTCCTTAGTTCAAATTCGAAATTCTTCCATAAAACCTTATTTAACTCCCCATGTTAAGATTCAGATACTAATCAATCAAATTAAATTACTGACTATTTAATTTATTGATTACTTCCTTTAGACTTACACTTAACTTATTTTATGTGTCGGATACAAAATCCATCGGCCGGGTTTACACATGAAAACTTATAAGCTTTAATAAAGGAGTATCATCAATCTCAAAATCGAGACATAGATTCCATCAACTAATTATTACTTTGCCAATGTATATCATTGTTATCCAATTTACCAGGCTTATTGACTCGCGAAAGAATCTCGCTTTTTAATAAATCAAAACAACAAGTGACATACACAGTTAATAATAATTATATCAGGATTAAGAGTATAAATACATTAAATGGACTAGAGAAAGTACTTTATAAAGTCAGTATAAAATATTCATCTCTACGTAATCCGTACAATACATACAAAATGTACTAGCACAAGAAGTTGGAATTAAACCATTTCCATAATCAAGATAAATTATATTTAATCTTGTGCTACAATCATTCCGATGATTTGTCCAATTCCATCATTAGATTGTGAACATTAACTTTTATGTCTTACAAGAACCGATGATTTAATCTTCCGTGTATAAGCTAAACTCTATACACTAAATCATCTACTATGTAAGCAATAAACGCACAAACCAACACATGATCTATTTAAAATGAAACTTTATTGAATTTAAACAAGTAAATAAATAATTGTTCATAAAGAATACTATAACAATACGCATGGCTTATAGTATATTCTAACAATCTCCCACTTAGACTAATAACTATGCGTCTACAATTTTGACACCCATTCCTTCTACATGCTTATCAAAAGTCTTATGTGGTAAGCTCTTAGTAAACGGATCTGCCAAGTTGTTCTCTGACGCAATCTTGGTGACCACTACATCCCCTCTCTGCACTATATCACGAATTAAATGATATTTACGCTCAATGTGCTTTGCCCTCTTATGGCTTCGTGGCTCCTTTGAATTTGCAACCGCACCACTATTATCACAGAAAAGCGTAATTGGCGCTTGAATCGAAGGAACCACACCCAACTCTCTCAGGAAGTTACCGAGCCAAACTGCCTTTTTGGCTGCCTCAGAGGCTTCCACATATTCGGCTTCCATGGTGGAATCAGTAACACAAGTTTGCTTGATACTCCTCCAACTTATGGCTCCACCTCCAAGAGTAAACACATTACCTGAGGTAGACTTTCTAGAATCTCTGTCTGATTTGAAATCCGAATTAGTATACCCAATAGGTACCGGTCATCCGAATGGTAGATCAACATGTAATCCCTAGTCCTTTTCAGGTACTTGATTATATGTTTAACCACCGTCCAATGCTCTTTCCCAGGATTAGACTGAAATCTGCTAACAACGCCAATGGCAAAGCAGATATCAGGCCTAGTGCATAACATAGCATACATGAGGCTCCCCACAGCTGATGCATAAGGGACCGCCTTCATCTTTTCTATATCTTCATCAGTCTTAGGATACTGATCTTTAGATAGAGAAATTCCATGTCCGAAAGGAAGGAATCCTTTCTTGGAATCATGCATGCTAAACTTGGAGAGTATTGTATCAATATAAAGACCTTGGGACAAGCCTAATATCATTTTCTTGCGATCTAGCAAGAGTTTGATCCCAAGGATATGAGCCGCTTCTCCCAAATATTTCATATCAAAATGTGTGGACAACCACTGCTTAACTGAATTCAACATGCCCACATTATTTCCTATGAGCAGTATGTCATCTACATATAAGATCAAAAATGCCACTTTGTCCCCATCCAACTTTTGTATACACAAGATTCGTTAAGACACTGATCAAAACCAAAAGTTTTAATCGCCTTATCAAAACAAGTGTTCCATGTCCTAGATGCCTGTTTTAGTCCATAAATGGACCTTTTAAGCTTACACAACATGTGCTCTTTGCCACTTTCCATAAAACCGTCTGGTTGCATCATATAGATGCACCCATCAAGACTTTCATTAAGGAAAGCTGTCTTGACATCCATTTGCCAAATATCATAATCATAATGAGCAGCAATGGATAAGAGAATCCTTATAGACTTAAGCATGGCTACCGGTGAGAAGGTTTCCTCATAGTCGATCCCTTCTTTCTGAGTAAACTCTTTCGCTACAAGCCTTGCTTTAAAAGTTTGTACTTTTCCATCTACACCTCTATTTTTCTTATAGATCTATTTGCATCCAATAGGTTTAACCCCATCAGTTGGTTCTATAAGATCTCAGACCTGATTAGAGTACATAGACTCCATCTCTGATTTCATAGCAGCAACCCACTTATCGGCATCCTTATCATGTAGTGCTTGGTCGTAATTGACAGATTCGGAGGTAGGCTCCTCAGGGATCCTATCATATGATTCTCCTAAGAGCGTATAACGAACTGGCTATCTTATTTCTCTCCCACTACGACTACGCACTACATCAGTTGCAACTACTTCACTTTGATTTTATGGTTGAACCACAACATCATCAGGAACTTGAGTCTTCATGCTATCCACAGGGATATCAACGACTTCTTCCTGTTGTGCAGTCTGCTCAACATGACTCCCACTACTTTGTGGTAGTATGACTGCGGGCACTTGTTCTTGTGGGACATTAAGTATATTGACATTTCTCCCACTACTAAAGTGCAATGGTATGTCAAAATTGACTTCCGGGGTTTGGATATGGTCGTTTTGATTTTCAGATGACTGAGTTTCCATTCCTTTGCTAAGTTCCTGTAAAACGAGTTTACTTCTAGGAACATGGTTCATCAAATAGCCCTCTTCTAGAAACTTGGCATTTGTGCTAACAATTACCTTTTTCTCTTTAGGACAATAGAATAAACCACCTTTCATCCCTTTTGGATAACCTATAAACACGCATACATCCGTTCTTGCCTCCAATTTATCCGTTTTCCCCTTTAGCACATGTGCCAGACAACCCCAAACTCGAATATGCCGCAGACTAGGCTTGCGCCCAGGCCACAATTCTGTAGGAGTCAAGGGTACTGACTTTGAAGGAACTAAGTTCAGAACATAATTCGTTGTTTCTAAGGCATGTCCCCAAAAAGACGAAGGCAAATCGGAATAACTCATCATTGATCTAACCATTTCCATAAGAGTCCTATTTCTTCTTTCAGCTACACCATTTTATTATGGAGTTCCAGGTGCAGATAATTGAGATGTAATTCCACATTCTGATAAATAACCAATGAAGTCCGTAGAGAGGTACTCCCCACCACGATCAGATCGTAGTGTCTTGATATGTTTATTATGTCGCTTTTCAGTCTCAGTCTTGAATTCTTTGAACTTTCCAAAACATTCAGATTTCGACGCAACAATTAAATATATCCATATTTTGAGTAATCATCTATGAAAGTCACAAAATACTCAAAACCACCTCTTGCTTGGACATTCATTGGACCACACAAATCATAATGAATTAACTCTAATTTATCACTTGCCCGATTTCCTTTTGAGGGGAAATTTCGTTTTGTCATTTTTCCTTCTAAACAAGATTCACAAGTTGGTAGTGCCTCCACTTTCAATGAACTTAAAGGTCCATCCTTGACCAACCTGGAAATTCTGTTTAGATTTATATGACCCAATCGCAAGTGCCATAAATATGTTTTACTCAATTCAGAAGAACGTTTTCTCTTACTAGGTAAATCAACATTATTCAGTTCTTTAGGTGGTAACAGTTTAGGAATAGAGTCGACAACAAAAAGATCATTAATTAATGTAGCCGAAGAGAGATAACGTTTATTATGAGTAATAACACATTTATCAACGTCATGACAATTAAAATCATAACCATCTCTCATAGCGCTAGAAACCAAAATCAAATTCCTTCTAACGGAAGGTACATATAATATGTCTTTTAAAGCTAAAACTCTACCACTACCAAACGAAATACTAATATTTCCTAATGCTAAAGCTGGGGTTGCTGAACCGTCTGCTTGATAAACATTGATTTCTCCTCTACTTAGCCGCCGCGTTACCTGAAACCCCTACAAATAAGTGCAGATATGATTAGTGGCTCCCGAATCTACACACCATGACATGGTAGAAACAGCCGCTAAAAATGTTTCAACGACAAGTAGATGTAAATCACCTGGTTTATTTTTCAGCTTGGCCAGATAAGTTGGACACTGCTTCTTATGATGCCCGGGCTGCTTGCAGTGATAACACTTGCCCTTAGCCTTTTTCACACCAGCAGTCGCGCCACCAACAGAGGGTTTTTGAGCCTTTTTCTTTTTCTGCCCGCCTCTCGGCTTAGAAGAAGAACCTGCCTCAAAATTCAATGCCACAGGAGGAGCTTGGGACTTGATAATAGTCTCTGCCGACTGCAGCTCATTCAACAATTTCGTAAGGAACAAATCCATTTTGTTCATGTTATAATTCAGGCAAAATTGCTGAAAACTGTAAGGCAAAGTCTGCAGGATCATTTCAACCTACGTGTCCTTATCAATGTTAGCTCCAAGGACCTCCAGTTCATTCAGAAGACTCATCATCTTCAGAACATGGTCCCTGACCGATGAACCTTCAACCATTTTGGTATTCATAAGGGCTTTCATGGCAGTCTGCTTAGCTGCACGATTCTGAACTCCGAACATTTCTTTGAGATTTTCCAGAATGTCATAAGCAGACTCCATCGACTGATGCTGATGTTGCAGAACATTCGACATGGATGCCAAAATGTAACATCGCGCCATCTCATCAGCCTTAATCCATTTCTAGTAAGCCTTCTGTTCATCATCTATGGCATCATCTCCAGGTTTTTCTGGACACACTTCATCGAGCACAAATTTGTACTCTTCAGCAATTAGAACAATATCCAAATTTCGTTTCCAATCAACATAATTTGGACCCTCAAGTTTGTTTTGGGTAAGAATGGCAGTAAGGGGATTGAAAGCAGTCATTGTCAATCTGGGAGATATTAAATATTTGAATAGACCAAATCAGTTTGTATTATGAACATTAAAATTCAAAACACATTATATATATACAATCTATGCACCTTGAACAACAAATTTCGATGGGAAAGAAGCTATTCTTGCAATATACATATATAATGACAGATTTTCACTCCATAAACTTAAACAGGTCATACTCAGATGGAGAGTAAACTGTTAGTTTAAGCCAAGTGAATATCAACATTCAACATATATTAGTCCCATTGAACCAACATGCATACTCAGATGGAGAGTAAATACAAATAATCATTGACTAGTATAACATAGTGATTATTCATAATATTTTTATCTGATATGGAAGAAGACCTACGTCAACGTGTAAAAATATTATATCACTAATTTTTTAAACCCGGGGACCAAGGGAATTGATCCCCACAATTACTGGAATTAAAAATAACAAAAAAAATTCAGAATTTTAGAAAAACAGCAAAAACACCATCTAAACGACCCCAAAAGCCCAAAAAACGACTTCACTCATGACTCATGAGTACTGCTCACTGGGCCGTTTCGCATGGACCTGCCAAGTTTCAGGTCAATCGGAGTCCGTCACCTTTTTGACCTCCGATTTTCTGCCCTAATTCGGCAAAACTTGTTTTTCTGTTTTACATGATAAAATTCAACTTTCAGATTATTCTAACTCAATATCACCAATATTAAAAGGATACATCAAGTTTTCAGAATAATCAACACAATCCATAACAGATAATCACACAAAAAAAAACAGTGCAGGTTTTCAGAAAAACAAACTTTGCATGTAATTCAAAACTTGCATATAGAACATGATATTAATCCTTATGGTTTATCCTAATTATTTAATTAGACGTGAGTAGGCTCTGATACCAATTGTAGGAATATATATACCAGAGCGGAAGCAATAACAAAATCTTATTCACGTGTAATCTAAACAACTAGCACGTATAGAGATTTTAGGATTACCTCTTGAAGCGTAAACACAAAAAATCTATGTCGTTCTCCAGTTCCTCAGTTGAAAACACACCAGCAGATTTCCAAGTCTTCTATTGTGTTACCCAAACAATAACCGAAAATAGAGAATTTTGGGTGGGCAAAATTCTAGTAGAAACCGCAGTCATAATCGTGTCAAAAACGTCCAGCCCTTATATCCATATATATAGCTGCGTTTTAGGTCAAAACCGTTTTCAAAACATGTTAGGTTTCCTTCTCCCACTAAGGGACGGTTTCCACGTTTCTTTCCCACTAAGTAATAATTTCCACTATTTTCTATTATTTAGGCACAGTAGGGACCACAGAATTTAATTAACAAGGCTTCCTATTATGATATTAATTTCGAAATTCTGAAATTAATTTCCATCATAATAAATTACGAATTATTCCACTAAAAATTCGTAATTGCACTCCTTAGTTCAATTTCGAAATTCTTCCATAAAACCTTATTTAACTCCCCATGTTAAGATTCAGATACTAATCAATCAAATTAAATTACTGACTATTCAATTTATTGATTACTACTTTTAGACTTACACTTAACTTATTTCATGTGTCGGATACAAAATCCACCGGCCGGGTTTGCACATGAAAACTTATAAGCTTTCATAAAGGAGTATCATCAATCTTAAAATCGAGACATGTATTCCATCAACTAATTATTACTTCGCCAATATATATCATTGTTATCCAATTTACCAGGCTTATTGACTCGCGAAAGAATCTCGCCTTTTAATAAATCAAAACAACAAGTGACATACACAGCTAATAATAATTATGTCAGGATTAAGAGTACAAGTACATTAAATGGATTAGAGAAATTATTTTATAAAGTCAGTATAAAATACTCATCTCTACTTGATCCGTTCAATACATACAAAATGTACTAGCACAAGAAGTTGGAATTAAACCATTCCCATAATCAAGATAAATTATATTTAATCTTGTGCTACAATCATTCCGATGATTTGTCCAATTCCATCATTAGATTGTGAACATTAACTTTTATGTCTTACAAGAACCGATGATTTAATCTTCCGTGTATAAGCTAAACTCTATACACTAAATCATCTACTATGTAAGCAATGGACGCACAAACCAACACATGATCTATTTAAAATGAAACTTTATTGAATTTAAACAAGTAAATAAATAATTGTTCATAAAGAATACTATAACAATACGCATGGCTTATAGTATATTCTAACATATACAACAAGCACTAAGATTTCATTTGTGCTATACTTGATTGTTCTGTGTATACTTCCTCAAATGATCATGATATGATAGTGACTCAATTAATTCTCAAAGTCAAAATTTTAGTGGACTTTCGAGTGGTTGTTTCCATTTCAAGTGTATGTTTCAATTAGTTCAACTATAGATATCTTTTACCAAGTCTATCATATGGAGGATAATTAAACCTCGATTTTTTATTTATCATTTTACTTAAAACTTATATGTTCTATCTCCACTTTATTATCAGATGATATATTTCATAAATTTAAATGTCTGTTACAATCGCGCGAAGCGCGAGTAAATTAACTAGTGTAATAATATTTATATGCAAATATTATCTTATAATGATCGTAAATACTTAAAAAGGGTGTGTTTTTCGGAGGCTTGTCATAATTCTGTTGGTAAACAATCTTTTTAATTTGCTATAGCCGTTGGCTGCTTTTGAAATCAGCATATACATTTATATAAAAGCTTTTTTACTATAGCCGTTGGGTGTGCTTTTGAACTAATATTCTGCCAAAATCTTCTTCTTTTTCTTTCCTTCCAACATTGCAAATATATTGATGTTTCTTTTCCTTCAATCTTCTACTCTAACATTTAAATTTCTTTTTATTGGTTCAGTTTTGTGTTAAAAGAAATTAAAAGGTATAGCTTTGATTTTTTTGGTAGGCAGTGTGTATTTAACAATTTTGTACCATGTGGGAAATTACTATCCTAAAAATAGCTTTTTGGAAATGCCTAGCCTACACTTAATTTATGTTTTCATAAAAATCTCTTGCATCATGATCATTTCACACACACATCCAATTATCTTGATCTCAATAAATAAATAACTATATGATGATTCGCATTAATTGATCACTCACTCACATAAACTTGTACGTTATTCTTTCATTATTTATTCAAGATTTTGTCTAAATAATATTAATATTATTTACAATATCATATATTCCATCACTCGACATACACGTGCAACGCATGTGCCGAGAAAATAGTATATATATATAATAGTTTATTGTACCAAGTATTCCTCCACGTACTCTAGGGATGGATCAAGTGCAGAGGTTACAAATTCATGAACGCAATAATTTTTGCCTAGATCCTGTATTTGTATTAAACTTAAAATCGTTGTAGGAACCTACAAATTTTAAATTCAGGATCCGCTTCTGATTTACCAGAGTCCTGACAAATGATGATTCATATGAGATTCAACAATTCTGAACTAGAAAACACTCGGTTTTCATTTATTGTAGGTGTAACCAACTTGCTATAAAGGATATAACAAAAAGAAATAATAGAAAAAGAGCCCCAAAATAATGATCTTTATTAGTGCGTAAACTGATTATATACCACCACTGATAATCACCAAAATCAGCGATATTCAATGGGCGAAGAGCACTATCTCGAGTAAAAGCTTCCACGACCGGTTAATCAAAATGAGGACCCCAAATTGCATGAGCAATAGGTCATACATGTAAAGAGTCCTGTACCCACGACTCAAAAATTTCCTTATCAAGCTACATGAAACAAATTTCCGGAAGTCCACATAAAAATTATTGCTAAGTGGCCGAAGTGAGAAGCAAAAATATTCTGATAAAGATGTTCTTCGATAATATCATCATGACTCTCGAAGTACTCTACCACTTTTACAAATCTCACTCATATAATCTCGATTATTTTATGTTAATGTAAACACTTTTACCTAGATAACAAAGTATTTTTTGTTCATTCATATTCTTACTGCAGGTAAATTATTTTGATATTTTTCTTTGCGCGTCCTTAGTGGATCTTAAATGCGTAATGAGTGGATTTCATTTTTTTAAATATTTTTGAAAAAATGGTCCAATTTACCCCTCAAAGTTTTGACTATAATTCTTAATTACCTTTATGTTGGAGCTCTTTTAGGAGTCAAATAAAAAACTTTCTCCTAAACTAGTAATGTAATATTAGAGAAAAAGTTTAACGAAATAAAAAATAGCTTAATTTAGAAGATTACAACAAATTTGATCCATTTTCTTATTTTATTTACCATTTATTTATAAGATATTTCCTTGCAACTTAGGATTTTGTTGACATAACTAATCAATTGATATTTATTCTCCATTTGTACATCCAGCAAAATAACACAGTTTGTAATGACCCAAAAGGTCATCTCTTATTTTAGAAGTCAAATATGTGTTCTGAGGCCTTAAAAACCTCGTTTTGTCTTACCTCGATTTGCATACACAGTCCGGGCGTATATCCGGAAAGCCTTTATGTGAAAATTTGAGAAAATGCTAAATTTGCCTTGAAAATTGAATTAAGTTGACTTCGGTCAATATTTTGGGTAAACGGGCCCGGACCCGTGATTTGATGATCCCTAAAGGTCCGTAGAAAAATATGGGACTTGGGCGTATGCCTGGAATTGAATTTCGAGTTCCCTAGCCCGAGAAATGAATTTTTGAAGAAAATTGTTTAACTGAAAATATAATGGTTTCTAGAAATTAAAATGCTTGATTTTGATGGTATCGAGCTCGCATTTTGGTTCCGGAGCCCGGTATATATTTAATATGGTATTAAGTTATGTCTGTAAAATTTGGTAAGAAGAGGAGTTTGTATGACGTAATTCGGACCCTCGGTTGTGAAAATAGAAACTTTAAGAGTTCTTGAGATTTTCATTAATTTTGATGCTAAATTCGTAGTTCTAGGTGTTATTTTGGCGATTTGATCGCGCGAACAAGTCCGTATGATGTTTTTAGACTTGTGTGCATGTTTGGTTTGGTACCCCGAGGGCTCGGGTGAGTTTTGGATAGGCCACAAAATATTTTGGACTTAAGAAAAATTGCTGGTGTGTTTCAGGTCTGCAGGCTTCGCGTTGGCTCGCAAATGCGAGCATCGCATTTGCGAAGACCCTTTGCATTTGCGATAAAAAAGGCTGGGAAAGGGACCTTCGCAATTGCGAAGTTCATCATCGTATTTGCGATAAGAACATGTCGCAATTGTGAACAAATGTTCACATTTGCGATAATAGCAGGCCTAAAAATTCTTTGCAATTGCGATGTAACATTTGCGGGGTTCGCAATTGCGAACCACTGATCGCGAATGCGATAACTGCGACTGTTCAAAAAGAGTTTTAGATGGGATTTCAACTCATTCTCTCAAATTTTCAAACCCTAAGCTCTCATAGGTGATTTTCCAAAGAAACGTTCTTCCCCAAATCATAGGTAAACAATTTCTAACTCATTTCATTCAATCTACTTCATCTTTTTACAAGATTTTATCACAAAATCTAGGGATTTTCATGGGAAATTGGGTGTTTTTGGGAATTTCGAAATTTGGTGATTTAGACCTCAAATTGAGATCGGATTCCAAAACCAATTGTATATCCGGGCTCGGGGGTGAATGGGTAATCGGGTTTTGGTCTGAACTTCGAGTTTTGACCAAGCGAGCCCGAGATCGATTTTTTACTTTTTGGGAAAAATGTTGGGAAACCTATAATTAAGCATTGGAATTGAGTTCTTTAGCATTTATTGATGTTATTAAGTTAATTATGACTAGATACAAGTGAAAATTGGAGGTGAAATCTAGAGGGAAAACGATATTTGAGGCTTGATTTTGGACGTGGAATTGAGGTAAGTGTTGGATCTAACCTTAGCTTGAGAGAATAGGTATTGTTGTCTTACTTGCTACGTGTTTAATTGCTGAGTACGATGTATAGGTGTGGTGACGAGTATCTATACGTTGTTGTTGGGTCATAGCACGCAAATGAGCTTTATACTTGTAACTATTGTGTCTCTTATCACGTATTATTCGTGCGTGAGCTGGTTACTCTTCGTGTGGAACAAGTTTGGTTATATTTTCTTGTTATTGGGTAATTGTTGAGTGTTGATTCAAGTTGAGACTTACATTGTGAATTTAACTATTGAAACGAGATTGGTTATAGTTGATTCCCTTCCCGGGATATATATTGTTTCTATTGTTTGGGTGAGAAAAGAGTGATAAAGCACGAAGGGTGATGTCGTGCACATTCATACTTATGTATATGGTGAGGAAAGAGTGACAAAGCACGAAGGGTGATGCCGTGCACATTTACATTTATATTGATGCATATGGTGAGGAAGAGAGATAAAGCACGAAGGGTGATGACGTGCACATTTCTATTATTCATATGGTGAGGAAGAGTGATAAAGCATGAATGGTGATGCCGCACATATTTTTATTATTGATTGCATGGTGAGGATTGAGAGTAAAAACACGAAGGGTGATGCCGTGCATTTTCTATTTGTTGTGATTATTTGTTGTTATCGGTTCAAGTGCCTTAATTGTTTCATTTCCGTTATTTCTATGTTTCCTTATTCTGGTACCCCAGAGCATGTTGCCCCTTATCATTAATTTCTATTTAGCTTCTATTATTGTTATTCTGTTAGATATTGTTTAACCGCATAGGTTTATGTTGGTTGTCGTGTCCTAGCCTCGCCACCACTTCGTCGAGGTTAGGCTCGATACTTGCCAGTACATGGAGTCGGTTATACTGATGTTGCACTCTATACTTTCTGTGCAGATCTCGATGCTGGACCTTAAAAGTAGTGCTTGGGTTGCTACCTTCAGTCCAGTGGAGACCCAATATAGTTCTGTAGGCATCCGTAGGCCCTGGCGTCCCCCTTCTATCCTATTTATTCTCTGTTTATCCGCTTTACAAACAGATGTATATTTCTTTGTTCAAACCATTGTTTAGTATTCGTAGACCATCTGTGAGTTGTGACACCAGTTCTGGGTGGAGTTTTATTACGGTTTTATTTTTTGTATTAAGATAATCTGTTAAATTTTGTTCTTCAGCATTCATTCCGCTGATTTACTTTTGTTACTTGTAAATTGTTAAAAGATAAAGGAAATAGGTGAAATAATTTGTAACGTTGGCTTGCCTAGCGAGTACAATGTTAGGCGAGTATCACATTTGCAAAGACCCTTCGCATTTGCGATAAAAAGGTTGCACAGGGGACCTTCGTAATTGCGAAGTTCATTATCGCATTTGCGATAATAACAGGTCGCAATTGCGAACAAATGTTCGCATTTGCAATGATAGTATGCCTGAATATTCTTCGCAATTGCGATGTAATGTTCACATTTGTGGTCACAAATGCGATAACTGCGACTGTTCAGAAAGAGTGTCAGACGGGATTTCAACTCATTCTCTCAAATTTTCAAACCCTAAGCTCCCATAGGCGATTTTCCAAAGAAAAGTGTTTTCTCCAAATCATAGGTAAACAATTTCTAACTCATTTCTTTCAATCTACTTCATCTTTTTACAAGATTTCATCACAAAATCTAGGGATTTTCATGGGAATTGGGTGTTTTTGGGTGAAATTTGAGAATTTTGAAATTTGGGGATTTAGACCTCAAATTGAGGTTAAATTCCAAAACCAACTGCATATCAGGATTGGGGTGAATGGATAATTGAGTTTTGGTCCGAACTTAGGTTTTGACAAAGCGGGTCCGGGGTCGATTTTTGATATTTTGGGAACAATGTTGGGAAACCTATAATTAATCATTGGAATTGAGTTCTTTAGCATTTATTGATGTTATTGAGTTAATTATGACTATATACAAGTGAATTGGAGGTGAAATCTAGAGGGAAAGCAATATTTGAGGCTTGATTTTGGCCGTGGAATCGAGATAAGTATTGGGTCTAACCTTAGCTTGAGGGAATATGTGTTGTTGTCTCACTTGCTACGTGTTAAATTGTTGAGTATGACATATAGGTGTGGTGAGGAGTATCTATGCATTGTTGTTGGGTCATAGACTCATAACATGCAAATGAGATTTATACTTGTAACTATTATGTCTCTTATCATGTATTGTTCATATTTAAGCTAGTTACTCTTCATGTGGAACAAGTTTGGTTATATTTTCTTGTTATTGGGTAATTGTTGAGTGTTGATTCAAGTTGAAACTCGTGAATTTAACTGTTAAAACGATATTGGTTATATTTGATTCCATTGCCAGGATATATATTGTTTCTATTGTTTGGGTGAGGAAAGAGTGATAAAGCACGAAAGGTGATGCCGTGCACATTCATACTTATGCATACGATGAGGAAAGAGTGATAAAGCACGAAGGGTGATGCCGTGCACACTTACATTTATATTGATGCATATGGTGAGGAAGAGAGATAAAGCACGAAGGGTAATGCCGTGCACATTTCTATTGTTGATTGCATGGTGATGATTGGGAGTAAAAACACAAAGGGTGATGCCGTGCATTTTCTGTTTGTTGTGATTATTTGCTGTTATCGATTCAAGTGCCTTAATTGTTTCATTTTTGTTATTTCTATGTTTCCTTGTTATGTTACCCCCATAGCATGTTGCCCCTTCCGGTTAATTTCTATTTAGCTTCTATTATTGTTATTCTGTTAGATATTGTTTAACTGCACAAGTTTATGTTAGTTGTCGTGTCCTAGGGTCGTCACTACTTCGCCGATGTTAGACTCGACACTTACAGTACATGTGGTCGGTTGTACTGATACTGCAATCTGCACTTTCTGTGCAGATCTCGATGCCAGACCTTGTGAGTAGAGCTTGGGTGGTTGCCTTCAGTCCAGTGGAGACCCAAGGTAGTCCTGCAGGTGTCCGTAGGCCCTAGCATCCCCCTTCTATCCTATTTCTTCTCTATTTATCTACTTTACAAACAGATGTATATTTCTTTGTTCAGACCATTGTTTGTAGTATTCGTAGACCATCCGTGAGTTGTGACACCAGTTCTGGGTGGCGTTTTATTACGATTTCGTTATTTGTATTAAGATAATCTGTTAAATTCTGTTCTTCCGCATTCATTTCGCTGATTTACTTTTGTTAACTTGTAAATTGTTAAAAGATAAAGGAAAAAGGTGAAATAATTTGTAACGTTAGCTTGCCTAGCGAGTACAATGTTAGATGCCATCACGGTCCCTACGGTGGGAAATTCGGGTCGTGACACAGTCGTTGTTTAAAAAGTCAAATTTTCTTACACAATGTGTTTTCAAAAATGTATAGTATTTTTTATGTAACTTTTACATATGGCTTTATATTTTTTTTAAGATCTGAAAATTAAGAACCAACTTCACATTAAAATCCTCTATTTCTTAGAA
This sequence comes from Nicotiana tabacum, assembly GCF_000715075.1. Classification (NCBI taxonomy): domain Eukaryota; kingdom Viridiplantae; phylum Streptophyta; class Magnoliopsida; order Solanales; family Solanaceae; genus Nicotiana; species Nicotiana tabacum. The sequence goes on along the minus strand of NC_134084.1, from coordinate 6,472,651 downwards.
AAATTGAAAATTTTATATTCGCTTTACATTTAAAAAACTTATACTATTTCGAATCACGTCATTCTTGTTGATAGGAAAATGCATTATTCATGAAAAGGAAAGAGAAACGTCTACCTAAAATTAGTTGTATGTCCCATTTATTAAAGGATAAGATGACAATACAATAAGAGTCCGTTTGGCTTAGCTGATTTAGAGTAGTTGATAAGCATTAGCTGCTGAAAAGCACTTTTAAGTGTTGAAACTGATTTAATAAATAAGCAGTTACGTATTTGGATAAAAGTGCTGAAATTAATAATAAGCAGCTGAAACTGTTTGAGTTAAAAGTGTTGATAAACTATTTTTATGTTAAAATGACTTAAATGACTTTATAACAATTTACACTACTAAAAACATCATTTTCTTCAAAAATTTAGATTCTACATGGATTCAAACACAAAAATAACCTATTTATCATGTTATTTTAATTATAAAAATGATTAGGTAAATTTTTTTTTTATAAATATAATTTATGTTATGATAACTATACAACCATAAATTAGAACGGGTGGAGTGTAAATTAACAAAAGTTAAGAAAAAACCTTAAATAATGCATACATTATTTGTAGAGAAGAAATATGCACTTAATATGTACTCCATTATTTATCAAGTATATACAACGTAAAATTATACAACTAAAAGAGTAGGAATCATATTTGAGGCTAACAGTACAAGTCACATATGTATATCAATATGAACAAGACAAGTGAATCTCATTACCTCAAATTGCCGACAGAAACGGGCTGGAGACTTGCAGAGGCACAGGCTGCTTAGGTTTGAAGAACTGAGAGAGAGTGAAACTATACGAGGGGTTTTGTTTTAAAAAGAAGTATTTTAAGGATAAAATAATAAATATTTTGGTCAAACCTAAAATGCTTATAAGCTGAATTTGATAAGTTGGGGGAGACCAACTTATGACTTTTGACTTATTTTTGGCTTATAAGCACTTGACTTAAGCCCTTTTAATTTTACCAAATGCGTAGATAAGCCAAAAACTGTTTATAAGCTAGTTTGACCAGCTTATAAGCTTAGCCAAACACCCTCTAAATAATTCGTGATTAAGATAAGCAAAAAATCACGAAGCATGATCTACCTACCTTTTTGTTTTTGAAAGTGATGAAAGATGACACTGCGTACTGTATCAAAAAATTATTTCTTTTTTTTTCTGTCTCCAGATTCCTAGATAAATACTTATACACACCCGATATTTATGGGCGGATCTAATGTTGTGATATCGGTTCATTTGAACTCAATACTTCCGATGTGGATATAAATTTATTCTAAAAATTCGGTAAAAATTACAACAAATAATATATATGAACCTCTAACTTTAAAAATTATTAGGTCCAATGCTAACAATCTCCAAGGTTGAAACCAAAAATTTTAAGAGAAAATGACACTGTATAGCCGCTCACAAAATAGTAGTCGAAAAATATATATTTTTTGTATATATGTACAAAATTTATACAAATTTTATATTCTTTTTTCGCTACCAAATGCAAATAGTTTCTGGTACGGACTAAAAGTGAAAAAAGCCTAAATTTTGAATCCTACATATTTCTCTGCCGATATAGCCTAATAAACAATCTTGTTTTATTTTGCTTTTAATGTGGTTTATTTTCTTTATAAATCTGAATCTAGTTTTGTGAATAGATTCTTGGATAATTGTGAGACAATTTGTTTGGTTTGTGATAGAATATCACATCAGAAATGATTGTGTATTTTTGAACTCTTTATATAACTTGGACAATCTTCAATCTTTGAGCTAGAATTTGGGGTTGAGTTAGTCATATAATCCAAAGTTCATTCTTATCATGGTATCAGAGCTAAGCCCCTAATGTTGGATTGCTTACACTCCAGTTGGCAAGTCTGGACATGCATTAGTGATGAAAGCTTTACGCAACACGAATTCAGATTAATCAGGATTGAATGCAATGGTAGGAAGCACGTCTACTTTGATAAGCTTTCCGCAATGCGAATTCGGATTAATCAGGTTAAGTGCACATACCCGATAGCAAGTTGGTCTTCAATCTTTGAACTAGATTTTGGGGTTGAGTTAGTCATATAATCCAAAGTTCATTCTTATCGTGGTATCAGAGCTAAACCCCTAATGTTGGATTGCTTACGCTCCAGTTGGCAAGTCTGGGCATGCAGTAGTGATGAAAGCTTTACGCAACACGAATTCGGATTAATCAGGATTGAATGCAATGGTAGGGAGCGCGTCCACTTTGATAAGCTTTACGCAATGCGAATTCGGATTAATCACGTTGAATGCACATACCCGATAGCAAGTTGGTGAAACCCCCCCCCCCCCCTCACACACAAAAAAAGAGAAGAGTAGAGCTATACTCCTCTCCTCTGCCTCTTCCATTGAGCTTCCTCTTCACACTAACTTTACCTCACGCTGCTCTTTCCTTTCCATTTCCTCTCAGTTTTCCTTTCACTTCCCTTCGTTTTCTACACTAAAGTTAAAACAAATAACTTTAAAAAAAATCTTTTTTTGTCATTTTAATTTATTTTATACAAGGTTCCTTTTCAACCACATGCCATATTGCCAAAAACATAGACATCTGCTTTAACTTTATGTCAATTTCCATGTCATAATTCATCTCCTTTGTATACTATCTTCTTTGTTTTTTTTAGTTACAGTTCTTGACTGGTTTTGTTCAAATTTTAGTTTTCTCGGGGGGGGGGGGGGTGAAAGAAAATATCTTGTTTTTAGCATTCAAAAAACGAATCTTCAACTTTTCTTTTTAATATATAAATTACGTGGTTTCCTTATCTGGGGTTATTTATAAAGCTGTCAAGATTTTGGGTTTTCATTTGGACTGTGGAACTGAACTGAAGAATTAGTTTAAATGGAGCTGAAATATGTTGATTCTAAGGCAATATCAATGTCTAAATCAGTTGGTATGGGAATGATGAAGTTTTCTAGTTCATTTTTAGACTCGAAGCTCGAGTTTGGTGTCAATGTAGCTCCCAAGTTTTGTTCCCGTAAAAAAATGTGTAAGCACATCGTCATAAAATGGAACAGAGAAAGTACTATTTTTGTGCTTAGACTATTTACTTATTGTATCCAGATTTTGGAGAAACCCAGACATAAGCTACTTCTTAGAATAGTTGTTTCTGCTATGTTGCTTGGACCCTCCAAAATTGTTGTCGCACCAGTTTCGGATCCTCCAAAAATGCATATTGAAAGGATCCGACACACACCTGGTGGTATTTTTCAAGAGTCCGAGCGGGTTTAATTTTTTGATAGTTGAAGTGAAGAGGAGAGTATGTTTTGAAGGACAAAGCATTAGCTATGCAGATAAAAGCATTTCATGTTTGTCATTTAGTTGTTGTAATGTTTGTTGGGTGTTTCATAGTTAACTCGAGTTCAAGTGTTCAATAGGTGTAAATCTTAGTTGAGGTGTCTAAGTGAAAAAATCAGGCAAGTTTAAGGGGCCGTATGCATTCAGCCTCATTCGTTCCGCTTCTCTCATGTACTAAGAGATTTGTGTTTCTTGTTGAATTATGTGTCCAATTTGTAGACGTTGTGGTCACACAATTCAACATGGAATGAGATTTCAAGTCCTGACGCCATCGATTAACATAATATTTCTGCGTTCTTAGCTAAGAAAAAAGTATCATGCTCGCAGTTGAATCATACTGTCAACATAAAAGTGGTTTCTCTCTAATATTTCCAGTCATCCGTTTTAGACGAGCTTAAGTTTGTGAATTCAAGTAAGTCCGCTCTTGTCAAAATGGCTCTACAATGAGGCAATATAAAGCGCATAATTAGCTTTTAGAGATGCATTTCCTGTTTCTAATGCAGTCATTAAGAAGAATATTATCGACGCGTTATTAGATAACATCACTGCTGCTGCTAAATGAGAATGTTGCTGTTTGTATCTGACAATGAAATTGAAATATTGTAATGTTCTGTTTTACCTTCATGACTTTTAGTGAAGGCTTCTTATTTAAGAACTTCTTATGATGCTACAAGCTCAGTCACCAAAAAGAATTTCTTAGTGGACACTTTTTCTTAGAGATAAATGGTACAAACCGTACAGGTTTGATGCCTCTGATGATGAATATGGAGGGGTAATCGTCAACGCAGAAAGACTACCATCCAATCCAGCCAAATTTACGTCTGTGCTTCGTGCATCTCTCGCTCATTGGAAAGTGAAGGTACTTCATTAGCAGCAACTACTATATTAGAATAGTCGCAAACTTCATGAGTAGATTTGTTGTCTGGTGTTGATTACTACATAGTGTTATCAAAGGCGAAAAGTGCAAAAAGGCTCTCAGGTCCTTTGGAGCTTTAAGCACAGAGCAAATAAAGTGTGTGCTTTAGTGAAGAAAGGCGCAAATGGGAAAAAGTATAGTCCAAGACTAATGATTATAAGCATGAATTGAAAATATACGGACAAAGAAATTGAAAAAGATCTACGACAAAGTGAAATATCATTTGTTTAGCATCGCTTACACTCATTGGCAAGGAAAGTACACCTTAGAGCCTTGATGACAACCCTAAAGTGCCTGCTAAGCGCTCAACATGTTTTGAGCCTCGCTTCAAGATTTAAGCGCGCTTTTGACAACATTGTTACTACATGGTGGAAGCCATTGCATTTTCACTTCTTTTCTCTTTATTTTCAACAACTCTTGTGATTATAAAACACATTTTGAATGTTTTCCAAAAAAATTCACCATTTTTGTCAAATATCATTAGATCTTATAAAACACATTGAGCTAATTAATGACTCCCATTGCAGGGGAAGAAGGGAGTTTGGCTTAAGCTACCAGTGGACAAATGTGATCTAGTTCCTATTGCAATAAAGGTATTATATCACTTTTCTTAAATCTGTAAGTTTTGGCGTTAGTTCTTTTGATATTGAATGCTGGCTAAAAATAATGGTCAAACTCTAAATTTTTGTAGGAAGGATTTCAGTACCATCATTCAGAAAAAGGACATGTCATGTTGACTTATTGGATACCAGATGAACCCTGCATGCTTCCTTCTAATGCATCTCATCAAGTTGGAGTTGGAGGTTTTGTGATCAATGATAAAAATGAGGTGCATATTTTTCTATTTGGATGAATCTCCTATTAACACGTATAAGCTTATGAAGATCATTATGCTTGAAATATATCGAGGGTCTATTGGAAATAGCCTCTCTACCTTCTTAAGGCAGGGGTAAGGTCTGCGTACACACTATCCTCCCCAGACCCCCGCTCATGGGATTACACTGGGTTTTCTGTTGTGGATATATAATTTAGAGAGTGTATCTGATATCAGTCATCTTCTGGGTCTAAGATTTTCTAAATTACGCAGACTTAGATATTCTCTGGTGTGTAAGCTTGAGATGTCTCTTTAACGTTGGTGGAGCTTTTTCTGTACCGAAGCACCTGGAACATATTGAAATTGTCAATTGTGATGAGCTGGTAGAGTTGTTTGTGCAATGCGGCTCAAGTCAGACGACACTTGCCAACTCAGAAATTCCAAGAGTTCAGAAGTTACTGTTGAGAAACTGTCCAAGCTTAAGAACTCTAGGCGAGCCACCCAATACGTGGGAACACCTGCAGGAACTTACGTTGATAGATTGCAACCAAATAAAGAAACTGCCTCTGTCTATTCAAACTTCCAATAACATCAAAGTAATAGGAGGAGAATCAGAATGGTGGAACCAATTGGAATGGGATTCTGACAACTTCAAGTCAAATTTAGAGCATTGTTTCCAATCAAATTAATACTGACAGAAGGATATCATTATTTAAATTGCAAGTAAAACACCTTGGTAAAAAAGAAAATATCATATATAGTATAAAAAGGTATTACAGAATTGGGGGATTGAAAATAACAACAACAAGCCCAGTGATGTCCCACAAGCAACAAGTGGGGTCTGGGGAAGTTAGTGTGTATGCAGACCTTACCCCTGCCCTTGGAAGGTAGAAAGACTATTTCCAATAGACCCTCGGTCAAGAAAGATAATTGGGGGATTGGAAATGGAAAGGTAAAATTGGCATTGCGTAAGATAGGAGGGTTAGAATGTCTTGTGTTCAAAGTTGAGGTGTTCTATTTTTAACAGTTGTAGTTTTCACCCTTTTGTAGCTAAAGGAAAAAGGTAGTCATGAAATGGAAGATATTTACATTTGAAATGTCTGGAAGTGATGATACAAACGGTTGTAAATGGTTTTAATACAATTCCTCTATTTTCTTTTCCTTCCTTTCCCCATATTGACTCAAGCGAATTCTTTCATTACCTCCCTGGACTGATCACTTTTATAAGGTCTTAGATCCACTCTTAGCTTTACCTCGGGAAACTTATACTTAATAAAAACAGATTTAGGGTGTATTTGGTAAGATAAAAGTCATTTTCCAAAAAATATTTTTCAAAAAATGACATTTTTTTGAATTTTTTTATCATGGTAAATGTTTTTTATTGTTTGGTTGGAGAGTCCAGTACCCGCTGAAGTGAAATCCACTTCAGCATCATCAACAGGCACAGAAGAAATGGAAAAAATTGGATTTGTAGACTCTCCTCAAGATGGAGGGGAAGAAATATTTTCTAAACAGACTGATAATATTGTGTAAGTGTTATATGAAGTTCATACTTCAAATGTTACCAAGTATGTTGAGCTTGACTCATTGTTGCCTCATGCAGGAGTGGTCTAGAAAGGCATAAGAAGGAACTTCCTGCACCAGAAAAACAGAGTTTCGAGCCAAAGTTAATCGGTGGAGTTTGTTGTGATGCATTTCGTGTCTTATATTTTTTCAGCCAATAATTATTCCTTGTTTGTACTATTTTTCTTCTTTTTGGTTCTGATATTTTGATTGCTTGACTATATATTGAGTAATTTTTTTTGTTTAAGTTGTGTTGTGTAGTAAACTGGTGTTGTATCTGTGCTTAAACACTTCCGGGCATTCTTAAATTGTACATTCAAAAATTTGGCATATGTCCTTGCTTTTGTACAATTAGGAGCTAAAGTGCCATTGAGGGATGAAAAACTTTTTGGATAATCACTTGAAAAATATATTTTACATATATATAGAGTCAATATCTTGTAGATTACATATACACAAAATGACCAAGTGATGTTAGTCATTGTGAGTGGTGAAGTGTAATATCCATGCTGATTGTGATGCTAACTGGCTTGACAATTCAAATATGGATCATTAACTGTGTTGAAGTACAATGTGGAAAGTTTGTCATCAAATTTGGAAACCAGTTGATGGACAGACAATTCGCAGTAACGCTTCCCTAGTCGAGCGATAAAAATGTCAATTATTTTCTTGAACATGTCATCTCCTTGTATTAGGGGCTGCTTCACAAACTCAGCTAGAGGCATCCACTGCATCGCGAACAGAAAGGTAGGTTAAGTAAATGTGAGGTAGCATAAAACCACACACACTAGTCAGAATTGGGTCTGACTCAACTCCTAAAGCTAGATCATGAGGTGAAGATTGTCCAAAATCATATAAGAAAAGAACTATCACATTTTCCCAGTCAATATGAGATACATAACATCCCTTGCACGCCCAGGATTGAACATCTTGTGCGTGGACAATATAGTGTGGCCAAAGCCAAGAACATGGATGGGTGTGACACAAAGCCAAGAACAAGGATGAGTCTGAGTTTGTCTGAGTCTGATACTATGTTAACAAATATGGCCATTGGCCTAATTTAACATAAAAAGCTAGCTCGTCGGGCGAGGAAACAACAAATTTCCCCAACCCACGTGGAACATTAATCAATTTTTATTGCTTGTTAATTTATACAATATGCTTACCTTAGCGGCCTTAATTTCTAGATCATCAACCATGATCTGTTTTGACAAGGGTTTTAATAGGCAAACGAAGAACAAGTCCGACTTTTCAAAGGCCACGTTTTGTGCATGCCTGAAAGAGGACATTGATAGGTGTTAATTAAAAAATGGAGACTGTAAAATAAACAATTAGATTCCAAAATTTTACTAGCATTTCACTTGACACTTTAAACTAAATTTTGGAGTGTGATTGTCTCAAATAGCATGAGTGAGAGCAAGAAGCTCAATTAAGCTTGAAGATGGGACAGTTTTTATTGTAGTTGGAAGAAAATAAATCTTATATTTCTATATCAGATGCACATCCTTTTTGATCCATTTGTTACATCAGAAAACAAGAAGTATCCTAAATAGTGAAGTCTAGGGGAGCCTCGGCTCAATGATAAAAGTTGTCGCAGTGTGACTTCAGTGTGACCAAAAGGTCACGGGTTCAAGTCGCAGAAACAATGTAACCTATTGTATAAATTGCAAGGTAAGGCTATGTACATAAGACTCAATGTGGTCCGGCCTTTATTCGAACCTCACATATAGTGGGAGCTTAATATACTGGGCTGTGTTTTTTTAGAAAGCAAGAAGTATTCTAAACTTCTACATTCTTTGTGTGTCTGAGACAAAGTTTGCTCGGATACTTATCGTATCAACATTTCATGTTCTTAAAAAATAGCTAATATAGCTCTTCCTACCATTAAAAAAAGGTATAAAGTAATCACGATAACTATGGTCCTTTGAAGAGGAAGAATTTTGTTACCTGAAAGCCATAACCTCCACAAATTCAGTATCAATCTGGAAAGAATAATGAGAAAGAAAATTCTATCATTTTAATTGTTCATTATAGATTGCTTGTCCAAGTAAAAAATATGTTTAAGTGTGGATTTCTTACCCAAGTTTTCTCCTTCACTTCTCTCACAACTCCAGTAAAGATCTCCTCTGACTTTATTTTGACACAAGAACAATGTTTAAAGAGTATGAAGCAGATCTCATGTTTCATTATTTACCTCAGTCAAAAAAGTGACAAAGATGTTAAGGTCAAATTGTAATACAGGAACATACCTCAAGAATGAAACCAGTTCGTATTTTCCATAAGCCTGAAAGAGCCGGCGCAAAATGTTTCTCTTGTACGATGAGCACCTAAATCAGTATTTTATTAGGCTATGGGACAACACCACCAACAACAACAAAAAATACAGTGTAATCCCATGCGTGGGGTTTGGGGGTAGTGCGGCGTACGCAGACCTTAACCCTACCTTAAGAATGTTGCGGAAGCCAAATGTATATAGTGTGAATAAGTCACAACTACTATACCAAAAATTATGACAGCCACCAAATAATAAATAAGACAATAAAGCAACAATAAAAGGAACACCAGAATTTACGAGGTTCGGCTAATTTTGCCTACTCCTCGGACACAACCAATATTTTATTCCACTTCAAAAATACAAGTGAAATAATACTAAAGAGAGAAGATACAAATGCCTTAAACAGATGAGAAGGCAAATGAGAGGTGTGTTTAAATCCTAAACATTAAGTCTTCTTTTATAGGGGGAAATCCCCCCAACCCTTCTTTTCCCACTGATGTGGGACAAAAGGTTTTGCCAAATTCAACAAATCTCCACCTTGGCAAAATTTCACATCTTCAATTTTCTCTCAATAACAAATTTTGATTGTGTCTTCATCTTCAATCTTCAGTTTTCAACAATGTTGATCAAATCCAAACAATGTTGAAACTTGACCGCAGTCACCACCTTTGTCAGCATATCAGCAGGATTCTCCGTAGTATGAATTTTCTTCACTGTGACTCCACCTTCTTCTATGATTTCTCGTACGAAATGATACCGAACATCAATGTGCTTCGTCCTTGCATGATAAACTTGGTTCTTCGCTAATTGAATAGCACTTTGACTATCACAAAAAATTGTGATACCTTTTTGTTCAACACCAAGCTCCTTTAGCAATCCTTGAAGCCAAATTGCCTCTTTCACAGCCTCTGTAATAGCCATGTACTCTGCCTCTGTTGTAGACAAAGCAACTGTTGACTGCAAAGTAGACTTCCAACTAACTGGTGCCTTTGCAAAAGTAAACACATAACCAGTAGTTGATCTTCGTTTGTCCAGATCACCCGCAAAATCTGAGTCACAATATTCAACTACAGACTGATTGTCTTCCTGCTCAAAAACTAACCCGACATCTACAGTATTATGAATATACCGTAGAATCCACTTCACAGCTTGCCAATGCTCCTTCCCTGGATTGTGCATATATCTGCTAATAACTCCAACAGCTTGTGAAATGTCAGGCCTTGTGCAAACCATTGCATACATCAAGCTACCAACAGCATTTGCGTATGGTAACTTTGACATATACTCTCGTTCAGCTTCATCCATTGGCGACATAATAGTACTTAGCTTAAAATGGGAAGCAAGTGGAGTACTAACTGGCTTAGTCTTGTCATCTATGCCAAAACGTTGAAGTACTCTCTTCAAATATTCCTTTTGAGATAAACAGAGTTTCTTTGAACGTCTATCTCTAATTATCTCCATGCCAAGAATTTTCTTTGCCTCACCCAAATCCTTCATCTCGAACTCCTTCTTCAGTTGAATTTTCAACTTATCAATTTCTTCCGAATTCTTGGAAGCTATCAACATATCATCAACATATAGGAGAAGATATACAAAGGAACCATCTTTAAGCTTGTGCAAATACACACAATGATCGTATTTGCTTCTCTTGTACCCTTACCGCAACATAAACTCGTCAAATCGCTTGTACCATTATCTAGAAGATTGTTTTAATCCGTACAACGATTTTTCAAGTTTGCACACCATATTTTCTTTTCCAGCAACTTTGAATTCTTCTGGCTGAGTCATGTAGATTTCCTCCTCCAAGTTTCCATGTAAAAATGCAGTTTTTACATCCATCTGAACTAGTTCCAAATCCAAGTGTGCTACCAAAGCCAACATAATTCTAATGGAGGAATGTTTTACAACTGGAGAAAACACTTCATTGTAATCAATTCCCTCCTTTTGAGAATATCCTTTGGCCACCAATCTTGCTTTGTAGCGAACATCTAATTGGTTAGGAAATCCTTCTTTCTTTGCAAATACCTATTTGCACCCAATTGCTTTCTTTCCCTTCGGGAGATTGGCCAATCTCCATGTATGATTCTGATGAAGGGACTGTATTTCATCATTCATGGCAATCCTCCACTTATCTTCTTCTGAACTTTGGACAGCGTCTTTATAAGTGGTAGGAACATCATCAGCTACAATTGAGGTTGCACAAGCAACCGTCTCTATGAGACGAACAGGTTTCGTTATTGTTCTTTTTGGCTTGCTGGTTGCTATTGATTCAAGTTGTTGTTGAGGTTCCTGAGTTGGAATCTCCTCTACTGGCTCTCCTTCCATAGGGTAATCTTCATTTGTTTCCTCCTCTGCTTCTTGTGTAGGAAAAATAAATTTTCCCTCAAACTCCACCTGCTTAGAAGCACCTTTATTTTGTTTGGTATCTTCTGTTACCTTATTTACCATAGCAGATTCATCAAAGGTAACATCTCTGCTGAATATTACTTTCTTTGTCATAGGACACCATAAGCGATATCCTTTGACTCCAGAAGTAATTCCCATAAAAATAGCCTTCTTTGCCCTTGGATCCAATTTTGACTCTGTTACATGATAATATGCAGTTGAGCCAAACACGTGCAAAGAGTCATAATCTACAGCAGGCTTTCCATACCATTTTTCAAATGGTGTCTTGCCATCAATAACAGCAGATGGTAGACGATTAATGAGGTGGCATGCATATGTAATTGCCTCAGCCCAAAATTCTTTGCCCAAGCCAGCATTGGACAGCATACATCGTACCTTCTCCAGCAAGGTCCGGTTCATACGTTCTGTCACTCCATTCTGTTGTGGTGTATGTCTAACAGTGAAGTGTCGGACGATGCCATCATTTTCACAGACCTTATTGAAATGATCATTTTTGTATTCACCTCCATTGTCTGTGCGAATACACTTGATCCTCTTGCCTGTTTGATTCTCCACCATCGTCTTCCATTTTAGAAAAATTCCCAACACTTCATCTTTGCTCTTCATTGTATACACCCATACTCTTCGGGAAAAATCATCAACAAAGGTTACAAAATAGTGCTTCCCACCCAATGAAGGTGTTTTGGAAGGACCCCAAACATCAGAGTGTACATAATCCAAAATGCTTTTAGTATTATGGATCGATGTACCAAATTTAACCCTTGTTTGTTTCCCTTTAACACAATGCTCACAAAACTCCAAGTTGCAAGCCTTGACTCCTTTTAACAATCCTTGATCTGATAGAGTTTTCAAGGATTTTCCTCCAGCATGTCCTAAGCGCATGTGCCATAGCTTGGTTGCTTCTGCCTCTTTGTCGTCACTGGATGTCACTGTCGTTGTCCCAATAACTGTACTGCCACGATAGCGGTACATATTATTATTCTTCCGATTAGCCTTCATTACCACTAGTGCACCGGAGCATACTCTCATCACTCCATTTTCTGCAATGATTTTGAACCCTTTTGATTCAAGGGCTCCCACAGAGATGAGATTCTTCTTCAAATCTGGTACATATCGAACATCTGTTAATGTTCTAATCATTCCATCGTGGTTCTTTAATCGTATTGAACCAATCCCATATGAGGTAAGAGGGCTGTTATCCGCTGTGTGAATAATTCCATATTCTCCTTCTTGAAAATCCACGAACCAGTCCCTGTTGGGACACATATGATAGCTACAAGCCGAGTCCATCAACCATATGTCTGATGATGTTGATGACTCTGTTGTAACTAATAAGAAGTCTGAATTATCACAATCAGCTACATTTGAATCCATAATGGCCTTTCCATTATTATATTTGGTCTTATTCTTCAACTTCGGACAGTCTTTCTTCCAGTGCCCTTTTTCTCGACAAAAGGCACATTCATCTTTGTTGGGTCTGGATCTTGACTTGGATCTTCCCTTCTTTGTCCTCATTTGATTTTGAGGACGACCCCCCACAAATAGTGCTTCTCCTTCTCCTCCCTTCTGTTTTTCTCGCTTCCTTTGTTCATAGCTGTACAAAGCCGAACAAATTTCTCTGAGAGAAACTTCGTCATTTCCATGGAGTAGAGTAGTTTCAAGGTGCTCGTACTCATCAGGAAGTGACGCCAACAACATCAAGGCCAAGTCACCATCATCATAAGTTGTATCCATATTTTGCAAATCTGTGACCAACCTATTAAAACTGGTGATATGTTCATTCATCGTGGTACCAGGAACATAGGTGAAGTGAAACAGTCTCTTCTTCATGTACAATTTATTTTGACTGTTTTTCTTCAAAAATTTATCCTCCAGTGCTTTCCATAATTTACTTGCAGAAGTTTCCTTTGTGTATGGATATTTCTGCTCTCTAGCAAGGTAGGATCAAATGGTACCGCAAGCAACACGGTTGTTAATTCTCCAATCTTCTTCTCCAATAACATCTGGTTTCTTTTCTTCAATGGCCAGATCTAGCCCTTGTTGAAAAAGGACATCTAGAACCTCGCCTTGTCACATCCCAAAATGTCCGGACCCGTCAAATATTTCTACCGCAAATTTCGCATTTGACACAATTCTTGTCATAAGCGAAGATGCCAATGATGACGTGTTGTTGACACTTGATGTAGATTCTTCTTGTTTATTGTCTCCCATATTTGACACAAATATTATTTAATAGCTGACGACACAAATCAAGATTATTTCTTTTCTGATGTAGAAGATCAGACTAAGCTGCAACCACAGAGCATACTCAAACAGAACCTTGACTCAGTTACCAAGATAAATCTTTTCTGATGTGGAAGATCAGACTATGCTGCAACCACAGAGCATACTTAGACAGTACCTTGGCTCTGATACCAATTGTTGCGGAAGCCAAATGTATATAGTGTGAATAAGTCACAACTACTATACCAAAAATTATGACAGTCACCAAATAATAAATAAGACAATAAAGCAACAATAAAAGGAACACCAGAATTTACGAGGTTCGGCTAATTTTGCCTACTCCTCGGACACAACCAATATTTTATTCCACTTCAAAAATACAAGTGAAATAATACTAAAGAGAGAAGATACAAATGCCTTAAACAGATGAGAAGGCAAATGAGAGGTGTATTTAAATCCTAAACATTAAGCCTTCTTTTATAGGGGAAAATCCCCCCAACCCTTTTTTTCCCACCGATGTGGGACAAAACGTTTTGCCAAATTCAACAAAGAAGGTAGAGGAGCTGTTTCCGATGGACCCTCGACATATTTCAAGCATAATGATCTTTATAAGCTTATACATGTTAATAGAAAAATATGCACCTCATTTTTGTCGTTGATCACATCTTATAAAATACATTGAGCTAATTGATGACTCCCATTGCAGGGGAAGAAGGGAGTTTGGCTTAAGCTACCAGTGGACAAATGTGATCTTGTTCCTATTGCAGTAAAGGTATTATATCACTTTTCTTAAATTTGTAAGTTTTGGCGTTAGTTCTTTTGATATTGAATGCTGGCTAAAAATAATGGTCAAACTCTAAATTTTTGTAGGAAGGATTTCAGTACCATCATTCAGAAAAAGGACATGTCATGTTGACTTATTGGATACCAGATGAACCCTGCATGCTTCCTTCTAATGCATCTCATCAAGTTGGAGTTGGAGGTTTTGTGATCAATGATAAAAATGAGGTGCATATTTTTCTATTTGGATGAATCTCCTATTAACACGTATAAGCTTATGAAGATCATTATGCTTGAAATATATCGAGGGTCTATTGGAAATAGCCTCTCTACCTTCTTAAGGCAGGGGTAAGGTCTGCGTACACACTATCCTCCCCAGACCCCCGCTCATGGGATTACACTGGGTTTTCTGTTGTTGTTGTTATTGTAGTCCCATAGCCTAATGAAATACTGATTTAGGTGCTCGTCGTGCAAGAGAAACATTCTGCGCTGGCTCTTTCAGGCTTATGGAAAATACCAACTGGTTTCATTCTTGCGGTATGTTCCTGTATTGCAATTTGATCTTGGTCGCTTTTGAGTTTTGACTAAAGTAAATAGTGAAACATAAAATCTTGATACTTGACTCCTTAAACGCTGTTCTTGTATCAAAATAAAGTAAGAGGAGATCTTTACAGGAGTTGTGAGAGAAGTGAAGGAGGAAACTGGGATAATAAATCCACAAACATATTTTTTTTACTTAGATAAGCAATCTATAGTGAGAAATTGTAATTAAAATGATGAATTTTCTTTCTCATTATTCTTTACAGATTGATATTGAATTTGTGGAGGTTATGGCTTTGAAGTAACAAAAATCTTCCTCTTCAAAGGACCATGAATTTTTCACGATTATATGCCTTTTTAGCTCTAGGAAGATCTATATTAGCATATTTTATAAGAACATGAAATGCTGATACGATAAGTATCCGAGTAAACTTTGCTCAGACACACAGAGAATATAGAAGTACGATTTGCTAGACTTAACTGTTTAGGACACTTCTTGCTTACTAAAAAAGGACAGCTTAGTGCACTAAGCGCCTGCTATGTGCAGGGATTGGGTAAGGTCGGACCACATTGGTTCTTATGTATGTAGCCTTACTTGAAATTTCTACAATAAGTTGTTTCTGCCACTTGAACTTGTGACCTCCTGATCACACTGCGACAACTTTTATCGTTGCGCTAAGGCTCCCCTACACTTCATTGTTTAGGACACTTCTTGCTTTCTGGTGTAACAAATTGATCAAAAAGGATGTGCATTTGATGTAGAAATATATGATTTATTTTCTTCCAATTACAAAAAAACTGCCCATCTTCAAGATTAGTTGAGCTTCTTGCCCTCACTCATGCTATTTGAGACAATCACACTCTAAACCTTAGTTTAAAGTGTCAAGTGAAATGCTGGTTAAATTTTGGACCCTAATTGTTTATTTTACGGTCTCCATTTTTTAGTTAGCACTTATCGATATACTCTTTCAGGCATGCACAAAACGTGGCCTTTGAAAAGTCCGATTTGTTCTTCGTCTGCCTATTAAGGCCCATGTCAAAACATATCAAGGTTGATGATCTAGAAATTAAGGCTGCTAAGGTAAGAATATTGTATAAATTTAATAGGCGATATGAAAAGATTTGATATCTGTATTTCCTTCACTAAGTGATATATTCAGTCTAATTCATCCCCTTTATACTTTTTATTTCATCCACTACGTGTATTTTATGGAGGAAAATATTGATTAATCTCAAGAAAATTGAGAAACTACTTATTCCGTCATTTCAGAATATGGGCCATTAAAATCTAACATTAATATTTAGAATATACTCATCTATTGGCATTTTCATTCTTGTTTAATGTTCCACATTGGTTTGGGAAATTTGTTGTTTCCTTGCACGATGAGCTAGCTTTTTATGTTAAATTAGGCCAATATTCATTTTTCTTAACATGATATCAGACTGAGACTCAGACTCATCCCTGTTCTTGGCTTTGCGTCACACCCATCCGTGTTCTTGGCTTTGCGCCACACTATATTGTTCGTGCACAAGATGTTCAATCCTGGGCTTGCAAGGGATGTTAAGTATCTTATATTGATTGGGAAAATGTGTTAGTTCTTTTCTTATATGATTTTAGACTGAGACTCAGACTCATCCCTGTTCTTGGCTTTGCTTCACACCCATCCGTGTTCTTGGCTTTGCGCCACACTATATTGTCCATGCACAAGATGTTCAATCCTGGGCTTGCAAGGGATGTTAAGTGTCTTATATTGATTGGGAAAATGTGTTAGTTCTTTTCTTATATGATTTTAGACTGAGACTCAGACTCATCCCTGTTCTGTCTCAGTACTCATCCCTGTTCTTGGCTTTGCTTCACACCCATCCGTGTTCTTGGCTTTGCGCCACACTATATTGTTCGTGCACAAGATGTTCAATCCTGGGCTTGCAAGGGATGTAAAGTGTCTTATATTGATTGGGAAAATGTGTTAGTTCTTTTCTTATATGATTTTAGACTGAGACTCAGACTCATCCCTGTTCTTGGCTTTGCTTCACACCCATCTGTGTTCTTGGCTTTGCGCCACACTATATTGTTCGTGCACAAGATGTTCAATCTTGGGCGTGCAAGGGATGTTAAGTGTCTTATATTGATTGGGAAAATGTGTTAGTTCTTATATGATTTTGGACAATCTTCACCTCATGATCTAGCTTTAGGAGTTGAGTCAGACCCACTTCTGACTAGTGTGTGTGGTTTTATGCTACCTCACATTTACTTAACCTACCTTTCTGTTCGCGATGCAGTGGATGCCTCTGGCTGAGTTTGTAGAGCAGCCCCTAATACAAGGTGATGACATGTTCAAGAAAATAATTGACATTATTATCACTCGACTAGGGAAGCATTACTGTAGATTGTCTGTCCATTAACTGGTTTCCAAATTTGATGACAAACTTTCCACATTGTACTTCAACACAGTTGATGATCCAGATTTGAATTGTCAAGCCAATTACCATCACAATCAACATGGATATTACACTTCACCATTCGCAATGACTAACATCACTTGATCATTTTGTGTATATGTAATCTGCAGGGTATTGACTCTGTAAATATGTAAAATATATTTTTCAAGTGATTATCCAAAAAGTTTTTCTTCCCCTCAATGGCTCTTTAGCTTAATTGTACCTAAGCAAGGACACATGCCAAATTTTTGAATGTACTACACAATATAACTTAAACAAAAAATTACTCAGTATACAGTCAAGCAATCAAAATATCAGAACCAGAAAGAAGAAAAATAGTACAAACACGGAATAATTATTGGCAGAAAAATTACAAGACATGAAATGCATCACAACAAACTCCACTGATTAACTTTGGCTCAAAACTCTGTTTTTCTAGTGCAGGAAGTTCCTTCTTCTGCCTTTCTAATTCACTCCTGCATGAGGCAACAATGAGTCAAGCTCAACATACTTGATAACATTTGAATTATGAACTTCATATAACACTTAGACAATATTATCAGTCCGTTTAGAAATATTTCTTCCCCTCCATCTTGAGGCGAGTCGACAAATCCAATTTTTTCCATTTCTTTTGTGCATGTTGATAATGTTGAAGCGGATTTCACTTCAGCAGGTACCGGACTCTCCAACCGAACAACGAAATACATTTACCCGGATAAAAAAATTCAAAAAATGTCATTTTTCGAAAAATATTTTTTGGAAAATGACTTTTATCTTAGAAAACACACCCTTAATCTGTTTTTATTAAGTATAAGTTTCCCGAGGTAAAGCTAAGAGTGGATCTAAGACCTTATAAAGGTGATCAGTCCAGGGAGGTAATGAAAGAATTCGCTTGAGTTAATAGGGGAAAGGGAAGGAAAAGAAAATGGAGGAATTGTATTAAAACCATTTACAGCGTTTTGTATCATCACTTCGAGACATTTCAAATGTAAATATCTTCCATTTCATGACTACCTTTTTCTTACAGCAGTTTTTTTTAAAAAAAAAAAAGAAGAGAAAATGGTTTATGATCCATAGGGTAAAAATATGCATTTTAAAAGGTCAACTGAGACATGAAAGGGGAACGCCTTTTGTTCAAAGTTGAATGGAGAGGTTTATCTTTTGCTACAAAATGTTTGAATCGGGACATATCTCAAAGCTACACCAGTAGACTACCTTTTCATCTTTCTTGTAAATGAGTTTTGACGTCTAACAGGAAATAAATGAAGAAGTCTAGGAACATTATGAACACTTTCGAACAAAAAGAAATAGGACAAAATCAATGCCCAAATTATTAGTTCTAAATAAAAGGATGCTAGTGGACGAATAATCAAGTATAGTGCCACTGACATTTTCATAATTGAGAAATCTAAAAGTGTATCGGTAAATCACCTGAAATGCAGTGGAAGTAGCCTCAACTTTGATCCTTTTGTCAGTATTGAACTGGTTGGAAACAATGCTCTAAATTTGACTTGAAGTTGTCGGAATCCCATTTCAATTGGTTCCACCATTCTGATCGTCCTTCTATTACTTTGATGTTCTTGGAAGTTTGAATAGAGAGAGGAAGCTTCCTTATTTGATTACAATCTATCAACTTAAGTTCCTGCATGTGTTCCCACGTATTCTCT
Organism: Nicotiana tabacum; assembly: GCF_000715075.1. Lineage (NCBI taxonomy): Eukaryota > Viridiplantae > Streptophyta > Magnoliopsida > Solanales > Solanaceae > Nicotiana > Nicotiana tabacum. Next base: position 6,453,678 of record NC_134084.1, on the reverse strand, counting down.
GGCTCGCCCAGAGTTCCTAATTCTCGTAACTCTCTTAACCATAACTTCCGAACTCTAGGAATTTCTGAGTTGGCAAGTGTCGTCTGACTGGAGCCGCATTGCACAAACAACTCTACCAGCTCATCACAATAGCTAATTGCAATACGTTCCAGGTGATTCGGTACAGAAAAAGCTCCACCAACATTAAAGAGACATCTTAATCTTGCACAACGGGAAATATCTAGTCTGCGTAATTTAGAAAATCTTAGATCCAGAAGATGACTGATATCAGATACACTCTCTAAATTATTTATCCAGAAGAGGCAGAGATGTTCCAGATTTGGCAGAGGGTCAAACCGTCCACTTCCTTCTTCTGCTGGTTTGAAATCACAAGAACAGCCACTTACTGTAAGTTCTTTTATTCCATTAAAACTGTTGTATGCAATCAACTTCCTGAGACCCTTGCAGTTTTCCAAGCACAAATTTGAAGCAAACTGCAACATACCTGAGAGCTCTCCCTTACTGAAAATTTCACACTTCAAGATAGCTATATTCCTTGGTGAAAAGTTGAAATCTATAGGCAATTTAGTTTCCCCAACTACAATGCGAAATCTTTTCAATCTAGACATCCAGGTGTGGTCTCTATTAGAAACTGATGAGCTATCCAATTTGATGGAAAGAGAGGTCAGCTTCTGTAGAGAGGAGAGCTCATCAAAACAAGTCGATTCAAGACGGGTACCCAGCACATCTATCATTTCAATGCTTGCCAATTTGAGAAGAATTCCTTGGTCGATGCTCTTCAAATAATTTGCAGTTAAACGCCTCAGATCTGTCAACTTGTCCATTCCTTTCGGCAGACGATGTAACCTTGTATCATCGCAATCAAGCAATTGCAAATTGCAAAGATTACCAATAGGTGGTAACTCTTTCAACTCCTTGCAACTTTGTAGTATTAGAGCACGTAATTGACATAAACTATTGATGGAAGAACGCAGTGCTCTAATACCAGTTCCACTCAGATTCAAAACTCTTAGGGCTGGAAATGCAAGAAAAAGTTCATGGGGAATATTTTGAAGGGGATAATTATCTTGCAAAAGTAGAGTTGTTATCTCTGGGCATTCCATCAAGCCATCAGGTAGACATTTAATGCCGTTGCTTATGAAAGATATTCTATTGACAGAAGTAGACATTTTAATATGTGATATATCACTCAACCCAATTCCAGCTTGAATAAGAGAATTGTGCTCACCCCCAAAGGAATTAGCTATCCATATAGCAACATCGCGAACCACGTCATGCATCTTCACAGAGTTCAACGTATGGGCTTCTAGTAAGCACGCATCTTTTAGAATCTCAATCATTGTAATTCCCCTGTTGTAGGCTTCTTCATGCGTGTTACGTTCTCCAAGGAACCCCTCCGCCCACCAACAATGTATGAGATCATCTGTTGAAATAGCCGCTGGATATCAGGAGCAATACTAGAAACAACTTTGAATGTCGCCTCCCCTTTTGTTCACATGTTTGCTTCTTTGCTCTGAGGATAATACAATATCGTGAGATTCTAAAGAATCAAAACTCCACTTGATGACCTTGTAAACCTTATCTTTTACATCTGTGTTGTGAGGTTCGGACATTCTAAGTGATCCCAAAGCATCTTTCCAAAGCTCGACCCTCTTCTTCCCTCTCATAGATGCTCCGATGACAGTGATTGCTAAAGGTAATCCATCACACTCCTTTGCAATTTCCTCTGCAACTGGTTGAATATGCTCCAGATTGGCAATATCTCCCGCATTTTTCACAAACATTTGCCAAGATTCTTCTTCATCAAATGTCAACACCTTCATTTCGGTGTCTGTTTTCATTTGCCTACAAACATCGAAAAAACGAGTAGTAAAAATTATCTTGCTTCTTGCGGCATCTTCACGTTGGGGAACACCTACATGATCCAAATTTATAGCTTCCCAAACATCATCGAGTATAAGAAGGAAACTCTTTTCTTCCTTGAGCCTCTGATGAATTCTGCCTGCAATGCGTTCTACGCTTTCCTCACTGTCTACCTTTAGGTTTAATCTGTTGGCAATTTGTGCTTGAACCTTTCTTATGTGTGTTGGCGGTTTGGGCACTGTAACCCATACCACAACACTAAAAGACAGTTTAGAGCTTGACGCAGCAGTCTTTAGGAGCTCATTGTTCAAATTCTTCACCAAAGTCGTTTTGCCGACTCCTCCCATTCCCCATACACCAATGATGCATACCTGAAAGGATTCAAATACCCAAAAAAATAATTTACCAAATGAAAGATGCAACAATGGCTTTACAAAAGGAATCTAGAAACTTACAGAAAAGAGGCATAAGCTTTGATTATTCATTCATAATCTCCTAGCTGAAGGATGTCGGGGGTCTATTGGAAACAGCCTCTCTACCCTAGGGTAGGGGTAAGGTCTGGGTACACACTACCCTCCCCAGACCCCACTAGTGGGATTATACTGGGTTGTTGTTGTAATCTCCTAGTTGAACTATTTCAACTTAATCTCCACTACCACCTAAAGAAAAGATATAGTAGCCCTCATTTATCTATCTACACTATATACTATTATAAAAGCACGAAGATCCATAAATGTTGATCCACTTTTTTAACCATTAAAAATAGATTTCAAATTGGACAGAATGGTTGTACTTACTTTCCTAATTTTTTAGAACTTTAAAATCAACTAAAAATTCGCATTACAAATATTTCTTTATTTGAACTGTGTAGGAATTCCTAACGGTTTATGAATTTAAAGACATCTTAAAGGTAAAAGTCTAGGGATTCGTCAACAAATAACAACAACAATAACCCAGTATAATCCCACTTAGTGGGGTCTGAGGAGAGTAGTGTGTACGCAAACTTTACCCCTACTCTGGGGTAGAGAGGCTGTTTCAAAATAGACCGCGGCATCCTTCCCTCCAAGAACTTCCCACCTTGCTCTTGGGGAGACTCAAACTCACAACCTCTTGGTTGGAAATGGAGGTTGCTTACCGTCAGAATATGTCATTTGAAAGATTCAAAAAAAAAGACATTGGTTTAGCTCACTTGTTCGGATTTTAAAGATGATGATAGTAATAGATTGATCCCAGTTATATGATTAAGAAAAATCTGCAGCTGAAACCTTCACTTCAGGATCGATTGAATATATTAATTTAGCTTAATCTAGATCCTTCTCTATAAGCACTTTCAAAAAAAATCACGACTGTACTGGTGTACGAAATGAGTATTTTTCGAGTAAGTTTTTTTATCCTCGTGTGCATAAAGCATAAACTGACACACAAAGTTGCATCCGATTATTTATTTTTTTAAGAATATATGTCAGACCCATCCTAAACTGAAACAAATTGCTACATTGTAAATCCATTGGTCAACTTATAGGTGTAAAGAGTCACAACAGGAAGAAAATTAGAGCTTTTAGTCTAGAGGGGAAAAAATTACATAAATTAATTATAATTAAATTTTTAAAAAGCTCATTCTTTTCTTTTATTTATTATTTAAATATTTATATAGTTTAAGGTTATGAATTGCTAATTGTTTTCCATAAAACATGTTTTCAGAAAATATAAAACAAACAAAAAAAATTGCCCAATTAAACTAGAATTATATGTTTGGGAAGTCCTAATTTTAATAGGAACTGAATATAGACATGAGAAAAAAAACGTTGCAATTAGCTAAGAGATCAACTTCTTTTTCTAATTTTAACATGAATTCCATAAAACTCCTTTCAGGATTGTATTAACGGTGGGGTCCAGCCCATATGTGAAAGAAGAAAAGCTTGTTCTTTCTTCCTTTGGTCAAGCCAGCCAATTTAGAAAAGATTTGGGCGGCTGATTTTTTTGTAGTAGTGTTGATGTATACATCAACATAGGTATTCTGCAGCTATAAATAAGTGTCTCTACCTTCATTGTAAGATACACCAACAAAAGAGAGAAAGAAAGAGTAAGGTTTCACAGACAGGGTATAAGAAAATAGTCTGTGAGAAAAATAGAGAGTGAGTGATATTGTAGTGAGGTGGGAATATCAAAAGAGAGTTATTTCTTTTTGAGTGTTGTAGTGGTCTTTTGAGTATTTTACTCGGACCTATAAAGAGTAAAATTCCTTACTATAGTGATATCAGTTGTTCCTCTCGGGACAGTGGTTTTTTCCCTTATTCAAAATGGTTTTCCACGTAAAAATCTTGGTGTCATTGTTACTCTTTTATTCTTGTTAATTATCGTATCTCGGTGCTACGTTATTATTCCGCTTTTATTACCGTGAATATTAATTTTGTAGGGGGCTTATTCCCAACATTAACGTAGTGATTACAGTTGTGAAAGAATCCTAAAACTAAACACACTTAGCGTATTCTTCTTTTTTTCGTTTATTATTTTTAAATTTGAGTTAGTCAAGAATTCCTTCCTACTCATTAACAGGCAAAAAATAAGGGGATGAGGACTTCTATAGGGTAGTTTTTTCCTTTGTTGAGTTAGGTATAAAGAAAGAACATTTATTATTTTTAAGAACTTACGCTTTTATTTTAATAACTCAAATACAATTTTTAGTATAATATTTATTGATTTAAAAGTATATAACAAATATCTAATTATTTTAGATTCAGTATTATATCTAAAATAACAATAATTTTCTTAAGATATTCCTGAATAATACGACCTTCAAATTCAACTAAATACATGTGCAACACATACCTTTTTATTTGATTTTTTAGTTTATAACTCAAATACATTTTGACATAATATTATTTATGTGTCTTTTTTTATTTATTATCATTAATAAGGATACATGTGCAATGCACGTACCCAGAGATTAGTACCATTATATAGCACGAAACCTCAACACTAAATAGTGGTCGACCTTTTAACCCTGTAAAATATATTTTCCATTGGACAAAATTATAATTTAATTATTTTTCTAATATCTAGGAATTTAAAATTAACTAAAACTATGATTATTAAATCTTTTCTTATTTGAGTTACATAGGAAGTCCTAATATTTAAAATTTTAAAGTCGATTTAGATTTTATCTTATATAAATCTTTTCCTTATTTGAACTATGTAACATAACTATAATTTCCATGCTAATTTTCTAATATTTAGGACTTTAAAAAAAACTAATTTTTAATTATAGATTCTTCCTTCTTTGAACTATATAGGAAGTCTTAACACTTAGAACTTTAAATATCTCTCTCTCTATATATATATATATATGTATGTATATATAGATATAGATATGTATGTATGTATTTGAACATATTTCCTACTCAAATAATTTTGGATTAACTAATTAGCAAAAGAATTAACTTTAGTCATTTTCCAATATTATCATACAAGTAAACTTATTTTTCAAGTAGATCAGGTATATTAACTTGTTTCCATAAAAAGAGCATTGATGGTGAATAAATTTAGAAAGTAGAGCAAAATTGATTATTGTATATTCCTAAAAGTCAAATTGGTAAAAATGCAAACTTGACGGAACAAGAATATTGAAATGTAGATGTTAAAATATATTCCAAATGAGTTGACATTTATCACCTTTTCCTTTTGCATTATTTCAACAAATAATAGTTTCTTATATTTCTATTATACATTAAGTTATATATTGTAAAATATAACTCAACATTAGTCATTTCTTACCTTATATTGTCACTTAACATTTTGTTCCCTATGAGCTATAGAGCCAACCAGTGGCGGATACACATGGGGTTGGTGTCACGTGACACTGCTTCGCAAAAAAAAATCATTAAATAATTTTTAAATGATAAATTAAAAGAATAAATAACAGATAAACTAAATTGAGTGACACCGCTTGGACAAATGAGGTGCTTCAGTCTAGTGGAAACACATGTCACTATGTTACTTAACTATTGTTAATCGATAAATAAAATTTTCACCAAATAAAAGAAACCAGTATTTGAGAAACAAATAAGTGGAAAAAAAAAATTGGTGTAATAAAAAGAATTTTTTTTTCCGAAAAGATATTTCTTTCACCAATTTAAAAGAAAAGTATCTATACTTCATAATTAGCTTAAACTGAATGACAATTTGAGAAATGACAATTTGAGAAATTAACTCTTTAATTCGAACAATACCTTATCATCTTCTAACAATCGTAGAATTTCGTTGAGATTTTTTGTTGCTGTTGACTGGCCTTCAATTGATGGTCCTGGGATAAACTCCACTCTTTTTACCTGGTAATTTTCTACCACCAAATTTTGTTGCGGATAAGTTTTTTCTATCCATCCACTCCTAATCAGAGGTTGCAAGAGGAATGGCTCAGTGCTCCGTTTTCCTTCTTTATTTAAGAACTTGTTTGGATGGTTGTTACCTATTGTATTGTATCGTATTGTTATATTAAATACGATATTTATTTTTATTGTTACTTAAATTTTATTGTACCGTATCGTTAAATCCATTGTTACATAATAATGGAAAGTGTCACTTTATGGAACGACCGATTTGGTGTGGTCGCGTTGTTACCTTATTTTTTTCTCTTATCTTGTCCTTCCTTATTATTAAATAGTTCTACTTTATTATTTACCCTACCTTTTTATATAATAATTCTATCTCTTACCTTTCTTATTCTTTATAATATTGCAAGTTTATTCTTCATATTGTTGGTGCATAACATCATGCAATGACAACAATCAATACAATCTAACCAAATATTGTATAATAATAAAACGATACAGTTCAGTATAATATAATATAATACTATACGATGCATCATCATACATAACAACCATCTAAGCGAGCTGTAAGGCAGAATTCCAGGAAAATCTTCAATGAATTTTAAACAATTGTTGTGGAGCCTCTTCAGTCTTGTGAGATGGGACAACCATTTTCTTTTTTCTACTATTTAATTGACAAAGCAAACATATAGAAAGGAAAAGCAGAAAAGGAAAGTCCACAGCAAGAGAATTTTGGATTATATAATAACTAATATAAGAAGCTTAAATCTTTTTATTCCTTTATTCTAGAGACAAGACTGAAGCGAGGGCTTTTCTCATTTTTATAATATATGCCTTCAATATTTAATCTTACAAAATCTATTTGAATTTTCCTTTTAAAGTACCACAAGAATCTATGTGATCCATTCTTTTAACTTTTTTAACATAATTTCAAAGAACCCAAATTTACCAAGAAAGCTCTAAACTTCAATCAATCAAAACCCTAAATCAATTACTAAAATACCAAACCAGAAGAAAAGAAAATTAACCTGATAAAATTTGTTCCTGAAACACATTAACATCATCGATTAGGTTGTAATTTGATTCGATCTTCAGAAAATTCTCTCTTTGACGAATGATTCAACCCGAGTCTGCTGGTTTTGCAACATGTGAACTAAGGCGTTGAACAATTCGTTCCATTTCTCTGTATCTGAAGAATTTTTTTGCTCCTTTGAGCTTCGCCATTGCAAATCGATAAAGCTGGAAAAGGAGAGGAAATGGCGGGTGGGACCACTGAGTTCCAAAATAAAATTGGAACGCCAAAATAAAATGTAAGCTATTTATACAAGCGGAATTATTTCTGACAAATTGCCACTTTTAACATCTGCTATTAATATAGTAGCCACAGTTTAAAAGATATCAAAATTTAACCACTTTTTTATACGAAAAAAATGTTGGATAAAAGATACCAATGAACTTTGATACGGAACAAATTTAGCAAATTATGCTGGAATTCGAAAAATTGACAAATAAAACACCAGTAAAATGTGTTGGAAGTTAGAAAAATTTAATGGAGTTTCAAACCCCATGATTGAAGAATAGATTACTTCCGGAAAACAATGACAAAAATTACTACAATTGAGTCTTTTCTTTTCTTACTTTAATTAACTATGATCTAATTAAACATTTTTATTCGAGCAGAATACATAATTACCCCTTTAACTTAGTCCCAATTTTTCTAAAATGTGACTTATTACTTTCTTTTTCACTTTTTCGCCCATCATCTTCTACTCATCATATTTTTATCATTTTTGGGCCACCAAACAACCATCAAACTAAAACCACCCGTTGAATCATCAAAAGAAACCACCAAATAAACCATTACCAGACCACCAACGTCCAACTGAGAAATAAATAAATCATACAGAGCTTGTTCCCAAATAGTGAAAAAAAATCGTGAAAACACTAGTCTAATTTTCCCTTTGCTTTCTTATGTAAATAATGAAAATTTTTAAACCCCATTAACAATACTATTGTCCTTGTTTAGAATAAAAGTTTCAAAGCGAAAAAATTGCTCAAAAATGATGTAGTGAATATTCTGACAAGAATAATAGTCTCAATAAAGAAAAAAAATATAGATTTGTCATCGAAGTAAATTTTTAGAGAAAACATAATGGACGACCTATTATTTTCTTTGACTCAACTAAACATTTTTTGTGATTGGATTTTATTTTCTATGGCTCAAACAAATAATTTTAGTAAAATAAAAGAGTTGGGTTTGTGGTTAATGAGATATAAACGTGTAACGACTCGATCGGTCGTTTTGAGCATTTGCACTTCGCTCGGTTGTTTGAGGGCATGAGTAGCCATGTATGATGTATTATGACTTACGTAAATCGTCGGTTTTGGTTTTCAGGATAATCGGAATAGATTCAGAAGAATGATTATCAGCTTGAAGCTTTAAATTTGAAAGGTTTGACCAAGTTTTGACTTTTTAGTATTTGTTTCGGTTAGCTCAGTTAGGTGATTTTGGACTTAGGAGCGCGTCCGGATTGTGTTTTGAAGGTTCGTGGTAGAATTAGGCTTGAATTGACGAAATTGAAAATTTGGCAATTTCCGGTCGGCAGTGAAAATTTTGATGTCGGAATGGAATTTCGGGAGTTGGAGTAGGTTCGTAATGTCATTTTTGTGATATGCGTGCAAAATTGGAGGTTATACGGACGAGGTTTGATAGGTTTCGGCATCGGTTGTGGAAGTTTGAGGTTTTAAGTTCATTAAGCTTGAATTGTGTGTGATTCATGCTTTGTTATTGTTTGATGTGATTTGAGAGCTCGATTGAGTTTGTATGGTATTTTAGGACTTGATGGTACCTTTGGTTGAGGTTCTGGAGGTCTCGGATGTGTTTCGGGTGAGTTTTGAGCGAGTCCGGGCATTTCTGGAACTCTGATATTGTTCTGGTGCCTTGAAAACGCGGACCTCGGCAAAATTTCATGGACTACGAAAGGGGGGTGCGGACCGCATAATGTTGGTCACGGCCGCACTCCAGAGGAAGTTCTCAAATTCACTGGTCCGATTTTGGAAGCCTATATCTTTTGATCTACAAAGAATTTTGAGATGATTCAAAAACAAAAGTTGTAGCCCTTCATGACTAGTTTTCATAAAGGTAAATAAGTCATTATTTGGACATCTGTAGAGAAAGTTATGGCCAAAATAATAAATCCTGACAGTGTAGTCACCAAAAAGTGCGGCCACACCATTTTTTCGCGAACGCCAGGCTTGTGAGGCGCGACCACGCTTAGAAGTTCGTGGACCGCGGTGAGGAAGTTTAGAGAACACTATATAACCGAGGGTTAGGATTTTATTTCACATCTTGGACATTGGGAGCTTGGTTGGAGGCGAAATTTTGGGAGTTTTTGAAGAAAATTATCTGGGTAAGTAATTCTAACTCGGTTTTGGCTAATATTTATGAATATATTATTGAATTCATCATTTGATTCGTATTGGGATGGAATTTGTGGGAAATTGGTGGAGTTTCATAAAATAAATTTTTGGGAATTAAAAGCTTTTTGAGGTCAGATTTGAGTGAAACTAGTATGGTTAGTCTCATAATCGAATGGGTTATCGGATTTTGCGACTTTTGTCACATTTTGAGATGTGGGCCCGACTTTTGAGTTGACTTTTTGATTTTTGGCCTAAAGCTTAGCATTTTCTTATGGGATTGATTCCTTTAGCTCGTGTTGATTGTATCGAATTATTTATGACTAGATTCGAGCATCCAGAGGTCGATTTGAGGGGCAAAGGCATCGCAGAGTAGGATTTGGCGTGGTTGAGGTAAGTAACGCTTTCAAACTTGGTTCTGAGAGTTCAAAACCCTGAGCTATGTGTTATGTGATCAGTACTAAGGTGACACAAATGTCAAGTGACGGGCGTGTGGGCGTGCACAGTGAGAATTGTGGCCTGGTTCATTCCGTGGCACTCCGTAGTGACTCTTCTTGTTGATATCCGTGTTTCTATTATCTTTGCCCGAAAGCTCTTCGTGTTTTCGAGCAAAGAGGGGCAGCTGTGAACACCTAATTTTTGACAACATTTAATTTTTTATCACTTCTTTTATGTAAATATTTTAGGGGGTTTTAACCTACTATTATTTTAGCTTTATTACACTTTTTATTATAGGATAAAAATACCAAAAAAATTAAAAGCTGAATTATCACTATTAATATTTTTATTTTTTGTTTTTTTTATATAAAAAAATCCGAAAATATTTTTTTTAAAACAAAAATAATAATTTCGGGAATGATTTTAAAAAATAATAAAAAGGGAAGTATTGAATAAAAAAATATATAAAAGTAGAAATAGGTAGAATTCTCTTTTTTTAAAAAGTAAAAGAATGTAGAAAATTTAAAAAAATAAAAAGTTTTGTGGAAATTTTAAAAAAAATAAAAAGTAAAAGAAGGTTGGAATTAAAAAATAAATATAAAGGTATCTGAAAATTTAAAAAATTTAAAGTAATTGAAAGTAGCATTTTTAAAAGAAAAAGAAATGATAGTGATTTGTTTTTTTTAAAGAAAAGTTAAATAAAGTGAGATTCTCTTTTAAAAAAATAAAAAAGTGGGATTTTAAATAAAATAAAAGTAATTAAAGTTGGAATTTTAAAAATAAAAGTGAATAAAGATGGGATTTCTTTTTCTAAAAAAATAAAAGCAATTTGTAAGTGGGATTTCTTTTAATTAAAAAATAACAAAATAATAAAAAAAACAAATCTGAAAATTTCGAAAATTTTGCTATAAATAGAAGAGAACATTTAGGAAGAAGTGATTTCAAAAAAAGAGGAAAAACTAGATAGAGAGAAGAAAAAAAGAGGGGGGCGGAGAGAGCGGTATACACACATATACACTCTAGATACACTGGATATACAGGGACATAATTCATTTTGGATAGAGTAAAAAAGATAGAACCAAATTTTCTGAAATATTGAGAGCGGAAGAACACCATAGAGAGTTCAAAGCTAGAAAGAAAAAAAATAAAGAGAGATTTCCGGACTATTTTTCTTCTCCATTTTTACTAGTTTTCTCCGTGTTGCTGGGATTTCTGAATTTAGGTGTTGAAGCTACTGTGTTGGGCTTTCTACTGCTGTATGTTGCTGTGTTACATACTACTTTGCTGACCTTCTTCTTCTTGTATTGACAATACCAGGTACACAACTGTAACTTGGGCATATTGTAAGCTGAAATGTGAAAGCATGAATACATATGAAGAATGAAACTTTGAAGTTTTAATTTAGCTTTTTCTTTCTTTCTTTTACTAATTGTATTTAGGCTATTTCATATATTATTATTCTGTAAATTTCTGTTGCTTTGCATAACTAGGCATCTTGTAGTGATATATTAAATAATACTTTGCTTTAGCTTGATTATTAGGTAGTATATATTTAAGCATGCTCATTACTGTCAAACTGTTTAATAATTGGAATAAGAGGAAAATAACATAAGTTGGTCTTTAGTGAATCGGCTTGGCAAAACTGATTAGTTCACTAGCTATGAAGGTTTTAATATTGTCAACATTAGGTTAATCGTGAACATGTGGCTAAATTTAGTTAAAGCATGAATTTAAATTAATTTCGCGAATTAGGCATTATGGCATGATTTGAGTTCAAACAAGACGAGTTAACGTTTAAATTTAATAAACTTTCGAATATGCATTAGTAATTAAGATTGATTCTAGTTTCAAATAGTTGTAAATAATTAATTCCAACGGTTCAAGTCATCTAACAATGCGAGTTTAATCTAGTTATAGGATAATTAGTTTCTTTTGAATATATTATTTGTCGATTCCGTATTTTATTTATAATTTCAATTTTAGTAATATCCCTTTCTGTTAACATTTGTCTTAATCTAGCATTTAATATGTTACGTTTTTTAAGCATGTAATTAATTATGATTTTTTCTCTTTTATTTTAGAGACGAATTTAATAGAAAGGTAATCACTTTAGGATATCCTTAAAATAAATGAGGCGTGCTTCGCCAAAATAAATACAAAATTGCGGGGCCATCAATAATTATTTGTTTTAAAATACTTAGACTTAGGGGCGAGTCGTTTAGCTAATTACACGGCCCTACCCAAAATAATGATACGCTAGTCGCTTTAGGCGTGTATTTAATAATGTTATACTCTTAAATTCGGGTGCACATTTATGTGACCCATATCCAAATCTCAACGGAGTTGAAATGTGTAAATAACCACGGGTACATTGATGTGACGTGGTTTGAGATACGTCAATAACCACGGGTACATTGATGTGACGTGGTTTGAGATACGTTTTTTACAATGTTGTAATTCTCTGTTAAAATAATAATAATAATAAAAGTGGTAAAGAGTTTAAAGTTTGCACATAAGTTCATAATTGTATAAAATCAGATAATCAAGCCGAATATGACAGTTGAGCGACCGTGCTAGAACCACGACACTCGGGAATGTCTAACACCTTCTCCCGGGTTAACAGAATTCCTTATCCGGATTTTTGGTGCGCAGACTGTTAAACAGAGTCATTCTTTTCCTCGATTCGGGATTTAACCGGTGACTTGGGACACCATAAATCTCCCAAGTGGCGACTCTGAAATAAATAAATAAATCCCGTTTCGATTGTCCTTTAATTGGAAAAAACTCCCTTCCACGTCCCTTTTGGGTGGCGCGGGCGAAAAAGGAGGTGTGACAGCTTTGGCAACTCTACTGGGGAACGAACCCAGAATCTCTGGTTCAAGGTTCAGAATTCGAGCTTAGATAAATTGTTATATTTGGCTTTATCTGATTTTGTTACATGTTTGGGCCTAATGTGCTAAATGCTGCTTTTACCGCTTTGATGTTATCTGAACTGTATATAAACTGTGCTGAAACCCTTCTCTTCTTACTTACGGGGATATGCTTGCTGGTCGAGACTCCCTATTCTATTAGTGTCAATACCCGAAATAAGAAAGAGGCCGGATAAGTTACTAAGCCGGATGGCCTTTTGGTTCCTGGTACGTAGCCCCCTCCTCGACTCGAGTTGTCCGCTCGGGTACACAGTCTAGAACATATACCCATGATAAACCTAGTATAACAAAACCTCATGACCGGATCCCTAGTACGCTTATTTGCATCATGTTGTATTTGACTTAGGGGACTCAACACAGGGGTTGGGTCCGTCTAGGACAAGTAGCCTGAAATGAAAAAGACCATCCTGATGCATCCTGTTTGTTTTGCACATTTATTTGCTTAAGATCTGCATGCTGACCGGTTTCTGAAATCAGGAATTTTTGAAAAATTGTGAAAAAAAAATATAGTAGTGTAGGGAGATAACTACTTATTTTTTTTAGGAAAAAATAAAACCAATGTCCAAGTAGTGTCAAAACCCTGCCAAAATTTTGAATTTTTTTTAGTTTGATTTATTGGAAAAGAAAGGAGTATTGTTTACAAAGTTTAGTTTATATGTGGCGAACTACGCTGGTTTGATTCTCACCGGATGTGAGATACGTAGGCAGCCCTAATCGGATCCAACCTCCCCTTTTGCTAAAATAGCCAAAAATATATGTCAAATTTTAACTTCATCATAAAGAAGTCGGGGTCTGGGGAGGGTAGTATGTACGCAAAAATTATGTCAAATTTTAATTTCATCATAAAGAAGTCGGGTGATGCTGTTTTGTCAAAACATAGCCGAATGTTCCCGAAAGGGACGCCGGAAGGCTGACTTTGCATAAACAGCCATCTTTGGGTCATTTTTTTAAGATTTGGTCTAATTGACCCACACAGCCTTAAAAATCTTCGTCCCCGAGACGCTGAAAGGCCGTGTTTGCAATATTGAGTTTTCTATTTTGAAAAACGATAAAAGGTCATAAATATGTAAGGTGACGCTGTTTTGTCAAAACGTAGCCGAATGTTCCCGAAAGGGACGCTAGAAGGCTGACTTTGCATAAACAGCCACCTTTGAGTCATTTTTTTTAGATTTTGACCGATTGACCCACACAGCCTTAAAATTTACGTCCCCGAGGCGTTGAAAGGTCGTGTTGGCTATATCGGGTTTACTATTTTGAAAAACATGTCAAAACTTTTGTCATAAATAAGTCGGGTGATGTCCAATCTCTCTTTTGCAAAAATAGCCAAAAAATGTCGAATCTTTGTCATAAGTCGGGTAATGCCGCTCATGTCAAATATAGCCAATTGTTCACAAACGGAACGCCGGAAGGCTGATTTTGCATAAACAACCATCTTTGGTTATGTTTTGATTTTTGACCCTCGCAACCTTAAAATCTTCGTCCTAGAGGCGCTGAAAGGCCGTGTTTGCAATACCGGGTCTTTTTTTCTAATTTGAAAAAAAACACAATAAAAGATGCATAAATAAGTTGGGTCACGCCGTTTTGTCAAAAATAGTCGAATGTTCTCGAAAGGGACGCCGGAAGGCTGCTTTTGCGTAAACGACCATCTTTGGTCATTCTTTTGGGTTGCGACCAGTTATCCCGCACAACCTTAAAATCTCCGTCTCCGAAGTGATGAAAGATCGTGTTTGCAAAACCAGGTCTTTTATTATTTGAAAAACAAGAAAATAGTCAGTGGTCAAGTGAATACCGTTTGGTTTTTAGTTAAAATAAGTCGGCCCGGCTTCGGTGATGTCTTAAACTGTTCTTGCCGAGATAGCCTTAGAGTATCTTTGAGTTGTCGAAGGGCTATTTTCGTAAAAGAACAAACAAGTTTGTGAAAGGTCGTAAAATAATCCTCCCCGGCCTTAAAATTCATATGAAATTGAGAAGGGGCCACGCTGAAAAATAACCATTTGATTAAAATTGGCATATAGGGGAAGAAATCCGGTTGTTTGTTTTTGAGTTTGTAATTCTTTTATTAGAGTATGCGGGTTATTTGATTTTCGAGTCCGTTTGTTGTCTTTTGTCAAAGTATGTTAGTATGGTCAGTTTTTAAACTTTTGTAATCAAGTTTGTTTTATTATGAAAATTGAAAATTCCAAAAAATATTTTATTATTATTTATCTTTTATTGGTCCGAACTACGCAAGGTCTGATTCATGCGGGGACATGATACGTAGGCAATCTACATAAGGTTCGACCACCGCTAAAAAAGAAAAAGAGAAAATGAATAAAAGAAAAGAAAAAGAGAGAAAGAGAGAAAAAGAAAAAAAGAAAAAAAAGAAGAAAAAGAGAGGTTTCTGAAACACTCGAAAGAGGCACAAATAAAATAAGCCGGGATGATGCATGCGGTAGGAGCAAAAACATGTTAGAAATGGTTAACTGCCTAGGAACATTGCATCTCCCAACGTGCAATTGCAATATCTTTTAAAACTCTAACACTGAAAAGTTTGTTGTTTTTCCATACCAGTTAGTTTGTTAGAGCGTACTGGCACTATACCATTATCAAACAATATCAAAAGGGTCTATACCAGAAAGCATGACTGGCTCAGAAAATAGTGTTGAGTCGGAAAAGACGGCACATCAGATGATAAAGGAGGCGATGCCCAATATGGAAAAAAAGAGATTGGAAATGAATGAAATGCAGCTAGCCATGGCTAAGGTGCAAAAGGGGCCCGAACCACCCGTCACTCCTACTCCCCCACCGGGACACACGCCGGAATACCCTTCCCCCGGCCCTTCAACAAGCTTCCCAAGCCACCACTACTATCAGGGGAGAGATGCCTATGATCCCCAAGCTCCGCCACCGATTCAGAACCCTCCACCACCAAATGTTCCTGTCTTTGTGGCACCTCCCCCAGCCACATTACAAAGATCGTCTAGTGAACCACTGTTCCAAGTTCACGACACCCAATATTTTCCTCCTGAACCCACTTTTAAAGCTCCTGAGCCATACACATATACACCCCAATTTGGGATCCCAGATGAAGCTGAGAAACCGGTTAAGAACACAGAACATGATGAGGTGATTCGAAAGGTCAAAAGCCTGGAGCAATCCTTCAGGAACATGCACGGGTTAGGCCACCAGGTCAGCGTGGCCTACAAGGATCTATGCCCTTTCCCTGACGTCCAATTGCCGGCAGGGTTCAAGATGCCCAAGTTCGATTTATACGAAGGGCATGGCGATCCTGTGGCACATATACGGGGTTTTTGTAGCAAGATGAGAGGAGCTGGTGGCAAAGACGAGCTGCTGATAGCTTACTTTGGCCAAAGCCTAAGTGGGTCAGCACTGGAATGGTATACAAGACAAGATCCGAGTAGGTGGAACACCTGGGACGATCTAGCACAGGCTTTCGCAGGTCACTTCCAGTACAACCTTGAGATAGTCCCTGACCGTCTCACATTGCTAATGTTTGAGAAGAAGCCCGGGGAGAGCTTCCGGGAATTTGGGTTCCGGTGGAGAGAACATGAAGCCAGAGTTGATCCTCCAATAAGGGAAAACGAAATGGTGGACTGTTTTCTGCAAACTCTAGAGCCAACATACTTTGGTCACTTGGTGACGTCAGTTGGCAAATCCTTCAATAAAGTAGTGAAAATGGGAGTTATGATAGAAGAGGGACTTAAGTCCAATAAGATCCTGAGTTATTCGGCAATCAAGGCAACAACTCAGGCCATTCAGAGCGGCACGGGAGGTGCGCTTGGAAAGAAAAAGAGAGAAGAGGTCGTGACAATAGAGGCAGGCAACTGGTCCAGATCGAGAGGTCCTTCCCCTCGCTACCAACCCAGACCCCATCACCCAAACTACCCTCACACTCCAAATTACCCTCCACAACCATACTACCCGCCACAAGAACCACACTTCTCCGTACACCAAGCCCAGATATACACTCAGCCTCCGGCTCGCCCGCAATGGTGCATGCCGGTTCCACAAAATACATACCACCTCCACAAAACACCTATCCGCCGCCAAGGGCCTACAGGAACCCTCCAAGGGCAGGTTTCCGGGGAATCAAGCTTTCAGAAATGAAAGAATATAGAGAACATTCACTAAGTTAGGAGAAACCTATACTGCCGTGTTCCACAAATTGAGGCAGTTAGGCTTGTTGAGTCATGTTGAGCCCAGATTGCCAAATACCTTTCCCAAAAATATGGACCACTCGGTAAGCTGTGAGTATTGCTTGGGGGCTCCCGGACATGATACCGAGAAATGTTGGAAGTTGAAACATGCAGTGCAAAATTTTATTGACACCAACAAGATTGAGGTTCAGACACCAGAGGCACCCAACATCAATCAGAACCTGTTTCCAGCACACCATGAAACCCACATGATCGAGCTAGTGCACGAAGGAGGGGAGCTAAAGAAACCCTCACAAACAGTGATGATGATTCGTGCCGGTTCAAAAGAAAAGTCGACTAGTGGAAAAACGGTGGCATAGTTGGAAAAGGTAGATGACAAGCCAGTTATGGTATTGGGAAAAGGGTCCATTGGGCCAGATGTACAGTTTATGGGGCTGAAAGCAAAAATCAACAATTGAATGACTACTCCTCTTCCAATCTGAAGAGGGTCTTGGTAGTGGGCTCTGATTTTCTTTCTTGTTGTCTGGATTATTCCAGGGTTGTAATCCAGATTTTTTTGTGCTCGCCAAAGTTTGAAACCTTGCTATCCCGTATTTTAATAAAGTGAAAGTTCTTTTTCTTCATTCCTTATTTTGTTTTAATTTTTCTTCTTCTTTTTCTCTTTTGAACAATTCTCTTTATACTGGTTCTAATGACATGGCATGCACGACGGATCTTCAACCTAGTCTAAAAAAAATCAATCTGATTTCGAACTTATAGTACAAGATTGTGATGATAAGTCGGAATACGATGAAGATGAAGCCTTCAAAGAAATTAACAGAGAGTTGAGCCAATTTGAAGAAAAAAAAAGGAAAAAATCAAGCCCAACTCAAATGACACGGAAGCCGTCAATCTAGCGGATGCGGATGATATCAGGGAAGCTAAGACAAGCGTCCACATTGAACTAAACATCAGGGAAGAACTAATCAAAGTACTTATTGAATTCAAAGACATTTTGCATGGTCATACGACGATATGCTGGGTTTAATCACCAATCTAGTGGTTCACAAATTGCCCACTGACCCGGCATTTCCTCCCATCGAGCAAAATTGAGGAAGTTCAAAACCGACATGAGTGTGAAGATTAAGTAAGAAGTAACCAAATAGCTGAATGCTAAGGTTATGCGGGTCGCTCCATATCCTGATTGGTTGGCTAATGTGGTGCCAGGGCCAAAAAAGATGGAAAAATTAGGGTGTGTGTTGATTATCGCAATCTGAACAAAGCAAGCCCAGTGGCGCTTTATGTTTAACAGATATCGAAGGGAAATGCATCGATATGGCTATCAATTCTGACGCAGTTAAGAGATATTATGTATGATTTCTTGTAATTGTAATTGTTGTTTGTTTGTACTTAGCATTTATCGGAGAATGAAGTGACGAAGGCAATTCTTTCTTCTATCCGAACACTTTATCCTTTGCTTCCTCTTTTGAGCCTTATTTATTCTTTCATATCCCTCTTTTTGGAATCAGTAATGAAAATGAAAAAAAAATAATGATAATAAAGACAAAAGAAAAGTCACAAGAAAAAAACCCAAAGGAATTGGGAACTACGTTTGACCTGATTCCTCAAAGAAGGATACGTAGGCGACTCACGGCTCGGTCATGGTGTAACAAAAAAAAATCCCCAAGCAAGAAAACTGGGGCAGAAGTTTGCGTTTGTAATTTTGATAAGAAAGTTTGATTCCAAGAGTTGTACTGTTTTACCCATTAAAATTATTTTGAACTTTTGATACCCCTTTTCCTTTTAACCATACACAAAAACCCATATTGATGTCCAAAAAAGACCTACCGATCAGTATCCGAGAAGTGCTAAATCAATGCAAATGGAAGTCGGGAATAACACTTTGATCCCCAGCAAAGAAGAAGATCATAAGCTGGAAATGAATTGATAGCCGAAAGAATCCCCAATAGAGAGAGTCTCATCGGTGAAAACCTTCACAGGCACCATAAGGCGACAAAAGTTGAGAGAAATGAGAGAGTCTTATTAGTGAAAACCCCTCGAAGGGCACTATGAGGTGACAAGACAAGATTGGCGGAGAGGATCCGCATTTGGCAAAGAGTTGAGTGCCTGTTTATCCCCAGCAACATGAGGCCGTCCGAAAGGTTAATTGATACAAATAGACTGGGTTGATTAATCCAAAATGCACGACATGATCGTTGGGATCGGTTATATCATTCAGATAAGTTCTTTTCTTTCCTTTTCCCCAGCATTTGTTCAGAAAGACTTCTTCTTTTTCTATTTTTTGTGATCATCACTTTTTCATTTCTTGGTTTAAAGACTTTACCTCCCTAGCAGTTTGTTTTTAAAAGGATTTTCAGAGCTTACTACCAGTTGCCAAAATGATGCAAAGCAAAATGCGAATAGGACAGGCTAAAGATAAGGCGATAAAGCAAAAAGAAGTTGGTCACAAGACCAAATGATGAATGGGTCTAGATCCCAAGAGGACCAAATTTCCAAGGGAAGTTGGAGAAAAACAGAAAAACAACAATTGAGAAAATTGTGGATCTAATTCCAAGAGGGCCCCAGTAGATCATCGAGATGTAGGAGCATCCCCAACATATTTTCGACCAAGTTCCAAGAGGGTCGGACAACACAGAGTGGGGAAGGAAGAAAATTAAAATTCATCCCCAGCAAATTAATCCCGAGCAAGTTTTGATAGCGTAATGAAACACAGAGCGGGGAAGGGAGAAAGGGAAAAACCATCCCCAGTAGGAGTGGCACGACCACTCACCATGTTTTAAAACTAACAAATTTTCTTTAATTTGAAGCAGGAAAAGGAAATCTTATTAATGGCGAAAATACATGCCACAAGGAAAAGCACCAAAACTGGGGCAGAAAATTTTCTGCCATTGTCGAAAATTTTCTCGGAGGAACGAGGAAATCAATTCAAGTTTTAAGATATAGCAAGACAACACGATTTTAAGAAAAAGAGTCGGAGGTAAGACAATTTCAAGTTTTGAAGATGGGTTTATCCGCCCTCGAATAGGATACTTTTGGGTTCATCCGCCCCCGAATAGGATATTTTTGGTTCATCCGCCCTCGAATAGGATATTTTGGGTTCATCCGCCCTCGAATAGGATATTTTGGGTTCATCCGCCCTCGAATAGGATATTTTGGGTTCATCCGCCCTCGAATAGGATATTTTGGGTTCATCCGCCCTCGAATAGGATATTTTGGGTTCATCCGCCCTCGAATAGGATATGATGGGTCCATCCGCCCTCGAATAGGATATTTTGGGCTCATCCTCCCTTGAATAGGATATTTTGGGTTCATCCGCCCTCGAATAGGATATTTGGGTTCATCCGCTCTCGAATAGGATATTTTGGGTTCATCCGCCCTCGAATAGGATATTTTGGGTTCATCCGCCCTCGAATAGGATATTTTGGGTTCATCCGCCCTCGAATAGGATATTTTGGGGTTCATCCGCCCTCGAATAGGATATTTTGGGTTCATCCGCCCTCGAATAGGATATGATGGGTTCATCCGCCCTCGAATAGGATATTTTGGGTTCATCCGCCCTCGAATAGGATATTTTGGGTTCATCCGCCCTCGAATAGGATATTTTTGGGTTCATCCGCCCTCGAAAAGGATATTTTGGGTTCATCCGCCCTCGAATAGGATATGATGGGTCTATCCGCCCTCGAATAGGATATGATGGGTCTGTCCGCCCTTGAACAGGATATGATGGGTCTGTCCGCCCTCAAATAGGATCTGACCTCCCTCGAATAGGATATGATGGGTTTATCCGCCCTCAAATAGGATATTTTTGGGTTTATCCGCCCTCGAATAGGATATTTTGGGTTCATCCGCCCCCGAATAGGATATTTTGGGTTCATCCGCCCTCGAATAGGATATTTTGGGTTCATTCTCCCTCGAATAGGATATTTTGGGTTCGTCTGCCCTCGAATAGGATATTTTTCGGTTCATCCGCCCTCGAAAAGGATATTTTGGGTTCATCTACCCTCGAATAGGATATGATGGGTCTATCCGCCCTCGAATAGGATATGATGGGTCTGTCCGCCCTCGAATAGGATATGATGGGTCTGTCCGCCCTCAAATAGGATATGATGGGTCTGTTCGCCCTCGAACAGGATATGATGGGTCTGTCCGCCCTCAAATAGGATATGATGGGTCTGTCCGCCCTCGAACAGGATATGATGGGTCTGTCTGCCCTTGAATAGGATATGATGGGTCTATCCGCCCTCGAATAGGATATTGAATTTAATCCTTCCTCAAAAGGACACTTAATTTATTTCGACCCAAGTGGTCCTGCTTGTATAAACATTGCCAAAATATATATTTTCATAAATCATTGCCAAATGCATTTTATTTTCAAAGTTGCTGATGAAAGTCATGAGCCCGCCTGGAGAATGGAGGGCATTAAATTCTAAGATTGTTGAAGAAGTCAGGAGCCCGCCTCGAGAATGGAGGTTGTGTCATCTTTCAAAAGTCAAGGTGGAGTCAGGAGCCCACTTGCAGAACAGGGGAATACATTGAAGTTTGAAGTCAGTAAAGGAGAGGATTACAACAAAAATTCCCAGCAGAAATCAGAAAGAAGACCACAAGTCGAGCTAGAAGTAAAGAAATACCAGAGGAAACACAAAGCAACAAGGCAGCAACAATCACATGACCAAGCTCGAGAATAAATCTTTGTAATTCATAGATCATAGTTTAATATAACTTCTTGTTTTCTTTCTAGCAATGGTGTAATAAGGAGATAGAAAAGCAGTGGTAACAGCATGCAACAACAGTAACAGTAACATCGCAATCCCATGGTAGTCCCAGCTACCAAAACTTTCTGAACTACACGCGACCTGATTCCCTTATAACTAGGGATATGTAGGCTGTCCAAAACCAGGACTCGATTGCGCCTTTCTTTTTTTATTTTCTTCCTCTTTTGAATAACAATATGATCAAAAATTAGTCGCATTGTTCACTTTATCTTTGCCCGAAAGCTCTTCGTGTTTTCGAGCAAAGAGGGGCAGCTGTGAACACCTAATTTTTGACAACATTTAATTTTTTTATCACTTCTTTTATGTAAATATTTTAGGGAGTTTTAACCTACTATTATTTTAGCTTTATTACACTTTTTATTATAGGATAAAAATACCAAAAAATTAAAAGGTGAATTATCACTATTAACAGTTTTTATTATAGGATAAAAATACCAAAAAAAAAATAAAAGGTGAATTATCACTATTAATATTTTTTTTGTGTTTTTTATATAAAAAAATCCGAAAATATATATTTTTTTTAAAAAAAAAATTATAATTTCGGGATTGATTTAAAAAATAAGAAAAATGGAAGTATTGAATAAAAAAAATATAAAAGTAAAAATAGGTGGAATTCTCTTTTAAAAAAAGTAAAAGAATGTAGAAAATTTAAAAAAATAAAAAGTTTTGCGAAAATTTTAAAAAAATTAAAAAGTAAAAGAAGGTTGGAATTAAAAAATAAATATAAAGGTATCTAAAAATTTAAAAAAATTAAAGTAATTGAAAGTAGCATTTTTAAAAGAAAAAGAAAAGATAGTGGTTTGTTTTTTTAAAGAAAAGTTAAATAAAGTGAGATTCTCTTTTAAAAAAATAAAAAGTGGAATTTTAAATAAGATAAAAGTAATTAAAGTTGGAATTTTAAAAATAAAAGTAAATAAATGTGGGATTTCTTTTTCTAAAAAAATAAAAGCAATTTGTAAGTGGGATTTCTTTTAATTAAAAAATAAAAATAAAAAAAAAACAAATCTGAAAATTTCGAAAATTTTGCTATAAATAGAAGAGAACATTTAGGAAGAAGTGATTTCAAAAAAAGAGGAAAAACTAGATAGAGAGAAGAAAAAAAGAGGGGGGCGGAGAGAGCGGTATACATACATATACACTCTAGATACACTGGATATACAGGGACATAATTCATTTTGGATAGAGTAAAAAAGATAGAACCAAATTTTCTGAAATATTGAGAGCGGAAGAACACCATAGAGAGTTCAAAGCTAGAAAGAAAAAAAATAAAGAGAGATTTCCGGACTATTTTTCTTCTCCATTTTTACTAGTTTTCTCCGTGTTGCTGGGATTTCTGAATTTAGGTGTTGAAGCTACTGTGTTGGGCTTTCTACTGCTGTATGTTGCTGTGTTACATACTACTTTGCTGACCTTCTTCTTCTTGTATTGACAATACCAGGTACACAACTGTAACTTGGGCATATTGTAAGCTGAAATGTGAAAGCATGAATACATATGAAGAATGAAACTTTGAAGTTTTAATTTAGCTTTTTCTTTCTTTCTTTTACTAATTGTATTTAGGCTATTTCATATATTATTATTCTGTAAATTTCTGTTGCTTTGCATAACTAGGCATCTTGTAGTGATGTATTAAATAATACTTTGCTTTAGCTTGATTGTTAGGTAGTATATATTTAAGCATGCTCATTACTGTCAAACTGTTTAATAATTGGAATAAGAGGAAAATAACATAAGTTGGTCTTTAGTGAATCGGCTTGGCAAAACTGATTAGTTCACTAGCTATGAAGGTTTTAATATTGTCAACATTAGGTTAATCGTGAACATGTGGCTAAATTTAGTTAAAGCATGAATTTAAATTAATTTCGCGAATTAGGCATTATGGCATGATTTGAGTTCAAACAAGACGAGTTAACGTTTAAATTTAATAAACTTTCGAATATGCATTAGTAATTAAGATTGATTCTAGTTTCAAATAGTTGTAAATAATTAATTCCAACGGTTCAAGTCATCTAACAATGCGAGTTTAATCTAGTTATATGATAATTAGTTTCTTTTGAATGTATTATTTGTCGATTCCGTATTTTATTTATAATTTCAATTTTAGTAATATTCCTTTCCGTTACCATTTGTCTTAATCTAGCATTTAATATGTTACACCTTTTTTTAAGCATGTAATTAATTAGGATTTTTTCTCTTTTATTTTAGAGACGAATTTAATAGAAATGTAGTCACTTTAGGATATCCTTAAAATAAATAAGGCGTGCTTCGCCAAAATAAATACAAAATTGTGGGGCCCTCAATAATTATTTGTTTTAAAATACTTAGACTTAGGGGCGAGCCGTTTAGCTAATTACACGGCCCTACCCAAAATAATGATACGCTAGTCGCTTTAGGCGCGTATTTAATAATGTTATACTCTTAAATTCGGGTGCACATTTATGTGACCCAAATCCAAATCTCAACGGATTTGAAGTGTGTCAATAACCACGGGTACATTGATGTGACGTGGTTTGAGATACGTTTTTTACAATGTTGTAATTCTCTGTTAAAATAATAATAATAATAAAAGTGGTAAAGAGTTTAAAGTTTGCACATAAGTTCATAATTGTATAAAATCAGATAATCAAGCCGAATATGACAGTTGAGCGACCGTGCTAGAACCACGGCACTCGGGAATGACTAACACCTTCTCCCGGGTTAACAGAATTCCTTATCCGAATTTCTGGTGTGCAGACTGTTAAACAGAGTCATTCTTTTCCTCGATTCGGGATTCAACCGGTGACTTGGGACACCATAAATCTCCCAAGTGGAGACTCTGAAATAAATAAATAAATCCCATTTTGATTGTCCTTTAATTGGAAAAAACTCCCTTTCGCGCCCCTTTTGGGCGGCGCGGGCAAAAAAGAAGGTGTGACAGCCGATACTGTTGAGACCCGAGTGGCCGTTTCTTGCAGTCATCTCATTAGTTTCATAAATATTCTGTACTCAGTCTTATTCATGCATATCATATCATGTCTCAATCTCAGTTGTTATTATGTTGGCACATCATATCATTGTTTCGGGCTAGTTTTATGGCATTGTGAATCCATGTGTGTGAGACTGGAGAGTGATGACTGAGTGAGACCGAGAGCCTGATTATAAGTGATAATTATGGGATCGAGCTGCTCGCCGCAACGGTTATGTTTATGATTGTGATAGCGCTTGGGCTGTAGGAGCCCCTCCGGAGTCTGTAACATACCCCTAGTGAGCGCGGTTGATTATATTCAGGGATGGATCTTCCCTTGGTATGGAGATGGATCTTCTCCATGTGGCTAGATTAGCCTATTTTTCCTCGGTACTGGAGACTGATAGTCAGTGATGTATATATTCCGAGATGGATCTTCCCTGGGCCGTGTGAGCCATATACAGTACCGAGTAGTTGTGAGGTTATTATCATCATCTAGAGATGGATCTTCTCCATAGGGCTGGATTGCCCTTCCTCGGTACTGAGTGATTGCTGTCAGAGATGTGGTTCAGAGATATATATATTCCGGGATGGATCTTCTCTGGGCCGTATGAGCCATATACAGTATTGTGTGGACGCGCATTTGGGATTGTGTGCATATGAGGAACTCATCATGGTGCATTACGTGTAGCATGTGCATTGACATGTAGATGTAGCAGAGTTATAGTTCCTTACTATTTCATATTTGCTCTGTTTCACTGTTTTGAGCTGTATATTAACTGAAAGCATGCCTACATTTTTATACATTATTTCTACTGCTCCTGATGAGGTTGAGTTCGTCACTACCATTCAGTCCATAGTTTGGACCTGTTACTTACTAAGTTGGTGTATTTATGTTACCCCCTGCACCTTGTATGCAGATCTAGGTACTTTCGATCCCAGTGGCAGTCACTGATCGAGGTTGTAGGCTTTGGAGATTGTCGAGGTATCTGCATGACGTTCGCAAGCCTTGACCCCCATCTCTATTCTAGATGTGTTTCAGTTGTATTCAGTAAACATTGTAGTATACTATGCTATTTCTCTAGACGCTCATGTACTCCGTGACACCCTGGTTTTGGGCTGGTTGAATCGTATTATGAATTTTTCTTTTATGTTTTAAACAGTTTATTTTAAACGATAAAAGCTTTCCGCAAATATTTCCAATTTTAGTATTGTGGTTTGGATTACGTTTAGTTTTGGGTCGTGACAAAATGATGGGTCCTTGAAGGAATGGAGAAAAAATTATAGATGGAGTGAAAGAAAAGTGGAGTAATGGAGCTTGGTTGGCCAAAAATGGAATTTTTCGGCTATTGTTGTTGATTTTCTGGTAAAGAATGCTTTTCTACTTGCTTCTCACGCATTTGATGAAGAGTATAATCACTTTCTACACCATGTCAGCAAAAACAGGTGAAATAATTCCATTTCAAAATAGTTCAAGGAGGTTATAGAATTCCCGCAGAGTTTAAATGTGTAATTGATAAACTGAGATTAGTTAAGGGGTGGTTATGTATTCTCCCTTTTTATTTGTATAGTTCAAAATGATACAAAACTTTATTTATATAGTTTTTAGAGTTAATACTAAATAAATTTTGTCATAAAAAATTAAAATATTTTATTATCTCGATTTCATGCTGAAATTTAGACACATTAACGTTTACGTTTGCCGAAAATTAGTCATCTGGATCCTTGTTATGCTCGTTTTTCTCCTAATATCATCCTTTGTTCCTTTCATGGTTCTACATGGTATTGATTATTTCTTTCTTCCTCAACTTTTAGAGTGTTTATAGTAGAATCTGGTTTTATTTTTTCAAAATGTTTTATTGCTTCTGCCCCATTATACGAGACAGTTTAATTTTAAACTTACTATTTACAATAACAACAGTAACATACCCAGTGCGATCCCACAAGTAGAGTTTGGGATGATAGAGTGCACAAATGCATGCATACCTTACCATATTTTGTGTGAGGTAGATAAGATGTTTCCAATAGACCCTCTTATCGAGAAAAATGTTTTCAAAACATATTTAAAAAATGCAAGAGTAAAGAAACTATGATGAAAATACTAAAAAAAAATATTGACAACAAAAATAGTACCATAGCAAAAGCAAAAGAAACAACAGTAGTAATAAAAGTTAAGAATAAGATAATAATAAAATAATAATAATAATAATGATAATAACAACGACTGTCACACCTCCTTTTTACCCGAGGGGGATATAAGAGAGTTTTTTCAATTAAAGTGACATTAATCGAAATGAGATTATTTTATTTAATTCAGAGTCGCCACTTGGAATAATTTATGGTGTCCCAAGTCACCGGTTTATTTTAAATTCCAAATCAAAGAAAATTGACTCTATTTTTGGTCTGCGAACACAGAAGACCAGGTAAGGAATTCTGTTAATCTGGGAGAAGGTGTGAGGCACTCCCGAGTTCTGTGGTTTTAGCACGGCCGTTCAACTATTTCATAATTGGCCTAATTATCTGATTTATTACTTGTTTTAAACCTATTGTGCATTTTTAACTTTATGATTGCTTTTATTTGTTTATGAAATTATTTCTGGAACAAGTTACGATTGTCGTACACTTGTTTGTTTTTGTACACGTTGTGAATCGTGTCATGGGAACCGTACGCACAATTTACAACATGTGTATTTTATTATTGTTCGAAGTTGTGGTCGGGTCACATGAAATATGCACCCGAATTTGAAAATTAAGTATCATGATTATGCCACGGAAACCATACTCATTGCCATGATGATTTATTTGAACGCGCCTAAAGCAAACTACGAATGTTTATGCGATCTAAAGTTATGATATTTAAATAGGTTATGTTGTGCATAATGAAATATCATTGAAACACTTTGTAAAGTAATTTGATTCTATTATTATAAAGAACGCGTCACAGAACGAGTATAAGTTCATATCAACAATATCACTTTTAATAGGTATGGCTAGCATCAATTCTGTTTTGGGCTAAATGAATTGACGTGGATACAAAACATGGACCAAAGGTTTGGAAATGACACTTTGGTACTAAAACGTGACTGGGCTGCAGTAGGCTATATCAAGCTTTAAATGATACAATCAGAGGAGGAAACAGAAATGGGCCTCTGTCAGAGCCCAAGTAGCGTTCAAGTAAATTCCATTTTTTGGGGGCAGCATACTTCACGTAGGGATTTCAAAACAAGGATCATATAGAATCACATTTGAAATAAATAATGAAACAAGAAATGGGCCAACCAAAAGAAAGATGTACAACATGGACAGAAACTCACACCACACACTTCAATTATATTACAACTAAAAATAAGAAATGATATTACATAGTCCTGCTGATTGCACTTGGTGCACTAAATAAATTACTATACAACTTCAAACTAACAATTACAATTATGTGAAGTGTTATGGCCTGATTCTGACCCCGTCTGGGCTAATTGATTTAACAAGCAGGGATCCCGTTTCTCCTTTCATTACTGCCCGGTTGGCTTGAAATCTAGTCAGTGATGGATTTGATCAACTGGTGATCAAATCCAATTACTGCTTAGCTTTGTCTTCCACATGCCAATATCAAATCAAAATTACACATTAATTTCATGAACTAACACTCAAGTAAAGCAGTAGCACTGTTTCCATTACATGCTTAACATTTTTTTAAAGAAAAGATCTAGACTTTGATTGAAGGAATAGTGTTGAAACACTCTTCATTATTGAGTCAAGCAAAGATAATTTAAACCTAACAAACAACCTTCAGTAGTGATAAACCAATTTTAACCACAAGAAACCAAACTTGCACATCTCATGGACACAGAAAGAGTAAAACTCAGATTTCAGAAGTTCATAGCCAAGCTAACAACATGAACTATTCAATACTACACATAACTGAATTTTAGTTGAAGACAAAACAGATTCCTAGCACCTTTTACCATTAAACCTCTAAAATCCACATGTGTCTCATAGGTTGGATAATAGAACCTTCATGAAGTCAAGACATTATACTTAAACATTCAGCTTACATACAAAAAGGAAAACTAACCAACCAAACAAGAACAATCCAACCAAAATGCAGCAGGTAACTCAAAATGGAACAAGCCTTACATTTTCATATAACTCAAAAGAACAACAGCAAGTTTACATATCTAAGAAACAACAAGGAGCAAAAGAACACAAGGATAAAAGGATAAATCTCTGAATTTGGGAACAACTAAACCCAGAATATCACAGCAGCTTGATTGAAAGAACCAGCAAACTCAGCAACCAAAATAGTAAATCCCAACAGAAATCTGATGTACAAATCAATGTAGAAGACCCAGATGGAATTCTGAATTTTTCTGTATTAAGTATTGTGTGCCTATTTTGAGAGTGAATATGCTGATGAAAGAATGCGTGTGAGTGAGTGAGAGTTTGTTCTTTATATAGAGTGCACAAAGAAAAGAATAAGAGGGAATACTCTATCCTAAAATTCAGAAATGTCAGCTGTAAAAAAGGACAGTACAACATCTTTTTTAATAGATTTGGTACAACTATCCTTTTACTCTATTTTCAGCATCTTTTAACACCAAAAAAGGGACAACTGTCCAATACTAGAAACTTCTGATATTTTTTTACCTTATTTCTGACCTATTTTTAATTATTTCATTACACTTTAGTCCCTATCATTATCTTCTAGAACCTTCCAGACAATTCTACATTGAGACTCCCTAATGTTTGTTTTCAATTGACCCCCTTAAACTTCTGTTATTACCCTTTCAATTCTTAACTCATTCGAACCTAAATAATCAAATAACTAAGAATAAATCAAGGTAACTTATTAAATAAACTAGAACAAATACCTTGATTAACCCTGAGCAAATGATTGAACTAGTGCAATAAACTAAAAGGCCTTAACTTTGCAGAGTAATTAATCTAAACAAATCTAAATCCAAGACAACAAACAAAAGAAAACAACAAAAGAGAGAGGAAAACCATAAGCAGTAATGCAATAACATTTAGTAGCTAACTTAATGAACCTACCTTTGATTAAATTAAACAAACTTATGAGTTAAACTAATTGTATGTAACTATCTAGACAGTCTTATCAATAAAAATAGAACAAACAAGAGAAAAATAAAACAATTGATAACGGTAAAAGAAATCAAGCAGAAAAAGGAAAAAAGAAAGAAAAGAGGTATACCTAAACCGGATTCTGCCGATTTGAGACCAAGTCGCCAAAAGTCCTTGTGCCAAGAGACCCATCCAAAATTTGAGTTCCTGATAGGACATCTTGACACGAGGACCTCTGAAAAACCAGCTACACCAATGGCCATTAAGATTTCTGGGTTCTCTGATTTGAAAATCGAAAGATTTTGAAAGGGTCTTTGGATTGAAGGTGAAGGGAGGTGTGATTCTGGGGAGGTTTGGAGGTTGAATCGGAGAAGAAAGAACTTTGTCGGAGTTCTAGCAAAGTCAGTGACGTTCTTGACCGGATTTGGTGTCTGTCAAACGTTATGAAACCAACATCAATCAATAGCTCTCAACAAGAAAAATCAATTGATGTAAGTTATAACGAAAAACAGACCCGATTTAAATCAAAGAGAAAGCAGAACTAGGTTTTCACTACTTCTTAGATCTGAAATTCAATGGGTTTGGTGAGGAATTAGGGAAAACTAACGGTGGATTAGTGAATAGGGAGGCTGGGGATTGTGGGGTGTTAATTTGGAGTGGTTTGGGGGTGGCCATGCCGTGAGGCGATTTCCGGGCGGCGAAGGACGGCGGAGAAGGTGAAGAGTTTAGGGGCGGCTAGGGTTAGTCTCTAAAAGAGAGAAGAGAGAATGAGGGGGTGTTTTGGGGTTAGGGGTTCCATTCGTACAATTATAAGGGGTGTGGGTGTTTATTTCTAGGCCGTTTGATCAAGGAAGATCGACGACTAAGATCGCCACTACTAAAACGGCGTCGTTTTGTTAAGTGGGGACTGGACCAATTTTTAGAGGGTTTGGGTTGGATTAGGGCGGCTTAATGAGGAAAATTTGGGCCTAGATCTTATCTTGGCCCAAATCAGGAACCAACAAAAAATCCTTTCTCTTTTATTTTTCTTTGATTTTAAAAATCCTAACTTAATTAATTAAAAACCTAGAGTAGGTCTTGAATTAAATCTAGTTTGTGAACTAAACTTAATTAACTATTCTAATATTTGAACAACTAATCAATTTTAAAACTAATAAAATAAAATTACTCATTTAAAGATAAGGCTAAAATGTAACATGACCAATTTGTTTTTGTGATTTTCTGTTTAATAAATGCAATTAACTTATGTAATTAAATTCTAAATGCAATTAAAGCCTTAAAATACTATGTAATGATGATTTGATATTTTTTATATTTATGATTTTAAAAATATTAAATGTGCACAAAAATACAAACAATTAATTAAGAAAACCTACAAAACTAAAAAATAATTTAGAAAACCTATTTTTTAGTTTTTGTAGGAGTAATTCTAGTCGGGAAAAAATTACGTGCTCACAACAACGACGTCGAAGACCACTGATAATAGGCTAAATTGTTTAATATAGCCTATGTTTTAGCTCAACTTAAGGATGATTTATTATTGTAAATGTTCAAATAATGCAAAAATTGGCTCTAATCATGACTTTAAAGTCTCACAGAAGTTCAATAAACAAATGAGGATTTATGATGGTAATCAAGTGAAAAATGGAGTCAAATGACGAAAAGTTGAGCAGCAACATCTTAACAAGAGAAAACCCCACTAGCGCGGGTCATGCGCTCCCGCGCTAGTTCAATTCTTTTGGACAGAAAGAAATTCCACTAGCGCGGGTCATGCGCTCCCGCACTAGTCCAGTCCGGGAAATCAATTATTTGGGGGCAAAATGGGAAATCTGGGAGGATCCACTCAACTTACATAAAGTAAAACTCCATTATTGAGAGAGAGATCAGATTTTTGAGGGAGAAAAAGCCATAGAAGAAGGAGGAGCTTCATCTTGGAGCTAGGAAAGGAGAAGAAGAACATCATTTTAAAGCAAAGATTCAAAGAGTTTTTCTAAACTTTCTTCTATTTGCTTGTTAATATTATGTTTAAAACTTTTATTATTGATTTTTGTATGATTATGAGTAGCTAAAAACTCTAGTATTCTTGGGTCATGGATGTTAGATAATTATGTTATTTGAAACTTAGATTGAAGATCTTGAATCTATTGTTATGGGTTGTTTATTTGATTCTGCTTCTAATTATTTTACTGCGTAGCTAACAGTGAAATACTATTTACGAATCTTGAATTAAACTTGACAAAGGAAATTCTTGGTTGCATATAGAATCAAATAGAACAAGTTTTGAATCTCGGGCATCGGGTGAAGAATTCGCAATTAAGATAGACATATACTTAATTGCCTTGTTTGGTTGAAAAATAGGAGTTGTAAATGCATTCTTGCTAATATTAATACCATAGACATATAAGTATTAGTTTAACTTGAATAGATGCATAAGAACTCGAAAGATTCTTATGAATATTATTAACCCTATAATCAATAACCCGGATAATTCAATAAATCCATTTTAAGCTAAAATAGTAGCATAATTTCTAGCAAGTCCATGATCCGGGAATATATTTATCCAAATTGTTATAAACATATTGTGAAATTGGTGTAGTAATTTTGTGTTGAATTATTGTTTAATTACTAGGTAAATTGTAAATTGGTTCTTTATATATTTTGTGATAATTTAGCTTGAATTGATAATTGTTTGAGTCTACATCAGTCGATAAGTTGATCACAATTCCTCGTGGGAACGATACTTTACTTACTACTATATTACTTGTCGATCGCGTACACTTGCGTGAGTGTTTTGGTCGCAACATGAATAGGGCATGGTTTGATGTGCCATTGTTGATACATAAAGAAATGTTCCGGAGGGTTAGAATTCAACGCTACGGGTTGTATTACCCATCTCTTGTCACCCTACTGTGCCTTCGAGCAAATGTACCAAACAATCTTGCTGCAGATGGACGACTAGCTAAAGTCAATCCTTTCACGACTAAAATGGTCACCACAGGTAAGGAAGTTGTACATCCAGCTGAATTGGTTGCTGCTGATTCTGATGACAGTGACGATGAGGAAGGAGAGGACCAACAAGAAGGAGCTGATGATGTGGAGATGGGAGAAGATGCACCACCTGCACAACTACAAGCTTTTGATGCAGCATGACCGTCTAGGGTTGGTCGGGGACAAAGGATAGACCGCATGGAGCAGGAAATCACTGAAATTAAAACATCAGTGACAGTTCTGGGGAGACGTGTTGATGAAATGCAAGTTCAACAAAAGAAAATGGAAAGCCGGCTCTTGGGTTGGCTTCGTGCAATTCGTGGGGCATGCAATGTGGATTCAGGTTCTGTCTCCGACCAAAAGTGACTCCTCGAGGAAGTATCTTTGCTTCATCTCTTGTTTATAATGAAAGACATGGGGACATGTCTCGCTTTAAGTGTGGGGTGGAGGATTCCTTTAAACATATGTTTAATTGTTCTTAAATGTTTTGGATGGTAGTAACTTTATGGATTTTTAGATTGTTTCAATTGTTTTGGATTGTTGGAATGTTTTGGTGGTGTGGTACAATATATAATGTTTTGGGATTGCGTGACTATTTCACTTTTTTTTTTAAATGTTTTGGTGATTTAGTATTTTTGGAGTAATTGTTGTCTGTTCTTAAACATTTTCAGTAGATTTTTTTTTTAGTAGTTATATTGGTGCGGCCCGATGATGGATTCTTTTAGATAGGAGTTCTTGAGGAACTGAGTCCACAGAAAACAACAATTTTTTTTTTTTGTATTTTTAGGTAGTATAACAATTCCCCCTTGGTTTTTCTTTAAGCCGCGATTCTTTTCCAAGGGTTTATCTTGAACCGGGCATAGGTAGTTTTTAATTTCTGTTTTTATATTTTTTATTTGTAGACTATAATAAGGAGTTATAAGCTATAGAAAAGTAAACCCATAGCGTTGACACACCTAAACACAATAGACCCTAGAGTGTAACGCTTTGTCCTAATTGTTGAATCTCACTGAAAGTGCCTTAATTTGTATGTTTGTACTTAATTGAATGCTCGTAATGGAGTGTCTTGATGAGATGATCTGGAATGAGTCATATGCCATGTGTGGTGAGTATTTGTGTAGTCCATGTGTTGTACTTGTGTCTAGAACTTGCCCGGTATGTGAGTTGAAGTGAAATTTGAGGTGATGCTCGGTTTGAAAAATGATGTTAGGCTTTCTTTGACCTTTTTGAACTTAATTGCTTATTAAAAATAAAATTTGTCCCTAGTTAACCCTTTTGAGACTTCAGACTTTTTGTTTGGCACCCGCATTACAAGCCCATACCCTTTTGTTCTTAATTGACATTGTTTTGATCCTTTTACCTCTTAAAGCACTTTAATTGTGAGAAGAACGCTAAAAGAAGTAAGAAGGAAATAAGTGTGGGGTGGCTTTTGAGTGAAATAAATAAAAGGATGAAAGGTGCACTTATGTTGTAAACGAATACACCACTAGCATAAATTGAGTGACAAGAAAAATTACATTGTGTTTTGCTCTAGCTAGTGGGAATGAATTAATAGAGTGCTTAAAGAAGAAGGGCGTATTTGTGGGATGATATAGTGTATAAATGAGAAGTGGGTTGAAGAATTTATGCTGAAAATTGCTCATGTGATGTGTTAAAGTGCTTAGGGGTTGAGTCACTATTCCTAAATACATCCTACCTGTCCCTTAGCCCACATTACAACCATGAAAAAGTCCTAATTAATTTTGGATTGAGTTAGCCTACATTAGTAGAGATTTACATTAAGGGCAAGCTTATGGTACCAATTGCATGCATGTGACCTCTTTTGTGAGAGTGAGTGATTTCCTTGATATATGTGAATATATGAATTGAATGTGATGGATTGAACTCAGTTTTTGTTGATGTAATTGTGAGGGCATATGAATCGTGACAGAGAAGAAAGTCTTGATTTCTGTGTAGAGTACTTTGAGGAAGTGTAAATATTACATGGCACTTGAGAGTTGACTTTGAGGCTAGGATTGTTCACTGCTAGGCGTAATATATGTACAATGTTCTAGGTGTAATCCGTGAGGGGAAATGGTTGAGTGAAGAATTCTCTAAAAAGAATATAGTGGATTGCTCAAGGATTAGCAATAAGCTAAGTGTGGGGTGTTGATAATAGGCTAAATTGTTTAATATAACCTATGTTTTAGCTCAACTTAACGATGGTTTACTATTGTAAATGTTCAAATAATGCAAAAATTGGTCTAATCATGACTTTAATGTCTCACAGGAGTTCAATAAATAAATGAGGATTTATGATGGTAATCAAGTTAAAAATGGAGTCAAATGATGAAAAGTTGAGCAACAACATCTTAACAAGAGAAAACCCCACTAGCGCGGGTCATGCGCTCCCGCGCTAGTTCAATTGTTTTGGACAGAAAGAAACCCCACTAGAGCGGGTCATGCGCTCTTGCACTAGTCCAGTCCGGGAAATCAATATTTGGGGGCAAAATGGGAAATCTGGGAGGATCCACTCAACTTACATAAATTAAAGCTCCATTATTGAGAGATAGATCAGATTTTTTAGGGAGAAAAATCTATAGAAGAAGGAGGAGCTTCATCTTGGAGCTAGGAAAGGAGAAGAAGAACATCATTTTAGAGCAAGGATTCAAAGAGTTTTTCTAAACTTTCTTCTATTTGCTTGTTAATATTATGTTTAAAACTTTTATTGTTGATTTTTGTATGATTATGAGTAGCTAAAAACTCTAGTATTCTTGGGTCATGGATGTTAGATAATTATGTTATTTGAAGCTTAGATTGAAGATCTTGAATCTATTGTTATGGGTTGTTTATTTGATTCTGCTTCTAATTATTTTACTGCGTAGCTAACAGTGAAATACTATTTACGAATCTTGAATTAAACTTGACAAAGGAAATTCTTGGTTGCATATAGAATCAAATAGAACAAGTTTTGAATCTCGGGCATCGGGTGAAGAATTCGCAATTAAGATAGACATATACTTAATTGCCTTGTTTGGTTGAAAAATAGGAGTTGTAAATGCATTCTTGCTAATATTAATACCATAGACATATAGGTATTAGTTTAACTTGAATAGATGCATAAGAACTCGAAAGATTCTTATGAATATTATTAACCCTATAATCAATAACCCGGATAATTCAATAAATCCATTTTAAGCTAAAATAGTAGCATAATTTCTAGCAAGTCCATGATCCGGGAATATATTTATCCAAATTGTTATAAACATATTGTGAAATTGGTGTAGTAATTTTGTGTTGAATTATTGTTTAATTACTAGGTAAATTGTAAATTGGTTCTTTATATATTTTGTGATAATTTAGCTTGAATTGATAATTGTTTGAGTCTACATCAGTCGATAAGTTGATCAAAATTCCTCGTGGGAACGATACTTTACTTACTACTATATTACTTGTCGATCGCGTACACTTGCGTGAGTGTTTTGGTCGCGTTCATGAATAGGGTATGGTTTGATGTGCCATTGTTGATACATAAAGAAATGTTCCAGAGGGTTAGAATTCAACGCTACGGGTTGTATTACCCATCTCTTGTCACCCTACTGTGCCTTCGAGCCAATGTACCAAACAATTTTGCTGCAGATGGACGACTAGCTAAAGTCAATCCTTTCACGGCTAAAATGTTCACTACAGGTAAGTAAGTTGTACATCCAGCTAAATTGGTTGTTGCTGATTCTGATGACAGTGACGATGAGGAAGGAGATGACCAACAAGAAGGAGCTGATGATGTGGAGATGGGAGAAAATGCACCACCTTCACAACCACAAGCTTTTGATGCAGCAGGACCGTCTAGGGCTGGTCGGGGACAAAGGATAGACCGCATGGAGCAGGAAATCACTGAAATTAAAACATCAGTGACAGTTCTGGGGAGACGTGTTGATAAAATGCAAGTTCAGCAAAAGAAAATGGAAAGCCGACTCTTGGGTTGGCTTCGTGCAATTGGTCGGGCATGCAATGTGGATTCAGGTTTTGTCTTCGACCAGGAGTGACTCCTCGGGGAAGTATCTTTGCTTCATCTCTTGTTTATAATGAAAGATATGGGGACATGTCTCGTTTTAAGTGTGGGGTGGAGGATTCCTTTAAACATATGTTTAACTGTTCTTAAATGTTTTGGATGGTAGTAATTATTATGGATTTTTAGGTTGTTTCAATTATTTTGGATTGTTGGAATGTTTTGGTGGTGTGGTACAATATATAATGTTTTGGGATTGCGTGACTATTTCACTTTTGTTTTTAAATGTTTTGGTAATTTAGTATTGTTGGAGTAATTGTTTTCTGTTCTTTAACATTTTCAGTAGATTTTTTTTAGTAGTTATATTGGCGCGACCCGATGATAGATTCTTTTAGATAGTAGTTCTTGAGGAATTGAGCCCATAGAAAACAACAAAAAGATTTTTTTTTTGTATTTTTAAGTAGTATAACAATTCCCCTTTGGTTTTTCTTTAAGCCGCGATACTTTTCCAAGGGTTTATCTTGAACCGGGCATATGTAGTTTTTAATTTCTGTTTTTATATTTTTTATTTGTAGACTAAAATAAGGAGTTATAAGCTATAGAAAAGTAAACCCATAGCTTTGACACACCTGAACACAATTGACCCTAGAGTGTAACGCTTAGTCCTAATTGTTGAATCTCCCTGAAAGTGCCTTAATTTGTATGTTTGTACTGAATTGTATGCTCGTAATGGAGTGTCTTGATGAGATGATCTGGAATGAGTCATATGCCATGTGTGGTGAGTATTTGTGTAGTATGTGTTGTACTTGTGTCTAGAACTTGCCCGGTATGTGAGTTGAAGTGAAATTTGAGGTGATGCTCGGTTTGAAAAATGATGTTAGGCTTTCTTTGACCTTTTTGAGCTTAATTGCTTATTAAAAATAAAATTTGTCCCAGTTCACCCTTTTGAGCCTTCAGACTTTTTGTTTGGCACCCGCATTACAAGCCCATACCCTTTTGTTCTAAATTGACATTGTTTTGATCCTTTTACCTCTTAAAACACTTTAATTGTGAGAAGAGAGCTAAAAGAAGTAAGAAGGAAATAAGTGTGGGGTGGCTTTTGAGTGGAACAAATAAAAGGATGAAAGGTGCACTTATGTTGTAAACGAATACACCACTAGCAGAAATTGAGTGACAAGAAAAATTACATTGTGTTTTGCTCTAGCTAGTGGGAATGAATTAATAGAGTGCTTAAAGAAGAAGGGCGTATTTGTGGGATGATATTGTGTATAAATGAGAAGTGGGTTGAAGAATTTATGCTGAAAGTTGCTCATGTGATGTGTTAAAGTGCTTAGGGGTTGAGTCACTATTCCTAAATACATCCTACCTGTCCCTTAGCCCACATTACAACCATGAAAAAGTCCTAATTAATTTTGGATTGAGTTAGCCTACATTAGTAGAGATTTACATTAAGGGCAAGCTTATGGTACCAATTGCATGCATGTGACCTCTTTTGTGAGAGTGAGTGATTTCCTTGATATATGTGAATATATGAATTGAATGTGGTGGATTGAACTCAGTTTTTGTTGATGTAATTGTGAGGGCATATGAATCGTGACGGAGAAGCAAGTCTTGATTTCTCTGTAGAGTACTTTGAGGAAGTGTAAATATTGCATGACACTTGAGAGTTGACTTTGAGGCTAGGATTGTTCACTGCTAGGCGTAATATATGTACAATGTTCTAGGTGTAATGCGTGAGGGGAAATGGTTGAGTGAAGAATTCTCTAAAAAGAATATAGTGGATTGCTCGAGGACTAGCAATAAGCTAAGTGTGGGGTGTTGATAATAGGCTAAATTATTTAATATAGCCTATGTTTTAGCTCAACTTAAGGATGATTTACTATTGTAAATGTTCAAATAATGCAAAAATTGGCTCTAATCATGACTTTAATGTCTCACAGGAGTTCAATAAATAAATGAGGATTTATGATGGTAATCAAGTGAAAAATGGAGTCAAATGATGAAAAGTTGAGCAACAACATCTTAACAAGAGAAAACCCCACTAGCACGGGTCATGCGCTCCCGCGCTAGTTCAATTGTTTTGGACAGAAAGAAACCCCACTAGCGCGGGTCATGCGCTCCCGCGCTAGTCCAGTCCGGGAAATCAATTATTTGGGGGCAAAATGGGAAATCTGGGAGGATCCACTCAACTTACATAAAGTAAAGCTCCATTATTGAGAGAGAGATCAGATTTTTGAGGGAGAAAAAGCCATAGAAGAAGGAGGAGCTTCATCTTGGAGCTAGGAAAGGAGAAGAAGAACATCATGTTGGAGCAAGGATTCACAGAGTTCTTCTAAACTTTCTTCTATTTGCTTGTTAATATTATGTTTAAAACTTTTATTGTTGATTTTTGTATGATTATGAGTAGCTAAAAATTCTAGTATTCTTAGGTCATGGATGTTAGATAATTATGTTATTTGAAGCTTAAATTGAAGATCTTGAATCTATTTATGGGTTGTTTATTTGGTTCTGCTTCTAATTATTTTACTGCGTAGCTAACAGTGAAATACTATTTATGAATCTTGAATTAAACTTGACAAAGGAAATTCTTGGTTGCATATAGAATCAAATAGAACAAGTTTTAAATTTCGGGCATCGGGTGAAGAATTCACAATTAAGATAGACATATACTTAATTGCCTTGTTTGGTTGAAAAATAGGAGTTGTAAATGCATTCTTGCTAATATTAATACCATAGACATATAGGTATTAGTTTAACTTGAATAGATGCATAAGAACTCGAAAGATTCTTATGAATATTATTAACCCTATAATCAATAACCCGGATAATTCAATAAATCCATTTTAAGCTAAAATAGTAGCATAATTTCTAGCAAGTCCATGACCCGAGAATATATTTATCCAAATTGTTATAAACATATTGTGAAATTGGTGTAGTAATTTTGTGTTGAATTATTGTTTAATTACTAGGTAAATTGTAAATTGGTTCTTTATATATTTTGTGATAATTTAGCTTGAATTGATAATTGTTTGAGCCTACATCAGTCGATAAGTTGATCACAATTCCTCGTGGGAACGATACTTTACTTACTACTATATTACTTGTCGATCGCGCACACTTGCGTGAGTGTTTTGGTCGCAACAACCACCACACCACCACAACAACAACAATAATAATAATAAGGGGAAAAGGAAGAAGACAAGGTGCTCTAAACTAACCATGCCCTCCCACAGAAAAGAGGAAAATCGCTCGACTTCCTACTAACCTTCTACCCTAATAATCGACCTTATGTCCTCGGAGAGCTGAAGATGTGTCATGTCCTATATAATCACTTCTCCTCAATTGTTATGCGATATACCTTTACCTCTCCTTAGACTTATCATTTCTAACCTCTTGCACCTCTTCATTGGGACATCTATGCTCCTCCTCTTCACATGCCCTAACCATCTCAGCTATGCTTCCCTCGTCTTGTCCAGTATGGAGGTCACTCCCACCTTGTTTTGTATACCTTTGTTACTAATATTATCTCTCTTAAAATGACCACACATCCATCTAAGCATATTTATTTTTGCGACTTTTATCTTCTGAACGTGTGAGTTCTTGACCGGCCAACACTTTACCCCATACAGAATAGTTGGTCTAACAACCACTCTATAGTATTTAGCTTTAAGTCATGGTAACATATTTGTTTCACGTAAGATACTTGATGCGAGCCTCTATTTCATCCACCATGCTTCAATAAGATGTGTTACATCATCGTTGATCTTCCCGTTTTCGTAGATTATTAACCCAAGATACTTGTAGGTTCCTCTCTTGGGGATGGCATCCGGACGATTGGACCTGAATAGCCTAAAATTTTGATGGTCCATCAAAAACGATCCAAGGAACAATAGTCATCGTTGATCTTCCCGTTTCGTAGATTATTAACCCAAGATACTTGTAGGTTCCTTTCTTGGGGATGGCATCCGGACGATTGGAATTGAATAGCCTAAAATTTTGATGGTCCATCAAAAACGATCCAAGGAACAATAGTCATCGTTTCTCCATGACCATTCCTCATTTGTTTTGGCATTTTTAGGTCATAAAGTGTCACGACCCTAAACTCGGACCCGGTCGTGATGGCGCCTCTTGTGAAGACAATTCTAGCCGACACATTCTCATTTCAATTTTAAGCAATGAAAATAATAAGTATTAATTCTTAAACATGATAAAATTCCAAAATTAGCAGTGAACAGTACAATTTGCAGAATTAAAACCAACACAGCCCGACATCGAGGTGTCACCAGTCATGAGCATCTATCAATACTACAAGTATGAAGAGCCTACCAAGCTATTACAGAATCACTAACAAGAGTAAGGAAATGAGATAAATGGGGAGAAGCACGGGGCTGTGAACGCCGAGCAGCTACCTCGTGAACTCCGAAATCTGCCGGGAGCTCTCAACCCTCGCAAGCAGGATCAGAAGTGCCTAAATCTGTACATGGGGTGTAGGGAGTAAAGTGAGTACTCCAACTCAGTTAGTAATAATCATAAATAAAGACTGAGAAATAAGAAATCATGTAAGGCACATCACAGGCTATAAGGAAGCAGTAAAAGCCAGTAAAAAGTCATGAAATAGTGAAGTTATGCAAAGTCACTTTAGTTCAGTTTAAGCTTCTTAAAATCCATTTTTAAACAGTTAAGCAAGTAAAAGACAGGCAACTAGAAAAGGTAAACACATAAAGAAACGTCCCTTGGCAACACATGGAACAATAACAAGCCCCTCGGGCTATATCTCACATCACTATGGGTACCCGCGCTCACTGAGGGTATGCAGACTCCTGGAGGGACCCCTTACGGCCCAAGCACCATATCAAGCCATCTTGTGGCATCATAAATAGTATCTCGGCCTCATATCAACAAACCACCTCATGGCGTACAAATCTCAGGCCCTCGGCCTCATAATCATAATCAGGTGTTTCCTCACAACATAGGCCCTCGGCCTTGCTCAGTCATAATTTCACAAGCCACTCGGGCAACAGTAAAACATGATGCTCAACCCAAAATATCATTTAAGTGTTAAAGTAGAGTAAACATGGTTGCGTTATGAAAACAGTAGAATATAGCATGACTGAGTTCAAGTATAAAGTCAAAACACTAAGAAATTATCAGTAAAAATCCCATAAGGGTTCAAGTAGTTGGCACGAGTCCCAAATATGGCATTCAGCCCAAAACATGATGATAGCAAATAGTTTTCAGTCAAATACGTGGTAAAACAGTCATTCGGGATGGACTAAGTCACAATCCCCAACAGTGCACGACCCCACGCTCGTTATCTAGTGTGTGCATCACCTCAATATAGCACAACGATGTGCAATCCGGGGTTTTATACCCTCAGGACAACATTTACAATCATTACTCACCTCTACTCAGTCAAAATCTCTAGCTCGCGATGCCTTTGCCCCTCGAATCGGCCTCCGGATGCTCCAAATCTCCAAGTGTT
Source organism: Nicotiana tabacum (assembly GCF_000715075.1). Lineage (NCBI taxonomy): Eukaryota > Viridiplantae > Streptophyta > Magnoliopsida > Solanales > Solanaceae > Nicotiana > Nicotiana tabacum. Next base: position 6,411,292 of record NC_134084.1, on the reverse strand, counting down.
TCCCTTGAATCCCTCTTCAATCCTTTTCAAAAAGCTCCAAAATCTCTCAAAAATGGTGGAAGTAAACCCCAAAGTCGCGGACAAGATGACTATTTAAACATTCTGCCCAGGCCTCAATTTCTTCTTCGCGAACGCGATCAACGCCTTGCGTTCGCGAAGCACAATCCAACTTTGACCAGATTTTCCTCTTACGCGATCGTGACCAGACCTCGCAAACGTGATGGCTCTTCTGCTCCACCTTCACGAACACGTTCCTCTTCTCGCGAACATGATGAACAAATCAACTCTCAAGCCCAGATGCCCAACTTCTTCTACGCGAACGTGGAGCCTCTCTCGCGAACGCAATGCACAATGACTCTACCCCTTCGTGAACGTGGATCCTTCTTCACGAAAGCGAAGGCTAAAATCTCAGTCTCACTAGATAACCCTTCGCGAACGCGAAGGTCAAATTTCTCTGCAACACTTCAGTAGTTTTCTGCAATTCTCAACAACATGAAATGGTCCGATTGACCACCCGAAACTCACCCGAGGCCTCCAGGACCTTAACCAAATATGCCAACATACCCCACAATATCATTCAAACTTGTTCCAACCTCCGGAACGCTCAAAACAACATCAATACACTCGAATTCAATCCTAAGAATTCCAAAATCTTCTAAATTATGCTTTTGATCAAAAACCCAACCAAACCATGCCCGAATGACCTACAATTTTGCACACACATCCCAAATGACACAACGAAACTACTGAAACTCTCAGAATTCCATTCCGATCCCTATATCAAAATCTCACCTATCAACCGAAAAATGCCAAAAATTTAATTTCGCCAATTCAAGCCTAAATCTACTTCGTACCTCCAAAGCACATTCCGATCACGCTCCTAAGTCCCAAATCACCTCCCAAAGCTATCTGAACCATCAAAACTCACATCCGAGCCCTCTAACACATAAGTCAACATCTGGTTGACTTTTCCAACCTAGGCTTCCTCAAAAGAGACTAAGTGTCTCAAACCTTACCAAATCCTTTCTGAACCCGAGCCAACCAACCCGATCACTCATAGAACCGATAAACAAAGCAATAAGAAGCAGAAATGGGGGAAACAGAGTGGTAACTCATGAGACGACTGGCCGGGTCATCACATAAAGCTGGAACTCCGCCCGATAACTAGATATTATTCCATATGCTTGTATCCAATTGAATGGACCCGAATTGCCTAAAATTTTACCGGCATATAAAAATGACCCAAGGAACAATAGTCATCGCTTATCCATAATCGTTCCTCATTTTTGGGCATTTTTAATCCATAAAACTAGAACTCCGCCTGATTTTGAGATTTTCGTGTGTTATATCTCAGTCCATATGCATGCATCCGAGCGATCGAATCTGAATCGCCTAACTTTTTCCTGCCCATAAAAAATGACTCAAGGAACAATATTCATCACTTTGCCATGACCGTTCCTTATTTTTTGGCGTTTTAGGGTCATAAAACTAGAACTCCGCCCGATTCTCAGATTTTCGTGTGCTATAGCTCACACCATCTACATGCATCTAGGTGATTGGACCCAAATCGCCTAATATTTTGCCGGCCTATCATATATAACCCAAGGCCATGACTATTCCTCTTTTTTGCTGTTTTGGTGAAATAAAACTAAAACTTTGCTCGATTTCCAAATTTTCATGTGGCCCATGCCATCTGCTTGCATACGGGCGACCGAAACTGAATCGCCTACATTATTTTTGGCCCATAAAAAATGATACAAAGAAAAATATTCATCACTTAGTCATGACTGTTTCTCATTTATTGGCATTTTAGGAACGTAAAACTCGAATTCCGCCCGATTCCAAGATTTTCGTGTGCTATAGCCCACGCCAAATGCATGCATCTGGCCGACTGGAACGAATCGCCTAAAATTTGCCGGCCTATTAAAAACAACCCAAGGAAAAATAGTCATCGCTTGGCCATGGTCATTCCTTATTTTTTGGCGTTTTAAGGCCATAAAGATTGAAAAAAATACCACTATCTGCATAAGAAGTGCAAAAGTGTAGTATGAGTACAATCGACCCAATGTACTCCGTAAGTGTTGAGCCTAACCTCGACGAGGTAGTGATGAGGCTATGACTGGGCATCTACATAATTAAACATGTACAAGTGTATATAAAGCAACAAAATAACAAGAAGAATGATAAAATACTAACTGGGAGGGGACATACGAAAAAAGGGAAGATATAATAAATACGACAAGTATGAAGACATGAAATAACCAAGTAAATCACCAAAATTGGAAATCAGTTAAATAAATAATATTAAAATGGCAAGGCATCATCCTTCGTGCTTTTACTCTCGTTCTCACCATGTAATATATGAATGAAATAAAACGGCATCATCCTTCGTGCTTTTACTCTCGTCCTCACCATATAATAATATGAATGAAATGACATGACATCACCTTGGCTTGAAATGTCAAAAGTTGGAAAATTAGAAGTTTGGAGAGTTGAGAAGTTTGACCTAGAGTTGACTTGGGGGTTACCGAGATCGAATTTTAGTTCCGGAAGTTGAAATATGTTCGTTGTGTCGTTTATGATTTGTGTGCAAAACTTGAGGTAATCAGAGTTGATTTGATAGGTTTTGGCATCGATTGCAGAAGTGGAATGCATTAGTTTTTACTAGGCTTGAATTGAGGTGTGATTTGTGTTTTTGATGTTTTTTATGTGATTTGAGGCATCGACTAAGTGGGATGCATAATTAATTGAGAATTATGATTTCAAGTAATAAAAATGAGTAATTAAGTTGATCAATCACCGTTGGCTTGCCTGACGGTGGCGTTAGGCGCCATCACGACCTATAGTGGATTTTGGGCCGTGACAGTAAGTGTCGTGGTTAACCTTGACTTGAGGTATTAGGACTTGTTAGTCTATTTGCTTAGTGTTTTATGTGTGGGATCAACGTATATGTGAGGTAACGATTACTTATGCGTTATTTTTTGGTTAAAGCATGTGGGTGGAACTTGTTTCCTTGTATTTTATCGCATTGTTAATTATGATATTCATGTTTAGGTTAGATTATTACTTCTTGATTATTTGCCTCATAATTATTGCTTATTTCATAATTGTTGAGTATTTTTGGAAGTTGAAGTTTGGTATCTTGGCATCATATCTGACGTTAAATACATTCTCCGCATTATTTATTTCCTGAATTCATATTATTTTCATTACATTGTGAGGAAGAGTGTAAAAACATGAAGGGTGATCTCGTGCCATACATATCATTTATTATTTTATGGTAAATAAAAAAGTAAAAGCACGAAGGGCGATGTCATGCCATTCATCTCATTTATTCATTGTTACATAGTGAGTATGAGAGTAAAAGCATGAAGGGTGATGCCGTGCCATTTCATTTTACTTATATTATCATTTCATGGTAAGGACGAGAGTAAATCACGAAGGGTGATGCCGTGACATTTTCATATCATTGATTTATCTAAGTTCATTGGTTGATGATTTAATTGTCTATCTCGTGATTTCATACCTGCCGTAGCTATTATATATATCCCCTTTTGCATGTCCCCTCCCAGTTTGTACGTTATCATTCTTTGTGATTATTGCTGCTTTATATATGTTTGTATAGGTTTATTTATGTAGGTGTCCCGTAATAGCCTCGTCACTACCTCGTCGAGGTTAGGCTCGACACTTACAGAGTACATTAGGTCGGTTGTACACATACTACACATCTGCACTTCTTGTATAGATACTGGTATTGGTCCCAGCGGTGCGTGAGGTGTGATAGCTTGGATCATTGCATACGGAGACTTGAGGTAGATCTACTGGAGTTCGTAGACCTTAAAGTCTCCCTCCTTTTCCCACTTTTACTTTTCATTTCCTTCGAAACAGTTGTATTTATTTCAGACTCTGTTTGTAGACTTCTAGTTTCTCGTGTGCTTGTGACTCCGAATACTTGGGAGTTGATATTATCACGTGCCTTATATTAGTACGGTGTTGGTTTGGGTTTCTATTTATCGTTGCATATCATCAATGTGTTTTAACTGTTTAAAAATGGCTATTTAATTATCTCACATCGACTTTCCTAGCAAGTGGATGTTAGGCGCCATCAAACTCCGAAGTTGGGATATCGGGTCATGACAACAACAACCAAGATGACCATAGTGGTTATTGTGGAAGATGGAGAAGCCAATGATGAAATGGCTCCCCTCCAAAGAAGAAGAATAACTTCATCAGCTCAACTGGATGCTCGACCGGGAGAGCTTAAAAACCCGACCGTAGAAGAGGTCCAAGCACTTTAGGGCGAGATAATTCTGGTACATAATGTTGATTCCCGCTGTCCTGTCCCCATTGCTGTTTCTATTCCAAGGAGCTCGGATCCCGGTGTAACGACCCAACTGGTCATTTTGAGTAATTGCATCTGATTCGGAAGTTTGAGGTCACGATCAGCTTCATATTATGTGTATCAATTTGCGTGCGCAATCTGGGCATGAAACCAGAAAATTTTTATGTGAAAATATGAAAAATATAGTAATTTCTAGAGTTAAAATTTGGGTTTTAGGTGACTTTGGTCAATATTTTTGGTAAACGGACCCGGATCTGTATCCCGATGATCCCGAGAGACCTGTAATAAAATATAGGACTTGGGCGTATGCCCAGAATTAAATTTCGAGGTCTCTAGCCTTAGAAAACAATTTTTGAAGAAAATTGTTGTACTGGTTTTTAAATGAAATAAAGAAATGAATTAATGTTTGAACTCGTTGGTATCGGGCCCGTATACTGATTCAGGAGCCCGGTACAAGTTTTTTATGATATTTAAGTCCTATCTGTAAAATTTGGTGAGAACCGGAATTGATTTGATGTGATTTGGACGTCCGGTTGAAATATTAGAAAATTTGAGTGTCCTTAAGAAAATCATGAGTTTTGAGGTTAAATTCGTAGTTTTTGATGTTATTTTGATTATTTAATCACACGAGCAAGTCCGTATGATGTTTTTAGACTTGCGTGCATGTTTGGTTTGGATCCCCCCGAGGGCTTGGGTGAGTTTCGGATAGGTTTAGGCTATGTTGCGCTTGTTTTTGGATGCTTCATCATCGTTTCTTCAAGAAAATAGAATACCACATTGAGAAAATGAGATCCAAATTCAGTTTTTTTGAGCCATTAGATCCATTTCGAAATTGTGGAGCTATAGGAAAAAGAATCATCGAATTTGGACATCGTATAAGGAAGTTATGCTCATTTTTGTGCCGGAAAAAATTGCTGGTTTCTGGTGTGTTCGCAAATGCGAACTTTTTGTCGCATTTGCGATGCCCAGTTCGCAAATGCGACTTCTGCCCGCCCTACTTTGTTCGCAATTTGTGAGGGTTCGCAATCAATTGTGAACCCTGGGTCGCAAATGCGACATCTGAGGCCTGTTAAGTGAGGTTTTTGACGATATTTTCACCCATTTTTCAATTTTCTCAAACGCTAAACCTCCATGGGTGATTTTCCAAAGACCCAAACTTCTCCAAATTATTGGGTAAGTGTCTCTAATCAATTTTCAACTATATTTTGTGATTATATCTTAAGTTTAACATCAAATTCATGAGAATCTAAAGCAAAATTTCGAGAAAATTGTGAAATCTTTCAAAAATATAAAATGATGATTTGAATGACCAAATGGTATCAAAATTAGATAATATTTGTATGGGTGAAATCATAGCGGAATGGGTGTTCGATTTATGTAAATTTTGTCGGGTTCCAAGGTGCGGGCCTGAGGATTTGACTTTTGTTGACTTTTTGCAAATTATATAAGAATCATAGTTTTGTTAATTGAAATTGTTTTCTCTTGCATTTTTTGATGTATTCACGTCATTTTTGGCTAGATTGAGCCGAGCGTTGATGAATTGGTAAAGAAAAAGCTAAATTGAGTATTGAATTGGTCGAATTGAGGTAAGTATCTTGCCTAACCTTGGGGGGGGGGACTTCCCCTTAGGATTTGAGTCTTCTATGCAAATTGTAGTCCGTGCATGCGAGATGACGAGTATGTGCTCGGATTTATTTGTGGGAAATTGCCTCTAGGGTTCTTAGGTCCTTATGTCCATTATGTGGAAAATATCCTGTTATGATTGGGTTTAATGATTGCTTGAATTGCCTCTATATGCTTTATATGATGTTGTTAACTTTCCTCTAATTCCTACGTGTTACAGTGACCCTTAATTGCCTTAATTGAAGTGATTGCCTCCCTTATTATTTTGGATACTTTTTGATTGTGAGTTCTTCTATGACTTCATGCAAATATGTTACATGTCCAATTGTTGTGGTTACCAGTGTAGTATCACGTGCTTATTATGTCTTGTTGTTTTGTTGAGGTTATCGTGCTTCTTGGTTTCTTTTCCGTAACCCTTATGATATACTTGTTGATTCCCTTCCCGGAATGTTATTGTTTACGATATTGTCTCCTTTGCCGGGATGTTGTTGTTATACTCTTGTTCCCTTGCCTGGATTCTTTTATGCTTGATGTTGAATTGTATTTGGGGATCGGGTTGCACGCCTCAATAGTTTTATATAAAATGGGATCGGGTTGCACGCCGCAACGGTATTATGTGAAATGGGATCGGGTTGCACGCTGCAATGGTATTTTATGAAATGGGATCAGGTTGTACACCGTAACGGTATTATGTGAAATAGGATCGGGTTGCATGCTGCAATAGTATTATATGATTTGGGATCGGGTTGCACGCCACAACAAGAAAGAATAAAAGTGAATATTGATTTTTATAGTAAGATCGAGAGTAAATGCACGAAGGGTGATGCCGTGCACTTTCTGTTGCTGTGTTTATTTGTTGTTATCAACTCAAGTGATTTAAATTTTTAAATCCCTCTATTGATGTGATCCTTTATGTTGTAACCTATAGTATTTTCAATAACTCGCTATATATATACATTCCAATACTTCAAACTTCAATAATTGTTACATCTTTAATTCAATTAGTTTCTCAATTATATCCCCTTAATCCGTCTGAGGTTGTATTTTACTTTTAAAAAAATTTCTACTAAACTTTAAGTTATTAACTCCCATGTTAAAGGTAATAATCCATTCGATGTTGTATTTTAATTGAAAGAGGTACCTTCTTTACTCAAATGCTTTCAAAAGAAACAACTTCATTTTTTCTCGTTGGCTTTCCTAATTAGTTTAGAAATTGTAATTTACTTATATTAGGTAAATGAGACTTCTTGAACATCTTGAGTGCATTTGTACAGACATTATGTATTGTATAGCATGTTGATTTTATTGTTAAGAGTGAGATGGAAATTTTGGGGGCACAAGATGCTATGTGTGCTGAAGGTTCGGAAGTTGGAATTATGATATGAGAAACCGAGGATTGAGATGGTTGGGATTGTGTATTAGACATGATGTGATTGATTGAGTTGGTATTACCTTCTTTATTTGAATACATTTTTACTTGTATCTGTTCCTGTTATGTTAGTGTTGACTTACTTGGTTATCTGACTTACTTGGTTATTTGATTTACTTAGTTATCTGATTTACTTGGTTATCGTTTGTTACTACCCGTGTTCTCCCTTTATTGTTCCTAATGTTTGTATTTTGATTTTTCTTCGTTGTTGATATTATCTCGTTATCTTTATCTCGATATTTCACTATCATATCTTGTTCATTTCATTTGACCAGTAGGTGTCTTGATTGTTCCTCGTCACTACTCCACCGAGGTTTGTCTTGATACTTACTAGGCACCGCTGTGGTGTGATCATACTACACTTCTGTATATTTTTGTGTACAAATCCAGGTATTGATCGAAGTATCTATGCGGATGATCGCGGTGGAGACTCGCGGTAACCTGTTGCTGAGTTCGCAGGCCTCAGATCACCTTCGTTTGTATTTATGTTCCATTGATTCCTTCTCGTTCTGGAACAGTGTTGTATTTATAACTACTCTTAGAAAGGCTTATGACTTGTACCACCAATTTTGGGGAATTGTGATTTATTGAGAGTTATTTAATTTGAAGTTAGTAAATGTTAATATTATTTTAGTAAATGCTAGGCTTACCTAGTTTAGAGACTAAGTGCCATCGCGATTCCTTCGGAGGGATTTTGGATCGTGACAAGTTGGTATCAGAGCTCTAGGTTCATAGGTGCTATGAGTCATGAGCAGGTTTAGTAGACTTTTGCGGATCGGTACGGAAACGTCTGTACTTATCTTCAAGAGGCTACAAAACTATTAGGATAATCTCATATTCTTCATTCCTTATTGCGCGATATTGATTCACCTCGAAACATTAACTTATGTTCATTTACATCCACTTGTGTGTAATATTACGCTCTCGGTGTTCGCTATGTGCTAGTGGTTCGTGATGCTATAGACAAGCTACGAGGGAGTCAGGGATGCTCAGACATTTTGTCAACGTGTTGTCCAGATTGGAGATACAGAGGTATTGAGAGACTATTCAATTGTTTATATGGAGGCGTAACAGAAGTGTGGTGGGTGTTGATTGAGGATAGTTGGCGGTATTAGAGTACCTTGTGATTTGTGTTGTACGAGCTATGAAGGTTAGCTCTGCGGATCATTGTTTTCTATGGCTTCACGCCAAGTAGAAGAGTCCATCAGCGACATTCAGATTGCATAGTCATACTTGTATCAGTTTCGGCCTGAGGTATATATATGTGTGGTGTTGTAGGTTCCCGAAATTTGTATATGACTAAGGTCTGAGATCTTACACGAGACGATGTTGGGACTTTGATTGTGATTATTGCATATTGACTATCAGAGGAAATGGGTCAGCTTTGTGGTGTTGGGTCAGTATAGCGATGAAGTGATTGGTCCTTTGAATAGGAATTCTCTACTGGTATATGTGGGATCACTCTTGGATTGGACGGTTTGTGTGACTCGGTTGAGTTGGGAAGGTGCTGTCCTGATGGCTTACTTGCGTGCGGGCGGATCTCAAAGGGTTCTCGATGGTTTGACTACGGCTTGAGTTGGGTGTCTACTATGGGCGTAAGGAATATGTGGTACATTGTGGCTTTCTCCTGAATATGCATCATAAATTAATGGGGTGTTGACATTGTTGGCTATCATATGTAAAGAGTGTGCATTTTGGAAAGGACCTTGAGGTTTGGTTTGCGGCTGCGTGGCTGGTAGCATGGTGATTACTGGGTTTTGAGGCTTTCGAGGTTCATGTTTTGGTACGCGGCCAGGAACTCTATATGAGTGCTTTAGCAGAATGATAGGGTGTAAGTGTTATATTAGCCATTTGATTTGCGTAGTGGAGTTTGAGTATGGAAGTTTTGGTATTATTGAGGTTTTGGGCTAGATGCCCTCATATGTGGACCATTTTCTACTGGCAGATTGTGAAGAAATGTTGAGGATGAGGTAATTAATAGCATGCATGAGTGATAGGTCGTTGTGGATTATTGGAAAAGATATTTACCTATTTGGAAATAATCAGGATTTGGGTTGGGGACTATTTGAAAGCTCAATAAGAATATATATCTTGTATCAGATCAAGTTTGAGCGCTCCTGTGAGATTGTCATTATGGTTATATTACCGGGCAGAATGAATATTATTTGTGCCCCTAGCCTATGTTATGCGCTATTCTTTTATGTTGTGTTAGGCGGTGAGGTTGTATGATTATTCCCCATGCATGTTGTAATTTTGTTCAGGCCTTATGGCGATGCGGGAAAGATAGCCCTCGTGATGTTGATTTGTTCATTGCACCTTAGTTGTGCTTGTTTCTTTCATGTTCTAGCACTTTTATTTATTTTCCCACAGTTTTATTTGTGCACTCTGTTGTACTTGATATCAGTATTCATATGTTCAGTGAGCCCGAGCATTTTGGCTTGATGAGTATTTGGGCTCGGGCTGCACGCCGCAGCGGATGTTATGTGAGATACCCTTTTCTTGTGTTTATTTGGTGTTGTGTCTTCCCTGTGGGATGATTTGATGGAAAACATATACTTTTGTTGTCACACATGTTGTACTTGTTAGATAATTCTTCTACTTTGTTTTCCTTTATTTGTGTTGCATAATTGAGTTATTGCTGATTTGGTCTGCGAATTGTGTAGTGTAAGAATCTGTGTGGTTCCGTGATGAGTTGTTAGTTGGATTGCTTGTATTGGCTGAGATGAGGTTCATAGACCTGATATTAGTACTATGGTATCGGGGGTGGGGAGTGTTTGGAAGTGAGACGGTATTTCTGCTAAGATTTGGGTAATGGCCCTTGGTGGGCGGGAGAGCTTCGTGACTTGTTGACTTCATGGGAGGCTATGAGTTTCCGTATGTCTCTTTATCACGGGTAGTGTTGTGGAAGTCCGGAATAAGGTTGTATTTAATGTGAAGTATATTACCGGCATCCAAGATGTTATTTGAGCTGCTATGGTGGTCAGAGGTTATTGCTTTGAGTATGTGAGTTGTGTGGAACATCATGTGATTGTATTCTGGATTGGAAGTTTTGGCTCGATTTAGCTTGTTTGGGTGTGTTCAGTGTGATGATGTGGAATTCAGGTCCTATGATGAATTTCGGATGTTGAGGTTTGGGTCCTGTTCTAAGGTTATGGACTAAGGAGGAGATGAGATTGCATTGTCAGTTTTGCATAGGTTGGATGATGGGGAATCACCCCCGGGTGTATGTATGAGGAGCTCATGTAGTGGTTCGATAGCTTTGGAACGACTCTGGGCACGTTCGAGGACGAACGCATGTTTAAGTGGAGGAGAATGAAATGACCCAACTGGTCATTTTGAGCAATTGTATCCGGTTCGGCAGTTTGAGGTCACGAGCAACTTCATATTATTTGTAACGAATTGCGGGCGCAGTCCGAGCGTGAAATCGGAAAGATTTTATGTGAAAATATGAAAAATATAGTAATTTCTAGAGTTAAAATTTGGTTTTAGTTGACTTTGGTCAATATTTTTGGTAAACGGACAAGAATATATGTCCTGACGATCTCGGGAGGTCTGCGGTAAAATATTGGACTTGGGAATATGCCAGAAATTGAATTTCGAGGTCCATAGCCTTAGAAAACTATTTTTGAAGAAACTTGTTGTGCTAGTTTTTAAAGGAAATAAAGAAATGAATTAATGTTTGAACTCGTTGGTATCGGGCCCGTATTTTGGTTCCGGAGCCTGGTACAAGTTTGTTATGATATTTATGTCCTATATGTAAAATTTGGTGAGAACCAGAATTGATTTGGCGTGATTTGGACGTCGGGTTGAAAAATTAGAAAATTTGAGTATCCTTGAGAAAATCATGAGTTTTGAGGTTAAATTCGTAATTTTTGATGTTATTTTGATGATTTGATTGCACGAGCAAGTCCGTATGATGTTTTTAGACTCGCGTGCATGTTTGGTTTGGAGCCCCGAGGGCTTGGGTGAGTTTCGGATATGTTTAGGCTATGTTGCGCTTGTTTTGGGGGCTTCATCGTCGTTTATTCAGAAAAAAATAATACCACATTGATAAAATAAGATCCAAATTTTGTTTTGTTTGAACAATTAGATCCATGTCGAAATTATGGAGCCATATGAAAAAGAATCATTGAATTTGAACATCATATGAGGAAGTTATGCTCATTTCGTGTCGGGAATAATTGCTGGTTTCTAGTGTGTTCGTAAATGCGAACTTTTTCATCACATTTGCGATGCCCAGTTCGAAAATGCAGACTTTTTGTCGCAAATATGACTTCTGCCAGCCCTTCTTTGTTCGCAATTTGCGAGGGTTCGCAATGGTCGCAAATGCGACATCTGAGGCCTGTTAAGTGAGATTTTTGACGAGATTTTCACCCATTTTTCAATTTTCTCAAACCCTAAACCTCCATGGGCGATTTTCCAAAGACCCAAACTTCTCCAAATCATTGGGTAAGTGTCTATAATTAATTTTCAACTATATTTTGTGATTATATCTTATATTTAACATCAAGTTCATGAGAATCTAAAGGAAAATTTGGGAAAAATTGTAAAATCTTTCAAAATGTAAAATGATGATTTGAATGACCAAATGGTATCAAAATTAGATAATTTTTGTATGGGTGAACTCGTAGCGGAATGAGTGTTTGAGTTTTGTAAATTTTGTCGGGTTCCGAGGTGTGGCCCCGGGAGTTGAATTTTGTTGACGTTTTGCAAATTGTATAAGAATCATAGTTTTGTTAATTTTAATTGTTTTCTCTTGCATTGTTTGATGTATTCAAGTCGTTTTTGGATAGATTGAGCCGTGCGTTGATGAATTGGTAAAGGAAAAGCTAAATTGAGTATTGAATTGGCCGGATTGAGGTAAGTATCTTGCCTAACCTTGTGTGGGGGACTTCCCCTTAGGATTTGAGTTTTCTATGCTAATTGTAGTCCGTGCACGCGAGGTGACGAGTGTGTGCTCAGATTTCGTTGTGGGAAATTGCCTCTAGGGTTCCTAGGTCCTTATGTACATTATATGGAAAGTATCCTGTTATGATTGGGTTTAATGATTGCTTGAATTGCCTCTATATGCTTCATATGATGTTGTTAACTTTCCTCTAATTCCTACGTGTTACAGTGACCCTTAATTGCCTTAATTGAAGTGATTGCCTCCCTTATTATTTTGGATACTTCTTGATTGTGAGTTCTTCTATGACTTCGTGCAAATATGTTACATGTCCAATTATTGTAGTTACCGGTGTAGTATCACGTGCTTATTATGTCTTGTTGTTTTGTTGAGGCTATCGTGCTTCTTGGTTTCTTTTCTGTGACCCTTATTATGTACTTGTTGATTCCCTTGCCGGGATGTTACTGTTTACGATATTGTCTCCTTTGCCGGGATGTTGTTGTTATACTCTTGTTCCCTTGCCTAGATTCTTTTATGTTGATGGTGAATTGTATTTGGGGATCGGGTTGCACGCCGCAATGGTATTATATGAAATTGGATCGGGTTGCACGCCGCAACGATATTATGTGAAATGGGATCGCGTTGCATGCCGCAACGATATTATAGGAAATGGGATCGGGTTGCACGCTGCAATGGTATTATGTCAAATAGGATCGGGTTGCACGCCGCAATGGTATTATGTGAAATGGGATCGGGTTGCACGCCGCAACGATATTATGTAAAATGGGATCGGGTTACACGCCACAATGGTATTATGTGAAATGGGATTGGGTTGCACGCTGCAACGGTATTATATGATTTTGGATCGGGTTACCCGCCACAACAAGAAAGAATAAAAATGAATATTGATTCTTATGGTGAGAACGAGAGTAAAAGCACGAAGGGTGATGCCATGCACTTTCTGTTGCTGTGTTTATTTGTTGTTATCAATTCAAGTGCTTTAACTATTTAAATCCCTTTATTGCTATGATCCTTTATGTTGGAACCTATAGTGTTTCTAATACCTCACAGGGTTTATATATATACATTCCAATACTTCAAACTTCAATAATTGTTATATCTTTAATTCAATTAGTTTCTTAATTATATCCCCTTGAACCGCCTGAGGTTCTATTTTACTTTAAAAAAGAATTTCTACTAAGCTTTAAGTTATTAACTCCTATGTTAAAGGTAATAATCCATTCGATGTTGTATTTTAATTGAAATAGGTACCTTCTTTACTCAAATGATTTCAAAAGAAACAACTTCATTTTTTCACGCTAGCTTTCCTATTTAATTTAGAAATTATAATTTACTTATATTAGGTAAATGAGACTTCTTGAACATCTTGAGTGCATTTGTACGGACCCTATGTATTGTATAGCATGTGGATTTTGTTGTTAAGAGTGAGATGGAAATTATGGGGGCACAAGATGCCATGTGTGCTGAAGGTTCGGAAGTTGAAATTATGATATGAGAAACTGAGGATTGAGAAGGTCGGGATTGTGTATTAGACATGATGTGATTAATTGAGTTGGTATTGCCTTCTTTATTTGAATACATTCTTACTTGTCTATGTTCCTGTTATGTTAGTGTTGATTTACTTGGTTATCTGATTTACTTGGTTATCTGACTTACTTGGTTATCTGATTTACCTGGTTATCTGATTTACTTGGTTATCTGATTTACTTTGTTATCGTTCGTTACTACCCGTGTTCTCCCTTTATTGTTCATACTATTTGTATTTGATTTACTTTGTTATCGTTCGTTACTACCCGTGTTCTCCCTTTATTGTTCCTACTATTTGTATTTTTATTTCTCTCCGCTATTGATTTTATCTTGTTATCTTTATCTCGATATTTCACTATCATATCTTGTTCATTTCATTTGACCAGTATGTGTCTTGACTATTTCTCGTCACTACCCCACCGAAGTTAGTCTTGATACTTACTGATGCCGTGGTATGTTCATACTACACTTTTGTACATTTTTGTGTACAGATCCAGGTATTGATCGATAGTAGCTGTGCGGATAGTCGCGGTGGAGACTCACAATAACCTGTTGCTGCTTTCGCTGGCCTCGGAGTCACCTTCATTTTTATTTACGTTCCATTGATTTCTTTCTCGTTTTGGAACAATGTTGTATCTATTTTATATAACTACTCTTAGAAAAGCTTATGACTTGTACCACCGGTTTTGGGGAATTGTGATTTATTGAGAGTTATTTAATTTAAAGTCAGTAAATGCTAATGTTATTTTAGTAAATGCTAGGCTTACCTAGTTTAGAGAATAGGTGCCATCACGACTCATTCGGATGGATTTTGGGTTGTGACACCCGGGCCTCTTCTGCCTTTGAAAACTGAGCTACCAATGATCAGCACTGCTCCTACTACAACGGTTCCTCAACCTTCAACGCCAACAACTTAACGCCCCTCTACACCAACTACACCTTCGCACCAACATCCACTGTGTCTTCTCCAACGAAAACAAATGTTTGAGAGGAGGTGCTTCTCCTCGGTCTCCCAACCATAGGAATTGGGGCACAATTACTCGCCCCCTTCCCCAGATCCTTGAGGGAGAAGGAGTGCTTCTCTTTCATGCTCGAACGAGTGCCATCTGCTGTCTAGTCCATTGGAGTTTTCCAACTACCTGAAGCTGCTGGCTTCGAAGAAAGATAGGAAGATAATACGTTACCTTTTGGGGGAGTATTTTTTGAATAATACAATGCATAATGCGCAGTGGTATCGTACTTGCTCTCTTATTACTTGCTTTCTATTTATTTGTTGTAAAGGGATTTCTAACCTTGAAATTCTTCTTTACAAGCCAACTTTATTTCTACCGAGGACCTGCAGAGATTGATCCTTGATAAGCAAGGACTCGCCTCCGAGCGAGATCAACTGTTGTCCAAAAGGAACCATCTTGCTGCGCGCCTCCTATTGTTGGAGGCAAAAGTTGTTGAGGCTGGAGAGCTTGAGGCCCAGTTGCAGCAAAGTGAACAGAAAGTGATGTACCATAGCCAAGAAGCCACTCAATTAGATGCACAGCCTCAAGAGGCTAAGGTTAAATGGGTTGAACTCTAAGATACTGTGCTTGTTGCTGAGATACGCGAGTCTACATCCAAGGAACAAGTGAATAACTTGAAGGCAGCCTTGAGCTCCAAAACCAAGGAGGCCAATGCTACCGAGGAGAAGAGGGCCAAGATGGAAGACAGATTCAACAAAATCATGAAGCAAAACCTGATTCATCTATCTACAACTCGTGATATTGATTCTTGCATCGGTGCCATGAGATCCGATAGGGACGGCCTTCAGGCCGAGGTTGACAAACTTAAGGAAAAGCTCTTGTACCAAGGGGATTCCCTCGTGTGTGAGAAAATATATGCTATGTATCATATGAGGAGAAAAACCTTGGAAGAGTCCAAGGCAGACATCATTGACACTGATGATTGCATCGCCAAGGCTCGAGAACTAGAGTTAATTGCACGAGAATGCTTCCTTCCTTGGCTCGTAGCAACTGACTCTTCGAGCACCGGTTATGAGTATTCGGTAACTGAGGATGAAAATTGAAGAGGATGATGGTGAAGGTCCAGGATCCGAACCGTCAACTGATCCACCCTCTTCCACCGTGGGGGACGCAGAAACCTCTCTCCCCCGGGCTCTGGCAGGGATAATGCATAGATTTTTTCCCTTTGTTGTTTTCCCTTTTTATTTTTCTTTTGTACTTTGTAGTTATGCCAAACTTTTCACCGCGTTTGGCACTTTTGATAAATAAAGAAGAATTTTGCTGAAGTGTTGTGTAAATTACATTTTCTTTGCGTTGAACTAGTTAAAGCTTCGGGCATAGATGCATCCATTAACTTCTAATTCTGGGCATGAATTCTTTTAGAATTAACCCTTTACCATGAGGGTTTCATAAGAGATGTACCTCTTATGTTTACGGTGATCTTGAAGAGGATGCCTCATGTTCATTCTGGCACAAGCATTTCAAGTTTTATTTTGTTAACTTTCAAATGATAATATCAACTCATCGTTTGGACATGAAACAAGATAAAAATAAAAAGACTTTATTTTATTCTTTCTATCATTAAAAGTACCTAAGAATTCGTTTGCTAAAGGAAAAAAAATTGCCAACTACATATGGCTAACTTGTACAACTTATTTCTACGGGGTCGCTCATGCAGTCTCCGATCTCAATGAGACATTACTGTTCTCAGTTCTTGCAGTCCCCAATTTTTTGTGGCATTCATGTTGCTGTATCGGAAACAACCTCTCTGTCCTTCTAGGATAGGGGTAAGGCTGATACATCTAACCCTCCCCAAACCCCACTTGTGAAAAAATACTGGGCTTGTTGTTGTTGTTGTTATTCATGTTACTGTATCTAATATTATTCCCCTTCCAGTGTTCGAATACAAAGTATGCGAACTAGAACACTGGAAGTCTTGATTCGTTGGTAGAAACAACTTGTGAGCGGTTAAATAGTCATTGGTTCGATGGAAAGTTTTGTTTCCCATTAGGAACTTGCCATCGAGCCAAAGATTATTTAACCATCCCATAGTGGTATATGATTTCAATGTCTTGTCATTTAAAGGTCTTAACATTGCCAATGTTGCTCCTCTCATAGTATGCGTTTCATTGCTACCTTGTTAAAAACCTTTCCATAAAAACCTGACTGGGACAAAAAACGGTCAAAGGGAAAAAAGTGCAGCACATACTGTAGACATGTGATTTTTGACCCTCCCCAAGATTTGTTTTTATTTAGCACGTAAATATTTAATTTAGGCCTAATATAGCTATTTCAACTCATTTTTACTCTTTTACTTTATTTTATTACAAGAAAAACAAAAATTACAAAAAATATTGTAGTATGTATCTTTCATAAATTTAAAAAAAAATACAAAAAATAGTACCTTATTTTTATCTTTATATAAATTTGAAAATACAAAAATATATAATAGTTTCATGTTAGCTTTTGCATTATGTAGTATTTTTATCTTATTTTAAAATGAGTCAATTAAGGTGTTGGATCACAATTTTAAGAGTTTTAGAGCCCAATTCAGATTAGTCCATTAAGACTAGGGACCCTTCTAGACTCTTCTTTGGAACAAAAACAAATATAAAAGACCCTAAGGACTTAACACAAAAAGACCTAGGGACTAATTGGAAAAATACACAAAATAATAACCTAAACCTAGACTCTACATATAGGAACGCCTAAATCAGCAAAAAGGACAACAAAAATAACGCTGGAAAAGCTGAAAAGCTACGCCAAAAGAGGACACCCCCACCCCCTCGGATCATCCTCTTCACACCCCCTTTTCAAGTCTTCTTCTTCAGAACTTCTTTAGAACACCCATCAACGGGAACCTTCAGCAGCACCAAACCAACACAAGCCATGCCACCTTCACAAAATCAGTAGCGCCGCATTTGAGCAAAACCAAACAACACCCCCTCCCCAACGTCTCTCCTTTTTCTTTCACACAGGCAACCGATCTGAATTCCTAAACTCGCCGGAAAACGGACCTGAAAAGCCATAAAAACTGGCCAATAATTCCAGTTTTGGAACGCAATCAAACAGGCTCAAAACCTGTCGAAACACCAACTCGAAATTTCCAGCCCGTGGTCGAGTTTCTGTTGCCATTCTCGATTCCGTTCAAGGTCTTCGGGTCCCTGTTCCGGCTGTGGTCATTTTCTGGTGTGTTTCTATTTCCTTGCTTTGTTTTGATGTGATTGAGAGCAAATTACAGTAATAGAGATCTATCTCATTTCTGTTTACATAGTTGTTTGAACATTTTGAGTGAGTTTCCTTGTTTAATATTGTTGGATATGCTATAATTTGTTCTGTTAATTAGTCTGCTTGTTTGGTTAGTTTGCTGTATTTTTGTTTGAAATTAGCTTAAAATCTCTAAAAATATTGAGTTGCTTGTTATTTTATGGATTAACAATTGTTCAGTTAAATTAAATTAGGAAGAGCAAATAAATGGGTTGTTGGGTAGTTTAACATATTTGTCTTCTCTCTCAATTTGTCTAATTTTCTCCAGTTCATTTACATTACATTCTATTCCCCCTCACAATTGATGGTTTGCTATTTTTGTTATGTTTTCAATTTCGTAGGGCGCCAATTCTTTTCAGACTCGTTTGTTGAAAGTTTTCTGATTGGTAGTATTTAGTCGAACAATTTTACGTCGCTCTAAATTGGAAAATCGGCTCAACGAAGATAAATTTGTTACTTTACATATTTTATGGCGCTGTGAGTTCGTCATTTGTTTTTAATTGGTTTCAAGTTAATGCCACTTCCTTTCTTAAATTTGAAGATTTTGTATTACTTATGCCAGCCATTCCTATAGCTTTTCTCTATTTTTTTTATTTATCTCATTGTTGTTATTCAAGATATCAACTGCTGTTTTTTCAATTCCTAAGGATTCAGTTTCAGAGGTCTGGAGTGTGCATTGTTACATTCTTTATTCCCACCACTAGTTAAAAAAGGAAAAGGAGGTGTGCCATATCAAATAACACAAAATAGCTTATGGCTCTGAAAATTTAGTTTGGATTCTCTTTAAAAATTGGAATCGAGGCGTGCCGTGCCAAATAAAATCTTAAAATGCACGTCCCTCATTTTTAATGTGTTTGCTCTTTAGAAATCGAGGTGTGCCATTTAGCAAATTTTCCATGGCCCTCGCAAATTTAAAAACGCGTAGTTGCTTTAGGCGCGTTATTTTAATAATTAATTTCCTTAAACTCGGGTGTGTATTTAATGTGACCCAAATCCAAATTCTAATAACGTTAAATAAAATATGTCGCGGATCGCGGGTGCATTTCAAGTGGCGTGATCCAAACATGTGTTTTGTATAACGTTGATATATTCCTAAAAATGAATAAAAACGGTTTAGAATTAAAAATGCACATAGGTTTGAAAGTGTTCTAAAATCAGATAATTAGGCCAATAATAACAGTTGAGCAACCGTGCTAGAACCACGGAACTCGGGAATGCCTAACACCTTCTCCCGGGTTAACAGAATTCCTTACCCAATTTTTGTATTCGCGGACTGTAAAAGAGAGTCAATCTTTCCTCGATTCGGGATTCTAAACCGGTGATTTGAGACACCATAAATTATCCCAAGTGGCGACTCTGATTCTTTAATAATTAATCCCGTTTTGATTGTCAATTTAAGTTAGAAAAAACTCCCTTATATACCACTTTACGGGGGTGTAGGTAAAAAGGAGGTGTGACATCTCTGGCGGCTCTGCTGGGGAAAAGAACCTAGAACTTCTGGTTCAGGGTTCAAGAATTCGAGCTTGGATGAATTGTTATATTTGGCTTTATTTATTATCTTATTTTATTACATGTTTGGGCCTAATGTGCTTAACGTTGCTTTTTCCGCTTTGATATGGTTGAACTGTATATAAATTGTTACGAATCACTCCTCTCTCTGACTCTTATAAATCATCTGAGAAGGGTGCGCTTCGTGTAGCTTCTCTTTTGTTAGAGTCATATGCCAAATTTAGAACGAGGTTCAGACAAGTTGCAAAGCCGGTGAAGCTTCTGTATTTCTGGTACGCTGCCCCCCCTCGAGTTGTCCGTTTGGGTAGACCAGGTCTATAACGATAAACCCAGGTTTTCAAACCTAGTATAACATAGCCTCATGCCGGATCCCTAGTAGCAGCGCTTGCTTGCATCATGTGCATTTTGACTTTGGGGACTCAACACAGGGGTTGAGTCCGTCTAGGACAGGTGCACCCAAAATAACAGACCATCTTGATGCATCCTATGTGCCACATGTTGCATTTATTCAAGGGTAAAAGGGTTATTTGGCGGACCAATAAAAAAGAAAAAAGAAAAAAATATAGGTTGAAGTATGAAGATAAAGCGAGTGGGTCCCAATTATGTTTTCTGTCACATTCTTGTTAAGAAAAAAAGAGCTTGAAAATTCAAAAAAAAAGAAGAGATTTCGCACCTTTTCATCATTTTCCGTAAATCAGAAAATCAAAAAAAAGAAAAAGAAAAAATCCAAAAAAAGTTACTATGTCTCATCATTTTTTTATAAAGAAAAAGACAAAAAATATGTTTTCTCTAAATTAGTTATTTTTTTAATTCTCGCCCGCATCCAATCTGCCCGAACCACGCATATCTGATTCTCGTCTTTCGGGGCATGATACGTAGGCAACCCACATAGGGTCCGGTCTTCTTAGTAAATCTTAGGTTCTTGGCTTTGCGGGGTCTTAGCCAAATTTTGCACTTCTAGTCATTTTGCAAAAAATAGTCCCAATCATGCCTTGCATATGTCTAATAAGGAGTGTTATTATCGCACATAGTATTGGTTAAAGTTTTCTCATACAGATGTGGGTCTATTTATCGAAGTTCGAGCATGGCAGAGCTCCAGGACCATCTAGTCAGGATCGCTCATTCAGGAGTGGATTAAAAGAAGATTTTCTTTTCTTTTTTATGCTTTGAGTCTGTTGTTCTTTTTTATGTCGTCTTTTAACTTCTAGCTTTGTACAATAATGTCGAGTCTTTTGGTATTGTGTTTCCCACTTTGTATTGAAGAAAGATGTGTAATAAGGCAAATATTCAAAAAAAAATAAATTTGCGTTTCATATTTCCGTTAGTAATTTTCTTTAGAATAATAATTGTAGAAATGAAAAATATATATTTTTGAGGTGGTTTTTCCTTTAGGCAATTAATATCTAGAACTTAAAATAAAAAATTGTTTTTATATTTCCTTTAGTATATTAGGACTAAAAATTCAAAAAAAAGATTGTCTTTTAGTACTTTGTTTTTTTTTTAAAAACGTTTTCTTTAAAGTATTAATATCAAAAATCCAAAAAAAAATTTTTTTGAGGTTATTTTTTGGGAAATTAATGAAAAATAAAAAAAATATTCTTTTATTTTCACTAGAACTTTAGGATATTGTACATAGAAGAAAAAAGGAACATACTTTATCTTTTGTTTGTCTTTAAGGTTTCTTTCTTAGAAAATCAAAAACTAAAATCCAAAAACAGTTTTTTTTTTGTTTATCTTTTTCATTTCTCATTTTGAAATCTTTCTTCAAGGATATCAAATGAAAATTCAAAATATTTTTCTTTGGTTTATTGGTTAGATTTCCTTCCTAAAAAAAATCAAAAATCAAAAAATATTTTTCTCTTGTAGGATTTTTTCCTTAATAATTTCCCATAGAGTGTTTGTTTCAAAAGGAAGAAAAAAAAGAGAACAAAAATATTTACTCGTTAAGCTTGAGTTTATAATAGGTTATAGAATATTAAGTCTAGAAATTCAAAAAAAAGGGGGGTTTTGTTTCTTTTATTTCTCTTTTTTCATCAGAGTAGTCATTAAGGTAAAAAAGAAAAAAAAAGATAACTATAGTTTGTTTGCTTTATTCTCGATCTCCCAGAACTACGCAAAGATCTGATTCATGCGGCGTCATGATACGTAGGCAACCTACATAGGGTTCGATCGAATCATTTTTTTACTGTTAAAAGAAAAGAAAAAAAAAGGAAAAAAGGAAAAAGAGATGAAATTGTGGGATAAGAGGAAAGAAAAGAGTGAAATTAGAAAAAGAGGAAGGAAAATGATCAAGCAAGTGTTGGAAAAGCAAAGAAAAGAAAGGATTGAAATGAACAAATTGAGATGATGCCAACTGACCTTCGTACCCTCGAAGTCTTTTAGAACCGATAACTGTGGCTAGGTGCATTGCACATAAAGTGAGATTATCTTATGTTAAATGCCCTAACGCTAATGTGATGACTTCATTTTGTTATATTCATAGCAGAAAGGTAGTTAGATTGTGGTTTATAAAGTAGTAACTCTTCTCCACAACATAAAGTCAAAAGACAATGGGAGACAACAACAGAACTGAGTTGGTTGATACCGGTGCCCAGAAGCAGTTGTTGGAATAGGACAATGGGTTGGTTGAAGAGGTAAATATGTTAAGACAACACATGGCGTACATGTATCAGGCTTGGATGACTGGGAAGGCACTACCCCCGCCACCACCTAGCTTCCTAGATGCTGCACTTACCCAAACTCCGGACCCAATGCCAAATGATCATCCATACTCTCCAGATCCACCCGCTTATCACAGCTTTCCCAACTACCCTAGTAGCTCCATCACTCGTCCTCCAACTATCTTTTCCCAAAAGTGATTTCCTGTCACATCCACTATCCCCGACAATGAACACCCACTCAAAGCTCATTATACCCAACATTACTCCTCAAAGGTTGCCCATAAGGTCCCTAACTCATACAAGTAGGGCCCGCGTGATGAGCCTCATGTTAAAAATGAAAAGTTCACAGGAAGAGAAGGGAGAGATGGGATACCAGGAGGCTAAAAGGCATAGAACAGTCCTTAGAGAACAAGCAAGGAATGGGAGACCAGGGTAGCATGGATTGCGGGATTTAAAGTGCCAAAATTTAACTTTTATGATGGGCGTGGGGATCCGGTAGCCCATTTGAGGGTCTTTTGCAGTAAAATGAGAAGTGTTGGCGAGAAAGATGATTTGTTCATGGCTTATTTTGATGAGAGCTTGACTGAGGCAGCTTTGGAATGGCATATCAAGATGTTGGTAAATGGCCTACATTGGGTGACATGACTCAAGATTTTGTTCCATACTTTCAATACAAATCAGGCGTTACCCCAGACCGCTCTTCCCTATCTAGAATGGAAAAGAAGCCAGAGGAAAGCTTTAGGGAGTTTGGGCTCAGATGGAGGGAGCAAGATGCTCAAGTCAGTACCCTAATTGGTGAAAAAAATGGTTGAGCTTTTCCTACGAGCCTAGGGGCCCACCTACTTCAGTCATTTCATCCCGGCCTTGGGTAAGCCTTTCAATGATGTGTTAAAAATGGGGGAGATAGTAGAAGAGAGAATCAAGTCAGGCAAAATCATGAGTTATTCGGCATTGAAAGATACTACAAAAGACATTCAGAACATCCGAGTAAATTTGGGTGGAAGAAAGAGAAATAGAAAAGATGATCCGATGGGCCTCCTGCTAAGCACTTCCAGCCTTACATCGTCCCCATGGATATCCTTGTGCACCGGATGACCCTCCCCAATGCTACTTTTCTCCACAGAACTCCTAAAGTCACATCACTTTCCTAGTACCCTATCCATAATGGACCACCATATGCTCCACACCCACAAGGCTCGCGATGGCCCACACCACTTCCCCAAATGTCTTATTCGCCCCCACGAGCCTACCGAAACCCTCTTGGATCAGGTTTTCGGCCCAATCAAGCATTTAAGAACGAGAGGTTGCAGAGAAAGAAAACCTTCACTCCATTGGGAGAGTCATATGCCAGTCTGTTCTAGAGGCTAAGGAAATTGGACATGTTGAAGCCGATTCAAATAAAAATGCAAAACCCTCTTCCAAAGAAGTTTGATTTTTCTCAAAGGTGCGCATATTGCTTAGATGCCTCGGGGCATGACATAGAGAAGTGTTGGCATCTGAACAAAGCAATTCAGAAGCTTATTGATGTAGGTGACATTGTCGTACAAAATCCAGATACAACAGACACTAGCCAAGGTCCATCGCCTATGCGTAATGAGACGCATATGGTGGGTATGATTTATTTTGAAAAGGGATATGATAATTATTCTGAGATCCTTGTAGGTCCACGCACTACGAAGCTTTTGGCGCTATCAGAGGTTGATCCTAAGAATGAGAAGGCACATGGAACCCAAAAGCAATTTGTTAAGAATAATGTGATGGAGACTTGTGAAGGTCCTAGTATTGTTGATGCAGAAGTCAGTGGCTAAGATGCTGAGTTTGGTGATTGGAAAGACGCTCTTTTCTTGGTTAGCCAGGGAGAAGTTTTGGTGGTTTATTTTTGTTGTCATTTCTATTATCCGGGTTATTTCCAGGGTTGTAATCCGGATATTGTCTTGTGACTCAAACCCTTGTATCCTTTTATTTTGCCTAGTTGTTTAGTCATAGCAGCTCGTTTAGTGTTGTCTAGGTTTGTTCTAGGTTTGTAACCCCAGTTTAGTTTTCTTGTTTTGTTGTTCAAATCCTTTCACCAGTTGTCTAATGCAATTTTCTGTTTTCTGTAACTGCTAGTCATTTTTGTTTAGTTCTCTTTTCTTTTATAGTTCTTTTCTTGTTGACCCTAGTGACATGACATGCACGCATAATTCTCAGCCTGGTTTTAAAAGTCAATTTAGTCATGAAGCAATAAAACAATTTTGAAGATGATAGGGACATTTGAGGGAAATAAGTAAAGGCATTTTGAGATCACTTCAAGCCCGAATTGTGTGAAACTAGGGCAGGTAAAACATAAAGAAACCCTATTGAAATGCATCATGCCGCATCGGGTTGAAGCTAAAGGCAAGTTTGCCCAAATTGACTGGAGCCGTTCGTGGTAGTGAGAGTGAGAGTGTTGTCCAAAGGTGCTTTTTATTTAGCAAATGTAGAAGGCAAATGTGTGTATATGACTATCAATTCTAATGCAGTCAAAATATATTATGTGTCATTTCTTTAGATTGTTTAATTGTGCTATTTGCATCTGGCGTGCTTTGAAGATTGGAATGACGAAGACATTTTATTCTGCTATCTAAACACTTTATCCTTTGTTACCCTTTTGAGCCTTATTTATTTCTTTTTCATACTCCTCTTTTGGAATTAGTAGTAAAGTTCAGAAACGCAAGTGCAAAATGTAAGTAAACGACAAAGAGAAAAAGAGAAAGAAAAGAATGAAAATAAAAAGAACAAAAAAGAAAAAGAGAGGAAAAAACAACAAAAAGAAAAACAAAAAGAAGAAAAGAAGACAAAGAAAAAGAAAAGAAAAATCACAACAAACAAAGTAATTCCTATGACATGAACTACGTTCGATCTGATTCCTTTTAAGGATACGTAGGAAGCCTCACGGTTCGGTCCCATCAAAATAAAAATCCAAAAGTCCCCAAGCAAAGAAATTGGGGCAGAAGTTGCGGTTGTTGTGAGAAAATCTGGTTCCAAAAGTTGTAATTTTGAACGCGGTTGAGCTTGTTTTGAGCCTTTTGATACCCTTTCTTTCTAACCCCATCCAAAAGCCCATATTACGGTCCAGAGAAAGACCTTCCGATCAGTCTTTGAGAGATGCCAAGGCAAGCAAGTAGAGGTGAATCATATAATGGGAAACATTCCGGTCCAAACGAGGAAAATGAAAAATGAGAGAGTCTTATTGGTGAAAACCCTTACAGGCACCGTAAGGCGATGAAATCTGAGAGAAATAAAAAATGAGAGAGTCTTATTGGTGAGAACCTTCACGAGCACCTTGAGGCGACTATAAGTTGAGAGAAAAAACAAAATGAGATAGGCTTGATGGTGAAAACCCTTCGGGCACTACAAGTCGAATAGGGATTGTGAATCCGATTGGATAATCGGAGCATTGAAGCCCAGTTTCACGGTTTGGGGGTATAACAAGAGTTGAACATTAGACTTTCTTGATAGAATATCCATAGGTGCATGTCATGGTTATTAGAGTTGGTATCCACATCTGATAGGTTTCGACTTTGTAGTTTTCTTGTTAGGAATCATCTCTTTCCATTGTTCTTTACTCTGTTCCGGTTGTCTTGTTTACTTCCTCTTCCTGAGTCTGTTTGGTCAGAACAAGTGAGAAATGACTTCAAAATTTGCCACCAGCTTTCCATTTGCACAAAACGGGATCTGGCTAGCAAATCAAAGTGTCATAAGTCAAGAAAGAACAACAAGCACACTGAGTTGGTAACAATCAACATTCTTTGGGATCCATGTGAAATACAAAGGTTTGGTATATCTCAATTCATGAACAATGCAACAGATGGAGGGTGTTAGGTGAACGGATCAAAGGTATTTTCTGTGATAAGATTAACAAAGAAAGTGGTTAGTGAATAAACAAGCAAGGTCTTCCAAGCAGAAATCAAAGTTATCATAGCAAGTGAAGGAGAAATAGACCTCAAGGCCAAGGCCAGTGGTTTAAGTCAAGAAAGAACAACATACGCACTGAGTGGGTGGCAATTGACATGCTTTGGGATTCATGTGAGACACAAAGGTTTGGTAAATGTCAGTTCATGAGCAATGCAATAGATAAAGGGTATTGGGTCTGAACAGAGAAGAGGTATTTTCTGTGATTAGGGTGATAGAGAGAGTGGTTAGTCAATAAACAAGCAAGGTCTTTGAGTGGAAATCGAAGTTATCATGGGAAGTGAAGGAGCAATCACCCTCAAAGTCAAGGCCACAAACCAACCACCATATTTTTAAACCGACAAGATTTTTCTTAGATTTGAAACAGGGGCAGAAAATTTCGATTGTTTCAGAGGAACCCTCCGTAAGGAAAGGCAAGCACCAAACAGGTTTGACAGTAAATTCTTAGGACCCTTCGGGAAAATGGGACCTAGTTTAAAATTCAAAACAATCGTAAGTAGCAAGATCTAGTGTAAGTGTACCCCAAAGGGATATAAGTTGGTTTAAAAGTTTGCATGTTTAAGATAGGATTCAATTAGAAGTTTTCAGGTACCTCCTGAATAATGAGACCTAGCTTTAAGATTTTCATTAGATAACAAGGTTTAGCGTAAGATCAGTTGTAGGGAGGTATAATTCAGCCGTAAGAGTTCTATCGCAGGGAAGTATAATTCAGCTGTAAAAGTTGTCACTCTTAAGATAAGGTTTGATTTTGATTTTCAGGACCCTCCCGGATAATGGGACGTAGTTTTAAAACCTTCTTAGATAACAAAATTTAGCGGAAGTCATACCTTTAATACATATAATTTAGATTAAAACTGTCATTTAACTAGGAGTTTTCAGGACCCTCAAGGATAATGGGACCTAACTTTCAAACTCTTAGTAATATTTGGTAACATGATTCAGTTTAACACTCACAAATGTGCCCAGCTACCAAACCGGGGCAGAAAATTTTCTTTGTTTTGTCTATTTTTGTTGAAATCAGGCACCCAATTGGAGAACAGGGAAAAACAATTAAAGTTCAACAATCAGGCGCCCACCTGGAGAGCACGGGAATACAATTCAAGTTCAGCAATCAGGCGTCCACCTGGAGAGCACATGAATATATTTCAAGTTCAGCAATCAGGCACCCAACTGGAGAGAACGGTAATACAATTCAAGTTCAGAAATCATGCGCCCACCTGGAGAGCACAGGAATACAGTTCAAGTTCAGCAATCAGGTGCCCACCTGGAGAGCACGGGAGTACAGTTCAAGTTCAGCAATCAAGCGCCCACCTGGATAGCACGGGAATACAGTTCAAGTTCAGCAATCAGGCGCCCACCTGGAGAGCACGGGAATACAGTTCAAGTTCAAAAATCAGGTGCCCACCTAGAGAGCACATGAATATAGATCAAGTTCAGCAATCAGGCGCTCACTTGGAGAGCACAGGAATACAGTTTAAGTTCAGCAATCAGGCGCCCACCTGGAGAGCACGGGAATACAGTTCAAATTTTGGCAATCAGGCGTCCACCTAGAGTAAAGGAAAGCATCCCAGATTATAATTCGAGTTCAGCAATCAGGCGTCCACCTCAAGAAAAGGGAAAGTGTCTCAGATCACAATTCAAGTCAGCAACAAAGGGACTTCATCTAGAAAATACAAGTCAACAAGGCAACATGAATTACGAAATCAAGTTTGAAGATATAGATAGGATTCTTGTAATGCATAGATCATAGTTTAGTCTAGCTTATTTTATTTTTTCATGGTGTAATAAGGAAGTCAGTAAGCAGTAGCACCTGCAGCTAGCAAGTGTCAAGGTTCAAATCCAAAGTCTGCATGAAAAACCATTTAAGACTCAAGATCAAGCTTCAAAAGACTTATAAATAGGAATCTTATAACTCGTAGTTAACAGACTTAGCTAGTCTTTTTCATCTTGTGATTTTTTGATGTAATAACAGGACCGCGGACCGGAACCTCGGCAGAACGTCACCTTGACTGGCTCTCCACCTCGGCATACTCCATCATCTCACTCACCTCTGAACTACACGTGGCATGATTCCTTTATAGCCAAGGATATGTAGGCAGCTCAGATACCAGGGCTCGGTCACATTCCCCTTTTCACTTAGTTTTGGTCTCCTTAAATAAGGGTCGGGTTAAAAAACCTGTCTAGTCGTTCTTTGTCTGAAAGCTCTTCGCGTTTCCAGCCAAAGAGGGGCAACTGTAGACATGTGATTTTTGACCCTCCCCAATATTTTTTCATATTTAGCACGTAAATATTTAATTTAGGCCTAATATAGCTATTTCAACTCATTTTTACTATTTTACTTTATTTTATTACAAGAAAAATGAAAATTACAAAAAAATATTTTAGTATGTATCTTTCATAAATTTAAAAACAAAAATACAAAAAATAGTACTTTATTTTTATCTTTATATAATTTTGAAAATACAAAAATATATAATAGTTTCATGTTAGCTTTTGCATTGTGTAGTATTTTTATCTTATTTTAAAATGAGTCAATTAAGGTGTTGGATCGCAATTTTAAGAGTTTTAGAGCCCAATTTTTGGCCCAATTCGGATTAGTCCATTAAGCCTAAGGACCCTTCTAGACTCTTCTTTGGAACAAAAATAAATAAAAAAGACCCTAAGGACTTAACACAGAAGACCTAGGGACTAATTGGTAAAATACACAAAATAATAACCTAAACCTAGACTCTACATATAGGAACGCCTAAATCAGCAAAAAGGACAACAAAAATAATGCTGGAAAAGCTGAAAAGCTGCGCCAAAAGAGGACCCCCACCCCCTCGGATCATCATCTTCACCCTCCTTTTCAAGTCTTCTTCTTCAAAACTTCTTTAGAACATCCATCAACGGGAACCTTCAGCAGCACCAAACCAACACAAGCCATGCCACCTTCCCAAACTCAGTAGTGCTGCATTTGAGCAAAACCAAACGACACCTCCTCCCCAACGTATCTCCTTCTTCTTTTACACACGTACACAGAGCCGATCTGATTCCCAAACTCGCCGGAAACCAGCCATGAGAAGCAATGAAAACCGACCAATAATTCCAATTTTGGAACGCAATCAAACAGCCTCAGAACCTGTCGAAACACCAACTCGAGATTTCCAGCCCGTGGTCGAGTTTCTGTTGCCATTCACGATTCCGTTCGAGGTCTTCGGGTCCCTCTTCTGGTTGTGGTCATTTTCTGGTGCGTTTCTGTTTCCTTACTCTACTTTGATGTGATTGAGAGAAAATTACAGTAATAGAGATCTTCTCATTTCCGTTTACATAGTTGTTTGAACATTTTGAGTGAGTTTCCTTGTTTAATGTTGTTGGATATGCTATAATTTGTTCTGTTACTTAGTCTGCTAGTTGGGTTAGTTTGCTGTGTTTTTGTTTGAAATTAGCTTAAAATCTCTAAAAATGTTGAGTTGCTTGTTATTTTATGAATTAACAATTGTTCAGTTAAATTAAATTAGGAAGAGCAAATAAATGGGTTGTTGGGTAGTTTAACATATTTGCCTTCTCTCTCAATTTGTCTAATTTTCTCCAGTTCATTTACGTTACATTCGATTCCCCCTCAAAATTGCTGGTTTGCCATTTTTGTTTTGTTTTCAATTGCGTAGGACGCCAATTCTTTTCAGACTCGGTTGTTGAAACTTTTCTGATTGGTAGTGTTTAGTCGAACAGTTTTACGTCGCTCTAAATTGGAAAATTGGATCAACGAAAATAAATTTGTTACTTTATATATTTTATGGCGCTATGAGTTCGTCATTTGTTTTTAATTGGTTTCAAGTTAACGCCACTTCCTTTCTTAAATTTGAAAATTTTGTATTGCTTATGCCAGCCATTCCTATAGCTTTTCTCTAATTTTTTTTTATTTATCTCATTGTTGTTATTCAAGATATCAACTACTTTTTTGTCCAATTCCTAAGGATTCAGTTTCAGAGGTCTGGAATGTGCATTGTTGCATTCTTTATTCCCACCACTAGTTAAAAAAGAAAAAGAAGGTGTGCCATATCAAATAACACAAAATAGCTTATGGCCCTCAAAATTTAGTTTGGATTCTCTTTAAAAATTGGAATCAAGGAGTGCCGTGCCAAATAAAATCTTAAAATGCACGACCCTCATTTTTAATGTGTTTGCTTTTTAGAAATCGAGGTGAGCCATTTAGCGAATTTTTCATGGCCCTCGCAAATTTAAAAACGCGTAGTTGATTTAGGCGCGTTATTTTAATAATTAATTTCCTTAAACTCGGGTGTGCATTTCATGTAACCCAAATCCAAATCCTAACAACGTTAAATAAAATATGTCGCGGATTGCGGGTGTATTTCATGTGGCATGATCCAAAGACGTGTTTTGTATAATGTTGAAATATTCCTAAAAATGAATAAAAGAGGTTTAAAAGTAAAAATGCATATAGGTTTGAAAGTGTTCTAAAATCGGATAATTACGCCAATAATAACAGTTGAGCGACCGTGCTAGAACCACGGAACTCGGGAATGCCTAACACCTTCTCACGGGTTAACAGAATTCCTTACCCGATTTTTGTGTTCGCGGACTGTAAAACAGAGTCAATCTTTCCTCGATTCGGGATTCTAAACCGGTGACTTGGGACACCATAAATTATCCCAAGTGGCGACTCTGATTCTTTAATAATTAATCCCATTTCGATTGTTGCTTTAAGTTGTAAAAAACTCCCTTATATACCCCTTTATGGGGGTGTAAGTAAAAAGGAGGTGTGACAATACTTTCAGTATTGATAGATCTATCAGCAGTAATACCTTTTAAGGCGAGTCACGATCTAATTGTTGGGCAATTTGACTTCATCTTGATATTCCGGCTCGTATGATCTTTTACCGGTGACAGCTGAAACCCGATAGCGACCTTCCCACATTGGACCCAGCTTCCCAGCATTGATTTCCTGAGTGCTCTGAGTCACCTTCCTCAAAACCAAGTCTCCTACTTTGAAATAATGGAGATTTGCCCTAAAATTATAGTATCTCTCTATCCTTTGCTTATGAGCCACCATCTTCACATATGCCAAGTCCATGTGTTCATCGAGCAAATCCAGCTTCACCAGCAATGCCTTATTATTTGCTTCTTCGTTTGCTCAGAAAAACCATAAGGTTGGTTCCACTACTTCCACCGGTATCAGAGCTTCCGCGCCATATACGAGAGAAGAGGTATATATCCCATGCTTGACTTTGCTGTCGTCCAATACTCCCATAGCATGACCAGTAACTCTTTGGGCCATTCGCCTTTAGCAGCTTCTAACCTCTTTTTAAGGATTTAGATAATCACCTTATTGGTTGACTCTGCCTGTCCATTAGCGCTCAGATGGTACAGTGAGGATGTATTCCTCTTGATTTTCAAATTTTTGAGAATTTTTGTGACTTTTGAGTCTATGAACTGTGGTGTATTGTTGCACACAATTTCCTTCGGATTCAGAATCGATAGATTATGTGGTCCCATAGGAAGTCGGCCACTTTGCGCTCACCGATCTTATCGTAAGGACATGTTTCAACCCATTTAGTGAAGTACTCAGTTAAAATTAAGAGGCTTCTTACCTCTCCGACACCCGGTGGCAGTGGACCAACAATATCCATCCCCAATTTCATGAATGGCCACGGGGATAACACCGAATGCAAGAGTTCCGCCGGTTAGTGTATCAACTACGCATATTGTTGACATTTGTCGTATTTATGAACAAATGTCTTTGCGACTCGTTCCATCCGAAGCCAATAACATCCTACCCTAACCAGCTTTAGTACCATCAAATCAGCGGTGAAATGGTTCCCACAAATTCCTTGGACTTCTCTCATCACGTAGTCCACCTCCGAGGTTCCTAGACATCGGTTTACATGCCTTGGTATAATCTCCTATATAATTGCCCGTCCATGAGGCAGTGCGAGTCGCTTTGGTATGTAGTGCCCGGGATGCCTTCGGGTCTTCAGGCAACTTGCCATGCCGAAGATATTCGACGAACTCCATGCAAGCAATGCCTGAACCTTATTCACTTTACTACCAGCTGTGAATCACATTTGATCTATATGACCTCTGAGCCAAGTCCCCGGACCAATTCAAGTCCTGCAACCAAAGACTCCTACTCGGCTTCATTGTTAGTTAAAGGAACTGTCCTAATGGCCTTCCTCAGGGTTTCCCCCGAGGGCGTGGTTAGAACCACCTCGAGCCTAGACCCTTTTCATTAGAGGCTCCATCCATAAACAAGGTCCAAACTCCTGATGTCGTTTCTAACATTAATACTGCCTCTTGATCGGCTATGGACATTAACCGGGGACTGAAATCAATCAAAACTTATGATTTGATCATAGTCCTAGACTTGTATTCAATATCAAACGCACTAATTTCGACAACTCATTTTGCCAACCGTCCTGACAACTCAGGCTTGTGAAGAACATTCCTCAAGGGGAAGGTTGTCACAACAGCTATCTGGTGGCACTAAAAATAAGGCCTAAGCTTTTAAGAGGTGACTACGAGAGCTAAGGCCAACTTTTCAAGGTGTGGATAGCGAGTCTTCACTCTTGACAATATTTTACTGACATAATAGATAGGAAATTGCGTACCTTCATCCTCTCGGACTGAAACGACACTCATCGCTACTTCTAAGACCACTAGATATATTGGCAAATTTTCACCTTCCCCCAATTTCGATAGTAGCGGGGGGATTTATATGTACCATTTCAAATCTTTAAAAACTGTTGGCATTCTGTAGTCCATTCAAAATTATTCTTCTTCTTAAGAAGTGAGAAGAAACGATGATATTTTTTCGAGGATCAAAAGATAAATTTGCTTAAAGCAGTTAATCTTCTAGTTAGCCTCTAAACTTCTTTTATGCTCGTTAGTTGTTTCGGGATGTCTTTGTTGTCTTTGATTTTATCGGGATTCACCTCGATCCCTCTTTGTGACCAAAAGCCCCAAGAACTTACCGTAACCAACCCTGAACACCTATTTTTCCGGGTTGAGCTTTATATTATGCTTCCTCAAGATGTCGAAGGTTTCTTGGAGGTGTTTCAAATGATCACCTACACTCAAAGACTTTATTAACATGTCATCAATATTTACTTCCATTTTTTTGCCTATATGTTTCTCGAACATCTTATTAATGAGCCTTTGATAAGTGGTTCCAGCGTTTTTAGGTCAAGTGGCATCACATTATAATAATATTTTCCAAAGTTCATTATGAACGAAGTTTTTTCTTAATCCTCTAGGTTCATCTTGATTTGATTGTACCCGGAGTAGGTAGTGAGGAAACTCATTAACTTGTACCCGGCCGTTGCATCAATTATTTGATCAATGTTTGGAAATGGGAATGAGCCTTTAGGGCGAGCCTTATTTAAGTCCTTATAATCTACACACATTATAAACTTGTTATTCTTCCTTGGAATGATAACTACATTAGCTAACCATTTGGGATTCTTTACCTCCCGGATCGAAGCGATGTCGAGTAGTCAATTTACCTCTTCTTTAACAAACCTACTTCTGACCTCGGCTATCGGGCATTTCTTTTGCCTTACCGGTAGGAAGTTCAGGTCCAGGATTAGCTTGTGCACGACCACCTCTAATGGGATACCTGCCATATCTGAGTGCGACCATGCAAAACAATCAACGTTAGCTTTAAGGAAATTAATAAATCCTTAACTGAGTTTGGAATTGAGTCATGTTACCAAGTGAAACTTCCTTTCCAAGAATTATTCGAACAAAGCCACTTGCTCGAGTTATTCTATAGTAGACTTGGTTGCATTTGTCTCCTCCAGTACTTGAAAGTATCTTGACACCTAGTGGGATTCTAATGATTCCTCGCCTTTATCATCTTCATTGGTCTAGGGAGAAGGTGTCAGTTGCGATAATTGCTATTTGTTGGGCTCCTTCCCTTTGCTCCTGGAAATTGACATTGCGTTCATCTCTTTTGTTGCTGCTTGATCTCCTCTTATCTGCTTGATTCCTTTCGAGGATTATGTTGTAACCCATGTCGCCATCTACCACTTCAAATAAGGTGGTCTTGGTTACTTCTTCAGCATTCGTGGGCAGCATGATCTTTCCCCGGATTATCACACTTGTCAAGTTGAACCTAGCGAATAGTTTTGTTGCCGGAATGATACTTCTAGTTAACTTTGCTTGTTCCGGCACTCTCCATTGAATGATGTTCGCCGAGCTTCCTGGGTCAACCAAAATACGCTTAAGCTTCAAAACTAAGACATTGAGAGAAATTACCAGGGCATCATTATGTGGCAGAAGAAGTCCATCGACGTCTTCCTTCATGAAGGTGATATCATCTTCTACAACTTCCCGGATTCACTTGTTGTGGGTCACTGATATCTTAGTTTTCTTGGTCGTTGAGAGATTATGCCATTAATTTCATTCCCTCCAAAAATCATGTTGATAGTCAACCGAGGGGGTCTTCTGCTATCTTCAAAGGCTTCGCATTATCCTGGATACGACCGTAATTGTTCTTGGTCCGGTCACTCAACAACTCCCTGAGATGGCCGTTATTCAATAATGTGGCCACCTCTTCAACAGATGTCATCAATCCCCAGTTCTCTGGCCGTTGAGTCCGATGATATGCGCACCATAAGTTAGGATCCCTCTAGATGGGATCATACCTGATTGGCTTTGAGAATCGTGCTTCTTTAATATTCCTCATCGCTAATACCAAGTCCACAACACTGATGTTGAAATTATTATCTGACAACCTAGGATATGTGGAATCCTGGGCCCGTGGTACCTCTTTTTCTTGAAGTAATCTGTTGCTCCAGCCACAGTCAGTTTTTCTGTAGGAGCAAACCTATTCAAGCACCTGAACCCTTTGTTGTTGCGTCCTTTGGTTTTCTCATATGACAGGAAACGACCTTTAGAAGATCGTCGGTACACATCAAAATTGCTTTTGAACTTATCCTGGTTCTTGTCTCGATCCCGTCCCTTGGTTAATTTCAGGAACACGAGAACTCGAGTTGATCGTCTTCTATCCTTATTTTTGACTCATAAAGGTTATGAAAATCTGCCCATGTAGTCTCTTGGAATTCAAGTAGGCTTTCCATCAGCTTTCGAGAGGCGTCAGAGCTCCTCAAATTCAAACCCTTTGTGAACGCCTCCGCTGCCCACTCGTATGGTACGGCCAATAGAAACATCCTCTATTTCTTGAATCTGATCATGAATTCCCGCAACAATTC
Source organism: Nicotiana tabacum (assembly GCF_000715075.1). NCBI lineage: Eukaryota > Viridiplantae > Streptophyta > Magnoliopsida > Solanales > Solanaceae > Nicotiana > Nicotiana tabacum. The sequence goes on along the minus strand of NC_134084.1, from coordinate 6,375,892 downwards.
AGACTCACTTTGTGCGATCCTGAATATGTCCGCCTTCATGGCTCGGGCATTTCTGGCCCTAGCATGGGCCTTAATGAATGAATTTGTAAGCATTTCAAAAAAGTCAATTGAATGCTCGAGTAAGAGTTAATACCATGCCAGGGCCCCCTTTGTGATGGTTTCTCCAAACTTCTTCCGTAGAACCAATTTGATCTTATATTGAGCCAAATTGTTCCCTTTCACAACCGTGGTATAAGTTGTGATGTGCTCCTGCAGGTTTGAAGTCCCATCGTGTTTTCGTATGTCTGTCATCTTGAACCTCTTCGAAACTAACTCTAGTGTTGCACTTGATTTAGACAGCAACTGAGTGTATTTATTCGAATCTGGGCCCTTCAAAACTTGTGGTGCACTCGGAATCTGATCTGTTCAGGCATGAAATTCCTTCAGTTTTGATCCATCCATTTGTTAATTTCCCTCATAAATATCATGAGCTCGATTTGAAGTGATCATTACCATTATTGTTACTAGATCTGCTATCGGTCCCCCCAGCGCCATCGAAACTGACCTCACCCCTTGGGTATTGTTATCAACTCTTTGAGTCATTTGATTTGCAGGAACGCTGGGAAGAACTGGGCGCCTTCCGTTTGTGTTGTTGGAAGCACCTAACAACGCTTGCTTCGACTCTGTCATCACCCGATCCTGCCTTGAGAGGTGGCCCATGATGCCTTTCGATTTCTCTCTTAGTATTCTTACTATTTTCGCAACGTGTTCCTCTTCCGCGTCATCGAGAGTTGGCTCCCGTACAAGCCGGCCGGGGTACTGCCCTTTATGAACCAGGGTTGTTACGTCCCCTTTGTTATGGGTGTCGCTAATTGAATCTTCATATTGAGGAAAATTCTCATTTCCCTCAATGTTGTGTGCAGTGTTGGCATCATTAACTGTCATTTTTGATTTTTCTAAGGAAAAAATCAAACAAGTTAGTAACAAACGCAAGGATCAAAGCAATTACGCAACTGTATAAGCCCCACAGTGGGTGCCAAACCCGTAAAATGGTAAATAAACAAGATTAAAAATAAGACTTCGAGATTAAAATTGAATAAGATGACAAGCCTAGCTCTGAGAATAACGTCTTCAAGGACAGAAATGAGAATAATAAAAGAGCAAATAAAGTTGTTTTAATTGAGAGTGAAAGTAGAATACAACATAAGATTTGCCAAGAATTTCATGTCTTATAATGGCTACTCAGCTCGCTATTTATAGTCATACCTAGGGAAATAAGATCATAGGATCAAGCCCCACTTAAATAACAATAACGAGCCATTAATGAATATGTAACAGCAGACCATGAACAAAAATATTCTCTGCAACGACTGTCCATTTAAGGTTAGAGAATATTTTTCATTGAATGTTATCTGATGGCAAACATTCGAACTTCTCCAATTGACTAGGCTTCTTTCGGGGTTTATCTGATACCAACCGCAGTTTTTATTCCTGATAGTGGTAGTTACTTGATTTACCTTTTACTTGTCTTCGTTCCACATGTCATACTATCATTCGACCATTTGTTACAAACCAATTTTACCCTATACATTCCTAACATCTATATGCCATGACACATAAGTAGTTAGAAGTAATACCTACGAAGATGCAGGGGATTAGAGAGGGGTAGTACTACAACTGGAGGAAGAGGTAGGGGAATATGGAGGGGTACTACAACTGGAAGAAGAGGTAATGGAATACGGAAGGGTACTACTGCTGGAGGAAGAGACATAGGAATAGGGAGGGGTACTACTGCTGGAATGAAGAGAGAAAGGAAACGTGCTTCTAAAGATGGATACAGGGGGCCATGTATTTCAGTAAGAGAACCAACTGATGTATGAGGAGGAGTTAGAGGACAAAAGAGACAAAAACAAACTGGATATGGATTATATGTAGACCCTGAATCATCAAGGACAATACTAAGTGTAAGTAAACCATGACTTTTTAAATTTACCTGAATATGATGCTTACAATTGGAACTGATGACGTGAAAATATTTGTGATACTTCAGCCTGGTACAACTAGTGAAAGATTTATCATGGGTGGAACTTCTTTTACGAGTGCATCTGGTACCAATATTGACACTAGATTTAAACCACATGGCTTGAAATGGAATGGAAGAAAGGCAGTAACAACTGCCCAACTACAACAGATGAAAGTGTCAACAAGAAAAAGCAACACAACAACAACTCCATGAAAGAGGAACAAGTGACAAGTATATGTTGGAAAGTCTTTGTTATGATCAAAGTTGTTAGGAGTTTAAAATAGCCAGACTTAGTAGGCCAATTTAAACCTTTATTTTGTCCATGTAACCTGCCTTGGCTGACTAGTTTAGTTTGTTTTGGAGCTAATTATAATGAGCTATATATTTACTGCATTTGTCATTAAGTAATCGTGATTTGTATTCGTCATTATTCATTATCATTGTTATTGGAAATTATTACCATCAAGAATTACCAAGCCAATACAAGCTGAAAATTTCTGTCAAAATAGAGTATAAAATACAATCTGAAGATTCATATTAAACGATGCATTTTTTCAGCACACAATCTGCACATAGAAGGCAAAATTGCAGATCACATTGACCCTTCAACTAGATTTCCTTAGACTCATCCCATAATACATACCAATAATCTACAATAAACTAAGTAGAATCCCCAAACCAAGTCCAAATTATGTAAACAACAAGTACAATAATTATCCACTTTGCCTAAACCTTCTTTTTTTCATAGGTATTAACTTTCTTCAAAAGACTGAAAATACTCCCCTTATTTGCTCCGACATCTGATCATCGTGCTACCTTAAGAATTCGCATGCACCAGGAGCCTACAATAAAATTGCAATTTGAGGAGGGTCTAAAGATTTATCAAAAAAATTAACATAATACACTTACTTTGCCTAAGTGGCAGCAATAGAACATGCGACCTGGGTTTTTATCAGTCCATGATGTTTGAAACAATGCAACACGCCTGTATAGACATAAACACACCATTGTTTTCACAATCTGATTGTAAAATTTGAGCTTCATAATTGTTGTAAAGAAGAGCGTAGAAGATGAGAAAAATTAAGGCTTTAATAGTGAAAAATTAGGACTTTATGCTGGGAGTAGGTCTACTATGACAGATTTACAAAGAGAGAAGATGAGAGAAATTAGGGCTCTTTCTTCAGGTGTACGAAGAGAGAAGAAAGAGAAAAAATAAAATTTAGAATTATATGTTGGTGGTTTATAAAAAAGGGTTGAGATAAAATTATTTATACCGTTATAAAGCCATGTAAGCCAAAAAATTACTAATTCATGCGCTTAATATAAGTGGCATTCACAGTTTTGGCCAGGTAACTAAGTAGTATTTAATAGATACATAAGTGAATAAGTTCATGTAGCCAATAGGTGCATGGCTCAATTGAGGTAGCTTATGGAAAAAAATGATCCAAGTTTAGGTAGCCGTCTAGGTATTTTGCCTAATTCTTCCTGTAAGGCCCCGTGAAAATTTCGGACCCTTTGGACTGATCTGTGCATTAAAAAGTTAAGGAATAATATTTTCCAGAAAAGTGCATTTCCGCGGTACATTATGCGGTCACATAATAGCTATGCAGACCGCATAGTCGCCGCAGAGTCAGACAGTTTGATGGTTAATTTTGAGGTCAACTATGCGGCTAATTATGCGATCGCATAATCAATATGCGGGCTGCATAGTCATCGCATAATCCCCTTGGAATTTTTGCGAGGGACAGTTTTGCGGTGCATTATGCGACCACAGAATAGGTATGCAGACCGCATTCTTGCCGCATATCCGAACAGTTTGTTCAGGTTTTTGGGACCATTTTCGTGGTCCATTCTGTGGGCCGCATGTCCATTATGCGATCACAGAGTGTGTTGGGGCTCCTATTTTCTAACTTTTAAAACCCGACCTCATCCCATTAGAAACACCTCCTTAGGTCCTTTTTATGATATTTTACTTGAAATAGAGTGAGAGAGGAGGTTCTAGAGGGAGAGAGTGATCTTCATCAAGTTTCCCACTTAATCCTTTCCTAAATCCTCGAAGATTATCAAGCAAAGCTGCTAGGCCTTCACCCCAATAGGTAAGAACTTGAGCCCTAACCTTTAATTTTGAAATTCACACTAGAATGAATAATTAGCAAGTGGGTTCATGGGTGTGAGAATGGATTTTCTTGCATGCATAAATAATAATAGGGTATGGGGAGGTTGTGAGTTAAAAAGATCGAAATTGGGGTGTAAGATGATAACAATCTCTCACAAAAGGATCCTAAAATCACAATGCACACTTAGTGTTTGATAATACGCCCAAATGAGCTAAAACCTTAATCATGTCTCTAAGTCTTGGTTCAATTTGTAATTCTCATAATATAGATCAAAGTTGCTAGGAAATTCCGAAATTTATTGTAAGGATTTAAGGAAAGCTCTATTGAGGTATGTACGGCTAAAATCCCCTCTTCTTAGAAATTGAACTTCCAAGGTGTTCGTGCAAATGTTGTCAGTCTGAAATTTGATTGATGTAGTACTTGTTATATCAAATGAATTGATGTTGTGAGAACTCACGTGGAAGGTGCATCTCCATGTGTTTTATATGCTATTCTTCGTAAAATTGAGGATATGTGTGAAGAACATGAACTATGTGCTAAAAATGGCTAAATTTCAAGTCAAGGTTACATTGTGATTATTATGCCGAACTAGATGAATTCCTCTCTATGCTTATAACTTAAATTGCTCTTGTATGTGCCTATGGTATTAAATGGCAAGGTTAATGTTGAAAATGGGAATAATTTGAAACATGAGTTATGGAATGTGGCCTAGTGCCAAGTATGATGCGGTAATTGTGGCCCCAAGTTCCGATGAATTAATACATGTGAAACCAAACATCGAAGTGAGATGATTAATGGAAAAGGGTAATGTCTTGGTAAGACGACCTAGCCGATCGGGCCGTGATCGGACTACATGCTACACACATGGTGGCATTGTGTTGATAATTGAAACCGGAAAGTGAGATGAAATAATAATTGAGGTATATGTCTCAAGTGAGGCAGCTTAGCCGACCGGGCCGTGATCGGACTCCACTCAAGAAAGCAGTGGTAATATGACTGATGATGTACAGTATTAAAGGCCCCAACCTAAAGCTACGGAAATTATGTGAAAGTTATATGATTCTTTTATGTGATGATGTGGTGCTCGTTTAAAGCCTTTGATTAATTCTTTGTGATTTCCTTGTTCTTGCATGATAGTTCTTTCTAATGAAATGTTGTTTAGTTATACATACTAGTACTATTCCATGGTACTAACATCCCTTTTGCCGGGGGCGCTACATTTTTGAATGAGTGTAGGTGGCTCTATAGCGGACAATGACGATCGCGCGTAGCGGAGTATCTTCCCATCAAAGTCTTGGTGAGCCCCTTTTCCTTCAATGGGTTATGTTGTACATCTTTTGTTGTAATTTCCACTTTTGAGGTATAGCTGGGCCTTGTTGCCGGCATTGTCATAACTATCTTTTGTACCCTTAGAGGCTCCGTAGACGTTTGTGTGGGTTATGTTCGGGTTGGATGGGTCACTAAACCATGTTGTAATTCTGAACTCCTATTTCCTCTAAACTGTAAACTATATGATGTTTTGGGAATATAACCACGGTTTAAGGTTTATGATATAAAATGGACTATCAGTGTTGAATGTATGATCTCTCCTAATATCTAAATAAACAAAAGTATGGTTCCCTTAATCATATTGAGTTGGGTAGAAAGTGTTATAAAGGTTTGCTCAGTTGGGTTCACTCGATTGAGCGCCGGTCGCGCCTCCCAAGGTTGGGGCGTGACACTTTCCATAAAATAATCTCTCATTACAGCTCTACCTCCTCAGAGACTTGGTCTTTAAGTTAGCAATAAAGATCTGTCAAGATAGTCTAATATTTAGGTTGTTGCTAGGTCAATACACAAGAGATAAATAGATATCTTGCGCGAAAGTGAATCATACCCTTGCTAGGACTAAGTGCTAGACAATACATGACTAGAATCTTCAACTTGCAACAACCACCCAACATAGTTGCATGTTTGTTAATCATCAAAATTCAATTTTCAATAAATGCACTTTTTGATGATGACAAACAAATATACACAAAGCCAAATACAATCCCATCATGATCAGCATATCGCCAAGGCCACTACACTTAAGAACAGGATTATAAGAAAACTAGCTTTAAAAAGTACTCCCTTCGTTCCACTTTATGTGAATCTATTTCTTTTTTGGTCTTGCTCCAAAAAAATGACCCCTTTCTAAATTTGGGAATAATTTTGCTTAAATTTTCAATTATACCCTTAATAAGAAGCTTTTATAAACCACACAAATACTCTAGCATGTTTGCAACCACAAGTTTCAAAAGAATTATAGCCAAACAAATATTCTGACTTGTTTAGGACCACAAATACCAAAAGTTTTTATTTTTTTCTTAAACTTTGTGACCAGTCAACCAGGTTCACATAAATTGAAACGGAGGGAGTACTAATTTTTTTTTTCATCACTTTCGTGTACATTTTAATCTTTCCTCTTTTGGCATCATCGAAGAAATTAATTTTAGTCAATGCAACTGTTAGCAAGAGAGATGTCAATCCTATAGCCGTTGGGGCTACACAACAAATAATCAAGGTAAATAAGCTTACCACAATCAATCTAAGGATGCTAGCAATCAAAAAAGAGTAACAACAAACTGAATGAAAATGATACTAAAGAACAAGACATAATTATCATTGTTCAAAACAGCACCATAAACCACAAAAACCGAAACATGATTATTTATACAATGTCACAGAATTAGCAGAACTAGGAAAGAAACCAAAACATGTCTGGTTAGGACATCTGACTGGAAATATATCACAGCAAACTCCACTGATTAACTTTAGCTTGAAACTCTGTGTCTCTGGTGCAGGAAATTCCTTCCTCTGCCTTCTTAGTCCACTCCTAAAGGAGGCAATAACGAATCATGCTCAACACACTTGACAACATTCGAAAGATAAACAACTTCTTAAGCGAAGCTGAATTTGGTTCGAGATGCTTATTTTGAGTATGTGTTTCAAAAAAATATTTTCCACTCTCTAACCAAACAATATAAACATTACCAGGAGTTTATTTATTTTCAAAAAAATTAGTCATTTTTCAAAAGTTATTGGCGCATCACCTGAAGTGCAGTGGAAGTAACCACAACTTTGGGTCTTCTGTCAGTATTAAAGTGGTAGGAAGCAATGCTCTAACTTTGACTTGGAGCTATCGTCATCCCACTCCAATTGGCTCCACCATTCTGATGCTCCTCTTATTACTTTGATGTTCTTGGAGGTTTGAATAGGGAGAGGCAATTTCCTTATTTGATTGCATTTTATCAAGCTAAGTTCCTCCAGGAGCTCCCACGTACTCTCTCGCTCGCCCAGTGTTCCTAAGATTGGACAATCTTCCAACAGTAACTTCCGAAAGTTGACAAGTGTCATCTGACAATTGGAAATTCCAATATCTTCCAGTTGCTTCGGTACAGAAAAAGTTCCACCAACGTTAAAAAGACATGTTAAACTTGGACAAACGACCATCTCTAGTTGGCGTAATTTAGAAAATCTTATACCTAGAAAATGACCAAAATCAGAAACACTCTTTAAATTAATTAAGGAGCTGAGGCGGAGATATTCCAGATTCGGTAGAGGGTCAAAATGTTCATTTCCTTGTTTAAGATTCGGCAGAGGGTCAAAATGTTCATTTCCTTGTCCCACCGGTTTAAAATCACAAGAACAGTTGACAATGTGTAATGATTTTAGTCCATCAAAACTGTTGTATGCAATCAACTTTCTGAGACCCATGCATTTAATCAAGTATAAATCTGAAGCAAACTGCAACATGCCTGAGAGCTCTCCCTTACTAAAAATTTGACACTGTGACACGCCAATCATCCTTGTTGACTTGTTGAATTTTGCTTCCATTGGACCTAATCCAATTTCTACGCGAAATCTTTCCAATCTAGACATCCAGGTGTGGTCTATATTCAAATTTGATGAGCTATCTAATTTAACAAAAAGAGAAGTCAGATTGGGTAGAGATGATAGCTCATCAAAAGTAGATGATCCAAGAAGAGTGCCCCCTTCCTTTCTTACATTGCTCAAAGTGCCCGGATAAGGATGTGGGGTTAGGTACCATCTGGGCTGCTGAAAGTATGTTGTCTCCAACATATTTAACATTTCAATGCTAGATAATTTGAGAAGAATTCCTTGGCCGATGCTCTTCAAATATGTTGCAGGCATATTTAATAGCCTCAGATTTGTCAACTTGTCCAATCCCTGTGGCAGACGATGTAACCTTGTATTATCACAATCGAGCAATTGCAAATTGTAAAGATCACCAATAGGTGGTAACTCTGTCAGCCAGTCGCAATTTTGCAGTATTAGAGCATTTAATTGAGATAAACTATTGATGGAAGAAGGCAGTGCTCTAATACCAGTTCCACTCAGATTCACAACTCTTAGGGCTGGAAATGCCTGAAAAAGTTCATGCGGTATTATCTGAAGAGGACTATTATCTTGCAGAAGTAAAGTTGTTGTTTTTGGGCATTTCTTGAAGCAATCAGGTAGACGTTCAATTTTGTTGCTTACGAAAGATATTCTCTTGACAGAAACTGACATAGTTTTAATATGAGTCAACCCAATTCCAGCCTGAATAAGAGAATCGGGTTCATCCCCAAAGGAATTCGCTATCCAAATAGCGACATTACGAACCACGACATGCATCTTAACCGAATCCAACCCCCCATGGGTTTCTAGCAAGCAGGCATCTTTTAAACTCTCAATCACTGCGATTCCTCGGTTGAAAGCTTCTTCGTACGTGTCATGTTCACCAAGGAGCCCCTCTGCCCACCAACAATGTATGAGATCATTTGTTGAAATAACCACTGGATATAAAGAACAATACAAGAAACAATTTTGAATGTCACTTCCTCTTTCGTTCACATACGTACTTCTTTGCTCTGAGGACAATTCAATACCCTGAGGTTCTAAAGAATCAAAACTCGACTTGATGACCTCGTAAACCTTATCTTTTACATCTTTGTTGTGAGGTTTGGACATTCTAAGTGATACCAAAGCATCTTTCCATAGCTCGACAATTTCCTGCCCTCTCATAGATGCTGCAATAACAGTGATTGCTAAAGGTAATCCATCGCACTGCTTTGCAATTTTCTTTGCAAATGGTTGAATACGCTCCACATTGGCGATATTTCCTGAAATTTGAACGAACAACTGCCAAGATTCATCCTCATCCAATATGTACACTTTTATTTCCCTGTCTGTTCTCATTTGCCTACAAACACCCAAAAAACGAGATGTTATAATTACCTTGCTTCTTGCAGGATATTCAGGGTGGGGCACACCTACTTGATCCAAATTTATTGCTTCCCAAACATCATCGAGTATAAGAAGGAAACTCTTTTCTTCCTTGAGCCTCTGATGAATTCTACTACCAATGCTTTCTACACTTTCCTCGCTATCCGTCTGTAGTTTTAATCTGTTGGCAATTTGTGCTTGAACCTTTCTTATGTCCGTTGGCGGTTTGGGCACTGTAACCCATATCACAACACCAAAAGACAGTTTGGAGCTCGACGCAGCAAATTTTAGGAGCTGGTTGTTTAGATTTTTCACCAAAGTCGTTTTGCCGACTCCTCCCATACCCCATACACCAATGATGCATACCTAAAAGGATTCAAATACCCCATAAAATACTTTACCAAGTGGAAGATGCAACAAACATTATAAAGGAAATTTAGCAAATTAGAGAATGAAAGAGGTATATTGCCTTTGATAATTGGTAAGGCAATATGCTCGATTATATTGTTTGTTCATCAAAAGGAAGAAGAAGGGGACAAGTTAATATAGTACTGTGTAATTTGGTTGCGTGACAGCAACACAATATTAATTAATTCTCAATTCCATGTTAGTTCAAGATCACTTGAAGCCAATTGGATGAACCCTCATCTTACATTTCACTTCTTTTGGACATGTTCTATTCTAGTATTCACAAATTTTCTTTTAAAACTAATTAGATGTTAAATTCTCGAGTACTATAGATTAGCAATTTCAACTTCTAAAAAAACACAGTCCGATATTTAAAGCATTTCTCGTTTACGCAAGGTTCGGGGAAGGGCCGCATCTCAGGGGTGTGACATAGGCAGTCTACCCTAATACAAGTGTTAGTGGCTGGTTTCACTGCTCGAACCTGTGACCTATAGATCATCTAGCATTTAAATTTCTAAATAAATTATAGTAGACTTCTGATGAACCCTGGGCTTAATAAAGTGTACCAACACAAACTATACTATAGCCTCATCATTTAGATGTTATGGCAAGGATTTCGAGAGATCGTAAGTTTGTTAAGGCAATATTTCTTCATCTGATTTTAAGTTTATGCCATTTTTTTAATACCTTTGGTCGTCGCATGTTAAACCTGTGTATTTTAAAAGTTCACGTAAATCTTTGATCAATTATTATACATAAAAACCAATTATTGCTAGTTCTGAAGTGTGAACTAGCTAGCAATTCATGGAGTCAAAGGCTATGTTATATGGAGTAATATTTTGATCTCTTCAGGTTGTGGGATGGATTATAAACTCAAAAAACGTTAGTTTCATGGACGGTGAAAAAGATATTCATTTATGAGAGTAAAGAGTAACAGAGGATTGAAACATAATTTAAAGAAAGAAGAACTCAATTATGGAGCAAAAGAAACTGAAAACGCAAAAGATTAAGGAATGTGTGTTTTGGTTTGGTTTTGAGGGACAAGAGAGTTCAAGTGTTCAAGGACAAGTGAAGGGTTGAAGTATCTATGAAAGAAAAAGGGAACTGATAGAACTGTGGTTGAATCAATCCATGAAGGAAACATCTGAAAACGAGCTTTCAGATCACGAGAAGGATCAACTAAATCGCAACATCAATAAACCTAAGGAAGCTATGAACATAGATGAGGAAACCAACACCTCAACAACCAACACAAACAAGGTAAGTTTACATGACACTCTCTCCCCTCCTCCTCCACCAATCAACCCTACCCTAGAAGCAGAATTCTTGAAGAAATTATCCCTAGAAGAAGAAAACTCCAACCCAACCAAACATCCCTTTTTCATACCCATATCCACAAATGACAAACTAAGGCTATACCGCCCTTGGCAACAAACCATTATTATTAAACTACTAGGTAAAAAATGTCCTATACAAATCTTAAGACCAAACTAAACTCACACGGGCAAGTTGATGAAGCACTTCAATTAATAGACCTAGGTTATGATTAGGGGTGTACATAGGCCGGGTTGGTTCGGATTTTACAATTACCAAACCAAACCACTTGTTTCGGGTTATTAAATCTAAAGACCAAACCAAACCAATAAAACTCGGGTTTTTCAATCTCGGTTTTTTTTTTGGGTTTTCGGGTTATTCGGATTTTTCGGGGTTTTTTTTCCCGGTAAAATCTTCGTAGAACAAAACATATAATGTATGCTCAAAATATTTCTTTAATCCTAGTAAGATACAACTATATAAAGTATTTTCCAAGAAAATAATACAAAATATGAGATGTGTCATGGCATTATCCCAAAATATTCAATAATAAAGACAATAAAATTATGTAATATAAATATTGCTAATTAAAAAGCCATAATAAAAATAAACATAATCTAAAAGTACTAAGTCATGCTAAAATAAATAGACTAAGAAGGGAGTATTAATTACATGACTAAACGCTAGCTAAAGAAAAATAAAAATAGGTTATGCATTTTTATCTAAATTATTGCAAAACAAAAAATAAATATTCAATAAATTCTCGTTCGTAATATTGAATTGAATGTCTTTTGTTAGCATTAGTATTTATTTGATTTTGGTTTGGGCTTTTATTAGCATTATTTAATTTGGGGCTTTTGCATCTATACCCGCTTTTTGTGTCAGGTTTTAACTTGTGCCCGCTTTGCAAAAAAAAATTGCAAGCGTACCCGCTTTTTCGTATAACTTCAACATACGAGGCTGAAGTAGCAAAGACAATCACGCAAAACTTCAGCATTTTAGTAGTCGGTCCTGAAGTTCACCGGTTATAAAATAAAAACTTCAGCTGTAGAGCAGAAGTTTTTCTTTTGTAACCGGGAAACTTCAGCTCTAGAGCTGAAGTTTTTGTCTTTGTTGGAAAATTTCAGCTATAGAGCTGAAGTTATTTAGTTTATTGTATGTTTACTACCCCAAATGACACTCTTTTCACATAATTTTTACCTGGATTCTTTTACTGCAATTGTTATGGCCTAGTTCTCAGTTCCTTTTCTTTTCAATATAACGATGACATAATATACAAACCTGAAGTTCATCATCCAGGAGTAAAAGCTAGATAGAAAACAAGCTTCTGGTGCAATATCTCGCCTTCACAAACGGTAGCAATCACACAATGTCATATGGAAATCATTTAAGCATGAGATTTTGTAAGCAAAGTCAACCTATTGTACCTTTTAGAAAATAGCAACAGAAGAAAGAAGAAGAAGAAGAAGATGATGAAGAAGAAGAAGAAGAAGAAGAAGAAGAAGAAGAAGAAGAAGAAGAAGAAGAAGAAGAAGAAGAAGAAGAAGAAGGAAAATGAAGGAGGAGACGAAAGGGGGTTGAAGTTATTTAAAAAGTGGGTACTAGTTAAAAGTTTTAAAAAAAATGGGTATAGGTTAAATGGGGGCGACCAAATAGGGCGCCCCGTGCAATGTTTACATTTAATTTACTAATATTAATGGCTATAAATCTTATTGGAGCATTCAAAAGGTCTAAGTCCAACCTTGAAATAATACCTTAAAAGATAAAATTATGAAATTTTTTAAGAAATATTTATAAATTACATCACAATAAGTATATTTATATATTAAATATATCTAAAATTTTTATATATGTAATGTCGAGTTAGTTTGGTTTCGGTTTGACTTTCTTTAGTTAAAACCAAACCAAACCAATTATGGTCGGATTTGTTTTCCAATACCAAACCAAATCAAACCAAACCATAGTCAGGTGTTTTTTCTCGGTTTGACTCAGATTATCGGGTTGGTGCGGTTTGTCGGTTTCCTGTGTACACCCCTAGTTATGATTTCTACCTCGTCAAATTTCAAAAAATAAATAACTATAACAAAATATATCATAATGGACCTTTGTTCGTAGGGTCTAAATACCTCTCCATATGCCAATGGGAACCCAAATTCAACCCAGCTCTATCACACACAATTATACTAATGTATGGATCCGTCTTCAGGAACTACCCACTGAATACTATGACGTACAAATCCTCAAAAAAAATAGCAAATTACATTGGCACACTCATAAAAGTAGATACATGCACAGAGCATACATCAAAAGGCCGATATGCCACACTTTGCATCTTATCACCACTAGGCAAAACCCTTCCATCCGAAATTTTATTAGGGACTCACACTCAATTAATACACTATGAGGATTCTTCTATTATATGTATAAACTGTGGCTGTCTAGGACACAACCTTCATTACTGTCCGACCTCTACAACCCCTTCAACCTCGAATCAACCACATAATAATCCAAATGTAACCACTAATGAAGATGAACAATAAACATAATGGAAAACAGTCTCACATGGCAAAAAACAAAGGCAAAAACAAAATAAAAGATCACCAATTACACCAAATCATGATCAAGAACCAAAACCACCAAAACCCTCCCAATACCACCCCCAAAGACACAATAAACCCAAACAAGACTCATGACACTAAAAACAAGCCAATATCCCCAACCTACAAGACCAAATTGACCTATCAAAACAAAACCCTACGCTTGACCCACCCAATACTGTCAATACAAAAGCCAAATCCACCCAACCCCACCCAATACCACCTATACCACAATCTGGCAACCCTAACCAAAACTACTCTAAATTACCAACCTCTTACAATCATTTTTCAATACCCACGCCCCTAATAACCTAGGAGAAACAAATCATTACCCTAAGTTACCCCCTTCTCCCTCTTATTCGTAAAACTTTATCCAAGAGCATACCTCTAAAACAAAATAACAACAAGAAACAACAAAAAGTGGAAAATCATCATGAATCCTCCAACCTAAGCTCGACCTCACATATGCATTTGCTTGACCGATACTTACTAAGCACAAATAAGATCAATGAATCAAAAATGCCTATGCAAACAATTATAAACTCTACCATACCCCCCTTACCCCAAAACATCAATCTTACTTCCCACACTCCACCTCACCTGCCACAATCTACTGCTCCATCATCACTATTACCTAAAGAACCACTACTCAACACTCCTTTCACAGAACCTACAATACCACAAACACACGGTAATTCATTGCATGAATCTTACACTAGATCATCAACCAATAACAATGGTTCTCCCCCTCAATCTATTGATGAAATTACATCCACTACATCCCCAACTATTCCTTCAAATACCACCCTATCAATTATTAAATCCACTTCAACTCAAATCTCCAAAGTGCCGGCCAATATCTCACCAAACTCCTCCAATGTATCGAACACAAACCCACAGGAGTCACCGCCATCAACAAAGGCACAGGAGACAAATAAACAATGTCCACATCAACCACTACCACCACCTTCCCTCACCCCACATAATCATTCACCACCAACCTTCCCATGCACATCAATGGACTCCATTCCTTCCAATTCGTCCACTAATGAAACCAACCATCACCTCTCCCACCATAGCAAATGCCACCCTCCCACCACCACTCTCCAATAGACCTACAACAACTACAAAATTTTGTCACACTACTACTAGAGACTTCAGAAGAGATGGCATCCACAATTCAAGAAGGAGTACCAAACCAAACGCATCAAAATCAAGTCCCAGACCTAATCCATCAACATGATATCACTCTTTGGCAAATGCAGGAATTCATCACCCAATTCTAACAATGGCAAGCTCGGGTACCCCACCACCCCACTCACTAGACTACACCCCCACAACAGCTTTTTTCCATGGTCTACTCCTCCTCACCAACCAATGATACCCCACCAACCCCAAGTATCAACACAAATGAAGCCATTGCAGCAACATGCGATCATCAACCACAATATCAACTCTCTACCTCGTTCACCACAACAGGAAAACCAAGCAGAAGAAGGCAACGACCTACCGGAGACCTTCATGGAATCCACGATTTTGAACAATTTTCTGACGATCTCCATGTTAGGAAATATAGAAAAAAGTACCTAATCTTCATCCCCCTAAACCTCAAGAAAACCTCATCGAACATACACCTAAACCCCTCCTCAGTGTAAGAGAGATATGTCATGCTCATGATCCCAACCCTACAAGACAACTTACTACCAGCAGCCCTATATGATCGTCCTCACTTGCTAATGCACTTGGAACTATTATTGACTCCGGAAGAGAGCTTCCCACAATATGAATGACTAATGAAGATAATGTTATGGTATTGTCGGGGAGCTCATAATCAAGAATTCCGCCGAAATCTCAGGTTTTTGCTCACATTGAACAACCCCTCCATCCTGTGCCTCAGAGAAACCAAAATGGGTGATCACACTAACCTGCTCATGGAATTCAACTACACAGATTTAATCCAATCCGCAACCTAGGGTCAAGCATGAGGAATTGTCCTTCTTTGGTGAGCACATGAATTGTTTGTCAATACAGTGGCAGTTACAAGTCAAGAGATCTATGCCTTTGTCCAAGTCAATGAACAAGGAGCCCAACATCCATCAATTTAACAGCACAATGAGAGAAAGTAATGGAATTATTTTGATCTATCAATTTGGAAAGTCCAACATAGAAACACACTCCCACCCCATCCTGTATTTTGAAGAACCACCCCCACCCCCATCCCCTCAAACACCCTTTTCTTACCTTCATGCAACTACCTTATTGTATCCCTAACTAACTATCTTAATCAGCTTATTTATCTTCGTTCCTGATTATCAATGAAATCCTCCTTTTAGCAAAAAAAAAAAAAAAAAAAAGAAGAGATGATGAGAGAGAGATTTAAAAAAAATGAAAATATAATGTACTTTGCCTTGGTACAAAGTATAAGAAAAAAAAGACTTTTAAAATATGTGATCCTAAAGCTTAAAGGGCAAAATATTTGTGGAGTTATGACATTTGTGTTGCTATAAAAGCTTATCATTACGAGTAAAGTGGATAAGATAAAAAGTTTAATGTTAAATTATTTCCAATATAAAAATGTGTCATTGTTTTTAGAACGAACTAATAAGAAAAATGTGTTATTTAAATTGAAACAATGAGAGTATTCTTTTGTTTCTCACTCTCTCAAAAAGAGTGAAATACACTTCCTGCCACATTCAACATTTAAGGGGTAAATAATTTCACTTTAAAATAGTGGGGGAGGGGGGGGTGTGGGGGGGGGGGGAGGGAGAAGGGTCATAGGACTTCAAAAGAGAATAAGTGTGTAACTAAAAATATCAGACAACTCCAGGGATTTCTTTATGCATTTTTCTTATTCTAAATTAAACACGTTGATAATTGACAACATGCATCTATAGAGTTACAAGAAAAAGATATCGTATAAACATATCCCAAGTATTTTTTTTTTAACATAATCGTCATTTTAGTTTCAAGTCTAGATTTAGAAATAATATGAGAAATTTAGATCGGAAAAATGAGACTTATATATAAACAATGTCACTAATTATTTTAAAACTATAAAAGCTCATGATAAAGCATTTGATTAACATTTGAATTCCAAGAAGTGAGCATCCATGACAAGTGATATATCTGTCTATTAATATCTATCTTTACTATATTAAAAGCATGAAACTTCTTAGCAAAATATTATTCGGCTTTTTCACCATTTAAAGTTAGAGTTCACATCGAACATAATAGTCATTTAGTTAACTTTTTATTTATGAATTTGTATTCAACTAAAATTTTAGTTATTTAATCTTTTATTATTTAGTTAGGTTTCCTAATATTTTGGAATTTAAAATTAATTAAGATTTTTCTTTGTATAAGCCAAATAAGTAAAGGATCTGATATGTTTTAAAATAGTTGTATACGGTAAAATATGCTATGTTATGTGGCCGCTTAAGAGAGTGACATGTGGAACTTAAGGCGGGGGATAGTTAGAACCGAAGGCAATTATCCCGTTTGTCAAAGAATGACACTCGTAAAAATGCAACAAATACCCTCCGCCCGGTAGCATTTAATGGAGAATATTCCATAACATTTAGTGCACTGCCCGTTACAGAGAATTTATCATTTATGCTCACAGTTACACCTTCATCAATGACCCTCATAATTAACATTAAAGAAGGGCACGATCCTAGGACCTTGTTCCCTAGGCGCAACAATAAATAGTGAGCTCTGTTGTCATTGTAAATGACACGACTTCTCTGTCAAACTTATGCTATAGTCGATTAAAAACTCTATACAATTTTATCTTCTTGTTTCTTGATTTCATCATTGTTGTGCCCTGAAACTCCGTCCAGAGTTACTTTTCTTCGTGATTTTATTTTCATTTTAAGGCTAATTATTGAACATTTCTTTAATTATTTTATTATTTCATGATCGAATTAGTTGACTTGTCTAGAAACCACGTATAAATTCAATTGTATCATTTTACAGGTAAATTGCACCCTCCGTGGGGCCTAGACAATCATGGAATTAAGTTGATCCTTGCCTCTTTTACTAACATGTTTTAATTATTTGTCTTAGCAAAAAATCACAAGAAATGACAGACAATGAGTGTTAACAACACACACAATCTTGATGCTCAAGGAGACCAACCTTATCGTGAGGATTCAATTAGTTATCCCCACAATTAGGGGAACAATGCCACGCTGGTCCACCAAAGTCAGTACCCACGACATGTTCGGGAGGCGAATCCTGATGATGCTAAAGATGGGCATGTTGTTGATGCGGTAAGGGTCCTACAAGAGCAATAGGCGATCATTCTAGGGAACCTCACACGACGGGATAAGGTTATGATGGAGTTGAAGCATGCATTATCGGGGGCTTCCAATAACGCGAATAGATGAGGTCCAGTTCCTTCCAGCGCTCCCGCAAATCAAACAATGTAAAAGGTCGACAACAATACCCCGAGGGGCGAGGATGGATCCTATGAGGCCGGGGGGAGCGGAAACGGACCTAACAACAAAAACGATCCCTTCAAGAACGAACTCTTACGATTCATGGGAAGTGAACACCCGCATGGACCAAATCTCAGGCGCACCATCGCTGCTGAAAGGACCAGATTCAAAAGAGTATACTCAATTGCCATACAGACCATGCGCAACACTAGAACAAATTCCGAAGCGGTGTAAAATGCCCAACGTGCCGAAGTATGATGGACTTCAGGCCCTCAAGAGCATATTATCGCCATACAATGGCGTTGAAGGAGAATGATTTATATCCCCACTAGATTGAATCCGTTTTACTGAAGAAATTAGAAGAGACTCTCATGAGGGGAGCGTTGATATGGTATTCGCTATTACCCGAGAATTCCGTAGATTCCTTTGAGATGCTCGCAAACTCTTTTATTAAGGCTCATGTCGGGGCCAAAAAGGTGCAGCCTCGAAAGGATAACATATTCAGAATTGCACAAGAAGAATCCGAATTGTTGTGGGAGTTCGTCACTCCATTCTAAAAGGAGAGGATATTATTCCCGGCTGTTCCGGATGAATGGACGGCTAAAACATTCACCAAGGGTCGAAGCATTCACCAAGGGTCTCCATTCGAGAAGTTCAGACGCTTTCTAAAAATTGAAGGAGAGCTTGCTTGAGTTCCAAGAGACGACTTGGGCGGATGTCCACAACCAGTACGTGTCAAATATATGGATCGGAGATGATTAGGTTGGCTTCCCGTCATTGAAAAAAGGTCGGGATAAGAATAAAGAAACATCAAAAGATGATTTTGACACAAGCAGACGGTCTTTGAGGGGCTAGTTTTTGCCCTACGAATGGGCCGTCGGACGCGTAAGAGGTTTTCGGTTGGCAGACATGTTCGTTACCGACAGAAGAACTGATCGCGATCGAAACAACGCAGGACAAAGAAATGTCAGGCATGCGCGATCCTTCTTGCCCCAAGCTGTCAGAATACAATTTCAATGTCAGTATAGTGGATTTGGTATCGGCTATAAGAAACATAAAAAAGCACAGTTCCTGAAGCTGATGAGGTTTGATCCCAGCTAGTAGGATCCTAACTTGTGGTGCAAGTACACGGGACGAATGGCCACTGCGTTGGGGACTGCCGACATCTGTGAGAAGAAGTGACAACACTATTGATGAATGGTCATCTCAGAGAATTCTTAAGTGACTGGGCCAAGAACAACTACGGTCATAACCGGGATAACGCGGAACCCTCGAAAGCAGAAGAAGATCCCTCATTCCAGATGATCAACATGATCTTCAGGGGGAATGAGATCAATGGGGTCACCTTCTCGGCATAAAAAAAGATAAAGGTATCAATAACCCATAATAAGAGACTCCGAAAAGTTGCTGAAGACGACATCGCTTTCATGGAGGAGGACGCAGGTGGATTGTTGCTACCGCTTGCATATGTAATTTCTTTAAATGTACTAGACTTTAAAATCAAACCGTGTACTAGTAGATCCAGGAAGTTCGGCCAATATCATACAACGGAGGGTATCAGAGAAAGCCAAACTCACCGGAAGCATCATTCCGGCCATAAAACTCCTCGCCGAATTCAACCTCGCAAGCGTGACAACCCAATGAGAGATTTTATTACCCACAAACGTCGAAGGAGTGATGAAGACGACTCTTTTTAAAGTGTTGGATGGTGATATGGGATATAATATTATTTGGGGAAGACCATGGTTGCATGAGATGAGAGCTTTACCGAAGACGTATCATCAGTTGCTGAAATTCCCATTGCCCAAATGAATTAAATAGATAAGAGGTGACCAACCAGTGACAAGTGAGATGAATGCGATTTTGGTCTCTAATAGCAAAGGGAAGGAACACGCGGCATAGAAACTACAGAAACCGGCGCCCGCTTTCGAATAAAATGAAGTTTGCCAGGGGGAAGAAGCTTCAGAAATCTTATTAAGGGCCGAGGTATTTCCAGGTACCAGAAGAGACGGATGCAACAAAATCCACAGTGGAAGATATGGAGCAAGTTGCATTTTTTTAAAAGTTCTTAGAAAGGAAATTCCATTTAGGGGACAGGACTGCACCCCGAGCTCAGGTTTGTCTTTATTAAATTTCTTAAATATAGTGCCGATTGTTTTGCGTGGTCGTATGCGAACATGACAGGTATCCCAACGGAGATGGCCGTACACTAGCTAAGTTTGGATCTTAACATCCCTCCGGTAAGACAAAAGGCACGCCCTATTGTGGAGGCCGAGAATAAATTCTCAAAGAAGAGGTAACTCACTTACTTGGTATCGGTTCAATCCGAGAGGTAAAGTATCCAGACTGTCTAGCTAATGTAGTAGTAGTTCCTATGAAAAACGTTAAATTTCTCATGTGTGTAGATTATAAGTACTTAAATAAGGCGTGCCAGAAAGACTCGTTCCCACTTCCAAACATCAACCAAATGATTAATGTGACGACCAGACATGAGTTAATGAGTTTCCTCGATGCTAATTACTGGTACAACCAAATTAAGAAGAACCCGAAGGATCAGGAAAAGACTTCGTTCATAATGGATTTTAGCACATATTGCTATAATATGATGGCCTTCAGGTTGAAGAATGCAGAGCTACTTATCAGCGGCTCGTAAACAAGATGTTTGAAAAAAAAATAGGGAAAACTATGGAAGTTTATATAGACAATATGTTCGTTAAGTCTTTGAATGCGGGTGGTCACCTTAAGTATATGCAAGAAACATAACCCCGAGAAGTAGGCATTCGGGGTCAGCTCCGGCAAGTTCCTAGGATTTTTGGTATCAAAAAGGGGGATTGAGGTAAACCTCAATAAGATCAAGGACATCGAAGACATCCTGGACCAACTGTCAAACGTGAAAGAAGTCCAAAGGGTCACTGGGAGATTGGGTGCTTTGATCAGGTTCATTTCCCCACCATTAGAGAAATGCAACCATTTCTTGATGCTGAAATAAAAGAAAAACAACTTCGAATGGACCCCGGAATGCTAGCAAATTCTGAAATATTTGAAAAGGTACTTGTCAAGCCCTCAATTACTTTCAAAACCAAAGGAAGGTGAAATGTTGTTGGTCTACCTTGCAGTCTCGAAAGTAGTGGTAAGTTTAGTTTTAGTCTGTGAGGGAGAAGGTACGTAATATACCATTTATTATGTTAGTAAAATTTTAATAGGAGCAGAAAATCACTACCCGCATTCGGAGAAGCTGGCCTTAGCTCTTGTAGTCGCTACTCGGAAGCTGAGGCCCTACTTCCAATTTCTATCGATAGCTGTTGTGACCATATTTCCCCTACGGAACATCCTTTACAAACCTAAACTCTCGGGTAGGTTGACCAAATGGGCCATCGAAATGAGTGAATTCAACATAGAATACAAACCAAAGACTGCGATTAAGTCACAAGTCTTGGCTGTTTGGGGCCGATTTTAGTTCGGGATTGCTGCCTCTAGCAACCAAAGAGGCAATAATGGTGTTAGACTCGACATCAGGAATCTGGACCTTATTTACGGACGGAGTCTCCAATGTAAATTTCCGGGATTGGCATAGTATTAACCACGCCTTCAGGATAAACCTTAAGTCAAGTCAACAAAACGATCCATTTAACTAATAATGAAGCAGAGTATGAGGCTTTGATTGCAGGACTCGAACTGGAACGAGGACTAGATTTTGAGGTCATATAAATCAAATGCGACTCCCAACTGGTGGTAAATAAGGTCTACAAGATCTTCGAAACTAAATAGGAGCGTATGAAACAATACGTAGTAAAGGTCTAGGTTCTGCTGGTTCGTTTTCGGGAGTGGTCGATTACTCATATCCTGAGGGAAGAAAATGTAGAAACAGATGCACTGGCTAACCTCGATTCATCAACGAAAATGAAGGGATCAGATTTTGGGACGGTAGTATAACTAATACACTCGGTCCTGGATGCAGATAGCTATTACGAGATAAATAAGACTAATTTGGTCTGGGACTGGAGGAATGAGATCATTTATTATCTCGATCATGGGAAATTGCCCAAAGATTCTAAGGCTTCCTGGGCGCTGCACATCAAAGCAGCATGGTATAGCTTCAAAGGAGGCCAATTGTACAGAAAATCTTTCCAAGGCCCGCCGACCCGGTGTTTTGGAGCATCCGAAACTAATTACGTTATGCGAGAAGTCCATGAAGGAATATGCGGAAACCATTCGGGCGAAGATTCTTTAGTGCTAAAACTTGTAAGTGATAACTATGGATTTTAGCCTATCTTATGCTCTCATTTGCTTAGGCTTTGGATAAAAAATGTGTAAAAATATTCCCGAAAATTAACTTATTGTGCTTATCTATAGGGTTTGGTCAAAATGAAGCAAGAAAGACATAATCAACTCATGAAAGAGTTAAAATTGCACAAGTTCAAGCTGAGTTAAAAGCACGGATCGCTAAGGAAAAGGGAGGCCGCGGAAGATTCACCGCTGAAACGGCCTCAATTACACAGTCCGCGGAATTGAGGTTCAGAGGGGGTGTTTTAAGTGCAACAGAGACCGCTAGGCATGATGAACAAGTGCGGCCGCAGAATACCTGATGCTACCGCAATGCAAATTCCGCTGAGATCCGCGATCAAGGTTCAGAGATCCTGCCAAAATGAGCCTAACTGAGGATCGCGGTCCGCGTCCAAATTGCGCGGCCGCGGGTGATTCCAACATTGAGGCGGTATCTTTTATGGTGTCCATGAGATCAAGTTAAAAAACAAGCACAAAAGTGAAGAACTGCGGTCCCCGCTTGTTTTGCACAGCCGCGGAAGTCCTTACGTTGAGGCGTTCATTATTTAGCTGACAGCGAAACCTCCATAGGGGTATTTTTGTCCAGTAATTTTAGCTGTGTATAGATAGTTCTTTTTCACATTTTTAGGTTATCTTTTGTTTTGAAGAGCTCGCGAACAGCCGTATTTTACTACTTAGAGTAATTTTAGAACATCTTTAGCTATTAATCTTAGATTTTATTCTTGTAATCAACTTTTATGGCTAATATTTCATATCCATCTTTGATTTCTACCTTGATTATGAGTAGCTAAACCCATTATCTAGGGTTGTGACCTAACCCTAGTATGAGTATTTAATAGGTCTTTAATTTTAGGGCTTAATTGTTTATGGGTTAGTGATATTTAGCTTGAT
This sequence comes from Nicotiana tabacum, assembly GCF_000715075.1. Classification (NCBI taxonomy): domain Eukaryota; kingdom Viridiplantae; phylum Streptophyta; class Magnoliopsida; order Solanales; family Solanaceae; genus Nicotiana; species Nicotiana tabacum. The sequence continues at coordinate 6,352,590 of NC_134084.1, read as the reverse complement.
TCATGCTCTAATTGTAGAATTGGTGGTTGCAAACACTGGTTTGTGCCTTTATGACTTAGACTCTTCTTGAGAAAGAGAGGCTAAATCTAGGAAATTTAGGCTAACAAGAAATTGGGGTGCATTCAATAGAGTGATAGCCCAATTAAAGGGTTAAACCTCGAGATAGTAATATCCGACTTAAGCCAATTTTGCTTGTATTGTTTGAACACCCAATTGGGCTTGAGAAAGTCAATTAGGGCAAAGTTACTCAAACTACCGAGAGGTATAGAGTGAGTAATTATGTGCAATGGTCATATCATGATCCCAATTATAACAAACTTGTCCCAAATTCTAGACCCCATTAGATACAGACCTAGGTGTAAGTCACTTCCCTAATGCTTGTTATTAATTGAGAAAAACTCTACAAAAATATTATACTTAGATTATTTTCAGCATTCAGTAGCATTGTAAGTAGAATAGAAATAAAACATAACATGGTTAGAAGTGAAATTAAGAACAACACGCATAGCTAGATTGAATAGAAACCCAAATCCCAACCAATATTAGCTCCTTGTGGATATCGATCCTGACCTTTCGGGTAAAAGCTGCATCGGCCACTCTTACCATTTTATAGTGGTATAGGGTTGGAGCCTATCGGTAAGGCAAGCTATTATTGTCCCCGTATGGAACAAGATGCTAAAGCTTTCTTACATAAATGTGATAAGTGCCAACGCTACATACCACTGGTACATCAACCAGCAGAACCACTACATTAAGTTCTGTCTCCGTGGCCATTCATGAAGTGGGGGATGGACATCGTCGGACTGCTGCCGTTGGCTCTTGGTAAGGTAAGGTTTCTTTTGATTTTAACTGACTATTTTTATAAGTGGGTGGAAGTAGGTCCTTATCAGAAAATTAGCAAATGCGAAGTGGTGCATTTCTTGTAGGAAAATATAATTTGCAGGTTCGTAATATCAAAAGTGATATCATGAAATAATGGGTCGTAATTTATCCATGCAAAGATCACAATGTTCCTTGAAGATTTGAAAATAAAGATAATCACATCTTCACCCTATCATCCGAGCACAAATGGTCAAGCGGAGTAAACGAACAAAGTGATTATACAAAACCTCAAGAAAAGGTTGGAAGCGGCTAAATGCAAATGGCCTGAGAAACTATCTAGAGTTTTATGGGAATACAGAACGATGACCAACAAGGGGGAAACTTCTTTTCCTTTGTGTACGAAGTAGAAGCCTTAATTCCGGTGGAATAGAGGAGCCTACCTTAAGATATTTCCAGGCAAGTGAAGAGACGAACAACAAAGCATTGTTGGTCAACTTGGAGTTACTCAGTGTACGCAGGGACTTGGCACATAAAAGGATGGTAGCACAGAAGCAGAGAATGGAAAGATATTACAATAGAAGATCCAACCTTGGTTATTTTAAAGTGGGAGATTTGTTTATAAGGAAAGTAACTCAGAACACCCGGGAACTCAACAAGGGAAGCTAGGTCCAACCTGGGAAGGCCCATACCGGGTTTCAGCTGTCACCAGGAAAGGTTCATACGAGTTAGAGAATCAAAATGGAGAAAACATTTCCAAGCAACTGGAATGTGGCACACCTCAAGGGATATTATTGCTGACAAACATCGTCTGTACTGAAAGTATATGCTGCACTCTTTTTCCCTTCGTCCAGTTTTTGTCCCAATTGGGTTTTTTTTGAAAAGTTTTTAATGAGGCAGTAAGGAAAGGTTACTATGAAGAAATTTTCAATGGCAGCAACAAGACCTTTGATAGCAAGACATACAAACAAAGAATTACTCTGGGGCGGTTAGATAATCTTTGGCTCGATAGCATAATTCCCACCGGGAAAATGAGTTTGCTATGAAGGAAAGGTTATTTGATCGTTCACAAGTGGAAACCACTAGAGGATTGTTAGATAGTCTTTTGCTCGATAGCATAAATTCCTACGAGGAAATGAAGTTTGTTTCTGAGTAGAAAATTGTTTAGCAATTCATTAGTGGGATCCTCGAAGGTGCAAAATTCCTAGTGTTCTAATTCGCATTCTTTTCATTTGAACATCGGGGGGGGGGGGGGGTGAATGATATGAGAATTTTTTTCATTTTAGTCGCCACGTCAACTGGAGAACGAAAATTAGGAGCATAGTTATGTCATCAGTATCAGAACTGCGCGGCCAGCCTTGTAAAAACAAGTTAGACGAATTAGCCACAAGAAATGGCAATTTCTTTTTAGCTTAACGAATGCTTATGTACTTTTTGAAAACGAATGGAATAAATAATGTCCTTTTATTTTCCATCTTGATTCTTGTCTGATCGATGAATTGATATTATCATTTAAAAGTTAAACAAGTACTTCCAATGCTAGTGTCGTAATGAATAGAAGACGTCCTCTTCAAGAGTACCGTAAACATAAAAGGGCCCTATTTTATGAAAACCCTCACGTTAAAGGGTTGATTTCGGAAGAATTTATGCCAGAATCAAAATGTTTTGGGGGAAAAACACTCCCAAGGCTTTACATAATAAGACACAAATAGTAAAACTTGCGCAAAATACTTAGGCAAAAGAAACAAAGAATGCAAAGCTTGCATAATTGTTCAAACGAAAGAAAGACTCAAATAATACTTGAGCAAAAAGATATCTTTATTTATAATAACATGCCAAAGTGGCATGGATGCAAAAGTTGGAGAAAAAGAAAAGCCAAACTGTTGCATCTCCGGTACCTAGAGGAAGAGAAGTGTCCGCTTCACCAGGGGAAGTGGGTAGATCCGCCGATGGCTCAACATTTTGGCCTTCAATATCTTTGCTTTTCATTTCCTCTTTAGTTCCCGAAGTTTCAGAACCGGAACCAGAAGAACTGGAAGCAGCAGACTATGCCGGGACACCACTTTTAGCAGCTAACTCAAGTTCACATGCCTTAGCAATTTTAGTATCAAAGTCAATAATACCATCTTTGTCCTCTTCCAAGGGTTTTCTCCTCATGTTATACATAACGTAAGTTTTCTCAACAACGAGGGAAGCCGCTCGGTGCTTAAGTTCTTTTGTGAGTTGGGTTATCTTCACAGAAACGTTTTCCCAAGCGAATCTAACAGATCTAAGGCTAACATCAATGTCACGAACACTTGAGCTAAAGAGCCTATTATGCTCGATAGTCTTCTTATACTTCTACTCCAGCTGGGCATGTTTCACCCCCGCAACAACAAATTCTTCAGTTTTGGAGTTTAAAGCCGCCTTCAAGTTGGTCAATCTTTCAGCAGAGGCAGCCTCGCGGTCGGTTGTAGCAATAACATCATTATGTACTTCAGCTCATTTGGCCCGGGATTCATCAAATCTAACCCTCAGCAGGCCAATATCTTGGCTAAGGGTTACCAATTCTTGCTCGCTTTGCTGCAAACGAGTCTCCAACACATCGACCTCAACAACTTTGGCTTCAATTCCGATAGGCGAGTGATAGTTTGCTCCCACTCGGCCAAAAGCTAATCTCGTGTGGAGGTAAGTTCTTTTTTTTCCCGAATCAACCTTTGGAGGCCCTCGAAAGCAAGAAAGTTGGCCTACAAATAAAGAAAGGCAAACTCAGGATATTTTCAAGCTAAAACAGAAGAAATAACAAAGTAAGTAAAACATATACCATTGTGGCATTGTGCGTGGCATTATTCAACAAGCACTCTCTTGAGAAAGCCTGTATCTTTTCCCAATCTTTGTCTGAAGCCAAAGGTTTCAGATAATTAGCAAGTTCCACCGACAGGGATAGCAAATTGTATCCGGTGGAGACCAAGAGAGTAACGTTCCTCCTCCTTTGCAGATATTTAGAGGGGGCAACATAATTTTTCCCAAATTCTCATGAACTGGGAACTGGGAGAGGAACATCCTCTTCCCGAAAAGATACGGCCGGCGGAGATGATGTAGTTGTTGCTGATGGAAGAGTTGGTGAAGAAGAAGATGAAGCTGATGGCGATGAAGGGTGATAAGCAGCCGCGACAAACGCAGTGCTAGTTGTTGGTTGCTCGCCAATCGAAGGTGGTAGGGACATGGTACTCAGCCCCGCAATATCAAATACGGTGATTGGGACCCAAAAATGGGAGTTGGCATTTTAATACCATCTGAAACTTCCCCTAAAGTGCTGATATATTGTCCTCGGTTGGTGTAACTAACTTAATAGGTTGAGCATTCTGTTGAGTTGATGAGGATCGTTTCCTTCTATTTAGAGAAGCTTCCCCATCATTGTTTTCTCCATCATCGTCGATCATCATGGTGTATATGACCAGCCCGGGAGGAGGGCTAGTCACCATGACTTGCGAAAATGACTCGGGGGCAGTAGTCTTCGCCCTCTTATTCTTTTCCCCGGTCGCAAAGGAATGTCTTTTTTTGGTTTCTTGTCCTCCGACCGGGGACTCTATGAAGAAACAATTGTACACGAAGCAGGCCCGGAGAAACTTGTTTGAGTAAGCACCTCCTGAAGTAGCCTCACCCCTTCAGCAGGATCAGCCAAAATGTCCTCCTCGGGGACGACAACCGAGCATGAAGGTAGACATGATTTCAGAAAAAAGGGAAAAATGATCAATCAATTTCCTCGCGTAAAAAGCAAAGAAAAGACATGTCTAAGTTACCATGATTTTTGGCCTTCCAGCCGTATTTGAGGGCTAGTTCTTTCCATGTGCGGGTTTCAGACGTAGTAACGTAGAAGATCTTCTGGACCCATTGGACAAAGACTTCAACCCTAGATGAAACCCATCGAGTTGCTGAAACAGGCAAAATGAGGAGGATCAGTATGAATATGAAGGAATTTCTAATAAAAGAAATATTAAACAAGGAGCTTACGAGTGCGGCTCCATGATTACGAAAAGGAATAAGCCGCTGCCGGAATGATATCATTGGTGGAAACTGCAACGAACCATTCCATCCATCCACGGTTGTTGTCGTCATCCATGCTAGATAATAGAGCATGGTGGCCATGTTTGCTAAAGTTTATCATTCCCCCGTGGAAGACTTTGGGGGAATAGAGATTCATCATATGAGCTAAGGATATCTCAACTCCCGTCTCTTGGCACTAACACCGGAGACAAGCAATCGTCACTTGTGCAAAACATACTTGGTAGCGGATGAAAAACTCCGCAATTACAGAGTTAAGCTCCCCACTCAAAGAAAAGACCCCCAAAGTAAATGGATACATGTAAAAGTATGCAAAATCCTCCTTGGGTAGGGTTACTTGCTCTGTTAGATCAGGAGAATCAATGTCCAAATCTTGACAGCGGCAATCTTCCTTCAAAATAGAATCTAGAAGGACGGATGGAAGAAGAGTATCTGCCAACGGCCCACGTGCGAGGGATAGCTGAAGGAAATTTCTCTTCGAAGTCTTTTATTGTAACAAGAATTCTAACGATGATGGTGCCCACTGTTGTAGGAGCTGCATCCTCAACTTTGTTGTTGCTCTTTGGAATAAAAAGCCATTATATGTTATGAATGAAAGAAATTTTTTTTCGTTTGAAGAAAGTTAAAGAAAGGTTGAAGAACAATAAAGAGAGTTTTAGAGAGTTTGGAGAGTTATGGTGTATGAATGAAGAAGTTTGATGCAAATAAGTAATGGTTTAGGCGACAAAATTCGTGGCCATGATTACCTCGATAACCGGCAAAAGTTATACTGAATCGTGGGATAAAGCGTGTTTGGGGCAATAAATGCGGAGAGACATGCGTCTAATCAACCGTCAGAAACTTTTCAGAAGGAATCATAGTAGTTCCCGCCAAAAAGAGTGTATCTACCAACTTCTCGGTGACACAATGCTAGGTCACCGGAAAGCAGGGGGACTATTTGTATACGGTAAAATATGCTATGCTACGTGGCCGCTTAAGAGAGTGACACATGGAACCTAAGGTGGGGATAGTTAGAACCGAAGGCAATTATCCCATTTGTTACCGGAAAGAATGACACTCGTAAAGATGCAACAAATATCCGCTCCCAGAGTTACTATTCTTCGTGATTTTATCTTCATTTCAAGGCAAAGTATTGCGCATTTCTTTAATTATTTCATTATTTCAGGATCGAATTAATTTACTTATCTAGAAACCACGTATAAATTCAAATGTACCATTTTACGAGTAAATACTAGTATGTATTATTTCAAATTGTTTTATACAAACTATAAATTATCGACTACACAAGGTTCATTAGCAATAGAAATGACTTTATATAACACAAATGCAATATGGAAATCGGAAAAGTAATATGTAAACGGTTTCGTCTAATTATACACATAAGAACACACTATTAACCGGTAATAACCATGGGTAGTATTTTGGTTGAAATGAAGGACTTAGAGACGAAAATTTCCTTTCATAATAGAAAACCTGAGATTTGAAAATCAAAATTATAGAAGTTAACTTTGAAAAAATTTATCTGCAACTAGTGTTTACACTAACCTAAATGTGTATATCACACATGTCTTTACATTCAATATTATCACTAAATCATAGTTAACTATTACATATTTCAGTTCTCACCTTAATTAAAGGTATTTTATTGCATGCAAATGAAATGTGGAACCATAATCGAAATCGAGCATTTGTTTGAATACCTTATTTTATTTTTGATTTTTATTAAGTTTAACTAATTTTATTTTACATAACAACCGATAGCAAATTCTATAGGTATAGCTTTTTATGAACCAAAACTTAATCATGATAAATTAGTATGGTTTAGTAGTTATATATTGATTGAGCATTCTTTTTAATATAATGACTAATGATTGTGGACTTTTATGTGGCTATTTTTCCTTATTTAGTTAGCTATATAAAATTTATATTTCTCATTTTCATAAACTTACACTTTTATTTATAACTTAAACATAATTTTTAGTCTTGCTCACTGATACTTATATAAATAAAACATAATATTTATAACCTTACCGCTCATACTTGGACTTCCTTATCAGTGGTCAATGTTATTAAGCATTCTATTGAGACTTACACTGTATTTGTATTTATATTTTGTAAATATTAGTTAGGTTAGTTAGGGGCAATTTTGTACTTTCACCTAGTAGTTAGATATGTTGTATATACTCTGTACGTTGACACATTTTGGAATATACAAAAATCATTTCTCTCTTCTAGAATATTCCTCTTCTCCTCTCTCTCACCTGCTGATCCGTCAACTGCAGAAATCTTCACTATGAGAATACACGAGTTCAACATGGTATCAGAGTCTACGCTCTAGTTGTGAGATCGTCTATCGCGTCTTCCTCATCTCGTTGTTAATAGGAGTTTTTCTTTCGTTCCCAGTCCCAAATCGCGAAATCGAGAATTTAGGGTTTTTCGGATTCTCCGGTTAATCGACTGATTTTCGCTCATTTTCTTCACAATTGATTAGTATTACTCACTAATTTGAGCTGAATCATGGCCGCAGATAAGGATACTTCAGATACAACTAACCCTAATTTGGACACAACTAGTCCACTCTACATGCACCCGTTTGAGAGTGTTAGAACAATGCTAGTACCGGTAGTTTTCGATGGAACGAGCTATAGATTCTAGAAGAGAGATGTTCTCGGAGCACTTTTTGTAAAGAAAAAAGTCGGATTCATCACCGAAAAATGTAAGAAGTCGTTCTCCGATAATGCGAATTTTGACCAGTGAGCTCGATGCGATGACATGGTGACATCGTGGATTCTTAACTCACTCTCAAAGGACTTGGCAGATAGTTAGCAATACGTCAATGATGCCAAGGAGTTATGGCAGGAATTGGAGGATCGATAGGATCAAACCAACAGGGCAAAACTCTATCAGCTTTAAAAGGAGATAAATGACCTTAGTCAAGGTGCTTTGGACATCATAGGGTACTATACAAAAATAAAGATACTTTGGAAGGAACTAAACACTTTAAATGCCCACGAATAATATAGTTTTCAATGCACTTTTGGAGCCAAGGCAAACATGCACAAAGTTGAACAGGATCGCAGACTCATTAGTTCCTAATGAGACTTAATGAAGTTTATACAGTTGTGAGGGGTAGCATCTTAATGATTAATCCATTAACTATCATTGCACAAGCCTTCTCCATTCTAATTCAAGAGGAGAAGCAAAGAGAAGTCAGGACGAGTAACCAATTGGCCATGGAATCTGCATCACTCAATGCCAATGGGCCGGGTCAAAACACATTCAGAACCAACAATGCTCCACATAGACGGGGTATAGGGAACAACTCATTCAAAGGAAATGGAAATCACACACACAATAAATCAAGACCTTTATGTGATTATTGCAAGAAGCCAGGACACACAAGAGAAACTTGTTATAGGATACATGGATTTACACAAGACTTCAAGTTCACTAAGGGCGTAAATGTAGGGTCTGTTGCAAATGTTCAAATAGGTTAGGAAGAGTCATTTGGTAGAAGTATTGAAGGACCAGAGAACAAGAATCCAAACCAATGTGTGCCAGGTCTAACAAAGTAACAATATGGACAATTGCTGAACATGATAGAGACCTTCCAAGCTTGAAGTACAGGGGAGAATCCAAACAACATTGCTTTTGGAGTTGCAAACTTTGCAGGTTTTCTAGCTTGCTTTACTTATAAAGAGATTGCAGAAACAACTATGTGTAGATATTCTAAATCTATTGCTGACTTGTGGATCCTAGATAGTGGAGCCTCAAATCACATGACTTATAGAAAATCCTTTCTAACCAAAATCAAAACACTACCCTATCCATTTTTAGTTACCCTGCCTAATGGATACAGAGTCAAGGTGACAGAAATAGGAGATGCATTCCTTGGTCCTAGCTTCACTTTATTTAGAGTATTATATGTACCCAGTTTCAAGTTTAATCTCATTTCAATTCATTCATTAACTGTGCATCTAAATTGTATGGTTAACTTCAATAACTATCTCTGTCTAATGAAGTCCCATTCAATGAAGAGGCCTCTAAAAATTGGTAAGGTAAGAAGTGACATATACTTCCTCTGCTCAATGTGCCTTAGTCATGAATCCAAGTCAAATTTCATTTCTTCTTTCAACTTTGATATTTTCAAGCACTTTAGTTCATGTCTTCTTACATCTGTTAATACTGCAAGTAGAGTTGAGAGTCATCATCTTCATTCATCTGCATTTGATGATAAATCATCATGTCCACGTAATGTTGTAAATATGCTCCATTCAATCAATAAGACAGACTCTTATACTGTTAATTCCATTTCAATGTCTTCTATTATGTATCATGGAAATATTGTTGATCATTTGTGGCACAATAGGCTAGGACATGTAAATAAGGGGAATTTCCACAATACCTGTCAATTTTGCTCTTAGGCAGCCTTTTTTTTGCCCAATTGGCCCAATGGCTAGACAAACCAGACTTCCATTTGCCCATAGTACTAGCATTTCCACTAAGATCTTTGAACTAATACACTTGGATCTATAAGGTCCTTATTATATAAACAGACATGACAATCATAAATACTTCCGAACCTTAGTTGATGATTTTAGTAGATCAACCTGGACTCACTTGTTGAGCTGTAAAAGTAATGTTCTCCAAATACTCAAAGCCGTCATCTCTATGATAGAAAATCAGTTCAAAACCACAGCCAAAATCATTAGGTCTGACAATGGCCTAGAATTCGTTAATAATGAATCAATATCATACTTCTAAACCAAGGTGTGGTGGAGAGAAAACAAAAATACCTACTTGAGGCAGCCAGTGCATTACTATACCAATCCAAATTACCCATGAAGTATTAGGAGAGTGCATTCTCACTTCCACATATCTAATAAATAGATTTCCTTCCACAACTCTTAAAAACAAATGTCCTTTTGAGATTATATATGACAGTAAACCATATTATTCACATCTTAGGAGCTTTGGTTGCTTGTGTTATCTCACTACCTTGAATAAGGATAAGCTTGAACCAAGATCCACACCTTATGTGTTCATAGGATATCCCTTTGAGACAAATGGGTACAAGGTCCTAGACTTGACCACTAAGAGGATACATGTTTCCACGGATGTCCAGTTTCATGAAAATATATTTCCTTTTGCCACTAAATTTGAGTCAAGTCCTTCTAGCTTCCCTAGGTCATTTCCAAATTCCACTCCAACATGTATTAATCCTGATCCTTGTAGTTTGAGAGATAGTCACTTATCTGATAGGAATGCACACCCTTTTGATTCTATCACCGCTGACTCACCTAACAATTCACCTAACCTTACTACTTCACCTGAAAGGCATACACAACAATAGAATGATGATTCCACCCTCACCAACCAGTCAGATCTTGCACATTTGAGATGATCCTCCAGAACTCATACAACTCCCTCACACCTTAAGGAATATATTTACTACATACCAAATTTGTAGCCTAGCTCTTCCCAAATCAACCAATCTTTACTCACCACATCATTTCGTAATCAACCAAATTTGCAACCTAGCACTTCCCAAACCAACCAAACTTGACTCACCATATTATTTGCTAATAAGCACCATGTTGCATTCAATACTTTTAACCATGAAAGGCAACAGCTCTTGAGGAATATTTCACATGACTGTAAGCCAAACTCTTATGAGGAGGCAACTGTGAATCCTGCATGGCAGGCAACTATGACACAAGACTTTCAGGCCTTACACACTAACCATACTTGGGATTTAGTGCATTTACCTACAGGGAAAAAGGCTATAGGTTGCAAGTGGGTGTAAAAAATTAAGCACAAAGCTGATAGGAGCAAAGAGATATTCAAAGCCAGACTTGTAGTGAAAGGTTACACCCAAGAAGCAGGGATTGACTATACTGAGACATTCTCCTCAGTCGTGAAGATGACTACAGTAAGGACATTGGTCACCATTGCAGTAAAAAGGGGTTGGGGCCTTTACCAACTGGATGTAAATAATGCTTTCCTCCATAGAGACTTGCATGAAGAAATATACATGGAGATTCTATAAGGTTTGATGGTAGATGATAGTAAGCTCGTATGCAGGCTCAGAAAATCTCTATATGGGCTCAAACAGGCTAGCAGATAATGGTATGACAAATTGACAAAATCCTTATGCTCAAAAGCTTTTCAGCACCCAACTAGTGACTATTCACTCTTCTATAAGAAGGAGAGATCTTCAGTGGTAGTGTTTGTAGCAGTCTATGTAGATGATGCGATCCTGACTAGCAATGACCTAGAAGAGAGAGAAAGACTGAAGACATTCCTGCACAATCAATTCAAGATCAAAGACTTACGGATATTACATTACTTTTTGGGTCTGGAAATACTTTATCAAGCTAATAGAGTCCTGATGTCTCAAAGGAAGTTCACCAATGATTTGTTGAAGGAGTATGGTTGCTTAGGCTACACTACTGTGTCATCTTCTCTTGATTCCACAATCAAGTTGAAGGCTGGAGAAGGAGCCTAACTCTCATACCCAATGTACTACAAAAAATTGGTTGGAAAGCTCAATTTCCTCACTAACACAAGATTGGATATAGCATACAGTGTTCAACACTTGAGCCAGTTTATGCAAGTCCCAAGGGATCCACATTTGAATGATGCTTTCTTGTCCTAAGGTACCTGAAGCAAGACTCTACATTGGGAATTTTTCTGTCCAAGGATCCCAATTATGGGCTAAGGGCTTATTGTGACTCAGACTGGGCATCTTGCCCTGATTCAAGGAAGTCGGTTAGTGTCTATATTGTCTTACTTGGTGAGAGCCCCATTAGCTGGAAGTCCAAGAAGCAGAGTACATTATCACTATCCTCTATTGAAGTAGAGTACATGTCAATAAGGAAAGTGGTCGGAGAATTAGTGTGGGTAAAAAGGTTGATGGAGGAACTAGCAGTGATTTGCAATGATCCTATCCCTGTGTTTTGTGAAAGTATGGCAGTTGTTCACATTGCAAGAAATTCAATTTTTTATGAGAGGACTAAACACATAGAGGTAGACTGTCACTTTATGAGGTACAAGATTCAAGATGGTCTTATTACGTTACACCATATATCCACCAATACACAATTAGCTGATATCTTAACCAAGTCTCTCACAGGGATTAACCATTCTGCTATTCTTGGCAAGTTGGCTGTGAGCGCCTCACCTCCAACTTGAGGGGGGGGGGGGTATTGAGACTTACACTGTATTTGTATTTGTATTTTGTAGTCAATGTTAGTTAGGATAGTTAGGGGTAGTTTTGTACTTTCACCTAGTAGTTATATATGTTGTATATACTCTGTACATTGACACATTTTGGAATATACAAAAATCATTTCTCTTTTCTAGAATATTTCTCTTCTCCTCTCTCTCACCAGCTCATCCGTCAATGGTGAATATCTTCACTGTGAGAACACACGAGTTCAACACACCTGGTCACAAGTTTTAAGATAATAGATGCCGTGTACCGCTCGTTCAATTTTGGAACGTAAGATTTGGTGTGGGATTCGAGGAGTTCGGTTGAGTTTTGGCATCACATGAGGCATTGATAAGTTCAGCTGCTGCCAACTACCAATTCTAGAAGCCCACCATTGTTGAAGCCACCAACCCATTCTAGAAGCCACCATTGTTGAAGCCTCCATTGTTGAATGAAGAATTCAACCACCTTCTTTAAGGCTATAAATAGAGCCTTATGTTTTACACAGAAATATCAATCCAGAGAGATTGAAATACAATCCAGGAAGAGATTGTGAGAACAAAAAGAGAGTTTGGTGAGGTTTTTTGTAGAGAGAAATTCTTGGTGTAAATTCTCTATAATTCTATTCTTGTGAAATAGAGTTGTTTTTCCTCCCAAATAATCTTCATATTGATCCGAGAATCACAACAAGTGGTATCAGAGCCTTCGATTCTGTGTTCATCGAGAAATATCGGAACACTGAAAATTTCAACCCGGATTTACGTTTTTCGAAAACGTGATCTTCGGTGTGTTTTGATCATTTCATTAGATTCCTTGAGTCGATACGAATTCAACGCAATTTTCCGGAGGCCAAACAAAGCTAAAACGAAGAAGTTATGGCAATTTTTTTCTTCTGCCCAAGGAAGAAGATGATGAATAGTAACTGCCCAGTCACCGCCACATCAACATCCAGTCAGAGGCACGTCAGCATCCAGTCAGCGCCACGTCAGCATCCAGTCAGTGCCACGTCAGCATCCAGTCATCGCCACGTCAACATCCAGTCATCGCCACGTCAGCATCCAGTCAACGCCACCTCAGCATCCAGTCAACATAAAATTTTTAGAAATTTATGAAATAACCCCTGAAGTTACTGAAAATATAAATCTGCCCCACAAGTTCAGTATATTTTCGATTTAACCCCAAAAGTTTGGTGTAAATTTTGAAAATTTTCTGGAGGCCCTATTTTGACCCAAGAAGAGTCAATCCTACCATTTTTCACCATTCCGGACGTGTTGGTGAGTTCCGTTTGGTGATATTCTGCTCCAAAAGTTTGACCAAGCCATTTTAAAGACATAATGGAAGAGTCATCATCATCTGGAGCTATGATAAAGCTTACTGCCACAAATTACACATTGTGGAGACCTCAGATGGAAGATCTCCTCAGTTGTAAAGATTTGTTTGATCCCATAGAAGCAAAGGGTAGGAACCCCGATTCCACCAAAGAAGCAGAGTGGAAGAAACTAAACAGAAAAACTATCGGTCAAATTCGACAATGGATTGACGATAGCGTTTTTCATCATGTTGCACAAGAGACAGATGCGTATGCCCTCTGGGTGAAGTTAGAAGGGATGTATCAAGCCAAGACCGCTAGGAACAAAGCCTTGTTGATGAGGCGTTTGGTAAATTTGAAGTTAAAGCACGGAACTTCAGTTGCCGAGCATACCAGTGAGTTTCAGAGCTTGATAAATCAATTATCGTCTGTTGACATGCCGCTCGGGGATGAGATGCAAGCCCTACTACTTCTTAGTTCTCTTCCTGATAGTTGGGAGACGCTGGTAGTCTCTCTCAGTAATTCAGCTCCTAGTGGAAATCTGACCATGTCTATGGTTAAAGATGCCTTATTTAATGAAAAAGCCAGAAGAAAGGACATCGATCATGGTGAGTCGCATGCCCTTATTACAGAAAGAGGGAGACAACAAGAAAGAAGTCAAGATAAGAGGAGAGGCAGAAGCAAGAGTAGGGGAAAATCCACGGATGGTAGGAAGTCATCATATGCGTGCTACCACTGTGGAATAAAGGGCCATTTAAAGAAGAACTGCAGAAAATTGCATAAGGAGAAGGAGCAGTTGAAGCAAAAGGATGGAGATGCATTAGTCACTACCCACAGAGAGGTAGCCATTTGTTCCATCCAAGAAGAGGCATGCCTTCACGTCTCAAGTCAAGAAGAAAACGAATGGGTGGTAGATACTGCAGCATCATACCATGCCACATCCCGAAAAGATTTCTTCACAACATACAAAGCAGGAGACTTTGGAGTAGTGAAGATGGGGAACACTTCTTCCTGTGAGATAGTTGGAATTGGTGATATCAAAATACAAACAAATATCGGGAGTACAATGATATTGAAGGATGTCCGTCATGTGCCAGAACTTCGTCTAAACCTAATATCAGGTATAGCTCTTGACAAACAGGGCTATGAAAGTTATTTCGGAAAAGGCACATGGAAATTGCTGAAAGGGGTTATGATTCTCGCTCGAGGACATATTTGTGGCAACTTATATAAAACTCATGTGAAGGTATGTTCAGACAGCCTCAATGTTATGGAAAAAGAGGCGTCTCAAAACCTGTGGCACCAGAGACTCGGTCACATGAGTGAAAAGGGGATATCAATTCTAACGAAAAAGCAACTTATCAGAATGGACAAGAATGCTGCTTTAGACCCTTGTAATCATTGCTTATTCGGAAAGCAACATAGAGTCTCTTTTACATTTTCTTCAACCAGAAAATCAGAGTTACTCAGTCTGGTACACTCTGATATTTGTGGTCCCATGGAGGAGAAGTCACTTGGCGGCAATAGGTATTTTCTGACTTTCATTGATGATGCTTCTCGAAAGGTGTGGGTGTACTTCTTAAAGACAAATGACCAGGCTTTTGATTATTTCAAGATATTTCATGCCATGGTAGAGCGTGAAACGAGAAGGAAATTAAAATGCCTTCGCTCAAATAATGGAGGCGAGTATACTTCCAAGGAGTTCGATTCCTATTGCAAGAGACAAGGGATTCGACATGAAAAGACGGTCTCACGCACCCCACAACACAATGGAGTAGCCGAGAGAATGAACCGGACAATTATGGAAAGAGTCAGAAGTATGATCAGTATGGCAAAGCTGCCTAAGCCATTCTGGGGAGAAGCTGTTCGCGCCGCTTGCTATCTAATCAACCGGTCACCATCAGCCCCGTTGAATTTTGAGGTTCCAGAGAAAATATGGTCGGGTAAGAATCCCTCATATTCTCACTTAAGGGTATTCGGTTGTTTAGCACATGCACATGTATCCAAGGAGCTCAGGAAGAAGCTTGATGGTAGAACTATACCATGTATCTTCATAGGCTATGGAGATGAAGAATTTGGGTATAGATTATGGGATCCAATACAGAAGACGGTGATCAGAAGTATGGATGTTGTATTCCACGAAAACCAGATAATTGAAGACATTGAAAAGCCCACAATATCTTATGAAAGAGGTTCCAGTGCCCAAAAAGTTGGTCCAGATCCACTACCATTGCAGTTTGACACAAATAGCATGGGGGAGCATGAAGCAGTACCAGAAGCAGAACAGGAGGATGTTTGGCAGGGGGAGGCACAAACCCCTCAGGAAACTACAGAACCATCACAGGGGAACGATGATGGTACACATCTTGAAGCTAATAATCAACAACCTCGTCGATCTGAACGAGGTCAGATTCCATCAACTCGATACCCAGAAACCGAGTATATTCTACTTTCTGAAGATGGAGAACCAGAGAGTTTCCATGAAGCTATATCTCATACGGATAAAGAAAAATGGCTGCAAGTAATGACCGAAGAGATGAACTCTTTACAGAAAAACAACATTTATGAGATTGTGAAACTTCCACAAGGAAAGAAGGTACTGAAGAGTAAATGGGTATTCAAGCTAAAGAAAGATGGCAGCGGAAAGGTGGTGAAGCACAAAGCCCGGTTAGTAGTCAAAGGATTCCTACAGAAAAAGGGAATTGACTTTGATGAAATATTTTCACCAGTTGTAAAATTGACTTCAATCCGCATCATCCTTGGATTGGTAGCCAGTTTGAATTTGGAGCTTGAACAAATGGATGTCAAGACAGCATTTCTTCATGGTGATCTAAATGAAGAAATCTATATGGAGCAGCCGGAAGGTTTTGAGGTTTCAGGAAAAGAAAACCTCGTCTATAAGCTTACGAAAAGTTTATATGGCCTAAAGCAAGCACCGAGGCAGTGGTACAAAAGGTTTGACTCATTTATGGTAAGTCAAGGATATAAAAGGACTGCTGCAGATCAGTGTGTTTACATTCAGAGATTTTCGGATGGCAATTTTGTTGTACTTCTACTTTATGTAGACGACATGTTGATCGTCGGACAAGATGCAACAAAAATTAGACAGTTGAAGAAAGAACTCTCTAAGTCCTTTGAAATGAAAGACTTAGGTCCAGTTCAACATATTTTGGGATTGCAGATAACTCGAGATAGGAGAAACAAGAAGTTATGGCTATCTCAAGAAAATTACATTGAACGGGTGATCAAACGGTTCAATATGAGTAATGCCAAACCGGTAGGTGTCCCTTTGGCAAATCACTTCAAGTTGAGCAAGAGTTTGTGCCCCTCATCTAAGAAAGAGATTGAGGAGATGTCTACAATTCCATATTCTTCAGCAGTTGGAAGCCTGATGTATGCCATGGTTTGCACGAGGCCAGATATCGCACATGCGGTAGGTGTGGTAAGTCGTTTTCTTTCTAACCCTGGAAAGAAACATTGAGAGGCAGTTAAGTGGATTTTCAGGTATCTTAAAGGTACTTTAAAATCAAGTCTGTGCTTTGGGGGAGCTGATCCAGTCTTGGAAGGCTATACAGATTCAGATATGGCCGGAGATCCTGATGGAAGAAAATCAACCTCAGGATATGTTTATACTTTTGCAGGGGGAGCTGTGTCATGGCAGTCAAGATTGCAGAAGTGTGTTGCACTATCCACAACTGAAGCAGAGTATATTGCTGTAGCGGAAGCTGGAAAAGAAATGTTGTGGCTAAAGCGGTTTCTCCAAGAACTAGGGATAAATCAAACAGAGTATAAGATACATTGTGATAGTCAAAGTGCAATTGATTTAAGCAAAAACTCAATGTATCATTCTCGGACAAAGCACATCGACATTCGCTATCACTGGATACGCGAGGTGATGAATCAACAACTGTTGAAACTAGTGAAGATCCATACGAAGGAGAATCCAGCAGACATGTTAACAAAGGTGGTCACTCAAGAAAAGTTAGAGCTGTGCAGAGACATAGTTGGAATAACTTTCAAATAGTAGCTGCGTTGGAATGCAGCTGAAGGGGGAGAATTGATAAGTTCAGCTGCTGCCAACTACCAATTCTAGAAGCCCACCATTGTTGAAGTCACCAACCCATTCTAGAAGCCACCATTGTTGAAGCCTCCATTGTTGAATGAAGAATTCAACCACCTTCTTTAAGGCTATAAATAGTGCCTTATGTTTTACACAGAAATATCAATCCAGAGAGATTGAAATACAATCCAGGAAGAGATTGTGAGAACAAAAAGAGAGTTTGGTGAAGTTTTTTGTAGAGAGAAATTCTTGGTGTAAATTCTCTATAATTCTATTCTTGTGAAATAGAGTTGTTTTTCCTCCCAAATAATCTTCATATTGATCCGAGAATCACAACAGGCATAACCAAAAATCAGCAGAACACTAGCCTGCAACTCCTAGTGTGCGTTGTTCCTGGCATCACACTAGGGGGCCATGCACCAGGAGCTACGACACGGCTGGATCACGAAAGGAAAAAGCAGCCTGAGCCGCGGTGCACCCAGACCACGTGCGGTCCAAGTGCATTTCTTAGCGCGACGAGCCTGGATCCTTTTGAGGCCAATTTTCAGAATACTATAAATAGGCAGTGATGCCACTTAAACCTAGTCTTTTTCATTGTGATTAATGTGGAGCTTGTGGATGGAATTTCAACTTTAAGATTTGGATAGAGGTAATGATTCTACAAAATCCTATGTTCTTATACTTGATTTTAGTAAGATTTCATCTATAGATTCATGAGATTGAAAGCTTGAATTGGGGGTTTGACCTAACTTCCTAAAAGGGTGTGATGATTTCACTTAATAATTGGACTTCAAAATGAGATTCTACACATAGATTTGAAATCACAAGGTTATGAATAATCAGATTTGAGATTTGCTCTGGGTTTGGCTAGTTTGACTTAGTGCTGACTTTAACCATTGACCCCAATCTTGACTTGTCCTAAAAATTTCAAAAATGGTTCACCTAGACTAATTTAGACAAACTATTTTATATTTTGTATAGATTAAGGTCATTGAATGTCGTCTTTGTAGACTTTGGCATTTCAAGAGAGTTGGAGGTTTGACTAATTTTAAGGCAAGTAAGACTTTAGCTTCTCGAATACTTGCTTTTATGATGTCATGATCTAAAAGTTGCATGAATGCTTTCAAACGCCTAGTATATTGATTATTGAGGGAATGTGTACTAGGACATATATACAGTTTTCTCAGCTTATATAATTATATGCTATATACCGACTACCGAGGTGTTTCTCTCTCTTAGTTGAGTTACTAAGCATGAGGTATATTTTATGACAATTGAGCTACGAGGTTGCTCTAATGGTAAGCAACTTTTACTTCCAATCAAGAGCTTGTGAGTTTTAGTCTCCCCAAGAGTAAGGTGGGAAGTTCTTGGAGGGAAAGATGTCAGGGGTCTATTTGGAAACAGCCTCTCTACCCCAGGCAGAGACGGACCCACATGAAGCGGAGAGGGGTCACCGGAACCCGTGTATATATATATTTGTTTATATGACGAGGACCCCTTAAACAATTGAGCGTTCTGCATTTATTGCCTAGCAAAGTAATAACACGACTTGGGTTCGAGACCCAATACTACCGTTTTTTCCCATTTTATTCTTTTTCTCTTTGAATTCCGGATAGAATAACTTGGTTTTTTCTCTTTATCTTTTCTAAGTTTATTAACAACTATTTAGCACTAGTCCATAGTAGACAACTTCTACACAAAATTGTTTGAAACTCCTTTTGAGAAATATCTTTCTAGACATCGAAAAGATAATAGAGAGACATAAAAATATATCAAAGGAAATTGGAAGGGGAATAAGATATTTCATTAACATGAAGCCAATCATCTTCTTTATCTTGATAATTAAGTTTATAAGCATTACCATTTTCTCGATATGTATAAAAATAAGTAATTCAATAAAAAAAATTCCACAAGGGTAAAATAAAAAAACTCTAAAAATCACTCCGCCTTCAAGGATCACTTCGCCAAAGTAGCAGACATCTGTCGATTCAACAACAGTGACTGAGACTCTACTTGAACTGCTTAATAGACCTTTAATCCTGATCTTATTCGACTAAATTTTTGATATTTTTGAACATCAACCTTTCGGTCACTGACTCAAAGTCACTAAGTTTTCAAGGAGTTAGCACGTCAGATTTTGTCATTACTAGCTGACATATCTATGTCAATGGCGGTGCCCTCGCTGCGCTCAAATCCTGGGTCCGCCTCTGACCCCAGGGTAGGGGTAAGGTCTGCGTACACACTACCCTCCCCAGACCCCACTAAGTGGGATTATACTGGGTTGTTGTTGTTGTTGTTGAGCTATGGCATGCTAGTTTACATTGTTTAGGAAGCATGTTGTGATGTGTGGCATTGCCTACTATGTTGAGACTCACAGCATGACTTTTCTCTTATATTTTGATATTATTTACCCTGCATGCATTCATTTGTTGTGAGACGCTGCTAGCATCATACGCCGCCTATGGTCTACCACCAGTTAGTGCACAGTGTGTTTACAACCATAGTGGTCTGCTATCAGTTATGGCACTGATGGTTAGGAACAGTATAACCATTGTTGGCTATGAACAGACTGTTTACTATCACTATCATACGGTTTAATGAAACATATAGTCCAACACAAGTAAGAGTGTGCCCTATTGACGGACTGCTGCTATGCATAGGTGACACTATAGGATATTGTTTATAAGTTATATTGTGTATATCTGCTACTTTCATTTATACATACATTATTGACAAAATGTATATTAAGACCTTGATCATATTATGCATGGCATTTTCAGAGACTTCTTGTTATTTTTGCCGTGTGCAGATCCTACCACTAGCACAGCTGCCGGGCTATCTTGATCTCACTTGAGACCGTCGGATCGTGGCGGCACCCCCTTCTCTATCTATTTTAACCATTTCAGTTATTTGGGGCTGTGTCCCTAGACGTTATCCAGATCTTTCCCAAGTCGTTCCTTGACTATATTATGGGTATCATTGTATCTCGTTTTAGACTTTTACCATGTGTGGGTATTTGATATTATCTATGATATGTATTTGAGTTGAGATAGTATTTGCATTTTTTACAATGCTTTTGCCATACCCATATACTAATATTTGAAATAGTACAAAATTCATTTTGATTAAAACAAAGATAAATTAATATCCTAGATACACTATCTAGCAAAGGAAGAAATGAAGCGAGCATATTTTGATTAAAGCTACGACTGGTACTAGTAATATTTAGGCTCATTTTGAGAACTTCCATGTCCTTTGGAGCACTATTAATTATTATTAATATAATTGCTACTTTAACCCCCCCCCCCCCCCCCCCAAAAAAAAATATTTAATTCGAAATAATACCTTATCATCTTCTAACAGTCGTAGGATTTCGTTGAGATTTCTTGTTGGCGTTGACTGGCCTTCTATTGATGGTCCTGGGATGTACTCCATTTTTTTCACCTGGTTATTTTGTACCATCAAACTGGATCCAAAATTTTGTCCCATTTTTTTAAGCTCGCAAAGTTGATCTAGCATGTTTCGTGCTTGAGCGGAGATTTGGGTGCGAAGGCTGCATTTTGGACAACATTTATATGCAAGAGTTTTAGCCGCTACAATGCTTCCTTGCATAGATTTCCATTTATTCTCTAGCTCTTGAACATCTTCGTCTATCCACTTGAGAACTTCTGGTTTTGGTTTATAGCCTTGATCTCTCTCAGCTCCTTTCACCTTCCCTTTGATTTCATCTCTAAAAGTTATTAGCTTCTCCATTTCCTTCGTTAGATTTTCAATATTTGATGAGAAATGGAGGGTATCTTCAATCTTTGGACAGATGC
The DNA here is from genome assembly GCF_000715075.1 of Nicotiana tabacum. Lineage (NCBI taxonomy): Eukaryota > Viridiplantae > Streptophyta > Magnoliopsida > Solanales > Solanaceae > Nicotiana > Nicotiana tabacum. Next base: position 6,331,327 of record NC_134084.1, on the reverse strand, counting down.
ATTTAGCCGCAAACTTTCCCACCTCAACTACAAAGCCTGATACAACAGAAATCAGTAGATCCATTGAACTGTTGTTAAGGTAAAGAAATGAATGTTTATGAGAATGCTAATGATGCTCTCAACCAATATGATCAAACGAAGCTAAACTGACTAGTTCTTCTTTCTTTAAGTACTATTCTTAAGGAAATCCTTCATCAATTTTTAAATTGTTGTTGTGGAGCCTCTTCAATCTTGCTCAGATGGAGAAGAATGATTCCTTTTATTTTAAGTAACTACTTTAGACAGCCGTTTTTGTTTCTCACTAAATAACTCAAAAAAATTCGTCGGTCCGTAGACTGTAGTAGTTTACAACAACAACAACCCAGTAAAAGTAAAAATCCAGCTAATGGGGTCTAGGAAGGGTAGTGTGTACGCAGACATTACCCCTACCCCGAAGAAGTAGAGAGGCTGTTTCCGAAAGACCCTCGGTTCAAGAAGACAAAAAGACAAAAGGAGACAATATCAGTACTGATGATAAGCTATAATTGTATTTTAGTCGCTTATTACACTCTAATTTACTGCACTTTAATTGAGTTTGAGCTTTAATCGCTAGTGTTTTTCACTAATTGTATGTTTTGTGCCTTGTAGGAGTGATTCCGAGCTATGTAGATATTATGGAGTGAATTCAAGTGATTTGGAGCTTTGAAGTCTGAGTAAAAGCCCAAGGAATCAAGTCGGGATCGTGTTCGGGGATCAACGGATGATAGTTAAGAACGAAATGAAGACTCGAGCGGTCATACGGCGCATTGTCTAGTAAAATGCATGTAATGTTTTGCTCAGAACTCCGTTTGGGCTTCACAATATATCGTTGGAAAGTCATTTAAAAGGGCTACAACTTTTGTGTTTTACATTTTCGCAAATTCTCACTACCGTGCTGCATGGGTAGCCGCAGCGTGCGGCGCAGTAGTGTAAAAACTGGCCTGACAAGAAAAATGCAAGGTTGCTGATAATTTCCACTAGCGTGCCGCATGGTGCGGCGTGCCTGTACAAATTTCACAGAGCCGGAGTCCTATTTCGTGCAGGAGAAGGTGTTTTCGTCTGGGGCCGACCCTACTTGGTATATATACGTGAAAAAAATGTTATTTTGGAGATATCTAACAGATGTTTAACACATCTTAAATCTAGGGACACACTTTAGACGTAGAGGAACACAAACCATGCTTGGAGGAGGCTCTTAACTCGTTTTTCTTCTCTTTTCTTCTTTTAGTTTCATAGTTTATTAGTTCTAGAGTTTTGGGGTGCTACATGAACGTTGTAATTTGAAGCTTAAATTGTTCTAATTATTTTATCATATTGGTTTATTTATTCAATGTTGCGCTTAATTATTTGATTGTTTGATCATTAATTGAATACTATCTACGAATCTAGGATTGAACTCGGGAGAGAGAATTCTAGATTGCATATAAGATTGAGTAGAGCAAGATCTTAACTCTGGGAGGGGGGGACGGATTTGCAGTCAGGATAGGAATATACCTAATCGCCTTGCTTGGTTACTATGCATGAATTATTAATGCGTTCTTGTTAATCCTAATTCCATAGGAATATAGGCGTTAGGTTAGCTTGAATAAGCGAGTTGTACTTCGGGAGAAGGCTACGAGCAATATTAACCCTGTCAACCAATAAACCAGATAAATTAATTAGACGATTTAAGTGGAAAACTCAACGGGATTGTTAGCTAACCCATAACTTTATAATATTCTCTATCATTAAATTCGTCTCTATAATTCGCCAACTTATTTTCTTTGATCACTTAATTTATTACTCTAGATTAATTTTAGTTAAATATTCGTACCGAGTTGTGTGCACCATCTCCTTCCTGTACTATTTGTGATGGAAATTGGAATAATTGTCCTAAGTGTTGTTATCCTACTCCAATCCCTTCTTATGTTTATCCTAATAATTCTTGAGAGGTTGACAGGAGTAACGAATTGGATGATGTTGAACATAATGTTCGCATTCTTTATATGCGCATGAAATTATTAGAGGAATATGGAGGTTTCCGTGAGAAAATTACGAATGAGATACAACACTTTATAGAAGGAAGAGTTGAACTGGGACAAGAGATCGATCATTTTGGCAAATCTATTTGCGACTTGGAAGCTCAGTTGAGTGCAAAGGTTGATGCATGTAATGCCTAGCAATTTAGTGATGAGTTGTGTGAAGCTGAAAAAGATCTTCTAGGCCAAATTGAGGAGCTAAAACGAGAATATCAATTATTAGACCATGTTCTTGTGGATGACGCTGAGGTTGAGGAAGTATATATTGTTGAGGATGTCAAAAATAATACAGTTTTGGAGTTGGGGCGTGTTTGTCCTCATTCTAATCATTTTTCTGCATTATGGTTGGATGGAAACATGGAGATCGAGCCTTTGGAGAGATGTATAGATGAAGAACAAGACCCTTATATTCTAAAATTTATCACACCAAAAAGACAAAACGACATCCCTCACTTAAAAGCCAAGAAGTGCAAGATGCGATATTATTTACTTAGTTTTTTTATTTTCATACCACCACCTCATGAACATGACAGAAAAATTGATGCAAAATTGGGGGCACAATTCATATCTTCTAAGTGGAAGGAAAAGTGGTGAAAGTGATGGCGTCGTGCCGCGACGTTAAATCAAGCGCTTGTTCGGAGGCAACCCAATTCTATTTTTTCCTTTATCTTTTGTTTATTTTTTTCTATTTTATTGTGTTATAATTTGTAGTGTTATTTTAGTGTTTTGTAGGAATAGGAGCATGGAATCAAAGCCTATAGGCATGTGAAAAATCGAGCAGGTGTTTGAAACTGAGTGTGAGGTACCCACACAAAGGATCATACCTGGGAGAAGTCTGATTATCTCGTGAGCAGCTTATTCTTCATCCTTTGGCCTACCAGGGAGTCTCTTTTACCCTCTTGTTATTTATATTGTGCATTGAGGACATTGCACAATTTTAAGTGTGGGGTAAGGAGATTGTTTGGGCGATTTTCTATGTTATCTTAGCTTAGTTGTAGTACTCGTTATTAGTATAGTAGTTTTTGTTAAAATAAAAAAAAAGTAGAAAAAATTGGACTTTTCCCGATGATAGATTTCCTAGACAGTTTTCTTGAGGGATTTAAGTCTAAAGAAAAAGGAAAAAAAGATTTTCTTTGTAGGTAGGGTAGCAATTCTCCCTTGGTTTTTCTTTGTGCCGCGGTTCTTTTTCAAGGGTTTTGTTTGAACCGGGTGTAGGTAATTTTTTTTAGGAGAGAATCTATAGTGATGTGAATTGAATTGAAGTAATATCTTTTAACTTTGTCATGCCTTGAGAATAGTGACTACTTTGGTTGTGACGCTTAGGCTCAATTTTTGACTTTTGTATAAGTACCTTAAATTGTATGATCTTAACTTTGCTTAACTTCTTTGACTAGAGTGTCTTGATGAGTCCAATCCCGAGTGAGTTATGTGCCATGTATGTGTAAGGTTTTGTGTTATTCTGTGCATTGCATTTGATGTCTAGAACTTGCCCCGTGTGTTTGCAAAGCGAAATAGTAGTTTTGTTCAGTCTTGGAAGTGATATAGGCGTTTCTTTGTTTAGCCTATATATATATATATTACCCGCCTAATTGTTATGTATCATAGTTAACCCCTTTGAGTCTGTAATCATGTTTCTTTGGCAACCACATTATAAGCCTTACCCATTTGTTTGAGTTAACCATCTATTTGAACCTTTTCACCTCTCAATGAACACTTGAATTGTTATGAACTTTGTAAAAGTTAAAGTGTAGGGTGGTTGGTTTGGCTTTTGAGTGGAACTAATGAAATAAGGAGAAAGGTGCACTATTTTGAAAAAGTAAGAGCCACATGAATTGTAAATAAAAAGATAGTTGTATTGCTGTGAAAATATTCTGTGATAGTGGTGACTCTTAATATAATTATGCTTAAAGAAGTGGGGAGTTAATATATATTGATGTGAAGGTGGAGTTATGGTTTGACATAAGTGTGGGGTTTTCAATGTTAAAGTGTATGTATTAAAGTGCTTAGGGAGGCGTAGTCACTACTATATCTAAATGTATCCTACTCGTCCCGCAGCCTATATTACAACCAAATAAAGTCCTACTTGATCCTAGACTGAATGAGCTCGATTAGTAGAGTAGTACACTACGAGCAAGCCTATGGTGCATCTTTTGTGGCATATGAATGTTATTTCTGAGAGTGGGTGAATTCTTTCTATCTTGAGTTCCTAAGTGTTCTTAAATTTTATTGTGTGGAACTACTCTCTTTTGTTGTGTGAGGACACTTGATTCATGAAGGAAAGGTAATTTTAGTGACCTCTATGTTAGAGTAAGTGGGTGAGTTGCGAATAATGCGTGGTACTTGTGAGTCAAATCTTGAGGTAAAGATGTTACACTTGTGCTTAGTCTATTTTAAATATTCTTGGTGTGATGAGTTAGGAGAATTTTTTAAAAATGTTGTGTCTATATAAAGTGTAGTTTGATTGACCGAGGACCAGCAATAGTTTCAGTGTGGGGTATTGGTGATAGGCTATAATTGTGTATTTTAGTCGCTTATTACACTCTAATTTACTGCACTTTAATTGAGTTTGAGCTTTAATCGCTAGTATTTTTTACTAATTATGTGTTTTGTGCCTTGTAGGAGTGATTCCGAGCTATGTAGATATTATGGAATAAATTCAAGTGATTTGGAGCTTTGAAGTCTGAGTAAAAGCCCAAGGAATCAAGCTGGGATCGTGTTCGGGGATCAACGGATGATAGTTAAGAACGAAACGAAGACTCGAGCGGGCATACGACGCATTGTCTTGTAAAATGCACGTAACATTTCGTTCAGAACTCCGTTTGGGCTTCACAATATATCATTGGAAAGCTATTTGAAAGGTATACAACTTTCGTGTTTTATATTTTCACAAATTCTCAATACCTCGATGCATGGGACGCCGTAGCGGGTGCCGCAGCAGTGTAAAAACTGGCATGACAAGAAAAATGCAAGGCTGCTGATAATTTCCACTAGCGCGCTGCATGGTGCGGCGCGCCTGTACAAATTTCACAGAGCCGGAGTCCTATTTCGTGCAAGAGAAGGTGGTTTCATCTGGGCCCGACCCTACTTGGTATATATATATATATATATATATATAAAAAAATGTTATTTTGGAGATATCTAACAGATTTTTAACACATCTTAGATCTAGGGACACACTTTAGACGTGGAGGAACACAAACCATGCTTAAAGGAGGCTCCTAACTAGTTTTTCTTCTCTTTTCTTCTTTTAGTTTCATAGTTTATTAGTTCTAGAGTTTTGTCGTACTATATGAACGTTGTAGTTTTAATCTTGAATTTTTCTTATTATTTTATAATATTGGTTTATTTATTCAATCTTGCGCTTTATTATTTGATTGCTTGATCACCAATTGAATACTATCTATGAATCTAGGATTGAACTCAGGAGAGGGAATTCTAGATTGCATATAAGATTGAGTAGCGCAAGATCTTAACTCTTAGGGGGAGGGGGCGAATTTGCGGTCAGAATAGGAATATTCCTAATCGCCTTGCTTGGTTACTATACAGGAATTATTAATGCGTTCTTGTTAATCCTAATTCCATAGGAATATAGGTATTAGGTTAGCTTGAATAGGCGAGTTGTACTTCGGGAGAAGGCTACGAGCAATATTAACCCTGTCACCAATAAACTAGATAAATTAATTAGACGATTTAAGTGGAAAACTCAACGGGATTGTTAGCTAGCCCATAACTTTAGAATATTCTCTATCATTATATTCGTCTCTATAATTTGCCAACTTGTTTTCTTTGATCTCTTAATTTGTTACTCTAGATTAATTTTAGTTAAATATTCATAATTTAGGATTCGCTTGAATAGATTGATTGTTTGGTTTAATTTAGTTGATAGCTAATCACAAGTCCCTATGGGTACGATATCTGGACATACAATCCTATGTTACTTGTCGACCACGTATACTTGCGTGTGCGTTTGGGAGCAGCAGTACCACCACAGAAATCATAGGAAAAATAGAGCATGAAATCCAGAAGAGATGCAAAGCAAAAGCGATAGCTAGTAAATAGGCCAGACACTATTAAAACAAAATAGTAAGACACAACATTGCCACTAGCGATCTTATACAAAAACCCTGCCAGACTAGTCTTACAAAGGTACATAGTAAGGCAAGACTCAACTACCTCCTAACCTACAATCATAATACTCGACCTCCACATCTTCCTATCAAGTGTCATGTTCTCGAAAATCTGAAGCCTCGCCATATCCTGCCTAATCACCTCTCCCCAATACTTCTTAAGCCGCCCTCTACCTCTTTTTGTGCCCTCCACAACTAGCCGCTCACACCTTTTTACCGGAGCATCTGGGCTTCTCCTTTGTACATGTCCGAACAATCTGAGTCTCACTTCCCGCATCTTGTCATCAATGGGAGCCACACGCGCCTAGCAGTAGTTTGCGAGAAGTATATACCCTACCACTGAGGGGTGCGGTGGAAAGGATCAAATCCATCCCGTTCTTGTTAGAATATACTATAAGCCATGTGTATTGTTATGGTATTCTTTATGACCAATTATTTATTTACTTGTTTAAATTCAATAAAGTTTCATTTTAAATAGATCATGTGTTGGTTTGTGCGTCCATCGCTTACATAGTAGATGATTTAGTGTATAGAGTTTAGCTTATACACGGAAGATTAAATTATCGGTTCTTGTAAGACATAAAAGTTAATGTTCACAATCTAATGATGAAATTGGATAAATCATCGGAATGATTGTAGCACAAGATTAAATATAATTTATCTTGATTATGGGAATGGTTTAATTCCAACTTCTTGTGCTAGTACATTCTGTATGTATTGAACGGATCAAGTACAGATGAGCATTTTATACTGACTTTATAAAATAATTTCTCTAATCCATTTAATGTACTTATACTCTTAATCCTGATATAATTATTATTAGCTGTGTATGTCACTTGTTGTTTTGATTTATTAAAAGGCGAGATTCTTTCGCGAGTCAATAAGCCTGGTAAATTGGATGACAATGATATACATTGGCGAAGTAATAATTAGTTGATGGAATCCATGTCTCGATTTTGAGATTGATGATACTCCTTTATGAAAGCTTATAAGTTTTCATGTGTAAACCTGGCCGGTGAATTTTGTATCCGACACATGAAATAAGTTAAGTGTAAGTCTAAAGGAAGTAATCAATAAATTAAATAGTCAATAATTTAATTTGATTGATTAGTATCTGAATCTTAACATGGGGAGTTAAATAAGGTTTTATGGAAGAATTTCGAAATTGAACTAAGGAGTGTGAGCACGTGATTTTTGCCCTATATGAGAATTACTCCCAAAAATTCAAAATAAAACAATTTTCCTTTGTGTGCAATTTTTGAATTTTTGTGGCATTTTTGGATAATTATTTGTATTTTTGTTTGTGTATGTTTATTTGTTATATTAATAAAAAATATAAAAATATGTCGCATTTGCATTTAATATTTAATTCTACAGTTAGGAGTAATTAAGTTTGTTTTACAAAATGGAAAAAATCATAAAAATATGTATTTTGCATTTTTAGCATTTAACGTCTAAATTGTGTAATTTTATCGTTAATTGCTATTTAATTATGTGTTAATTATTATTAGGAGTTAATTAGTATTTTTGAGATAATTTTGGGTTTTATAATTTAATCTTAGCATTTTTAGCTTTATTAATTAGGAAATTGAATAAATAGAAAAGAACAAAAATAGAAGAAAACCGGATTGGGCCTCTTCTTCAAAATTTTAAACCACAGGCCCAAAGAACCTAACCCATACCGGGTCAACCCGACCCAGTCCGTCCCATAACCAAACCACTCGCCCAACCCCTTCTTTCATTTTTCACTTTTTTTATTTTTCAACCCTAAACCTAAAAGAAACCATCCCCCCCTCTCTTTCTTCTTCAAGCTCCCAAAAAACCCTCCAATGGCTGCCTCACCATCGTCCCCAAACGACCCCTTTCAACACCCAAAACAAACCCACCGCTGCTGCCTCACCTTCGTCCCCAAACGACCCCTTCAACACCCAAAACAAGCCCACCGCTGCTGCTTCCACCATCTTCGTCCAAGCAACCCCTCGAGCTCCCATGGCTGCCCTCCTCACGTCCAGACGAACCCCATCTTCTTCTTCTTCACTTCTGCTCCAAACAACCACCCTCGTCATGGCAACTATATGGCGTGCATGACTCATATTCCGTAGTGATGTTGGTGCCAAAGGATGTTAATGCTGCGTTGCTGCTCTTTCTTCTTCGTCCCAGCTCATGAACACCACCCAAGCCACCTGCTGCCACTGCTTCGTCCTCACCTCGTCGCCAAACACTGCGTCGTCTCCGAGCAACCATGAACGAGCAAGCAGCGACAACCCCAGCTCGAGCTCAGTCCGTCGAGCTCCGGCTCAGCGACGCAGCAACAGTCAGGCCCGTCGTCGTCTTTGGCGTCGAGTTATTTTGGTGCAATAATTGTTTCCGGGCAGATTTATTTTCGTTCGAGTTCGTCGTCGTTCCGATCCGGTTAGTTGGTTTAACCAATTCGTGTTTATCATTTTTTTTCTTATCTTTCTTCAGTTTGTTTCATTCATTTTTCTTGTTTATTTTTAGGTAGAAATTGATTAGTTTAATTATAATGTTGTTAGATTTAAGTTGAAGATTCAATTAATTATTTTTCAGTTTGTTTTTATTAATTTAAAGGGATTTAGTTTTAATATAGAGTGTTAGTTTAATCGCTTGAATCCGTTCTTTGTTGTTTAATTTAGATTTAATTCGTGTTCATTTTTTTGTTTGAAGTTCATTTTAATCGAGTGATTTAATGTGAGTTTATGTTTTGGTTTGTAATTTTTTGATTTAGTTTGAATCATACATCTTTGTTGTAATTTTGTTGGATTTAATTTGAAGATCAATTCATTATTGAGTTTAGTGATTTGAATCCGTTTATTTATTTCGTTTAAGTTTAATTTGAATTTGAGCTCAATGATTTGAATATACTTGTTTGTTATTGTTGTTGAATCTGAAAGTAGATTTGTTGTTTAAAGATTGTTCAGTCAAAATAATTCCAGTTGTTTTTTTGTTGTTCATCATTTAGTTTGAGTGTTCATAAAATTTGATTAGGAATTGGTTATAGCTGCTATGTTTTGGTTAGAATTGATTAGGTGAATTGGTTATAGCTGACGGGGTAGATTGGTAAATTGCAGTATTTTCAGGGGTAAAATGGTAATTTCAGTAAGGTAGAGGGGTATTTTTGGAATTAAAATTCTGAACAATTATTTATTTTGAGTGCTCTGTCCATTAAGATTAAATAATATGCTAATAATATTAAAATAGTACCTGGTGGGGGACAAGACATAATGGTGGGGAATAATGCACTTGTTTAATTAAAAATGGGGAACAAAACATAGTGGGATTGCAGGGCACAAGAAAAGTTGATTAAATAAGTAATAATTGTATTTTTTATGTAGTAGTGGGTTTGGTAAGAGAAAGTGGGTGTTTTTTTATTGATTAAGGGGTCTGTTTTGAGAAATAAATAGGATAGACTTGAACAGATTTTGGGGAGGACAGAAAAAAAAAAGATAGAGAGAAAAAAAAGAGAGGAGGCATCTGAATATTGAAGAGAGAGAAAAAATCCGAAAATATTAAGACTTCCAAAAATACAAAGAAAAACATTTTGGAAATTCAAAAGAAAAGTAGTATACACCTGATATACAATCTAACTATTCTGATATACGGATTCAGAAATTAAGGGCTAAACATTAACTAGTCTTTCAAAGCTGAAAAGATTCTTTTTGCTTCTGTCCGTTGATTGTTGTTGGTGTTTCTGGATTTTTATCTTGATTTTAAAATCTGTCACTTCTTTCTCATTGCTGGTTGTTACTGGTTGCTGGGGGTTGCTGTTGTTGTATGTTACTGAATTTCTGCTGATCTCCCTTTTCTTTTGCTTCTAATATCAGGTACACAACTGACACGCTGGTTACTGTAAACTGAAACATGAAGCATGAATACGAAAATGAAGAGTTGAAGTTCTAAATTTATTTAATTATATGTTGAATTTTATTTGTATATATAAATTATTTAGCTTACTCTAATCAGCATCATGTAGCTGTTTAATATATATAGTAGAACATCTGACGATAGCTTAACGGACGAACTATCTATATATTGCCTAAAAATAAATATATGGTGTAGTAACTCTGTCTAGTTAATTCGTTATTGTTGGATGATTGCCATGTCTCAAAAAACACGTTAGTTCATCAAACGAATAGATCATTTGGGAACTTGTAGGAATATTGTTTAGTTAAATACTATTGGTTAATTTCAACATGTAAATGGTCTAGGATTAAAATTATATTGCTAAGTTTTTTTTTTTAATTTGACAAACTGTGAACATGCCTAGTATAATGTAACTAGTCAGTAACATGTGAATAAGATGGCCCCGGTCTAGTTTTATGCCATACACGTTGGGCCTAGGCCCGCATTGGCAACGGACTGCCCTGCTTGCATCATTTTCAGAATTTATGAATCATATTCGAAACCCAACTATAACAACTCAAGCATATAAATAAATTAAGACTTTTTCTCTTTCATTTTGTAGAGACAATTTTAATAGAAAAAATGTAGGCACTTTAGGATTATCCTTTTAAAATAAATGAGATGGGCCTCGCCCAATAAAACGCACAAATTGCGGGGCCCTCGATAAATGTTTAATTAAAATTGCTTAGACTTCGGGATGAGCCGTTTAGCAAAATTCCACGGCCTTACCCAGAAATAATAATACGTTAATTGCTTTAGGCGCGCATTTTAATAATTTTACCTTCTTTAACTCGGGCGTGCATTTCATGCGACCCAAATCCAAATCCCAAAACATTGAATAAAAATGCGTTCTGGATCGCGGGTGCATTTCATGTGACGCAATCCAAAGACATGTTTTTAAACGATGTTCACATTCTTTTAAAATATAATAATAAAAGCGGTAAAGAGTTAAAATTTGCACATGAGCTCATAATTGTATAAAATCAGATAAACAAGCCGAATATGACAGTTGAGCGACCGTGCTAGAACCACGGAACTCGGGAATGCCTAACACCTTCTCCCGGGTTAACATAATTCCTTATCCGGATTTCTGGTTCGCAGACTGTAATACAGAGTCATTCTTTTCCTCGATACGGGATTAAATTGGTGACTTGGGACACCCTAAATCTTCCAAGTGGCAACTCTGAATAAATAAATAAATCCCGTTTCGATTGTCCTTTAATTGGAAAAACTCCTTCACCCCTTGCGGGGACGGAAAAGGAAGGTGTGACAAGGAGTGCAATTACAAATTTTTAGTGGAATAATTCATAATTTACTATGATGGAAATTAATTTCAGAATTTCGAAATTAATATTATAATAGGAAGCTTTGTTAATTAAATTTTGTGGTCCCTACTGTGCCTAAATAATAGAAAATAGTGGAAACTATTACTTAGTGGGAAAGAAGACGTGGAAACCGTCCCTTAGTGGGAGAAGGAAACCTAACAGGTTTTGAAAACGGTTTTGACCTAAAACGCAGCTATATATATGGATATAAGGGCTGTACGTTTTTTACACGATTCTGACTGCGATTTCTACTAGAATTTTGCCGACCCAAAATTCTCTATTTTCTGTTATTGTTTGGGTAACACAGTAGAAGACTGTGAAAATCTGCTGGTGTGTTTTCAACTGAGGAACTGGAGAACGACATAGATTTGTTGTGTTTACGCTTCAAGAGGTAATCCTAAAATCTCCATACATGCTAGTTGTTTAGATTACACGTGAATAAGATTCTGTTATTGCTTCCGTTGTGGTATATATTCCATCAGTTCTAATCGGAGCGCTCGTCTTCGAGCTCTTATTAGAGCGGAAAACTCCTGATAAAAAACACTGCAAATACAGATGGTTAAACTAAAAACAGATCGCTAATTGGAAAAACTCCTTCACCCCTTGCGGGGATGGAAAAAGGAGGTGTGACAGCTCTGGCGACTCTGCTGGGGATATGGCCCAGAACCACTGGTTCAGGGTTAGAAATTCGAGCTTAGATAAATTGTTATATTTGGTTTTATCTGATTTTGTTACATGATCTGTGCATAATGTGCTAACTAACTGCTTTTACCGCTTTGATATTTTGTGAACTGTATATAAACTGTGCCGAAACCCATCTCCTCTCTGAGTCTTCTAAATCATGAAGAAGGGTGTACTTCGTACGACTTCTTTTCTGTATAGTGTCAAATCCCAATTTAGAACGAGGTTTGGATAAGTTGCAAAGCCGACGAAGCTTCTGTATTCCCGGATTGCTGCCTCCCCCTCGGCTCGAGCTGTGTGCTCGGGTAAGCCAGGTCTAGAACAAACACCCAGGTTCTGAACCTAGAATAACTCAACTTCATGCTGGATCCCTAGTAGGAACGCTTATCTGCATCATGTTGCATTTGACTTAAAGGACTCAACATAGGGGTTGAGTCCGTCTAGGACTAGCAACCTGAAATGAAAAGACCATCCTGCTGCATCCTGTTTGCTTTATGCATTTATTTGCTTCAGACTTGCATGCTGACCGACTTCGAAAAATCAGGAATATTAGAAAATTGTGGAAAAAAAAAGCGAAGTAACAGTGTAGAGAATTAATTGCTTATTTTAGAAAGAGAAAAAAATAATACCCAAATACTGTCGAAATTCTGCCGAAAATCTTGGAAAAAATGAAGAAAAGAAAAATGTTTTATTTTATTTCACTCAAAAAAAAAGAGTCTTTTATTTTAAGTTTGGAAGAATAGGTTGGTCATTTTGGTGAAACGAAAAAGAAAACAAATCTTCACTTTGTCTTGTTTTCAAAATAAAGAAAGGGAAAATAGTTTGTCTTCCCATGAAAAATGAAAATGAAAAAGAGTCTTGTTTTTTAAATGGTTTTTTTATTTATTTATTTGTTTATGAAAATGCCAAAAATGAAAATAAAAAGAGTCGTGCGTTGAACGTGGTTTTATTATTTGTTGCAAAAAATATGTATATATATAAATCCAAAAAGTATTTTTCTTTATTCCCTTCCAAAAAGTATTTATCTTTATTTCCTTTCTAGAAAGGTTTTTTTTTAGACCCCCAATTTTCAAAACAAAATCTAAAATATTTTCCATTATTGATTTCTTTAGAAAGTCTTTTTAATTGTTTTTAAAAAAAATAAAAAATATTTTCTTTTAATTTCTTCCAAAAAATCCGAAAATATTTTCATTCTTCTTTCAAATTGAAAAGAAAATTCAAAATACAAAAATATTTTTAGAAGCATTTCTTTCATTGAAAGTAAAATTCGAAAAATATTTTCTTTCTTCTTTAGAAGTTTTTCTTTCAAAATTCAAAAAAAAAAAATTTAAAATCTTTTTTCTTTAGAAATCCTTCTTTGCAAAAATGCTCCATTTCTTCTTTATAAGTCTTTCCTTCAAAAAATAAAATAAAAATAAAAAAAAAGTTAGTTTATTTACTTTATTCATGATCGCCTGAACTACGCATGGTTTGATTCTCACAGGGCGTGAGATACGAAGGCAACCCTCATCGGGTCCAACCTCCCCTTTGCAAAAATAACCAAAAAATATCAAAATTTTAATTTTTGTCATAAATATACCAAGTGGTGCCGTTTTTTGTCAAAAATAGCCAAATGTTCCCAAACGGGGCGCTGGAAGGCTGACTTTGCATAAACAGCCACCTTTGGTCGTATTTTGATTTTTGACCCTCACAGCCTTAAAATCTTCGCCCCCGAGGCGCAGGAAGGCCGTGTTTGCAATACCGGGTCATTTATTTTAATTTTGAAAAAACAAGAAAAGAGTCAGTGGTCAAGTGAATACCGTTCGGATTTTTGGGTCAAAGTTGGCATATAGGGGAAGGAATCTGTCATTTTGTTTTTGGGTTTGTATTTCTGTTGATTAGAGTATATGGGTCATTTGATTTTCGAGTCTGTATTGCATCGTTAAGTTGGTCAGTTTTGTCGTTATTATGAAAATGGAAAATTCCAAAAAATATTTTATTATCGTTTACCTTTTATTTGTCCGAACTACGCAAGGTCTGATTCATGCGGGGACATGATACGTAGGCAATCTACATAAGGTTCGACCACTGCTAAAAAAAAGAAAGAAAAAAGAAAGTGAATAAATAAAAAAGAAAAAAAGGGAATGGAGGGTTTCCGAAACACTTGAAAAAGGCACAAATAAAACAAGCCGGGAGGATGCATGCGGTAGGAGCAAAAACATGTTAGAAATGTTAACTGCCTAAGAACATTGCATCCCCCAACGTGCAATTGCAATATCTTTTAAAACTCTAACGCTAACAAGTTTGTTGTTTGTCCAATTCCAAACAGTTAGTTGTTAAAGCGTACTGACACCATACCATTATCAAACAAGATCAAAAGGGCCTATACCAGAAAGCATGACTGGCTCAGTAAATAGTGTGGAGTCGGAAAGGACGGCACATCAGATGTTGAAGGAGGCGATGGCTAATATAGAAAAAATGAGATTGGAAATGCATGAAATGCAGCTAGCCATGGCTAAGGTGCAAAAGAGGCCCGAACCACTCGTCACTCCTACTCCCCCACCGGGACACACGCCGGAATACCCTTCCCCCGGCCCTTCAACAAGCTTCCCCATTGCCCAATACTACCAAGGGGAAACTTCCTATAATCCCCAAGCTCCACCACCCAAACAAAACCCTCCTCCGCCAATCGTCCCCGTCTTCGGGGCACCTCCACCAGCCACACTGCAAAGATCCTCCAGCGAGCCATTGTTTCAGGCTCATGATAACCAGTATTATCCTCCTGAACCAACCTTTAAAGCACCCAAACCATACACTTACGCCCCTCACCTCCAACTCCCAGCAGAAACTGAGAGGCCGACTAAGAATCCGGAGCTGGATGAAGTGCTTCGTAAAATTAAAATCCTGGAGCAATATTTCCGGAGTATGCATGGATTGGGCAGCCAAGTTAGTATGGCCTACAAAGATCTGTGCCCTTTCCCTAATGTGCAATTGCCGGCAGGTTTTATGATGCCCAAATTTGATCTATACGAGGGGCATGGTTATCCCATGGCACATCTGCGAGGTTTCTGTAGTAAGATGAGAGGAGCAGGTGGAAAGGATGAGCTTCTGATAGCTTATTTCGGTCAAAGTTTAAGCGGGTCCGCACTCGAATGGTACACGAGGCAGGATCCTAGCAGGTGGTATACTTGGGACGATCTAGCACAAGCATTTGCGGGTCACTTCCAGTATAACCTTGAGATCGTCCCGGACCGTCTCACACTGTTAAAACTTGAGAAAAAGCTTGGAGAGAGCTTCAGGAATTCGGATTCCGTTGGAGGGAACAAGCAGCAAGAGTCGATCCACCAATGAGGGAAGGTGAAACGGTGGACTACTTCTTACAAACTTTGGAGCCAACTTACTTTGGTCACCTAGTGATGTCAGTTGGTAAATCTTTCAATGAAGTAGTAAAAATGGGCGGTATGATCGAAGAGGGACTCAGATCCAACAAAATTCTGAGCTATTCGGCGATTAAAGCAACCACTCAGGCCATCCAGAGTGGCGTGGGAGGTGCGCTCAGAAAGAAGAGAGAGGAGGTCGCAACGGTCGAAGCAGGTACTGGGTCCAAATCTAGAGGTCCTTCCCCTCACTACCAGCCCAGACCCCATCACCCAAATTATCCACACACTCCATACAACCTTCCACAACCCTACTACCCACCATCAGAGCCACTCTTTTCCGCCCATCATGCCCAAACCTTCCCCCGAGCTCCATATAATCCGCCTCAGTATTATCCTCCGAACAATGTCCGGTCACATGTTCAACCATCAGATTACCCCCTATAGCGAGCGCCAATACCACATAATGCATTCTTGCCTTCACAACATTTTCGAGCACCCAACGACCCTAGAAAACAGGGGCAGGGAGGGGAACATAGGCAAAGAAATAGTTTCACGCCGATTGGGGAGTCCTACACAAGTTTGTTTGAAAAGTTAAAGCTTTCTGGCCTGATTGAGCCGCTCCTTGGCTATACTCCAGACCCATATGCAAAAGGATTTGATCCTGCTGTACGATGCATGTACCACTCTAATGTCCAAGGACATAGCATTGAAGACTGTCGTTCTTTGAAAAAGGAAATAGAAAGAATGATTCAGGAAGGCGTAATTGTGATCAATGACAGTGACAGGGAGCATGCGAATCCTCTTGAGAACTTGTTGACTGATGTTGATGATACTGAAGTTGGTGATAGTCTTGGCAATGTTGATATAGAGCTCAATGGCTAAAATGCCGTGCTTGGTAGTTGGAAAGACACTCCATTTTTGGGTCCGCCGGAGAGGATCTTTGATGGCTTATTTTGTTGTCATTTCTGTTGTCTGGATTATTCTTAGGGTTGTAATCCGGATATTGTCTTGTGTCAAACCCTCTTATCCTTCCATTTTTGCCATAATGGTTTATTTAGTTTTGTCCAGGTTTGTTTTATGGTGTACTTTGGTTTGTTTTGCTTACTTTGTTATTCAAACCATTTCACCATTAGTCTAATGAAAAATCCGGTCTTTTATTATTTCCAGTCATCATTTTTGTTTAGTCCTTTTATCATTTTGTTCAGCGCCGATTATAGTGACATGACATGCGCACATAGTTTGGGCCTAATCTTAAAAGTTAATCATAAAACCCCGGAAAGGTGATAAGAACATTTAAAGGAAATAAGGACGGTTTGAGATTATTCGGAGCTCGAGTCATGTAGAACTGGGGCAAGTAAAACATAAAGAAAACCGTTAAAGGCAAGATTCGCCAAATTGACATGAGGGTCGTTCATAATAATGAGAGTGAGAGTGTTGCCCATGCCGTGCTTTAGAGATGACAAATGAAAAGGCAAATGTGTGAATATAATTGTCAAGTCCAGCACTATCAGAAGTGGCTACAAATCTTTGTTTAAATTATGTTGTTTGCACTTGGCATGTTTTGAAGACTGGAATGACGAAGACATTTTGTTTTGCTACCTAAACACTTTATCCTTCTTTACCCCTTTTGAGCTTTATTTATTTTTCTTTTCATACCCCTCATTCGGAATCAGTAACAACAGGATAGAAACACAAAACATGGAAGATAAAGAGAAAGAAAAAAAAAGAGAAAGAAAAGAAAACAACAAAACGACAAAAGAGAAAAGAGAAATGAGAAAAAGAAAGAAAAAAAGAAAATAATAGGTAAATGAAGAAAACAAAGGAATTGGGAACTACGTTTGACCTGATTCCTCAAAGAGGATACATAGGCACCTCACGGCTCGGTCATAGGGTGCATAGTGTGCATAGTGTAACAAAAAATTAAAAAATCCCCAAGCAAGAAACTGGGGCAAGGGTTGCGCTTGTTGTAAACAAATATGGTTCTGAAGGTTGTAATTTTAAACCCCAAATTGATTTGTTTTTGAGCCTTTAATACCCTTTCTTTCTAGCCTATCCAAAACCCCACATTATGGTCCAAAGAAAGACTTTCTGATCAGTCTTCAAAAGATGCCAAGTCAGACAAATGAGAGTCTTACCGGTGAACATAATACTCTGTTCCACAATAGAAAGGACTCTAATCCCCAGCAGAGAGAGTCATATCGGCAACACTCCAAATCCTCAGCTGGAAAGTGATACAAATGAAAGAGTCTTATCGATGAAAATCTTCACGGACACTATAAGGCGATGAAAGCTGAGAGAAAAACCAAAATGAGAGAGACTTGATAGTGAAAACCCTTCGGGCAATACAAGTCGAATAAGATTGAGAATCGGATGGGGAATCGCCAAGGGAAGATCTTGAAAGACGATTGACGGCAGAGGATAGGCCACATGTGCATGTCATGATTATTAGAGTCGGTATCTGCGTTTGATAGGCTTTTATTTATAGTTTCTCTTGTTAAAGAGTCATCTTTTTCCTTTGTCTTTTATTCGGTTCCCTTTTTGTTTATCTTTCTCCTTTCATAGAAAAATTCCCCAGTAGAATCTGTTTGGTCAGAACAAGTGAGAAATGACTTCAAAATCTGCCATCAGCTTTCCAATTATGTAAGACCAGATCCGATTAGAACATCCAAATGGTCTAAGTAAGGAAGGAACAAGCGCGAGGCCAGTGTCAAGAAAGATATCCCCCGCAAAAGGAGATTGACAAAAGGATGGGCGAGTGTCAAGAAGGATATCCCCGCCGAAATCAAAGGTTATTAAAACTCAAGGCCAAGGCCCGTGGACAAAGCAAGGAGAGCAATGAGCATGATTTGGGAAATTCATACGAGACTAAAAGGTCGGGGAAATGCCAGTGTCCGAGCTATGCCACAAAAGAAGAGAGATATCCCCAGCAGAAAGGGATTATCCCCAGCAAATAATATCATCCCCAACAAGTTTTTGGAATGCAGAGCAAGGAAGGAGAAAGGGAAAAGCCATCCTAGTAGGAGTATCACAACTAACCACCGCGTTTTAAACTAACAAATTTTGTTTGATTTGAAACAGGTAAAGGAAATGACATTGATAACGGAAATGCATGCCACAAGGGTGATTATCAAACTGGGGCATAAAAGTTTCCTTTCATTTAGAAAATTTTCTGGAAGTCAGGTACCCATTTGGGGAAGAATAAAGATAGCACCAGTCTAAAGGGAAGTGGTATTTGAACCAGTGTTACCCCATCATAATAAGTTTTAATGAAGGAAGTTGTTCCCCAGCGGACAGAACAAAAGGATGAAACTTGTGCTAGAAAAAAATCAAAAGGCCAGTGTCATTCCCAGCAGCCTTCCGAAGAGTGAAGCACTAGTTTGAAGGAATCAAAATCCCCCATCAGTGTTATCCTCGACAGCGTTATCCCCAGCTGATAACATTTTATCCCCCAACAAGTGAGTAAATAATTCCCCAGCAGTGTTATCCCCAACAATTTCGAGGGAAGACAACACAAGTTTTTAAGGAAAGCAGTTCTGTAAGAAGGTAATTCAGGAAGAAGGAAATGGTTCACGCATAGGAGACACACTTCCTAAATTAAGATTTCATTCATAGGAGATGCACTTCCTAGTTTAAAATCATTAAAGTTTCACCCATAAGAGATGCACTTCCTAAGTTTATTTTTACCCAGGAGACGCACTTCCTAAGTTTATTTTACCCATAGGAGATGCACTTCCTAAGTTTATTTTCATGCATAGGAGACGCACTTCCTAAATTATTTTCATTCATAGGAGACACACTTCCTAGTTCAAAATCATTAAAGTTTTACCCCTAGGAGACGGACTTCCTAAGTTTATTTTTACCCCTAGGAGATGCACTTTCATGCATAGGAGACACACTTCCTAAATTAAGATTTCGTGCATAGGAGATGCACTTCCTAAATTAAGATTTCGTGCATAGGAGACGCACTTCCTAAATTAATATTTCGTGCATAGGAGACGCACTTCCTAAATTAAGATTTCATTAATAGGAGACGCACTTCCTAGTTTAAAATCATTAAAGTTTTACCCATAGGAGACGCACTTCCTAAGTTTATTTTTACCCATAGGAGACGCACTTCCTAAGTTTATTTTTACCCCTAGGAGACGCACTTCCTAAGTTAATTTCATGCATAGGAGACGCACTTCCTAAATTAAGATTGCGTGCATAGGAGACACACTTCCTAAATTAAGATTTCGTGCATAGGAGACGCACTTCCTAAATTAAGATTTCATTAATAGAAGACACACTTCCCAGTTTAAAAGCATTAAAGTTTTACCCATAGGAGACACACTTCCTAAGTTTATTTTTACCCCTAGGAGACGCACTTCCTAAGTTTATTTTCAGGCATAGGAGACGCACTGCCTAAATTAAGATTTCATGCATAGGAGACACACTTCCTAGTTTGAATCATTGAAGTTTCACCCCTAGGAGACGCACTTCGTAGTCTGGGTCGTTCATGTTATATTTTTGCTTTAGGAGACACACTTCCTAAATCGAGATTTCCTCCTAGGAGACGCACTTCCTAGTCTGGTTCATTTAAGTTCATTCGTAGGAGACACACTTCCTAGTTTAAATCATTGAAGTTTCACCCCTAGGATACGCACTTGCTAGTCTGGGTCTTTCGAGTTATATTTTGCTTTAGGAGACGCACTTCCTAAAAATGAGAGTTTACCACTAGGAGACACACTTCCTGATTTTGGTTCATACAAGTTTTACTCGTAGGAGACGCCCTTCCTAGTTTGGTTCATTCAGCAAACGCATTTGCTCGTCAGTTTAGCAAACGCATTTGCTCGTCAGAGTTTCGGGTTTTACTTATAGGAGACGCACATCCTGGCCTAGTCGTTAGTTTACTCTCACCATTGCATATAGTATAAGTGGTTTACAATATTGTTAACAATTCACAAATCTTCCTAGTGCAAGCTGGGGCAGAAAATTTCCTTTGTTTTGTCTATTTTGTAGTGGTCAGGAGCCCCCTTGAAGAACAGAATGGCGATTCAAATTTCAAGTTTTGAAATTAGGTGCCCACCTGTATAACAAGGGAATACGTTTCATGTCTTTACCAATTAGGCGCCCACCTGTATAACAAGGGAATACATTTCATGTCTTTACCAATTAGGCGCTCACCTGTATAACAAGGGAATACATCTATAACAAAGGAATACATCTCATGTCTTTACCAATTAGGCGCCCACCTGCATAACAAGGGAATACATTTCATGTCTTTACCAATTAGGCGCCCAACTGTATAACGAGGGAATATTTTTCAGTCTTTAGCATTAGGCGCCCACCTGTATAACGAGGGAATATTTTTCAGTCTTTACATTTCAGGTCTTGAAATTCTTAACCCATCGAAAGGCAGAAGGTTACAACAAAAGATCCATAGCATAATGCAGGAAGCCGTATCCTCAAGCGGACATAACAAAATGATTCAAACTGGTGTTCAGGAAAGCAAGAGGCCGGTGTCATCCCCGTCAGTTCTCGGAAGAAAGAAGCACCGGAATAGACGCAAGCCGACAAGAAAGCAAGGCATCAAGAAAAAATGGAAGATAGATGGGATCTTGTAATCCGTAGTCTAGCCTAGCTTCTTGATTTTTCTTTTAAGCATGGTGTAATAAGGAGGTCAGCAAGCAGTAAAAGTAGCATACAACAGCAGTAACATTGTAGTCTCATGGCAGTCCCAGCTACCAAAACTTTCCGAACTACATTGACCTGATTCCTGTTTTAGCTCAGGATATGTAGGAAACCTCTGAAGCAAAGGTTCGGTCAAATCTTTCAAAAAATGCTTCACACGAAATATTCCAACGGGCAAAAATCGCTCGTATCCGCTCACTTTATCTTTGCGCAAAAATCCTTCGTGCTTCCGGACAAAGAGGGGCAGCTGTGAGCACGTGATTTTTGCCTTATATGAGAGTTACTCCAAAAAATTCAAAATAAAACAATTTTCCTTTGTGTGCAATTTTTGAATTTTTGTAGCATTTTTGGATAATTATTTATATTTTTGTTTGTGCATGTTTATTTGTTATATTAATAAAAAATATAAAAATATGTCGCATTTGCATTTAATATTTAATTCTACAGTTAGGAGTAATTAAGTTTGTTTTACAAAATGGAAAAAGTCATAAAAATATGTATTTTGCATTTTTAGCATTTAACGTCTAAATTGTGTGATTTTATCGTTAATTACTATTTAATTATGTGTTAATTATTATTAGGAGTTAATTAGTATTTTTGAGATAATTTTGTGTTTTATAATTTAATCTTAGCATTTTTAGCTTTATTAATTAGGAAATTGAATCAATAGAAAAGAACAAAAATAGAAGAAAATCGGATTGGGCCACTTCTTCAAAATTTTAAACCACAGGCCCAAAGAACCTAACACATACCGGGTCAACACGACCCAGTCCGCCCCATAACCAAACCACCCGCCCAACCCCTTCTTTCATTTTTCACTTTTTTCATTTTTCAACCCTAAACCAAAAAGAAACCATCCGCCCCCCTCTCTTTCTTCTTCAAGCTCCCAAAAAACCCTCCAATGGCTGCCTCACCATCGTCCCCAAACGATCCCTTTCAACACCCAAAACAAACCCACCGTTGGTGCCTCACCTTCGTCCTCAAAGGGCCCCTTCAATACCCAAAACAAGCCCACCGCTGCTGCTTCCACCATCTTCGTCCAAGCAACCCCTCGAGCTCCCATGGCTGCCCTCCTCACGTCCAGACGAACCCCATCTTCTTCTTCTTCTTCACTTCTGCTCCAAACAACCACCCTCGTCATGGAAACTATATGGCGTGCATGTCTCATATTCCGTAGTGATGTTGGTGCCAAAGGATGTTAATGCTGCGTTGCTGCTCTTTCTTCTTCGTCCCAGCTCTTGAACACCACCCAAGCCACCTGCTGCCACTGCTTCGTCCTCACCTCGTCGCCAAACACTGCATCGTCTCCGAGCAGCGATGAACGAGCAAGCAGCGACAACCCCAGCTCGAGCTCAGTCCGTCGAGCTCCGGCTCAGCGACGCAGCAACAGTCAGGCCCGTCGTCGTCTTCGGCGTCAAGTTATTTTGGTGCAATAATTGTTTCCGGGCAGATTTGTTTTCGTTTGAGTTCGTGTCATTCCCATCCGGTTAGTTGGTTTAACCAATTCGTGTTTATCATTTTTTTTCTTATCTTTCTTCAGTTTGTTTCATTCATTTTTCTTGTTTATTTTTAGGTTGAAATTGATTAGTTTAATTATAATGTTGTTAGATTTAAGTTGAAGATTCAATTAATTATTTTTCAGTTTATTTTTATTAATTTAAAGGGATTTAGTTTTAATATAGAGTGTTAGTTTAATCGCTTGAATCCGTTCTTTGTTATTTAATTTAGATTTAATTCGTGTTCATTTTTTTGTTTGAAGTTCATTTTAATCCAGTGATTTAATGTGAGTTTATGTTTTGGTTTGTAATTTTTTGATTTAGTTTGAATCATACATCTTTGTTGTAATTTTGTTGGATTTAATTTGAAGATCAATTCATTATTGAGTTTAGTGATTTGAATGCGTTTATTTGTTCCGTTTAAGTTTAATTTGAATTTGAGCTCAATGATTTGAATATACTTGTTTGTTATTGTTGTTGAATCTGAAAGTAGATTTGTTATTTAAAGATTGTTCAGTCAAAATAATTCCAGTTGTTTCTTTGTTGTTCATCATTTAGTTTGAGTGTTCATAAAATTTGATTAGAAATTGGTTATAGATGCTATGTTTTGGTTAGAATTGATTAGGTGAATTGGTTATAGCTGACGGGGTAGATTGGTAAATTGTAGTATTTTCAGGGATAAAATGGTAATTTCAGTAAGGTAGAGGGGTATTTTTGGAATTAAAATTCTGAACAATTATTTATTTTGAGTGCTCTAACCATTAAGATTAAATAATATGTTAATAATATTAAAATAGTACATGGTGGGGGACAAGACATAATGGTGGGGAATAATGCACTTGTTTAATCAAAAATGGGGAACAAAACATAGTGGGATTGCGGGGCTCAAGAAAAGTTGATTAAATAAGTAATAATTGTATTTTTTATGTAGTAGTGAGTTTGGTAAGAGAAAATGGGTATTTTTTTTATTGATTAAGGGGTCTGTTTTGAGAAATAAATAGGATAAACTTGAACAGATTTTGGGGAGGACAGAAAAAAAAGATAGAGAGAAAAAAAAAGAGGAGGCATCTGAATATTGAAGAGAGAGAAAAATTCTGAAAATATTAAGACTTCCAAAAATACAAAGAAAAACATTCTGGAAATTCAAAAGAAGAGTAGTATACACCTGATATACAATCTAACTATTCTGATATACGGATTCAAAAATTAAGGCTAAACATTAACTAGTCTTTCAAAGCTGAAAAGATTCCTTTTGCTTCTGTCTGTTGATTGTTGTTGGTGTTTCTGGATTTTTATCTTGATTTTAAAATCTGTCACTGGTTTCTCATTGCTGGTTGTTACTGGTTGTTGGGGGTTGCTGTTGTTGTATGTTACTGAATTTCTGATGATCTCCCTTTTCTTTTGCTTCCAATATCAGGTACACAACTGACACGCTGGTTACTGTAAACTGAAACATGAAGCATGAATACGAAAATGAAGAGTTGAAGTTCTAAATTTATTTAATTATATGCTGAATTTTATTTGTATATATAAATTATTTAGCTTACTCTAATCAGCATCATGTAGCTGTTTAATATATATAGTGGAACATCTGACGATAGCTTAACAGACGAACTATCTATATATTGCCTAAAAATAAATATATGGTGTAGTAACTCTGTCTAGTTAATTCGTTATTGTTGGATGATTGCCATGTTTCAAAAAGCACGTTAGTTCATCAGACGAATAGATCATTTCGGAACTTGTAGGAATATCGTTTAGTTAAATACTATTGGTTAATTTCAGCATGTAAATAGTACAGGATTAAAATTAGATTGCTAAGTTTTTTTTTAATTTGACAAACTGTGAACATGCCTAGTATAATGTAACTAGGTAGTAACATGTGAATAAGATGACTCAGGTCTAGTTTTATGTCATACACGTTGGGCCTGGGCCCGTATTGGCAACGGACTGCTCTGCTTGCATCATTTTCAGAATTTATGAATCATATTCGAAACCCAACTATAACAACTCAAGCATGTAAATAAATTAAGACCTTTTCTCTTTCATTTTGTAGAGACAATTTCAATAGAAAAAATGTAGGCACTTTAGGATTATCCTTTTAAAATAAATGAGATGAGCCTCGCCCAATAAAACGCACAAATTGCGGGGCCCTCGATAAATGTTTAATTAAAATTGCTTAGACTTCGGGATGAGCCGTTTAGCAAAATTCCACGGCCTTACCCAGAAATAATAATACGCTAATTGCTTTAGGCGCGCATTTTAATAATTTTACCTTCTTTAACTCGGGCGTGCATTTCATGCGACCCAAATCCAAATCCCAAAACATTGAATAAAAATGCGTTCCGGATCGCGGGTGCATTTCATGTGACGCAATCCAAAGACATGTTTTTAAACGATGTTCACATTCTTTTAAAATATAATAATAAAAGCGGTAAAGAGTTAAAATTTGCACATGAGCTCATAATTGTATAAAATCAGATAAACAAGCCGAATATGACAGTTGAGCGACCGTGCTAGAACCACGGAACTCGGGAATGCCTAACACCTTCTCCCGGGTTAACATAATTCCTTATCCGGATTTCTGGTTCGCAGACTATAATACAGAGTCATTCTTTTCTTCGATACGGGATTAAATTGGTGACTTGGGACACCCTAAATCTCCCAAGTGGCGACTCTGAATAAATAAATAAATCGAGTTTCGATTGTCCTTTAATTGGAAAAACTCCTTCACCCTTTGCTGGGACGGAAAAAGGAGGTGTGACAAGGAGTGCAATTACAAATTTTTAGTGGAATAATTCATAATTTACTATGATGGAAATTAATATCAGAATTTCGAAATTAATATCATAATAGGAAGCTTTGTTAATTAAATTTTGTGGTCCCTACTGTGCCTAAATAATAGAAAATAGTGGAAACTATTACTTAGTGGGAAAGAAAACGTGGAAACCGTCCCTTAGTGGGAGAAGGAAACCTAACAGGTTTTGAAAACGGTTTTGACCTAAAATGCAGCTATATATATGGATATAAGGGCTGTACGTTTTTTACACGATTCTGACTGAGGTTTCTACTAGAATTTTGCCCACCCAAAATTCTCTATTTTTGGTTATTGTTTGGGTAACACAGTAGAAGACTGTGGAAATCTGCTGGTGTGTTTTCAACTGAAGAACTGGAGAACGACATAGATTTGTTGTGTTTACGCTTCAAGAGGTAATCCTAAAATCTCCATACGTGCTAGTTGTTTAGATTACACGTGAATAAGATTCTGTTATTGCTTCCGCTGTGGTATATATTCCATCAGTTCTAACCGGAGCGCTCGTGTTCGAGCTCTTATTAGAGCGGAAAACTCCTGATAAAAAACACTGCAAATACAGATGGTTAAACTAAAAACAGATGAATTATTTAACATGTGACAAAAATTGCAAAATAAATAGCACGGTAACTCTATATTATACTGTTCTATTTTTCTTCTTTATTTAAGGCAGAAATTCAGGAATTTTTTAAAAATTTAGGGATACTTCCTGTAAGGTGTCGGCTTTGTAACATATATTTCTGTGACTTTAAATGTTACATGAACCACCCTTCTTAATTTTGAGTGTAATAAAAGTATCTTGTAACTCAATATTGACAAGTTTTCCCTTATGCTTTAGAAAAAAGGAAAAAAATAACTTCGACGAATTAAGAGAAATGCAACATCTCCCCATCTTTTTCTTATCTTCACTAATTAATACCTATCCATTTTATGTTTCTCAGAAGTTATCGAACAAGTCAGTATCCCAAAGTAAAAATAGCACGCGCTAGCCAGTTCTCAGACTGATCATTCAAAAATAGCCAGTATTTGCAAATTCATTGAAAAATAGTCACTATTTTGCTGCAACACGGAAAATTCCAGCATAATATACTGGAGATTGATGCACCTGTGCATGAACTTCCAGCATATTATGCTGGAACCCCAATGTAAGCACGTGATTTTTGCCCTATATGAAAATTACTCCCAAAAAATTCAAAAATAAAATGATTTTTATTTGGTGTGCAATTTTGTGATATTTTGAATAATTATTTGTATTTGTCTGTGCATGTTTATTTGTTAAATTAATAAAAAAATACAAAAATATGTCGCATTTGCATGTAGGATTTAATTCTATAATTGTTACTAATTAAATTTGTTTACAAAAAAATGAAAATTACAAAAAATAGGCATCATTTGCATTCTTAACATTTAATGTCCAAATATACAATTTTATGCTTAATTATTACTTAATTGTGCGTTAATTGTTATTGGGAGTTAATTTGCGCTTTTATAACTTAATTTAATTCTTAATAATAGTTTAAGTATTTTTATAATTTAGTTTTAGAAAAAATAAAAGAAGAAAAGAGAGCAAAAATATAAAGAAAGTCGGAATTGGGCCTCTTCTTCGATTTCAAGCCACAGGCCCAAAAAATGGCCCAATCTTCCCTACGACCCAGTCCATTTCGAACTGGGTTGACCCAGTCCATAACCCAAAAGACCCAAAACCCTTTTGTCTTACATTTTACAAAAAAACAAAACAAAACAAAATGAAGAAAACCCTAAAAATTTGCTAAACCATCCGCCCCCCCTCCAATCTTCTTCTTCTTCCTCAAGCTTCCTCAAGCACCCATAAATGGCTGCCCCTCCATACTCCTCACCCTCACTGCACACACACAGTGCACGTAGCAGCCGTTCATGGCTGCTACGACCCCGTTGCCTCCGTCTCCTTCAAACCAAGCGATGACCCCTTCGCCGAACACCTTCGTTATTTCTTCTTCTTCGTCCAGCATTCATGGACGCCTCCTCCACCTCCCCAGCTGCTCAAGCTTTAATTTCTCCATGGCAGCATCATCACCAACGAGCTTCTGCCTCAGTCAAAAGCTCCGACGTCCAGCAGTAGCTGATGCTACTGCTTCATTGATGCAAGGTTGAGCATCCCCCTCCGTTCTCGTTGCTATTGCCCACGCAGCTGTTGCTGCTTTCTTCTCCAACAACTTCGCGGCGTCTACTAAACGATCGCTGCTGCTGCCCGCCATGGACGTTGCTTTCCACTGCTGCGTCCGGCTACTATTATCACCGAACAAACCCCGTTTATTCAAGCTTTGTTCGAGTTGTCCGTGTTCGTTCGAGCTTTGGTCGAGGCTTGGACAGATTTGTTGACAATCGAAGTTCTTCGTTGATTCATCTCCGGTTAGTTGTTTTTGAGTTTTATTTTTGTCCATATTTTGTTTGATATTTTCCGGATCCAAAATCGTTAAATGATTTAATCCTTGTTTTGTTCGTTGTTCATCTTTGAAATAATTTTCTAGTATGTTCATGTTGTTTGTTAAATTAATTTTCAGATTTCAAAATAGAAGTTTAATTAGTTGTTTTCATGTTTATTTCATGTTTGTATTATTGTTTAAGTAAGTATTTGTTAGTTTGATGTTTTTTAGATTCAAATTGAAATTTAATTAACTATTTCTTCAATTTGTTTCATGTGTTTATGTATTGTTAGAAGTTGTTAATATTGTTAAGTTTAAGCTTAAGTTCATAATTGTTTATTCGTCGATCTTGTTATTTGTCTAAAAGAATTTAGTTGTGTTTAGAGAAATATGTTGGTTTAATCGTTTAAATCCATCATGTTTGTTGTTTAAAATAAATTTAATTCATGTTCATACTTTGTTTGATTGTTCTTGAATCCGAAATTTGTATAGCTTGATTTCTTGTTTACCATTTGTGATTATTTCTTGAATTTGTCTCATAAAGTTTAATATAGGAATTGTTGTTGTAATGTTGTTAGAGTAGTTGATTTTAAGTTCAATATGATTGAAGTTAGAAATCTAAATATACTTGTTTGTTGTAGTTGTTGAATCCGAAAATAGGATTGTTTGTTGCTAAAAATTTGTTCAATCAAATTTTAGTTGTTCTTTGTTGTTCAATTTGTGTTCGTGTGATTTGTTGTTAAAATGTTGTTAAAATCGTGTTCATGTGATATTGTTGTTATGATGTTCATCCGTGTTCATATTGTTGTTTGAACATTGTTAGAAATTGATCATATTGTCTATATTTTGGTTAAGTTTGATTAATTGATGTGTTATAGCTGATGGGTAGTTTGGTAAATTTGTAGTACGTTCAGGGGTAGTTTGGTAATTTTAGTAAGGTCGTGAGGGGTAGTTTAGGAATTGTACATTTTGAAATTATTTATTTGAAGTATGGGGGACAAAATGAAATGGGGTGGGTTGTGATATAGTTGTTTAATATAAAGGGGGACAAGATTTAATTTAAAGGGGGAATCTTGCATTATTTTAAATGAAGCATGGGGGACAAAATATAATGGGGTGGTGTGATATGTTTATTTAATGTAATGGGGATGAGTGGAAAGATAATGGGTTGGGTAGAGAAAAAGTATGGATTTTAATTAATTGAAAGGTTTATGGGATGGGTTATAAGAAGAAGTCTTGAACACAAGACATGGAGAACAGAAATAGAGAGAGATACGAAAAAAATACACACACAGATAGAGAGAAAAAACGGACAGAGAATAGAAGAGAGAAAAATTCCGAAAAATATTTAAGCTTTCAAAATAAAAATAAAACTAAAAAAAAATCTACTACTTTCTTTCTTTGTTTGAAATTAGTATTAATGGTTGTTGTTTCATTTAAAGCTTAAAGCTTTTGTTTTTGGGATTACTACTCCACCGGTCTGTTACTGGGTTGTTACTGTTGCTGGGCAGTTGTTGCTATTGTACTGTTATTATTGCTGTTGATTCTCATCATTATTTTCTTTTGCTTCCAATATCAGGTACATATCTGTAAATTCATTTCATGAAAAGCTTCAACATGGCAAGTAAATGAAGTTTGGTTATAAGGATGTCTTCTACTCATTTAAATTTTATTAGTTTAAGTTTCAGTTTTGTTTTAATTGGTTAGTATAGTATTATACTTGACACAGAAAATTGGCCATTAATTAAATCTTGTGATATTGTTAGCTAAGTAAAGAATAGTACGGAAATACCCAGAAATTACATTACTAGCTTATTTTGTCAAATATCCAATTTTGTTTAAGGCTTGATGGTGTCGTCTTATTAAATCAATTGGTAGATTAATTCTCTTTATTAATAACAAATGGCGTAGTTAAATCAACTCATTTCTTTTAATGTATGAAATAATGTCGATGATTTTTTTTACAAAATATAGAGTTAGTGTTTGCAAATATTCGCATAGGCAGAGAATAAGAATTGGTTTATTTATCTCAAACTCAATCTTCGTAATCAAAAATCAACTAAATAATTATAACTTTGGACTAAAACAAATACATGAGAAGGACATGGGATTTATAAACAAATCGTGGTATTTTATGTAAAAGATATATAGAAGAAGAGTTCGCCTTAAATGAAACAATGAAGATTTTGCAGAAACTATTAATTTGTTTATCATTTTAAGTTCTTTCCCAATTTTATACACCATTCGATTTATGGACATCCAAATGTTGTATCCACAAAAAATGTTAGTTTTAGATACATATTGTCTGTTTTCTTCTTCACGCCATTAATTCTTTAAAATTTGAGATATATGATTCATATGTGTAAAATAAGGCTCGCGGTCAACACGTAATAACAATTTGTAGAGAACCTTATCAAGAATATTTTTGTGATTAGGGATACGTTCGCGTAACCTGATTATATTTCTAAAAGCAATTCGGATTATGCGTTCGCGCAACTTCGATCGAATATTTAATAAAAGGGATTCCTCGAAGAATATCATTATTAATTTCATAAAACCCCGAGATGTGAGGTTCACTACTTAATTATACAAAAAGGGCGAATGTTTTTTATTTTATTTAAGCACAATTTCGAAAATAATTGTTTTAATAAATATATTATCTATATTATCGTGTACACGTGTGCGTGACACAACTCCGCATGTTTTTTTAAAAAATATAATTTATAACACGAATATACGTACGCGTGATTCGATTCAAAGAAGGGTCTTTAAATATAAATAGAAGCGGTAACAATAAAATCATGCAATAAAAATGTATTTTACAAATCAAAATAATCAAGCCGAATATAACAGTTGAGCAACCGTGCTAGAACCACGGAACTCGGGAATGCCTAACACCTTCTCCCGGGTTAACAGAATTCCTTATCCGGATTTCTGGTGCGCAGACTGTTAAATAGACAGAGTCATATTCTCCTCGATTCAGGGATTAAAACCGGTGACTTGGGACGCCTTAAAATTCCCAGGTGGCGACTCTGAAACAAACAAACAAATCCCGTTTCGACTGTCCTTTAATTGGAGAAAACTCCCTTGCACCCTCGCGGGGGCGGAAAAAGGAGGTGTGACAGCTCTGGCGACTCTGCTGGGGACTTGGCCCTGAACCACTGGTTCAGGGTTAGAAATTCGAGCTTAATATAACTGTTATAGTTGGCTTTATTTATTATCTGATTTTTACATGTTTATGCTTAATATGTTAAATGATGCTTTTACCGCTTTAATATTATCTGAATTGTGTATAAAACTGCTACGAAACCCTTCTTCTTTCTGAGTCTTCTAAATTTATGGTGTACACGTGCGCGTGACCCACCTTTCTGTTAGAAGTCATACCAAATAAGACGAAGTTGGGACAAGTAACTAGGCCGGGCAGACTTTCGTGCTCCCGGTACGTTGCCCCCATTTCGGCTCAAGCTGTCCACTTGGGTAAGCCAGGGCTAGAACAATATGCCTCAGGTTTTTTCACTTAGAATAACTCAGCTTCATGCCGGATCCCTAGTAGGAACGTTTGTTTGCATCACGTGCATTTGACTTTGGAGGCTCAACACAGGGGTTGAGTCTGTCTAGGACAGGTGTACCAAAAAATGAAAATGACCATCCTGATGCATCTTACTTGCTTCTATTTGCGCATTTATTTGATTCGGACTTTTGTGTTGACTGACTTTTGAATATCAGGAATAATATTTTGAAATTGAAAAAAAATAGCGGTTAGGGAATTGATTGTTTATTTTTGCAAAAAAAAAAACCAATGCCCAAATAACTGTCAAAACTCTGCCGAAATTTTGAGAAAATGAAAAA
The DNA here is from genome assembly GCF_000715075.1 of Nicotiana tabacum. NCBI lineage: Eukaryota > Viridiplantae > Streptophyta > Magnoliopsida > Solanales > Solanaceae > Nicotiana > Nicotiana tabacum. The sequence goes on along the minus strand of NC_134084.1, from coordinate 6,299,649 downwards.
AAAATGTTTTATTAGTTTGTTTTATTAAAAGCAAAGGAAAAATAGAAAGAAAAAAAAGAGTCGTTGTTCTGTCTTGTTTTTAAAAAAACAAATTAGAAAAAAAATAGTTTGTCTTGCCATAAAAAAAATGAAAATGAAAAAGAGTCTTGTTTTAAAATGAGTTTTTATTTATTTATTTGTTTAGATACCAAAATAAAAATAACTAATAAAATAAAAAGAGTCGCGTCGAAAGTGGTTTTATTATTTGTTGCAAATATGTATATATATAAAAATCCAAAAAAGTTGTTCTTTATTTCCAAAAAAATGTATATATATCTTTATTTGTTGCAAAAATATTTGTCGTGCCAAAAGTCTAGAAAAGTTTTTTTTAGACTCTCAATTTTCAAAACAAAAAAAATCCAAAAAAATTTTCCGTTATTGACTTCTTTAGAAAGTCTTTTTAATTATTAAAAAAAAAAAATAAATATATATATATATATATATATATATATATATATATATATATATATATATATATATATATATATATATATATATAATAAAAAAAAATAAATTCGAAAATATTTTCCTTCTTCTTTAAAAATTGAAAAGAAAATTCAAAATTCAAAAAATATTTTTTTAGAAAGCGTTTCTTTTATTAAAGGTAAAATTCCAAAAAAAAAATATTTTCTTTCTTCTTAGAATAAGAAAAAAAAAATATCTTCCTTTTACTTTTGAAATTCTCAAAGTTCAAATCAAAAGAAAAGGAATTCTTAGAAGTCTTTCTTTCAAAAAGAAAATCAATCAAAAATCCAAAAAAAATATAAAAATACTTCCTTTCTTCTTTTAAAGCAGTTCTTTTACAAAAAAAATAAAAAAAATAATCATAATTTAAAATCAGTTTATTTACTTTATTCATGACCGGCCCGAACTACGCGGGTTTGATTCTCACCGGATGTGAGATACGTAGTCAACCCTCATCGGGTCCAACCCCCATTTTTGCTAAAATAGCCAAAAACCAATAAATAAAAAACGTGTCAAATTTTTAATTTTGTCATAAATAAGTCGGGCAGTGTCCAGCCTCCCCTTTTGCTAAAAAAAAATAGCCAAAAAAATATGTCAAATTTAATAAAGAAGTCGGGTGACACTATTTTGTCAAGACACAGCCGAATGTTCCCGAAAGGGACGTCGGAAGGTTGACTTTGCATAAACAACCACTTTTTGGGTCATGTGTAGGATTTTGGTCCAGTCGACCCACACGGCCTTAAAAATATTCGTCCCCGAGGCGCTGAAGGGCCATGTTTGAAACACCTGATTTTATTATAACTGGAAAAAAAAAGAGTCAACGGTCAGGTGAATACCGTTTAGATTTTTGGTCAAAATAAGCCGAGCCAGCTTCGGCCGCGTCTTAAACCGTTCTTGCCGAAATAGCCCTAGAGTATCTTTCAATTGTTGAAAGGCTATTTTCGTAAAAGAATGAACAAGTTTGTAAAGTGTCGTAAAATAATCCTCTCCGGCCTCAAAATTTGGAAAGGGCCACATTTGAAAAATAACCGTTTGGTTGTCTTTGTCAAACGGGAAAAGAAGCTGGTCGTTTGTTTTTGGAGTTTGTAAATCTTTTAATTAGAATATGTGGGTTGTTTGATTTTCGAGTTTGTAGGTCATCTTCAAACCTTTGAAACTCAGTTTTGTTTAATATGAAAATTGAAAAAAAATGATTAGTATTGTTTATCTTTTATTGGTCCGAACTACGCAAGGTCTGATTTATGCGGGGTCATGATACGTAGGCAATCTCCATAAGATTCGACCACAACAAAAAATGAAAAAGAAAATGAAAAAAGGGAAAAAGATGTTGCTAGTAATAAGAACCGACTGAGTCCATTCTAACATGTTTTGTTTTGAATTGTGAAGAAAGTTGAGTTGGTCGGTTTGTTCAGAGGGTTCAACAAGAGTCTACTGTGCCGGAAAAATAGAATACTGAAACAGCAAATGACCGGAGTGTGTCAAGCATGGGCCAGTGGGCAAGGACAGCCTTGTCATGAGTCACAATTTGCGACACAACAAGAGCAGTACCACTCTCCTAAGTACCACCCGTACTCGTTTGATCTTCCTGCAAAGATTGAAGAGCCTGCCCGAAAGATGGTACAAGAAGAAATGACCCAAAGAGTGAAAAACTTAGAACAATGGTTGAAAAACAGGCAAGGGTTGTCTAGTCAAAAGAGTGTTGCCTTCAAAGATCTATGTATGTTCCCCGATGTCCACTTGCCGCCTGGTTTCAAGACTCCCAAATTTGAAAAGTACGATAGACATGGAGATCCCATTGCCCACCTAAAAAGGTATTGCAATCAAATGAGAGGTGCGGGAAGAAATGAAGAATTGTTGATGGCTTATTTTGTGGAAAGCCTTACGGGAGTAGCTTCCGAATGGTTTATGGATCAAGACACGTCTCGATGGTATGTCTGGGACGACATGGCACAAGCATTTTTCAAACAGTTCCAATACAGCGTCGACATGGCCCCAGACCGCATTTCCCTTTCAAACCTGAAAAAGAAACCAAGTGAAAGTTTCAGGGAATATGCCATTAAATGGAGAGAGCAAGCAGCTCGAGTTAAGCCACCCATGGATGACCACGAGCTAATAACTGTCTTCCTTCAAGCGCAAGAGCCAGATTACTTTCAGAACATGATGTTCGCAGTTGGCAAATCCTTCTCGGAAGCTATCAAAATGGGAGAAATAATAGAGAATGGTCTTAAGACAGGAAAAATTATGAGTCAAGCAGTTTTTAAAGCTGCAACTCACGCTGTCCGGGTTGAGTCTGATAATTTTTGCGACACAAATGAGAAGATTGAAGAAATCATGATGACATCAGGGTCAAGAAGAGGTCCTAGGAGAACATCTCGAAGGTATGAGCAGCCTCCTAAAGTTATCTATGAATCCCCTGAGCAATATTATCCCCCTCAGAACCCACAACACTCTATTGTTCCACTTCAGTATGTTGCCCGGCCACCAAAACGCCCCAGAAGGCGAGCACGAGCGTCACAAAATCTCCAGAAGCCTCCACATAACTTTCAGGTGCCCTATAACCCACATCCAAGCCAGAAGTATAAAGGGGAACGAAGGTTGAAAGATAATTTTACACCAATAGGAGAGTCCTATGAAAGCTTATTTGAGAGGTTAAAGCATCACGACATGATTGCATCTATTCCTCCAAATCATCTGGACCCACGTGCAAGAAGCTTTGACCCTTCTAAAAGGTGTGAATACCATTCCAATGCCCAGGGGCACAATGTTGAAAGTTGTCGGGATTTGAATAAAGAAATAGAAAGGATGATCCAGGAAAATCTGATTGTGATCCAAGGTAATGACACCCAGAATATCGCGCAGAATCCTTTACCTGCACATCATGATGGGGAGGATGCCTGGTAACATGGGATTTTTGAGTCATCCCGGAAAGCCGCTAACTGATGATAATGATATTGAAGTTGGTAACGGTCTTGGCAATGATGATGGCTAAAACACCGTATTGGGCAATTGGAAAGGCGCTCCATCTCCTGGTCAGCCAGAGAGGAGTTTTGGTGGTTTATTTTGTTGTCATTTCTGGCGTCCGGATTATTTCAGGGTTGTAATCCGGATATTGTCTTGTGGTAAAACCCCCTTATCCTTTTATTTGTCTAGTACCTAATGTGGTGTTATCTGGTTTAGTTTTAGGGTTGTAACTGTTTATTTTGTCGTTTAAACGGTTCTACCTTTTGTCTAAAAGCAAATTCCGGTCTTTTTCATCTTCTTTGTTTAGTTTTTCTTTACCCTTTTGTTTTGCTTTTGTTCAATGCCGATTCTAGGGACATGACATGCGCACACAGTTTGGGCCTAGTCTTAAAAGTTAATTATAAAACTTCGGAAAGGTGATCAGACCATTTAAAGGAAATAAGAACGGTGTGAGATTATTTGAAGCCCGAGTCATGTGGAATTAGGGCAAGTAAAACACAAAGAAAACCGCTAAATGCAAGATTCGCCGAATTGGCATGAGGGTCGTTCATGAGAGTGAGAGTGTCGCCCAGCAGTGCTTTAGAAATGACAAATGAAAAGCAAGTGTTTAACATAATTGTCAAGACCAGCACCGTCGGAAGAGACTATAAATCTATGTTCAATTATGTTGTTTGCACTTGGCATGTTTTGAAGACTGGAATGACGAAGGCATTTTGTTCTGCTACCTAAACACTTTATCCTTCGTTACCCCTTTTGAGCCTTATTTTATTTTCTTTCATACCCCTCGTTCGGAATCAATAGCAACGACTAGGAAATACGAGCCTAGAAGGTAAAAAAAAACCGAAAAAGAAAAACAAAAAAGAAAAAAAAAGAAAAATGATAACAAAAAAAAAACAAAAGAAAGTCAGAAGAAAAAAGAGGAATTGGGAACTATGTTTGACCTGATTCCTCAAAGAGGATACGTAGGCGCTTCACGGCTCGGTCATAGGGTGCATAGTGTGCATAATGTGCATGGTATGCATGGTGTAATAAAAAAATATTATAATAAATAATCCCCAAGCAAGAAACTGGGCAAGGGTTGCGCTTGTTATAAACAAATATGATTTCGAAGGTTGTAATTTTGAACCCCAAATTGATTTGTTTTTTAGCCTTTAATACCCTTTCTTTCTAAGCCTATCCAAAAACCCCACATTACGGTCCAAAGAAAGACCTTCTGATCAGTCTGCAAAAGATGCCAAGTCAGACAAATGAGAGTCTTACCGGTGAACATAACACTCTGTTCCACAACAGAAAGGACTCTAATCTCCAGCAGAGAGAGTCATACCGGCAACACTCCAAATCCCCAGCTGGAAAGTGATATAAATGAGAGAGTCTTATCGGTGAAAATCTTCACGGACACCATAAGGCGATGAAAGATGAGAGAAAAACCAAAATGAGAGAGACTTGATGGTGAAAACCTTTTGGGCACTACAAGTCGAATAGGATTGGGAATCAGATGGAGGATAGTCAAGAGAAGATCTTGAAAGACGATTGACGACGGAGGATAGGCCACATATGCATGTCATGACCATTAGAGTCGGTGTCTGCGTTTGATAGGTTTTTATTTATAATTTCTTTTGTTAAAGAGTCATCTTTTTCCTTTTTCTTTTATTCTGTTCCTTTTTATCTTTCTCCTTTCATTGAAAATTCCCCAGTAGAGTCTGTTTGGTCAGAACCAGTGGGAAATGACTTCAAAATAGGCCATCAGCTTTCCAATTATGCAAGATGAGATATGGCTAGTACATCCAAGTGGTATAGTCAGCAAGGAACGAGCACAAGGCCAGTGTCAAGAAAGATATCCCCAGCAAAAGGGAATTGACAAAAGGATTGACGAGTGTCAAGAGGGATATCCTTGCCAAAATCAGAGGTTATTAAAACCTCAAGGCCAAGGCCCGTGGACAAACAAGGAGAGCAATAAGCATGACTTGGAAAATTCATGCGAGACTAAAAGGTCGGAAAAATGCAAGTCTCCGAGCCATGCCACGAAAGAAGAGGGATATCCCTAGCAGAAAAGGATTATCCTCAGCAAATAATATCGTCCCTTGTGGAATGCAGAGCAAGGAAGGAGAAAGGGGAAAGCCATCCCAAGTAGGAGTATCACAACCAACCACCGCGTTTTAAACTAACAAATTTTGTTTAAAACAAGTAAAGGAAATGGCATTGATGTCAGAAATGCATGCCACAAGAAAGATTGTCAAACTGGGGCAAAAACGTTTCTTTTCAGTTAGAAAATTTTCTGGAAAATCAGGTACCCATTTGGGGAAGAATAAAAATAACACCAAGGAAGTGGTCTTTGAACCAGGGTTGCCCCTAACATAATAAGTTTCCAATGGAGGAAGTTATCCCCAGCAGACAGAATAAAGGGATGACACTTGTGCTCAGAAAAGCAAAGAGCCATTATCATCCCCAGCAGCTTCCAAAAGAATGAAGCATCGATTTGAAGGGATAAAATTCCCCAGCAGCGTTATCCTCAACAACGTTATCCCAAGAAGATAACACTTTTATCCCCAGCAGTGTTGAAGAAAAAAAAACCAAAAACAAATTTGAAGGAGGGGAAGAAAGGAGACAACAAAGCAGCGCAAAGGAAGGAGAAAAGAAAAGAAGAAATTACGAAGGTAAGTTTCTCAAATCATTGATCTTTACTACATTTTTCTCCTAGGATAAAAAGTCCTAGTCTGATGAATTTACCTCCCGATACAATCTTGGTCCGATGAAATTTTTCTCCCAAGATAAGATATCAAATCTTAGTCGGATGAATCTTTCTCCTAAGATCACAACAAAATGGACCTAGTCTGACGATTTATCTCCTAGAGTCAAAATCTTGGTCTGATGAAATTGTTCTCCCAAGATAAAATCTTAGTCGGATGAATCTTTCTCCTAAGATCACAACAAAATGGACCTAGTCTGATGATTTATCTCCTATAGTCAAAATCTTGGTCTGATGAAATTGTTCTCCCAAGATAAAATCTTAGTCGGATGAATCTTTCTCCTAAGATCACAACAAAATGGACCTAGTCTGACGATTTATCTCCTAGAGTCAAAATCTTGGTCTGATGAAATTGTTCTCCCAAGATAAAATCTTAGTCGGATGAATCTTTCTGCTAAGATCACAACAAATGGACCTAGTCTGACGATTTATCTCCTAGAGTCAAAATCTTGGTCTGATGAAATTGTTCTCCCAAGATAAAATCTTAGTCGGATGAATCTTTCTCCTAAGATCACAACAAATGGACCTAGTCTGACGATTTATCTCCTAGAGTCAAAATCTTGGTCTGATGAAATTGTTCTCCCAAGATAAAATCTTAGTCGGATGAATCTTTCTCCTAAGATCACAACAAAATGGACCTAGTCTGACGATTTATCTCCTAGAGTCAAAATCTTGGTCTGATGAAATTGTTCTCCCAAGATAAAATCTTAGTCGGATGAATCTTTCTCCTAAGATCACAACAAAATGGACCTAGTCTGACGATTTATCTCCTAGAGTCACAATCTTGGTCTGATGAAATTTTTCTCCCAAGATAAGATATCAAATCTTAGTCCGATGAATCTTTCTCCTAAGATAAGATATCAAATCCTAGTTTGATGAATTTTCTCCTAGGATAATTTGAAAAAAGAAGAAGTTTGAATTTGAAAAAAAAGAAGAAGTTGTTGAAGTCAGGAGCCCCCTGAAGAATAGAATGGCGATTTAGTGTTTGAAATCTTGCCAACCTAAAGAAAGGAATGGCGATGTATGGTTTGAAGTCAGGAGCCCGCCTGAAGAGAGGAATGGCGATTATTTTCAAAGTTGTTGTCAGGAGCCCGCCTGAAGAGAGGAAAGGCGTTTTTAAAAGTTGTTGAAATCTTGCCAACCTAAAGAAAGGAATGGCGATGTATTGATTGAAGTCAGGAGCCCGCCTGAAGAGAGGAATGGCGATTATTTTCAAAGTTGTTGTTGAAGTCAGGAGCCCGCCTGAAGAGAGGAATGGCGATTTATTTTCAAAATTGTTGTTGAAGTCAGGAGCCCGCCTGAAGAAAGGAAAGGCATTTATTTTAAAAGTTGTGTATTTGAAGTCAGGAGCCCGCCTGAAGAGAGGAATGACGCTTATTTTTAAAAGTTGTTGTTGATGTTGGGAGCCCGCCCAGATAACAGAGGCATACATTTTAGTCTTTACATTTCAGTTGATGAAGTTGGGAGCCCGCCCATAGAACAGAGGCATACATTCAGTCTTTACATTTCAAGCATTGAAGTTGGGAGCCCGCCCATAAAACAAAGGCATACATTCAGTCTTTACATTTCAAGCATTGAAGTTGGGAGCCCGCCCAGATAACAGAGTCATACATTTCAGTCTTTATATTTCAAGCGTCGAAGTTGGGAGCCCGCCCAGACAACAGAGGCATAAATTTCAGTCTTTACATTTCAAGCATTGAAGTTGGGAGCCCGCCCAGATAACAGAGGCATACATTTCAAGTCTTTAATTTTCAAGTATTGAAGTTGGGAGCCCGCCCAGATAACAGAGGCATACATTTCAAGATCAATTCAGAGGACAATAAAACAGAGGGTTACAATAGGAATCCCCAGCAGGAAACAATAAAATTCCCCGGCACCGGGAAACAGAAGGTTGCAACAAGAGGTCACAGTACAAACTCAAGTACATGTGTCAAAAGAAGTAAAGCACCGAAAGAAATGCAAGCAGACAAGGAAGCAAGGCAACAAAAACAAATTATACTCTAGCCTAGCTTCTTATTTTTTTTAAGCACGGTGTAACAAGGAGATCGGTAAGCAGTAGTAATAGCATGCAACAACAGTAACATTGCAGTCCAACGGTAGTCCCAGCTACCAAAATTTCTCGAACTACATTGACCTGATTCCTGTTTAGCCCAGGATATGTAGGAAACCTTTGAAGCAAAGGTTCGGTCAAATCTTTTTCAAAAAATGCTTCAACGGAGTACTCGGATGGGCAAAAATCGCTCGCTTTATCTTTGCACGAAAACCCTTCGTGTCTCCGGGCAAAGAGGGGCAGCTGTAAGCACGTGATTTTTGCCCTATATGAGAATTACTCCCAAAAAATTCAAAAATAAAATGATTTTTCTTTGGTGTGCAATTTTGTGATATTTTGAATAATTATTTGTATTTGTCTGTGCATGTTTATTTGTTAAATAAATAAAAAATACAAAAATATGTCGCATTTGCATGTAGGATTTAATTCTATAATTGTTACTAATTAAATTTGTTTACAAAAAAACGAAAATTACAAAAAATAGGTATCATTTGCATTTTTAGCATTTAATGTCCAAATATACAATTTTATGTTTAATTATTACTTAATTGTGCGTTAATTGTTATTGGGAGTTAATTTGCGCTTTTATAACTTAATTTAATTCTTAATAATAGTTTAAGTATTTTTATAATTTAGTTTTAGAAAAAATAAAAGAAGAAAAGAGAGCAAAAATATAAAGAAAGTCGGAATTGGGCCTCTTCTTCGATTTCAAGCCACAGGCCCAAAAAATGGCCCAATCTTCCCTACGACCCAGTCCATTTCGAACTGGGTCGACCCAGTCCATAACCCAAAAGACCCAAAACCCTTTTGTCTTACATTTTACAAAAACAAAACAAAACAAAATGAAGAAAACCCTAAAAAATTGCTAAACCAATCCGCCACCCTCCTCCAATCTTCTTCTTCTTCCTCAAGCTTCCTCAAGCACCCATAAATGGCTGCCCCTCCATACTCCTCACCCTCACTGCACACACACAGTGCACGTAGCAGCCGTTCATGGCTGCTACGATCCCGTTGCCTTCGTCTCCTTCAAACCAAGCGATGACCCCTTCGCCGAACACCTTCGTTATTTCTTCTTCTTCGTCCAGCATTCATGGACGCCTCCTCCACCTCCCCAGCTGCTCAAGCTTTAATTTCTCCATGGCAGCATCATCACCAACGAGCTTCTGCCTCAGTCAAAAGCTCCGACGTCCAGCAGTAGCTGATGCTACTGCTTCATTGATGCAAGGTTGAGCATCCCCCTCCGTTCTCGTTGCTATTGCCCACGCAGCTGTTGCTGCTTTCTTCTCCAACAACTTCGCAGTGTCTACTGTACGATCGCTGCTGCTGCCCGCCATGGACGTTGCTTTCCGCTGCTGCGTCCGGCTACTATTATCACCAAACAAACCCCGTTTATTCAAGCTTTGTTCAAGTTGTCCGTGTTCGTTCGAGCTTTGGTCGAGGCTTGGACAGATTTGTTTAGAATCGAAGTTCTTCGTTGATTCATCTCCGGTTAGTTGTTTTTGAGTTTTGTTTTTGTCCATATTTTGTTTGATATTTTTCGGATCCAAAATCATTAAATGATTTAATCCTTGTTTTGTTCGTTGTTCATCTTTGAAATAATTTTCTAGTATGTTCATGTTGTTTGTTAAATTAATTTTCAGATTTCAAAATAGAAGTTTAATTAGTTGTTTTCATGTTTATTTCATGTTTGTATTATTGTTTAAGTAAGTATTTGTTAGTTTGATGTTTTTTAGATTCAAATTGAAATTTAATTAACTATTTCTTCAATTTGTTTCATGTGTTTATGTATTGTTAGAAGTTGTTAATATTGTTAAGTTTAAGCTTAAGTTCATAATTGTTTATTCGTCGATCTTGTTATTTGTCTAAAAGAATTTAGTTGTGTTTAGAGAAATATGTTGGTTTAATCGTTTAAATCCATCATGTTTGTTGTTTAAAATAGATTTAATTCATGTTCATACTTTGTTTGATTGTTCTTGAATCCGAAATTTGTATAGCTTGATTTCTTGTTTACCATTTGTGATTATTTCTTGAATTTGTCTCATAAAGTTTAATATAGGAATTGTTGTTGTAATGTTGTTAGAGTAGTTGATTTTAAGTTCAATATGATTGAAGTTAGAAATCTAAATATACTTGTTTGTTGTAGTTGTTGAATCCGAAAATAAGATTGTTTGTTGCTAAAAATTTGTTCAATCAAATTTTAGTTGTTCTTTGTTGTTCAATTTGTGTTCGTGTGACTTGTTGTTAAAATGTTGTTAAAATCGTGTTCATGTGATATTGTTGTTATGATGTTCATCCGTGTTCATATTGTTGTTTGAACATTGTTAGAAATTGATCATATTGTCTATATTTTGGTTAAGTTTGATTAATTGATGTGTTATAGCTGATGGGTAGTTTGGTAAATTTGTAGTACGTTCAGGGGTAGTTTGGTAATTTTAGTAAGGTCGTGAGGGGTAGTTTAGGAATTGTACATTTTGAAATTATTTATTTGAAGCATGGGGGACAAAATGAAATGGGGTGGGTTGTGATATAGTTGTTTAATATAAAGGGGGACAAGATTTAATTTAAAGGAGGAATCTTGCATTATTTTAAATGAAGCATGGAGGACAAAATATAATGGGGTGGTGTGATATGTTTATTTAATGTAATGGGGATGAGTGGAAAGATAATGGGTTGGGTAGAGAAAAAGTATGAATTTTAATTAATTGAAAGGTTTATGGGATGGGTTATAAGAAGAAGTCTTGAACACAAGACATGGAGAACAGAAATAAAGAGAGATACGAAAAAAATACACACACAGATAGAGAGAAAAAACGGACAGAGAATAGAAGAGAGCAAAATTCCGAAAAATATTTAAGCTTTCAAAATAAAAATAAAACTAAAAAAAAATCTACTGCTTTCTTTCTTTGTTTGAAATTAGTATTAATGGTTGTTGTTTCATTTAAAGCTTAAAGCTTTTGTTTTTGGGATTACTACTCCACCGGTTTGTTACTGGGTTGTTACTGTTGCTGGGCAGTTGTTGCTATTGTACTGTTATTATTGCTGCTGATTCTCATCATCATTTTCTTTTGCTTCCAATATCAGGTACATATCTGTAAATTCATGTCATGAAAAGCTTCAACATGGCAAGTAAATGAAGTTTGGTTATAAGGATGTCTTCTACTCATTTAAATTTTATTAGTTTAAGTTTCAGTTTTGTTTTAATTGGTTAGTATAGTATTATACTTGACATGATAAACTGTTAACTAATTAACCTTCTGGAGTAGTAAATTCCACGATAATCTTATATGTTTTGAGGACTAGTGATAACATTTACTGTTTGAATTGATAGGGAATATTGCAGAAAATTGGCCATTAATTAAATCTTGTGATATTGTTAGCTAAGTAAAGAATAGTACGGAAATACCCAGAAATTACATTACTAGCTTATTTTGTCAAATATCCAATTTTGTTTAAGGCTTGATGGTGTCGTCTTATTAAATCAATTGGTAGATTAATTCTCTTTATTAATAACAAATGGCGTAGTTAAATCAACTCATTTCTTTTAATGTATGAAATAATGTCGATGATTTTTTTTACAAAATATAGAGTTAGTGTTTGCAAATATTCGCATAGGCAGAGAATAAGAATTGGTTTATTTATCTCAAACTCAATCTTCGTAATCAAAAATCAACTAAATAATTATAACTTTGGACTAAAACAAATACATGAGAAGGACATGGGATTTATAAACAAATCGTGGCATTTTATGTAAAAGATATATAGAAGAAGAGTTCACCTTAAATGAAACAATGAAGATTCTGCAGAAACTATTAATTTGTTTATCATTTTAAGTTCTTTCCCAATTTTATACACCATTCGATTTATGGACATCCAAATGTTGTATCCACAAAAAATGTTAGTTTTAGATACATATTGTCTGTTTTCTTCTTCACGCCATTAATTCTTTAAAATTTGAGATATATGATTCATGTGTGTAAAATAAGGCTCGCGGCCAACACGTAATAACAATTTGTAGAGAACCTTATCAAGAATATTTTTGTGATTACGGATACGTTCGCGTAACCTGATTATATTTCTAAAAGCAATTCGGATTATGCGTTCGCGCAACTTCGGTCGAATATTTAATAAAAGGGATTCCTCGGAGAATATCATTATTAATTTCATAAAACCCCGAGATGTGAGGTTCACTACTTAATTATACAAAAATGGCGAATGCTTTTGATTTTATTTAAGCACAATTTCGAAAATAATTGTTTTAATAAATATATTATCTATATTATCGTGTACACGTGCGCGTGACACAACTCCGCATGTTTTTTTAAAAATATAATTTATAACACGAATATACGTACGCGTGATTCGATTCAAAGAAGGGTCTTTAAATATAAATAGAAGCGGTAACAATAAAATCATGCAATAAAAATGTATTTTACAAATCAAAATAATCAAGCCGAATATAACAGTTGAGCGACCGTGATAGAACCACGGAACTCGGGAATGCCTAACACCTTCTCCCTGGTTAACAGAATTCCTTATCCGGATTTCTGGTGCGCAGACTGTTAAATAGACAGAGTCATATTCTCCTCGATTCAGGGATTAAAACCGGTGACTTGGGACGCCTTAAAATTCCCAGGTGGCGACTCTGAAACAAACAAACAAATCCCGTTTCGACTGTCCTTTAATTGGAGAAAACTCCCTTGCACCCTCGCGGGGGCGGAAAAAGGAGGTGTGACATCCAACATGTCGAAAGTTCCAGCATATTATACTGGAGATTGGAGCCAGTACCGGATCTAGGAATTTAAGTTCGTGGGTGCTTAGTTTTTTTTTTAACGTATTAGCAATCATATTGCATAAATGCATAACTATTTGAACGCGGTGATGAAAAAAGTTAACGAGAAAACTCATAGTATTAATATTATGAGCACCGTAAAGTTGTGATGGATAACATAGCTGATAAGAAAAAGTTAACGAGAAAACTCATAGTATTAAACAAAGTCAGCAAAAAAGAATTCTAAAAAATAGTATATGGTAAAAACAACGGCGGGTGAAAACTCGAAAGAATGAAAAAAGGGAAAGTATCTTGATAATATATATGAGGAGAAAAAAAGAAAATAATCTGTCAGTTTTAAAGTAGGCTTGTAGGGAGAATGATTCGAGCCCTCGCCCATTCAATGTTTGTGAACTTCCAGCACCCTCCCTTAACCAAAGCACCCATTAAACTTCTTGTTTCCCGGGGGCTTTCTGCTCTTTTATATTCGTTTCCTCAAATTTTCTATACAATTATATATGCTCGGAGCCGAGGTTAATGAGTGCTCGAGCACCCAAATACAATGAGTAGATCTGCCCCTGATTGGAGCACCTGTGTATGAACTTCCAGCATATCATGCTGAACCGGTATATTATACTGGAACTCCAGTATATTATGCTGGAAGTCCAGTATATCATGCTAGAGTTCCAGTATATTATGCTGGAGTATTTTCGAATGTTGAATAGTGTTTTCATTCAGATTTATCTTTACATGAAGAGTGGCTAAATTTTGACTACTTTTAAAACTGTGGCCATTTTTTAATGACGAGAACCCAAATAAAATGAGTAGATCCGCCCCTGATTGGAGCACCTGTGTATGGACTTCCAGCATATTATGCTGAACCGGTATATTATACTGGAACTCCAGTATATTATGCTGGAACTCCAGTATATTATGCTGGAAGTCCATTATATCATGCTGGAGTTCTAGTATATTATGCTGGAATATTTTCGAATTTTGAATAGTGTTTTCGTTCAGATTTTGTCTTTATATGAAGAGTGGCAAAATTTTGACTACTTTTAAAACTGTGGCCATTTTTTAATGACCATTTGTAAATGTGGCTATTTTTGAATTTCTCCCTATCACAAATGACAACAAAGAAATTCAGCTCACAAAACTATTACGTAGAGAACGCAGAGATATGAAATGGTTCATATTAGAGCCGTCAATATGGGCTTGGCCAGTTGGGCCAGCCCAATCCAGCCCGTGATTTAGTAGGGCTGGGCTAGAATTTTTGGAGCCTGTTTAAAAATGAGGCTTTTATGCCCAGCCCAAGTAAGCCCGTGGCCGTGAGGCTTGACTGAGGCTGGGTCGGGCCGGCTCGTGGGCCTAGTAAAATATTTACTTAAAATATATAAAAAATAAAAAGTATACTGCCTTTAGAGATGGAAAGTCAGAATTGGATCTTTACTAAGAGGAAAACTTGATCTTGAGAAGTTTCAAGAGATGATGTTGTCATGTATTAGAAAGACCATTCTAGAAAATATTCCGATCTTTCAATGATGGTGCGTGATGTACTTAGCATTCTTATTACCATTGTACCATCAGAATCAATATTTAGCATCAGTGGCGTGTTCTTACAAAGTACAGAAGTTGCATTTATTATTAAAATGTCCAAACACTTGTTACTACTTGAAATTGGCTGCACAGGTTTTCCCGACCTCAAACTGGTAATATTTTTTTATGTGAATTTAAATATTATTAATTTTTAAAGTTAATATTTAACTAATTAATATTGCATATGAATTGTAGATGAAAGTGAAGATGTTAAGATAACCTTATCACAAGCGGATTCAAATGTGTTTGATGAAGATGATGTGTTGGATATCTCATAAGCATCATCACTACTAGAAATCCGGTAAAAAGCGACCACAAAAAGCGACCAAAGTTGGTCGCTTATAGGCCTAAAAGCGACCAAAAAGCGACCAAACATGCCTGGTCGCAATATTGCTGGTCTCTTTATTTTAGGGACCAAAGTTGGTCGCTAATTAGCGACCAACTTTGGTCTCTAAGGTAAAAGGACTAAATATTCTGATTTTGACTTTAGTGACCAACTTTGGTCGCTATATTAATTTAATAATATAAATTTGGCGACCAAAGTTGGTCTCTACATATGAAATACGTTATTTTTAATTTATCATTAATCATTAGAAAGCAACCAACTTTGGTCTCTAATCCAAATATTATATTTTAAAATCGGGACAATAGAGACCAAAGTTGGTCGCTAAATTCAAGAATTTAATTTTTTTTAAAGATAAGCGCCCAACATTGGTCGCTATATTTCCAGAAATTGTATTTTTTTAATAGAAATCTGGGCAGGTAGCGACCATGGTTGGCCGCTATTGCCCAGAAAATTATTTTTTTTATGGTGAAATGCGACCAAATAGAGACCAAAGTTGGTCGCTTTTCTTGGTATATTTTTGGCAGAAACTGCCTGTTTTGGCAGCTACACCACCTTCCAGCTTACCAAACATCCTAAACAGGCATTTTATGCCAGCAACAACAACAACAACAACAATTAAAAGCAACAATCAATAGAACTAACACATTAAGCTAACAAAACTAAGTTAACGCTTATTACAAGCCCATTCGAACTAAAAAGAACTAACACAATAGAACTAAATTTTTTTGTCTAGTTCAAAGTATATAAAGTACTCAAGGAGTGTTCTTTCAGCATCCTCATCCGAAAGTTGGATTGCCTTGCCTGATTCATTAGGTGGCTGACTGCGTATGAATTCCCCCACGTCAACTGCATGTGAAGCGAACCTATATGAAAAATTATATATATTGAATTAGTATTTCAAAATTTATATAAAAGTAAATCAAAATACTTAATGAAAAGTAAAAAACTTACATGTATATAGTCGAGGCTCGACCCTCCTTTCTGAATCAGTCTCTTTCTTCTTCTTTACAATACGAGTTTCATTGAATAGCTCATCTTGCTTCATTGGCATCATAAAGCTGTCTGGTGGCTTTGGTGATTATCCTCGTGGTACTATTATTCGGGATGTACTTGGATACAGAGAATAACTTAGATACAGTACCGACAAGGTGTGTCTTTGATTAATTGTTGATCTCTATAGCTACAATGATAATGAGAAGGCAACTACATGTGTTTCAAATAGTGATGGTATAGGTAGGATTTAACATTTCCTAAGTAGATAAAAGAGGTTATAAAGGAATTCTCTACTTCACTTTCCAAGAGGAAAAAAAGTTTGATTGATAGAGACAACGTTGATGAAGACAGAATATTTTCTGTTGGTCATGGCAGTTCCCATAAAGTGAGGATCATAAGACTCTATGATGACAAAGATTATAGGAAGTTTTGTTCTAAACTTTCTTCCAAGTCTGATCCGTACAAGCTTAATATGATATTGGTGATATTTCTTCGGATTCAGACAATGATTTGACCGACAAAAGTATGGAAATGCTCTTAAAAAGAATTAAAGGTAAAATGTTTTTCTTCGTAGAGAAGGATGCTGAAAAGTTTTTACCTTTAATTCTTTTTAAGAGCATTTCCATACTTTTGTCGGTCAAATCATTGTCTGAATCCAAAGAAATATCACCAATATCACATTAAGCTTGTAAGGATCAGACTAGAAAGAAAATTTAGAACAAAACTTCCTATAATCTCTGTCATCATAAAGTCTTACGATCCCCATTCTATGGGAACTGCCATGACCAACGGAACACATTCCGTCTTCATCAACCTTGTCACTCTCAATTAAACTTCTTTTCCTCATGGAAAATGAAGTACAAAATTACTCTATAAGCTCTTCTTTTATCTACTTAGAAAATACTAAATTCCTACCTACACCATCACTATTTGAAACACATGCCATTGCCTTCTCATCATCATTGTCGCTAATGAGAAGAACAATTAAAGGTACACTTTGCCAGGTACTGTGTCTTAGTTATTCTTGGTGGAAGTTCTATTGCATGACTAATAACATCATCAACCTCTTGTAATAATCCTCCGGCAATCTAAAATTCCAAAACATAAACTAAAAGTTCAATTCATATCCTAAACCTTCAATTCATATCCACAAAAGTTCAAGTCATATCCTAAATGTTCAACTCATATCGTAAAGAGTTCAAGTCATATCGTAAAATTTCAATTTATATCGTACAAGTTAAATTCACAAGAACAAAACCTAAAAACTAAAAGTACATCAATTCTTATCCTACGAGTTTAAACATAAACTAAAAGTTCAATTTATATCCTAAAGGTTTAATTCATATCCACAAAAGTTCAAGTCATATCCTAAAGGTTCAATACATATTCTAAAGGTTCAATTTATTTCCTAAAAGTTCAACTCATATCCTAAAAATTTCAATTCATATCCTAAAAAGTTCAAGTCATACATAAAAGCTTCAATTTATATCCAACAAGTTCAATTCACAAGAACAAAACCTAAAAACTAAAAGTTATATTCATATCTTACGAGTTTAAGCATAAACTAAAATTTCAAGTCATATCCTAAAGGTTCAATACATACGCTAAAGGTTCAATTTATTTCCTAAAAGTTCAACTCATATCCTAAAAGTTTCAATTCATATCCTAAAAAGTTCAAGTCATACATAAAAGCTTCAATTTATATCCTACAAGTTCAATTCACAAGAACAAAACCTAAAAACTAAAAGTTATATTCATATCTTACGAGTTTAAGCATAAACTAAAATTTCAAGTCATATCCTAAAGGTTCAATACATATCCTAAAGGTTCAATTTATTTCCCAAAAGTTCAACTCATATCCTAAATGTTTCAATTCATATCCTAAAAAGTTCAAGTCATACATAAAAGCTTCAATTATATCGTACAAGTTCAATTCACAAGAACAAAACCTAAAAACTAAAAGTTATATTCATATCTTACGAGTTTAAACATAAACTAAAACTTCAAGTCATATCCTAAAGGTTCAATTTATTTCCTAAAAGTTCAACTCATATCCTAAAAGTTTCAACTCATATCGTAAAAAGTTCAAGTCATACATAAAAGCTTCAATTTATATCGTACAAGTTCAATCCACAAGAACAAAACCTAAAAACTAAAAGTTCATCAATTCTTATCCTACGAATTTAAACATAAACTAAAAGTTCAATTTATATCCTAAAGGTTTAATTCATATCCACAAAAGTTCAAGTCATATCCTAAAGGTTCAATACATATGCTAAAGGTTCAATTTATATTTTAAAAGTTCAACTCATATCCTAAAAATTGTCAATTCATATCCTAAAAAGTTCAAGTCATACATAAAAGCTTCAATTTATATCCAACAAGTTCAATTCACAAGAACAAAGCCTAAAAACTAAAAGTTATATTCATATCTTAAGAGTTTAAGCATAAACTAAAATTTCAAGTCATATCCTAAAGGTTCAATACATATGCTAAAGGTTCAATTTATTTCCTAAAAGTTTACTCATATCCTAAAAGTTTCAATTCATATCCTAAAAGTTCAAGTCATACATAAAAGCTTCAATTTATATCTTACAAGTTCAATTCACAAGAACAAAACCTAAAAACTAAAAGTTATATTCATATCTTACGAGTTTAAGCATAAACTAAAATTTCAAGTCATATCCTAAAGGTTCAATACATATCCTAAAGGTTCAATTTATTTCCCAAAAGTCCAACTCATATCCTAAAAGTTTCAATTCATATCCTAAAAAGTTCAAGTCATACATAAAAGCTTCAATTTATATCGTACAAGTTCAATTCACAAGAACAAAACCTAAAAACTAAAAGTTATATTCATATCTTACGAGTTTAAACATAAACTAAAACTTCAAGTCATAATCTAAAGGTTCAATACATATCTTAAAGGTTCAATTTATTTCCTAAAAGTTCAACTCATATCCTAAAAGTTTCAACTCATATCGTAAAAAGTTCAAGTCATACATAAAAGTTTCAATTTATATCGTACAAGTTCGATTCACAAGAACAAAATCTAAAAACTAAAAGTTCATCAATTCTTATCCTACGAGTTTTAACATAAACTAAAAGTTCAATTTATATCCTAAAGGTTTAATTCATATCCACAAAAGTTCAAGTCATATCCTAAAGGTTCAATACATATGCTAAAGGTTCAATTTATATTCTAAAAGTTCAACTCATATCCTAAAAATTTCAATTCATATCCTAAAAAGTTCAAGTCATACATAAAAGCTTCAATTTATATCCAACAAGTTCAATTCACAAGAACAAAACCTAAAAACTAAAAGTTATATTCATATCTTAAGAGTTTAAGCATAAACTAAAATTTCAAGTCATATCCTAAAGGTTCAATACATATGCTAAAGGTTCAATTTATTTCCTAAAAGTTCAACTCATATCCTAAAAGTTTCAATTCATATCCTAAAAGTTCAAGTCATACATAAAAGCTTCAATTTATATCCTACAAGTTTAATTCACAAGAACAAAACCTAAAAACTAAAAGTTATATTCATATCTTACGAGTTTAAGCATAAACTAAAATTTCAAGTCATATCCTAAAGGTTCAATACATATCCTAAAGATTCAATTTATTTCCCAAAAGTTCAACTCATATCCTAAAAGTTTCAATTCATATCCTAAAAAGTTCAAGTCATACATAAAAGCTTCAATTTATATCGTACAAGTTCAATTCACAAGAACAAAACCTAAAAACTAAATGTTATATTCATATCTTACGAGTTTAAACATAAACTAAAACTTCAAGTCATATCTTAAAGGTTCAATACATATCCTAAAGGTTAAATTTATTTCCTAAAAGTTCAACTCATATCCTAAAAGTTTCAACTCATATCGTAAAAAGTTCAAGTCATACATAAAAGCTTCAATTTATATCGTACAAGTTCAATTCACAAGAACAAAACCTAAAAACTAAAAGTTCATCAATTCTTATCCTACGAGTTTAAACATAAACTAAAAGTTCAATTTATACCCTAAAGGTTCAATTCATATCCACAAAAGTTCAAGTCATATCCTAAAATTTCTATTTATATCCCAAAAATTCAACTCATATCCTAAAAGTTTCAATTCATATCCTAAAAATTCAACTCATATCCTAAAAGTTTCAATTTATATCCTAGATTTCTATAAACCCTAGATTTTTATAAAATGTTAAAAAATGATAAATACAACCTAAACCCTAGGTTTCTATAAAATACAATGATAAATAATCAATTGATACACTAGTCATTTGAAACTAATTCATAGCTAATAAACAAAACATTATAAGCTTACACAAAAGATATAAATTGTAATTATAACCTAGAATTTTTAGGAGGTGGAGAAGGAGAGAGACGCAGCAGCGGCAGAGGCGACGACGACGGGGCGGCGACAGCTGGGCGGTGGTCGGTGGTGGTGTGGGTGGGGCATCTGGTGCTGGGAGTTGGAAGGGGGGGGGGGGGGGGTTGAGTGTGAGAGAGAAAAGAGAGATTTTGGGAAATTTTTAGAAAGAATGGGAGGGGATCCCGGTTTTGACACTCTGGAATTAAAAATAGCGACCACAGTTGGTCGCTATTTTGGTAGGTAAATCAGTTTTGAATTTTTAGAAATAGCGACCAAAGTTGGTCGCTATTTCTAAAAAAATTATATTACTCTTAATTCAATTTAAAATTATATATATATGTAGTATAAATTTAGGATTTTAATTCAATTTAAGCTATATATGTGTGTGTGTGTGTGTGTGTATATATATATATATAATACAATTTAAAATTATGTACATATGTAGTATAAATTTAGGATTTTAATTCAATTTAAGCTATATATATATATTCGATATAATACTACCTAATACACTTATACTTAGTGCATAGTATATATATATATAACCTATATTCGATATAATACTACCTAATACACTTATACTTAGTGCATAGTATAACGTAAGTATATATATTATATATATATACATAAGCTATATTCGATACAGTATTACCTAATACACTTATACTTAGTGCATAATATAGCGTAAGTATATATATTATATATAATATATATATATATATATTCTATACAGTATGACCTAATACACTTATACTCAGTGCATAGTATAGCGTAAGTATATATATTATATATATATAAGTTATATTCGATATAATACTACCTAATACACTTATACTTAGTGCATAGTATAGCGTAAGTATATATAGTATATATATAAGCTATATTCGATACAGTATTACCTAATACACTTATACTTAGTGCATAGTATAGCGTAAGTATATATATTATATATATATATATATATATATATATATATATATATATATATATATATATATATATATAAGCTATATTCGATACAGTATGACCTAATACACTTATACGCAGTGCATAGTATAGCGTAAATATATATATATATATATATATATATATATATATATTATATATATAAGCTATATTCGATACAGTATGACCTAATACACTTATACTCAGTGCATAGTATAGCGTAAGTATATATATATTATATATATAAGCTATATTCGATACAGTATTACCTAATACACTTATACTTAGTGCATAGTATAGCGTAAGTATATATTATATATATATAAGCTATATTCGATACAGTATGACCTAATATACTTATACTCAGTGCATAGTATAGCGTAAGTATATATATTATATATATAAGCTATATTCGATATAGTATTACCTAATACACTTATATGCAGTGCATAGTATAGCGTAAGTATATATATATTATATATATATAAGCTATATTCGATACAGTACTACTTAATACACTTATACTCAGTGCATAGTATAGGGTAAGTATATATATATATATTATATATAAGCTATATTCGATACAGTATTACCTAATATACTTATACTTAGTGCATAGTATAGCGTAAGTATATATATAAGCTATATTCGATACAGTATTACCTAATACACTTATACTTAGTGCATAGTATAGCGTAAGTATATATATTATATATGTAAGCTATATTCGATATAATATTACCTAATAGACTTATACTCAGTGCATAATATAGCGTAAGTATATATTTATATATATATATATATATATATATATATATATATATATATATATATATATATATATATATATATATAGAGAGAGAGAGAGAGAGAGAGAGACACGCACGATTCATAGTACTATTCATCCCTTGTATTACAAAAGTATTAACGGCTTATATTTATATTATTTAGATAGTAAATACAAAAGTGATTTTTAATTTTGACCATTGTTGACCTGAATAGAGACCAACTTTGGTTGCTATTTATTCAAGAATTTAGTTTAGCGACCAAAGTTGGTCGCTATATTTAAATCAGATTTAATTATATTTCATATAATATTTAAATTAATAATATAATTATTAAAATTGTATAACTGGGCCCCATTTAAGCGACCAAAGTTGGTCGGTATCTGCCTACCCTTTAAGTAGCGACCAACGTTGGTCGCCATTTTTATATTATATATATTTATATTTTATAATTTTTTTAAAATAATAATATAATTATTAAAATTTTGTAGGTGAGTCCCACTTTAGCGACCAACATTGGTCACTAATATCAGTAAATGTTTGACCAAGAAAGTCTGACCAGTCCAGTCAATATTTTGACTAATATAGCAACCAAGTAGCGACCAACCTTGGTCGCTATTTTGTTTCTTTTATTTATTTTATTATTTTCGCTAGTTTAGCGACCAACTTTGGTCGCTTTTTCCCACAGACCAATTTTGGTCGCTTTTTTCCGGATTTCTAGTAGTGCATGAACGTCCTCTTGAATAGTTTGTTTTAAGTTTTGACTTTTAGTGAATGAAATATAGTCATGTCTTTTACTTTTTTAGTATTTATTGTGATTTATTGGAACAATATAAAAAGTTATTAGGTTTTGCGAATTTTTTCCAATAAGATATTTTTTAACTTTTAAATAAATATCTTTTTTTAGGTCAGAACTTAAAGAAAAAATATAAAATTATATATTTAAAAATGATGGACCGGCCCGTGGGGGCCCGTAGCCCATATAGGGCGGGGGTGTGCTGACCATTATAAGGCCCATCAAAATGGTAGGCTAGCCCAGCCCATCCCGTCAATTACTAAAGCCCACGTGGCCGGGCTGGGCTAGCCCGGCCCATATTGACAGCTCTAGTTCATATAGGAATCATCTTATTAGCTCCTACAATGAACTAGAAGATGGCCATCCCCTTATTATTTTCGTATCACATAAAGATTCTAGATTGCACAATTTACTGGTGGAAAAATAGCATGCAACTCAGAGATCTTGGTAATTTTGTACCAAGATCGGCCTATCTTTTTTTCATTTCTTTAAATCATAAGGGGCAAACTTGTCAATTTTGCGTTACAAAATAGTAGTTTTATTGCAAACAATAAAAATCAAAGAAGAGAGGTTCATGTAATATTTAAAAATCACGCGCGAACTATATATGTTATAAGCCGAAATTTCTGTGAAATTATCCTTCAAAATGTAAACAGTCTTTGTGGAGCCTCTTCATTCTTGTGTAGATGGGTGAAGAATGATTCCTTTTATTTTAAATAAGCACTTTGGACAACCATTGACAAAGCAAACAAATAGGAAGGAAAAGAAGAAAAGGAATGTCGCTAGCCAGAAATTTTTAGATTATATATATAAATGATATAAGAAGCACAACTTTTGGAATTCCTTTATTCTTGAGACATGAATGAAGCAAGGACTTTGGCCATTTTATGATACTAGTCTCGTGGTAAGCACGATGCGCCTGTCCCCATCTCGATGCATAAATTTTGTTTTAGTTATAGAATAAAATTTTAAGCTTATAATATTTTATTAGACATCCTAACTAACATCATAGTAAGACATGACTGTCAATCTAACTTTAGTTATGATGTCATAGAATATAACAACACAAAGATAACTAAAATAATATCAAGTTTAATTTCTACAAACTTCTCTTCACAAAATTACTATTTGTGTATGTGTTTTGACAGGGCCAATATTTGTTTAATTTTAACATACTTCTCGTACACATATTATTTTATACTTTTGTTTTTGTTGTTTTACTCCTATCGACACTGCAATATGATAGATTTCGATGTCAAATACTCTTTAATAGAAAAAGAAAGGCACTTCTAATGGATCTTCATGAATGGACAGTAATACAAGAGATATTTACTGTGAGAAATCAAATCTGCTTTGCATCAATTGAATACCATAAGAAAATAACTCAGTTAATTTCGTCAATTTAAATAAACATGAAAACCCATACTGAATCCCCGGTGATGCTTTCGGTAGAAAATTGCTTGAATACGTGAACATCAAATTTATAAAAGATAAAGTAAGAAATCAGACAAAAAATTGTTAGCATATAAATCTTTTTTGCTCAAAGAAAGAGAACCTAAAGAGCAATAAAGCTGGAAACCAATTTACTGTTATGTATGCAATGATCCAAACAACATGTGCAAAATTCGTCAATAAGTCAATTTTAATTGAACTGATGATCCCATATGAGAATGGTAAACAAAAATCATAATTGACAATCGTTCAATTTGCAATTGTTTAGCAAGAATGCACGAAAGTTTATTACATATATAACATGTTAGAAAATCCTCAAATCATAAATACATTATCGATACTATCAAGAGTTAACGATAAAGAACGTATAATATTGCTTCTCTTACAGAAGTGGTCTGTTCCTTTTTCTTGGAAATTATTTTGGTTTCAAAATTCTAAAAACCTAAAGTGAACCCTAAACCTAAACAAAAAAAAGGTAATAAAAGAATCTACACCTATTAATTAACAACCTACGAAAGTAATTAACATGGGAATTAAAAGAATCCTAAACCTAAAGGAAAGCATAAACAAAGAAAAAGCTAAAGCAGCATAAACTTAAAGGAAAGCCACACGGCATTAAAGAATCATAATTCTTAACAAAGAAAAGCTTAATAGAATTTTGAACCTAAAAAAAGAAAGCCCACGGCTGCTTGTTTTCCCGCAAAAAGAAATTATTAGTGATTAGAGTTATAATTATATCCAACATAAAATATACTTAAAAAGGGTAAAAAAAGGCGTATAATATTTTAATAGAGGCTTCGTGCTTTTAATATAAATAATTTCAGATACGTCACTTTCTTGGTGTTCGCCTTTCTTTGGACCTCTCCATTCCACCACCAGTCTCTGTTGCGACCACCAGTGTAACCCTTCGAGATCCCTAGGAGCTCTCTGGCAGCTTCCTTAATGTACTGCGCCGTCGTAGTACACATCAAGCTCACATCCCCACTACTCCTCCAAGCTCCCATAGCCAACAACTTAACCCCCCAGCTCTTGCGCTTTGTCTTCAGTCAAGGCTCCCCACTTGATCCTAGGTTGGCCATACACTACCCTCTTCCTCTTCTTCCTCGTTCTGGGTGGCCGAACAGCTGGTGCTGAAATCATAGGTAGAGAACTCTGATGTACCGCCTTGCCCCAAAGTTTGGGACAAAACCTCTTCATGTGGCCAAGATCCCCGTACACGTAACAGCCCCTCGGAACAGAGGACTACTAATATGAAGTCTGACCTTGATGGCCTGAATACCTACTGGAGGAAACCTGAATAGCTGGTGGGCGATAGGAACTCTATGGCATGGTGCTGAAATAAGGTCGCTCGGGAGCACCCCGAGAAGGAGGCGATGCTGGATATGTGGGCCTGCTAGGCTGTCCCCTCATGAACTGACCTCTACCGCCAGCCAGGGCACCTCTAAACTCTCCAGAATATCGAAGCCGCTTATCCCTTGTAGCCTACTTTCGGCTATGTGGATGTACACCCTCGATCCTCGGAGTTATCTCTACAACTAGCTCATAAAAAGTCCTCATCTCAACCTCTCAGTCCATAGTGGATTGGATACCAGAGTGAAAATCTACAACAAACCTCCGTACTCTTTCTACATTGTAGAAAGTATCGTAAGTGCATGGCGAAACAACTTAGAGAATCTCGCATCATAATCGGTCACTAACATCTAACCCTGCTAGAGCTGCTCGAACTAAAACCGTAACTCTTCCCTCTAAGAGGGTGGAATGTATCTGTCCAAGAAGAGGCATGTGATTTGATCCTAAGTCATGGAAGGAGAACCTGATAGTCTGCCGAGGAGATATGATTGCCACCATCTACAGGCCTTGCCTTCCAAATGAAAGGCGGTAAAGTTCACCCTGTGGGACTCCAATATCCTCATATTGTGCAGTCTATATCTGCACCGATCGATAAAGTACAAGGGGTTCTCATATCGGTCACCTCCAAAGACAAAAGGGTGTAGCCTGGTCTATCTATCTAATTGCTTCTGCGTCTCGCCCGCAACAGCTGGTCTGGGCTCAGGTATAGCTATTGCCATTGGCTGGGCTCCGCCCGTGGGTAGTGTGCCCGGGGTTTGATATACGACAATTACATGCCCAGGAGCCTGAGTTGTAGGGGTCTGTGTTCCCCCTCCCAACTAAGATGTGGCTGGAATCCTAGTGCGTGCATGAAATCCACCGGGGCTAGCTCTACTGCAGGCATCTCACCCTACCCCTCAATAATAGGATCCTCTACTCGATCCACTGGTGGTGTAACTGGAACAACTATAATACATCCTCGTCTCTACCACGAGCAGGAGCCCTCCCTCGGCCTTTAGCAACAGGGGGAGCAGCTCCCCCATGGCCTGGAACATCCGTTGCGCATGTTTTCTCACCATCTGTGAGAGAATGATACATAGTAAAACATCAACTGCATAATAGGAAATGAAGAAAGAGTAGTTTCCTAACATCCTATAGACTCTCGATGATAAGTACGGACGTCTCCACATCGATATGCAAGACTCTATTAGGCATGCTCATAATTTGTGAGACCTACGTGAACCTAGTGCTTTGATACCATGTTGTCACGATCCAATTTCTCCTATAGGTCGTGATGGCGCCCAACGTCGCCGCTAGGCAAGCCAACAGTGAACTAGCCATGTATTTATTCTTTTTAACATTTTTGAAATGGTTTATTTTTAATTATTAAACTAGTGAGAGGTGAGAAATTTAATAGAATAAAGGGAAAACAATTATAAGAACAAGTGTAGTGAAATAAATACACAAAATCATCAAGTGTCTACTAGTAATATTCCGAAGAACTGGCGCCACAAGTGTATGAGCTATTAGTAGAATATACAAAACACTATCCAGTGTCTGAAATAAAGTAGACAAACTGTAAATACAAATGAGAGACTTCGGGTGATGCAGAACGGGCTCAGAAGGCAGCTCACCACTAATTTTGGGAGTATCAAGAGTGTGTGCCGAGAAAACTACCAGATATACCTGCCTCAGATCCAGCATGGTTAGTACAAAAGTGTAGCGTGAGTACATAAACAACATGTACCCAGTAAGTATCCAGTCTAACCTCGAAAAAGTAGTGACGAGGGGTCAACATCGACACTTACTATGGGCCAACAAATAAAAAATAGAAATTCTAATTAAGCATGGATTATGTAAACAATAGTAATGACTCAATAACAAGCAGTGCATATATAATTTTTCCACTAAAAGTAACTTCCAAATAAAATTCTGTAATTAAATAATTTTATTTTCTCAAGCCATGACATAATATCAAGTGGACTTAAGCTCCGAGTATTATCACGCACGATTTTATGCTGAGGTCGTACAGGCCGATCCCAATACTATACTGTATACACTGTCGATGATTGAACATCACAAACCATAGATGTATCTATTAATACCGAGGTGAATGACCCCCTCCCATGAGAGTAGAGGATTTTACCTCGCTCGCGAAAATACTTGCGACGCGAGTGGACATGGATTTCTCAAAGTTATATAATGCTTCAATTCTTTCCAAAAATAAGAAATCTAAACTGGAGACTTTAAATCTTAATATCATTAATCTCGGCTCTACTTAAGATAATTAATATGCATAATCAACATATGAGTGCAAACAAAGCATGATATAAATCTAAAACTACCCGAACGTCACATAAAATATAGCTACGCACTGACTCTCTTCACCTACTGTGTACATAGCTCCCCACACAAGTAATTCACAGTAAAATACACCTAAGGGGATAAACTCCCACAAAGGTTAGGCAAGAGACTTACCTCGTCTCAATGCTCACTTTTCCGGCCCACAAATTCATTCTAACGCCTCAACTCGGTGCCGAACAATCCGAAACTAGTCAAATGTTATATAAATTAATCAATACACGTTTAGAAGTTCATAATTTAACTATTAGAGTAATTACCCAACCCAAATTGAAGGATTCCGAAAATTCACTACCAGGCCCACGTACCCGAATTCCTGAAATTTTCAAAGATAAATGTTACCCATGAACTCACAAACTCAAATATATAATTTTCACCCAACTCCATAATTATTTTTGTGGTTAAATCTCATTTTTATCAAAACCTAGGTTTTTCAACTAAACCCATAATTTTCACAATTTTACATGTTAAAATCTATCCAAAATCTATGTATTTAAGTCACAATGGATAGAAATTAATTTACCTTCAATAGCTAGGTGAAAACCCCTCTCCAAAAGCTCCAAATCGCCCCAAAGAATGAAAGAAATAAGCCAAAATAGCCTAAGTCCCATTTTAAAAAAATGTTTCTGCCAAAGGGTCCTTATACGCGATCGTGAGTGGGCCTCCACGATCACAAGGCCAAAAGACCAAGCCCAAAAAATATACCCTTCATAAACGCAAGGATCCTTTCGCTTTCGCAAAGAAGGAAACCTGAAATGGAAAATCTTGTGTTTTCAACTTAACTTCGGGCAGTCCGAAACACACTCGAGCCACTCGGGACCCTGTCCAAATGCACCAGCAAGTCTATAAACATAATATGGACCTGCTCGAACTCTCGAAACGCATAAAACAACAATAAAACAAAGAATTGCACCCCAAAACCAAATTGAATCAAATTATATTGACCCGACCGATCGTTTTGAGCTCTAACACATTATTTGGCAGTTTGAGGCCATGAATAGCTTCACTTTAGGTATTTTGACTTTTACGTATTGTCAGGATTGAAATTCGGAAGTTCGGAGTGGATTTGGAAAGAGAATTCTCATTTTAGAAGCTTTAAGTTAGAAGAATATGACTATGGGTTGATTTTGAGTACACGACCTCAGAATTGGGATTTGAAGGTTCCAACACGTTCGTATGATAATTTTGGACTTGGGCGTATGTCCGGATTGGGTTTTGGATGGCCCGGGAGCGTTTCGTCGCCTATTGTGGAAGGTTGGCATTTAGAAAGAATTTCATAAATTTAGGTTGAAATGCATTTCAATATTTTTCGATGTCCGTTTAGGATTTCGAGTCTGGGAGTAGCTCCGTATGGTGATTCTGGTATTAGGAGAGTGTCCGAAAGTGGATTTAGAGGTCTGTATGTTATTTTGGGATCATTTGGCTAAAGTTAAAAATTTGAAGGTTTTTGAGAAGTTTGACCGGAAATGGACTTCTTGATATTGGGGTCGGATTCCGATTTCGGAAGTTGGAGTAGGTCCGTAATGTCAAATGTGACTTGTGTACAAAATTTGAGGGCAATCTGACGTGATTTGATAAGTTTCAGCATCAAATGTAGAAGTTTGAAGTTCCAAAGTTCATTAAGCTTGAATTGGGGTGTGACTCATGATTTCGATGTTGTTTGAAGTGCTTTGCGGCCTCGAGCGAGTTTGTATCATGTTTTGGGATACGTTGGCATAATTGGTTAAGGACCCGAGGGCCTTGAGTGGATTTCAGAAGGTTAACAAAATGGATTTCGGACAAAGGGAGCTGCTGGAATTTTCAATTGCAGAAGTTGTTCAGCAAAAATTTCTGATGTGTGGAGCCAAATTTGGAAGCTTATATCTCACAATCTTTAAGGAATCTGTAAATTATAGAAATGCAAAAGTTGTAGCCCTTTGATTCTAGTTTCCAGAAAGTTAAACCATTTATCATTTTGACATTTGTATAGAAAGTTATGATCGATTGAATGAAGGCTGGTAAAGAATTTTTTGGCTTGAATATTTTCAAACAAGTCGCATCTCACATATGCGACTTACCTGGAGAGAATATTTATGTTCGGAGTCCGATATTTTTGTTCATTTTTAGAGTTTTAGACCTCAATCTTGGGCGATTTTAGAGGCATTTTTCACGAGTTTGAGTTGGTTAAGTATTTTTTATCCGAAATTTATTATATTTCATGATTCCAACTCATATACATCATGAATCCATGAATTTATGGAAGAAAATCAGATTTTTATAAAATCTTCCAAAAACATAAATTAAAGATTTGAAAGACAATATGATGTCGGAATTCGATAATTTTTGTAAGGTTGAACTCGTATCGGAACGGGTGTTCGGATTTCATGAGTTTTTTCGGGATTCGAGATGTGGGTCCCACTGTCAAATTTTTAATGAATTTCAGATTTTAATTCGAAAAATTAGTAAATTCATATGGAATTAAATCCTACGATTTGTATTGAGTATATCGAATTGTTTATGACTAGATTTAAGGCTTTGGGACACGAATTTGCGAAGCAAAGGTTTATTGGAATCTTGAATTTGGTTCCGGAGCGATGTAAGTCTCTTTTCTAACCTTGTAAGAGGGAATTAACCCCATATGTGAACTAAATTAATATATACTGCTATTTGTGGGAGCTACGTGTGCACGAGGTGACGAGAGTCCATACGTAGCTACTAGTTATGCCTACGTCCAGGAAAGTTTTAGGTTTACGCCATGACTTGTTGATATTGTTATTTGACCTATGTTTATTATTTTCCTTGAGAAGAATCGAGATTGAGTTTGATTTATTAATTGCCTTGAAAAGAGTAGGAATGGAAGAATTTGAGATTTTAAAAGCTTTCATTTGAATTTCGTATTTGTTTTTGAAAAGAATTGAGAAATATTATAATAACTTGGGAAAATCTATGTTCAACCGCGTCACAACTATATTCTGCGAGTGGGTTAATTTTTCACTACTCTCATGCGAGCGGGTAGTTCGCCTCAGCAGGTTAAATAGATGCATCTATGGTTCGTGCCATTCGACCCTCGGCAGTGTACATTTTATATTTATATCCCGATTCGTGTTGTTCGACCCTCGGCAGTGCCCAATTTAAATATTTATGCTGTATCGGGCCGTACATGTCATGACCCAAAAACAGACCCGGTCATGATGGCGCCTATCGTGAAACTAGGCCAGCCGACGCAACTCCCGAATCTACTATTATTCAATAAAAAATATTTTTATACCATTTATTAATCAATAATCTCGTAATGTAAGTCTAAATGAACAGTGCAGAATAAATACACAAGCCCGACATCGGGGTGTCACTAGTCATGAGAATCTACTACACTGTCTAACAACATCAAGAACAATATGGTCGGGAAAATTACAAGAATACATTAAGGAAGAATAAGGAGGGAGAAAAGTAGAGCTGCGATCGCTATGCAGCTACCTTGTTAACTCCGATGAGCCTACCACTGGGCTCAGAAATACCTGGATCTGTACACAAGGTGCAGGAAGTAATGTGAGTACGCCAATTCAGTAAGTAATAAAAGTAAATAAAGACTGAGCAGTAAAAAATCACGTAAACCACGTCATAGCACCACAGTAGGTACAACATGCTTCCAAAACAGGATACAAGTCAAATCATTTCGTTAAATTTCCAACATCAGTAAACATCCTTTAGAAAATATCTTTCCAGCCTTTTCAATAGAGGTTTAATGAAATATATATATAAGTGATGAAAATCATAATCGGCCCCTTGGCCAACACACAATTCGTATACAGCCCCTCAGGAAAAAAAAATTAATAACCATCTCGTAGCTTAAAAACCTCAGTGGAAGTAACAAAGCCATATCAGTGACTAAATTCCGAACACTTTGTAAAACTTCAGTTTAAAGGTAAGTTGTTTAAAAATATTTGTTTAACCTTTTCAATAGAGACTCGGTCTAAAGATGAGTGAAATCAGTAATTAATCAACATATTCAATAGAAACTCACTTTATGGAGAAGTGAAACTAGTAGGTTTATAAACAAGCCCCTTGGGCAATACATCTCTCATATATATATCCCCTCGGACAAGCCTCTCAGTCACTCATGACTCAACTCGTATCAGTCAACGCTCACACTTATCACTTACACTCAATTGGTACCATATAATAATCGCTGCGGCGCACAGCCCGATCCATATATAGCTGCGGCGTGTAGCCCAATCCATATATATAGTTGACTGTGCTTACTGGGGGTGTGCAGACTCTGGAGGGGCTCCTACAGCCCGAGCGCTATATAGCTACGGCGTGCATATATATATATTACTGCGGCGTGTAGCCCAATCCATAAATATATAATCCTCATGACCAGACCATTGGCCTATGTCAGTCATTAACCTCACAATCAGACCCTCGGTCTATCTCAGTCATCAACCTCACAATTAGGCCTTCAGCCTCTCTCAGCCATCAACCTCACAAGTCATTAGGACTATCAGTAAAACAGGGTGTTCAACTCAAATATCATTTATAATGTAAAAATTGAGTAAATAAGGTTGAGTTAGGAAATTACTAAAATACAACATGACTGAGTACAATTATTAAGTCAAAACAGTGAGGAAAAGTAGTAAAAGTCCCATAAGGGTCCAAAATAGTTGGCACGAGGCCCAAACATTGCATTTCGCCCAAAACATAGCAATACTTTTCAAAACACGATGATATAAAATAGTTTTCAATCAAATACGCAACTTAATAGTCGTACAGGACAGACCGAGTCATAATCCCCAATGGTGCACAACTCCACGCTCGTCATCTAGCGTGTGCGTCACCTCCAAGTAGCACAACGATGTGAATTTCGGGGTTTCATACCCTCAGGACATCATTTACAATCATTACTTACCTCGATCCGGTCTAAACTCAAGCCCGTGATGCCTTTGCTTCTCGAGTCGGCATTCGAATGCACCAAATCCCAATAGCTCCACTGAAAATCTCCTCAAATTTCACATTCTCCCAAGTTCTCCAATGGTTTTTTGTGACATTGGACTTAAACCCTCGATTTTGACTTAAACATTCTGCCCAGATTTTTCCTTCATCACGAACGCGACATCACCCTCATGTTTGTGAAGCACCAAGCTTCACTGACCAAAATTCCCTTCTTCGCGAGCGCGAGGGCCCACCCGCGAATGCTAAGACCAAACAGTTGACCCTATGCGAACGCGGAACGCTTCTCGCAAAGGCGTAACTTTAACTCAGGAACCTTTGCGAACGCAAAGAACAAACCAGCTTCCCCTTTCAACAACTCTTCGCTAACGCGAGTCCCTCTCGCAAATGCAAAGAACAAAGCTTCGCAATAGAACAGAAGAAAAATCTGCAATGCTCAAAAACCAAGAATTGGTCCGTTAACCACTCGAAACTTACCCGAGGCCCTTGTGACCTCAACCAAGTATGCTAACATATCCCATAATATCATTCAAACTTTTTTCAATCTTCGGGACACTCAGAACAACATCAAAACATCAAATCATCATCGGATTCAAATTTAACAATTCCAAAAACTTCCAAATTCTACTTTCGATCAAACAGTCTATCAAATCTTGTCCAAATGCCCTGACATTTTGCACACACGTCACAAATAACACAATGGACCTACTCCAACTTCCAGAATTCCATTCCGAAACCTATGTCAACATCTCACCTATTACCGAAAAATGCCAAAAACCCAATTTTGCCAATTTAAGCCTAAACCTTTCGCGGACCTCCAAAATACATTCCGATCACGCTCCTAAGTCCCAAATCGCCTAACGGAGCTATCCAAATCATAAAAATTCCAATCCGAGATCATATACTAACTAGTCAAAACTTGGTTAAACCTTTCAAATTTAAAGCTTCAAATTGAGAACTGTTATTCCAAATTCATTATGCTTATCCTGAAAACCAAAACCGATGATTTTCATAAGCTATAATACATCACATGGGCTATTCGTGCTCAAGAACTGGCAAGAAAAATGCAAAATCTCACAACGACCGGTCGGGCCGTTATAGCACGTCGTCATGATTTGCACATGATTGAATTGGTTGCTTAGGAATTTATAATAATTGATATTAATTCATTAGCCTGAGATATAAATTGTTAAGTGATGAAAAGTAAATTTGGAAATTTCTTATTAACAAAAGAATTGTTTACTTACTTCATGATATTGAGCTTATCGTCATTCTCTGTAATCCATGCCTAATTTTATCATTGGTATTTTATTTATAGCCCATAGTAAGTGTCGGAGTCGACCCCTCGTCACTACTTCTTCGAGGTTAGACTGGATACTTACTGGGTATGCATTGATTTACGTACTCATACTAACATGGTGTTGTATGAGAGCTATTTGTTGATTCAGCCTATCAGAGAAGCCAATAATTTTTCATTGATTTACGTACTCTCTGACAGGGTGTTAGGAACTATCACGACCTTTAATGGATTTTGGGTAGTGACAATATGGTATAAGAGCACTAGGTTCAATTAGGTCTCATGAGTGCGGAGATGTCTACACTTATCTTCGAGAGGCTATGGGGATGTTAGGAGCACTTCTCTTCTTGATTCCTCATCGTGCGATTTAATTCCGTTGAGGCTTATTCCTTCAATTCCTTCCTATTCAATATTACGCGGCGTGAAGTGCTTTTTATAAATTAAGAATCAAGGAATTTAAATGGTTCTACAGATGTGGTGCAAGATGTTTTTCCCTGCGTATTTTCTTTGGACTATTGTCGTCGCCTTGTGGAAGGTTGTTCTGTCATTTCAGCTCAGTATCGGTATTACCTAAGGTTTTGAGATTTGACATTGATTGTTATGAAGATTCATGCATTGCTATTGCATGGTGTTTGTGTAATGGTAGGATGCTTGTCTATGCGGTAAGGCAGTGAATGACATGGAAGGAGGTTTACTTAGTGCATGATTCATAGGTTTAGTATTTGATAGGTTACAATTACTTTGTACTTTACTTTATGTTTTGATGATCTAACAAACTTACTATCCAAAACCAGATAGGAACCTGTTGCACATTTACAAGACCTCAAGATCACAAGATTCTAGGTTGGGATTCAACATGGAATATGATTCAACTCCTTTGAGTGGAAGGAACAGCTGAGGGACCAGGTCTCTCCCAGTTCCCAAGGAGACTGTACGAAGTCAACTCTATAGATGGAAACTTGGTGCCTACACACACTATAGTGCAGGAACAGTGCTGCAGTCATCTTTCCAGGGATGACTTTTTACCTACTTTGCTTGCATAATTACATGTGATGTCACACACATATATATGCATTCAAGGGAGGTAAAACAAAATCACTTGAACACTGATAGATCACATACAAGCTCACTCATATGACTATTCAGCTAGCAAGTTTCAAGTTCCTCAAGAACAAAGAACAAAGCAACTACAGACCAGTTCCCACATCGAGTTATTATGTGTCCTTAGTTGAGTTGTAACTTTGTAATAATTCTTGAAATTTTAATTCCTATCTAGCTTGTTTAGAAGCATTCTATAGGAACCCATTTGTAATTCTTAAACCTGCATGTTAAGTCTTGGCTAGAGTTAGTCAAGTTTCAAAGTCTTTGTAATAGAGTCATTGAAAAGTGGCTTGTAACATGTGTGTTACAAGTTAGTGAGGGATTAAAAGTTTAATTCCTAGGTTGCATAGGTTGTAACCTGAAAGTTGCTCAGTAGTGAAGTTGAAATCCTACAAGGGTAGGTTGTGGTTTTTAATCCCGTTGAGCTGAGAATTTTCCACATAAAATTCTATCTGTTATTTAATTTGTACTTTGCGTGTGTACTATCGAACCTGATAGAGAACTTGGTTCTCCATAGAAGTTGGTGGAGCCTTACATTCTATCAATTGGTATTAGAGCTCGTTCTTTCTATCAGATTAACACCTAGAAAGGATCCTCATGGCTGCTCCTCGAAATGTCGAATAAGGTCAGTCTATGTACAAACTTCCTAGGTTTAATGGTCAATACTATGAGTGTTGGAAAACTAGGATGCATGACTTAATCATGGCTAAAGACTCTGAGTTATGGGATGTAATATGTGACTGGCCATTTGTCCCTATAAAGAACCTTGGCGATCTAGTTGTAGCCATTTATAAGATGAGGAAAGAATTCAGTGACACTGATAGAAAGGCCATAGAAAACAATTTTTAAGCAAAGAAAAATCTTGTGTGTGGTATTGGCCCGGATGAATATCACATGATATCAGCTTGTCAATCAGCAAAATAGATTTGGGAGGCTCTTCAGACAGCTCATGAGGGAACAACTCAGGTGAAGAAATCCAAGATTGATATGCTCACAACAGAATATGAGCTCTTCAGAATGAAAGATGATGAATCAATCCAAGATATGCATACTCGATTTACCTATAATCAATGAGCTTCACTCTCTTGGTGAAAGTATTCCAAGAAACAAGCTAGTCAGAAATATCCTTAGTGTACTGCCCAGTTCTTGGGAAAGCAAAGTTAACACCATTACAAAAGCTAAGGACTTGCAGACACTGACCATGGATGAAATTGTTGGGAACTTGAAAACCTATGAAATGAAGAATAAGAAGGATAATGAAAGAAGAGAACCCAAGAGGGAGAAGAACCTTGTCCTTAAGACGGACAACAATGAGTCAAGTGGTGAAGATGAGGACATGGCTTACTTGTAAAAAAAGTTCCAGAAGATGGCTCGCCGGAATGGAGGCACTCCAAAAAGGGGAAGCTGTAGCAAACCCAGAAATTATGATCTTTATCATAAATGTGGCAAGCCAGGACACTTCATCAAAGATTTCCCCCTCTTAAAGCAAGATCAGTATAATAAAAACTTTGATAAAGAAACGAAGAGGAACCAGGTTCCTGACAAACGCTTCAAAAGGAAGAATGATGCTGACAACATTGTAAAGCAAGCTCTTGCTGCATGGGAGACTCCTACAACCAATCTGAAGAAGAAGAAGAAGACCATAGTGGTAGTTCAATGATGGCACTGGAAAATGTAAAAACTTAGTATGATTCAATATTTGCTCTGGTGGCTCAATCTGATGAAGATGACGACAATGATGAGGTAAACTTTCTAGATGTTCAGAGAAATCTGAAATCTTACTCTCCTAAAAGGCTCATGTCGTTAGCAAATGTGCTAATTTATGCTTATCATAGTCTTATTAATGATAAAGATGCTTTAACTATAGAACTATGGGAAGCTGAACAAATCAAAGATGACCTAGTGGTCATTGTAGTTGACTTGAAAGAAACAATATAGAACCTGAAAAGAGAAAAGAATGCCTTAGAAGAGAAAATTTCCAATATAGAACATGAACAAGATGATTTAATGGTAGTTGTGGTGGACTTAAAAGAAACCATTGAGTGTGTAAGTAAAGAAAAGAAAACCTTGATTGAGAGAGTTGCTATCATTGATCAAGAAAGAGATGACCTAATAGTGGTGGTAGTACACTTGAAAGAAACAATTGAGGAATGTAAAACAATAAATAGGCCCGGAAACTCTAAAAAGGGAATGAAAGTTGCAAGTGAAGCACACATTAAGCTTGAAAATGAGTAAACTCGGTAAAGACTAGTTTGAGTGTTGAACTTAAGGAAAAAAATAGCTTCAGGAAGAACTAGGGAAAGTAAAGAGTGATCTTGAGAAATCTTTTAAGTGGACCTGGTCCTCGGATTCTCTCACTGCCATGTACACCAACTCTAAGGGAAACGGGCATGGGATTGGGTTTCAAAGGGAAATGATTCCCTACAATCCTTATAGCAAGTATGTTACTATACCTGACAATTGGTTATGTACCCACTGTGGCAACAATGGGAACCTCAAAGAAAATTGCATGGCCATGGTTCAGTCTCATCAGAGAAATAAAGTCTTTGCTGAGAGAGAAACTACTACAAGAGGACTTGGTCTATCAAATAGGAAACACATTTTGCCTGCTTGGACTAAGAGAGCACTCATTCATCCTTTTTCTCTTAACAAGGGACCCAAACCTATTTGGGTTCCTAAATCAAACCCTTGATTTCCGTGTGTAGGGAACAATGAAGGGAAGTAGCCAATAATAACACATGAACAGCTGCTGCTCAAAGTACAGGACTGGAAATACATTAAATTTTCTTTTACTAAAAAGCCCTGCAAGGAGAGAGTGTACCCTTTTGAAAATGGTTAAAAAGGGGATACGCTCTAGGAGTTGGAAAATTTATGTCAAAGGAAATAAGGTGGAATGCTTGTCCAGAATATACACAATCTCAAATCCCGTGATTGGTGAGGTGATGCTATAGCCAAAAGACACAAGAGTACGTATGTTGTTGTGATATAGATTCTGCAGAGTTGAGACATAAGTTGGCTGGAAGCTATTGAAAACAATACTGAATCATGGGATAAAAGTCTGGAGCATTGCACGTTGTTTATCTCTAAACTAACTAGATCTGAAGAACATGGTTTGTGGTCTGATCAAGTTGAGTAACAAGTAAAATGAAGTATGCAATGCCTATGCTAAAGAAAAGCATGTCAGGTCTTCATTCAAGCCCAAACAAGGGTAGACAACACTTCAGAACCAAGGATGAGATCTTTCAAGAAACTGTGGCTTTTTTCAAGAAGATCCAGGCACCAATTGAAACAAACGTGGCTTGCATCAGATTAAATCATGGAACATGTTTGGATAATGCCTTAAGTGGATGAATGCTATTTTGAAAGAAGAACTACTCAACCACTTAGCTCAAAGAACACCACCTCAGATGGAGTTGTACGTTGAAAAGAAGAAAAAGGACTCTTGAAAATTTGGGCACGGTCAATATTAATTGATGAAGGATTTGAAAATATCTTAACCAAAGTTGTTGAATAAATTGAGGATATCTGGATATAACTGTTATGTTCTCAACAATGGAAAGGGTCAGCCTTGAAAATCTGATGGTAAAGGAGATGGAGGAATCCTCCTGACATACTCATCTCAAAAGAGAAAAGAAATATTGATCAAGGTAGAGAACTCCCATTAATTCCAGCAAGGAACCGGGTCCCCTGCCTACAACAACAGAAGCTCAAAAACAAGCTGTTGGAAAGAGAGCTTTTGCATAGAGACATCACCAAATCACTCATGTATCTTACTACAAGTAGACTAGACATCGTGGTAAGAGTTGGGTTATGTGCAAGGTCTTAGTCAAATCCAAAAGATTCTCATCTGAAGGATGGTGTAAGTATCTTGAGGTATCCTACAAGAATACAGAACTTGGTTCTCTACTATCCTCCAAGTAATGGATAGGAAAAGCTTCCTTGAATTGGGATAGTCTTTAAGTTCCTATCTTGTCTCATGCGGCTCAAGGAAGTAAAATTCAATGACACTCTCAACAGCTTAAGTAGAATATGTATAATCAACATCCTATTGTGGTCATGTACGGTGGACCAAGCAACAAAGTGATGTGGACCAAGCAACAAATTGGAAGAACTTGAGTCCAACTCAAGAGGTCCAACTATAGTGACTGGTGAAGATCAAGATGCAAACATCTTCACCAAAAGCCCTAGGAAAAAAGCATTCTGAGAAAGATCGCCTTGCACTGAGGGATGATAAAACCCAACTAAGACCCCGATTCCTCATTATTGGATATGAAAGTCATAGTCAGGTAAAATCTAGCTAAAGTGTTTTATGGCTAAGTCTAACTCACCTCTATACCATTACAGGTAGACACATATGATGAATACAAAAGCAAATGTTGCAATGCATAATGAATAAAGGAATAAAACTCACTTGACAGTCCTATCAGGGAACCTATTTCTTTAACGGAGGGTAGTGGTTTCTTTGTTCTTTCATACAAAATTTAAAATGGACAAAAACAATGCCACATCATCATCAGCATGATAGTCTCTTTAAATTCGTGTCTCTTCAGCCAATACGTCATAGCCCAAACGTCACTCCTTTTTCTAAATGATACATCTCCCATACAAAAAGGTGCTGCCGTTTCATAACGGATCCGTCATTATAATTAAATCAACATCACAACCTTTTCTCTTCTAAATTCAAGAATTCCCTCTTTGTCTTTTCTCTTCTGAAATCCAAAGTCCTTCAAGAATAATCTCATCATGTTTGAAAATCAAGAAACCTTTAGTGTGCCTGACAACATTGTGGTGAACTTCTATTCCAACAAAATCACTGGTCCAAACCCTAAAGAAGAGTCTCCTCCGCACTCCACTCCCTCTTCTACCCTGTCCGAGTCCACTCCTTATCTAAGCAAGTCTAAAGATGTTTGTCCTTTTCCAGTCTATCCAGTCAAATAGAGTCAACAGGGTGAACAAGGGAACCTCATTTAGGAACCTTCAAATCTATCCATGGCTGAGCACTTGAGTGAAGATTTGGTGATTAGTCATGAAGAGACTGACATCACCAGGACAAGTTGTGACTCTGAAGGTATCACTGTTTGTCTGTTGAAATCGCCATGGACCACAAGAAAGGGAAGGAATAGAGAATACATTTTCCATTGCGTTAGAGGGTTCATTATAGAGGAATGTGGAGGAGGGTCTGAGCCTCAGGGGGAAGAAATAGAAGAAGAGGGAGAAATTGTGCCATTTGAACAAACGGCACAAGATGATGCCACTAGGGTCCTAAATAATGAACCCGATCCATCTATGGAGGATCCAGGTAGGAGTAACCTTCCCAAGTCAGTATTGATCCTGCTCCCTCTCCCCACTTCGATGTTGAGCCTTTGAATATGGTGGTGCCTGAGATGAATCCTGACGGTGAAGAAGACACAGATGATTTGATGTATGCATGTTTTATTAGGGCTACGACTAAGCCAGTGGTAACATCTGATCCACCTCCTAATCAATGTACTCCATGGTTATAGCAAAAAGAAGTTGTAGAGTTTGCCCCCAAGATGAGTAAAAGGAGTCGGAGAAGGAGAAAGCTGGTCGAAGATGGAAAAGTTGTACAAGTAAAAGATGTTCATGTAGTGGATGTTGATGAGGAAACCAAAGATGAACCTAGTTCCCTGACCCGCAAGTCTTCAAGGAAGAAGCACTCTCTCTCTCAAATCTAAAGGCACACCTCTAAGGGTGCTGAGAGTTCTTCTAAGAGCATTGTTGCTAGTTCCAGTAAAAAGTTGGTAAAACGTTACAGTGACAAGATAGTAAAGGAGCATGGTGACAATTCTGATGAGGAAGAAGTGGAGAAATCTTGTGAACATAGACATAACAAGTTAGTGGAGAAGTAAAAGTCTGTTGGCAAGTCAGTGAAAAGAAAGAGGGATGATGATGATAATGAGGAGGAACTTGGTTCCGTCAAAAATGAAAAAAGTGAGTGAAACTCTAAGGTTTGAGAAAAGGAATCTGGGGAATCAGAAAGTGTTATGGGGCCGCACATTTGCCTCTGACATTCTAAAGAGTGTTGGGATAAGACAATTAGTGGATATTTGTGATGCTCAATAGTAGACCAATTTGTTTACAAGTGAGGCTCCTATAGTGTATGAGGACGAGGTGTAGAATTTCTACACCAGCCTCTTCACAATAGATGGTGATCAAATCTATGTGTTGGTATATGGGGTGGACATAGTGATAGACTCTGCCTTATTGGGGTCAATTATGGGCGTTCCTGCCAAAGGAGTGTCATGCTCAAGGTGCTTTCATACCAAACTTCAGAAATACCATTGTCAAGGACAAGGCAGTACAACATGGGGAACAGGAGCATAAGAAGGCACTCCTTCTAGTTTATCTGCTGATCTTTGAGATGGTTAACAAAGTATTGCTCCCTGCATTGAAAAAAGACCTGTTGCATCCAAATCTGATCTATTCCTTGTGCAGACTTTGGATAATTTCTCATCTATCAATTTGCCTGCCATAATAATTGAGAATATACAGAAGGTAGAGAACCTCAAAGACGGGAATCCTAGACTGCCTTATGGGTTCCTTCTTACAAAGGTCTTTGAGTTTTTCAAAGCACCTCTGGGACAGGCCAAAGTGGGCACCAATAAGCAATTATTTTTAAAAAATTACTATATAAGAGTGTGAGTGTATTGACAAAGTCGGAGGAGTTGGATGCACTTCCACAATATCTCAACTGATAAATGCTTAGAATAGTGCCACAGAGGAGATCCGGAAGTTGAAGACTAGCAATGCGATTCTTGAGAGTCATCTCAGTCAGTTGCAAGAGGTACATGATTCTAGTGGTTTTCACAACGCATAGATTGCACGCCTAACAAAGGAGAATGCTGAACTAAGGAAACAGGTGGAGGACCTGAAAGAAAGACTGCTTAATGAGCAAATATTCTCATGGATCTTTTCCTCCAAACTCTTGCTTCCTCTTCCAAGCCCCCTTCCTCCAGTGTCCCTTAAAGAATGACCCATTAGTGTCCAGTTTCCAGTGTCTATCTTCTTAAGTTGTTGTTGGTGATATTTTGTTATTTATGGTAAGTGTTTTTTTGTTTGTTCTAGACTGCGGAAAACAATGATTCTACTCCCGCCTGTAAAAGTCCAATTCTTGTTAATGAAAGTGATTTCCCTTTTGCTATCTATGTTGTTGCTCTTTTACTTCTGTCTTTTATCATGTTATGAGCACATACGTGGCATGCGTTAGCTATGCTAGACTTCTTTATGTTGCTAACCTGTTCTGTGCTTTTTATAATGCCAAAAGGGAAAAGATTTAATTGAATAAACAAAATACAGATTTAAGGGGGGGGGGGACTCATTCAGGGAGGACTTACAAAAGCTCAGGTACTGACTAAAGGTAAACGCAAAGCTTCAGGGGGAACTTAAGGTCTTTCTGGTTCACAATCCGGTTTCTTTGCGGCTCTTTCTAGGATTTTCAATTATAAGTTTATCATCACCAAAAATGGGAAATTGATAGGTTATAAGTACTTTGTACTTTACTTTATGTTTTGATGATATAACAAACTTACTATCCAGAACCAGATAAGGAACCTGTTACACATTTACAAGACCTCAAGATCACAAGATTCTAGGTTGGGATTCAGCGTGGAATATGATTCAACTCATTAGAGTGGAAAGAACAGATGAGGGACCAGGTCCCGAGGAGACTGTACAATGTCAACTTTGCAGCTGGAAAGTTGCTGCCTGCACACTGTAGACATTTAATTTTTGACCCTCCCCGACATTTTATACATTTTAGCGTTAAATATTTAGTTTAGGTCTAATATCGCTATTTCTACTAGTTTTGACTCTTTTACTTTATTTTATCACAAAATGAAAATTACAAAAAATATTTTTTCTTATTTAGCTAATTGATCATTTATTTAGTTACTTTTAGTTTACCTACGTTTCATAAAATTTAAAACATATACAAAAATAGTTTCAGTTTTGGTATTTAGTTTTATTTTAATTAAGAGTAATTTCTATATTTTATAAATACATTATTCTTTTTAGAATAAGATTTGGGATTTTAGCTAAAAGAGTTTGAACAACTCCAAAACTAGACTCATTTTTGAATTTTCTTAAGCAATTTTGGACTTAGCCCAATTTGCCTAGCCCATTACCCAAAAACCCATTATCCCCTCATCTCTAAAATAAACCCTAATTCCGGCTCTTTAAAAGCTGACTTTCCCAAAACCTATATCTAATTTTCATTTCCTTACCCTAGAGACGCACCCCTTTCTTCTTCTTCTCACACAAAAAAACAAAATCCAGTCCCCATGGAACCCTAGCTGCCTCCGGTCACCTTTCCCCTTGTTTTCTCCATTCCCTCTTCTTTTTCATTCCCTCCGTCGAACCAGAACTGGCCCATTTATGAAATTGATGCTGAAATTAGAAGACCATTTTTTAGATTTAGAACAAAGGTTTCAGAAAAAAAGAATAGAGGGATATGAGAATCAAAAGCAATTTTTTGAAATTACTCTTCTATTGCTGGGTTTTACTCCACACTTTGGGGGTTTAAGGAGAATTCTGATTCAAATCGACATTCGATTTCCTCTACTGTTTCTATTGTTGTTTTGCTGGGCTTCAACGTTCTCTTATCTTGCTATGACGACCTGGACGGTTGTCTTAAGAATTAATGCCCCAATCCCCTATTAACTGCTTTCCTCGTATTTATTTCTACTATTTTGATTTGCCGGGATGTTCGGTTTCGAGTTTTGGAGAGTTTTTGGGCACTTAGTCCCTAAATGATAGCTTAAGTGTTGGAAAGTTGACCGTAATCGGAACTATATGAAGACGGCCTCGGAATGGAAAACAGATAATTCCGTTAGCTCCGTTGGGTGATTTCAGGGTTAGGAGCATGTTTGGATTGTGTTTTGGAGGTCCTTAGCTAATTTAGTCTTGAAATGCCGAAAGTCGAATTTTTGAAGTTTCCTGTTCGATAGTGAGATTTTGATCCGAGGGTCAAAATGGAATTCCGTAAGTTGGATTAGCTTCGTAGTGTCCAATGTGATGTGTGTACAAAATTTCAGGTCATTCGGACGAGATTTCATAGACTTTTTGATCAAAAACGTATTTTTAGAGTTTTTGGAATTCTTAGGCTTAAATCCGATGAAAAATAGGTGTTTTGATGTTGTT
This sequence comes from Nicotiana tabacum, assembly GCF_000715075.1. Lineage (NCBI taxonomy): Eukaryota > Viridiplantae > Streptophyta > Magnoliopsida > Solanales > Solanaceae > Nicotiana > Nicotiana tabacum. Next base: position 6,255,157 of record NC_134084.1, on the reverse strand, counting down.
TTTAGAGTTATGAATGTTCGATTAATTTTGAATGAAATAATGGGATATGTTAGTGGGTTTGGTTGAGGTCCTAGGGGCCTCGGGTGTATTTCGAATGCTCAACGGACCATTTTTGGATTTGGAGAAGGATTAGATTTTGCTGGTATGTGTTGCAGACTTTTCTTCATCACGATCACGTGAGGAGGACCGCGATCGCGAAGGCTTAGGTGAGGTAGAGGGAAATTATGCTCTTTGCGTTCGCGTGAAGAGAAATGCAAATGCGTAGCTTTGGGCAGTGCTGAATCGCGAAAGCGTGGACTAGGGTGCGTTCGCATAGAAGAAATAAGGTGGCAATGGATTTTAAGTGTTTCTCTACACGGTCGCGTGAAGTCAACCGCTATCGCGTAGGTCTGAGGGAGATAAGCATTGCATTCACGGACGGGTTCCGCGTTCGCATAGATTAAATCTGAGGCGCATGGTCTTTGCTCTTCGCGATCGCGTCTGGACTTCCGCGATCGCGATTAAGGGAAAAATTGGGCAGAATATAAAATTTCAAATCGAGGGTTTAGCCATTCTTGAGAAACTAGAGCTTGGGAGCTCGGATTTGAGCGAGGTTTTTAGGGATTTTCAGATATATCGATTGGGTAACGATTCTAAACTCCCTTTTGCTTGTAACCCATTAATCTAAATATGAATTCATCATTTAATTTCGAAATTTGTATGAAAATTGGGGGAAAGTTCTTAGACAAGGAATTTGCGTTTTGCTTGGGGATTTGACATTGGATTAGGATAATTTTGAAATGGTTGGACTCGTGAGAGTGTGAGGATTCTGAAAATATAAATTTTACCCGATTTCGAGATGTGGGCCCGAGGGCATTTTGATCATTTTACCTAATTTCGCGTAGTAGCTTAGACTTTCTTTGTAAAATCAGTTACTTTAAGTGTTATTTACATTATGAAATTGAATTGAATAGATTCAGGCGATTTGGAGTCGAGTACTCGTGGCAAGAGCGTGGTTTTAGATTGATTTTGAGCCGGTTCGACGTAAGTGGCTTGTCTAACCTTGTGTGGTGGACCTTTCCCTTAGGATTTGATATTGTTGTTAATTGAAATGCCATGTACGTGAGGTGATGAGTGCGTACTTGTGCTAATTGTTTGAAATCTGGTTTTCATTAAGTAAATACTGTTGTCTTTCCTATTTTTACTAGTTGCACTATTAAGCCCGTGTTAGCTTAGGAAAGTATGTCTAAGTGATTTAATTGCATTATTTGTTGAAACTGATTTACCTGAATTTTGTGCAGCATGCTAGGCTAGGATTACTTGTTGCCTTAATATGAAATTTTACATTTCTGATTACTTTCCTGTTGCTGTTATATATTTACATTGGGACTACGGATGTGGAATTCTGGTATCTCCTCCTTGTTTGTTTATTTTGGGACTACGGATGTGGGATTCCAATAGATCCCCCTGTATAGTTATATGGAACTACGGGAATGCACCCGGTAGATTCCCCAGTACTTGGGTGTTTACATTTGGGACTACGGAACGGGATTCCGGTAGATCCCTGCACACTATGAGTTGGACTACGGGACAAGATCCTAGGATATCTATTGGATATGTATATTTGGGACTACAGGACGGTATCCTGGGAGATCCTCGATTGTTATTTGGTGTTGGACCTTATTTATTGTCTGTGTTTATCTTGTCTCTGTAATAGTTGTTGTTGCCCTTTATATCTTGTGTTACTTTTCTTGCTGCACTTATTTATACTGTTCTGTTCTATACTGTTAAACTTTATATTTTATATAACCTCAGTAGGGCCCTGACCTTCCTCGTCACTACCCGACCGAGGTTACGCTTGGCACTTACTAAGTACCACTGTGGTGTACTCATTCCCTTTTTGCGCATATTTTTCATGTGCAGATCCAGGTACGTCGACTCAGTCCTACCACCCGTGAGGCCAGACGACTGCTCTAAAGACTTCGAGGTACATTTTCCGCGTCCGTAGACCGAGGAGTCCCTTTTTATTCTAGCTTTTAAACATTTGCCCTTCTGTATTTCGTTTCCTTGTTAGATATTCTGGAGTTAGACACTGTTAGACATTCAAAGGCTTGTGGTTCCGTGAGTTTTCGGGTTTTGGGATAGTGTATTAGATTTTGAGAAGCTGTGTTGTATATGCCGAACGACATTTTAAATATAGTTTCATTCTGTTATTTTTGGCTTTTGATTATTTCTTCCGCAAGTTTCATTTATTTCCGCATATGTTAGACTTACCTAGTCGTAAAGACTAGGTGCCGTCACGACAGTTCATGGAGGGCGAACTGGGGTCGTGACACTTGATTTCATTTGGTTTTAAGAATTGGTTTGGGGCGCAACCAGGTACTCATTCTTGAATTTGAATCACTGTTGTGTAAGAATGATTTAATTCCTTTGGTTTTCAATTTAAATCTGATTCACTTTCATGTGATGAACTTCTCTTGATAAGACTGTTGTTGCTGGATTTAAATTCGAATTTGCGGCTAGATTTGTCATGTCACGATGGCCTATTTGGGATTGTTAAGCTTACTTGCATCCTCTCCTAACCATATTCAAGTTGTTTAGTTAAATGCTTTTCATGGAACTTAAGATTTGAAATGATGTGCTGTATATTGTCTTTTCATCCCATGTTGCCTGATGGGGAGTTTTTAACATTGCGCTTGTCTTTTCTTGATTAAGAAATATTTTTATAGTAATACTGCCTTTTGAAGTTGAAGAGGCAAGTTTTCAGTTTTAAGTAATTTGGTGTAGACTTTAGGATCTGCCACGTTGGAAGGCTAATAGGATTGGGGTGATAGGAAACTCTTAATGCTTTTTTGTTAGTTTCATTCACTGTTCTTAGTAGATTTGCCATAGTTTTCCTTAGTTGTCATTCTCCTTTAAATGTGCGTAACACTTATCTATTTAGATGCTTTTGTTTTGTTTAATGGATGAATGTTTGATGCACCTACGAGTTGCAGGAGGTGAATTTTAAATCAACATTAAAGAACAAGACCATGAATTGAATTTTTCTTCTATTTAGTTTCCTTTTATTTACTTATTTTGTTATATTATTCGTTACTAGCATGTTTAGGCCAACTATAACCGGGTAGGCAATTGTTAGGATTTTCGACATTCGCATGACATAATTACAGGTTTCAAAATTAAGACCGAAGTATGTGTTCGCGCAACTTTGGGCAAAACAATCTTAATAATAATAAAATGATATCAATTGTGTACATGTTTGCGTGACACGAATACGTTTTTTAAAAATGAATATTCGTAGGAAATGCTTTAGGCGCGGTTTAATCTATCATCGTGATTGTGTACACGTTCGCGTGACATAATTACGATCTTTTCCAAAATAAATCAAGGTATGCAATCGCGTAACTTTGGCCAAGCTTTTTGGTAATTATAATAAAAAGTTGTTAATTGTGTACACGTACGCGTGACATGATTTTGATCGCGCCAAACATAAAGTGTACACATACGCGTGACTCATTTCGAGATAATTTCATAATCACGAATCATCAAGTAATTTAAAAGCGGTAAAAGGTAAAATGTAAGTAGGTTCTAAAATACGTAATTAAGAAATTTAATTAAGCTTGGTATGACTTAATCGACCTTGCTAAAACCATGGAATCCAAAAATTCCTAACACCTTCTCCCGGGTTGACAGAATTCCTTACCTAGTCTTTCTGGTTTCGTAGACTTTAAAAGAAGTCAAATTTCTCGATTTGGGATTTTATAAGTAAACCGGTGACTTGGGACACCATAAATTATTTCAAGTAGTGAGTCTGAATAAATGAAAAATTCCATTTCAACTATTGTCACTTTAATTGAAAAAACTCCCTTATGCCCCTACGGGGAAAAGGAGGTGTGACAGCTCTGGTGTAATGACCCGACCGGTCATTTTAAGCTTTTGACTTTGCTCGCCAGTTCTCGGGCATGACTAGCCCCGTGTGATGTAGTATGACTTATGCAAATCATCGGTTTTGGTTTTCAGGGTAATCAGAATGGATTTGGAAGGACAGTTTTCAGTTTGAAGCTTAAAATTTGAAAGGTTTGACCAAGTTTTGACTTGTAAGTATATGACCTTGAATTTGAATTTTTATGATTTCGCTAGCTTAGTTAGGTGATTGGGACTTAGGAGCGTGATCAGAATGCGTTTTGGAGGTCCGGAGTAGATTTAGGCTTGAATTAGCGAAATTGGAATTTTGGTATTTTCCGTGATAAGAGAGATTTTGATATAGAGGTTGGAATGGAATTCCGGAAGTTGCAGTAAGTTCGTTGTGTCAAATGTGACGTGTGTGAAAATTCAGGTTATTCGGACGAGGTTTGGTAGACTTTTTGATTAAAAGTGAAATCCGGAAGATTCTTGGAACCTTAGGCTTAAATCCGATATTATTTGGTTGATTCGATGTTGTTTGAGGTGTTTTGAAGATTGGCATAAGTTTGGATAGTGGTATATGACTTGCTCGTGCTTTTGGTTGAGGTCCCGTGGGGCTCGATGTGATTTTGGGTGGTTAACGGGTGATTTTGAGTTATCTTTGGCAGCTGAAGTTTTCTGTTGCCATCATAACCGCACCTACGGCTAGGGGAGCCGCAGAAGCGGCCAGGAGAGGGGCAGGCTGGGACCGCAGAAGCGAGGTCCTGGTCGCACCTGCGATTGCGCAGGTGCGGATTTATTTACGCATATACGACCTTGGAGTTTTAAGTGAATTTCGCAGGTGCACACCGGGGACCACATGTGTGGGTCAGCGTGCAACCATTTAACCGCAAGTGCGGTTTTGCTGGGTCAGAAACTGTAAAATCCACCCTTTGAGATTTTTGGCCATCTTTCTCAATATTTCATTCGGGAAGAAGCTTTTGGGAGTAATTTCAAGGGAGATTTTCAGAGGGATTCATTGAGGTAAGGTCCTTGGTTCTTAAACTCGTTATTATGGTGATTTTTATCGTTGTTAGTATGAAATTTAAGGGAAAATCAGTGGTAAAGTGGTGAATTGGGGGTTAGGGCTTGGTTAATTTGAGAGCTTTGAGTGGTGATTTGAGGGGTCATTTGAGGTCCGATTTTGGTACTTTTTGTATGAATGAGCTCGTGGCAGAATAAGGATTCTATTTATGTAATTTTTATCGGATTCCGAGACGTGGGCCCGGGGGTCGCGTTTGGGCAATTTCGATTTTTTTTATGTAAATTGGTTATTTTGAGTGGGCTTTGTTCCCTTAGCATATTTTAATAGTATAAATCTGTATTTGGTTAGATTTGGAGCTTTTGGAGACCGAGTCGAGAGGCAAGGGCATCGCGGGATAGAGTTTGGACCAGATTAAATTAAGTAATGATTGTAAATGTTTGTCCTGAGGGTTTGAAACCCTGAATTTCACATCGTTGTGCAACTTTTAGGTGACATGCACGCTATATGACAAGCGTGGGGTCATGCACCATAAGGGATTGAGAGGTATAAAGGGGAATAAATGTTGAAAGATAATTTTACTCCAGTAGGAGAGTCCTATGCAAGCTTGTTTGAGAAATTAAAGCATTATGACATGATTCCACCCATCCCTCCAAATCATGTGGACCCACATTCAAGAAGATTTGACCCTTCTAAAAGGTGTGAATCCCATTCTAATGCCCAGGGGCACAATGTTGAAAACTATCGGGATTTGAAAAGAGAAATAGAAAGGATGATCTGGGAAAAATTGATTGTGATCCAAGACAGTAACACCCTGAATATCACGCAGAATCATTTACCTATACACGATGATGCACACTTTGTGAGGATGATGCGTGGTGACATGGAGAATGGGAATCCTCTCGAGAACTTGCCGACTAAAATTGGAGAAGTCCATGGTGATTCCGATGAGAAACTTTGTGGCTAAATGTCAAGCTTAGCAATTGAAAAGTCATTCCTTCCTCACTAGGAAGGAATCTTGGTAGTTTATTTTGATGTTTTTCATATTATCTGGGTTATTTCAGTATTGTGATCCAATTTTATTTTTTTATTGAGTCAAACCCTTTTATCCCTCCATTTTGTATGTGTGAGTCTTGTCCGTTTGTTCTGTTGCTATTTTCATTATTCGGATTATTTTAGGGTTGTAACTCGGATCTTAGGTTATTTGTCTTTTTTTTAAACCCTTCCATCATTTACTCAATGAAATACAGTTTGTCCTTTTGTGTCATTCCATGCTTAGTTCTTTTGCCGCTAGTTCTAGTGACATTACATGCATGCAGAGTTTTCCGCCAGATCTTAGAAAGATGATTTAATCTTGAATTGGATAACCGAGAAAAAGACATTTTTGAAGAAGAATCAATTGAAGTTTGTTGGAAGTTTGATGTTAATGGATGAAAGGTGTCTTTCAACCACGACACACCAAGAAGATAGGAATGTTCATCAATGTTGGGATCGCAAAGGATACTATGTTTGGCGTTCTTGAGGCTGGGAGACCCTTTTTCTACTACCCAAAAACTTTATACCCTTTGTTACCCCTTTTGAGTCTGTGTTACTCTCTTTGACCACCCTCTTTTGGAATCAGGTTTAGAGTAAAAAAAATAATAATAACAATAAAGGTTCATGCCCCAAGAGTACAAACTCGGTCAGCTCTTCGAAAGTTCAAGTGAAAATAAAAGAAGAAGAAGAAAAGAATTGTCGAAGGTCCATGCCCTCAAAGATAGAAGCTGGGGCAAAAAAAAGAAAAAAAAAGAAAAAAAGAAAAAAAAAGAAAAAAGAAAAAAAGAAGAAGGAAAAACAAAGGAACAGAAAGAAAAATTATAGTTAGGTCAGATGTATGAACTATGTTCGACTTGATTCCTTTTGAAAATGATACACAGGCAGCCTTACACAGTTCCGTCTAACCAAATAAGAATAGAAAAAGAGAAAAATCCAAAAAAAAAAATCCAGTATTTTAAAACTGGGATATGAGTTTGTTTTAGTTTCTGAAAGATTCGATTCCAAGAGTTGTAAGTCTACAACCTCTCATTTTGAGTCTACTTTGAGCCTTCATGCCTACCATTATTTTCAACCCTATCCAAAAACCTTCCAAATAAAGACCTCCCGATGCGCCTTCAAGAATGCCAAGAGAAGCATGCAACGACTAACGGTTGTCACGCGACATAGAATACTGTCAGGTTGCTCACGCAAGAAGGCAAAAGAAAAGAAAAAAATAAAAGAAAAATGAGAGAGTCTTACTAGTGAAAACCCTCACGGGCACTGTAAGGCGATGATAAGTAGTGATAAATAAATAAGAGAGACGTGTTGGAGAAAACTCCTCAGGGCACCACTAGTCGAAAGTGAGTCGTGAAGCCGATGCAAAGAATTGGACCAAACAAGCCCGACTTCAAAGGTCATAAGAATGGTAAAAGGAAAGATTAGGTCAATTTGATAGATCTGCCATTCAGTTCAAATGCATGTCATGATTCATTAATACTAGCTATTGAAAAAAACTCCTTTTTCTGTCCTTCCCGACAAGGGCATTTCTTGTTAATATTGTTTCTTTGCATCATTGTGCCCCTTCACTCTGAGTTAGTCCTTGTCAAAACAAGTAACAAAAGATTTTAAAATTTTCTACCAGCTTTTCAGTTGCACAAAGTAAATTTTGCCAGCACACTCGGTTGTTACTATCAACGTGCCTTGAGGATTCATGCAAAGACTCCCCAAAAGACTCTTGTCAGCCTACTTGGACAAGCAAAGATAAATGGTGATTCTCTCTGATAGACAAATTGCTCAAAAGTAGAAAATCATTCAAGATATCAGAAAAGGTCACCTAATCAAAGATCTCCAGTTGGGATAAGGCTGATTGAGCCGCAAATACAAATGGTACTAGGTGTGAAACAATCAGAGTTGGGGTAGAACAAAAGTCTCTTGAGATCGACTCAAGTTCATTGACCAAAAGCCAAGCTGCTGAAGACTCAAGGCCACAAACCGACCACCACTTTCAAAACTGGCAAAATATTTCTTTGTTTGAAACAGGAACAAAGCAGTGCAAGGATAGTGGTTAAAAAAAAAGAAGAGAAAAGTCGAAAAAGGGAAATTTCTCAAATCTTTGCCTTTATTTGTCTTGCTATTGTGCATAAAATTTTGCCATTGATCTTCACATTTTTCCTCCTAGGATAAAAAGTCTTAGTCTGATGGATTTTCCTCCCAATATAAATCTTAGTCTGGTGAATCTTTTTCCTAAGATAACAAAAAGAGAACCTAGTCTGATGAACTTTCTCCTAGGATAGAAATATTAGTCTAATGCATTTTTTTTCTAAGATAGGAAACCTAGTCTGATGAATTTTCTCCAAAGATAGAAATCTTAGTCCGATGAATCTTTCTTCTAAGATAGAAAACCTAGTATGATGAGCTTTCTTCTACGATAGAAATCTTAGTCCGATGGATCTTTCTCCTAAGATAAGATATAAAACCCTAGTCTAATGAACTTTCTCCTAGGATAGAAATCTTAGTTTGATGAATCTTTCTCCTAAGATAAGAAATAAAACCCTAGTCTGATGAACTTTCTCCTAGGATATAAATCTCAGTCTGATGAATCTTTCTCTTAAGATTAAACAAAAGAAGAAGAAGAAAAGAGACCTAGTCTGATGAACTTTCTCCTAGGATCGAAATCTTAGTCTGATGAATCTTTCTCCTAAGATAGAACACCTAGTCTGATGAACTTTCTCCTAGGATAAAAATCTTAGTCTCATGAATCATTTTCCGAAGATAAGAAATAAAACTCTAGTCTGATGAACTTTCTCCTAGGATAGAAATCTTAGTCTGATGAATCTTTCTCCTAAGATATGAAATAAAACCCTAGTCTGATGAACTTTATCCTAGGATAGAAATATTAGTCTGATGAATCTTTCTCCTAAGATTAAAACCTAGTCTGATGAATTTTCTCCTAGGATAATATTTTTTTTTAAAAAAAAGGGAAGTCTGGATTTGAAAAGAAAAAGGGTCAATTTTTAATTTTCTTAAGTTATCAATCTTTAGTTTTCTTGAAATCAGGGGTCCCGCCTGGAGAATATGGTCAGTTTTTACTTTAGTCAAGGTTAGTTTATAGTTTTCCGCATGTTCAATCTCAAATTTAGGAGACACACTTCCTAGTTTGGATTTATTTAGGAGACACACTTCCTAGTCTGGGTCATTCAGGTTTTTAGTGATCGCATTTGCCAGTCAATTTTTTTTTGGTTTTACTCACAAGAGATGCACATCCTAGTAGAGTCTTCAATTGTACTCTCATCATTGCATCATTTATCAATAGCATAGGTGATTAATAGGTCTGCTAACAACTTACAAATCTTCTTAGTTCAAACTGGGGCAGAAAAGTTTGTTTTGTTTTGTCTGTTTTGTTATAGTAGCAGGCACCCACCTGGAGACGAGGGAATTCATTTCAGAGTTATTTCAAATTTTAAGTCAGTAGCAAGCGCCCACCTAGAGAATGAGAGAAGTCATTTAGGAAGTCAATTCAAGTTAGAAATAGCGGAAGCTCACCTAAAATGCGAGTTGACAGTCCGAGATAACCAAAAGAATAATTCAAAAACAAAAAGAAAAAAAAGAAAAGAGGAATGATGTGAACTGATCAAGACATGACTAAAGTCACAAGCACTCCATGTCCGGGCTTGATCCGAAGAGACCGTGAAAGAATGAATCAAAATGAATCAACACCTACAGCTAGCAAGCATCAAGGTTCAAATTAAAAGTCTGCATGAAGTACCATTCAAGACTCAATATGAAGCTTCAGAAGGCTTTTAGATAGGAATTTTGTAACTCATAGGTGATAGGATTGTTTTGTTCTTTTCATTTTTGATTTTGATGTAATAACAGAACCGCAGACCGGAACCTCAATGGAACCTCACTTGACTCCCTCATCCTCTCCACACACTCCATCACTTCATCCACTTCTGAAGTACACGTGGCTTGATTCCTTTATAGCCAAGGATATATAGGCAGCTCAGATAATAGGGCTCGGTCACATTCTCCTTTCTTTTAGTTTTTGGTCTCTCTATATAAGGGTCGGGTCAAAAACCCAGTCTCGTCATTCTTTGTCCGAAAACTCTTCGTGTTTCCAGTCAAAGAGGGGCAGCTGTAGACATGTAATTTTTTACTCTCCCTGAGATTTTATACATTTTAGTGTTAAATAATTAATTTAGGTCTAATATCGCTATTTCAACTAGTTTTGACTCTTTTACTTTATTTTATCACAAAAATAAAAATTACAAAAAATATTTTCTCTTATTTAGCTAATTGATCTTTTATTTAGTTACTTTTAGTTTACCTACCTTTCATAAAATTAAAAAATTATACAAAAATTGTTTCACTTTTGGTATTTAGTTTTATTTTAGTAGTTTATTTTAATTAAGAGTGATTTCTATATTTTATAAATACATTATACTCTTTAGAATACGATTTGGGATTTTAGCTAAAAGAGTTTGAACAACCCCAAAACTAGTCTAATTTTTTATTTCTCTTAAGCAATTTTGGACTTAGACCAATTCGCCTAGCCCACTACCCAAAACCTGTCACGACCCTAAACCTGAACCCGGTCGTGATGACGCCTCTCATGAAGACAAGGCCAGCCGACACATTCCCAATTTATTTTAAATCAGTTAAGATAATGCAAGTAAATCTTAAATGTAAGAGATATCCCAAATAGATGAGGTGAAACAGTATAGTTGTGGAAACTAAAACCAACACAGCCCGATACCGGTGTGTCACCAGTCATGAGTATTTATCAATTTAATACAAGTCTGAAGAGTCTACAAAGCTATTACAGAATCACTAATAAGGGAAAGGAAATGAGATAAAGGGGGAGAAGCACGGGGCTGCGGACGCCAAACAGCTACCTCATGGACTCCGAAATCTGCCGGGAGCTCTCAAACCTTGCAAGCAAGATCAACATCGCCTGAATCTGCACACGGGGTGCAAGGAGTAAAGTGATTACTCCAACTCAGTGAGTAATAATCATAAATAAAGGCTGAGAAGTAAGAAATCACGTAAGGCACATAACATTCTATAAGGAAGCAATAAAATCCAATAAAAAAGTGAAGCGGTAAAGGTATGTAAAATCACTTAAACTTTATAAAATGCCTTTTTAACAATTAAGCAAGTAAATGACAGGTAATTAGGAAAGATAAACACCTAAAGGATCGCCCCTCGGGCACAGTGTCAACAAATCCGCCCCTTGGCCAATATCTCAGAAACAATACCAGCCCCTTGGGCTATATCTCACATCACAATGGGTACCCGCGATCACTGGGGGTGTGCAGACTCCTGGAGGGGCCCCTTACGGCCCAAGCATAATATCAAGCCATCTCATGACATCATCACTAGGCCCTCGGCCTCATATAACCAAGCCACCTCGTAGCGTACTAATCTCAGGCCCTCAGCCTCATAATCATAATCAGGTGTTTCCTCACAACATAGGCCCTCGGCCTTACTCAGTCAAAATCTCAAAAGCCACTCGGGCAACAGTAAAACATGATGATCAGCCCAAAATATCATTTAAAGTGTTAAAATAGAGTAAACATTGTTCAGTTATGAAAACAGTAGAATATAGCATGACTGAGTTCAAGTATAAACTCAAAACAATTAGGAAATATCAATAAAAATCCCCTACGGGTTCAAATAGTTGGTACGAGGCCCAAATATGGCATTCAGCCCAAAACATGATGATAACAAACAGTTTTTAGTCAAATACACGATAAAATAATCATTGGGGATGGACTAAGTCACAATCCCCAATAGTGCACGACCCCACGCTCGTCATCTAGCGTGTGAGTCACCTCAATATAGCACAACAATGTGTAATCCGGGGTTTCATTCCCCCAGGACAACATTTACAATCATTACTCCCCAAACCCCACTTATGGGATTATACTGGGTCTTTGTTGTTGTACTCACCTCAAACCGGTGCAAACTCTAGCCCGCGATGCCTTCGCCCTCTTGAATAAACCTCCACTCGCATCGAATCTATCCAAAATCAGAATTACGACATCAAAATATGCTAAGGAAACAAATCCCAATCAAAAATAATCAATTTACAACATAAATCCTGAATACCAAAACCCGACCCCGAGCCCATGTCTCGAAATTCGATAAAATTCACATCAATAGATTCCTCATTGATACGCTCAAATTACACTTTAATTAAATAGTGTAAGGCAGTCGGTGTCAAATATAATAATCCAACAAGGTTGGAGTCAAATCCCACAGGGAATAGGTGTGAAAAGGTTACTCGATTAGTGTATTACTTGACTTAAGTCATAATTCTATCCAGTTAACTGTAACAGGAGTATGGTATGATAGTGAGTTGAAGAAATAACTAATTGTGATGTTGAGAAGGTAATTAATTCCAAATTTGATTAAAGAAACCAAGGTTGTGTCCCCTTTAATGAAGTGTAATATTATCGGTGTTAATAAGATATATTTCTAATGGAAGGTTCTTTTGATATGCGAATGATTTTTTAATGACTACCCGATATTTTCCAATAGTTGAGTCGTATTTTCTCATTATGTTTTTTCCAAATACAAAAGAAGAGTTGCAATTAAGAACAATCAATATGTGCCAAACAAAACCCACTTATTCCTAAGCGATTCTATTAAACAAGGTTTAAAGCCTTGAGTCTTTGATATTCACTTCTACCAAACTCTAACCCACTTTCCCAAGCAAAGAAAGAATTTAATGGCACTTGTTAATGTTTACAACCACCAACAATAAATGAAGAATGAGAAGTAAATAAATATCAACCAACCATTATACATATATTCGATGTTAAACACCCATTAACATAACACCCGTTTAAGGTCCACAACCTTAGTATTTAGAATTAGCTACACATACTAGAATACAAAAGAGTGAGAATATTGAATTCCATAAAGCTTACAAAGTGCAAGATTCTTCCTTCAAAAGCTTCCAAAAGAGAGGAATAATAAAGCTTTGGATTGCAGCTCCAAAATCTGACAAGATGCCCCCACAAAACTCCAATAAATATATTTATAGTGGGTCAAAATTCGGGACAAAATTACCCTTTCCAGTTAAATATGCGACCACATATCTGTCGCATAATAGACATGCAATCCGCATTATTGACATGGCCATCACATATTGTAACCCTAGTTTCCAGGCCTTCACCGCATTCATGGTTTGCGGTCCGCATTGTAGAAATGCGACCGCATTTTGCGTCGCATTTTCTTCCTTCAGCAACCTTCTTGTTTAGTTTGCGTTCCATTCTGCGGCTCGCAAACAGGTTATGCAATCGTAGACTAGACCACATTTTTGACGTTGAACTTTGCCCAGAAAACTGTTGTGATTTGTGATCTCATTGTGAAAACTGCGTCTCACATGTTGGCTTTGCGATAGCATATCCACATTTGTGATGCCTTTTTGCTCTTTTCTTGTCTTTTTGTGGCCTTTTGAATTCCTTTCCATGCTATTAGGTCCTTAAACCTCATACACTGCAAGAAACACTAAAATTACATAAATATAAAAGGAGATTGCATTTAAAACAAGATAAAATCTAAGCAATTAGTATCAAATGTGTCAAAATTCTCCGGCGCGTCAACACTCCCAACTTAAACTCTTGCTTGTCCTTAAGCAAGTAAGACAACACTATCCTACTCTAGACTCCATCTACAACATGAAATAATAGTGTCCATGGACGGTGTTTGTTGTTAGTACTTCACACATGCATCTTCGATTGTTTTACCCTTCCTGAACCATCAAGATATACAAGGAAAGCTAATCAACTTGGGAACTGTGAGCGTCAAACAATGTGACAAAATGATTCCCTCAGCTGAGTGCACTTGCATTTGACTCAAAAACCCAACTTTTGTCCAACCTCGCAATTCATGTGCCCTCACTAGAAAGAAAGTCCCAAGATCAGTCTATCTACATTGACAAAAAAAGGGACGAATTCACAATTACACTCTCCCTCAGAAAGAGTTTCAAGTGTTACAACATATCATACCATAGGCTTGCTCTTATTTTAATTCATCATTTTATTCTAAGAAAGCTCGGTTGGAGATCCCATAAGGACTTTTTAGGCTTGTAATGTAGGTTTAGGTAAGGGTCGGATAAGCATTTGGGTACAAGTGACTATATCCTCCTTGAACACTAATCACATTTTTCTTTCTTGTGCTATTTGCTTCTTTTCAAACCACAAAGCTTTCATTTGTATCAAATTTTCCATCATTTAGCCACCTCAACTACCTCTTTTATTCTCTTCAAGGATCCTTAAGCATAAACACTTACAACTCTTATACTCTTTTTTTTTTACAAACTTTGCTTTAGGAGCTTGAGTATTTTTATATTTTGAGGTACATTTTCCTACGCTCATTGCACAACCTTGCCAATTTCCGGCTTGACACACACACCCAACTTAGGCTAAAAAAGGGAATTATTTCACAAAAAGGAAAAGATTTGTAATGAGGTAGCTAAAGAAAAGGTTAAAGGCTCAAATGGGGTGACTAGTGATACTAGCTGTACAGTGGATGGCTTGAAAGGCTAAACTGGTTTTCCAAAAATCACAAAGACTTCCTAAGGTCTTTTCTCCAACCAAATGTAACTATTAAAAGCAATAAAAAACTAACTTGCAAGTTCTAGATGGAAGAAGTAAATACAAAAAATATTTAAACAAAGAACTCACACATGTGGCACACAAATTATTTGGCTTACATAGTTTGAAGCCCTCGAGTCAACACTTGGCAACTCAAATCTTTCATCATATATACATGTATAACTCTAGGTAGACATAGAGTCACAGAGCGAGCCTCAAGTTCACACAGTTGATATAACTCATGGAAGGGTATATGCTGTATACAGACATACATGCTTGAAACTAAACAGGTACACCAAACCGGTCAACATGCTTTATTCTACTGTCCTGGTTCTTATATATACACAAGTATAACATAAATTATGTACGACAATACGGAAATCATAAAACACCAATATATACATAATCACGAAATACAAATGAGTAAACATAAACATATACAAAGTTGCAAATGTCACCAAAATAGATACAAGGCTACCACCCCTAACTGAGAAGAAGGCATTGTCCCCAATGCCGGCTGAGTGATGGTGGGGTCACCCTCTGATGCTGAAGCCGGGACCGATAAGATCTCGACCTGAGGAGTGACCTCCACTGACGGAGGAGGGATCTCTGGCTGGCCCAATATTGGAGCTGGTGCCTATGAGCTGTTAGCCTCGCCCGATGATGGCTGAGTGGCTGATGGATCTGCAAAGGCAGCCATATTTTCTAGGGAATGTACAATCGCCATATGAATGTCTGCTTGCTCCTCGTCCTCAGTTGTAGGAGCATCAATCTGCTTGCCCTTCTCCTGAGGGCCATCATCCTCCATGGACCATGGATCCTCCTCATCCTCTCCCCCGTCTTCCTCTACACCCTCAGACTCTGAAGAATGTCCGAAATCCTCTTGAGAATGAATCGCAATATGTGTCGGGGGAGATGGAGGCTGGGAAACCCCGACAGTCGGAGGTGCAATATCCGCCATCAGAGTAGAGAAGTCCAGGTCGAAGGCTGGCACTGTTATGCCTATACCTTGCTCACCTTCCTTAGGTAGGAAGGATCATAGATCGAACTCCAAAGTCTGCATCTTGTGTAACTCGGTCTTCATGGTGGCAACTTCCTCCCGGAGCCTAGGTAGGTCACTAACCTCACCTCGCTCTATCTTCTCAACCCTTAACTCAAGCTATTGCAGGAAATCCCCATAAGTTGTTTGTTGTTGTTGGAGTGCGGTAACTGAGAACTAAATAAGATTCAAGGCCTATTTGATGAGGGTGGGCAAATTTTTCAGAAGCTGGTCTACCTTAGCATTGGCATGTTGTGCTATTAGACCAAGCCTCGAGACTGCTAGCATTGCAGCAGAAGGCTGAGCAGTGGTAGGCTAAGGGGCGGGCTGTGAAGTAGAAGTGGACGCAGTTGGAACCTGAGGGGTCAGAGGAGCCTAGGAGTCTGAAGGCTCTATATCTATTGGGCGTTGAGTTTGAATTTCTGGGGGAGAAACAAAAGCACTAATCCACGTGATATCAATGTCCCTCGTCTCCTTCCCTGTCCTGTCAGTATGTGGCATGGTAGGGACCGTCACAAATTTGTAGAGGGTTGTGATCAAATAGGGAAATGGAAGCAAGGTCGCGTGCTACTTTGCTCGGATCCCTATATCTTGGAATATCAAAGCTCCCACATCAATCTGAATACCCGCCATAATACATGCAATTAGAAGAGCTTTCTCAATGCCTATGCCAGTCTCGTTCTTGGACAGCGTCAGTCGAGAGTAAACAAGGCAATTTTAGTAATAAACATCCATGATTTAGTAAAAGCTTAACATAAGTACATAATATAAAATAGTTTTCTTTAGATGAACCAACGACTGCGACGTGGTTTAAGACATTGCAACTTCTCTTGCTCCAGAATTTTAAGGGTCCTCCTCAAAATTCTGCCCCAGTTTACGGGGCTGTTGCTTCTAACGACTGTTAATGATAAATGGCTGGAATCGACTTCGGAATTTTAAGGGTCCTCCTCAAAATTTTACCACAGTTTCCAATAGTGGGGGCAATGGAAATTTTATTGAATTGTGACCGAAGCCTACGTATCTCCTCTTAAACGGGAATCAGGTCAGGCATAGTTCAAATTACATCATATAAGGAAAGCATAAAGATTACACATAGTATCGCTTGACTGCGTCTGAATTGATTAGCTTTGGTCAAACTTCTCCGTCCATTTCTGCAAGTATGATGGCTCCTCCTGTTAGAACCCAGTGAACCATGTACAGACCCTGCTAGTTGGGAGAGAATTTCCCTTTGGCTTCATCTTGATCCGGAAGAATTTTCTTTAACACCAGCTGCCCCGGTGTGAATTGTCTCGGCTTAACTCTTTTGTTGAAGGCTCTGTACATTCTGTTCTGATAGAGCTGACTATGGCAAACTACATTCATTCTCTTTCCATCTATAAGAGCTAGTTGCTCGTAATGACTCTTCACCCATTTTGCATTGTCGAGCTCTACTTCTTGTATGATCTTTAAGGAAGGAATTTCTACCTCAGCGAGAATGACTGCCTATATACAATACACCAGTATATAGGGGGTTGCTCCTGTCGATGTGCGGACTGTGGTGCGGTATCCCAATAAAGCAAATGATAGATTCTCATTCCACTATTTATGCTTCTCTATCATTTTCGTTAGTATCTTCTTGATATTCTTGTTGGCGACCTCTACGGCTCCATTCATCTGAGTTCTGTAGGCTGTAGAATTCTTGTGTTTGATCTTGAAGGTTTCACACATAGATTTCATCAAATCACTATTTCGGTTGGAGCCATTATTAGTAATGGTTGACTTTGGAATTCCGAAATGACACACGATACGGTCGCGGACAAAATCCACCATGACTTTCTTAGTCACTGCCTTGTAAGAAACCGCTTCAACCCATTTGGTGAAATAATCAATCGCTACTAGGATAAACCTATGCCCATTTGATGCGGCGGGTTCGATTGGTCCGATAACATCCATTCCCCAGGCGGCGAATGGCCAGGGCAAGATTGTTGCATTAAGCTCATTTGGAGGCACCTTTATCATGTCTGTATGTATCTGGCAGTGGTGGCATTTTCGGACATACTGGATGCAGTTTGTTTCCATGGTTATCCAAAAGTAACCAGCTCGGATATTTTCTTTGCTAAAACAAAGCCATTTATATGTGGACCACATGTCCCTGCATGAATTTCCTCTAATAGCCTGGATGCTTCCTTTGCGTCGACACACCTTAGTAATCCCAAATAAGGAGTCCTCTTGTAAAGGATTCCTCTGTTGTGAAAGAAATTGTTGGATAACCTCCGAAGCATGCGCTTCTGAGTAGCGTTTGTGAGTTCTGGGTATTCTCCTTTTGCCAAGTATTCCTTGATATCATGAAACCAAGGCTTTCCGTCTGCTTCTTCTTAGACATGAGCACAGTAAGCGGGCTGATCATGGATCTTTACCGAAATGGGATCATTGAAATTCTTATATGGATATTGTATCATGGATGATAGGATAGCCAGTGCATCAACGAATTCATTCTGGACCTTAGGAACATGCTGGAATTCTGTCTTTGTGAACCTTTTTCTCAACTCCTATACGTGATGCAGATAAGGGAGTATCTTGGCATTCTTGGTTGCCCATTCTTCTCGAAACTGATGTATAAGCAAGTCTGAATCCCCAATTACTAGCAACTCTTAGATGTTCATGTTAATGGCCATCTTGAGCCATAAGATGCAGGCTTCGTACTAGGCCATATTGTTGGTGCACGGGAACATGAGTTTGGTAGATACCGGATAATGCTGACCGGTTTCTAATACTAGGACTGCTCCTATGCCAACTCCTTTGAAATTTGCTGCTCCATCAAAAAAATTCTCCAGTCGTCATAGGATTCTGCAATGTCTTCTCTTATGATTGATACCTCTTCATCAGGAAAATATGTTTTCAGGGGTTCGTATTTTCCGTCCATGGAATTTTCAGCAAGGTGATCTACTAGTGCCTGTCCTTTGATTGCTTTCTGAGTCACGTAGACAATGTCAAATTCACTCAACAAGATTTGTCCCTTGGCCATCTTGCCAGTGGGCATGGATTTTTGAAATATGTGCTTCAAGGGATCCATTCTTGATATGAGATATGTAGTATAGGCATAGAAGTAGTGCCTCAACTTCTGAGCTACCCAAGTCAAAGCACAACAGGTGCACTCTAAAAGAGAATACCGAGCCTCGTTTAGGGTGAACTTCTTACTGAGGTAATAGATGGCCTACTCCTTCCTCCCCGTTTCATCATGTTGCCTCAGAACACAATCGAATGCTCTATCCAATACTGCGAGGTAGAGTAATAGAGGTCTACCTGGCTCGGGTGGGACAAATACTAGTGGTGTCGATAGGTATTCCTTGATTCTGTCGAAAGCTTTTTGGCAATCATCAGTCCATGTGGTAGCGGCATCCTTCTTCAACATCTTAAAGATCGGCTCATAGATAACCGTAGATTGTGCTATGAATCGACTGATATATTTAAGCCTTCCCAAGAAGCTCATTATGTCCTTCTTGTTCTTTGGCGGTGGAAGTTCTTAAATAGCTTTGACATTAATAGATCCAGTTCTATCCCTCGGCGACTCACAATGAACCCAAGTAGTTTTCTGGCAGGAACCCCAAATGCACATTTCGCGGGATTCAGTTTTAGGTTGTATCTTCTCAGTCTGTTGAAGAACTTCCTCAAATCTTCCATGTGGTCAATGGCTTTCTTGGACTTTATGATAACATCATCTACATACACCTCAATCTCCTTGTGTATCATATCATGGAAGATAGTAGTCATGGTCCTCATGTAGGTGGCCTCTGCATTCTTTAACCCGAATGGCATCATATTGTAGTAGTACATCCCTCATGACGTAATGAAATCCATTTTCTCAGCATCTTCTTCGTCCATCCAAATCTGATGATATCCAGTAAAGCAATCTACAAATGATTGCAACTCATGCTTGGCGCAATTATCGATCAGGATGTGTATGTTCGGCAAGGGGAAGTCGTCCTTTGGAATGGCCCGATTGAGATCCCGGTAGTCTACACAGACTCTGACCTTCCAATCTGTCTTTGGCACTGGCACAATATTGGCTAACCATGTCGGATATTCTACTACCCTGAGGACTTTAGCTTTGACCTGCTTAGTGACTTCTTCCTTGATTTTCAGACTCATGTTGGGTTTAAATTTTCTGAGCTTGTGTTTTACCGGTGGACATGTCAGATTAGTTGGCAGTTTGTGGGCCACAATAGATGTGCTCAAACCAGTAATGTCATCATATGACCAGGCAAATATGTCCTCATATTACTTAAGAAATTTTGTGTATTTTTCCTTTTCTGACGCTAACAAATGAACGCTGATCCGAGTTTCTTTGATATTTTCGGCATCTCCCAAGTTAACAATCTCGGTCTCATCCAGGTTGGACTTAGGGCTGTTCTCAAAATTTTCAACATCTTTAACAATCTCTTCTGGTATACCATTTTCCTCTAAATCTATGTCCGTTTGTTGCGTTGTCTCGTTGCATGTCACAACCATTGGTTCATCAAGATAGGTAATAGTAATGATGTATAAGTAAAGTAATGATAGAAAATAATAAGAGTAAGATTTGTAAGGACACCGAAATGCTTTGATAAATTTTATAACTGTTGTAAACATTGGAAGATCTTATTTCGAAAATTCAAAATGCGAAAGGTAAATAAACTAGTAAAAATAAAAGATAGTGCATGATGCTTTGTTCAACCTTGCTACCCCGAGGCTTTCCGGGCTTTGGTCGTTCTGATGGTGCAATTATTAAGGCATGCTCCTCTTCTCACTGCCTGTACGGAAGGGCCTTCCTCCCCCTCCTCCTCAAAAATGACACAACAATCCATGTCATCTTCTTCTAGGAACAAATTCCTCACTACTGCCAGTGCTTCCTCTTCTTCCAACCCATAGATAACATTGGCCGGCTGGAAAGTCTGCTCCAAATGTGGTATTGGCTGCTTCAGTGGGTAGTATGGGCCGCGCCATGGTGGTGACCAGTTGTTGAATTCCTCCCAAGTATACTCGTATCCCAAACCGAAAGTGGTCCCATGTTTCTTCAGTTTGATTGGCTTGGCGTTCCTTGAAGGTTTTTGCCAAGTCATTTCCCAGGCTTATATTTTCTCCAGTTCAATATGCTTTCAATTTTTTGTCCCACCATTTATATTTGTCAACGGCGTTGACTCGCTCGATGTGGTGATAGGTTTGCCCACCTATCTTTGTCCTTCCTCCAATCACTGGGATGGTTTGGCGACTGTATATGGGATTGCTACCGTCGCCGTGAATGATCACCTCTTGGTGGTTCCACTAAAATTTCACCACCTGATGAAGTGTTGACGCTACGGCCCCAGCAGCATGAATCTACGGCCGTCCCAATAGCAAGTTGTAAGATGTCAGCATGTCTATAACTTGAAAATCAACGTCGAACCCAGTAGGTCCCATTTGAAAACACATGCTAATTTCCCCAATGGTGGATCTTTGGGAACAGTCAAAAGCTTTGACGTTCATGGCCCCGTCCTTGATCTCATAAAGACCCTTTCCCAATGTTTTGAGTATTACCAATGAACAAATATTGAGGCTAGACCCTCTATCAATCAGGACCTTAGTGATAAAGTAATCTTCGCATTGCACGGTGATATGCAACGCTTTGTTGTGACTCAACCCTTCTGGTGGCAGCTCATCTTCATGAAAAGTGATCTTGTGACTTTCCAATACCTGCCCTACCATGTTTCCATTTCTCCTCCAGTGATGTTGCTTGGTACATATGCCTCACTCAGCACCTTCAACAAGGCATTCTTATGTACGTCGGAACTTTGCAGCAAAGCTAGGATATAAATCTGTGATGATATTTTGTTTAGCTGATCAATGACTGAGTATTCCTTGGCTTGTATCTTTCTCCAGAGATCATCGGGCCTGGTTTCAGTGATGGTCGGCCGACCAAAGGCCTACTTACTCGACTCAGCTAAATGCTTCAGAGTATAAACCCTGCCGATTCTTGTCATACCCTGTGCCGCAACTGTTTCCCCAAATTTAGCTTTTACTTTCCTTCTCGCCTCGGCTGTGTAATCCCAAGGTATGGCATTTGTATGGAATGATGTTACGACCGACATTATTACTGGGAAGGGCACCTTTACTCTGAAAGGAGCATGTATTATAGAGGGTAAAACCGCAAACTTCAAATGGTGCGGGTGCGTTTGCTGGAGACCCAAACTTGACCTCAATGGGTGTTGGCGTCTTTGTGCGGGGTGGTGCTTCAAACTCAAGTGGTACAGACACACGTTTACCTCGGCATCCCCAGAAGGCTGAGTCTGGACTACAATCAGATTGAGGGTGACTATTGGCTTCTTTGGTTCGTCACCTCCTGTGATTAAACCGATCGATCCTTTGGTATCCCAATCATCCTCTATTGAAATCTTGTGAACACCTCCACCCTTATGGTATGGCAGAGGGTTGTTACGGAGGTTCGAAGTAGGCTCCTTTTTCTACAATGATCTTGTTATCGATTAGAGTATGGATCTTATCTTTCAGAGAGCGGCATTCATCAATGGTATGTCCCTTCATGCCGGAATGTTATGCACAGGATTTATTTGGATTGACCCACTTAGAAGGGTTTTCAGGGGTTATAGCAGGGATATATGTGACATAACCAGCAGTTTTGAGCCTTTTGTACAGCTGGTCGATCGATTTAGTAATGGAGATATATTGTTTGGGGGGTCTACGATCAAAATTTGGTCGAGGTTTAGGAAAGTTTTGACGTATGGGAGGTGATTGATAGTGTGGGATGGCTGAGCATTCTAGGCTTGATAGACATGTACGGGTTGGGAATATATGGGTGAAGTAGGTTGATATGTATGAGGTGGGGGTGATTGGTAAGTAGGTAATTGAGTTTGGCAAGAGGGTAAGGGTGCTTGGTAATTCGGGGCAGGCTGATATGTGAGGGGATGTATCAGATATGCTTGGTATTTGATAGGGGACTTTGCTATTTGTACAACCATTACGGCACCTACGGCCCTTTTTCTTGGACATACCACCAGACTATAAAGACTTATTGGTAGCTTCCAAAGCTTCAAAGTTAGTAACCATAACACTTTTGATGCCTTCCTCGATCTTTTCCCCTAGCTTGATGATGTCGGAAAATTTCTGGCTCTCAATCAACATCAACCTTTCATAGTACTGTGGGTCTTGAGCCCGGACGAAAAACGTTTTTAATTGTTATTCTTCTAAAGTAGGTCTGATCTTAGAAGCTTCTGATCTCCAGCAAGTAGCATACTCGCGGAATGTTTCTGTGGGCTTCTTCTTTAAGTTCAGAATGTGGAACACATCTGGTGCATTTTCTGTGTTGAACCTGAACCTGTCCATAAAGTCAGATGCCATACTCACCCAGTTTGACAATTTCTTCAGGTCTTGGCTAATGTACCAAGACAGAGCATCTCCCTTCAGACTCCTCATGAAAAGCTTCATGCGAATCCTTTCGTCTTTCCCTACTACGACCCACTTGTCTTAGTATGTTATCAAGTGGACTCTCGGATCCCCTGTACCATCAAACATTTCGAACTTAGGAGGTTTGTACCCCTCGGGTAGTTCGACATCTGGTTGTATGCAAAGATCTTCATTGTTTAACCTTTCAATCCCCTTACTTCCTTCGATACCCTGAATTTGACTAGTCAATTTCTTGAGTTCCGCAGCCAGGTTCCTGATGAGTGAGTCTTTATCATCAAACTCGAGTATGCTTGAGATAGGTTGGGTGGAGTGTGGCATGGTCTCCACATAGATGGAGGCGTTATGGTGGAAATGGTCATTCGTGGATTTCAGAGGTTCTGGGATGAGTAGTGGAGTATTGTTGAATGTGTGGCATGTATTGCAGTGGTGGTGAGGAGTGGGATGGTTTTATGGTTTTGGGATGTTTTGTGGAGGCGTGGGGTTCTGAGCATTTTGGAAAATTGATATCTGGAGTGGTGAGGAAAGATGACAAGTTTGCTAGATTCCGCGCCTAATCAAGTTCCTCCTGAAATTCAACAGTTTCTGCTCGAGTTGGGATGCACTTTCTTTGGAGACCTGAGCACCATGAGTGACCTCTACCCATTTAGTTGAGTTTTCATTTCTGGTGTTGTTCAAATCTTCCATTTTCCTTTGTTCCTGCTTCTGATAGGACTAGGAGGAGGAGTGGGTGGAGGGTCCTTTGATCTTGTAGAATATGATGCCAGAGTGCACGAACTAACCTTTAGGGAGGGCAATAAATAAAACAAAAGTAAAAACAAAAAAAGTTAATAAGTCTGTGCGTATTATAAGAAAAAATGTTGCGATATTTAAACACATATTGCAAGAATGTAAATCGTGTCCTAATTTGGGGAACCTCTTGTACCCGAGGTAGGCCTAGCGACAAGTTGATTTGGAGAACTTAGAATGCTAAATACCTCATTTTATTGATAAAAGTAGGCGAATCACAAATCGACACTAAATAAATAGGAAATAAATGCCACTACTGGCCATTAGCCTTATTACATTCATAAATCGAAAAAACAAATTCCTATCTATTTGGTCCCAGCAGGACCTTCCTCAGGTTGAATGCTCTCGTTGATCAAATCTTCCAGCTAGTGTAGGTTCACCAGTAGAAATGCCTTTGCCATGTGTTCTCCTTCATTTCCTTCTGCGTTCTGGCAGTCGGTGACTCTCTTCCTCACTTTCCCTTCCAATTCCAGCAGACTGTACTCCAGATATTCCAACTTTTCGCTATCTTTGGCGGCCCTCTCTTTCCACTCGTTGATTTGGTCATTTGATGGAAGACTCCTCCACCAGTCTAGCAAGAGTGGGGATGTGCTAATCATACTGAAACTGGGACCTCGTGCCTTATATTTCTACAAGACAAAAGGGTTAGGCCCTTACCCCCACCAGACTCGACTATTTAGTACCAACAATTAGCATAAATCATTTAGTTCTCCAAATAAATGCACAGAACATGATAGTGTCCATTTGGGTTTTAGGAAACCCAATGGACATTGGATAAGGCTATCTTAAAGATTCATTATGCGGACAACACAACTGACTCAGCTAGGTTTGACCATGATGCATGCACAATTGAATAGAGTAAGGTTTCTATGGGGGTTTTAGACTGGTACCCTTGAGCGGACAACTCAAGAGGGAAAGGAACGGAACTGTCGACTATACCGTTGATCGACTAGTTTTACCGCAAATACGCCTTTGCCAGATTTAAAGGGTGATAATATTGAAAGAGCGCAACCACTCATTATATGCGTTGCTATGGTGTTTGTTTGGCACTAGTGGAATATGATGTTGAAAATATGCTTATGTAATAATTAAAACAAGTTGTCACGTATTTGCACGTTCATAAAGTAATATTTACAATGATTTAAAACAGTAATAAAGGAGTGCAGCAAAGGAAAACAATGAAAGAAACAAGAGAGAAGTTAGTTTTTGCAGTAGAAGAGGGAATTAAATGCTTAAAGATATTAAACAAATAAAGCACATAAGAAATGTAAAGTCACAATAATAGGTTGAAATGGTAAAAGCCGAAAAATATCCCCAGCAGAGTCGCCACACTGTCGCGCCCCCTTTTTCTCGCGAAATCGGGTTTATGACATTTGGGAGGACAACTTGTTCCCTTTCGGAAATTGGGTTTTGGAGTGCAGAGTCGCCACCTAATAATTTGAGTGCATTAGGACACTTGGGAAGGTTTGATTTGAACAACCAGAGATTGGGTAAGGGCTTAAAATTATCTCAAGGGGAAGGTGTTAGGCACCCCTCTAGATCCACTAATGTGGTTCCCGGCCAAGCTATTATTATGACTTTAGTACAAATAATACATAGGCAAATAAAAGCTTCAAATAAGAGGGAATTTTCACGTAATAGTTACAAATAAACAAAAGTAAGAAAAAGGAACTAAAATAGTTTGATTTTCTTAAAAGAAATTGTTAAATTTTTTTTAAAAGAAACAAAGAAAACAAAGGAAATGGGGGTCCTAGGTTTATTAATAATATGAATCACCCCACACAACATCCGGTAATCACTCCTTAGTGAGGGGCTACACCTGATGTTATTGTGTGGTCATCATATCCATATCTACCCTTTACCACCCTATTAAGGTGTTAAAGCGCGGAATGGTCTCGTTCACTTATTGTATGCTATTACCCAATCCTATCAGTCCTGGAGACATTTAGGAATACTAATCCTAAAGGAGGAGGTATTGGGTTTATTTGTGGTTTCAAAAGGTAAAATACTAAGGCGACAAACAAAACACATATAGCAAGTTTTGGGAAAGCATATAAACAAATAGAAGGGCTCAAACATACCTCCTTTAAACCAAAGAAAGCACATAATGCAGTATGACTTGCATGTACTGTTTAAGGTCTGATTAAAACTTAAATGGTTGAGGCAGACTGATTTATTACATAGTTTAGATAAGAAGCTCGAATCAGGCCTGCCCGCTGGTTGTAGCATATAAAATCTGATCTAGTTTATAAACTTTCACCCTATGGCTTGCCTAGGTATTAGACGAAGACCCTATAGGCATCATATCTACCGATTCCAGAAACAACGAAGTAAACATGAATACATACTGGTTTAAGAAAAAAAATCGTTTGTTATTAAAGAAAGGCGAGTTTTAGCAAAAGATCATAAGTTCTGCAGACGTTAGACATTGTTGTCACTAGTTTTAGACTTATAAGCGAGTGAAATTTTTTAGATTTGGTTTATAATTCCTATAGGCATGATTTCTATGCGTTGCTAATTTTCAGGACCTATAAACACATTTTCTTAGTGAAGGATGCATATGCAAGATTCAAAAAAAAGACCTATAGGCATATTTTCTAAATGCATGCATGATTCAGATTTCGAATGATAGTAAGCAATGGTACGAAAATGCAGAAGTTCCTGTAGCCATGGTATCTACATATGGAAGTGTAGAGTTCCTATGAGCGGGATATATATATGATATGCAGAAATCAGAAATTCCCTATGAACAGGATATCTATGTGATATGTAGAAATCAGAAATTCCCTATGAACAGGATAACTACCCTTTTTTACATGCATGATTACCCCTCCCTTTTCGCTAACCATATCGAAAAGTTTATTACAAAGTTATTACAGTCCAAATAAAATAAAGAAAATACATCAGAAATTTAAAATTACAACTAAGGAGAGCCTAATTCAGACTTCTTGTTTGAAGTATGAAGTAAACCAACTCCAAAGATCATGTTTCAAAGCCTTTCTCCCATTTGGGTGTGTCAGAGTTCCCTAAGAGTGTCATAAGAACTCCGGGCAGTGCTTACACCCATATGTATTACCATATTAAGCCATAGTGCAGTGTGAAATGGCCGACCCTCAGGTATCCAAGTTCAGAGGGAACTCAAGGTCCAAGGCAAGGCTCACAAGAGGGGGGCAGAACTTAGGAACTAATAGAGAGTGCAAGTGCAGAATTCTGAAAGGGGGAAAGGGGAAGGGAAACAGTACATATTGGGATATAGGGAATGGGAAGTTGTAAGAGGTAAAAAGCAGGTTAGTGGGCATAACCCAACAATGGGAGATGCTGGCACACCCATAAGCCTACTGGAACACATTGTTTAGAGGTTAGGATCCGCTAAGGGATCAAGTTCAATCCATAGACAATAACTTGCATATTTCCATGTTTTAAACGGTAACTTAAAGCACATAAAGGGAAATAGGGAATAGGGATTCATAAAAGAAACAAGCAAAAGGAAATCAACATGCTAGTTTAAGTATTTAACTCTGCATAAGTAGTAAAGTAGACATAGATGCAGAAAGCTGTAAGTAAACACATTGTGGTGATGCTGAAGTTAAATTAGGACATACCAGTTTTAAAGAAACAAACAGGGAAAAGCAGTAGTCTTGTGAAACTCAGAACAAAGACAAGAAGGAAGAATTCTATTATCTGAGAGTGAGAATTCAGAAGAGACTGTGAATTGTGCCATCCGTTTGTGAAAAAAGGTCATGCCTTTTATAGTGTGAAAGTTATGAAGAAACAAGGTAAGAAAATATTTGAGGAACTGATTGTCAATCAATTACACATGACCTCCCTTAATTAAGGGATTTAGATTCAAACAGGTATAAACCAATTAAGGAAAGAAATTAATCAAACGCTTTGTGCAAAGTAGGCAATTAGGGCTGAATACATAAAAGTTGTTTAAGGACAGGGTTTTAAAATACACGGTTTGTGCAAATAAGACAAGAAGATCAGTTAACAACCAGTAAATGATAAGGGTCTGAGATTTTGTATGAATGAACCAAGTAAGAAAATATGAAGAAGGGTTTTACTTAGGTCGCATCACAGATAAAATC
Organism: Nicotiana tabacum; assembly: GCF_000715075.1. Taxonomy (NCBI): domain Eukaryota; kingdom Viridiplantae; phylum Streptophyta; class Magnoliopsida; order Solanales; family Solanaceae; genus Nicotiana; species Nicotiana tabacum. The sequence goes on along the minus strand of NC_134084.1, from coordinate 6,227,308 downwards.
AGTAAACAATGGAAAGAAAATCAATCAGGCTATATTCAGAAGGAAGCTTGAACTAATTGCAAATTTGAAAACCATTTAGAGGGAAATTCATCATATATAAAGAGCATGTGAGCATGTTAAGAATGAAAGAAAACATTCATGTCACTGTAAAATCAATAGGAAAAGCTAGTGTAGAAGAGTTTTAGTAAAAAGGTCAGAATCATATGAAAACAAAGAAGTCCAAACCCAATTCAAAGACTCGAAGGGTTAGGGGTTCTAAAATAAAACCCTAGTTCAATCAAATATATGATAAAACCTGGCAGAACCCCCATATTTTAAGGTTTCTGCCTTGAATCAAGTACAGAGATGAGAAGACAAGTGGTCGAAGCAGGCTTAGAGGTTTCAGAGAAGAACTGAAACCTTTTGCATGCTTCTATCAACATCAAAACTCATGAGAAAACATGATATCAAGGTAACAGGCAGAACACAGTAGAAGCACTCAAAGAAAAAATAGAGGAGAAACACTGATAGGAACAGTGAACATGCTTAAGAAGTTTTTTAGAAGAAACTTAAATGTGGCTTAGTAGAAGGAAAGTAAGGAAGCTTAAGAACTTAGCAGGAAAGTACAGTAGGAGAAAAATGCTGGAACATAGTAGAAGAAAAATACAAGAACATAATAGAAAATCATATGAGAACACAGTACAAAAAACATGGTAGAAGAACATACAAGCATGGAGTATATAAAACACAGTAAAAAGAACATACAAGAGCGGAGTATAAAAACTTAGTAGAAGAACATACAAGAATAGAACACAGTAGGAGAACATACGAGAACGTGGTAGATACAAAACATAGGAGCACAGTAGAGGAAAATACACAAAAGAAAAGGGAAAGAAAGTCAGAGAAACACTTAAACATTTTTCCAGAAAACCCTAAATCGTAAAAGGAAGACTTTGAAAAGTAATTTTCGAAAGAAAAGTTAGGGAGATCGTTTGAAAACTCAAAGAGAGCACATATACACAGCAGATCTAAAGAGATCGGAGAAAACCTCTAAGGGTTAAGGTTTCAGAAGAACCCTAGAAATAAAAAGGGATTTGAAAAGGTCATCGATCTGAGTCGGAGAGGTCAGAACCAGGCTCAAAACACCAGGGTACGCCGGAGCAAGGCCAGCGATGACTTTGGAACCTTGAATCGGTAGTGGTCTGGGTGAAAACCTTCAAGGTCTGACCTCGAATCTTCAGGTATCAGGTATGTAAGAGCAAGGGGAGGTGAGTATAGGGCTTCCTTAGCCGGAGAAGCCATAGATCCAGGTGGGTTTCAAGGTAGAAGTGATGGGAGGCGGATAGGGTTAGAGAAGTTTCGAGAGTGTTTTGAGAGAGGGGACGGTTTCAAAGGCTGCTGGTTAGGTGAAATGATTTAGGATTAAGGGGTGTTGGTGGATTAAAAAAGGAAAGGAGGGATTGTGGTCGTTGATCATTTTGATCAACGGCCTAGATTTAATGGGGGCAAGGAGGGTTGAACTTAATTGGATCAGGGGCGGGTAGTTTAGGAATTGGGCCGGTCCATTTGAAATTGAAATTGTGGTTAATTTGGGGATCGATTTGGGCTAAAATTTAAATAGGTAGGGCTAGTATTAAATAGACACTTTTTCCCTCTTTATTTTTATAAAAAACAGCAAAATGATTTCTGGAAACAAATTGAAGGTACAAAATTAATTAATAATACATATATATTAAATTAAAAATACTGGGATCAATTTTGTAATTATAAACGCAATTAAATCTTAAAATAGGCTAAAATTGCAATTATGTGCAATTTAATTTTAAAATACTCAATAAATTTGAAAAGATGTGCAAATATTACCTTAGTTATATTTTGGTATAAGTATGAGAATACAATAAAGGAGTTACCAAAAGAATGATAATTTGGGAAATAATTATTGGCTTTTTTCTAATAAAATAAGGCGATAAATTAATTTACAATTCTTTTAAAAATTGGAAAAATAATGAAACACTTGGAAATGCTTATATATGCATACATATGCTATTTTGAAAGTATTTTGCATATTAAAAATATATAGGGAAAAATTGGGTATCAACAACCCTAACTTGACCGCCACTCCGGGTAGCACCAGGTCCAGCAGATGAGGGTGAGCGTGTCCTAGTCATCTGCAAAAAAAATATTCCAAAGTCATTCTCAAGTTATCTCAACGCACGATCAAAGAATTGGTAATTCGGGGCAGGCTGATATGTGAGTGGAGGTATCGGATAGGCTTGATATTTGATAGGGGATTTTGCTCTTTGTACAATCATTACGGCACCTACGTCCTTTTTCTTGGATGCACCACCAGACTGTAAATCCCTTTAGCTTCCAAAGCTTCAAAGTTAGTAACCATAACACTTTTGATGCCTTCCTCGATCCTTTCCCCTTGCTTGATGATGTCGGAAAATTTCTGGCTCTCAATCAACATCAACCTTTCATAGTACTGCGGGTCTTGAGCCCGGACGAAAAAATTGTTTAGTTGTTCTTCTTCTAAAGTAAGTCTGATCTTAGCAGCTTCTGATCTCCAGAAAGTGGCATACTCGCGGAATGTTTCCGTGGGCTTCTTCTTTAAGTTTAGAATGTAGAACACATCTGGTGCATTTTCTATGTTGAACCTGAACCTATCCATAAAGTCAGATGCCATACTCATCCAGTTTGACCATTTCTTCGGGTCTTGGCTGATGTGCCAATACATAGCATCTCCCTTCAGTCTCCTCATGAAAAGCTTCATGCGAATCTTTTTGTCTTTCACTACTCCGACTAGCTTGTCGCAGTATGTTCTCAAGTGGACCTTCGGATCCCCTGTACCATCAAACATCTCGAACTTAGGAGGTTTTTACCCCTCGCGCAGTTCGACATCCGGTTGTATGCAAAGATCTTCGTAGTTCAACCCTTCAATCCCTTACTTCCTTCGACACCCTGATTTCGACTAGTCAATTTCTTGAGTTCCGCAGCCAGGTTCCTGATGAGTGAGTCTTTATCATCATACACGGGTGTGATTATGATAGGTCGAGTGGAGTGTGACATGGTTTCCACATAGATAGGGTTGTTGTGGTGGTCATGGAAATGGTCATTTATGGAATTCAGAGGTTCTAGGATGAGTAGTGGAGTATTGTTGGAAGTGTGGCAGGTATTGCAGTGGTGTTGAGGAGCGGGATGGTTTTGTGGTTTTGTGATATTTTGTGGAGGCGTGTGGTTCTGAGCGTTTGGAAAATTGATATATGGAGTGGTGAGGGAAAATGACAAGTTTGCCAGATTCCGAACCTGATCAGGTTCCTCCTGAAATTTCAACAGTTTCTGCTCGAGTTGGGATGCACTTTCTTTGGAGACCTAAGCACCATGAGTGACCTCTTCCCATTCAGTTGAGTTTTTCTTTATGGTGTTGTTCAAATCTTCCATCTTTCCTTTGTGCCTGCTTCTGATAGGACTAGGAAGAGGAGTGAGTGGAGGGCCCTTTGATCTTGTGAAATATGATGACGATGCTAGAATGCACGAACTAACCTTTGGGGAGGGGAGTAAATAAACAAAAAGTAAGAACAAAAAGGTAACAAGTCAGTGAGGATTATAAGAAAGTATTGCGAACACATAGTGTAAGAATGTAAATTGTGTCCTAATTTGGGAGCCTCATTGTGCCCGAGGTAGACCTAACGACAAATTGATTTGGAGAACTTAGAATGCTAAATGCTTCATTTTATTGATAAAAGTAAACGAATCCCAAAACAACACTAAATAACAAGGAATAAAGGTCACTAGTGGCCATTGGCCTTATTACATCTCATAAAGCAAAGGAAAACTCCTATCTATTTGGTCTTAGAAGGGGCTTCCCCAGACTTGGCATCTTTGGCTCCATTGAACAGCTTCACCAGCTCACGAAGTCCCAGTAGCAGGTAGGCTTTGGCAAGGTGTCCACCCTAGTTTCCTTCAGCATTCTGTCAGTCCTCGATCCTCTTGAGAAACCTCCATTCCAGCTCCACTAAATCTCGTTCCAGGTATCCTAGTCATTTATTGGCACTGACAGCCATGCCTTTCCACTCTTTAATTAGTTTTTGGTAGGCTTCTTGAACTCACGGTGCTCGATTTCACATTACCGAATCCTCTTGCGCAGTTGGTTGTATTTGAAATATGCTTCAGCCCTTTCATCGATGATTCTGTGACCTCGAACAAACCCGGGTTGGCCCAGACCATTGTGATTATCCTCCAGCCAGCCTAAATAGTATGGGGTGCAGCCAGCATGGTATCTGTCTGGTTCGATAGTATCTCTTCCCATGATGATCTTGCAATGCCACATATGCTGAGCTTGGCACTTATAAGGACTGTCATCAGCTTGGAAGTCAGCCCGGAAGTGACTCATCTTGTTGACCCTTGGTATAACTTGCTTCCTACCAAACTGTCTCATAAATTGGAGAGGGACATAAGGGTAGGTTCCTCTCAAACCGATCTGTATCATAAATGGTGCATCCCTAGATCGGGCGATGAACTCTTCAGTAGGGAACCACTCGAACATCCATTGTATATGATCCTTAGTTAGATTTTCAAACAGCTCCACCCACCCCTTGGCATCTTCTGGCTGAGCAAACATGTTGGGCATGTAGTTCATTCGCCTTGGTTGATGGAAGGCTATATGATCATCCCAGTCTCTACACTAAATCTCTTACCGATATTCACCTTTTGAAGATGCTCCATGAGCCAAAGCTGGAGTAGCAAGTTGTAGTCCTCGAAGTGTGGGGCTCATTGTTGACACTTTTCCAAGGCTTGGTATATCTCTGCGATGATCATGGGCACTATGCTAAATGGTTGTCCACCAATTCCCTCCATCAAAGTTTTAGTGACCATGGCTAGCCTGGTATGGATCCTTGCTTTCTTTATTGGAAACACTATCATACCCAAGAAGCAGAACATGAAGACAAAGACCCTTTGGTGAATATGCCCCAACGATGTAAGGGCGAACTCATCCGGATAAGTAAGGTAGGATTTGTTGTGACCGTACCTCTCGTACAAATAATCAAAGGGAATGTAGGACTCCTTCAAACATTTCAAGTCTAGATTCTTCTTTAGGCCCATCGTTTTGAGAAAACCTCTACTCTTGTGATTTTTCGGCATTAACAAACGCGGGGTCTCCCATGGTATACCACCCATCCTCCTATTTCCTCTAGCAGGGGTGTCATCTCAATCTCCCCGAAGCGAAACACAGACCTATCACAATCCAAAAATAGAGTAACAATTCTGTGATTTTGTTGTTGGGTTGGACCTCCAGGAGGGAAAGTAGATTTCCTAGGTATTTTCGGACAAGAGTCTGATCACTGGAATGAAGATCCTCCCACCAGTTTAGCAACCTTGGTGACCATACCGAATCTGGGGAATTCGTGCCTCATATTTTTGCAAGACAAAAGGGTTAGGCTATTACCCCCACCAGATTCGACTATTAAATACCAATAATTGGCATAAAAGCATTTAGTTCTCCAAATAAATGCACAGAACGTGGTAGTGTCCATTTGGTTTTTTGGGAAACCCAGTGGACTTTGGACAAGGCTATCTTAAAGAGTCATTATGCGGACAACATAACTGCCTCAGCTAAGTTTGACCATGAGGCATGCACAATTAAACAGAGTAAGGTTTCTATGGGGGTTTTAGACTGGTACCCTTTAGCGGACAACTCAAGAGGGAAAGGCATGGAACCGTCGACTACACCATTGATTGACTGGTTTTATCGGAAATATGCCTTTGCTGGATTTAAAGGGTGATAATATCGGAAGAATGCAACCACTCATTATAACCGTTGCTATGGTATTTGTTTGGCACTAGTGGAATATGATGTTGAATGCAATAATTAAAACAAGTTGTCACATATTTGCAGGTTCATAAAGTGATAATTACAATAATTTAAAACAGTAATAAAGGAGTGCAGTAAAGGAAAGAAGTGAAAGAAACAAGGGAAAGAAACAAGAGACAAGTTAACTTTTGCAGTAGAAGAGGGAATTAAATGCTTAAAGGTATTAAACAAATAAAGAGCAGAAGAAAGGTAAAGTCAAAGTAATAGCTTGAAATGGTAGAAGCGGAGACGCAATGCTGTCGCGCCCCCTTTTTCTCGCGAAATTGGGTTTATGACATTTGGGAGAACAACTCGTTCCCTTTAGGGAATTTGGTTTGAAGAGTCGCCACCTAATGATTTGAGTGCATTAGGAAACTAAGAAAGGTTTGATTTGAACAACCAGAGATTGGGTAAGGGCTTGAAATTATCTCAAGGGAAAGATGTTAGGCACCCCTCAAAATCCACTAGTGTGGTTCCCGATCAAACTATTATTGTGACTTTATGTACAAATAACACATAGGCAAATAACGGCTTCCAATAAGAGGGGATTTTTCATGTAATGGTTACAAATAAACAAAAGTAAGAAAAAGGAACTACAAAAATTGATTTTCTTAAAATAAATGGTTTTAAAAAAACTATTTAATAGAAACGAAGAAAACAAAGGGAGGGGGGTCCTAGGTTTATTAATAATATGGATCACCCCACACAACACTCGGTAATCACTCCTCAATATGGGGCTACACGAGATGTTATCGCGTGGTCATCATATCCATATCTACCCTTTCCCACCCCGTCGAGGTATTAAAGCACGAAATGGTCTCGTTTACTTATTGCATGCTATTACCCTCCACAATCCTATCAGTCCCGGAGGAATTTAGGATTACTAATCCTAAAAGGGAGGGATATTGGGCTCAGATCGGTGACATTTTCAAAGCCTTTCTCATTTCTAGGGTTCTTCTGAAACCCTAACCCTTCGTGGTTTTCTCCGATCTCTTTAGATCCGTTGTGTATTTGTGCTCTCTTTGAATTTTCAAACGATCTCCCTAACATTTCTTTCGAAAATTACTTTTCAAAGTCATTCTTTTTACGATTTAGGTTTTCTGAAAATGCTTAAGTGTTTCTTTGACTTTCTTTTCCTTTTCTTTTGTGTGTATTTACCTTTACTGTGTTCTATGTTTTCCTTCTACCATGTATGTTCTTCTACTATGCTTTTCTACTATGTCCTGCTATTTTCTGGTATGTTTTGCCTATTGTGTTCTTCTACCGTGTTCTTAAGTGTTCTTACTATTTTTCTTCTATATAACTTTGTTTAAGTTTCTTTTAAAAGAATCTTCTTAAGCATGCTTTCTTCTACTATGCTTATTAGTCTTTTCTCATCATGTTTCAAATTAGTTTCTTTACTCTGTTTGCCTTGAACCCCTCTGCTGTATTTACATGCTATTCATGAGTTCTGTTGCTAGAATAAGCATGTTAGAAGTTTTAGTTCTTTTCTGAAATCTCTAAACATGTTTTGATTCGATTACTTGCCTCCTCATCTCTGTATTTGATTCAAGGTGGAAACACTGGAATTTGGGGGTTCTGCCGAGGTTTGATTGAACTAGGGTTTTATTTTAGAACCCTTAACTCTTTCAGACTAACTTTGAGTCTCTGAACTGAGTTTGGACATCTTTGTATTCATACAATGTTGAACTTTTTGCTAAACTCTTGTACACTGGATTTTTTCTACTGATTTACATGACAACCTTCTTTCATGCTCACATGCTCCTTATATATGATGAATTTTCCTCTAAATGGTTTTCAAATTTGCAATTAGTGCAAACTTCCTTCTAAATATAGATTGATTGATTTCTTTCCATATTTTACTGATTTCCCCTGTTACTCGACTTAAGTAAAACCCTTCTTCATCTTTTCTGACTTGGTTCATTCATACCAAATCTCAGACCTTGTGATTTACTGGCTGCTAATTGACCCCTTTATCTTATTTGCACAAACCATGTACTGTGAAAACCCTGTCCTTAAATAGCCTTTATGTATTTTCTCTTAATTGCATGCTTTACACAAAGTGTTTATTCAATTCCTTTCCTTAAATGGTTTTACTCGTTTTGAAACCGAATCCCTTAATTAAGGGAATCCTTGTGTAATTGATTGACAATCAGTTTTCAAACTATTTTCTTACCTTATTTCTGCCTGCTTTCTACACTATAAAAGGCACGACCCTTTTCACAAACACACATTTCAGACTTCACAATTTCACAATCTCTTCTGAACTCACACTTATAGTATTCTGTCTTCCTGTTTGCACTTTGGCTTTTACAAGATTAGCTTTTTCTACTTATTTCTTTGAAACTGGTATGTCCTTATTTATGTTTCAGCATCACCTCAATGTGTTTACTTACAGTCTTTGTATCCATGTCCACTTTATTGATTTCTATAGAGTTTGACATTTTGCTCAGTATGCCTATGTTCTACTGCCTGCTTCTGTTGTGAATCTTTGCTCCCTCTCCCATTAGCTTTTTCTACTTATTTCTTTGAAACTGGTATGTCCTTATTTATGTTTCAGCATCACCCCAATGTGTTTACTTATAGTCTTTGTATCCATGTCTACTTTATTATTTTCTGTAGAGTTCGACATTTAGCTTAATATGCCTATGTTATACTTCCTGTTTCTGTTGTGAATCTTTGCTCCCTATCCCATTACCTCTATGTGTTTGTAAATGGTGGCTTAGGGAATGGAAATATGAGTTGTTTTCCATGAACTGAGTTTCGAAACAGTGAGGTCTTAACCTCTAAACAGGCTGGAGGGTGTGCCAGCATATCCCATTGCTGGGTATGCCCATCAGCTTGCTCTTCTTGTGCTCTTGCAATCCCCCACTACCTATATCCCTATGTGTATTGTTTCCCTTCCCCTTTTCCCCTTTCAGAATTCTGCACTTGCACTATCTCTTAGTCCCTAAGTTCTACCCCCTCTTTTGAGCCTTGCCTTGGGACCTTGAGCTCCCTCTGAACTTGGACACCTGAGGGCTGGCCCTTCCACACTACACTATAGCTTAATCTGTGATACATTTGGGTGTAAGCACTGCCCGGAGTTCATATGAGACTCTTAGGGAACTCTAACACACCGCAAATAGGAGAAAGGCTTTGAAATATGATCTCTTGGAGTTGATTTACTTCATACTTCAGATAGGAAGTCTGAATCGGGTTCTCCTTGGTTGTACCTTTTAATTTCTGATGTATTTTTCCTTTACTTTACTTTTTCTGGGCTGTAATAACTTTGTAATAAACTCTCGGGGATGGTTAGTGAAAAGGGAGGGTTAATTATGTATACAAAAAGGGTAGATAACCTGCCTATAGGAATCTTGCATTCTCATATAGATATCATGTCTATAAGAATTTCTACATTCTCATATAAATACCATGTCTATAAGAATTTCTGCATATCATATAGATATCCTACCTATAGGAATTTTTGAATCTTGCATATGCATTCCTCATTAGGCAAACACGTTTATAGGTCTTAAATAATCAACCGCCATTAGATATCATGTTCATAGGCTTTAAACGAAATTCAACATCTAGATGCCACGCCTATAGGATTTCTGCCTTTTTACTACGTTTATAAAAGTGTCCAAAATCGACAACACATAGAAAACATGCCTATAGGAGCTTTAATCGAATCTGGACTGCTTCACTCACTTATAAGTCTAAAACCAGTCAAAATGACTTGTGCTCTTTTTGCTAAAACTCGCCTTTCTTTAATAACAAAAAAATTTTCTTAGATCAGTATGTATTCATGTTTACTTCATTGTTTCTAGAATCAGTAGATATCATGCCTATAGGGTCTTCGTCTAACACTTAGGTAAGCCATAGGGTTAAACTTTATAAATTGAATCAGATTTTATAAGCTACAACCACTAGGCAGGCCTGACTCTGGCTTATTATCTGAACTATGTAATAAAATAGTCTACCTTGATCCTTTAAGTTTAATCAGACCCTAAATAGTATGCGTAAGTCATGCTAACTACTTGCTTTTCTCTGCTTAAAGGAGGTCTGTTTGAGACATTTCATTTGTTTATATGCTTCCCCATACTTGCCATATATGTTTTATTTGACGCCTTAGTATTTTTAGCTTTTGAAACTACAAATAAACCCAACATCCCTCCCTTTTATGATTAGTAGTCCAAAATGCCTCCGGGACTGATAGGATTGGGGTAGGTAATAGCATGCAATAATCAAACGAGATTATTTCACGCTTTAATACCTCAACGGGGTGGGATAGGGTAGATATGGATATGATGACCACGCGATAACATCTCGGGTAGCCCCTCATTGAGGAGTGATTACCGGGTGTTGTGTGGGGTGATCCATATTATTAATAAACCTAGGATCCCCCCTCCTTTTGTTTTCTTTGTTTCTCTTAAATGGTTTTTTTAAAACCATTTCTTTTAAGAAAATCAATTTTTTTTAGTTCCTTTTTCTTACTTGTAACCATTACATGAAAAATCCCCTCTTATTGGAAGCCTTTATTTGCCTATGTGTTATTTGTCCCTAAAGTCACAATAATAGTTTGGCCGGGAACCACACTAGTAGATCTTAAGAGGTGCCTAACACCTTCCCCTTGAGATAATTTCAAGCCCTTACCCAATCTCTGGTTGTTCAAATCAAACCTTCCTTAGTGTCCTAATGCACTCAAATCATTAGGTGGCGACTCTTCAAACCCAATTCCCGAAATGGAACGAGTTGTCCTCCCAAATGTCATAAACCCGATTTCGCGAGAAAAAAGGGGCGTGACAGCATGGCGACACCGCTGGGGATATCTTTTAGGCTTCTACCATTTCAAGATATTACTGTGACTTATTTGTTTAATACCTTTAAGCATTTAATTCCCTCTTCTACTGCAAAAACTGACTCGTCTCTTGTTTCTTTCCTTTGTTTCTTTTGCTTCTTTCCTTTACTGCACTCATTTATTACTGTTTAAATTATTGTAATTATTACTTTATGAACGTGCAAATACGTGACAACTTTTTGCATAAGCATGTTTTAAACATCATATTCAACTCGTGCTAAACAAATACCATAGTAACACTTATAATGTGTGGTTGCGCTCTTTCGATATTATCACCCTTTAAATCCGGCAAAGGCATATTTGCGGTAAAACCAGTCGATCAACGGTGTAGTCGACGATTCCGTGCCTTTCCCTCTTGAGTTGTCCGCTCAAAGGTACCAGTCTAAAACCCCCATATAAAACTTACTCTATTTAATTGTGCGTGCATCATGGTCAAATTTAGCCGAGTCAGTTATGTTGTCCGCATAATGACTCTTTAAAATAGCCTTGTCCAAAGTCCACTGGGTTTCCCAAAAAACCAAATGGATACTTCCATGTTCTGAGCTTTTATTTGGAGAACTAAGTGCTTTTATGCCAATTATTGGTATTTAATAGTCGAGTCTAGTGGGGGTAAGGGCCTAACCCTTTTGTCGTACAGAAACACGAGGCACGAAAATCCCAGATTCGGCATGGTCACTAACATCCACCCAAGTTGCTAATTTTGTAGGAGGATCTTCATTCCAGTGATCAGACTCTTATCCGAAAATACCTAGGAAATCTACCTTCCCTCCTGGAGGTCCAACCCAACAACAAAATCATAGAAACTGCTACTTTGTTCTGGGATTGTGATAGGTCTGTGTTTTGCTTCAGGGAGATTGAGATGACACCCCTGCTAGAGGAAATAGGAGGATGGCTGGTATACCATGAGAGACCCCGGGTTTGTTAATGCCGGAAAATTACAAGGGTAGAGGTTTTCTCAAAAAATGATGGGCCTAAAGAATAATCCAGACTTGACATGTTTGAAGGAGTCCTACATTCCCTTTGATTATTTGTACGAAAGGTACGGTCACAGCAAATCCCACCGTACTTATCTGGATGAGTTCGCCCTTAAATCGTTGGGGCATATTCAGCGAAGGTTCTTTGTATTCATGTTCCGCTTCATGGTTATGATAGTGTTTCCAATAAAGAAAGCAAGGATCCACATCAGGCTAGCCATGGTCACCAAAACTTTGATGGAGGGAATTGGTGGACAACCATTTAGCATAGTGCCCATGATCATCGCAGAGATATACCGAGCCTTGGAAAAGTGTCAACAAGGAGCCCCACACTTCGAGGGCTGCAACTTGCTACTCCAGCTCTGGCTCATGGAGCATCTTCAAAGGGGTGAATATCGGCAAGAGATTCAGCATAGAGACTGCGACGATCATATAGCCTTCCATCAACCAAGGCGAATGAACTACATGCCCAACATGTTTTCTCAGCCAGAAGATGCCAAGGGATGGGTAGAGCTGTTTGAAAATCTGACTGAGGATCAAATACAATAGATATTCGAGTGGTTACCTACTGAAGAATTCATCGCCCGATCCAGGGACCAACCATTTCTGATACTGATCGGTTTGAGAGGAACCTACCGTTATGTCCCTCTCCGAGTTATGAGACTGGCTGGTAGGAAGCAGGTTATACCAAGGGTCAACAAGATGAGTCACTTCCGGGCTGACTTCCAAGCTAATGAAAGTCCTTATAAATGCCAAGCTCAGCATATGTGGCATTGCAAGATCATCATGGGAAGAGATACTATCGAACTAGACATATACTATGCGGGCTGCACCCTATACTATTCAGGCTGGCTGGAGGATAATCACAATGGTCTGGGCCAACCCGGGTTTGTTCGAGGTCACAAAATCATCGATGAAAAGGCTGAAGCATAGGTCAAATACAACCAGATGCGCAGGAGGATTCAGGAATGTGAAAGCGAGCACCGTGAGATTCAAGAAGCCCACCAAAAACCGATTGAAGAGTGGAAAGACATGGCTGTCAGTGCCAACAAGCGACTAGGATACCTGGAACGAGGTTTTTAGTGGAGCTGGAAAGGAAGTTTATTAAGAGGATCGAGGACTGCCAGAATGCTGAAGGAAACGAGGGTGGACACCTGGACAAAGCCTACCTATTGCTGGGACTTCACGAGCTGGTGAAGCTGTTCAATGGAGCCAAAGATGCCGAGTTTGGGGAAGGCCCTTCTGGGACCAAATAGATAGGAGTTTTATTTTGCTCTATGAAATGTAATAAGGCCAATGGCCACTAGTGACATTTATTCCTTGTTATTTAGTGTCGTTTTAGGATTTGTCTACTTTTATCAATAAAATGAAGCATTTAGCATTCTATGTTCTCCAAATTAATTTGTCGCTAGGCCTACCTCGAGCACAACGAGACTCCCAAATTAGGACACGATTTACATTTTTGCACTATGTGTTTAAATATCGCAACACTTTCTTATAATCCTCACTGACTTGTTACCTTTTTGTTCTTACTTTTTGTTTGTTTACTCCCCTCCCCAAAGGTTAGTTCGTGCACTCTAGCATCGTCATCATATTCCACAGGATCAAAGGGCCTTCCATCCACTCCTCCTCCTAGTCCTATCAGAAGCAGGAACAAAGGAAAGATGGAAGATTTGAACAACACCAGAAAGGAAAACTCAATTGAATAGGTAGAGGTCACTCATGGTAACAGGTCTCCAAAGAAAGTGCATCCCAACTCGAGCAGAAACTATTGAAATTTCAGGAGGAACTTAATCAGGTTCGGAATATGGCAAACTTGTCATTTTCCCTTACCACTCCAGATATCAATTTTCCAAATGCTCAGAACCCCACGCCTCCACAAAATATCCCAAAACCACAAAATATCCCGCTCCACGCCACCACCGCAATCCTTGCCACACTTCCAACAATACTCCACTACTCATCCCAGAACCTCTGAATTTGACAAATGACCATTTCCACGCCCACCATAACACCCCCATCTATGTAGAAACCATGCCATACTCCACCCGACCTGTCTCAAGCACACCCGAGTCTGATGATAAAGACTCACTCATCAGGAACCTGGCTATAGAACTCAAGAAATTGACTAGTCAAATTCAGGGTGTCGAAGGAAGTAAGGGGATTAAAGGGTTGAACTACAAAGATCAATGCATACAACCGGATGTCGAACTACCCGAGGGGTACAAACCTCCTAAGTTTGAGATGTTTGATGGTACAGGGGATCCGAGAGTCTACTTGAGAACATACTACGACAAGCTAGTTGGAGTAGGGAAAGACGAAAAGATTCGCATGAAACTTTTCATTAGTAGTCTCTAGGGAGATGCTCTGTCTTGGTACATTAGCCAAGACCCAAATAAATGGTCGAACTAGGTGAGTATGGCGTCTTACTTTATGGACAGGTTAAAGTTCAACACAGAAAATGCACCAGATGTGTTCTACATTCAGAACTTAAAGAAGAAGCCCATGGAAACATTCCACGAGTATGCCACTCGCTGGAGATCAGAAGCTTCTAAGGTCAGACCTACATTAGAAGAAGAACAAATAAACAAGTTTTTTCGTTTGGGCTCAAGACCCACAGTACTATGAAAGGCTGATGTTGATTGAGAGCCAGAATTTTTCGACATCATCAAGCTAGGGGAAAGGATCTTGAAAGACATCAAAAGTGGTATGGTTACAAACTTTGAATCTTTACAAGCTACCAATTGGGCTTTACAGTCTAGTGGTACGTCCAAGAAAAGGGACGTAGGTGCCATAATGGTTCCACAAAGAGCCAAATCCCCTATTAAATACTAAGCCTATCCGATTTCTCCACTCACATATCAGCCTGCCCCAAATTACCAAGCACCCTCACCCTCTTCCCAAACTCCATCACCTACTTACCAATCACCCCCACCCCTACATATCAACCTACTTCACCCAGATATTCCCAACCCACACATGTCTACCAAGCCTACAATGCTCAGCCATCCCATTATCAATTATCTCCCACACGTCAAAACTTTCCTAGACCTCGACCAAATTTTGACCGCAGACCACCCAAATAGTATACCGCCATTGCTGAACGGATTGACTTGCTGTACGAAAGTCTCAAAGCTGCTGGTTATGTCACCCCTATCCCACTATAACCCCTCAAAACCCTTCTCAATGGGTCAATCCAAATAAATCCCGTGCATACCATTCCGGCATGAAAGGACATACCATGAATGAATGTCGCTCTCTGAAAGATAAGATCCAGATTTTGATCGATAACAAGATCATTGTAACAAAGGAGTCTACTCCGAATGTCTGCAACAACCCTCTGCCGGACCATAAGGGTGGATGTGTTCACATGATTGAAATAGAGGATGATTGGGATACCAAAGGATCGATCAGTTTTATCATAGAAGGTGCCAAACCAAAGAAGCCAATAGTCACCCTCAATCCGATTGTAGTCCAGACTCAGCCTTCTGGGGATGCCAAGGTAAACATGTCTGTACCACTTGAGTTTGAAGCACCACCCTCTACAAAGATGCCAACACCAATGGAGGTCGAGTTTGGCTCTCCAGCACCTGGACTCGCACCGTTTGAAGTTGCAGTTTTTCCCTAAAAAATACATGCTCCGTTCGGAGTAAAGTTGCCCTCCCAAATGTCATAACAGCCATAACACCGTTCCATACAAATGCTATACCTTGGGATTACACAACTGAGGCAAGAAGGAAAGGGAAAGCTAAATTCGGGGAAATAGTTGTGGCACAGGGTATGACAAGAACTGGTAGGGTTTATACTCCAGAGAATTTAGCCAGTCGAGTAAGTAGGTCTCTGGTCAACCGACCACCACTGAAACTAGGCCTGATGATCTCTGAAGCAAGATACAAGCCAAGGAATACTCAGTCATTGATCAGCTGAACAAAACACCGGCACAGATTTCTATCCTAGCTTTGCTATAAAGTTCCTATACACATTAGAATGCCTTGTTGAAGGTGATGACTGCTGAGTGAGGCATATGTACCAAGCGACATCACCGGAGGAGAAATGGCGAACCAGAAGGGTTGAGTCACAACAAAACATTGCACATTACCGTGCAATGCGAAGATTATTTTATCACTAGGGTCCTGATTGATGTAGGGTCCAGCCTCAATATTTGTCCGTTGGTAACACTTAGAACATTGGGGAAGGGGCTGCATGAGATCAAGGACGGGGCCATCAACATCAAAGCTTTCGACGGTTCCCAATGATCTACCATTGGGGAAATCAGCCTGTGTTTTTGCAAATGGGGCCTACTTGGTTCAACGTTGATTTTCAAGTTGACGTGCTGACATCTTACAACTTGCTGTTAGGACCGCCATGGATTCATGCCGCTGGGGCCGTAGTGTTAACACTGCATCAGGCGTTGAAATTTGAATGGAACCACCAAGAGATGATCATTCACAGCGACAGTAGTAATCCTATATACAGTCGCCAAACCATCCCAACGATTGGAGGAAGGATAAAGATAGGCAGGGAATATCACCACATCGAGCGAGTCAACGCCATTGACAAAGACAAATTGTGGGACAACAAAATTGAAAGCATATTGAACTAGAGCGGATATGAGCCTGGCAGGGGACTTGGCAGGAACCACCAAGGAATCGCCAAGCCTATAAAACTGAAGAAACATGGCACCACCTTTGGTCTAGGATACGAGTAAACTTGGGAGGAATTCAACCACTGGTCGCCACTATGGCGCGGTCCATACTACCCGTTGGAGCAGCCAATACCATATCTGGAGCAGACTTTCCAGCCGACCGATGTTATCTATGGGCCGGAAGAAGAGGAAGCACTGGCAGTAGTAAGGAGTTTATTCATAGAAGATGATGACATGGATTGTTGTTTCATTTTCGAGAAGGAGCGGGAGGAAGGCCCTTCCATACAAGTCGTAAGCCGAGGAGCATGCCTCAACAATTGGACAATCAGAACCACCAGAGCCCGAAAAGCCTTGGGGTAGCAAGGCTGACGAATTATCATGCACTATCTTTTATTTCTACTAGTTGATTTTCCTTTCGCATTTCTAAATTTTCGCAATAAGATCTTCCAATGTTCAAAATAATTATGAAATTTATCAAAGCATTTCAGTTTCCTTACAAATCATACTCTTATTATTTTCTCTCATTACTTTATTTATACAGCATTACTATTACCTATCTTCATGAACCAATGGTTGTGACATGCAACGAGACAATGCAACAAATGGACATAGATTCAAATAAAGATGATATACCGAAAGAGATGTTAAAGAGGTTGAGAATTTTGAGAACAGACCTAAGTCCAACCTAGACGAGACAGAGATTGTTAACCTGTGAGATGCAGAAAATATCAAAGAAACTCGGATCAACGTTCATTTGTCACCATCAGAAATGGAAGAATTCACAAAATTTCTGAGGGAATATGAGGACATATTCGCCTTGTCATATGATGACATGACTGGTTTGAGTACATCTATTGTAGCGCACAAACTACCAACTAATCCGACATGTCCACCGGTAAAACAGAAGCTCAGAAAGTTTAAACCTGACATAAGTCTGAAAATCAAGGAAGAGTTCCCTAAGAAGGTTAAAGCTAAGGTCCTAAGGGTAGTAGAATATCCAACATGGATAGCCAATATCGTGCCAGTACCGAAGAAGGATGGGAAGGTTAGAGTCTGTGTCAACTACCGGGATCTCAACGGGGCCAGTCCGAAAGATGACTTCCCCTTGCCAAACATACACATCTTGATTAACAATTGCGCTAAGCATGAGTTGTAATCATTTGTACATTGTTTCGTTAGGTATCATCATATCTGGATGGATGAAGAAGATGTTGAGAAAACGGCCTTCATTACGCCGTGGGGAATGTACTGTTACACGATGATGCCATTTGGGTTAAAGAATGTAGGGGCCACCTATAAGAGATCCATGACTACATCCTTCCACAATATGATACACAAGGAGATAGAGGTGTACGTAGATGATGTTATTATCAAATCCAAGAAAGCCGCTGATCACATGGAAGATTTGAGGAAATTCTTCAATAGACTACGAAGGTACAACCTGAAACTGAATCCCGCAAAATGTGCATTTGGAGTTCCTGCCGGAAAACTACTTGGGTTTATTGTGAGTTGTCGAGGAATAGAATTGGATCCATCAAAGGTCAAAGCTATTCAAGAATTGCCACCGCCAAAGAACAAGAAGGACGTGATGAGTTTTTTTGGGGGACTTAACTACATCAGTCGGTTCATAGCACAATCTACAGTTATCTGTGAGTCGATCTTTAAGATGTTGAGGAAGGACACCACTACGAAATAGACTAATGATTGCCAAAAATCTTTCGACAGAATCAAGGAATACTTATCAACACCACCAGTCTTAGTTTTTCCTGAGCTAGGTAGACCTTTATTACTCTACCTTACAGTATTAGATGGAGCGTTCGATTGTGTTCTGGGGTAGCATGATGAAATAGGGAGGAATGAGTACGCCATCTATTACCTCAATAAGAAGTTCACCTCGTACGAGGCTCGATATTCTCTGTTATAGTGCACCTGTTGTGCTTTGACTTGGATAGCTCAGAAGTAGAGGCACTACTTCTGTGCCTATACTAAATATCTCATATCAAGGATAGATCCCTTGAAGTACATCTTTCAGAAGTCCATGCCCACTAGCAATCTAGCCAAGTGGCAAATCTTGTTGAGTGAATTTAACATTGTCTACATGACTTAGAAAGCAATCAAAGGACAGGCACTAGTAGATCACCTTGCTAAAAATCTCGTGGATGGAGAATACGAACCAGTGAAAACATATTATCCTGATAAAGAGGTATCATTCATAAGAGAAGACATTGCAAAATCCTATGAAGGTTGGAGAATGTTTTTCGAAGGAGCAGAAAATTTCAAAGGAGTTGGAATAGAAGCAGTATGGC
The DNA here is from genome assembly GCF_000715075.1 of Nicotiana tabacum. NCBI lineage: Eukaryota > Viridiplantae > Streptophyta > Magnoliopsida > Solanales > Solanaceae > Nicotiana > Nicotiana tabacum. The sequence continues at coordinate 6,208,710 of NC_134084.1, read as the reverse complement.
CGAGTACATTGAAATTTGTTGCTTCATCAAAAAACATTCTCCAACCGTCATAGGATTCTGCAACGTCTTCTCCTATGAATGATACCTCTTCATCAGGAAAATATGTTTTTAGGGGTTCGTATTCTCTATCCATGGGATTTTCAGCAAGGTGATCTGCTAGTGCCTATCCTTTGATTGCTTTCTGAGTCACATAGACAATGTCAAATTCACTCAACAGGATTTGCCACTTGGCCAGCTTGCTAATGGGCATGGACTTCTGAAAGATGTACTTCAAGGGATCCATCCTTGATAAGAGATATGTAGTATAAGCACAGAAGTAGTGCCTCAACTTCTGAGCTACCCAAGTCAAAGCATAACAGGTGCGCTCTAACAGAGAATATCGAGCCTCGTACGGGGTGAAATTCTTACTGAGGTAATAGATGGCCTGCTTCTTCCTCCCTGTTTCATCATGCTGCCCCAGAACACAACCAAACGCTCCATCCAATATTGCAAGGTAGAGCAATAAAGGTCTATCTGGCTCAGGCGGAACTAAGACTGGTGGTGTTGATAGATATTCCTTGATTCTATTGAAAGATTTTTGTCAATCATCAGTCCATTTGGTAGCGTCATCCTTCTTCAACATCTTAAATATCGGCTCATAAATAACTGTAGATTGTGCTATAAACCGGCTGATGTAGTTAAGTCTCCCCAAGAAACTCATCACGTCCTTCTTGTTCTTTGGCGGTGGCAGTTCTTGAATAGCTTTGACCTTTGATGGATCCAGTTCTATTCCTCGGTGACTCACAATAAACCCAAGTAGTTTTCCGGCAGGAACCCTAAATGTACATTTTGCGGGATTCAGTGTCAGGTTGTACCTTCGCAGTCTATTGAAGAATTTCCTCAAATATTCCATGTGATCAGTGGCTTTCGTGGAATTGATAATAACATCATCTACGTACACCTATATCTCCTTGTGTATCATATCGTGGAAGATGGTAGTCATGGCCTTCATGTAGGTGGCCCCTGCATTCTTTCACCCAAACAACATCATCTTGTAACAGTACATTCCCCACGGCGTAATGAAGGCCGTTTTATCACCATCTTCTTTATCCATCTAGATCTGATGATACCCAGCGAAACAATCTACAAATGATTGCAACTCATGTTTAGCGCAATTGTCAATCAGGATATGTATGTTTGGCAAGGGGAAGTAGTCTTTCAGACTGGCCCAGTTGAGATCCCTGTAGTCGACATAGACTATGATCTTCTCGTCCTTCTTCGGTACTGGCACAATGTTGGCTATCCATGTTGGATATTCTACTACCCTAACGACCTAAGCTTTGACCTGCTTAGTGACTTCTTCCTTGATTTTCAGACTCATATCAGGTTTAAACTTTCTGAGCTTCTATTTTACTGGTGGACATGTTGGATCAGTGGGACATACGACCAGGCGAATATGTCATCATATTCCCTCAGAAATTCTATGTATTCTTCCTTTTCTGACGGTGAGAAATGAACGTTGATCTGAGTTTCTTTGATATTTTTTGCATCTCCCAGGTTAGCAATCTCGGTCTTGTCTAGGTTGGACTTAGGTCTGTTCTCAAAATTCTCAACCTCTTTAACAATCTCTTCTAGTATATCATCTTTCTCTGAATCTATGTCCCTTGGTTGCGTTGTCTTGTTGCATGTCACAACCATTGGTTCATCAAGATAGGTAATAGTAATGTTGTATAAATAAAGCAACGAGAGAAAATAATAAGAGTAAAATTTGTAAGGAAATGATTTTCATAATTGTTTTCAATATTGGAATATCTTATTGCGAAAATTCAAAAATGCAAAAGGCAAATCAACTAGTAGAAATAAAAGATAGTGCATGATGCTTCGTTCAGCCTTGCTACCCCGAGCCTTTCCAGGCTCTGGCGATTCTGATGGTCCAATTGTTGAGGCATGCTCTTCGACTTACGACCTGTATGGAATGGCCTTCCTCCCCCTCCTCCTCTAAAATGACACAACAGTCCATGTCATCATCTTCTAGGAATAAATTCCTTACTACTACCAGTGCTTCCTCTTCTTCCGACCCATAGATAACATCGGTCGGCTGGAAAGTCTGCTCCAGATGTAGTATTGGCTACTCTAGCGTGTAGTATGGACCGCGCCATGGTGGAGACCAGTGGTTGAATTCTTCCCAAGTATACTCGTATCCCACAACAAAGGTGTGCCATGTTTCTTCAGTTTGATAGGTTTGGCGATTCCTTGGAGGTTCTTGCCAAGTCCTTTGCCAGGCTCATATCTGCTCCAGTTCAATGTTCTTTCAATTTTTTTGTCCCACCATTTGTCTTTGTCAACGGCATTGACTTGTCGATGTGGTGATAGGTTTCCCCGCCTATCTTTCTCCTTCCTCCAATCGTTGGGATGGTTTGGCGACTGTATATGGGATTGCTACCGTCACCGTGAATGATCACCTCTTGGTGGTTCCAATTAAATTTCACCGCCTGATGCAGTGTTGACGCTACGGCCCCAGTGGCATGAATCCACGGACATCCTAACAAAAAGTTGTAAGATGTCGACACGTCTATAACTTGAAAATCAACGTCGAACCAAGTAGGCCCTATTTGCAAACACAGGCTGATTTCCCCAATGGTGGATCTTTGGGAATCGTCGAAAGCTTAGATGTTGATGGCCCTATCCTTGATATCATACAACCCCTTCCCCAATGTTCTGAGTGTTACCAACGAACAAATATTGAGGCTGGACCTTCATCAATCAGGACCCTGGTGATAAAATAATCTTCGCATTGCACGGTGATGTGCAACGCTTTATTGTGACTCAACCCTTCTGGTGGCAGCTCATCTTCATGAAAAGTGATCTTGTGACTTTCCAATACCTACCCTACCATGTTCGCCATTTCTCCTCCGGTGATGTCGCTTGGTACATATGCCTCACTTAGCACCTTGAACAAGGCATTCTTATGTGTATCGGAACATTGCAGCAAAGCTAATATAGAAATCTGTGCCGGTGTTTTGTTCAGCTGATCAATGACTCAGTATTCCTTGGCTTGTATCTTTCTACAAAGATCATCAGGCCCAATTTCAGTGATGGTCGGCCAACCAGAGCCCTGCTTACTCAACTCGTCTAAATGCTCCGGAGTATAAACGCTATCGATTCTTGTCATACCTTGTGCCGCAACTATTTTCCTGAATTTAGCTTTCCTTTTCCTTCTCGCCTCGGCTGTGTAATCCCAAGGTATGGCATTTATATGTAACGGTGTTACAGCTGACATTGCTACTAGAATGGGTACCTTTACTCTGAATGGAGCATTTATTTTGGAGGGTAAAACCGCAACTTCAAATGGTGTGAGTGCGTTTGCTGGAGACCCAAACTGGACCTCCATTGGTGTTGGCGTCTTTTCAGGGGGTGGTACTTCAAACTCAAGTGGTACAAACATGTTTACCTCGGCATCCTCAGAAGGCTGAGTCTGGACTACAATCGGATTGAGGGTGACTATTGGCTTCTTTGGTTTGTCACCTTCTATGATTAAACTGATCGATCCTTTGGGATCCCAATCATCCTCTATTTCAATCATGTGAACACCTCCACCCTTATGGTCCAGTAGAGGGTTGTTGCGGACATTCGGAGTAGGCTCCTTTTTTACAATGATCTTGTTATCGATCAGAGTCTGGATCTTATCTTTTTGAGAGCGGCATTCATAAATTGTATGTCCCTTCATGCCGGAATGCTATGCACATGATTTATTTGGATTGACCCACTGATAAGGGTTTTCAGGGGTTATAGCAGGGATATGTGAGACATAACTAGCAACATTGAGCCTTTCATACAGCTGGTCAATTGGTTCGGCAATGACAGTATACTATTTGGGGGGTCTGCGGTCGAAATTTGGTCGAGGTCTAGGAAAGTTTTGACGTGTGGGAGGTGATTGATAATGGGATGGCTAAGCATTGTAGGCTTGGTAGACATGTGTGGGTTGGGAATATCTAGGTGAAGAAGGTTGATATGTAGGGGGTGGGGGTGATTGGTAAGTAGGTGATGGAGTTTGGCAAGAGGGTGAGGGTGCTTGGTAATTCGGGGCAGGCTGATATGTGATTGGAGGTATTAGATAGGCTTGGTATTTTATAGGGGATTTGGCTCTTTGTGCAACCATTACGGCACCTACGTCTCTTTTCTTGGACGTACCACCAGACTGTAAAGCCCTATTGGTAGCTTGCAAAGCTTCAAAGTTTGTAACTATACCACTTTTGATGCCTTCCTTGATCCTTTCCCCTAGCTTGATAATGTCGGAAAATTTCTGGCTCTCAATCAACATCAGCCTTCCATAGTACTTCATGTCTTGAGCCCGGACGAAAAACTTATTCATTTGTTCTTCTTCTAAAGCAGGTCTGACCTTAGCATCTTCTGATCTCCAACGAGTGGCATACTCGCGGAATGTTTTCGTGGGTTTCTTCTTTAAGTTCTGAATGTAGAACACATCTGGTGCATTTTTTGTGTTGAACCTGAACCTGTCCATAAAGTCAGACACCATACTCACCTAGTTCGACCATTTCTTAGGGTCTTGGCTAATGTACCAAGACAGAGCATCTCCCTTAAGACTCCTCATGAAAAGCTTCATGCAAATGTTTTCGTCATTCCCTACTCCGACCAGCTTGTCGTAGTATGTTCTCAAGTGGATTCTCGGATCCCCTGTACCATCAAACATCTTGAACTTAGAGGTTTGTACCCCTCGGGCAGTTCGACATCCAGTTATATGCAAAGATCTTGGTTGTTCAACCCTTCAATCTCCTTACTTCCTTCTACACCCTGAATTCGACTAGTCAATTTCTTGAGTTCCGCAGCCAGGTTCCTGATGAATGAGTCTTTATCATTAGACTCGGGTGTCTGCTCGAGTTAGGATGCACTTTCATTGGAGACCTGAACACCATGAGTGACCTCTACCTATTCAGTTGAGTTTTCCTTTCTGGTGTTGTTCAGATCTTCCATCTTTCCTTTGTTCCTGCTTTTGATAAGACTAGGATGAGGAGTGGGTAGAGGGCCCTTTGATCTTGTGGAATATGATGAGGATGCCACAGTGCACGCACTAACCTTTGGGGAGGGGATTAAATAAACAAAAAGTAAGAACAAAAAGGTAACAAGTCAGTGAGGATTATAAGAAAGTGTTGCTATATTTAAACACAGAGTGCAAGAATGTAAATCGTGTCCTAATTTGGGAGCCTCGTTGTGCCCGAGGTAGGCCTAGCGACAAATTGATTTGGAGAAATTAGAATGCTAAATGCATCATTTTAATGATAAAAGTAGACGAATCCCAAAACGACACTAAATAATAAGGAATAAATGTCACTAGTGGCCATTGACCTTATTACATTTCATAAACCAAAAGAAAACTCCTATCTATTTGGTCCTAGAAGGGCCTTCCCCAGACTTGGCATCTTTGGCTTCATCGAGCAGTTTCACCAGCTTGCGAAGTCCCAACAGCAGGTAGGCTTTGGCCACGTGTCCACCCTCGTTTCCTTCAGCATTCTGGCAGTTCTCGATCCAGTTGAGAAACTTCATTTCCAGCTCTACTAAACCTCATTCTAGGTATCCTAGTCGCTTGTTGGCACTAACAGCCATGTATTTCCACTTTTCAATCAATTTCTGGTGGGCTTCTTGAATCTCATGGTGCTCGCTTTCACATTCCCGAATCCTCTTGCGCAGTTGGTTGTATTTGACCTGTGCTTCAGCCCTTTCATCGATGATTCTATGATCTCGAACAATCCCGGGTTAGCGCAGACCATTATGATTATCCTCCAACCAGCCTAAATAGTATGGGGCGCAACCAGCATGGTATCTGTCTGGTTTGACAGTATCTCTTCCCATGATGATCTTGCAATGCCACATATGCTGAGATTGGCACTTATAAGGACTGTCATCATCTTGGAAGTCAGCCCGGAAGTGACTCATCTTGTCGACCCTTGGTATAACCTGCTTCCTACCAGCCTGTCTCATAACTCGGAGAGGGACATAAGGGTAGGTTCCTCTAAAACCGATCAGTATAAAAAATGGTGCATCCCTAGATCGGCCGATGAAATCTTCAGTAGGGAACCACTCGAACATCCATTGTATTTGATCCTCAGTTTGATGTTCAAGCAGCTCCACCCACCCCTTTGCATCTTCCGACTGAGAAAACATGTTGGGCAGGTAGTTCATTCGCCTTGGTTGATGGAAGGCTATATGATCATCCCAGTCTCTACACTGAATCTCTTGCCGATATTTACCCCTTTGAAGATGCTCCATGAGCCAGAGATGGAGTAGCAAGTTGCAACCCTCAAAATGTGGGGCTCCTTGTTGACATTTTTCCAAGGCTCGGTATATCTCTGCGATGATCATGGGCACTATGCTAAATAGTTGTCCACCAATTCCCTCCTTCAAAGTTTTGGTGACCATGGCTAGCCTGGTGTGGATCCTTGCTTTATTTATTGGAATCACTATCATACCCAAGAATCAGAATATGAAGACAAAGACACTTTAGTGAATATGCCCCAACGATGTAAGGGCGAACTCATCCGGATAAGTACGGTAGGATTTGTTGTGACCGTACCGCTCATACAAATAATCAAAGGGAATGTAGGACTCCTTCAAACATGTCAAGTCTGGATTATTCTTTAGGCCCATCATTTTGAGAAAACCTCTACCCTTGCGATTTTCCGTCATTAACAACCCCGGGGTCTCCCATGGTATACCAGCCAATCCTCCTATTTCCTCTAGCAGGGGTGTCATCTGAATCTCCCCGAAGCGAAACACAAACTTATTACAATCCCAGAACAGAGTAGCAGCTTCTATGATTTTGTTGTTGGGTTGGAACTCTAGGAGGGATGGTAGATTTCCTAGGTATTTCGGGACAAGATTATGATCACTGGAGTGAAGATCCTACCACTAGCTTAGCAACCTTGGGTGGATGTTAGTGACCATGCCGAATCTGGGGACTTGTGCCTCATGTTTCTGCCAGACAAAAGGGTTAGGCCCTTACCCCCACCAGACTCGACTATTAAATACCAATAATTGGCATAAAAGCATTTAGTTCTCCAAATGAATGCACAGAACGTGATAGTGTCCTCTTTGATTTTTTGGGAAACCTAGTGGACTTTGGACAAGGCTATCTTAAAGAGTCATTATGTGAATAACATAACTGACTCGGCTAAGTTTGACCATGATGCATGCACAATTAAACAGAGTAAGGTTTCTATGGGGTTTTTAGACTGGTACGCTTGAGCAAACAACTCAAGAGGGAAAGGCACGAAACCGTTAACTACACTGTTGATCGACTGGTTTTACCGCAAATACCCCTTTGCCGGATTTAAAGGGTGATAATATCGGAAGAGCGCAACCACTCATTATAAGCGTTGCTATGGTATTTGTTTGATACGAGTGGAATATGATGTTGAAACTTATGCAACAAGTTGTCACATATTTGCACGTTCATAAATTAATAATTACAATAATTTAAAATAGTAACAAAGGAGTGCAGTAAAGGAAAGCAGCAAAAGAAACAAGGGAAAGAAACAAGAGACAAGTCAGTTTTTGCAGTAGAAGAGGGAATTAAATGTTTAAAGGTATTAAATAAATAAGGCACATAAGAAATGTAAAGTCACAGTAATATCTTGAAATGGTAGAAGCCTAAAAGATATCCCTAGCAGAGTCGCCACGCTGTCGCACCACCCTTTTTCTCGTGAAATCAGGTTTATGACATTTGGGAGGACAACTCGTTCCCTTTAGGGAATTGGGTTTAACTGGGTGCCAAATCTGGCTAAAATTGAAATGTAAATGGGGTAACATTTAAATAACCATTTTTCCTTTATTTATTTTATAAAAATAGTAAAATAATGTCTGGAAATAAATTAAAGGTACTAAAGTGATTAATAATACTTAATTATTAAATTAAAAATACTGGATTCAATTTTATAATTATAAACACAATTAAATCTTGAAATAGGTTAATATCGCAATTATACGCAATTGAGCTTTTACAAATACTAAATAAATTTGTAAAAATATACAAAAACTATGCCAGCTATATTTTAATATAAATATGATAATCCAATAAGTGATTCACCTAAAATGATAATTTTGGGGATAATTATTGGGTTTTTCTTTATAAAATAGGGCAATAAATAGATTTAAAAATATATAAAAATTAAGAGAAAAAATAATAAACCTTGGGACATACTTATATATGCATATACGTGCTATTTTGAAATTATTTTACATATAAAAAATATACAGGAAAAAATTGGGTATCAACATATACTATCACCTTGGATCCCAACAAATAAGCCCAAAACTTCTCAAAGGCATAGACAATGGCAAGAATTTCTTGCATAATATACTGGGTGGAGAACCTTGTTGTGACATTTTCCAAGCATTGCTCCAATAGCTATAGCACTGGCGTCACATATGAGCTCGAAAGGGAGAGACCAATCGGGTGTGACAATAATAGGTGCCATGGTGAGCCTTTGCTTCAATTCGTCAAAGGCTTTGAGGCATTTCTCGTCAAACATAAATTTGGCATCTTTCTCAAGGAGTTTACACATAGGATTTGCAATCTTGGAGAAATCCTTGATGAAGCGCCTATAGAACCCGTCATGCCCCCAGAAATATCGAACCCCTTTTTACGGAAGTAGGTGGAGGAAGCTTAGAAATAATCTCAATCTTCGTCCGGTCAACCTCTATGCCATGTTTTGAAATTTTATGCCCCAACACAATGCCTTTATCCACCATGAAGTGACATTTCTCCCAAATGAGCATAAGGTTGGTCTCTTCGCATCTTTTAAGCACTTGTCTAAGATTCTTAAGACAGTGCTCAAAAGAATCACCTACCACCGAGAAGTCGTCCATGAAGACATCTAGAAAATCCTCTACCATGTCAGAGAAAATGGACATCATGCATCTTTGAAAAGTAGCCGGAGCGTTGCATAAACCAAATGGCATCCGGCTAAAGGCAAAAGTTCCATAGGGGCAAGTGAATGTCGTCTTCTCTTGATCATCCAATGTTATGCTGATTTGGTTGTAGCCGGAATATCCATCAAGGAAATAATAGAATGACCTTCCCGCTAGCCGATCAAGCATTTGATCAATAAAAGACATAGGGAAATGGTCTTTACATGTGGCACTGTTGAGATTCTGATAATCCATACACACCCTCCAACCGATCACCGTTCTTTTTGGGATGAGCTCATTTTTCTCATTTTCAATTACGGTCATGCCTCTTTTTTTCGGAACACATTGTACTTGGCTCACACAAGAACTATCGGCAATGGGGTATACGACCCCGACATCCAACCATTTGATGATTTCTTTCTTTACCACCTCTTGCATTGACGGGTTCAACAGTCGTTGATGTTCCACACTTGGTTTCGTCTCACTTTCCAATTGGATTTTGTGTTCGCAAATTCCCGCGGGAATCCCTTAGATGTCCGCAATTGTCCATTCAATGGCTTGCCTATGCTCCTTCAAGACTCCCAACAATTGTCCTACCTGGACATCATTCAGCAAAGAAGAAATGATTATCGGTAAAGTATCATTTGAGCCAAAAAATTCATACCTCAAGTGTGGTGGGTGTGTTTTGAGCTCTAGTTGCAGTGGTTCGATAATAGAAGGCTTTGCGGGAGGAGTGACTCTATTCTCCAAGTCGAGAGAGAGCTTTTTCGGAGCATAAGTGTAGAACCCAAGCCCCTCCAATGCATTTACAGATTCCATATACCCCTCCATATCTTCACCATCAAAGTTCACCAAAATTGCCGCCAATGTCTCGCCAAGGCACTATTCTCCCATTTTCATATCAACCACATCCTCTACTTCATCAACAACATCAATCACCGAGATGCTTTCATACTCATGCGGTAGTTTCATACTCTTGCTTGCTTGGAATGTCACCTCTTCATCATTCACACAGAATTTGATCTCATTCCGTTCCGAATCCATTAGTGCCCTTCTAGTGGCAAGGAATGGTCTCCCCGAGATGATAGGGATCTATTTGTCAACCGCACAATCAAGGATTATGAAATCGATGGGTAAATGAAATTTTCCCACCTTTACAAGTACATAATCAACAATTCTCACCGGTTGTTTGATGGAACGATCGACCATTTGCGATCTCATACTTGTAGGCCTTGGCATACCTAAACCTACTTTCTTGTAAATGGAAAGAGGAATCAAGTTGATACTAGCCCCATTATCATAAAAGCTCAATGGTACAAGGAATGGTAAAAGCTCCCGGATCTTCTTTTTTTGAACGGTGGATGTTACAATGATGAAACTAATCTGGTGAGTCACATTCACCACTTTATTTTTGGTGGTTCTCTTCTTGGTGATCAAGTCTTTCAAATGCTTCCACAAATGGAATATTCACTGATAATTGCTTGAGAATGTCATAAAACATTTCGAGTTTGCTATCATCAACCTTCTTAGCGAGTCTTTGATGGAATGGAGGAGGAGGTCTAGGAGTAGGTGGAAGAGTTTTTGTGTCTCTTTTACCTTTTCCTTTACCTCTTCCCGGTTCCCTTTTTGCACTTGCAAATCTTCTGGAGTCTTCTCAACTTCGACAACACTTGGCTCTTCAACCTCAACCCCTTGTTAAGACTCTTTTACTTCACCACTTGTTCACCCTCTCCTTGTAGTACCTTCCCACTCCGTGTAGTGATCGCCATGACATGAGAGGTTGGTCCACTCCTACTACCCTTTGGGTTCGCAATTGTGTCACTAGAGAGTATTCCCTTTTGCTTTGGATTTTGTTCTCTAGAGAGGTATGTCATTTGCATCTCCAATTTTTGAATGGATCCGGTATGAGATCAAACAAGCTCGGTCATGTTCCTCATAGAAACGTCAGATTTTTCTTGATTTGCAATACCCGTTCAAGCATACCTTCCAACTTAGACTCACTTGAGGAACCTTGATTTGAATATTGAACGTTTGGTGGAACATAAGGGTTTGAACTCTAGTTTGAGAAGTTGTTGTTGTTACAATTTCCTTGGTTTGAGCCACCTTGGTCATTTCGCCATTGTTGGTGGCCTTGACCTTGCGGGTTTGGCCTCCATTGATTTTGTTGTCCTTTACCTTGGTATTGTTTCCTTTGATAGCCTCCTTGAGAGTTGTTGACATAATTTGCTTCCTCAAAATCCTCATTTGAATACTCGACTGGTAGTTATTGTTATAAGCAAGCTCTGCAAGCGGTAAAAACTGATCCCATGACCCTCCGAAATCAATAACACAAGCACGCAACATATCCTCCAATATACGAATGGTACGCTCGGATGCCCATCCATTTGAGGGTTGAAAGTTGTGCTCAACTCAACTTGAGTACCTAACTCTCGCTGCACAAACCTCCAAAACTGCGAAGTGAACTGAGTGCCCCTATCTGAGATGATGGAAACTGGGACACCATGCAAACAAACAATCTCCTGGATATAGATCTCTGCCAACTGCTCTAAAGAATAGGTAGTACACACAGGAATAAAGTGTGCGGACTTGGTCAGCCGATCCACAATTATTCAAATAGGCATCGAACTTCTTCAAATTCCATGGGAGTCCAACTACAAAGTTTATAGTGATCCTCTCCAACTTCCATTCGGGAATATCCATCTGCTGAAGCAAGACACTCGATCGCTAATTCTCATATTTCACCAGCTGAAAATTGAGACACCGAGCTACAAATCCCACAATGTCCTTCTTCATTCTCCTCTACCAATAATTTTGCCTCAAATACTGATTCATCTTCGCGGCACCCAGATGAATGGAATACCGCGAGCTATGGGCCTCCTTCAGAATTAACTCCCGAAGCCCATCCACATTGGGCACACATATCTGGCCTTGCATCGTTAACACTCCATCATCACCAATGGTCACATCTCTAGCATCATCATGCTGAACTCTGTCCTTAAGGACAAGCAAGTGTGGATCATCATACTGGCGCTCTCTGATGCTATTATCTAAGGAAGATCGAGAAACCACACAAGCCAATACCCGACTGGGCTCCGAAATATCCAACCTCACAAACCGATTGGCCAAGGCCTGAACATCAAATGCAAGAGGTCTCTCCCCAACTGGGAATATATGCCAACTCCCCATACTTACCGCCTTTCGGTTCAAAGTATCGTCCACCACATTGGCCTTCCCCGGTTGGTACAATATTGTAATATCATAATCCTTTAGCAACTCCAACCACCTCCGCTGCCTCAAATTGAGATCCTTCTGTTTGAACAAGCGCTGGAGGCTACAATGATCGGTAAACACCTCACAAGACACACCATATAAGTAATGCCTCCAAATCTTCAATGCGTCCACAATGGCAGCCAACTCCAAGTCATGAACAGGGTAGTTCTTCTCACGGGGCTTCAACTGAAGAGAAGCATAAGCAATAACTCTACTCTCCTACATCAATACACAACGAATGCCAACTCTCGAAGAATCACAATACATGGTATATGAACCTGAAGCTGATGGCAAAACTAACACTGGAACTGTGGTCAAGGCTATCTTGAGCTTCTAAAAGCTCTCCTCACACTCATCTGACCATACAGATGAAGCACCCTTCTGAGTAAACTTTGTCAAGGGCGATGCGATAGATGAGAATCCCTGAACAAACTGGCAATAATAGCCTGCCAAACCAAGAAAGCTGCGAATCTCTGTGGCTGAGGACGGTCTGGGCCAACTCTTAACCGCCTCTATATTCTTCTAATCAACCTGAATACCCTCGCTGGACACCACGTTCCTCAAGAAAGCCACTGAACTGAGACAAAACTCACACTTGGAGAATTTTGCGTAAAGCTTCAGCTCCCTCAATCTCTACAACACAACTCTCAAATGCTCTGCGTGCTCCTGCTGACTACGCGTATACACAAGAATATCATCAATAAAATGACAAACGAGTCGAAATAAGGCCGGAACACGCTGTTCATCAAATGCATGAACGTTGTTGGGGCATTGGTCAGCCCAAAAGACATCACCAAGAACTCATAACGACCATATCGGGTCCTAAAGGCTATCTTAAGAATATTCGAGTCTCGAATCTTTAACTAGTGATAACCTGAACTGAGATTAATCTTGGAGAACACTCTCGTTCCCTGAAGCTGGTTGAATAAATCATCAATGCGAGGCAAAGGATACTCGTTCTTAATTGTTACTTTGTTCAATTGCCTATAATCAATGCACATCGTTATAGAGCCATCCTTTTTCTTCACAAATAGAACTGGAGCACCCCAAGGTGACACACTAGGCCGAATGAGACCCTTATCAAGGAGTTCCTGAAGTTGATCCTTTAACTCTTTCAACTCTGCTGTTGCCATACGATACAGCTGTCACACCTCCTTTTTGCGCGCCTACCACGAAGGACAAATGCGCGAGGGAGTTTTTCCAATTTAAGTGACAATATTCTAAATGGGATTATTTATTTAATTCAGAGTCGCCACTTGGGAAAGGTTTGGCTTTTGGTGTCCTAAGTCACCGGTTTATCTTGAATCCCAATTTGAGGAAAATATTCGACTTTCCAAATGAAGTCTGCGAACCAGAAATTCTAAGTAAGGAATTCTGTTGACTCAAGGGAAGATGTTAGGCACCCACAGATCCCATGGTTCTAGCACGGTCGCTTAAATTGTTATAATGGCTAAATATCTGATTTTAATACATGTTATAACATGTGTGCTTTTATTAAGTTTAAAATCACTTTTATTATTTTTTTTATGGAATTGCAACATCGTGAAAATGCATTTTGAACCACGTCACAATCAATGCGCCCGTGGTTGTTAATACATCCCACTCCGTTGAGATTTGGATTTATGTCACATAAATGCGCACCCTAATTTAAGAATGTAATTTAATTAAATCGCGCCTAAAGAGTCTAATGCGTTATTATCTTTGGGGAAGGCAGTGAAATTCACTAAACAGTCCATCCCAAATTCTAAGCATTTTATTATGACCAATTATTGAGGGCCCCGCAAATTGCATTTTATTTTTGGCAAGGCACGCCTCATTTTTATTTTTAAAAGGATCGACCTATAGTGACTATGTTTTCTATTTCGTTTGTCTCTGAAATAAAGGAAGAAAAGGTCCTACTTTATTTACATACTTACGAGTTATTATAGTTAGGTTTCGAACATTATTCTTTAAATCTAACATAAACGTAGTAAGAGTAGTCCGTTTGATAGTTATGGGCCCAGGACCAATGTGCATGGCGTGAAACTAAGCCTAGGCCGTCCTTATTCCAATTGGGACTAGTTAACTTATTTTTACATATGTTTGACATTTACAAGGAGGTTGAAATGTGAACCCGTGCTATCTATTTAAACAATGTTCCTATAAGTTTTAAAACAAGCCTTTTGTTCCATGAGGTAACTATTAAGTATTTAGAAATAGTCTAAGAGGCCTAACATGCTTTTTTTTTGAGATATACAATTTAACAAATAATACTGAAACAACAGAACATGTTTTCTACAACATCAATCCATTTTAACTAAGCGCGCAAGGGAGGAAGTTTACAACTAAACTACTACAAAATATTGTTCAGTTATACATAGCCCACATCTACATGATTCTAGTAGAAGACATGAACTATTATATGTGTACCGCTTAATGTTCAATATACAACTAAAAGTATTCAAAACAACTTCAACTCTTTACTTTTTTCATTCATGCTTCAAATTTCAGCTTACATTGAACCAGTGGATCATTTGTGTACCTGATATTGGAAAGTAAAAGAAGAAGAAGAGTGATCAGTGCAGCAGCAGTAGTGTAAATATACAGCAACAACAGGTTCAGCAACACAGCAAAATCCTAGGAAATCAAAGTATGACCCAAAAAAACACTCTAAATCGATCGAGATCAGTGACAGAAAATCCGAGCAGCAGAGGCGGGCCAAACCAAATTTCAGAATGGTTTCGATAACCAAATAAGATTGCAGAGATGACTCCAAAAAAACCAATAGGTTCAACAAATGAATCCAACACCCACAATCCAAACTCAAATGAAACAGAAACAAATCGAATGACTCGCTACTATGGTTCGAATGAGTCCAATGACTCCAAACTTCTAGTACTGGACAGGGTTTCTCCTTCGAAAAAAAGGAAACTATGTTCTAGTCTTTTAAAATAGATATAGGAGATAAACTTCCAATGGGAGATTGAAAACAAATTCAAAGAAGAGAAAGCAGTCAAACAGTATTTTTCTTTTGCTCTCCAAAAGCTCCCTTTTCCTCTGTCTTTTTGAATGTCCTTTTTGAATGTCCTAAACCCTTCCCCTTTTATAACCCAAACTGACCTCCATTCCACCCTATTAAAACCAATTAAAAACTGACCCCCCATGCTTCCTTATTCTAAAAATTTAAAAAGCACTCATTCTATACCCTTTTTCGGATGTAACTCTTTTCAGTTTTTTAAAGTCTAAAAGTCCTGTTATTCTCTGCAGACCATTAGTGGATGTTCAAATAATATTTAATTCTAATCAAGCATGGACAAATGAATTGATTAATTCAAACGCATCTGACCACACATGGCTTCCACTAACAGTTTTAAAGTAGTGAATTAAATCCAATTCATTAGTTAAAACAATTCCTAGACTGATCGATAAATGGTACAGATTGACTCAATCAGAATTGAAGCAATATGAATCAAATTGTCCTTAGGTTATTTTAACATTCAAAAGTGCGAGACTAATCGACGACACTTATTTAACAGACTATCTAGTACAACATATACAATCGATAAAAAATAATCGAACTCGAACAGGCATGGGGGTGATTTCATACTGATAAACACATTGATTTTACGAAAACTTAACTAATCGACGGAGCCTATTCGACTCGATTGCACAAACTGTATTTACACGCAACAAACGCGCAGAAGCAAATTCGACCAAATAAAAGGTCCGGGCGAGATGGACAGAATAGTCAACACAATTGAAAACAACTTAAACTGACATTTAAACACATAAACAGACATCAACAGACAAAAACATGGAACTGACAAGGAAAAGAAAATACCTTAAAAAATTGAAGGTTAGACGACCCCGTCTTGGACTCTGACTCGGACCTCTTTTGGGGTCGAATGGTCCTTAATCAAGTGTTCTTAACGGAGAACACTTCGACTAAGGTCTATTAGACCCCAAACCTCTGCTAATTTGGACAAATTCCTGGTTCTTGGGGCTCAGATTAGGGGTTCGAGTTTTTTTGGTTCGATTCGAACCAAACCAAGCTTGGTTTGGTCACGAGGGAGGTCAGGGGATTAACTGGTATGGATTTGGGGTGGTTTGGCATAGGTTGAGGTTTGGCTCGAATCTTCAAATGAAGATTCGAGACGATGGGGGAAGATTTGAGACAAGGGAGTAACATATTTGGAACGGGGGTGGTCAGATGGTTTAGGGGTGTTAATCTGGTGACCGGCGGTGTCGATGCCGCCGGGTTTCAGGCGATGGGGTAAGGTGGCGGCGCTAGGGTTCCGAGGTTGTTTGGTTTGCCTCTTTCAGAGACAAAGGGGGGGTGTTTGGGAATGAAATGGGTAAAAGGGGTTTGGGGATTTTTAGGGGGAAATTGGATCTAGGCCGTCAGATCATTCAAGATCAATGGCCTGGATTGATCAACTTAATGGAAACGACGCCGTATGTATTAAGGAGACCAGTGGATCTCTAGGTGAGACGGGTCGGGTTAAGGCGTGGGTTTGGAGACGTGATCTTGGCCATTGATCAATCTGAGATCAACGGCGCAGATCAAGTATGATTAAAACGACGCCGTTTGCACGTCTCTGAGATTGGCTGATCTGGACCGGGCAAAAAATAGTGCTTTGGGCCTGATTTTGGGTCCAATTTAAATGGCCCGATTCCGATTTGTCCAATTTTAACTCATTTCTTTCCTTCTTTTAATTCCTTTTTTTAAATACTAATCTACCAAAAATCCTAAAATAAGTTGTAAAACTACAATTATACTAAAAAGACATTAATTGACTCACACAAGATCAAACATTAATTAAACAAAATCACACCATTAAACAATAAAATGACAAAATTACCAAAAATACTATTTTTTGTGATTTTCATTCATTTAAAAACCTAATACGATTTAATTAATTCCTAATAGTAGAATAAGATCCTAAATTTACACGCAACATATTTTTGTATTTTTAATTGATAAAATAAACAATCAAAGACAAAAACTACAAATAACTATCAAAACATGCCACGCAAAATCTCAAAATTATACACAAAGACAATTTGTTTTATTTTTAGATTTCTTTTGGAGTAATTGTCGTGGAAACAAAAATCACATGCTCACAGCTGCCCCTCTTTGTTCGAAAACATGCAAGGTTTTCGTGCAAAGAGAAAGTGAGCGGATATGAGAGATTTTCGTCTGTTTGACTACTCCGTATGAAGCATTTTTTGAAAGATTCGACCGAACCTCTACTTCGAAGGTTTCCTACATATCCTGGGCTAAACAGGAATCAGGTCAATATAGTTTGGGAATTTTTGCTAGCTGGGACTACCATGGCAATGTAATGTTGTTGTTACTGCTATTGCATGCTGTTACTACTGCTTTACTGACCTCCTTATTACACCAAAGGAGAATTAAAACTAAGCTAGCTATGCCTATCAACTACTAGTTACAAGATTCCTATCTATAATTCTTTTTGCAACTTGATCTTGAGTCTTAGCTGATTCTGCTTATAGACTTCAATCTAAATCTTGATGCTTGCAAATTGTAGGTGCTTGTTTATTTCTGCAGCATTGAGTGAAGCGGGATTAGCGGAGCTCGTGACTTCAATCAGATTTTGAGCGTTCTGCACTTTGTTTGCTCCAGTATTTGGGCTCATATTCTTTTGTTCTTTCCTTCCTTTCTTTATTCTGGATTGAGACTCACTCTGTAGGTCATCTCGATCCCTATGCCTCGAGGTCAACCTGCTCAGACAACAAAACAAACAAACGAACGAAATTTTTCTGCCCCAGTTTCACTAGGAAAATTTTGTGAGTCAATTGCCATAAAATTTACAGAATTGATGAGGGGATTGGAAACCTCAAGTCTAAAAGGCCTAATGTATGCAAAAGGCAAAACGCTCAACTCAGGGATTGGAGCCCTAATGTCGGCTAAAAGAAAATCGCTCAACTCAGGGATTGGAACCCTAATGTCAGCTAAAGGAAACTTGCTCGACTCAGGCATTGGAGCCCTAATGTCGGCTAAAGAAAATCGCTCAACTCAGGGATTGGAGCCCTAATGTCGGCTAAAAGAAAAAAAATCACTCAACTCAGGGATTGGAGCCCTAATGTCGGCTAAAGGAAAATCGCTCAACTCAGGGATTGGAGCCCTAATGTCGGCTAAAAGAAAAATCGCTCAACTCAGGGATTGGAGCCCTAATGTCGGCTAAAGGAAAATTGCTCAACTCAGGGATTGGAGCCCTAATGTCGGCTAAAGAAAAATCGCTCAACTCAGAGATTGGAGCCCTAATGTCGGCTAAAGGAAAATTGCTCAACTCAGGGATTGGAGCCCTAATGCCGGCTAAAAGAAAATCGTTAAACTCAGGGATTGGAGCCCTAATGTCGACTAAAGGAAAATCGCTCAACTCAGGGATTGGAGCCCCAATGTTGGCTAGAAAAAAACTTGCTCAACTCAGGGATTGGATCCCTAATGTTGGCTAAAGGAAAATTGCTCAACTCAGGGATTGGAGCCCTAATGTCGGCTAAAGGAAAATTGCTCAACTCAGGGATTGGAGACCTAATGTCGGCTAAAAGAAAAATCGCTCAACTCAGGGATTGGAGCCCTAATGTTGGCTAAAGGAAAATTGCTCAACTCAGGGATTGGAGCCCTAATGTCGACTAAAAGAAAATTTCTCAACTCAGGGATTGGAGCCCTAATGACGGCTAAAAGAAAAATTGCTCAACTCAGGGATTGGAGCCCTAATGTCGGCTAAAGGAAAATTGCTCAACTTAGGGATTGGAGCCCTAATGTCGGCTAAAAGAAAATCGCTCAACTCAGGGATTGGAGCCCTAATGTCGGCTAAAGGAAAATTGCTCAACTCAGGGATTGGAGCCCTAATGCCGGCTAAAACAAAAATTGCTCAACTCAGGGATTGGTGCTCTAATGTTGGCTAAAGGAAAATTGCTCAACTTAGGGATTGGAGCCCTAATGTCGGCTAAAAGAAAATTTCTCAACTTAGGGATTAGAGCCCTAATGTTGGCTAAAGACGACTAGGGAATGGAGGCCCTATGTCTAAAATCTCAACTTAGGGATTAGAGCCCTAATATTGGTAAAGGCGACTAGGGAATGAAGGCCCTATGTCTAAAATCTTAACTTAGGGATTGGAGCCCTAATATTGGTAAAGGCGACTAGGGAATGGAGGCCCTATGTCTAAAATCTCAACTTAGGGATTGAAGCCTTAATATTGGAAAAGACGACTAGGGAATGGAGGCCCTATGTCTAAAATCTCAACTTATGGATTGGAGCCCTAATATTGGTAAAGGCGACTAGGGAATGAAGGCTCTATGTCTAAAATCTCAACTTAGGGATTGGAGCCCTAATATTGGCGAAAAATAGGTTGATATTGGGGATTCTAAACTAACCCTTTTTTTGGAATTTTCTTCTTATTTCTCTTTTCGGTTTTTTTGTTTAGTAAAAATGCAGGAAAGAATTTGGAGGAAACTTCCCTTTTGGGTTAATTCCTTGCTGCAAAGCTGTTTCTTGCACTTGTGCATTTTTTTCCCTTTTGGTTGCACCTGCTTCTTGCACGGTTGCTTTGGATTGCACATGTTTCAATTTTCCAAACAAAGAACAATTGTCAGTTTGAAAACGGTGGTTGGTTCGGTGGCCTTGATCATTCCAATTGCTTGGTCCCGACCTCATTTCTGTTGAGAAACTTCGCCGTCGATTGGCTTCAAAGGCGACCCCCTTTCAAACTGATAAGACTCGGATTTCAGGGTTTCATGATGATTCGCCCGCGTAAGGCTTTGGTTCTTCCATCTCATTCTGCTTGGGGATCTTTACTGGGGCAAATCTCATTGGAGTTGTTTTTTTAATGCCTTTACTTTGTAGGTAATCAACATCATGATCAGTCGGGATTGGACTGACGCACCACTGAGGCTGGGTATTTTCTTCACCTCTTGCCAGACGGAGCTTTGTGAAACCGGTCCTGCCACCTTTTCTTTCTAACACATTTTGAAATTTAGGGTTAAGCCGAAAGGGATTCAAGGAAAGTTAAACAAAGCGCGGTGAAACAAATTTAAAAGAGAAGCGTCCCTTTCGGGGGAAAAGAAAGACTTATCTGAGACGCATGCTGGCTTTAAATTGACATGACATACTTTTCGGACTGGATGCCCGACCCTCACGAACTTGCATTTTCTCATCAACCAAACGGATCTATGTTTCCAAACCAGGGAACCTTGCCAGAATTTTCGGAGGTGAAATCATCTTTTCGGCCGATAATGCCCTTTGCGGGTTTTTGCTAGTCGACCTCTCTCATTTCTCTTCTCACTGTCGCCTGATAGCCCTCTTTGCAAGTTTTTACTAAACAAGCTCTCTCATTTTAGATTTCTCTGCTCGCCATTGCCTTACGGTGCCCGTGTGGGTTTTCACCAATACGACTCTCTTGTTTTATTTCTCTCATTTTCTTGCCTCGAATCCAAGTAGTTGTATCCTCTGATCCTTGACCACTCTCACTGATTGATCGTAAGGACTTGAAAGGATTTGGGTAAAAATGATTTGGATCGATTTACAACTTTGGAATCATTCAAAACGGGATTACCGCGGGACCATTATAACATCTGCCCCAGTTTCATTTTGAGGGAATTTGGATTTTTATTTTGGTGTGACTGAACCCCAGAGAGAGGCTGCCTACGTATCCTTTCGGAATCAAGTCAAACGTAGTTCAGGCAAATCATTTTTTTTTCAACGATGATTTTGGATTCTAGAGAGGTTAGCCAAAGAAATGTAGCCGGCTCAAAGGGTTTATAGAAAGAGTTGATAGTGTTTGAGTAGCAGGAATAAAAGCCTTCATCATCTCAAATGTTCCAACACATCACCGAAGTAAACTCAGACATAGTATCTTTTGACCGCATCCACATTCACAGCTGTTTTAGGATCATTTCCTTCAATATCTTCCTGATGATGTATGGACCTTTCCAATTATGAGCAAATTTTCCTTTCGCTTCCTGGTGATGCGGAAGAATGCGCCTTAACACCAGTTGGCCTACTTCAAAATTCCTGGGTCGCACCTTCTTGTTGTAAGCGCGGGCCATTCTTTGTTGGTACAACTGCCCGTGAAAGACCGCAACCATTCGCTTGTCATCAATTAAGGTCAACTGCTCCAATCGAGTCTTAACCCATTCGTTATCTTCAATATCTGCTTCAAAAATGGTTCGGAGCAAAGGAATTTCTACCTCTGCCGGTATCACAGCCTCGGTCCCATAAACCAACAAGTATGGGGTTGCCCCTACTGATGTGCGTACTGTAGTGCAATATCCCAGCAAAGCAAAAGGTAACTGTTCATGCCATTGTCTGGAACTCTGGATTATCTTCCTCAAAATCTTCTTGGTGTTTTTGTTTGCTGCTTCAACAGCGCCATTGGCCTTGGGCCGATAAGGAGTGGAGTTCCTATGCGTTATTTTGAACTGTTCGCATACATCCTCCATCAAGTGACTATTCACGTTTGCCGCGTTATTTGTGATGATAGTTGTAGGAATACCGAAACAACAAATATGATTTGAATGTACAAAATCCACCACGACTTTCTTAGTGACCGATTTGAGAGTGACAGCTTCGACCCATTTTGTGAAGTAATCAATAGCGACCAATATGAATCTGTGTCCATTTGAGGCTTTTGGCTCGATTGTCCCAATGACGTCCATGCCCCAAACAACAAATGCCCAATGTGTAGACATGGGATGCAGTTCTGTGGGAGGTGCATGAATCAAATCACCGTGCACCTGACACTGATGACACTTTCGAACGAAACTAAAACAGTCCTTTTCCATGGTCATCCAGTAATAACCCGCTCGAAGGATTTTCTTTGCCAAAATGTACCCATTCATGTGGGGCCCGCATACTCCCGCGTGTACCTCATGCATGATTCTTCCAGCCTCTTCTGTGTTAACACATCTCATCAAGTTGAGATCCGGGGTTCTTTTATACAATACCTCGCCACTCAAAAAGAATCCACTCGCATGCCACCTAATAGTTCTCTTTTAATCTCCAGTAGCATGTTCGGGGTATTCTTGTGTTTTCAATAACCTCTTAACATCATGGTACCATGGCTCGGTACTTGGTCCCGCCTCGATTACATTACAGTAACAGTGTCTTTCCCTGATTTGGATTTCCGAGGGATCGATGTGGGCATTGCCTGGATAAGGTAACATTGAAGCTAAGGTGGCAAGTGCATCGGCTAGTTCATTGTGACACCGCGGGATATACCTGAACTCTATTGATTTGAATCACTTGCTGAGATCCTCCACGTGCTGCCGGTAGGAATAAGCTTGACATCTCGAGTTTCCCATTCACCCTGGGCTTGTCGGATAATCAGATCAGAATCCCCCATAATAAACAAATCTTCAACATCTTGATCGATCGCCATATTCATGCCCATGATGCAGGCTTCATATTCAGCTGTATTGTTCGTGCAAAAGAAACGAAGCCTAGCTGTAGCCGGATAGTGTTGACCAGTGGGTGAGATCAAGATTGCCCCAATTCCTACACCTTTGGCGTTTACGGCCCCATCAAAGAACATCTTCCAAGCATGAGCGTCTTCCGAGACTACTTCTATGGTGTTTATCTCTTCATCTGGAAAATAAGTACTCAATGGTTGGTACTCATCATCAATCGGGTTCTCAGCCAAATGATCTGCTAACGCCTAGGCTTTCATTGCCGTGCGAGTGACATAGACTATGTCGAATTCAGTAAGCAAGATTTGCCATTTTGCTAATCTCCCAGTAGGCATCGGTTTCTGGAATATGTACTTCAAAGGATCCAACCTGGTTATGAGGTAAGTAGTATGAGCTTGGAGATAATGTCTCAATTTTTGAGCGACCCACGTCAAAGTACAACACGTTCTTTACAACAAAGTGTACTTGACCTCATAAACGGTGAACTTCTTGCTTAAGTAATAGATTGCAGGCTCTTTATTTCTAGTTATGTCATGTTGTCTGAGGACACAATCGAAAGAATTTTCCAAGACTGTCAGATACAAGAACAGGGGTCTCTCTGGCTCCGGCGGGACCAAAACTAGAGGATTTGAAAGATATTCTTTGATCTTGTCAAAAGCCTCTTGACATTCAGCTGTCCATTTGATTGCTGCATCCTTCCTCAATAGCTTGAATATGGGCTCACATATGCTAGTCAGTTGGGTAATGAATCGACTGATATAGTTTAACCTGCCCAATAGACTCATCACGTCTTTCTTCGTTCTTGGAGGAGATAGATCTCGGATAGACTTTATCTTTGTTGGATCTAACTCGATACCTCTCCTGCTTACTATGAAACCTAAAAGCTTTCCCGATGGGACTCCGAAGGCGCACTTAGCCGGATTCAGCTTCAGGTCATACTTTCTCAGCCTCTCAAAAAAAATTCCTCAAGTCTCGAACATGATTGTCCAGAGTCCTGGGCTTGACTATCACTTCATCTACATACACCTCTATCTCTTGATGCATCATATCATGAAAAATGGCAGTCATGGCTCTCATGTAAGTTGCCCCGGAATTTTTCAAACCGAACGGCATAACCCGATAACAGTAAGTACCCCAAGGTGTAGGCCAAACATCTTAGACCAGAACAACGGGCACGGAATCAATAGAAGGGGCCTCCGCGCTAGAATCACAAACATACGCCAAGTAGGCCAAACATCCCTTCTCGACCATACGCCGAGCTTTCACATACGATATAACACTGCGGGTACAATGACCAGAAGTCCCTCTCCACTCTAAACGGGGTAAATCCAGTAAGGCTAAGGTCACGGTCTTGGCATGGCAATCCAAGATAGCATGGTACGGGGATAACCAATTCATCCCTAATATAACATCAAAGTCGACCATGTCCAAAAGCAATAAATCAACACGAGTCTCAAGACTCCCAAACACTACGATACAAGAACGATGAACTTGGTCGACCACAATAGAATCACCCACCGGTGTTGACACATAAACAGGAATACTCAACGAGTCACTAGGCATAACCAAATAGGGTGCAAAATAGGACGACACATATGAATACGTAGATCCGGGATCAAATAGCACAAAAGCATCCCTATCACAGACCAGAATAGTACATGTAATCACAGCATCTGATGACTTAACCTCTGGCCTGGCTGGCAAAGCATAACAACGAGGCTGGGCCCCACCTCCCTGAATCATATCCCTGGGACGATCTGCTGCTGGTTGACCCCTACCTTTAGCGGTCTGAGCTCCACCTCTAAAACCTCTACCTCCACCTCTATGTCCTCTACCCCCGCCTCTAGCTAGCTGGGCAGGCTGTGGGGCAACTGGTGCCTGGATCATCGGGCGAGAACCCTGCTGCTGCGAGCTTCTGGAAACTCGAGGGCAATATCTAGCGATGTGACTCACATCGCCGCAAGTATAACAAGCCCTCGGCTGCTGAGAATAACGAAGTGGTGGTGCACTGATAGGTGCTGATGGTAAACTGAAGAGCTGCTGGTCAGAATACTACGGCTGAGAACCACGACCACCTGGTGTACCATGAGAAACCTGGAGAGCTGACAGAAAGGGCCTCGAAGGATGGCCTCTACCATAAGAATCCCTACCTCCAGACGAGGTACCACTGAATCTACCAGAATGACAGGGCCTCTTATCAGACCCATGACCACCTCCCTGAGCAAGTGCCATCTCTATCCGGTGGGCACCATCTGCCGCCTCCTAAAATGAAATCTCACTACCGGCACTCATGGCCATTTGAACACGGATCGGCTGGGCCAACCCATCAATAAACCTCCGCACCCTCTCTCTATCACTAGGGAGTATCACAATGGCATGACGAGCAAGATAAATGAACCGGGTCTCATACTGGTTGACCATCATAGGACCCTGCTGAAGACGCTCAAACTGCCTACGAAAAGCATCTCGCTGAGTAACTGGAAGAAACTTCCCCAGAAATAACTCTAAAAACTGATCTCAAGTAAATGATGGCGACCCTGCTGGCCTGGCAAAACAGAAATCCCTCCACCAAGTCTTGGCGGATCCTGCCAGGCGAAAAGTGGCGAAGTCGACCCCATTGGTCTCTACAATGCCCATAGCCCGTAGAACCTCATGACAGCTGAATATAAAATCCTGAGCGTCCTCTGAGGGAGTGCCACTATATGTAGTAGTGAAGAGCTTGGTGAAACAATCAAGTCTCCACAAAGCATCCACGGACATAGCCGCACCATCACTGGACTGAGTCGCAATACCTGGCTGGGCTGCCACAGCTGGCTGAACTGCTGGAACCTGAGCCTGAGGAGCTACCGGCTCTGGAGTATGAGTATCGGGAGTCTGAACTCCTCCCCCAGCCTAAGATGTGGTTGGAGCTGCGGGAAGCAAACCCGCTCTAGAAATGCCCTCCATAAAGCCTACCAGTCGGACCAAAGCGTCCTGAAGCACTAGAGTGGCTATGAAACCCTCTGGGACCTGAGCTGGGCCCACTGGAACAGCTGGGGCCGGAACCCCTTCCTCAAAATCGACCTGAGGCTCCATCGCTGGAAATGCTGCTCGGGGCTGAGCCCTGCCCCGGCCTCGGCCTCTGGCACGGCCTCGGCCTCGCCCTCCGCCCCAATAGGGGCTACTGCTGGGGGCTCAGGCTATTGCGCGGTAGAAGAGGAAGCACGTGTCCTCACCATCTGCGAAGGAACAGAGTGGAAAAGACAATTAGTACTTGAGAAACAGAATCGCACGACGAGAATGAACAAGGTGATGTTTTCCTAACTCAGTAGCCTCTGCGGGATAAATACAGACGTCTCTGTACCGATCCCTCAGACTCTACTTAGCTTGTCCGTGGGTTGTGAAACCTGAGTAACCTAGTGCTCTGATACCAACTTGTCACGACCCGGATTTCCCACCATCGGGTGTCGTGATGGTGCCTACTATCGGAGCTAGGCAAGCCAAATATTTAAAACACTTTTCCTGCTTTCTTTCAAACAATATAATAAGCGAGACAAAATCTAAGCGGAAGACTTTAAATTTAAAGCAATTGAAAACCAAAAGTGTGGAAGTTTGAGCCAAAATGCTACCTAGAGTCTGGTGTCACTAGCTCACGGACTACTACAGAATACTGCAAACAATGTCTGAAAAGGAAATACATCATGTTTGTCTGATACAAGATGAACAAACGAAAAAAAAACATGAAAAGGGACTTCGGCCTGCGAACGCCAGCTAGGCTACCTCGAGAGTCCCTGGACTGAAGATAGCTCCCAGAAGTCCTACTGCTGCGGTCCGTAAGCTGCTCCCTGATCTGTGCACCAAAAATGCACAGAGTGTAGCATCAGCACAACCGACCCTATGTGCTGGTAAGTGCCTGGCCTAACCCCGACGAAGTAGTGACGAGGCTAGACAGTACCTACCACAATTAACATGTACGGATATATATATACAACAAGTGTAAGAAAACAATAACAAGATAATACAAAGTAAAACTGGGAGGGGGGACATGCTATCGGGGAGTAACAGATAAAAATGAAATATCGGAAATAAACAAAAGAAACTCCGGTTTCCATGATATAGACGGCGTGCCACACGATCCCATAATATCATATATAAGTGGACGGCGTGCCACACGATCCCATAATATCATATATAAGTGGACGGTGTGCCACACGATCCCATAATATCATATATAAGTGGACGGCGTGCCACACGATCCCATAATATCATATATAAGTGGACGACGTGCCACACGATCCCATAATATAGTATATAAGTGGACGGCGTGCCACACGATCCCATAATATAGTTCATAATATCTGACTTCATATAGTAGACCCCTTCAGGGGAGAATAACAACTCAATACCTTTTAACCCGGCGAGGGTACAGCTAACAACCCAAAATATCCCGACAAGGGGGAATATATACATATCAGTCTACACATCCCGGCAAGGGAGTATTCACAACACATTCTCCTTTTAAATCATTCTTCCGCAACCATTCACATTATATGAAACTTATCAAATAAAAAATGAGCTTGTATCACATTATTCGAATTAAAAGCAATCAAGAACCACGGTCATGCTAGACTTTGGCGCATAGATAACCGTCACCATGCCTATACACCGTACTCCACATTAGCAAGTAGCAAATATCATCCTAATCCTATTCCCTCAAGCTAAAGTTAGAACAAACACTTACCTCGAATGCTCCAAACTCAACTCACGCTTCTAGTACAGCTTTACCTCTTGATTCCACCACCAATCCGCTTGAATCTAGTCATAAGTTACTTAATCACATTAATAATTACTAAATGAATCATCCCTAATGCATGAAAATAGATTTTTCAAGGTATTTTTCCAAAAAGGTCAAAAATACCCCCGGACCCACGTGGTCGAAACTCGAGGTTCGGACCAAAACCCGGTTACCCATTCCCCCACGAATCCAAATATATGATTTGTTTTTAAATCGGACCCCAAATTGAGGTCCAACTTCTCAATTTGTAGAAAACCTAGATTCTACCCAAAACACCCAATTTTCCCCATGAAAATCTTTGATTTGAAGTTGAAATTATGTTAAAAGATGTTAAGGAATAAAGAAATTAAGTTAGAAATCACTTACCAATCGTTTTGGAGAAAAAAAGTTGTTTGGAAAATCGCCTCTTAGGTTTTGGGTTTTTGAAAAGTGAAAAAATGACTGAGATTTTCCGAAATTGTATACCCTTCTGAGCACCTGGCGCGGACCGCACAAAAATGTGTTGTGGCCGCGCCGAGTGGAAGAAAAGTGGGGCTTCTCTGAACCCTTCCAGCGCGGACCGCACTATTTTGGTGCGCGGCCGCGCTGGCTAACCTGAAACCCTAGCCCTCAGACTCAGCCACGGGGACCGCACAAAAATGCATCGCGGCCGCGCGGCTCCAGCGCGGACCGCGCGGAAATGACCGCGGCCGCGCTGGTGTCTGCAACACCTGAACCTGCATTTTCTTAAGTCCAAGACCTCTCGGGCCCCATTCAAAACTCACCCGAGCCCTCAGGGCTCCAAACCAAACATGCACACAACCTTAAAAACATCTTACGGACTTACTCGTGCGATCAAATCGCCAAAATAACATCATATACATAGGATCAAGCCTCAAACACATGATTTTCTTTCTTCAACTTTCATAACTCAAACTCTCCATTTTTAGTCCGAAACACGTCATATGACGTCCGTTTTTAGCCAAACTTTACAGATAGTGCTTAACACATATTTAAGACTTGTACCGGGCGTCGGAACCAAAATACGAGCCCGATACCTATATTTTCTAACTCCTTTTCATTTCAAATTTTCATATCAAATTTCAAAAAAACTATTTCTTTCAAAAATTCATTTCTCGGGCTTGGGATCTCAGAATTTGATTCCGGGCACACGCCCAAGTCCCATATTTTTCTACGAACCCTCCGGGACCGTCGAATCACAGGTGCGGGTCTGTTTACCCAAAATGTTGATCGAAGTCAACATTTTTCATATTAATACCAAAATTCATCAAATGTTTCACATAATTCACATATTCTAACATAAAAACTTTTTGGGTACGTGCCCGAACTGCGCACGCCAATCGAGGCAACTAAAGGTGAGGTTTTGAAGGCCTCGGGAGCACGGAACATGGAAGAATTACGGTGATGACCCCTTGGGTCGTCACATTTTGAATGTCCTGAACCCTTCCCCTTATATAACCCAAACTGACCTCCATTCCAGCATGTTAAAACCAATTAAAAACTGACCCCCCATGCTTTCTTATTATAAAATTTTAAAAAGCACTCATTCTATACCCCTTTTCAGATGTAACTCTTTTCGATTTTTTAAAGTCTGAAAGGCCTGTTATTCTCTGCAGACCATTAGTGGATGTTCAAATAATATTTAATTCTAATCAAGCATGGACAAATGAATTGATTAACTCAAACGCATCTGACCACACATGGCTTCCACTAACAGTTTTAAAGCAGTGAATTAAATCCAATTCATCAGTTAAAACAGTTCCTAGACTGATCGATAAATGGTACAGATTGATTCAATCAGAATTGAAGCAATATGAATCAAATTGTCATTAGGTTATTTTAACATTCAAAACTACGAGACTAATCGACGACACTTATTTAACAGACTATCTATTACAACATATACAATCGATAAAAAATAATCGAACTCGAACAGGCGCAGGGGTGATTTCATACTGTAATTACACGCAACAAACGTGCAACGAAAAGAAAACAGACATCAACAGACATCAACAGACAAACATGGAACTTACAACGAAAAGAAAATACCTTAAGAAATTGAAGGTTAGAAGACCCCGTCTTGGACTGTGACTCGGACCTCTTTTGGGGTCGAATGGTCCTTAATCAAGTGTTATCAACAAAGAACACTTCGACTAAGGTCTATTAGACCCCAAACCTCTGCTAATTTGGACAAATTCCTGATTCTTGGATTTCTAGGGTTCTTGGGGCTCAGATTAGTGGTTCGAGTTTTTCTGGTTCGATTCGAACCAAACCAAGCTTGGTTTGGTCACGAGGAGGTCAGGGGAGTAACTAGTATGGATTTGGGGTGGTTTGGCATAGGTTGGGGTTTGGCTCGAATCTTCAAATGAAGATTCGAGACGATGGGGAACATTTGAGACAAGGGAGTAACATATTTGGAACGGGGGTGGTCAGATGGTTTAGGGGTGTTAATCTGGTGACCGACGATGTTGATGCCGCCGGGTTTCAGGCGATGGGGTAAGGTGGCGGCGCTAGGGTTTCATGGGGGAGTCTGTCTCTGAGTTCAAAGAGACGAGAATGGGAGCCGGGGGGGGGGGGTCTGCTTAGGGGGGCGCGGGGTAAAGGATTGGGGTTATATAGTTAGGGGGAAATTTGATCTGGGCCGTTAGATCATTCAAGATCAATGGCCTGGATTGATCAACTTAATGGAAACGACGCCGTATGGATTAAGTGAGACTGGTGGGTCTCTGGGTGAGACGGGTCGGGTTAAGGCGTGGGTATAGAGACGTGATCTTGGCCATTGATCAATCTGAGATCAACGGCGCAGATCAAGTATGATTAAAACGACGCCGTTTGCACGTCTCTGAGATTGGCTGATCTGGACCGGGCAAAAAATAGTGCTTTGGGCCTGATTTTGGGTCCAATTTAAATGGCCCGATTCCGATTTGTCCAATTTTAACTCATTTCTTTCCTTCTTTTAATTCCTTTTTTTAAATACTAATCTACCAAAAATCCTAAAATAAGTTGTAAAACTACAATTATACTAAAAAGACATTAATTGACTCACACAAGATCAAACATTAATTAAACAAAATCACACCATTAAACAATAAAATGACAAAATTACCAAAAATACTATTTTTTGTGATTTTCATTCATTTATAAACCAAATACGATTTAATTAATTCTTAATAGTAGAATAAGATCCTAAATATACACAAAATATTTTGGTATTTTTAATTAATAAAATAAACAATCAAAGACAAAAACTACAAATAACTATCAAAACATGCCCCGCAAATTCTCAAAATTATACACAAAGACACTTTGTTTTATTTTTCGATTTCTTTTGGAGTAATTGTCGTGGAATCAAAAATCACGTGCTCACAGCAGCGAAATAAATATTGGCTGAGTGCCCAGCACCAGGTCAAAACCAAAGTCAATATCCCTGTCCAGTGGCATGCCCGACAAGTCTGCAGGAAACACATCAGGAAAATCCCTCATAACTGGAACAGAATCAATACTAGGAGTCTCTGCACTGACATCCGTCACAAAGGCTATATACGAAAGATAACCCTTCCCAACCATACGCTAGGCCTTCAAGAATGAAATTACCCTACTGGGAACATAATCAGTTAAACCTTACCACTTAATCTGCGACACACCCGGTATAGCCAATGTCACTGTCTTAGCATGACAGTCCAGAATAGCATGACACAGAGATAGCCAATCCATGTGCAAAATAACATCGCATAATAGTAAAAGATCTACTCGGTCTCCAAACCCTCAATAGTCACCACACACGACCGGTACACACAATCTACAACAACAGTATCGCCCACTAGGGTAGATACATGAATAGGTAAAGCAAGAGACTCATGGGGTATATCCAAATAATGAGCAAAGTATGATGAAACATAAGAAAAGGTTGAACCAGGATCAAATAATACAGAGGCATCCCTGTGGCAGACTGAAATAATACCTGTAATAAAAGCATTGGAAGCAATAGTATCGGGTCTAGTTGGAAGTGCATAGAAACGGTCCTCACCGCCACCTGATCGACCTTCCCCTCTAGGGCAACCCCTAGCTGACTGACCTCCACCCCTAGCTGGTTGGACGGGTGGTGGTGAAGTAACTGGTGCTGAAGCCAATGGCTGACCCCACTGCTGAGATGAACCCGCAAGATGACGAGGACACTGCCTCCACATATGACCCATCTCTCCATACTCATAACAACTCCCAGATGCTGGAGAAGGGGACTGAAGGGAACCCCTAGAACCGGTATGACTAGCAGATGAGCCTAACATAGCAGAGCCCTGAACTGATGGAGCACGAGATGAACTCTGAGCTGGAAGGGCACTAAGTGATTACTGGCCCTGATGAGAACTATGATAACCATGACCCGATGATGCCCTATGATAAACTAGGTGAGCTGGATGAGCATGCCTGAATGGACGGCCTCTGCCATGCTGAAATTGACCTCTCGAAGGAGCGCCACTATAACTACCAGATCCTCAAGGGCTCTTGGCCTCCCTCTCCTTTCACTCCTGGCGATGAACGGACTCAATCTCACGAGCAAAGTCTACAACCTCCTCAAAGGTAGCACCAGTCACCCTCTCCCTGGTCATGAGAATACGAAGCTGATAAGTGAGACCATCAACAAACCATCTAATCCTCTCTCTATCTGTCGGAACCAACCAAATTGCATGACGAGCTAACTCAGAGAACGTCATCTCATACTGCATCATTGTCATCTCTCCCTGATGCAAGCACTGAAACTGCCTGCGCAGTTCCCTTCTGCAAGACTGCGGCACATACTTTTCCAAAAAGAGAACAGAGAATTGTTGCTAGGTAAGGCGTGCTGTACCAACAGGCCTACCCCTCTCAAAAGCCTCCCACCAAGTAAAGGCAGTTCCAGAAAACTGATAAGTAGTGAAAGCAACCCCTCTGGTCTCCAGAATACCCAATGTACGAAGCATACTCTAACACTTATCCAAGAAACCCTGGGCATCCTCGTTGTCTGCACCACTAAAGGTCGGAGGCTGAAGTCTACCAAACCTATCCAACCTACGCTGCTTGTCCTTGGGCATGGCAGGAACTACATAGTCCTAAGCAGCTGTAACCGGTTGGGCTGAATGTGCCCCCGGTGTCTGAAATCCCTGCACGACCTGCTCAGGTGTGCGAGCGGCGGGGGTCTGAGTGCCTCCCCCAGCCTCAGAAGTAGCTGCGACTGTAGTAACTCAGACCGCCTGAGCTAGGCCAGTGCAAACTAATAGAATATGAGCCAAGGCCTCCAAAAGACCCGGAATCATAATAGTCACAGCTGGTTCCTGAGCTGGTGCTGCTGAAGCATCCACAACTGGGACTTGATCCTGAACTAGGCGGCTGGTGGATCTGTAGGTGCTGCCCTAGCTGCTGTGCGGGCCACACCTCTGCCCTACCGTGACCACGACCACATCCTTGGCTTCTAGTGGCCATAGTTAGTGGAACTGGTGGTCGTCCATACTAGTCATCAATTTTTAATTTTCTTAAGTTATTAATCTTTAGTACTCTTGAAATTAGGGTTCCACATGGAGAATAGTGTCAGTTTTTACTTTAGTCAAGCTTAGTTTATAGTTTTCCGCAAGTTCAATCTCAAATTTAGGAGACACACTTCCTAGTTTGGATTCATTTAGGAGACGCACTTCCTAGTCTCTAGGTCATTCAGGTTTTTAGCAAACGCATTTGCTAGTCAAAATTTTCTTGGTTTTACTCATAGGAGATGTACATCCTAGTCGAGTCTACAATTTTACTCTTATCATTGCATCATTTATCAGTAGCATGGGTGATTAATAGGTCTGCTAATAACTTACAAATCTTCTTAGTGCAAACTGGGGAAGAAAAGTTTCTTTTGTTTTGTCTGTTTTGCTATAGTAGTAGGCGCCCACCTAGAGAATGAGAGAATTCATTTTAGAGTAACTTAAAATTTCAAGACAGTAGCAGACGCCCACCAGGAGAACGAGGGAAGCCATTTCAGAAGTCAATTCAAGTAAGAAGTAGTGGAAGCTCTCCTCAAAAATGTGAGTCGATAGTCCAAGATAACCAAAAGAATAAGTAAAAAAAACGAGGAAAGATGTGAACTACTCAAGACATGGTTGAAGTCACGAGCATTGCATGTTCGGGCTTGATCCGAAGAAACCATGAAAGAATGAATCAACACCTACAGCTAGCAAGCATCAAGCTTCCAATAAAAAGTCCGCATGAAGTACCATTCAAGACTCGATATCAAGCTTCAAAAGGCTTATAGATAGGAATTTTGTATCTCATAGCTGATAGGATTGTTTTGTTCTTTTCATTTTTGATTTTGATATAATAACAGGACCGCGGACCGGAACCTCGATGGAACCTCACTTGACTCTCTCATCCTCTCCATACACTACATCACTTCATCCACTTCTGAACTACACGTGGCATGATTCCTTTATAGCCAAGGATATGTAGGCAGCTCAGATAATAGGGCTCAGTCACATTATCATTTTTTTAGTTTTTTGGTCTCTCTAAATAAGGGTCGGGTCGAAAAACCTGTCTCGTCATTCTTTGTCTGAAAACCTTTCATGTTTCTAGTCAAAGAGGGGCAGCTATAGACATGAAATTTTTGACACTCCCCAAGATTTTATACATTTTAGCGTTTAACTAATTAGTTTAGGTTTAATATCGCTATTTCAACTAGTTTTGACTCTTTTACTTTACTCTATCATAAAAAAAAATTACAAAAAATATTTTTTCTTATTTAGCTAATTGATCTTTTATTTAGTTACTTTTAGTTTACCTACCTTTCATAAAATTAAAAAATTATACAAAAATTGTTTCACTTTTGGTATTTAGTTTTATTTTAGTAGTTTATTTTAATTAAGAGTGATTTCTATATTTTATAAATACATTATACTTTTTAGAATAAGATTTGGGATTTTAGCTGAAAGAGTTTGAACAACCCCAAAACTAGTCTCATTTTTGAATTTTATAAGCAATTTTGGACTTAGACCGATTTGCCTAGCCCACTACCCAAAAACTGTCACGACCCTAAACCTGAACCTGGTCATGATGGTGTCTCTTATGAAGACAAGGCCAGCCGATACATTCCCAATTCATTTTAAGCAGTTAAGGTAATGCAAGTAAGTCTTAAACGTAATAGATATCCCAAATAGATGAGGTGAAATAGTAAAGTTGGGGAAACTAAAACCAACACAACACGATATCGGGGTGTCACATGTCATGAGCATCTATCAATTTAATACAAGTCTGAAGAGTCTACAAAGCTACTACAGAATCACTAATAAGGGAAAGGAAATGAGATGAAAGGGGAGAAGCACGGGGCTGTGGACGCCGAATAGCTACCTCGTGGACTCCGAAATCTACCGGGAGCTCTCAACACTCGCAAGCAGGATCAACAATGCCGGAATCTGCACACGGGGTGCAGAGAGTAAAGTGAGTACTCTAACTCAGTGAGTAATAATCATAAATAAAAGTTGAGAAGTAAGAAATCATGTAAGGCACATAACAGGCTATAAGCAAGTAGTAAAAGCCAGTAAAATAGTGAAGCAGCAAAGGTGTGTAAAATTACTGAGTCAGGTTTAAATTTCATAAAATACCTTTTAACAATTAAGCAAATAAATGACAGGCAATTAGGAAAGATAAACACCTAAAGGATTGCCCCGCAGGCATGATGTCAACAAATCCGCCCCCGGGTAATATATCAGAAATAATACCAGCCCCTCGGGCTATATCTCACATCACAATGGGAACTCGCGCTCACTGGGGGTGTGCAAACTCCTGGAGGGGCCCCTTACGGACCAAGCGCAATATCAAGCCATCTCGTGGCATCATCACTAGGCCCTCGACCTCATATCAACAAGCCACCTCGTGGCATATAAATCTTAGGCCCTCGACCTCATAATCATAATCACGTGTTTCCTCACAACATAGGCCCTCGACCTTACTCAGTCAGAATCTCAAAAGCTACTCGGGCAACAGTTAAACATGATGCTCAGCCCAAAATATCATTTGAAATATCATTTAAAGTGTTAAAGCAGAGTAAACATGGCTGAGCTATGAAAACAGTAGAATATAGCATGACTGAGTTCAAGTACAAAGTCAAAACAATGAGGAAATATCAATACAAAATCTCCTAAGGGTTCAAATAGTTGGCACGAGGCCCAAATATGGAATTCATCCCAAAACATGATGATAGCAAACAGTTTTCAGTCAAATATGTGGTAAAACAATCATTCAGGATGGACTAAGTCACCATCCTCAATAGTGCAAAACCCCACGCTCATCATCTAGCATGTGCATCACCTCAATATAGCACATTGATGTGCAATCCGGGGTTTCATACCCTCAGAACAATATTTACAATCATTACTCACCTCAAACCGGTGCAAACTCTAGCCCGCGACACCTTTACCCCTCAAATCAGCCTCCACTCATGTCGAATCTATCCAAAATTAGAATCACGACGTCAAAATATGCTAAGGGAACGAAGCGAAAATAATCAAATTACAACATAAATCTCGAAATTACCAAAATCCGATCCCCGGGTCCACGTCTTGGAATTCAATAAAATTCATATCAATAGATTCCTCATCTCCCCACGAGTTCATATACATCAAAAGTACCAAAATCAGACCACAAATGGCCTCTCAAATCCTCAAGTCTAGGTCTCCATTACCAAGCCCTAGTTTTTCCCAATTTTAACACTTAAATTCCATTAATTACAGCTCTAATCCGTAAAATAATACCATAGAAATAAGTTTTAGGTCCAAAATCCTTACCTCAATGAAGTTCCCTTGAAATCCTTCTTCAAATTGCCCAAAAAACTCCAAACACTGACTCCAAAATCTGCGACCCCCTCTACCACTTCTGCGTTACCACTTTTGCAGTTTAAGACGCCGCTTCTGCGGCTTTCACTTAAGTCCTCATTTTTGCATCTCTGATTCACTATCCGCACTTGCGCCATCACAGGTGCGGTTCTCCAACTGCTTCTACAGTTTCTACGTCCCTTACCTTCTTCTTCTTTTGCGACTCCAAGCTCACTTCTGCGAGACCGCACCTGCGATCCCCTAGCCGAAGGTGCGGTTATGACAGCAATTCCACACTTCAGCTGCCAAACCAAATTTCCAAACTTTGCGTCAACCATCCGAAATCAGCTTGAGGCCCCCGGGACCTCAACCAAAAGCACAAACACATCATGTACTACCATCCCAACTTATACCAATCTTCAAAACACCTCAAACAAAATCGAATCAACCAAAACACATCGGATTCAAGCCTAAGTTTCCAAAAATCTTCTGAATTATGCTTTCGATTAAAAAGTATACCAAACCACGTCTGAATGACCTAAAATTTTGCACACACATTCCAAACGACTCAATGGAACTACTGCAACTCTCGAAATTCCATTTCGACCCCTATATCAAAATCTCACCTATCAACCGGAAATTGCCAAAAATCCAATTTCGTAAATTCAAGCCTAAATCTACTCTGCACCTCCAAAACACATTCCGATTACGCTCCTAAGTCCAAAATCACCTCCCGAAACTATCCGAACCATCAAAACTTACATTCGAGCCCTCTAACACATAAGTCAACATCTAGTTGACTTTTCGAACTTAAGCTTCCTCAAAAGAGACTAAGTGACTCAAACCTTATCAAATCCTTTCTGAACCCTAGCCAACCAACCCGATCACTCATAGAACCGATAAACAAAGTAATAAGAAGTAGAAATGGGGGAAATTGAGCGGTAACTCATGAGACGACTGGCCGGGTCGTTACAAAAACTCAATATCCCCTCATCTCTAAAATAGACCCTAATTCTGTATCTTTAAAAGTTGTCTTTCCCAAAACCTAGAATCCAGCCCCTATGGAACCCTAGCTACCACCACTCACCTTTCCCCTCGTCTTCTCCATTCCCTCTTCCTCTTCATTCCCTCCGTCGCACCAGAACTATCCTATTTACAAAATTGATGCTGAAATTAAAAGACCATTTCTGAGATTTAGACCAAAGGTTTCGAAAAAAAAACTAAGGGATATGAGAATCAAAAGTAATTTTTTGAAATTACTCTTCTATTGTTGGGTTTTATTCCACACTTTGGTGTTTTAAGGAGAAGTCTGATTCAAATCGACGTTCGATTTTCGCTGTCGTTGCTATTGCTGTTTTGCTGGGCTTCAACGTTCTCTTATCTTGCTTTCATTTGGTTTTAAGAATTGGTTTGGCGCGCAACCAGGTACTCTTTCTTGAATTTGAATCACTGTTGTGTAAGAATGATCTAATTCCTTTGGTTTTCAATAAAATCTGATTCACTTTCATATGATGAACTTCTCTTGATAAGACTGTTGTTGGTGGATTTAAATTCAAATTTGCGGATAGATTTGTCATTTCATGATGGCCTATTTTGGATTGCTAAGCTTACTTGCATCCTCTGTTAACCATATTCAAGTTGTTTAGTGAAATGCTTTTCATGGAACTTAAGATTTGAAATGATGTGCTGTATCGTGTCTTTTCATCCCATATTTCCTGATGGGGAGTTTTTAATATTGCCCTTGTCTTTTCTTGATTAAGAAATATTTTTATAGTAATACTGCCTTTTGAAGTTGAAGAGGCAAGTTTTCAGTTTTAAGTAATTTGGTGTAGACCTTAGGATCTGCCACGTTGGGAGGCTAATAGGATTGGGGTGATAGGAAACTCTTAATGCTTTTTCGTTAGTTTCATTCACTGTTCTTAGTAGATTTGCCATAGTTTTCAATAGTTGTCATTCTCCTTTAAATGTGCGTAACACTTATCTGTTTAGATGCTTTTGTTTGGTTTATTGGATGGATGTTTGATGCACCTACGAGTTGCGGGAGGTGAATTTTAAATGAACAGAAGATAAAAGAACAGGACCATGAATTGAATTTTTCTTCTATTTAGTTTCCTTTTATTTACTTATTTTGTTATACTATTCGTTAGTAGCATGTTTAGGCTAACCACACCCAGGTAGGCAATCGTTAGGATTTTCGACATTCGCGTGACATAATTATGGGTTTCAAAATTAAGATTGAAGTATGCGTTCGCGCAACTTTGGGCAAAAAAATCTTAATAATAAAAAAATGCTATTAATTGTGTAAACGTTTGCGTGAGACGAGTACGTTTTTTAAAAATGAATATTCGTAGGAAATGCTTTAGGCACGGTTTAATCTATCATCGTGCTTGTGTACATGTTCGCGTGACATAATTACGATCTTTTCCAAAATAAATCAAGATATGTGTTCGCGTAACTTTGGCCAAACTTTTTCGTATTAATAATAAAGTGTTGTTAATTGTGTACACGTACGCATGGCATGATTTTTGATATGCCAAACAAAAAGAGTACACGTTTGCGTGACTCGTTTCAAGATAATTTCATAATCACGAATCATCAAATAATTTAAAAGCGGTAAAAGGTAAAATGTATGTAGGCTCTAAAATACGTAATTAAGCAATATAATTAAACCCGGTATGATTTAAGCGATTGTGCTGAAACCACAGAATCCGAAAATTTCTAACACCTTCTCCCGGGT
This sequence comes from Nicotiana tabacum, assembly GCF_000715075.1. Lineage (NCBI taxonomy): Eukaryota > Viridiplantae > Streptophyta > Magnoliopsida > Solanales > Solanaceae > Nicotiana > Nicotiana tabacum. Next base: position 6,169,799 of record NC_134084.1, on the reverse strand, counting down.
TAACTGAATTCCTTACCTAGTCTTTCTGGTTTCGCAAACTTTAAAAGAAGTCAAATTTTCCTCGATTTGAGATTTTAAAAATAAACCGGTGACTTGGGACATCATAAATTATTCCAAGTGGCGATTCTAAATAAATGAAAAATCTCATTTCGATTATTGTCACTTTAATTGGAAAAACTCCCTTTTGCTCCTTCTAGAAAAAGGAGGTGTGACACACACGCTACAATGATGAACAGTGCTACAGTCAACTTTCCAGAGAAGTCTTTTTACCTACGTTACTTGCATCATTACATGTGATTTCACACAAGTATGTATGCATTCAAGGGAGGTAAGAAATAACTTGAACACTTATAGATCAGACAGAAGCTCACTCATGTGACTATACAGCTAGCAAGTTTCAAGTGCCTCAAGAACAAAGAACAAAGCAACTATGGACCAGTTCCCACATTGAGTTATTGTGTGTCCATTTAGTTGAGTTGTAACTTTATAATAGTTCTTCTAATTGTAATTCCTATCTAGCTTATTTAGAAGCATTGTATAGGAACCCATTTTTAAACCTTAAAGCTACGTGTTTAAGTCTTGGCAAAAGTTAGTCAAGTTTCAAAGACTTTGTAATAGAGTCATTGAAAAGTGGCTTGTAATAGGTGCGTTACAAGTTAGTGAGGGATTAAGAGTTTAATTCCTTGGTTTCATAGGTTCTAATTTGAATGTTATGCAGTAGTGAAGTTGAAATCCTACAAGGGTAGGTCGTGATTTTAATCCCGTTGAGTTGGAAATTTTCCACGTAAAATTTCTTCTGCTATTTAATTTCTACTTTGTGTGTGTACTATCAAACCTGATAAAGAACCTGGTTCTCTATAGAAGTTGGTAGACACTTACATTCTATCAGTATTTTATTTCCATCGGAAGAAAGACAATCGGACTATAAATGTTTAGGTTTGGGTTGATGTAGAAATGAGACTTGGTATTTTCGAGCGTGGTGGAATTTTTATTTGTGATTTGGTGTCGTCATCCATGTTGAATGTGTTAAGGTTCGCCGATGTCATGGTCTTCATCAATTTGCCATCAGGGCAGAGTAGTGTAAGATGGTGTCGGGGAAGCGATTGTAAGAGATAGCAGAGTGTAGCAATTCAAGAATTTAAATGGGTATTTAGAATATAGATGACTCGAGGAAGATGATCTTTGGAGGGGTTTAAAGTTGGTAATGATCTATTAGTTTAAGTGCTACGGAGATGGATTTTGACTTAAGGTAACAACTGTGCAACGAAGGATGATGAAGGACATGTGGAAGGTATCTTGCGGTGGATAAACTTCTAGAAGGCCAAGTGTGATAAATAGGAGTCGAGTAGTTACTCAGAGGAGTGATTTGGACCAAAGTGGGAGAGTGGCAGAGTAGCATATAGGTTCGGTGGTAGGATGACTACACGTCTTGAGAAAGTTTAGAGTGATTTGGGATTCACAGTGGATAGTGACTAGGTCTACAAACTAATTTTGAATATTGACTACTATACTAAGGATGATTGGATGTGACAGGAGGGAGTTGCTTAATATGAAGAGGGGTGCAACATGACTTTGGACTAGAATGTATCGATGCACCTTTAATTGATGTCAACGGAGAGTGGACGGACTTGTACAGCTGGTGAATGAGCATGGGCTCAGGATGGTTTATTGGTTTCACAGTAATTATACTTGGTGCGGCATTATTGGAAGATATCGGTATGGAATTTCCATAGGTGGGTTACCTCCTATGAGCAGGTTAACGGTGGCGTGGTATTGACAAAGCTTCTGCAAAGAATTCTACTAATCATTCGATAAGATGTCGAACATATGAATGTGGCTAGTGATTCAGAGCGTTCATGAAATGGCTAACATGGAAATTTCGAGGAATTTGGGGGGTCGGTTAACGAGGTCCTGTTAGTGAGGAAGAAGGAATCTTAGTAGGTTCCGAGGTTATGTAATGGTAACTTCAAACTAAGTGGGAGATCCCACCGCCTACGATTGGATTGCATGGTTGTCTAATTTTGAGGTTTCTGGTTATCAACATATTAGTGGGTTATTACGACTAAGGAAAGAGAACATCACTGGTAATTTGTGCAACCTATTTGAGGAATGTCTGCTATAATTGGCCTTATCAATTCATGTTCAGGCTTTGGGAAGACTCAGGATTTATGGTTTGTGTAGAGGTGAGTAACAAGGAAGGTGATTAGGTCGGGTGCTCTTTGAGAGGGTGTTTATGTGCTAGAAGAGCCTTGGAGTTGATTATATTCGGGACCAAGCCAGAGTGGACGACTCTCAACAACGGTCCTAGTGAATTCAAAGATTAAAGTGTGGTGCCTACGAATTTCGAATCCGTAGTATGGTTAAGATAATGTGGTCTCATGAAATAAGGTCGCTCGGGATGAGTGCAAATTTGGTTTCTTTATGTTTTGAATGGAGCATTTATTATTCCTAAGGCAAGTCCAGAGTAAGTTTGAAGAAGTCGAATTGCTTAGCAATGGCTGAATTGGCATAATGGCGGCAATGATCAGTTCCTTCAATGTGTCAAGATATACCTGTGCTTTTGTGGCAGTACGTGTGAGGCTTGGTGGCCCTCGTAATTAATTTTATATGGAAGCATTCGAGTATTATGGCCTATTATGTGTATATGCATCCCGGAAGATTTATAGTAGTTTAGACCACTTGAGGTTGGTATTTTCTACGGTTATGGGAATTCAATCGCGTGTTGTAATGGTTTTCATGAAATGAGTTAAGTGAAAGGTTTCTATATGATTAAGTGTGTACCCTATTAGCGGTTCAGGAGTTATGATAAAATTCTTGTACTCTTGTATATTGGCATGATTAGGTGCAGTGGGTAGCATGGGAATTGGAAGTTGAGGATCAAGGTTTGGTTTGGTGTTGACAAAAATGTTACAAGCTCTGATGAGGGGGAAAGGATTCAGATGGTTAGAGTAAGCTGGTATTGTCTTTAGAGTCACCTAAGATTGATGTCATGTTTAAGAGGCCTTGCGTACGGATTTGCGGGTCCTTGATATTTCTTTACACCATTAGTGTGGTCGGTGGTATAGATGTGCAGACTTGTTTGCGGAAGGGCATGGAGCGTGTCCCATGGGAAGATTTCATAAGTGTAGCCTTTATTCACTTGATTGATTGAAGATAGAAATCAAGTATGTAGATTGTGGTACTACTGCTAATGTGAGAGTTTAGGCCTGGAAGGCATTCAATTCATTTGGTTGTGAACTGAGGATGTTTGTTTCGGATTTGAAAGTTACTCTTGTGTGTCATGGGTAAAAGGGTTACCGTAGATCTTTGAAAGGTTTAGCCCAGTGCGGCACGGTCAGAATCGGCTTGAGGTCCGTTGATGGATCTAATTATGAATGTGGGCTCTATATCAGGCTGAATGTCTTCGTTTCAGCATAGCATTGTTTACAGAGGAGTCATTGGCCTTGGATGTTACTTCTATCATCAGCTATTTCATATAATACTCTATTTTACCGTGTGGGTTGTGAGGTGGTTTGATTATTCGCACTCGTATCTAGATCTTGTGTAGTTTATTATGCTATATGAGCAAGATGGCTCTCAAGAAGCAGGCCATTTATTGCACCTTAGTTGTGCTTGAGTTTTGTAGCTTATGGCGCTATCCGTTTCCCCAGGATTTTCATTATGCACTTCGCGTGCTTGTGGTTGCTATTCGGGTTTTTCAGGTATGAGCATTTTAGCTCGATAAGTATTTCCTTATAGATTATTATGTGTGTACCGGGTGCCACGCCGCCACGAGTATGTTGTTTTGATCGGGTGGTATGCCGCCACAAGTAACATGGTTGGATCGGGTTGCACACCACAATGGTATTATGTGTGGATCGGGTTGCACTCCGCAACATTGTGATGTTGAGTATAGTTTCCCATATTTAACATGGTTGGATCGGGTTGCACGCCACAATGGTATTATGTCTGGATCGGGTTGCACTCCGCAACATTGTGATGTTGAGTATAGTTTCCCATATTTATTCGTTTGTGCTTTTCTTCTCATTTTCTGAGGAAGATTCATAACATCTTCTCGGTTGTTTAAATTAGTTATGTGGGTTGAGCAATTCTTTCCAGAGTTTGTTTCCTTATGTATCACATTTGAGTTTGTAGTTGGTTGACACATTGTGACATCATATGAGACTTTTGGTAGTGTCTGGGGTGGCTTATTCCCTGAGCAGCTTGTACTAGGTAAGACAAGATTATTGGACTAGGGATCAGTGCGATCAGATTCATATGAGGCACATTAAAGAGTAAATATCGATATTCAGTCCAGAATGAGGTAACGGTTCTCGTCGGGAGGAGAGACTCCATGAATTGTGATTTGGTAGGTGGTTATGAGTTTTTACACATCTATTTTGTCATGACAGTATTGCGGGAGATGAAACGAGACTTATATGCTTTATGAGGTGTGTTGTGGGCATCAGATTCATGGGATTTTGACTATTGTTGTCAAATAATGTTATTATGGTGATGTGAATAACGCAGTGCATGGTGTGAATTCGGTAAAAGTATACAATCATGTATTGGTACCTTGTGTAATGATTGATACGATGTTCGTATGTTGGGAACATACCTGGTAGAGAATTTCATATGTTGGAATTTGGTTCCAAGGCTACCTTGACTAAATAAAAGAGAGAATATTTAGATTTGCTCGAGATAATGTACTCAACTGGGTTGTGATAGCATGGGTAGGTGCCTGAGGTGTTAAATAGTAATTTCAAACAACTCTAGAGCAGTTCTTAGCACGTTCAAGGACAGACGTATGTTTAAGTGAGAGAATGTAACGACCCGACATGTTGTTTTGAGCTCTAACGCGTCGTTCCGCGGTTTAAGGCCATGAAAAGCTTCACTTCAGGTATTATCACTTGTACACGTGGTCAGAATTAAAATTCAGAAAGTTCGAAGTGGATTTGGAAAGGGAATTCTGATTTTGGAAGCTTTAAGTTGGAAGAATCTGACTAAGGGTTGATTTTGAGTAAACAACCTCGGAATCGAGATTTGAAGGTTTCAACAGGTTTGTATGATAATTTTGGACTTGGGCATGTGTCCAGATCGGTTTTTAGATGGCCCGGGAGCATTTCAGCACCTATTGTGGAAGGTTGGCACTTTGAAAGAATTTCATAAATTTTGGTTGAACTGCAATTCAATGTTATTGATGTCCGTTTAGGATTTCGAGTCTGGGAATAGCTCCATATGGTTATTCTAGTATTAGGAGCGCGTCCGGAAGTAGATTTGGATGTTTGTAGGTCATTTTGGGGTCATTTGGTGAAAGTTAGAAATTTGAAGGTTTTTGAGAAGTTTGACTGGAAGTTGACCTTGTGATATCGGGGTTCGGATTCTGATTTCAAAAGTTGGAGTAGGTTCGTAATGTCGAATGTGACTTGTGTGCAAATTTTGAGCTCAATCGAACGTGATTTGATAGGTTTCGGCATCGAATGTAGATGTTTGAAGTTCTTTCATTAAGCTTGAATTAGGGTGCAATTCATGATTTCGACGTTGTTTGATGTGATATGAGGCCCCGAGCGAGTTCGTATCATGTTTTGGGACATTTTGGTATCATTGGTTAAGGTCCCGAGGGCAAACAAACTTTGCAGAACCCTTTCACCTAATCGATTATGGTAAAGTCAGCAATGGATTTGGCGGATCATACACCTTACGCTAGGATTTGGGAAGGATATTTACGAGACTGAGGTGAGTTTTAAGAGAAAGATGGGGGCGGTTTAATCAAGTTTCAAGAAAGTCAAACAATTCATCATTTGGACATGTGTACATAAATTTATGATCGATTGAATGAAGGATGGTAAGCAGGTTTTTGGCTTGAAAATTTTGAGACAAGTCGCATCTCACGCCCGAAACAACTGAGGGTTTATAAAACGGGGTTCTTGCCATTTTTACTCATTTTTGAGTTTATGGAGCTCGGTTTAGGCGATTTTTGGGCGATTTTCATGGGAAAACATTGGGATAAGTGTTCCTTATCCTATATTGATTATATTTCATGATTCCATATTCATTTACATCATAAATCCATGAATTTATGGAAGAAAAAACAGATTTTTATAAAATCTTCCAAAAATGTAAAATGAAGATTTGAAGGTCAATCCGATGTTGGAATTTGATAATTTTTGTATATGAGTTTCTACTGAAAACACTTATGAAGCAGTAAGTAAAACAGACACGGGATTTTTACGTGGAAACATCCCACTCAAGGGGACAAAAACCATGACCTACCCTTGTAGGCTTTCAACTTCACTAACTTGTAATCTCACTATTACAAGCCACTTTTTAATGACTCTATTACAAAGACTTCAACTTAACTAACTTGTAATACTCTTACCACAAGCCACTTTGTCACTCTCTAGTTACAAAGACTTTAACTTATGACTAACTCTAGTCACAACACAAACTTAGAGGGTTTGTGATATTTGGGTTTCCTAAAACACAACTTCTAAGAAAGCAAGATAGGAGTTACAATAAAGAACAAATAACAAGATTACAACTCAGCTACGGATACACATAGACTCATTGTGAAACTGATCGTTTAGTGGAGTTGTCTTCTTGTTCTTGACACACTTGTGACTTTAATGCTGGATGAACACTTTTCTGGTTGAGAGAATATCACTAAATGCTCGAATGAATGTCTTGTGCCTTGCACCAGGTTGTTATACTACCAAAGACATCACAATGGTGATGTCAATTCTTGGTACATGCTTTTTCCCAATGAGAAGTGATTATTGCATTGTCTGTTGCATTGTCGCGTGTACAATTGCAGACAGACACTTTCTGCAGTTGCGTTCTAGCTGTATAGTTGACTTGTACTTCTGTTAGAGAACACCAAGGGCTCAGGTCCCTGTTGTGTTCCTCTTTGGAGCAGTTCATTTGCTGGAGATCAAACTGGACTTCATTCATTTGAGATATGTACCAAGTAAGTCAGGTTCTCTATCTAGTTCATAACATAAGTTTGGTAGATCATCCAAATATAAGAAGCACAAGACAAAGACATTGAAAACCCATCAATTTCTCCCTTTTTGATGATGACAAACTTAGGCATTGATAGTATCTATTTAGAGAAGTAATAACCAGATAAGGTACCAGGAACTTCACAAGTTCCCCCTGACCTTTTGCTTTGATTCCCCCTTAATCAGATCCCCTGTTTTTGCATCAATTTTTTACAAGTTCCCCTTGACATTTTGCTTTTGATCCCTCGTTTCACAATACTTACACATACTATCATAGTGCATACACTACTCACTACTATCTATCTCCCCCCTTTTGGCATCATAAAAAATACACAAGCAGGCAAAAAGCATAAAAAAGTCTAACATAGCCAACTCATGCCACATATGTATGCATAATATGACAGAAAAGAGAAGCCAAAGGAAAACAGCATTGTACAGGCAAAAAGAGGAGTTGTTTCTTTGATATCAACAATGGAATGAGAAAAACAGAAGCATTAATGGTGAGATCCAGCATGCCATCAACAAAATGACAAACAAAAATAGAAACAATATCCACAAAACATCATAACAGAAGACATCGGTCACTAGGGGGTATCTAAGAGGCACTAGAATAGGAAGACTAGGAGTGAGAAGTAGCAAGGGTTTTGAGAACTAGATCCAGTTGGGCATTTGCAAACAGCTGCTCTTCAAGCAGTTTTGCATGATGCTTATCATTTTCCTTTGTTAGTCGGGTAACTTCTTCATTAACGGAACCGGGTCCTTTAACCACTTGACTGAGCTGAGTTTCTAGTATGGCATTCTAAACCCTCAATCTTCTGATCTCTTCAGAAGTAGCATTTTGAGCATTGATCAACTGATAAATGGTCGAGATGTTTCCACCAACATTTTCTATGCACACATTATTCTAGAGTGGTTTTAGAGAATGTTTGCTTGCGTGTACCTACTCTAGGATTACCCAAAGGGACCTTGTAAAATTTAAACACTTGAGAGAGGATAAAGCCATATGGTAGTCCATGATTTCCTCCTTTAAAGTTTGCTACCTTTGCATATGATCTATCATGATTGCTGGCAGATTGATTGGGAAAAACTCATCAAGTGCCTCCATTAAGACCATATTAGACTTTGTAGCAATAGACCGCCTCCAAGAACGAGGTAAAAGCACCTTGTTAACTAGCTCAAAGAGAAGCTGATACTCAGGGAGTAATACCTTCTTATGCACCTGTTCCCCCTGCTGAATAGCTTGCTCTTTCACGATAGCTCTCCTAAAGTTGACACCAAAAATACCTTGACGGAGGACATTCCTTCACATGGAATTTGGAGAACCTTCCCTAATGGTGAAGCATCAAGTACAATGTCTACTCCATTTACTAGAACACAGATTTGATCACCCTCAACAGTGAAGAGAGATGCGTAGAAACTTTGTACCACATCTTCGTACACCAAAGGCATGTTCCATTGAAACAAGTGCTCCTATTGCTGAAATTCAACTATCTCCAGAATTTGCCTCATACCAGCCATCTTTGAAATTGCTGGATCTAACGTACGATCCCATAAGAATTTTGGAGTTCTTAATCTCTCCTACCAAAGACCATTGTCACTAGGTATGGTTTTCAGAAAACCAGGTTCCCCTACAGTTGCCCATTTTTGTTTTCTAGATCCATTAACAGCCTTCCCTTTTTGGATTACCAGCCCCACAGTATCTCCTTCAGACATAACTTGCTCAACTACACTCTTCTTAGACTTAGCTTCATCGGAAGCTCCATCCACAGGCTTCTTGATTTTTATAGGTCATTCTACTAAGGAACTGAGTTCCTTTAGAGCATCTTTGTCAACCTCGTCTATTGGAATACTTTTGTCAGTCACAAATTTCCCTTGTTTCATTAACCTCTTCTTCCTTGTCTTGAAACCCCTCTTACTTTTCTGCAAGGTAGATTCATAGCCCTCTTTCTGCTGCAACCAGATAGTGGGTGACTTGGAAGAGTATACTAAGGGCTTATCATAATCAAGAGGTTCAAGAGTAGGTTTACCTGGTAGAGAATCAAGTTCTCCAACAGGTTTTCTTGGGACAGTTTCATGGGTTAAAGACTCGAAGAGTACTATGGTTATTTCATCGCCTAGGAATGGAGTTTTTTCCCCCTGATACTCAGACAAGAGATATGCTCCTTCATTCATCAGACTCTCAGTAGTGATAGCTATGATGTTATGCCCTGTTTCCTTTTCTGGTGACTTTGTGAGAGCCAGTGAGTCCAAAATGGAGGAGTTCAGATACTGATTAGGATCATCCTCAAAAACCTATGACACTTGAGAGGTAACACATCCTGAGTGTTCTTTGATAAGATTAGAGGAATAAGGAGACATGGGGTTTTCAATACATGGAAGGGAAACATGGTTTGATAGAATAGGAAAAACTATAGGAAATGAGGAGGAAATAATTATGGGTGCAGTAGTATTGGAAGGAGTGGAAGAGTTAATTTCTGGAGATGACTTTGAGGATGTAGGGAAGTAGGTGTGGTTTTGAAGGTAGGGGAAGGAAGAGATCATTCGATTTGCATTATAGGAGGATTTGATAGGGAAGTTGAGTGACAAAGAGATGAATAGAGGATCACAGAGATACCAAAGAGATGAAGGTTCATGACTTGCTATGAGAGAGAAAAAAAGTTTTATGGGAAGAAGGGATAATGATGAGAAGAGATAGAAACACGTTCTGAACAGCCCTGAAAACGGCAATAGGTTTGTGGGAAAACATTATCCTGTAGAAGGGATGAAGGGATTTGAAAGACAAGACCTGACATGCAGATTTTGAAAAGTCGGATGATGTGGAAGTTGAAATAATTTTTTAACCCTTTTTGAGAGAGCATTCAAAACAACACATTACTACTAACCTGAGGTACATGAACCTGATGCCCAAACAGTTTTTGAAAAATATTTTAGCATCGTTTCTTTCTCAATTCATAATTGTGCCTTTAGCTTCTATGATATTCATGTGTGTTTACCTGCAACGGTATCTATGTGAGTTAGGCTTGGCTAGAAAACCTTTTATCTCATTTTACCTGAAGGTAGTTTTCATAGTCAACTGATGGAGAATCAGGTTCTCAATTTGATTTCAATACCCCTAGCTTCACTAAGTTTGCTGACTTTTGCACCAAGGCATGAGACATGATCATAGATAGTGGCAATTCCAAAAGTGTTTTTTCTTGCACTACATCTCCAACTGTTTCTTCAGCTTTAGTGGTAGTAATTGAAGTGCCAGTTTCCTCTTAAGAATTGGAAGAGAATGTTGCATTGTCTTCACCTGTCTCCTTCATCTGACTTATCATATCAGTTTTCCCATTTGAAACATCATATATTTCCCAGGGATAGAAAGTAGTTCATTATCTTGATCGCTATTGTTTCCTTCCTTGTTAGAAGAAGGAGTCTAGTTGTATAGCTCATGACCACTTTCTTCCACATATTGTGCTCTTTTGTTGCAGACTTTGTAGATTTTTTTTTGTATTAGACTTCCCAAGATGGTCATTTTTTTTGTTGATATCATAGCATTCACATCCAAAGATTTTTAGAAGAGTTATCCTTGATTATATTTCGTTGAGCAGTTCTTGGGGATTTTAGGAGGGACCTGATCATATACCTGTTTGCCAAGTAGTAAGCAATGTCTGTTGCTTCTACCTAGAATTCCTTGGAAATTCATCTATTGATGAGCATTGTCCATTTCATCCAGAGTTTTGTTCTTCATTTCAACAACACCATTTAGCCATGGAGTCCTTGGTGCTGATAAATTGTGAGTGATCCCTTTTTCGTTACTAGACCCATCAAGTCTTGGCATTAACATATTCTATCATGTGGTCAGATCTGATATGTGCTTCCTTCAGCTCCGTCTCCACTTGGATCTTCCTAACAAGTGTCACACATACTTAAAAAGTCTCTTTCTTTCCTCTAACAAGCAGTGTCTAGGTGGATTTTGAATTTTGCAGCCCACAAACCAGGTTCATATGAGTTAGTTTATTTAGAAGAGAGAGCCTTGAGTGTTCCAATCCTTTATGCCAAAGTTTAGCATTATTGTCAACAGCCTTTAAGCAGCTCATATCACCAGTTTATAGGGATTTAGGGTCAGCGAAGTAGATGTTCTTGTTCTTTTGGCGACTACGGTCACTTCACCAGTTACCAGATTGGTAACTGTGCGCATTTTTTATAAGAACTCCACTTTGCTCCCTTTAACACAGATTTGATACACAGACTTTCCATCTTCTCAACACTAAGAATGTACCCCCCTTTCTTTTTCCTTTTTTATACATATACAAGATACATTCTCTTTTCTGCAGGGCTTTTAGTGAGAGACAGTCCATGTTGTTTTTAGCATCCACTGTTCGTGAACTATTGCAGTCCATTTCTTCTCACTATTCCCTGCACATATAAATCATGGGTTAGATTTACGAACCCAAACTAGTTTGGATCCCTTGTTATGAGAAAAGGGATGGATGAGGGCTTTTCTAGTCCATGCAGGCAATATTCGTTTCTTGCGAGAGGTACCTGGTCCCTCTTTAGTAGTCACTTTTTCAGTAAACCCTTTATTTTTCTGAACTGATTGAACCCTTGCCTAGAAGTTTTCTTTGAAGTGCTCATTGTTCCCATAATGGGTACACAACCAGTTATAAGGAACAACGACATACTTGATGAGAGGGTTGTAGGGAGTTTTATCCTTTTAGAACCCGATTCCCTGTCTCTTTCCATTATTGTTGAAGTATATGGCAGTGACAGAATCTGAGGACCAGGTCCACTTCAGAGATTTTTCAAGATCAATTTTTACTTTCTCTAATTCAGCTTGAAGTTGCCTATTTTTCTCAAGTTCACCACATAAACTAGTTTTCACATCATTTAATTCCTTCTCACGATTGATGTGTGTCTCACTAGCTACTTCTTTCCCTTTCCAAAGATTCACAGTCCTATGTTCTTAATTGAGTCCCTCAATGGTTTCCTCTAGGTAAGTGATTATTACCAAAAAGGCATCCCTCTCTTGCTCTGTAGCTACAATTTTCTCTTCTATAGTGTATTTATCATTGCTAAGACCTTCTATGGTTTCCTTCAAATCAACTACCACTACCACAAGGTCGTCTCCTCATTTTCTACACTTCTTTTTCCTTTTCAAGATTAGCTATGGTCTCATTCTGGTCCACTACATAGACCACCAAATCATCTCTAGATTGTTCAGCTTCTCCTAGTTCTATGGTCAGGAATTTCCTTATCATTATCAAGGATATAATATGCATCAATTAGAACATTTGCTAATGACCTTAACTTCTTAGAAGAGTAGGATTTCAGATTTCTCTGAACATCCCTGAAATTTACCTCATCATTTTCATCCTCTTCATCATCGTCAGACTGAGCCATTAGCACAAACAATGAGTCTATTTTGTTGCTTTAGTTTCCACTGCCATCATGGAGCTGTTTTCTGCATCCTACTCCCCTTCTGATTCACTGGAGAAGTTTCCCCAAGTATCAAGAGCATGTTTCACAATTTTGTCAGCTGCATTTTGTTGACTAAATCATTTGTCTGGAACCGGGATCCTTTTTGCTACATTGTCAGAGTTTTGTCTGTATTGCTCCTGTTTCAGAAGTGGACAGTCTTTGATGAAATGCCCTTGATTTTTGCACCTGTAACAGAGATCATTGTTCCTTGCCTTACTTGAACTACCCCTCTTTGGTATACCACCATTCCTTTTAACCATCTTTTGAAACCTTTTAGTAAGATAGGCCATATGTAATGACCCGACCGGTCGTTTTGAGCTTTTGCACTTTGATTGCCAGTTCTCGGGCATGACTTGCCCCGTGTTATGTATATGACTGATGTAGATCATTGGTTTTGGTTTTCAAGAAAAATCGGAATGAATTTGAAAGAATAGTCTCAATTGAAAGCTTTGAATTTGAAAGGTTTGACCAAGAATTGACTTATGTGTAAATGATCTCGGATCAGAATTTTTATGATTTATCTAGCTCCATTAAGTGATTTATAACTTAGGAGCGCGATCCTAATTGGTTTTGGACGTCCGGTGTGGAATTTGGTTTGAATTGGCGAAAGTAGTATTTTAGGGATTTCCGGTTGATAGGTGAGATTTTGATCCAAGGGTCGGAATGGAATTAATAGAGTTGTTGTAGATTCATTATGTGATTTGTGATGTGTGTGCAAAATTTCATGTCATTCGGAGGTGATTTGGTCAGGTTTTTGATCAAATGCGTGTTTCGGAAGTTTTTGGAAAACTTAGGCTTGAATTTGATGTGAATTGATGGTTTTGATGTTGTTTGAGGTGTTTTGTTGATTGGAAAAGGTTTGAATGATGTTATGGGGTGTGTTGGCATGTTTGGTCGGGGTCACATGAGGCTCGGATAAGTATTGGAAGATTTTTGCCGTTTTGAGCATAAGCACGTAATGATCCAAAGGTCTATTTTTAGTTTTCGAGATTGAAATTTGATTTCAAGACTTCCAGAATTTTGATAATGAATTATAGGACTGATATGGAAAGTTTGGTCTAATTTCATCAAGTCGCGATTGGGGTTTTGACACGAAACATCTGTTAATTGCTTAACGAGCGAAATGGATATCGCACTAAGCAAATGATCTCCGAATTGAGTTTCGATTGAAGCACTCTGTTCGTATCATTATTTGTGACTCATAGGAACAAGAATCATAGAATTCCGAGTTCGTATAATGGAGTTAGAGCATTTTTAGTGAAAATAAATATTGCTGGTGCAGCAGATTCTGGTGCGCACCTTTAACGACCAGATTTAGGACTTTTAGCGACGGGAATGGGTCCTTTAGCGACCAGAATCAGATTTATTAAAGCTGCTGCATTTTTCTACTCATTTTGACCTTTTTTTTGTGAAAGAACACGGCTTGGGGCGATTTTTGAGCAAGAAATCATGGAAAATCTTGAGGTATGTCACTTGTGATCATTTCTACTCCATAATATTGAATTATTATCGAATAATCCGACTAGATTACATGTTTTTGAGGAGTAAATTGGGGATTTAGGCCTAGGGATTTGAAAATAAGATTTGAAGATTTGAAGATTGAGTTGATGTCCGATTTTGGTAAATTTTATATGTATAGACTCCTGGCAAGATAAGGAATCCATTGATGTTAATTTTTCTGAATTTCGAGAAGTGGGCCCGGGGCTCGGGTTTTTTGCCAAATTTCGGGATTTTAATGTTTTTCAGTTATTTTCGATTGGGTATTGTTCCTACAGCATAATGTGACATATTTGTTATGATTTTGGATAGATTCGACGCACGAAGAGGCCAATTCGAGAGGCAAGGGCATAGCGAGCTAGACTTTTGGCCGTCTTGAGGTGAGTAATGATTGTAAATGATGTACTGAGGGTTTGAAACCCCGGATTGCACATCGTAGTGCTATATTGAGGTGAGACACGCGCCGGATGATGAGCGCAGGGTCCTTTACTATTGGGTATTGTGACTTGGTCTATCCCGTATTGATAATTTTATTGCATATTTGATTGAAACTAATTTGGGTTGATTGACGTATTTGGGCTTCGTGCCATTTATTTGAACCCTTCGGGGATTTTTATTACTATTTCCTCACTGTTTTGACTTATATTTAAACTCTGTCCTATTGATGATTATTGTTTTACAAACTCAGCCACTTTTATATAGATTTGTAACTCAAATGATATTTCTAAATGATATTTTGGGCTGAGAACTACTGTTTTACAAATGCCCGAGGGGCTTATGATGATTTTTGGACTGAGTGAGGCCAAGGGCGATATGTGAGGATATGCTGAGTGATATGAGGCCGAGGGCCTATGATACTTTATACGCCACGCGGTGGCTAGAGTGATGTGAGGCCGAGTGATATGAGGCCGAGGGCCTATGATACTTTATACGCCACGCGGTGGCTTGAGTGATGTGAGGTCTAGTGAACGAGGCTGAAGGCCTATGATACTTTATATGCCACGCGGTGGCTTGAGTCATGTGAGGATATGCCGAGTGATGATGCCACGAGGTGGCTTGATATAGCGCTTGGGCCATAAGGGGCCCCTCCGGAGTCTGCACACCCACAGTGAGCACGGGTACCCATTATGCTGAGTGATTGATACTATGCCCGAGGGGCTTATATGAGTGATTGTGAGGTAGCCTGCAGGGCTGATACTGTTTTGAAAGTGAACCCGAGGGACTGATACTGTGCTGAGTGACTGATACTGTGCCCGAGGGGCAGATTTCTACGTGTTATTTTGATACTGTGCCCGAGGGGCATATTTCTACAACTATTTTGATACTGAGCCCGAGGGGTAGATTTCTACTTGTTATTTACTGCTAAATTACCTGTTTTAATTGTCTTAAAAGAGATTTCATTTGATATTTCATTGATTTACTGGTTTTTAGTGATTTCACTGCTTTCGTATAGAATGTTTTGTGCCTGTATGTGTTCTCTTGCTTTCAGCCGTTATTTATACTAATTACTCACTGAGTCGGAGTACTCACATTACTCCCTGCACCTTGTGTGCAGATTCAGGTATGTTTTGGCTGATCGGAGGCAGAGTCATCAGAGTTTAGCAAGGTTGCTGCCGGCGTTCGCAGCACTGCTTTTCTCTCTCCCCATTTCATTTGTCTGTATTTGTACACTCTAGGCTTTCAGTTGTATTTATATCCTAGTAGATGCCCGTGACTTGTAACACCCCGGTTAGGGCTATGTCGGGCTGGGTTTCCGCATTTTATCTATATTTTCTGCTATTTGGTATTATTAAACCATATTGTACTATAATTGTGTTAAATAACTGTTTAAAAGGACAAATTGGGTTAGATTGGTTGGCCTTGTCTTCACGAGAGGCGCCATCACGACCAGGTTCAGGATTTGGGTTGTGACAAGTTGGTATCAGAGCCTAGGTTACATAGGTCTCACGAGTCATGAGCAGGATTAGTAGAGTCCCGCGGATCAGTATGGAGACGTCTGTATTTATCATCGAGAGCAAATTTTGAATTCTTATCGTGCGTCCTTGATTCAGCTTGAAAAGTAATTCTTGAAATACCTTTCACGTGTTCGCATGCGCGCATGAGCTCTCAGTATCAGATATGCCTTGATGGCTTGTGATTCCCCGATCGAGGGGCGAGATGTGATCTCTGTAAGTTGATGTTGGGCTAGTCTGAAGGACTTGAGGCTGGATCGTTACCTATGGCTTGAGCACCGAGGTGCTGATTGTGTGAGCAAGTGTTTTGAACTTATATGTTCGGTATTGTCCCTATTAGTGGAAGTCACGGTTGAGTAACTATGTGATGAGTATGTTAGTACTTCGAGATGTATTCATATGATTTGGAAATGACAAGAAGGGTCTGCTGGAAGATAGAAGAACTATTAGGTGCTTGAATTCCATCTTGATTCGAGGTATAGCCCCGAGTTATGGGCGCGTGAAGAATCTATTCATGTCTCCTGTTTGGAGTGAAGTAAATTTCATGTTACGGTATGAGTTTAGACTCAGGAAGACTAAGTGATTGTGTAATGTGAATGATGGTGGAAGGTATACAAAAATATTAATTAGAAGTGAAATAGGTGGGTTATCTCCTGCGGAGTGTTCTAAGGTGGTGCAATTCTTATATTGTCTATTAGAAGATCTCATTTACAAGTGAAGAATATGCGTTGACATCTAAATTTGGTCACCTAGAGAGCGGGCTTAACTGTTATGTGAGTGAATGAAAGAATTGCAGAAGAGTAAAAATTCCAGATGATGTGTGTTTCCACAAGTTTATGAAGGAGTGAGTTCAATCTCACTATGGTATTACGACAATAATAGAGTATGTGCGTTATGATTTATTGAGTGCGTTTTGATCTATGTCTTTGATCCAAGTTGGGGAGTTTGCTATTAAATAAGTTGATTGCACGATTATGTGTTATATTGGTTCCAGTTTGAGGCGTATTGGTGAGTCGGTTATTGCTTACGGGGATTAAGGTCGATCAGGCGGTGGACGGGCCTATTTTTTTTATGCTATTGCTTCAGATGTTGTCATTACAGGAATTGTCCAGTCTGCCACAGAGATGCCTCTGTATTATTCGATCCCTGTTCCATCTATTCTTATGTGTTGTCATATTTTGCTCATTATTTGGGTACGCCCCAAGAGTTTCCTTCTTTACCTATTCATGTATCTACCCCGGTGGGCGATACTGTTGTTGTGGACCGTATGTACCGGTCATGTGTTATGATTATTGAGGGTTTGGAGACCCAAGTTGATCTATTGCTATTGAGCATGGTGGACTTTGATGTTATATTGGGCATGGATTGGTTATTTCCGTGTCATGTTATTCTAGACTGTCATGCTAAGACAGTTACTTTGGCTATGCCGGGTGTACCGCAGATCGAGTGGCTTGGTATGATTGATTATGTTCCTAGCAGAGTAATTTCTTTCTTGAAAGCCTAGCATATAGTTGTGAAGGGTTGTCTATCATATCTAGCATTTGTGCTAGATGTTGGAGCTGAGACTCCTAGTATTGATTCTATCCCAGTTGTGAGGGATTTTTCATCCTTTGCATCGCCCTTGACCAAGTTGACTTAGAAGGGTGCACCGTTTGTATGGTCGGACGAATGTGAGAAGAGCTTTTAGAAGCTCAAGACAGCTTTGACCACAACGCTAGTGTTGGTTTTGCCATCAGCTTCAGATTCATATACCGTATATTGTGATGCTTTACAGATGTTTTATGGCAATATTTTTGGGTTGGTGACCTACATGGCCTGGTCAAGCCAGAGGAATTCCGTTTTGATAACTTGGGTATGTGTGAGCAGATTTGAAAGTTTTCTTAATGCTTTTTACCATAATTCGAGCCGGATATCTTCTACCGGTGCATGGAACATATTGTATATTACAAACTCCTCCTAAATGGGAGCAAATAGAAGATTTCTAACTGCTGGAATATAATTTTCCTATAGCCCAGAAATTTCTAATGAGATTGTGTGTTTGCAACAAGATGGCATGATAGACATGGTATGTGGTACATGATTAATATTTTCATGTGCAACGTGGCAGTTTATTCTTAAAGAGAAGGTCACGAGTTCTGGATGGAATAGTCAGTTTCAGGTATTTAGATGAATGTTATAACTACTCGGTAAGACCTTAGAAGGGTGCACACTATTTTAACCAACAAATGTCTATTGGTATTTCAACACCCACTTGGTTGATCGACTGCCAATATTTTGATCTTGCTATGTATTGTAGGAAAATTTTGAGAATAATTATCATGAAATGATCGTACTTGAGGGATGTGTCAGTCATTGAGTGCTAAGGTTGTGATCAGTTACGGTGATTTATGTAATCTAGGAATTTGGAGACGGGGAATTCTCAAAAATATACTATTTCGGGATTGTGGCATGTTTGAGGTGAGTGTCTTATCTAAACTCTTTGGATGCACTAGTTGAGCTAATTGATGGTGATAACTATGCGCTGTGAGCGAGAATATATGTGAGGGTTGAACCTGTGTGCAAGCACCGAGCTAATATTCATGCTCGGAAGATACGTAGGCTATGATATGCCTAGAGTGGGATATTGGGCTAAGGTATAATGTTTCTCATATTTGTAACTCTGTTAAGAACTATCTAGACTATACTTGAGATTTCCAAGATGCTAAATTCCAGAACAAACTTGGTAATTACTAATTCTGTGTTAACTTGCTAATTTGAGCTATGACAGCGCAGTTTGCTCATGCCTACGATATAGAGTGTTATTTATTCCAGTCAAGGAGAATGAGAATCTTGTTTCAGTTAGCATATACATGTGTACTTGTTGGATTGCTTCTATATGATATGCTTGGACTGGAGGTCTGTGACCGTGCCAGGTGGATTATGTTATTGGTAGCTAAGTTGCTCGTGAGGTTGATGTCAATGTGAGCTATAGAAGAGCCGGTTATTATTATTCTATTCATATATCTTGGTTCCACTGTGATTGACGAGCCCATAGCATATCGTTGGGGTGGTACTTGTGGAACTTGCAAAGCGGCTCTTTTCTTTAAGGTATTCTCCCTTTTTGGGGTAACCGGATGGCATAATAGTGAGGTTTTCCGGTATGGCATTGTATTATGTACTTCTCCGTGGGTATGGTGATTCACTGGTGGTACTAGATATCAAATTACGCTTGGTTGATGATTTTGAGCATGGTGACTTGGGGCGTCTCATGTGAACTAGAGTCTGGACAGGGTCGCGCATGGCAGCGAAGCTATGTGGAGATATGACCTTCCAGGTTAGGTTCGTGTGTTATATTTCTATGATGTGAGACGAGTTCTCAGCCTTGTGTTATGGTGGTACTGGTGAGCTTGAGGTACAACTCTTTCGTTTGAGTCATTTTCATGAATTGAGTATGCTCGAACTGTTGCTTATTGGCGCGCGTATTGTGCGAGTGGTGGCTTAGGCCTGTATTGATGTGTCATGTCACTAGAATAATGTGTTGGATTAGAAGAGATCAGTGGGATCATTAATGAATACGAACGGATTTGATTTCAGCATGTTGGAAGGATAATATCGAGCTTCGGCTCAGAAATTAGATGTAGCATTTGCCAAAGGAGAAGTGGCTTCATGAATGGTTGATATGGAAAATGGTTATGGCTTACCGCGTGATTTAGTTAGCATTGGCAGTATGTAAAAGTGTTGAGATGACACTTTAGTTGATAAGAGTTTTTCTATAAGTATTCGGGTGTTGTGTGCAACTATTGTGATTAGAAGTTATCACTACAAGTGTTTGAGTTATGTGGTCTATCATGTAATTGCACCTGAGATTGCAGGTATCGGTTATTACAGCTAGTTCGGGCTTATTCTGAATATAGATGTGAGGTTCTGACCTTGTGAATGATTTCGGAAATGGAAATGTGGTTCTAAGGTTATGGGCTAGATTGTGTTGTGAAATTTCAGTTATATTGTGCTATCGGAACTATATGATATAGGGTGACGTAGGATCACCCCCGGGTATGTGTTTGGTAAGGTTATTCAGCTATTGGTTAGCTTCTAGAACAACTCTAGATCGTTCGAGGACGAACGTGTGTTTAAGTGGGGAGGATGTAATGACTCGACCAGTCGTTTTGAGCTTTTGCGCTTTGATCGCCAGTTCTCGGGCATGACTTGCCCCGTGTTATGTATTATGGCTGATGTAGATCGTTGGTTTTGGTTTTTAAGAAAAATCGGAATGAATTTGAAAGAATAGTCTCAGTTGAAAGCTTTGAATTTGAAAGGTTTGACCAAGAGTTGACTTATGTGTAAATGATCTCGGATCAGAATTTTTATGATTTTTCTAGCTCCATTATGTGATATATGACTTAGGAGCGCGATCGGAATTGGTTTTAGAGGTCCGGTGTGGAATTTGGCTTGAATTGGCGAAAGTAGTATTTTAGCGATTTCTGGTTGATAGGTGAGATTTTGATCCAAGGGTTGGAATGGATTTCTGAGAGTTACTGTAGCTTCATTATGTGATTTGGGATGTGTGTGCAAAATTTCATGTTATTCAGAGGTGATTTGGTCGGGTTTTTGATCAAATGCCTGTTTCGGAAGTTTTTGGAAAACTTAGGCTTGAATTTGATGTGAAATGATGGTTTTGATGTTGTTTGAGGTGTTTTGTTGATTGGAAAAAATTTGAATGATGTTATGGGGTGTGTTGGCATGTTTGGTCGGGGTCACATGAGGCTCGGATAAGTTTTGGAAGATTTTTGCCGTTTTGAGCATAAGTACGTTGTTGATATCCAATTTTTCCCCATATATATTTTATACCTAAAATACTTCCCAAATAATGTATATGTGCATATATGAGCACACCCTTGAGTTTTGGTATTTTAATGATTTTTAAACCAAATTATCGCCTATTTTTATATCACAAATTATCAAAATTATTCCCAAAAAATTATCTTTTGGTGAATAAATTATTTAATCCTCACATTTACATTAAAATTTAATTAATATGATTTTTCCATATTTTTACGAATTTATTTGGCATTTTAAAGCTAAATTGTATATAATTGCAATTATAGCCTATTTTGCAATTAACTATGTTTTACAACTATAAAATTATTTCTGATATTTTTAGAATAATATTTATATGTTATTAATTAGTTCTATGTTTTCAATTTTGCTTTTCAGATTATTTTTAGATATTTTTATAAAATAAATTGGAGAAATTGGCTATTTAAAAATTGGCCAGTTTTTATTTAAATCCTAGCCAAAATTGTGCCCCTATTCAGCCCAATTTCAACCTAATTTTAAACCCAATCAAACAACCCATACCCATTTGATTTTACCCGAGCCAGCATTGGTTCAATCTGAACCGTTGATCAAATTAGATTAACGGTCCAGATCAAATTGCCTTAATTAAATCCTAAGGCTACCCCCCCCCCCCCGACACCTCATTTCTCAGAGACCGGTCTCTATCTCTATCTCACTCTCTCTCTAACTGATGCTCTCCCTTCTCTCTAGAACCTTGTGGTTCCCTCTTCCTTCTCCGATGAGCTTCATCGCCTCTCCGGCCATGCTCCGTCCTCACTTCTCTCGACCTCTAGCCACCATGGATCCTGTATCGTTGCTTCTCTCCAAGGTTTGAAACCCTAGAAGCCTCCACCATGAAGATGGTCGCTGAAGCCTCGCCGGGGGTCCGATTCCGGCCTTTCTCCGATGATTTTGGTTCGGTGATGCTAAATACACCATTACCTTTGAGCTTTACGGCCAGGTTTCTCTTACCCCTCTCACTGGTTTCTTATGAAACCCTAATCTTAACCCAAACCCCTCAAATCTCTGATTTTTTTAACGATTTAAACTTGTACCTTTATGTTTTACACTATTTTCTATTCGATCTTTACGATTACTCTAGTTTTAAACGATTTTGTTCCCTTTTTGAAACTAGGGCTTCTGACCCCTTTTCGAAATCACTTTATTTTTTTTTGATTTTGAGTACTAGTTTGTGATTCTTAGTACTATTTTCTAAACATTTTGCTTAAGTCCGATGAAATCCTAACTTTGTCTGTTTGTGTTTGCGTTATTTGTTTGTCTTGTGTTCTTTTGGGCTCTTCTCCGAGTTCTATGCTCCTTGCTTTGATTTTGTTGTCAGTGTTTCACTCCCCTACCATTCTGTGTTCTTCACTTAAAGTTTCTCTTATTGCTTGCATGGTGATTTTTATACTGATTCTTCGAACCCTCTTTGAGACTGTGATACTTGCTTTCAAATGGTGATTCCGCGTATTTTCCTATAGTTTGAATTTCTTCCTTAATTTATGGGATACTTTCCTCAATTAATACTGATTTCCTAAGGTTTTCAATCTCGATCATTATTTTGAAAACTATTCTTTCAGAATTACGATGATATTTTGCCTTATATATGTACACCAATTTGTTGATTGATTTGCCTGACCTATTTCCTTAATTAGATGGTCATGTATTTAGTCCTTATTGCATGTTTTATGCTACTCTGTTTCCTTATGTGATTATACCTTACTTTGTGATTTCTTTCCTTTCAAATGACTGATTATTACCGTTTGATTTGGGATCCCTTAATTAAAGGGCAGTCCAACTACTGACTGGAATGTGATTGATACCAGTCCCTTAATTAAGGGCATGCTGCCTTGTTTGTTTACTCATATTTAGTACTATAAGTACCCCTCCCCCATTCTCTTGGAAAGACATCAAAGACATCAACAAACACATTGCATATCACTTACACTCAATGTTTTGAACTCTCTCTCTCTTTTTACACGAACATCTCTGTGCTATTTATTTCTATACAATAGTCTCTCACTTTTCCTATTGAATGCTAATCACTCAATTGGCTGCAAGCCAAAGTTGAGTAATCTTGGTCACTTTCACTTTGCTGGCTGCTATTGTGTTGTTTGCTTTAAGTCTGCCTGCTGCTCCATTTCTGCATACTACTGCTCACTTCCTCCATACTATTGATGTGCTCTCTACTTCTCTCTGCACACTATTGCTCACTTCCTTGCACCTTATTGTCCACTATTGCTCTGTGTTGCATTATCTTCAACTGGTATGTCTTCTGTTTAAGTTACAACCTCAAAATAATATGCTTCTACTGGTGTTTCACTTCTTTTTGTTTCTTGTGTGCTTCTACCTATGGTTCTGTTGTTCTTACTGCAACTAGCATGTATCTGTGTTAATTAGTATTCCTAGTTTGACTTGGCATGTTCACTACCCCCTTTTCTATCTCAATGTATGTTTTTTCCTTACTCATGTACATTACTAGTATGTGTTCAGGTCCCTCTTGGCTACTCAATAGCCCTAAAACCTCCTCTTAAGGTCGACTTTAATTGGTGTCTGGTGCTGAAAGAACCAGACTCCTAGTTTGAAGCATGCTTGTTTGCTATAAAAGAACTTCTCTTTAATGTGCTATGCATGTGTAACTGGTTTTCTTGTTTGAGAGCTATTTGTTCCCTTTCCCTTGCCCTTGTTTGTGTTCCCTGAATATTGTATGACTCTTTGTTTTCAAAACTGGTCATCTTCAATTGACACTTTCACTCTTCTGTTACTGTCTTCTCAAATTGCTCTTTATGTAAAACCTTTTCCAACTGTTTTCAACTTAATTCCTTCAAATTCCATCGCAATCACACTACTCTTAGAAGTTTAGGGTCAGTCACCTTAGTATAAGCATTGCTTTGGGTGCCTTGAGCACCCGCTGAACTTTGATGAACAAGGTTGGCAATTTCCACACTTGCACTTGCTCAATATTGATTTGCTTGGGTGCCTGGTATTGGCCAGGGGCCCCAATGGGCCCTTAGGGAACTTTGTCGCACCCAGACTCTTAGTGAAGGCTGTGAAGCTCGAAAGAAGTGAGGTTGGAGGTCTGGGCCTGGCTGAAGGCTCCCTATAGAGTAGCTTCTTGTCTTATGCTTCATTACTGTAATTGACTGCTTAAGTTGTAATGGTTTGTAATGACTATGGGGGTTTATAGTGAAATTGGGAGGGATATGTTTGTTTATTTAAGGGTATGGGTAGAAAACATGACTATAGGATTTTACTTATCTATTTGTGCAATAGAAACCATGTATAGGACATGCATCTCATATATAGAAATCCTGCTCCTAGGTCTCTTTACTTTCAGCTTGTCATTTTATGATCACAATTATCTAATAACAAATTACTGCATTCAGATACCATGCTTTAGGATTCTTATATGCATTAGAAATCATGTACTTAGGGTTTTATTTGCAATTGTTGAACGCTTCGTTAGTATATTCTGCATAATAACGCCAGCCTCGTTAACTGTAAAACTGGAAACAAGTATGTACGTACGCCTTTCTCTTAGGGTTAAAACAACGCCTAGACAAGCCTTTGGTCGGATAAAATTGATTAATCGCCTTGAGTCATGCTTAAGTTATCCCATCCCTTTAAACTGTCCGAATTTGTTTTGCCTCTCTGAGGTCCGCTTGATTTTTCTATGAAACTTCCGTCCTGCTTTTAATCACATCTGTGCAAATATGTTTTCTGCTAAAATTGCCTTTCCAGTCCAGAACTGGACTACTATTTTCTTAAACTTATCTGAATACTATATCTTCTGTAATTTTCCAAAACTATAGTCCAAACCTAATATTTTTACCGCTCCCTTTCACACTTCTGCAATCTGGAAATATTTTACATTTGTTCTCTCCTGTCCGAAAACTATTTTAATATATACTCACGAATGTGTTACCAAATGTTTTCTCGTGATTCCTAAAATTGTTATGCATCTACTGCCTTTTCTCAAGTTCTAAACATTTTTGTCCAACTCTTTTCTGCAATTCTGTTTAAAACTTTTCATCTTCTATTTTAAACCGATTTCTGACACTCCAACTTTTAAAATTCTCCCTTCCTTAGACCCAAGATGTGATTGAGACGTGCTAATTATGTGTTTAACTGTGGAGGGATATTTGAGCCTTTTATATGCCTTTGTGTGATCTTTTATATGAAGTCCTACTTGTTTTGTATGTCGCTTAGTATTTTGGCCTTTAAACTTAAGGGTTCAACCTAGACCTCACCTCATAGGAATAGCAGTCATAAATACCCTCTAGGACCTATAGTACGGGATGGGTAATAGCACGCACTAAGCACTCGTGACCAATACACACGCTTAAAATAACCTCTACGGGGTGGGAAGGGTAGAATATGAAGATGATGACCGATGCACTAATATTCGTGTGAGAATGATTACTAGGTATTGCACTGAAGTGATCCATATTATAGTTAAACCTAGGAGCCTTTTCTTTGCTTTTCCTTCATTTAAATTAACGTTTTCCTCAAACTAAGCTTTCTTTTTTTTTCAAAAAAAATCACTTGTGTCTTTCTTCTTTCAAAATTGTCAACTTGTTTATATTTCTTATGTGCAAACTTTGCTTGTCTACTCCTACTCTTCTTAAAGTCACAATTAAGCATGGCCGGGAACCACACTAGTGGATCTTTAGGGGTTCCTAACACCTTCCCCTCGAGATAATCTCAAGCGCTTACCCGAACTCTGGTTTTCTTCCAAAAAATCTTCTTCTTTTCTCTAAAAGTGTCCTAATGCACTATAATCATTAGGTAGCGACTCTTCAAATTCCATAACCCGATTCCTCAAAAGGGAATAAGAGTTGGTTTGCCCATAATATCGTAAACCCGATTTCGCCTTCTTTTAGGAGGGAAAAAGGGGGCGTCGACACACGTAATGATCCAAAGGTCCATTTTTAGTTCTCGAGATTGAAATTTGATTTTGAGACTTCCGGAATTTTGATAATGAATTATAGGACTGATCTGCAAAGTTTGGTCTAATTTCATCAAGTCGCGATTGGGTTTTTAACGTGAAACATATATTAATTGTTTAACGAGCGAAATGGATATCGCACTGAGCAAACTAGCTCAGAATTGAGTTTTGATTGAAGGACTATGTTCGTATCATTATTTGTGACTCATAGGAACAAGAATCATAGAATTCTGAGGTCGTATGGTGGAGTTAGAGCATTTTTAGTGAAAATAAATATTGCTGGTGCAACAGATTCTGGTGCGCACCTTTAGCGACCAGATTTGGGACTTTTAGCGACGGGAATGGGTCCTTTAGCGACCAGAATCGGATTTATTAAAGCTGTTGAGTTTTCTGCTCATTTTGACCTTTTTTTTGGTGACAGAACATGGCTTGGGCCTATTTTTGAGCAAGAAATCATGAGAATCTTGAGGTAAGTCACTTGTGATCATTTCTACTCCATAATATTGAAAATTATCATCAAATAATCCGACTAGATTACATGTTTTTGAGAAGTAAATTGGGGATTTAGGCCTAGGGATTTGAAAATAAGATTTGAAGATTTGAGGGTCGAGTTGATGTCCGATTTTGGTAAATTTTATATGTATAGACTCGTGGCGAGATAAGGAATCCCTTGATGTTAATTTTTCTGAATTTCGAGAAGTGGGCCCGGGGCTCGGGTTTTGCCAAATTTCGGGATTTTGATGTTTTTCAGTTATTTTCGATTGGGTATTGTTCCTACAGCATAATGTGACATATTCGTTCTGATTTTGGATAGATTCGACGCACGAAGAGGCCAATACAAGAGACAAGGGCATAGCGAGCTAGACTTTTGGCCGTCTTGAGGTGAGTAATGATTGTAAATGATGTAATGAGGGCTTGAAACCCCGGATTGCACATCGTAGTGCTATATTGAGGTGAAACACGCACCGGATGATGAACGCGGGGTCCTTTACTACTGGGGATTGTGACTTGGTCCATACCATATTGATGATTTTATTGCATATTTGATTGAAACTGAATTGTGCTGATTGACGTATTTGGGCTTCGTGCCAATTATTTGAACCCTTCGGGGATTTTTATCACTATTTCCTCACTATTTTGACTTATATTTAAACTCAGTCCTATTGATTATTATTGTTTTACAAACTCAGCCACTTTTATACAGATTTGAAACTCAAATTATATTTCTAAATGATATTTTAGGCTGAGAACCACTGTTTTACAAATGTCCGAGATGCTTATGATGATTTTCAGACTGAGTGAGGCCGAGGGCCATATGTGAGGATATGCTGAGTGATATGAGGCCGAGGGCCTATGATACTTTATACGCCACGCGGTGGCTTGAGTTATGTGAGGCCGAGTGATATGAGGTTGAGTGCCTATGATACTTTATATGCCACACGGTGGCTTGAGTGATGTGAGGCTGAGTGATATGAGGCCGAGGGCCTATGATACTTTATATGCCACGCGGTGGATTGAGTGATGTGAGGATATGCTGAGTGATAATGCCACGAGGTGGCTTGATATAGCGCTTGGGCCGTAAGGGGCCCCTCCGGAGTCTGCACACCCATAATGAGCGCGAGTACCCATTATGCTGAGTGATTGATACTATGCTTGAGGGGATGATATGAGTGATTGTGAGGTAGCCCGCGGGGCTGATACTATTCTGAGAGTGAGCCCAAGGGGCTGATACTGTACTGAGTGACTAATACTATGCCCGAGGGGCAGATTTCTACTTGTTATTTTGATACTGTGTCCGAGGGGCAGATTTCTACTACTATTTTGATACTGAGCCCGAGGGGCAGATTTCTACTTGTTATTTACTGCCAAATTACCTGTTTTAATTGTTTTAAAAGAGATTTCATTTGTTATTTCATCGATTTACTGGTTTTAAGTGATTTCACTACTTTCGTATAGAATGCTTTGTGCCTGTACGTGTTCTCTTGCTTTCAGCCGTTATTTATATTTATTACTCATTGAGTCGGAGTACTCACATTACTCCTTGCACCTTGTGTGCAGATTCAGGTATGTTTTAGCTGATCGGAGGCAGAATCATCAGAGTTTAGCAAGGTTGCTGCCGGCGTTCGCAGCACTGCTTTTTTCTCTCCCTATTTCATAGGTCTGTATTTGTACACTCCAGGCTTTCAGTTGTATTTATACCATAGTAGATGCTCGTGACTTGTGACACCCCGGTTAGGGCTGTGTCGGGCTGGGTTTCCGCATTTTATCTATATTTTCCGCTATTTGGTATTATTAAACCATGTTGTACTATAATTCTGTTAAATAACTGTTTAAAAGGACAAATTGGGTTAGACTTGCTAGCCTTGTATTCACGAGAGACGCCATCACGACCAGGTTCAGGATTTGGGTCGTGACACCATATCACTTTCTTCTTCACTTGAGTCACTAGTTTCAGCCTTGAGTACAAGGTTCTTTTCCTTCTTTGGCCCTCTCCTTTCACTATCTTTCTTTCTTTTCATCTCGTATGTCTTCAAATTTTCAATTAGCTCATCCATGGTTAGAGTTTGTAAATCTCTAGCTTTAGTGATGGCATTTACCTTACTCTACCAATAACCAGGTAGAACACAAAGATTTTTCCTTACACGCTTTTTTCTGTAGATAACATCTCCAAGTGAATGAAGCTCATTTATGATGGATATGAATCTAGTGTGCATATCATGTATAGACTCGTCATCCTTCATCCTGAAGAGCACATATTCAGTGGTGAGCATGTCAATCTTGGACTATTTAACCTGAGTAGTTCCTTCGTGTGCGGTTTGCAATGCTTACCATATTTCTTTGGCAAATTTACAAGCTGAGACTCTCTGCGGTACTCATCAGGTCATATACCACATACCAGGATTATCTTGGCATGATAGTTCTTTTCTACGACTTTTTTGTCAATATCACTGTACTCCTTTCTATCTTTCGGCACCATTGGTCCAGTTTCTCCATGCTTCTTCATAGGAACATGTGGACCATCACAGATGATGTCCCATATTTCTGAATCTTCGGCAATTATAAAATCATGCATACGAGTCTTCCACCAGCTGTAGTATAGACCATTGAATCTAGGAGGTCTGTAGTTTGATAGTCCTTACTCAAAGTTGGGTGGAGCAGCCATTGAGATCCTTTCTAGGTGTTAACCTTTTAGAAAGAACATGCTCTAATACCAATTGTTAGCTTATATGAGTCCACCAAATTATAGAGCACCTGATCCTCTATGAGTTTTTACTGAGAACACTTATGAAGCAGTAAGTAAAAGAGACACAGGATTTTTAAGTGGAAAAATCCCACTCAAGGGGACAAAAACCACAACCTACCCTTGTAGGCTTTCAACTTCACTAACTTGTAATCTCACTATTGCAAGCCACTTTTTAATGACTCTATTACAAAAACTTCAACTTAACTAACATGTGATACTCTTACCATAAGCCACTTTGTCACTCTCTAGTTACATAGACTTTAACTTATGACTAACTCTAGTCACAACACAAACTTAGAGGGTTTGTGATTTTTGGGTTTCCTAAAACATAGCTTCTAAGAAAAGCAAGATAGGAGTTACAATGAAGAACAAATAACAAGATTACAACTCAACTATGGATAAACATAGACTCATTGTGAAACTGATCCTTTAGTAGAGTTGCCTTCTTGTTCTTGACACACTTATGACTTCAATACTGGATGAACACTTTTCTGCTTGAGAGAATATCACTAAATGTTCGATTGAATGTCTTGTGCCTTGCACTAGGTTGTTATACTACCAAAGAAATCACAATGGTGATGTCAATTCTTGGTACACGCTTCTTCCTATCACAATGGTGATGTCATTGTCTGCTGCACTATCGCGTGTATAGTTGCAGACAAACACTTTCTACAGTTGTGTTCCAGCTGTATAGTTGACTTGTACTTCTATCAGAGAACACCAAGGGATCAGGTCCCTATTGTGTTCCTCTTTGGATCAGTTCATTTGCTAGAGATCAGGCTGGACTTCGTTCATTTGAGATGTGTACCAAATGAGTCAGGTTCTCTATCTGGTTCTTAACATACGTTTGTTAGATTATCAAAACATAAGAAGCATAAGGCAAAGACATTGAAAACCCATCATTAAGATTTGAAATCCAATCCAATGTCATAATCGATAATGTTTGTATGGTTGAACTCGTATCGAAACGGGTGTTCTGATTTCGTGAAATTTTTCAGGATTTGAGATGTTGGTCCCACTGTTAATTCTTTAATGAATTTCATATTTTAATACGAAAAATTAATCAATTCATATGGAATGAAATCATACGATTTGTATTGAGTATATCGAATTTTTTATGACTAGATTTGAGGCGTTTGGACAAAAACTCGCGAAGCAAAGATTTATTGGAATCTTGAATTTGGTTGGGGAGCGAGGTAAGTCTCTTTTCTAACCTTGTAAGAGGGAACTAACTGTCATGCCCCAAAAACCGTGGAACGCGACCGACGCTCAACCGAGTAAACCCGACTGAGCAAGCCTATTAGATTTCATTCTACCCAAACTAGTTCATGA
Source organism: Nicotiana tabacum (assembly GCF_000715075.1). Taxonomy (NCBI): domain Eukaryota; kingdom Viridiplantae; phylum Streptophyta; class Magnoliopsida; order Solanales; family Solanaceae; genus Nicotiana; species Nicotiana tabacum. Next base: position 6,139,571 of record NC_134084.1, on the reverse strand, counting down.
ATAAAGAGGAGATGGACTCCATTAATCATACTTTATAAATATTTCAATAACAACTTCCATTTTATTTTCATTAGCCATTTCAACCATAGTATCCAAAATGTGAAAATATTTATAGATATGAATGAAAACATATTTTCTAAATACCAATATTTCTAATTTAATTCCCAATACAAAACACCACCCACAACCTGTCTACGGAGCCTCTAAATACAACTAAAGAATAATATAGAAATGCCAGAAACAAGGCTCCGGCTATACCTCTAAATACAGATTACATGATAAACAACGGTACAGGACCCCGAAATGAAGTGGGGCTCACCAAATCAACTGAAAGGAAGATGTGTCACTAGCTGTGACCAACACTGCCTACTATGGAACCACCTACATCCATTTAAAGTTATAGCGCCCCCGGAAAAAGGGACGTTAGTTCCGTTGAATAGCACTAGTATGTATAACTAAACACCATCTCATTTGAAAGAACTATCATACAGGGATCATAAGGATTTAACAAAAGTATTAAACAATCACCACATCATCAAATAAAAGGGATCACATAGCTTTCACCTAATTTTCATACCTCTAGGTTGCGTTTCCTAGCCCGTCCATAGGTTTCACATATCATATTATACACCTATGTGTTTCATAGCCCATCCATAGGGTCCACGTATTATATTATATACCTATGTGTTTCATAGCCCGTCCATAGGGTTCACATATCATATTATATACCTATGCATTTCATAGCCCGTCCATAGGGTCCACATATTATATTATATACCTATGTGTTTCATAGCCCGTCCATAGGGTTCACATATCATATTATACACTTATGCATTTCATAGCCCGTCCATAGGGTCCACATATTATATTATATACCTATGTGTTTCATAGCCCGTCCATAGGGTTCATATATTATATTATACACATATGCGTTTCATATCATATTATACAACTATGTGTTTCATAGCTCGTCCATAGGTTCACATATTATATTTGTCACACCTCCTTTTTGCGCGCCCGCCCCGGAGGGTAAATGCGCGAGGGAGTTTTTTCAATTTAAGTGACAATATTCGAAATGGGATTATTTATTTAATTTAGAGTCGCCACTTGGGAAAGGTTTAGTTTTTGGTGTCCCAAGTCACCGGTTTTTCTTGAATCCCAAATCGAGGAAATTTTTGACTTTTCCAAATGAAGTCTGCGAACCAGAAATTCTAAGTAAGGAATTCTGTTGACCCGAGGGAAGGTGTTAGGCACCCTCGAATCCCGTGGTTCTAGCACGGTCGCTTAAATTGTTATAATGGCTAAATATCTGATTTAAATACATATTGTGACTAATGTGCTTTTATTAAGTTTAAAACCGCTTTTATTATTATCATTTATTTTTATAGAATTGCAACGTCGCAAAAATGCATCTCGAACCACGTCACAATCAATGCACCCGTGGTCGTCGACACATTTTGACTCCGTTGAGATTTGGATTTGGGTCACATCAATGTGCACCCATGTTTAAGAAGGTTAAATTATTAAAGGTGCGCCTAAAGCAACTAGCGTATTGTTATTTTGGGAAGGCCGTAAAATTCGCTAAACGGCCTGTCCCGAATTCTAAGTATTTATTATGGTTAATTATTGAGGGCCCCGCAATTTGAATTTTTATTTGGTGAGGTTCGCCTCATTATTTTAGAAGGACTATCCTAAAGTGACTACATTTCTATTATGCTCGTCTCTAAGAAAATAGAAGAAAGAAAATGTATGTTAATTGAATTGCATGCTTAGCTAATCCCGACCTCTTATTAGTTATCTGATTGATTATTGCGAGGTGGAAAAATTTTGTGCTTTATTGGACATGTTTTCAGTTTGATAAAAGAAATTGCATGCAAGGCAAATATCATGCTAAACTCACCCTAGGCGTCTGTCTCATTTTAATTCAAACTGACCTTTTGAACAGATTAACAACATTGACTACTATAAGCTACTACCAATGGGATTCAGACGTGATCCTATAAACTGCCTAACGCAACCCAATTTGTTCAGAGTTAGGATCAGTCTTTTTGTCGAATTAAAAGCATCCTGCCTTACATGTTAGGGAACAAGAATAGAAGCTGAGATTTAACTGTCAATATACTAAAACACACACGCACCCCTCGTCATACAGACAACTTAACAACTATAAACCCATAGTGTTAAATAAACTGAACTTCTATTAAGTACATACTGCACAAATGTATATTTAATGAGCTATGAACTGATCTAACAATAGTACTATCTAGTAGTCCACCTCGGTTAGGATGTGTGTTAATTCATACAGAGTAATTGTAGATGGAATGAACTTAAACAAATACAGGCTAACTACCATTCAACCTATTGCTATGTTTTGAATACAAGTATTGTAAAGTAAACAACATTCATTTCTTTATTTCTACTTTAAACTTCAAGCTTTCAACAACACACGGTTTCAGAAGTGTGTACCTGGAAATGCTTACAATTGAAGAAGAAGAGAAGTCAGTAGAGTAGCAATGGCAACAGAAGCAGCAGCAGTAACAGCAGATAACAACAGGACAAATCCCAGTACAAGATGCAACTATAGCCGATGGAACAAGCAGTAACAAAATAACAGCAGCAAACAATGCAGTAGAAACAAAGCTCCAAGACAGACCAAGTCCAGGAGAACAACCAATGCAAACCAACCAATAAACTTAGTTGAGACTTGGCAGAAATCAGAATTGATTGAACAGGTTGAACAAATGAAACCCAAACAACAGTAGGAAGAAACAGTCTGTATGTTTTCTATCTCTTAACCCCTCTATCTATCTGTATATGTGCTCTCTCAAAATCAGTCTGAATCCCCGTCTGTCTATATGCCTTTATCTCTCTTTTCTGAATCTATCTCTCTCTGTATCTATGTTTTTTCTAAAATCCCCGTCCCAAAAAATGGAAGTTCTGCCTCTTTTTATAGCCTAATATCAGGCTATTCACAGCCTGTTAAAACACATCAGAACCCCCCCCCCATGTGGTCTCTTTTCTTTCCACTCAACTACTTAAAATAAAACCCTTCCCATGACATTCCCTGACAGTCCCCTTTATCATTTTATTAAACTAAAAGAAAACATGGGCAGCAAGAATATAATCTGACAGCATATGCTGTCAAACTATTTTAAGCTTAAAAAAGGGCCTTTATGCACATGTTGTGCACAAGTGCACATGCCACCAATTTAGACCAAAGTTTGAACTGCAACTATAAACAACATCCTCAAAGGTTTCTGAATTGAACAACTGACAAACAACTACACTCAGTTCCTAATTGGATTCAAACACAATTCAACAGGAAATCCACAATATGAATCAGATTGATATCCTTCAAAGCCAAACTAATTGGCGACGTATATCGACTCGACTATCATAATTGTAGCATATACAATTGAAACCAATGATTTGAATCGAGCAGTATCGAACAAGGGGTTCAGATTGTACTGTCCATACAGAAATGACCCTGGGAACTAATTAAACGAACCATTTCAAATTCGTTTGATTGTACAGCTTACACATAAACACATTATCAGTAAATAAAAGAAAGACTCGATCAAACAGAGGGGGGGTAAGGTGGATAACAACAGTCGACAAAAATTCAATAACATAAATTAAACAAAACATATGAACAGACATTCAATTGTAGCAGACAAAATAAACTGAATAAAGAAAACAAAAATTACCTTAAGCCTTAAAAATCAGAAAACCCCAGCTCGGATTTGAAATCGATCTTTCTTGGGGTTGAATGGACTTTAATCGAAGTGTTTTCTACTGAGAACACTTCGATTAAGGTCCATTAGACCCTAATCTTTTGTTCAAATGGCCATAGACCAGGCATCAGGACTTTTAAGGTTCCTAAGGGTAGATTTGGGATCTAGGTTTCCCTGGTTAGATTCGGACCAAACCAAGCATGGTTTGGTCACGAGGGAGGTCCGGGGACTGTCTGGTGTGAAACTAGGGTTGATCGGTGTAGATGGGAGTTCTGCTCGAATCTTCAAATGAAGATTCGAGAGCCTAGGGACTGATTCGAAGCAAGCGGTTGGTGGATTTGGGTTCAGGATGGTGAGGTGCATCTATGATGTTAAGGTGGGGGTCACCGGCGTTCATGCCGCCGGGTTTAATGGCGAAGGTAAAGGGGGCGGCTCTTAGGGTTCCGGGGTTTTGAGTCCGTGAAGGGGATGACTGAGGCAGGGGGGTTTGGATTAGGAGCGGGGTGAAAGGGGGAAGGGTTTATATACGGGGTGAGTAATTGGATGTTGGTCGTTGGATTGCCGATGATCAATGGCTGTGATCTATCTAACTAAAGGGAAACGGTGTCGTTTCAAGTGCACGGGGCTGGGTTGGACCAAGGTTGAACGGGTCGGATCTATACGTGGGTACGGGGGATGTGATCTTGGCCGTTGATCATTCTGAGATCAATGGCCCAGATCAGACCAGATCAAAACTACGTCGTTTGGACGCCCCTGAGGTTAGCTGGCCTGGACCGGGCCAAACACACATTTTGGGCTCGATTTGGGCCTCAGATTTTAAATGGGAAACAGGCCCAAACTTGATTTCAGGCCAATTTTGCACTCTTTTTCTTTTATTTTTAATTTTAAAACAAAAACCTAATTAAACAAAATTAAACCCCATTAATTAAACACTTAATACAATTATTACACACATATCAAAAATATTAAAAATAGGTAAAATCACCAAGGCGACAAATAGGACAAAACATGCATATTTCGTGATTTTCCTTTTAATAACCAGACTATGATTCAACTACACATGACACACATTTTTTTGTATTTTGTTTGATAAAAATAAAAATGGACAAAATTACAAATAACTAATGAAATGCCACGTAAAAATCCAAAAAATTGTACAGCAAGACCATTCGCTATTATTTTTATTTCTTTTGGAGTGATTGTTGCGTAGAACAAAAATCACGTGCTCACAGCTGCCCCTCTTTGTTCGGAAACACGAAGAGTTTTCGTGCAAAGATAAAGTGAGCGGATATGAGCGATTTTTGCCTATTGGGAAACTCCGTGTGAAGCACTTTTTGAAAGATTTGACTGAATCTTCGCTTCAAAGATTTCCTACATATCCTGGGCTAAACAGGAATCAGGTCAATGTAGTTCGTGAAACTTTGGTAGCTGGGACTACCATGGGATTACAATGCTTGCTGTTACTGCTGTTGCCGTTGTCACTGTTGCTTTACTAACCGCCTTATTACAACCAAAGAAAAATTGAAACTGAACTAAATACTTATGCTTGTCACTTGCTAGTTACAAGATTCCTATCTATGATTCTTTTGCAACTCGATCTCGGGTCTTAGCTGATTTTGCTTGTAGACTTCGATCCGAATCTTGATGCTTGCCAGTTGTAGGTGCCTGTTTATTTCTGTGACACTGAGTGAGACGGGAGTGGTAGAACTCGGGACCTTGATTAAATCTTGGAGCGATCCGCCCCTCGCCTTTTCGAATATCTCGGCACATCTTCTTGTTGTCTTTCTCTTCTTTTATTCTGAGTTGAAACTCATCTCGTGGGTTGTTTTGATCCGTGTGCCTCGAGGTCAGACCTGCGGGGAAAAACAAATGAACGAAATTTTCTGCCCCCGTTCTACTAGGAAAATTTCATGAGTTAGTTGCCAGGAAGTTTATAGAGTTGATGAAAGGATTGGACTACAAAATGCAACTCCGGAATTGGATCCCTAATATTGCCCTAAGGTAAAAATGCTCAGTTCAGGGTTGGAGCCCTAATGCTGGCTGACAGACAAATGCTCAGTTAAGGGTTGGAGTCCTAATGCTGACTAGCTGGGGAGAAGTTCAGTTTAGAGTTGAAACCCTAATGCTGACTAACTAGGAAAAAGTTCAGTTTAGGGTTGGGGCCCTAATGTTGACTGAATGGACAAAAGTTCAATTCTAGGGTTGAAGCCCTAATGCTGACTAAGGAAAAGTTCAGTTTAGGGTTTAAAACCCTAATGCTGACTGAATGGAAAGAGTTCAGTTTAGGGTTTAAAACCCTAATGCTGACTAAAGGAAAAGTTCAGTTCAGGGTTTAAAACCCTAATGCTGACTAAAGGAAAAGTTCAGTTCAGGGTTTAAAACCCTAATGCTGACTAAAGGAAAAAGTTCAGTTTAGGGTTTAAAACCCTAATGCTGATTGCAAGAAAAAGTTCAGTTTAGGGTTTAAAACCCTAATGCTGACTGAAAGGAAAAGTTCAGTTTAGGGTTTAAAACCCTAATGCTGACTAAAGGAAAAGTTCAGTTTAGGGTTTAAAACCCTAATGCTGACTGAAAGGAAAAGTTCAGTTTAGGGTTTAAAACCCTAATGCTGACTAAAGGAAAAGTTCAGTTTAGGGTTTAAAACCCTAATGCTGACTGAAAGGAAAAGTTCAGTTTAGGGTTTAAAACCCTAATGCTGACTAAAGGAAAAGTTCAGTTTAGGGTTTAAAACCCTAATGCTGACTAAAGGAAAAGTTCAGTTTAGGATTTAAAACCTTAATGCTGACTAAGGAAAAGTTCAGTTTAGGGTTTAAAACCCTAATGCCGACTAAAGGAAAAGTTCAGTTTAGGGTTTAAAACCCTAATGCCGACTATAGGAAAAGTTCAGTTTAGAGTTTAAAACCCTAATGCTGACTAAAGGAAAAATTTAGTTTAGGGTTTAAAACCCTAATGCTGACTAAAGGAAAAGTTCAGTTTAGGGTTTAAAACCCTAATGCTGACTAAGGAAAAGTTCAGTTTAGGGTTTATAACCCTAATGCTGACTAAAGGAAAAGTTCAGTTTAGGGTTTAAAACCCTAATGCTGACTGAATGGAAAGAGTTCAGTTTAGGGTTTAAAACCCTAATGATGACTAAAGGAAAAGTTCAGTTTAGGGTTTAAAACCCTAATACTGACTAAAGGAAAAGTTCAGTTTAGGGTTTAAAACCCTAATGTTGACTAAAGGAAAAGTTCAGTTTAGGGTTTAAAACCCTAATGCTGACTAAAGGAAAAGTTCAGTTTAGGGTTTAAAACCCTAATGTTGACTAAAGGAAAGAGTTCAGTTTAGGGTTTAAAACCCTAATGCTGACTAAAGGAAAAAGTTCAGTTTAGGGTTTAAAACCCTAATGCTGACTAAAGGAAAAGTTCAGTTTAGGGTTTAAAACCCTAATGATGACTAAAGGAAAAAGTTCTGTTTAGGGTTTAAAACCCTAATGCTGACTAAAGGGAAAAGTTCAGTTTAGGGTTTAAAACCCTAGTGCTGACTAAAGGAAAAGTTCAGTTCAGGGTTTAAAACCCTAATGGTGACTGAAGGAAAAGTTCAGTTTAGGGTTTAAAACCCTAATGGTGACTAAAGGAAAAGAGTTCAGTTTAGGGTTTAAAACCCTAATGCTGACTGGAGGAAAAGAGTTCAGTTTAGGGTTTAAAACCCTAATGGTGACTAAAGGAAAAGAGTTCAGTTTAGGGTTTAAAACCCTAATGCTGACTGAAGGAAAAGAGTTTAGTTTAGGGTTTAAAACCCTAATGCTAACTAAAGGAAAAGTTCAATTAAGGGTTTAAAACCCTAATGCTGACTAAAGGAAAAGTTCAGTTTAGGGTTTAAAACTCTAATGCTGACTGAATGGAAAGGGTTCAGTTTAGGGTTTAAAACCCTAATGATGACTAAAGGAAAAGTTCAGTTTAGGGTTTAAAACCCTAATGCTGACTAAAGGAAAAGTTCAGTTTAGGGTTTAAAACCCTAATACTGACTAAAGGAAAAGTTCAGTTTAGGGTTTAAAACCCTATTGCTGACTGAATGGAAAGAGTTCAGTTTAGGGTTTAAAACCCTAATGCTGACTGAATGGAAAGGGTTCAGTTTAGGGTTTAAAACCCTAATGATGACTAAAGGAAAAGTTCAGTTTAGGGTTTAAAACCCTAATGCTGACTAAAGGAAAAGTTCAGTTTAGGTTTTAAAACCCTAATACTGACTAAAGGAAAAGTTCAGTTTAGGGTTTAAAACCCTAATGCTGACTGAATGGAAAGGGTTCAGTTTAGGGTTTAAAACCCTAATGATGACTAAAGGAAAAGTTCAGTTTAGGGTTTAAAACCCTAATGCTGACTAAAGGAAAAGTTCAGTTTAGGGTTTAAAACCCTAATGCTGACTAAAGGAAAAGTTCAGTTTAGGGTTTAAAACCCTAATGCTGACTAAAGGAAAAGTTCAGTTTAGGGTTTAAAACCCTAATGCTGACTAAAGGAAAAGTTCAGTTTAGGGTTTAAAACCCTAATGCTGACTAAAGGAAAAAGTTCAGTTTAGGGTTTAAAATCCTAATGCTAACTAAAGGAAAAAGTTCAGTTTAGGGTTTAAAACCCTAATGATGACTAAAGGAAAAAGTTCTGTTTAGGGTTTAAAACCCTAATGCTGACTAAAGGGAAAAGTTCAGTTTAGGGTTTAAAACCCTAGTGCTGACTAAAGGAAAAGTTCAGTTCAGGGTTTAAAACCCTAATGGTGACTGAAGGAAAAGTTCAGTTTAGGGTTTAAAACCCTAATGGTGACTAAAGGAAAAGAGTTCAGTTTAGGGTTTAAAACCCTAATGCTGACTGGAGGAAAAGAGTTCAGTTTAGGGTTTAAAACCCTAATGGTGACTAAAGGAAAAGAGTTCAGTTTAGGGTTTAAAACCCTAATGCTGACTGAAGGAAAAGAGTTCAGTTTAGGGTTTAAAACCCTAATGCTAACTAAAGGAAAAGTTCAGTTTAGGGTTTAAAACCCTAATGCTGACTAAAGGAAAAGTTCAGTTTAGGGTTTAAAACCTTAATGCTGATTGAATGGAAAGGGTTCAGTTTAGGGTTTAAAACCCTAATGATGACTAAAGGAAAAGTTCAGTTTAGGGTTTAGAACCCTAATACTGACTAAAGGAAAAGTTCAGTTTAGGGTTTAAAACCCTAATGTTGACTAAAGGAAAAGTTCAGTTTAGGGTTTAAAACCCTAATGCTGACTAAAGGAAAAGTTCAGTTTAGGGTTTAAAACCCTAATGCTGACTAAAGGAAAGAGTTCAGTTTAGGGTTTAAAACCCTAATGCTGACTAAAGGAAAATTTCAGTTTAGGGTTTAAAATCCTAATGCACTAAAGGAAAAGAGTTCAGTTTAGGGTTTAAAACCCTAATGCTGACTAAAGGAAAAAAGTTCAGTTTAGGGTTTAAAACCCTAATGGTGACTAAAGGAAAAAGTTCAGTTCAGGGTTTAAAACCCTAATGCTGACTGAAGGAAAAGCTCAGTTTAGGGTTTAAAACCCTAATGCTGACTGGAGGAAAAGAGTTCAGTTTGGGGTTTAAAACCCTAATGGTGACTAAAGGAAAAGAGTTCAGTTTAGGGTTTAAAACCCTAATGCTGACTGAAGGAAAAGAGTTCAGTTTAGGGTTTAAAACCCTAATGCTGACTAAAGGAAAAGTAAAGGAAAAGTTCAGTTTAGAGTTTAAAACCCAGTTTAGAGTTTAAAACCCTAATGCGTTTAAAACCCTAATGTTGACTAAAGAAAAAGTTCAGTTTAGGGTTTAAAACCCTAATGCTGACTAAAGGAAAGAGTTCAGTTTAGGGTTTAAAACCCTAATGCTGACTAAAGGTAAAAGTTCAGTTTATGGTTTAAAACCCTAATGCTAACTAAATGAAAAAAGTTCAGTTTAGGGTTTAAAACCCTAATGCTGACTAAAGGAAAAAGTTCAGTTTAGGGTTTAAAACCCTAATGTTGATTAAAGGAAAAAGTTCAGTTTAGGGTTTAAAACCCTAATGCTTGACTAAAGGAAAAGTTCAGTTCAGCGTTTAAAACCCTAATGTTGACTGAAGGAAAAGTTCAGTTTAGGGTTTAAAATCCTAATGCTGACTAAAGGAAAAGAGTTCAGTTTAGGGTTTAAAACCCTAATGCTGACTGGAGGAAAAGAGTTCAGTTTAGGGTTTAAAACCCTTAATGGTGACTAAAGGAAAAGAGTTCAGTTTAGGGTTTAAAACCCTAATGCTGACTAAAAGGAAAAGTTCAGTTTATGGTTTAAAACCCTAATGCTGACTAAAGGAAAAGTTCAGTTTAGGGTTTAAAACCCTAATGCTGACTGAATGGAAAGGGTTCAGTTTAGGGTTTAAAACCCTAATGATGACTAAAGGAAAAGTTCAGTTTAGGGTTTAAAACCCTAATGCTGACTAAAGGAAAAGTTCAGTTTAGGGTTTAAAACCCTAATGCTGACTAAAGGAAAAGTTCAGTTTAGGGTTTAAAACCCTAATGCTGACTAAAGGAAAAAGTTCAGTTTAGGGTTTAAAACCCTAATGCTGACTAAAGGAAAAAGTTCAGTTTAGGGTTTAAAACCCTAATGCTGACTAAAGGAAAGAGTTCAGTTTAGGGTTTAAAACCCTAATGCTGACTAAAGGAAAAAGTTCAGTTTAGGGTTTAAAACCCTAATGCTGACTAAAGGAAAAAGTTCAGTTCAGGGTTTAAAACCCTAATGCTGAACTGAAGGAAAAGTTCAGTTTAGGGTTTAAAACCTTAATGCTGACTGGAGGAAAAGAGTTCAGTTTAGGGTTTAAAACCCTAATACTGACTAAAGGAAAAGTAAAGGAAAAGTTCAGTTTAGGGTTTAAAACCCTAATGCTGACTGAATGGAAAGAGTTCAGTTTAGGGTTTAAAACCCTAATGATGACTAAAAGTAAAGTTCAGTTTAGGGTTTAAAACCCTAATGCTGACTAAAGGAAAAGTTCAGTTTAGGGTTTAAAACCCTAATGCTGACTAAAGGAAAGAGTTCAGTTTAGGGTTTAAAACCCTAATGCTGACTAAAGGTAAAAGTTCAGATTATGGTTTAAAACCCTAATGCTAACTAAAGGAAAAGAGTTCAGTTTAGGGTTTAAAACCCTAATGCTGACTAAAGGAAAAGTTCAGTTCAGGGTTTAAAACCCTAATGCTGACTGAAGGAAACGTTCAGTTTAGGGTTTAAAACCCTAATGCTGACTAAAGTAAAAGAGTTCAGTATAGGGTTTAAAACCCTAATGCTGACTGGAGGAAAAAAGTTCAGTTTAGGGTTTAAAACCCTAATGCTGAATAAAGGAAAAAGTTCAGTTTTGGGTTTAAAACCCTAATGCTGACTAAAGGAAAAAGTTCAGTTTAGGGTTTAAAACCCTAATGCTAACTAAAGGAAAAGAGTTCAGTTTTGGGTACCCTAATGCTGACTAAAGGAAAAAGTTCAGTTTAGGGTTTAAAACCCTAATGCTGACTAAAGGAAAAAGTTCAGTTTAGGGTTTAAAACCCTAATGCTGATTAAAGGAAAAGTTTAGTTCAGGATTTAAAACCCTAATGCTGACTGAAGGAAAAGTTTAGTTTAGGGTTTAAAACCCTAATGCTGACTAAAGGAAAAGAGTTCAGTTTAGGGTTTAAAACCCTAATGCTGACTGGAGGAAAAGAGTTCAGTTTAGGGTTTAAAACCCTAATGCTGACTGGAGGAAAAGAGTTTAGTTTAGGGTTTAAAACCCTAATGGTGACTGAAGGAAAAGAGTTCAGTTTAGGGTTTAAAACCCTAATGCTGACTAAAGAAAAAGTTCAGTTTAGGGTTTAAAACCCTAATGCTGACTAAAGGAAAAGAGTTCAGTTTAGGGTTTAAAACCCTAATGCTGACTAAAGGAAAAGAGTTCAGTTTAGGGTTTAAAACCCTAATGCTGACTAAAGGGAAAAGTTCAGTTTAGGGTTTAAAACCGTAATGCTAACTAAAGGAAAAGAGTTCAGTTTTGGGTTTAAAACCCTAATGCTGACTAAAGGAAAAAGTTCAGTTTAGGGTTTAAAACCCTAATGCTGACTAAAGGAAAAAGTTCAGTTTAGGGTTTAAAACCCTAATGCTGACTAAAGGAAAAAGTTCAGTTTAGGGTTTAAAACCCTAATGCTGACTAAAGGAAAAGTTTAGTTCAGGGTTTAAAACCCTAATGCTGACTGAAGGAAAAGTTTAGTTTAGGGTTTAAAACCCTAATGCTGACTAAAGGAAAAGAGTTCAGTTTAGGGTTTAAAACCCTAATGCTGACTGGAGGAAAAGAGTTCAGTTTAGGGTTTAAAACCCTAATGCTGACTGGAGGAAAAGAGTTTAGTTTAGGGTTTAAAACCCTAATGGTGACTGAAGGAAAAGAGTTCAGTTTAGGGTTTAAAACCCTAATGCTGACTAAAGGAAAAAAGTTCAGTTTTGGGTTTAAAACCCTAATGCTGACTAAAGGAAAAGAGTTCAGTTTAGGGTTTAAAACCCTAATGCTGACTAAAGGGAAAAGTTCAGTTTAGGGTTTAAAACCGTAATGCTGACTAAAGAAAAGAGTTCAGTTTAGGGTTTAAAACCCTAATGCTAACTAAAGGAAAAAGTTCAGTTTAGGGTTTAAAACCCTAATGCTGACTAAAGGAAAAGAGTTCAGTTTAGGGTTTTAAAACCCTAATGCTGACTAAAGGTAAAAGTTCAGTTTAGGGTTTAAAACCCTAATGCTGACTAAAGGAAAAAGTTCAGTTTAGGGTTTAAAACCCTAATGCTGACTAAAGGAAAAAGTTCAGTTTAGGGTTTAAAACCCTAATGCTGATTAAAGGAAAAGTTTAGTTCAGGATTTAAAACCCTAATGCTGACTGAAGGAAAAGTTTAGTTTAGGGTTTAAAACCCTAATGCTGACTAAAGGAAAAGAGTTCAGTTTAGGGTTTAAAACCCTAATGCTGACTGGAGGAAAAGAGTTCAGTTTAGGGTTTAAAACCCTAATGCTGACTGGAGGAAAAGAGTTTAGTTTAGGGTTTAAAACCCTAATGGTGACTGAAGGAAAAGAGTTCAGTTTAGGGTTTAAAACCCTAATGCTGACTAAAGAAAAAGTTCAGTTTAGGGTTTAAAACCCTAATGCTGACTAAAGGAAAAGAGTTCAGTTTAGGGTTTAAAACCCTAATGTTGACTAAAGGAAAAGAGTTCAGTTTAGGGTTTAAAACCCTAATGCTGACTAAAGGGAAAAGTTCAGTTTAGGGTTTAAAACCGTAATGCTAACTAAAGGAAAAGAGTTCAGTTTTGGGTTTAAAACCCTAATGCTGACTAAAGGAAAAAGTTCAGTTTAGGGTTTAAAACCCTAATGCTGACTAAAGGAAAAAGTTCAGTTTAGGGTTTAAAACCCTAATGCTGACTAAAGGAAAAAGTTCAGTTTAGGGTTTAAAACCCTAATGCTGACTAAAGGAAAAGTTTAGTTCAGGGTTTAAAACCCTAATGCTGACTGAAGGAAAAGTTTAGTTTAGGGTTTAAAACCCTAATGCTGACTAAAGGAAAAGAGTTCAGTTTAGGGTTTAAAACCCTAATGCTGACTGGAGGAAAAGAGTTCAGTTTAGGGTTTAAAACCCTAATGCTGACTGGAGGAAAAGAGTTTAGTTTAGGGTTTAAAACCCTAATGGTGACTGAAGGAAAAGAGTTCAGTTTAGGGTTTAAAACCCTAATGCTGACTAAAGGAAAAAAGTTCAGTTTTGGGTTTAAAACCCTAATGCTGACTAAAGGAAAAGAGTTCAGTTTAGGGTTTAAAACCCTAATGCTGACTAAAGGGAAAAGTTCAGTTTAGGGTTTAAAACCGTAATGCTGACTAAAGAAAAGAGTTCAGTTTAGGGTTTAAAACCCTAATGCTAACTAAAGGAAAAAGTTCAGTTTAGGGTTTAAAACCCTAATGCTGACTAAAGGAAAAGAGTTCAGTTTAGGGTTTTAAAACCCTAATGCTGACTAAAGGTAAAAGTTCAGTTTAGGGTTTAAAACCCTAATGCTGACTAAAGGAAAAAGTTCAGTTTAGGGTTTAAAACCCTAATGCTGACTAAAGGAAAAAGTTCAGTTTAGGGTTTAAAACCCTAATGCTGATTACAGGAAAAGAGTTCAGTTTAGGGTTTAAAACCCTAATGCTAACTGGAGGAAAAGAGTTCAGTTTAGGGTTTAAAACCCTAATGCTGACTAAAGGAAAAAGTTTAGTTTTGGGTTTAAAACCCTAATGCTGACTAAAGGAAAAAGTTCAGTTTAGGGTTTAAAACCCTAATGCTAACTAAAGGAAAAAAGTTTAGTTTTGGGTTTAAAACCCTAATGCTGACTAAAGGAAAAAGTTCAGTTTAGGGTTTAAAACCCTAATGCTGACTAAAGGAAAAAGTTCAGTTTAGGGTTTAAAACCCTAATGCTGACTAAAGGAAAAGTTTAGTTCAAGGTTTAAAACCCTAATGCTGACTGAAGGAAAAGTTCAGTTTAGGGTTTAAAACCCTAATGCTGACTAAAGGAAAAGAGTTCAGTTTAGGGTTTAAAACCCTAATGCTGACTGGAGGAAAAGAGTTCAGTTTAGGGTTTAAAACCCTAATGGTGACTGAAGGAAAAGAGTTCAGTTTAGGGTTTAAAACCCTAATGCTGACTAAAGGAAAAGTTCAGTTTAGGGTTTAAAACCCTAATGCTGACTAAAGGAAAAGTTCAGTTTAGGGTTTAAAACCCTAATGCTGACTAAAGGAAAAGTTCAGTTTAGGATTTAAAACCTTAATGCTGACTAAGGAAAAGTTCAGTTTAGGGTTTAAAACCCTAATGCTGACTAAAGGAAAAAGTTCAGTTTAGGGTTTAAAACCCTAATGCTGACTAAAGGAAAAGTTTAGTTCAGGGTTTAAAACCCTAATGCTGACTGAAGGAAAAGTTTAGTTTAGGGTTTAAAACCCTAATGCTGACTAAAGGAAAAGAGTTCAGTTTAGGGTTTAAAACCCTAATGCTGACTGGAGGAAAAGAGTTCAGTTTAGGGTTTAAAACCCTAATGCTGACTGGAGGAAAAGAGTTTAGTTTAGGGTTTAAAACCCTAATGGTGACTGAAGGAAAAGAGTTCAGTTTAGGGTTTAAAACCCTAATGCTGACTAAAGGAAAAAAGTTCAGTTTTGGGTTTAAAACCCTAATGCTGACTAAAGGAAAAGAGTTCAGTTTAGGGTTTAAAACCCTAATGCTGACTAAAGGGAAAAGTTCAGTTTAGGGTTTAAAACCGTAATGCTGACTAAAGAAAAGAGTTCAGTTTAGGGTTTAAAACCCTAATGCTAACTAAAGGAAAAAGTTCAGTTTAGGGTTTAAAACCCTAATGCTGACTAAAGGAAAAGAGTTCAGTTTAGGGTTTTAAAACCCTAATGCTGACTAAAGGTAAAAGTTCAGTTTAGGGTTTAAAACCCTAATGCTGACTAAAGGAAAAAGTTCAGTTTAGGGTTTAAAACCCTAATGCTGACTAAAGGAAAAAGTTCAGTTTAGGGTTTAAAACCCTAATGCTGATTACAGGAAAAGAGTTCAGTTTAGGGTTTAAAACCCTAATGCTAACTGGAGGAAAAGAGTTCAGTTTAGGGTTTAAAACCCTAATGCTGACTAAAGGAAAAAGTTTAGTTTTGGGTTTAAAACCCTAATGCTGACTAAAGGAAAAAGTTCAGTTTAGGGTTTAAAACCCTAATGCTAACTAAAGGAAAAAAGTTTAGTTTTGGGTTTAAAACCCTAATGCTGACTAAAGGAAAAAGTTCAGTTTAGGGTTTAAAACCCTAATGCTGACTAAAGGAAAAAGTTCAGTTTAGGGTTTAAAACCCTAATGCTGACTAAAGGAAAAGTTTAGTTCAAGGTTTAAAACCCTAATGCTGACTGAAGGAAAAGTTCAGTTTAGGGTTTAAAACCCTAATGCTGACTAAAGGAAAAGAGTTCAGTTTAGGGTTTAAAACCCTAATGCTGACTGGAGGAAAAGAGTTCAGTTTAGGGTTTAAAACCCTAATGGTGACTGAAGGAAAAGAGTTCAGTTTAGGGTTTAAAACCCTAATGCTGACTAAAGGAAAAGTTCAGTTTAGGGTTTAAAACCCTAATGCTGACTAAAGGAAAAGTTCAGTTTAGGGTTTAAAACCCTAATGCTGACTAAAGGAAAAGTTCAGTTTAGGATTTAAAACCTTAATGCTGACTAAGGAAAAGTTCAGTTTAGGGTTTAAAACCCTAATGCTGACTAAAGGAAAAGTTCAGTTTAGGGTTTAAAACCCTAATGCTGACTAAAGGAAAAGTTCAGTTTAGGATTTAAAACCTTAATGCTGACTAAGGAAAAGTTCAGTTTAGGGTTTAAAACCCTAATGCCGACTAAAGGAAAAGTTCAGTTTAGGGTTTAAAACCCTAATGCCGAGTATAGGAAAAGTTCAGTTTAAAGTTTAAAACCCTAATGCTGACTAAAGGAAAAATTTAGTTTAGGGTTTAAAACCCTAATGCTGACTAAAGGAAAAGTTCAGTTTAGGGTTTAAAACCCTAATGCTGACTAAGGAAAAGTTCAGTTTAGGGTTTATAACCCTAATGCTGACTAAAGGAAAAGTTCAGTTTAGGGTTTAAAACCCTAATGCTGACTGAATGGAAAGAGTTCAGTTTAGGGTTTAAAACCCTAATGATGACTAAAGGAAAAGTTCAGTTTATGGTTTAAAACCCTAATACTGACTAAAGGAAAAGTTCAGTTTAGGGTTTAAAACCCTAATGTTGACTAAAGGAAAAGTTCAGTTTAGGGTTTAAAACCCTAATGCTGACTAAAGGAAAAGTTCAGTTTAGGGTTTATAACCCTAATGCTGACTAAAGGAAAGAGTTCAGTTTAGGGTTTAAAACCCTAATGTTGACTAAAGGAAAAGTTCAGTTTAGGGTTTAAAACCCTAATGCTGACTAAAGGAAAAGTTTAGTTCAGGGTTTAAAACCCTAATGCTGACTGAAGGAAAAGTTTAGTTTAGGGTTTAAAACCCTAATGCTAACTGAAGGAAAAGTTTAGTTTAGGGTTTAAAACCCTAATGCTGACTAAAGGAAAAGAGTTTAGTTTAGGGTTTAAAACCCTAATACTGACTGGAGGAAAAGAGTTCAGTTTAGGGTTTAAAACCCTAATGCTGACTGGAGGAAAAGAGTTTAGTTTAGGGTTTAAAACCCTAATGGTGACTGAAGGAAAAGAGTTCAGTTTAGGGTTTAAAACCCTAATGCTGACTAAAGGAAAAAAGTTCAGTTTTGGGTTTAAAACCCTAATGCTGACTAAAGAAAAAGAGTTCAGTTTAGGGTTTAAAACCCTAATATTGACTAAAGGGAAAAGTTCAGTTTAGGGTTTAAAACCGTAATGCTGACTAAAGGAAAGAGTTCAGTTTAGGGTTTAAAACCTTAATGCTGACTAAAGGAAAAAGTTCAGTTTAGGGTTTAAAACCCTAATGCTGACTAGAGGAAAAGAGTTAAGTTTAGGGTTTTAAAACCCTAATGCTGACTAAAGGTAAAAGTTCTGTTTAGGGTTTAAAACCCTAATGCTGACTAAAGGAAAAAGTTCAGTTTAGGGTTTAAAACCCTAATGCTGACTAAAGGAAAAGTTCAGTTCAGGGTTTAAAACCCTAATGCTGATTAAAGGAAAAGAGTTCAGTTTAGTGTTTAAAACCCTAATGCTGACTGGAGGAAAAGAGTTCAGTTTAGGGTTTAAAACCCTAATGCTGACTAAAGGAAAAAGTTTAGTTTTGGGTTTAAAACCCTAATGCTGACTAAAGGAAAAAGTTCAGTTTAGGGTTTAAAACCCTAATGCTGACTAAAGGAAAAGAGTTCAGTTTTGGGTTTAAAACCCTAATGCTGACTAAAGGAAAAAGTTCAGTTTAGGGTTTAAAACCCTAATGCTGACTAAAGGAAAAAGTTCAGTTTAGGGTTTAAAACCCTAATGCTGACTAAAGGAAAAGTTTAGTTCAGGGTTTAAAACCCTAATGCTGACTGAAGGAAAAGTTCAGTTTAGGGTTTAAAACCCTAATGCTGACTAAAGGAAAAGAGTTCAGTTTAGGGTTTAAAACCCTAATGTTGACTGAAGGAAAAGAGTTCAGTTTAGGGTTTAAAACCCTAATGCTGACTAAATGAAAAGTTCAGTTTAGGGTTTAAAACCCTAATGCTGACTAAAGGAAAAGTTCAGTTTAGGGTTTAAAACCTTAATGCTGACTAAGGAAAAGTTCAGTTTAGGGTTTAAAACCCTAATGCTGACTAAAGGAAAAGTTCAGTTTAGGATTTAAAACCTTAATGCTGACTAAGAAAAAGTTCAGTTTAGGGTTTAAAACCCTAATGCCGACTAAAGGAAAAGTTCAGTTTAGGGTTTAAAACCCTAATGCCGACTATAGGAAAAGTTCAGTTTAGAGTTTAAAACCCTAATGCTGACTAAAGGAAAAAATTAGTTTAGGGTTTAAAACCCTAATGCCGACTATAGGAAAAGTTCAGTTTAGGGTTTTAAACCCTAATGCCGACTATAGGAAAAATTTAGTTTAGGGTTTAAAACCCTAATGCTGACTAAAGGAAAAAATTAGTTTAGGGTTTAAAACCCTAATGCTGACTAAGGAAAAGTTCAGTTTAGAGTTTATAACCCTAATGTTGACTAAAGGAAAAGTTCAGTTTAGGGTTTAAAACCCTAATGCTGACTGAATGGAAAGAGTTCAGTTTAGGGTTTAAAACCCTAATGATGACTAAAGGAAAAGTTCAGTTTAGGGTTTAAAACCCTAATACTGACTAAAGGAAAAGTTCAGTTTAGGTTTTAAAACCCTAATGTTGACTAAAGGAAAAGTTCAGTTTAGGGTTTAAAACCCTAATGCTGACTAAAGGAAAAGTTCAGTTTAGGGTTTATAACCCTAATGCTGACTAAAGGAAAGAGTTCAGTTTAGGGTTTAAAACCCTAATGCTGACTAAAGGAAAAGTTCAGTTTAGGGTTTAAAACCCTAATGCTGACTAAAGGAAAAGTTCAGTTTAGGGTTTAAAACCCTAATGCTGACTAAAGGAAAGAGTTCAGTTTAGGGTTTAAAACCCTAATGCTGACTAAAGGTAAAAGTTCAGATTATGGTTTAAAACCCTAATGCTAACTAAAGGAAAAGAGTTCAGTTTAGGGTTTAAAACCCTAATGCTGACTAAAGGAAAAGTTCAGTTCAGGGTTTAAAACCCTAATGCTGACTGAAGGAAACGTTCAGTTTAGGGTTTAAAACCCTAATGCTGACTAAAGTAAAAGAGTTCAGTATAGGGTTTAAAACCCTAATGCTGACTGGAGGAAAAAAGTTCAGTTTAGGGTTTAAAACCCTAATGCTGACTAAAGGAAAAAGTTCAGTTTTGGGTTTAAAACCCTAATGCTGACTAAAGGAAAAAGTTCAGTTTAGGGTTTAAAACCCTAATGCTAACTAAAGGAAAAGAGTTCAGTTTTGGGTACCCTAATGCTGACTAAAGGAAAAAGTTCAGTTTAGGGTTTAAAACCCTAATGCTGACTAAAGGAAAAAGTTCAGTTTAGGGTTTAAAACCCTAATGCTGATTAAAGGAAAAGTTTAGTTCAGGATTTAAAACCCTAATGCTGACTGAAGGAAAAGTTTAGTTTAGGGTTTAAAACCCTAATGCTGACTAAAGGAAAAGAGTTCAGTTTAGGGTTTAAAACCCTAATGCTGACTGGAGGAAAAGAGTTCAGTTTAGGGTTTAAAACCCTAATGCTGACTGGAGGAAAAGAGTTTAGTTTAGGGTTTAAAACCCTAATGGTGACTGAAGGAAAAGAGTTCAGTTTAGGGTTTAAAACCCTAATGCTGACTAAAGAAAAAGTTTAGCTTAGGGTTTAAAACCCTAATGATGACTAAAGGAAAAGAGTTCAGTTTAGGGTTTAAAACCCTAATGCTGACTAAAGGAAAAGAGTTCAGTTTAGGGTTTAAAACCCTAATGCTGACTAAAGGGAAAATTTCAGTTTAGGGTTTAAAACCCTAATGCTGACTAAAGGAAAAGAGTTCAGTTTAGGGTTTAAAACCCTAATGCTGACTAAAGGGAAAAGTTCAGTTTAGGGTTTAAAACCGTAATGCTGACTAAAGGAAAGAGTTCAGTTTAGGGTTTAAAACCCTAATGCTAACTAAAGGAAAAAGTTCAGTTTAGGGTTTAAAACCCTAATGCTGACTAAAGGAAAAGAGTTCAGTTTAGGGTTTTAAAACCCTAATGCTGACTAAAGGTAAAAGTTCAGTTTAGGGTTTAAAACCCTAATGCTGACTAAAGGAAAAAGTTCAGTTTAGGGTTTAAAACCCTAATGCTGACTAAAGGAAAAAGTTCAGTTTAGGGTTTAAAACCCTAATGCTGATTACAGGAAAAGAGTTCAGTTTAGGGTTTAAAACCCTAATGCTAACTGGAGGAAAAGAGTTCAGTTTAGGGTTTAAAACCCTAATGCTGACTAAAGGAAAAAGTTTAGTTTTGGGTTTAAAACCCTAATGCTGACTAAAGGAAAAAGTTCAGTTTAGGGTTTAAAACCCTAATGCTAACTAAAGGAAAAAAGTTTAGTTTTGGGTTTAAAACCCTAATGCTGACTAAAGGAAAAAGTTCAGTTTAGGGTTTAAAACCCTAATGCTGACTAAAGGAAAAGTTTAGTTCAAGGTTTAAAACCCTAATGCTGACTGAAGGAAAAGTTCAGTTTAGGGTTTAAAACCCTAATGCTGACTAAAGGAAAAGAGTTCAGTTTAGGGTTTAAAACCCTAATGCTGACTGGAGGAAAAGAGTTCAGTTTAGGGTTTAAAACCCTAATGGTGACTGAAGGAAAAGAGTTCAGTTTAGGGTTTAAAACCCTAATGCTGACTAAAGGAAAAGTTCAGTTTAGGGTTTAAAACCCTAATGCTGACTAAAGGAAAAGTTCAGTTTAGGGTTTAAAACCCTAATGCTGACTAAAGGAAAAGTTCAGTTTAGGATTTAAAACCTTAATGCTGACTAAGGAAAAGTTCAGTTTAGGGTTTAAAACCCTAATGCTGACTAAAGGAAAAGTTCAGTTTAGGGTTTAAAACCCTAATGCTGACTAAAGGAAAAGTTCAGTTTAGGATTTAAAACCTTAATGCTGACTAAGGAAAAGTTCAGTTTAGGGTTTAAAACCCTAATGCCGACTAAAGGAAAAGTTCAGTTTAGGGTTTAAAACCCTAATGCCGAGTATAGGAAAAGTTCAGTTTAAAGTTTAAAACCCTAATGCTGACTAAAGGAAAAATTTAGTTTAGGGTTTAAAACCCTAATGCTGACTAAAGGAAAAGTTCAGTTTAGGGTTTAAAACCCTAATGCTGACTAAGGAAAAGTTCAGTTTAGGGTTTATAACCCTAATGCTGACTAAAGGAAAAGTTCAGTTTAGGGTTTAAAACCCTAATGCTGACTGAATGGAAAGAGTTCAGTTTAGGGTTTAAAACCCTAATGATGACTAAAGGAAAAGTTCAGTTTAGGGTTTAAAACCCTAATACTGACTAAAGGAAAAGTTCAGTTTAGGGTTTAAAACCCTAATGTTGACTAAAGGAAAAGTTCAGTTTAGGGTTTAAAACCCTAATGCTGACTAAAGGAAAAGTTCAGTTTAGGGTTTATAACCCTAATGCTGACTAAAGGAAAGAGTTCAGTTTAGGGTTTAAAACCCTAATGTTGACTAAAGGAAAAGTTCAGTTTAGGGTTTAAAACCCTAATGCTGACTAAAGGAAAAGTTTAGTTCAGGGTTTAAAACCCTAATGCTGACTGAAGGAAAAGTTTAGTTTAGGGTTTAAAACCCTAATGCTAACTGAAGGAAAAGTTTAGTTTAGGGTTTAAAACCCTAATGCTGACTAAAGGAAAAGAGTTTAGTTTAGGGTTTAAAACCCTAATGCTGACTAAAGGAAAAAAGTTCAGTTTTGGGTTTAAAACCCTAATGCTGACTAAAGAAAAAGAGTTCAGTTTAGGGTTTAAAACCCTAATATTGACTAAAGGGAAAAGTTCAGTTTAGGGTTTAAAACCGTAATGCTGACTAAAGGAAAGAGTTCAGTTTAGGGTTTAAAACCTTAATGCTGACTAAAGGAAAAAGTTCAGTTTAGGGTTTAAAACCCTAATGCTGACTAGAGGAAAAGAGTTAAGTTTAGGGTTTTAAAACCCTAATGCTGACTAAAGGTAAAAGTTCTGTTTAGGGTTTAAAACCCTAATGCTGACTAAAGGAAAAAGTTCAGTTTAGGGTTTAAAACCCTAATGCTGACTAAAGGAAAAGTTCAGTTTTGGGTTTAAAACCCTAATGCTGACTAAAGGAAAAAGTTCAGTTTAGGGTTTAAAACCCTAATGCTGACTAAAGGAAAAGAGTTCAGTTTTGGGTTTAAAACCCTAATGCTGACTAAAGGAAAAAGTTCAGTTTAGGGTTTAAAACCCTAATGCTGACTAAAGGAAAAAGTTCAGTTTAGGGTTTAAAACCCTAATGCTGACTAAAGGAAAAGTTAAGTTCAGGGTTTAAAACCCTAATGCTGACTGAAGGAAAAGTTCAGTTTAGGGTTTAAAACCCTAATGCTGACTAAAGGAAAAGAGTTCAGTTTAGGGTTTAAAACCCTAATGCTGACTGGAGGAAAAGAGTTCAGTATAGGGTTTAAAACCCTAATGTTGACTGAAGGAAAAGAGTTCAGTTTAGGGTTTAAAACCCTAATGCTGACTAAAGGAAAAGTTCAGTTTAGGGTTTAAAACCCTAATGCTGACTAAAGGAAAAGTTCAGTTTAGGGTTTAAAACCTTAATGCTGACTAAGGAAAAGTTCAGTTTAGGGTTTAAAACCCTAATGCTGACTAAAGGAAAAGTTCAGTTTAGGGTTTAAAACCCTAATGCTGACTAAAGGAAAAGTTCAGTTTAGGGTTTAAAACCCTAATGCTGACTAAAGGAAAAGTTCAGTTTAGGTTTTAAAACCTTAATGCTGACTGAATGGAAAAAGTTCAGTTTAGGGTTTAAAACCCTAATGCTGACTGAATGGAAAAGAGTTCAGTTTAGGGTTTAAAACCCTAATGCTGACTAAAGAAAAAGTTCAGTTTAGGATTTAAAACCTTAATGCTGACTAAGAAAAAGTTCAGTTTAGGGTTTAAAACCCTAATGCCGACTAAAGGAAAAGTTCAGTTTAGGGTTTAAAACCCTAATGCCGACTATAGGAAAAGTTCAGTTTAGAGTTTAAAACCCTAATGCTGACTAAAGGAAAAAATTAGTTTAGGGTTTAAAACCCTAATGCCGACTATAGGAAAAGTTCAGTTTAGGGTTTTAAACCCTAATGCCGACTATAGGAAAAATTTAGTTTAGGGTTTAAAACCCTAATGCTGACTAAAGGAAAAAATTAGTTTAGGGTTTAAAACCCTAATGCTGACTAAGGAAAAGTTCAGTTTAGGGTTTATAACCCTAATGTTGACTAAAGGAAAAGTTCAGTTTAGGGTTTAAAACCCTAATGCTGACTGAATGGAAAGAGTTCAGTTTAGGGTTTAAAACCCTAATGATGACTAAAGGAAAAGTTCAGTTTAGGGTTTAAAACCCTAATACTGACTAAAGGAAAAGTTCAGTTTAGGTTTTAAAACCCTAATGTTGACTAAAGGAAAAGTTCAGTTTAGGGTTGAAAACCCTAATGCTGACTAAAGGAAAAGTTCAGTTTAGGGTTTATAACCCTAATGCTGACTAAAGGAAAGAGTTCAGTTTAGGGTTTAAAACCCTAATGCAGACTAAAGGAAAAGTTAAGTTCAGGGTTTAAAACCCTAATGCTGACTGAAGGAAAAGTTCAGTTTAGGGTTTAAAACCCTAATGCTGACTAAAGGAAAGAGTTCAGTTTAGGGTTTAAAACCCTAATGCTGACTAAAGGTAAAAGTTCAGATTATGGTTTAAAACCCTAATGCTAACTAAAGGAAAAGAGTTCAGTTTAGGGTTTAAAACCCTAATGCTGACTAAAGGAAAAGTTCAGTTCAGGGTTTAAAACCCTAATGCTGACTGAAGGAAACGTTCAGTTTAGGGTTTAAAACCCTAATGCTGACTAAAGTAAAAGAGTTCAGTATAGGGTTTAAAACCCTAATGCTGACTGGAGGAAAAAAGTTCAGTTTAGGGTTTAAAACCCTAATGCTGACTAAAGGAAAAAGTTCAGTTTTGGGTTTAAAACCCTAATGCTGACTAAAGGAAAAAGTTCAGTTTAGGGTTTAAAACCCTAATGCTAACTAAAGGAAAAGAGTTCAGTTTTGGGTACCCTAATGCTGACTAAAGGAAAAAGTTCAGTTTAGGGTTTAAAACCCTAATGCTGACTAAAGGAAAAAGTTCAGTTTAGGGTTTAAAACCCTAATGCTGATTAAAGGAAAAGTTTAGTTCAGGATTTAAAACCCTAATGCTGACTGAAGGAAAAGTTTAGTTTAGGGTTTAAAACCCTAATGCTGACTAAAGGAAAAGAGTTCAGTTTAGGGTTTAAAACCCTAATGCTGACTGGAGGAAAAGAGTTCAGTTTAGGGTTTAAAACCCTAATGCTGACTGGAGGAAAAGAGTTTAGTTTAGGGTTTAAAACCCTAATGGTGACTGAAGGAAAAGAGTTCAGTTTAGGGTTTAAAACCCTAATGCTGACTAAAGAAAAAGTTCAGTTTAGGGTTTAAAACCCTAATGATGACTAAAGGAAAAGAGTTCAGTTTAGGGTTTAAAACCCTAATGCTGACTAAAGGAAAAGAGTTCAGTTTAGGGTTTAAAACCCTAATGCTGACTAAAGGGAAAAGTTAAGTTTAGGGTTTAAAACCGTAATGCTAACTAAAGGAAAAGAGTTTAGTTTTGGGTTTAAACCCCTAATGCTGACTAAAGGAAAAAGTTCAGTTTAGGGTTTAAAACCCTAATGCTGACTAAAGGAAAAAGTTCAGTTTAGGGTTTAAAACCCTAATGCTGACTAAAGGAAAAAGTTCAGTTTAGGGTTTAAAACCCTAATGCTGACTAAAGGAAAAGTTTAGTTCAGGGTTTAAAACCCTAATGCTGACTGAAGGAAAAGTTTAGTTTAGGGTTTAAAACCCTAATGCTGACTAAAGGAAAAGAGTTCAGTTTAGGGTTTAAAACCCTAATGCTGACTGGAGGAAAAGAGTTCAGTTTAGGGTTTAAAACCCTAATGCTGACTGGAGGAAAAGAGTTTAGTTTAGGGTTTAAAACCCTAATGGTGACTGAAGGAAAAGAGTTCAGTTTAGGGTTTAAAACCCTAATGCTGACTAAAGGAAAAAAGTTCAGTTTTGGGTTTAAAACCCTAATGCTGACTAAAGGAAAAGAGTTCAGTTTAGGGTTTAAAACCCTAATGCTGACTAAAGGGAAAAGTTCAGTTTAGGGTTTAAAACCGTAATGCTGACTAAAGGAAAGAGTTCAGTTTAGGGTTTAAAACCCTAATGCTAACTAAAGGAAAAAGTTCAGTTTAGGGTTTAAAACCCTAATGCTGACTAAAGGAAAAGAGTTCAGTTTAGGGTTTTAAAACCCTAATGCTGACTAAAGGTAAAAGTTCAGTTTAGGGTTTAAAACCCTAATGCTGACTAAAGGAAAAAGTTCAGTTTAGGGTTTAAAACCCTAATGCTGACTAAAGGAAAAAGTTCAGTTTAGGGTTTAAAACCCTAATGCTGATTACAGGAAAAGAGTTCAGTTTAGGGTTTAAAACCCTAATGCTAACTGGAGGAAAAGAGTTCAGTTTAGGGTTTAAAACCCTAATGCTGACTAAAGGAAAAAGTTTAGTTTTGGGTTTAAAACCCTAATGCTGACTAAAGGAAAAAGTTCAGTTTAGGGTTTAAAACCCTAATGCTAACTAAAGGAAAAAAGTTTAGTTTTGGGTTTAAAACCCTAATGCTGACTAAAGGAAAAAGTTCAGTTTAGGGTTTAAAACCCTAATGCTGACTAAAGGAAAAAGTTCAGTTTAGGGTTTAAAACCCTAATGCTGACTAAAGGAAAAGTTTAGTTCAAGGTTTAAAACCCTAATGCTGACTGAAGGAAAAGTTCAGTTTAGGGTTTAAAACCCTAATGCTGACTAAAGGAAAAGAGTTCAGTTTAGGGTTTAAAACCCTAATGCTGACTGGAGGAAAAGAGTTCAGTTTAGGGTTTAAAACCCTAATGGTGACTGAAGGAAAAGAGTTCAGTTTAGGGTTTAAAACCCTAATGCTGACTAAAGGAAAAGTTCAGTTTAGGGTTTAAAACCCTAATGCTGACTAAAGGAAAAGTTCAGTTTAGGGTTTAAAACCCTAATGCTGACTAAAGGAAAAGTTCAGTTTAGGATTTAAAACCTTAATGCTGACTAAGGAAAAGTTCAGTTTAGGGTTTAAAACCCTAATGCTGACTAAAGGAAAAGTTCAGTTTAGGGTTTAAAACCCTAATGCTGACTAAAGGAAAAGTTCAGTTTAGGATTTAAAACCTTAATGCTGACTAAGGAAAAGTTCAGTTTAGGGTTTAAAACCCTAATGCCGACTAAAGGAAAAGTTCAGTTTAGGGTTTAAAACCCTAATGCCGAGTATAGGAAAAGTTCAGTTTAAAGTTTAAAACCCTAATGCTGACTAAAGGAAAAATTTAGTTTAGGGTTTAAAACCCTAATGCTGAGTAAAGGAAAAGTTCAGTTTAGGGTTTAAAACCCTAATGCTGACTAAGGAAAAGTTCAGTTTAGGGTTTATAACCCTAATGCTGACTAAAGGAAAAGTTCAGTTTAGGGTTTAAAACCCTAATGCTGACTGAATGGAAAGAGTTCAGTTTAGGGTTTAAAACCCTAATGATGACTAAAGGAAAAGTTCAGTTTAGGGTTTAAAACCCTAATACTGACTAAAGGAAAAGTTCAGTTTAGGGTTTAAAACCCTAATGTTGACTAAAGGAAAAGTTCAGTTTAGGGTTTAAAACCCTAATGCTGACTAAAGGAAAAGTTCAGTTTAGGGTTTATAACCCTAATGCTGACTAAAGGAAAGAGTTCAGTTTAGGGTTTAAAACCCTAATGTTGACTAAAGGAAAAGTTCAGTTTAGGGTTTAAAACCCTAATGCTGACTAAAGGAAAAGTTTAGTTCAGGGTTTAAAACCCTAATGCTGACTGAAGGAAAAGTTTAGTTTAGGGTTTAAAACCCTAATGCTAACTGAAGGAAAAGTTTAGTTTAGGGTTTAAAACCCTAATGCTGACTAAAGGAAAAGAGTTTAGTTTAGGGTTTAAAACCCTAATACTGACTGGAGGAAAAGAGTTCAGTTTAGGGTTTAAAACCCTAATGCTGACTGGAGGAAAAGAGTTTAGTTTAGGGTTTAAAACCCTAATGGTGACTGAAGGAAAAGAGTTTAGTTTAGGGTTTAAAACCCTAATGCTGACTAAAGGAAAAAAGTTCAGTTTTGGGTTTAAAACCCTAATGCTGACTAAAGAAAAAGAGTTCAGTTTAGGGTTTAAAACCCTAATGTTGACTAAAGGGAAAAGTTCAGTTTAGGGTTTAAAACCGTAATGCTGACTAAAGGAAAGAGTTCAGTTTAGGGTTTAAAACCTTAATGCTGACTAAAGGAAAAAGTTCAGTTTAGGGTTTAAAACCCTAATGCTGACTAGAGGAAAAGAGTTAAGTTTAGGGTTTTAAAACCCTAATGCTGACTAAAGGTAAAAGTTCTGTTTAGGGTTTAAAACCCTAATGCTGACTAAAGGAAAAAGTTCAGTTTAGGGTTTAAAACCCTAATGCTGACTAAAGGAAAAGTTCAGTTCAGGGTTTAAAACCCTAATGCTGATTAAAGGAAAAGAGTTCAGTTTAGTGTTTAAAACCCTAATGCTGACTGGAGGAAAAAAGTTCAGTTTAGGGTTTGAAACCCTAATGCTGACTAAAGGAAAAAGTTTAGTTTTGGGTTTAAAACCCTAATGCTGACTAAAGGAAAAAGTTCAGTTTAGGGTTTAAAACCCTAATGCTGACTAAAGGAAAAGAGTTCAGTTTTGGGTTTAAAACCCTAATGCTGACTAAAGGAAAAAGTTCAGTTTAGGGTTTAAAACCCTAATGCTGACTAAAGGAAAAGTATAGTTCAGGGTTTAAAACCCTAATGCTGACTGAAGGAAAAGTTCAGTTTAGGGTTTAAAACCCTAATGCTGACTAAAGGAAAAGAGTTCAGTTTAGTGTTTAAAACCCTAATGCTGACTGGAGGAAAAGAGTTCAGTTTAGGGTTTAAAACCCTAATGTTGACTGAAGGAAAAGAGTTCAGTTTAGGGTTTAAAACCCTAATGCTGACTAAAGGAAAAGTTCAGTTTAGGGTTTAAAACCATAATGCTGACTAAGGAAAAGTTCAGTTTAGGGTTTAAAACCCTAATGCTGACTAAAGGAAAAGTTCAGTTTAGGGTTTAAAACCCTAATGCTGACTAAAGGAAAAGTTCAGTTTAGGGTTTAAAACCCTAATGCTGACTAAAGGAAAAGTTCAGTTTAGGATTTAAAACCTTAATGCTGACTAAGGAAAAGTTTAGTTCAGGGTTTAAAACCCTAATGCTGACTGAAGGAAAAGTTTAGTTTAGGGTTTAAAACCCTAATGCTGACTAAAGGAAAAGAGTTCAGTTTAGGGTTTAAAACCCTAATGCTGACTGGAGGAAAAGAGTTCAGTTTAGGGTTTAAAACCCTAATGCTGACTGGAGGAAAAGAGTTTAGTTTAGGGTTTAAAACCCTAATGGTGACTGAAGGAAAAGAGTTCAGTTTAGGGTTTAAAACCCTAATGCTGACTAAAGAAAAAGTTCAGTTTAGGGTTTAAAACCCTAATGCTGACTAAAGGAAAAGAGTTCAGTTTAGGGTTTAAAACCCTAATGTTGACTAAAGGAAAAGTTCAGTTTAGGGTTTAAAACCCTAATGCTGACTAAAGGAAAAGTTCAGTTTAGGGTTTATAACCCTAATGCTGACTAAAGGAAAGAGTTCAGTTTAGGGTTTAAAACCCTAATGCTGACTAAAGGAAAAGTTCAGTTTAGGGTTTAAAACCCTAATGCTGACTAAAGGAAAAGTTTAGTTCAGGGTTTAAAACCCTAATGCTGACTGAAGGAAAAGTTTAGTTTAGGGTTTAAAACCCTAATGCTGACTAAAGGAAAAGAGTTCAGTTTAGGGTTTAAAACCCTAATGCTGACTGGAGGAAAAGAGTTCAGTTTAGGGTTTAAAACCCTAATGCTGACTGGAGGAAAAGAGTTTAGTTTAGGGTTTAAAACCCTAATGGTGACTGAAGGAAAAGAGTTCAGTTTAGGGTTTAAAACCCTAATGCTGACTAAAGGAAAAAAGTTCAGTTTTGGGTTTAAAACCCTAATGCTGACTAAAGAAAAAGAGTTCAGTTTAGGGTTTAAAACCCTAATGCTGACTAAAGGGAAAAGTTCAGTTTAGGGTTTAAAACCGTAATGCTGACTAAAGGAAAGAGTTCAGTTTAGGGTTTAAAACCCTAATGCTGACTAAAGGAAAAAGTTCAGTTTAGGGTTTAAAACCCTAATGCTGACTAAAGGAAAAGAGTTCAGTTTAGGGTTTTAAAACCCTAATGCTGACTAAAGGTAAAAGTTCAGTTTAGGGTTTAAAACCTTAATGCTGACTAAAGGAAAAAGTTCAGTTTAGGGTTTAAAACCCTAATGCTGACTAAAGGAAAAGTTCAGTTCAGGGTTTAAAACCCTAATGCTGATTAAAGGAAAAGAGTTCAGTTTAGGGTTTAAAACCCTAATGCTGACTGGAGGAAAAGAGTTCAGTTTAGGGTTTAAAACCCTAATGCTGACTAAAGGAAAAAGTTTAGTTTTGGGTTTAAAACCCTAATGCTGACTAAAGGAAAAAGTTCAGTTTAGGGTTTAAAACCCTAATGCTAACTAAAGGAAAAGAGTTCAGTTTTGGGTTTAAAACCCTAATGCTGACTAAAGGAAAAAGTTCAGTTTAGGGTTTAAAACCCTAATGTTGACTAAAGGAAAAAGTTCAGTTTAGGGTTTAAAACCCTAATGCTGACTAAAGGAAAGTTTAGTTCAGGGTTTAAAACCCTAATGCTGACTGAAGGAAAAGTTCAGTTTAGGGTTTAAAACCCTAATGCTGACTAAAGGAAAAGAGTTCAGTTTAGGGTTTAAAACCCTAATGCTGACTGGAGGAAAAGAGTTCAGTTTAGGGTTTAAAACCCTAATGGTGACTGAAGGAAAAGAGTTCAGTTTAGGGTTTAAAACCCTAATGCTGACTAAAGGAAAAGTTCAGTTTAGGGTTTAAAACCCTAATGCTGACTAAAGGAAAAGTTCAGTTTAGGGTTTAAAACCCTAATGCTGACTAAAAGAAAAGTTCAGTTTAGGATTTAAAACCTTAATGCTGACTAAGGAAAAGTTCAGTTTAGGGTTTAAAACCCTAATGCTGACTAAAGGAAAAGTTCAGTTTAGGGTTTAAAACCCTAATGCTGACTAAAGGAAAAGTTTAGTTTAGGGTTTAAAACCCTAATGCTGACTAAAGGAAAAGTTCAGTTTAGGATTTAAAACCTTAATGCTGACTAAGGAAAAGTTCAGTTTAGGGTTTAAAACCCTAATGCTGACTAAATGAAAAGTTCAGTTTAGGGTTTAAAACCCTAATGCTGACTAAAGGAAAAGTTCAGTTTAGGATTTAAAACCTTAATGCTGACTAAGGAAAAGTTCAGTTTAGGGTTTAAAACCCTAATGCCGACTAAAGGAAAAGTTCAGTTTAGGGTTTAAAACCCTAATGCCGACTATAGGAAAAGTTCAGTTTAGAGTTTAAAACCCTAATGCTGACTAAAGGAAAAAATTAGTTTAGGGTTTAAAACCCTAATGCTGACTAAAGGAAAAGTTCAGTTTAGGGTTTAAAACCCTAATGCTGACTAAGGAAAAGTTCAGTTTAGGGTTTATAACCCTAATGCTGACTAAAGGAAAAGTTCAGTTTAGGGTTTAAAACCCTAATGCTGACTGAATGGAAAGAGTTCAGTTTTGGGTTTAAAACCCTAATGCTGACTAAAGGAAAAAGTTTAGTTTAGGGTTTAAAACCCTAATGCTAACTAAAGGAAAAGAGTTCAGTTTTGGGTTTAAAACCCTAATGCTGACTAAAGGAAAAGTTCAGTTTAGGGTTTAAAACCCTAATGCTGACTAAAGGAAAAGTTCAGTTTAGGGTTTATAACCCTAATGCTGACTAAAGGAAAGAGTTCAGTTTAGGGTTTAAAACCCTAATGCTGACTAAAGGAAAAGTTCAGTTTAGGGTTTAAAACCCTAATGCTGACTAAAGGAAAAGTTTAGTTCAGGGTTTAAAACCCTAATGCTGACTGAAGGAAAAGTTTAGTTTAGGGTTTAAAACCCTAATGCTGACTGAAGGAAAAGTTTAGTTTAGGGTTTAAAACCCTAATGATGACTAAAGTAAAAGAGTTCAGTTTAGGGTTTAAAACCCTAATGCTGACTGGAGGAAAAGAGTTCAGTTTAGGGTTTAAAACCCTAATGGTGACTGAAGGAAAAGAGTTCAGTTTAGGGTTTAAAACCCTAATGCTGACTAAAGGAAAACAGTTCAGTTTTGGGTTTAAAACCCTAATGCTGACTAAAGAAAAAGAGTTCAGTTTAGGGTTTAAAACCCTAATGCTGACTAAAGGGAAAAGTTCAGTTTAGGGTTTAAAACCGTAATGCTGACTAAAGGAAAGAGTTCAGTTTAGGGTTTAAAACCCTAATGCTGACTAAAGGAAAAAGTTCAGTTTAGGGTTTAAAACCCTAATGCTGACTAAAGGAAAAGAGTTCAGTTTAGGGTTTTAAAACCCTAATGCTGACTAAAGGTAAAAGTTCAGTTTAGGGTTTAAAACCCTAATGCTGACTAAAGGAAAAGTTCAGTTCAGGGTTTAAAACCCTAATGCTGATTAAAGGAAAAGAGTTCAGTTTAGGGTTTAAAACCCTAATGCTGACTGGAGGAAAAGAGTTCAGTTTAGGGTTTAAAACCCTAATGCTGACTAAAGGAAAAAGTTTAGTTTTGGGTTTAAAACCCTAATGCTGACTAAAGGAAAAAGTTCAGTTTAGGGTTTAAAACCCTAATGCTAACTAAAGGAAAAGAGTTCAGTTTTGGGTTTAAAACCCTAATGCTGACTAAAGGAAAAAGTTCAGTTTAGGGTTTAAAACCCTAATGCTGACTAAAGGAAAAAGTTCAGTTTAGGGTTTAAAACCCTAATGCTGACTAAAGGAAAAGTTTAGTTCAGGGTTTAAAACTCTAATGCTGACTGAAGGAAGAGTTCAGTTTAGGGTTTAAAACCCTAATGCTAACTAAAGGAAAAGAGTTCAGTTTAGGGTTTAAAACCCTAATGCTGATTGGAGGAAAAGAGTTCAGTTTAGGGTTTAAAACCCTAATGGTGACTGAAGGAAAAGAGTTCAGTTTAGGGTTTAAAACCCTAATGCTGACTAAAGGAAAAGTTCAGTTTAGGGTTTAAAACCCTAATGCTGACTAAAGGAAAAGTTCAGTTTAGGGTTTAAAACCGTAATGCTGACTAAGGAAAAGTTCAGTTTAGGGTTTAAAACCCTAATGCTGACTAAATGAAAAGTTCAGTTTAGGGTTTAAAACCCTAATGCTGACTAAAGGAAAAGTTCAGTTTAGGATTTAAAACCTTAATGCTGACTAAGGAAAAGTTCAGTTTAGGGTTTAAAACCCTAATGCTGACTAAAGGAAAAGTTCAGTTTAGGGTTTAAAACCCTAATGCTGACTAAAGGAAAAGTTCAGTTTAGGATTTAAAACCTTAATGCTGACTAAGGAAAAGTTCAGTTTAGGGTTTAAAACCCTAATGCCGACTAAAGGAAAAGTTCAGTTTAGGGTTTAAAACCCTAATGCCGACTATAGGAAAAGTTCAGTTTAGAGTTTAAAACCCTAATGCTGACTAAAGGAAAAAATTAGTTTAGGGTTTAAAACCCTAATGCTGACTAAAGGAAAAGTTCAGTTTAGGGTTTAAAACCCTAATGCTGACTAAGGAAAAGTTCAGTTTAGGGTTTATAACACTAATGCTGACTAAAGGAAAAGTTCAGTTTAGGGTTTAAAACCCTAATGCTGACTGAATGGAAAGAGTTCAGTTTAGGGTTTAAAACCCTAATGATGACTAAAGGAAAAGTTCAGTTTATGGTTTAAAACCCTAATACTGACTAAAGGAAAAGTTCAGTTTAGGGTTTAAAACCCTAATGTTGACTAAAAGAAAAGTTTGTATTAGGGTTTAAAACCCTAATGCTGACTAAAGGAAAAGTTCAGTTTAGAGTTTATAACCCTAATGCTGACTAAAGGAAAGAGTTCAGTTTAGGGTTTAAAACCCTAATGCTGACTAAAGGAAAGAGTTCAGTTTAGGGTTTAAAACCCTAATGCTGACTAAAGGAAAAGTTCAGTTTAGTGTTTAAAACCCTAATGTTGACTAAAGGAAAAGTTAAGTTTAGGGTTTAAAACCCTAATGCTGACTAAAGGAAAAGTTCAGTTTAGGGTTTATAACCCTAATGCTGACTAAAGGAAAAGAGTTCAGTTTAGGGTTTAAAACCCTAATGCTGACTGGAGGAAAAGAGTTCAGTTTAGGGTTTAAAACCCTAATACTGACTAAAGGAAAAAGTTTAGTTTTGGGTTTAAAACCCTAATGCTGACTAAAGGAAAAAGTTCAGTTTAGGGTTTAAAACCCTAATGCTAACTAAAGGAAAAGAGTTCAGTTTTGGGTTTAAAACCCTAATGCTGACTAAAGGAAAAAGTTCAGTTTAGGGTTTAAAACCCTAATGCTGACTAAAGGAAAAAGTTCAGTTTAGGGTTTAAAACCCTAATGCTGACTAAAGGAAAAGTTTAGTTCAGGGTTTAAAACTCTAATGCTGACTGAAGGAAAAGTTCAGTTTAGGGTTTAAAACCCTAATGCTGACTAAAGGAAAAGAGTTCAGTTTAGGGTTTAAAACCCTAATGCTGATTGGAGGAAAAGAGTTCAGTTTAGGGTTTAAAACCCTAATGGTGACTGAAGGAAAAGAGTTCAGTTTAGGGTTTAAAACCCTAATGCTGACTAAAGGAAAAGTTCAGTTTAGGGTTTAAAACCCTAATGCTGACTAAAGGAAAAGTTCAGTTTAGGGTTTAAAACCCTAATGCTGACTAAAAGAAAAGTTCAGTTTAGGATTTAAAACCTTAATGCTGACTAAGGAAAAGTTCAGTTTAGGGTTTAAAACCCTAATGCTGACTAAAGGAAAAGTTCAGTTTAGGGTTTAAAACCCTAATGCTGACTAAAGGAAAAGTTTAGTTTAGGGTTTAAAACCCTAATGCTGACTAAAGGAAAAGTTCAGTTTAGGATTTAAAACCTTAATGCTGACTAAGGAAAAGTTCAGTTTAGGGTTTAAAACCCTAATGCTGACTAAATGAAAAGTTCAGTTTAGGGTTTAAAACCCTAATGCTGACTAAAGGAAAAGTTCAGTTTAGGATTTAAAACCTTAATGCTGACTAAGGAAAAGTTCAGTTTAGGGTTTAAAACCCTAATGCCGACTAAAGGAAAAGTTCAGTTTAGGGTTTAAAACCCTAATGCCGACTATAGGAAAAGTTCAGTTTAGAGTTTAAAACCCTAATGCTGACTAAAGGAAAAAATTAGTTTAGGGTTTAAAACCCTAATGCTGACTAAAGGAAAAGTTCAGTTTAGGGTTTAAAACCCTAATGCTGACTAAGGAAAAGTTCAGTTTAGGGTTTATAACCCTAATGCTGACTAAAGGAAAAGTTCAGTTTAGGGTTTAAAACCCTAATGCTGACTGAATGGAAAGAGTTCAGTTTTGGGTTTAAAACCCTAATGCTGACTAAAGGAAAAAGTTTAGTTTAGGGTTTAAAACCCTAATGCTAACTAAAGGAAAAGAGTTCAGTTTTGGGTTTAAAACCCTAATGCTGACTAAAGGAAAAGTTCAGTTTAGGGTTTAAAACCCTAATGCTGACTAAAGGAAAAGTTCAGTTTAGGGTTTATAACCCTAATGCTGACTAAAGGAAAGAGTTCAGTTTAGGGTTTAAAACCCTAATGCTGACTAAAGGAAAAGTTCAGTTTAGGGTTTAAAACCCTAATGCTGACTAAAGGAAAAGTTTAGTTCAGGGTTTAAAACCCTAATGCTGACTGAAGGAAAAGTTTAGTTTAGGGTTTAAAACCCTAATGCTGACTGAAGGAAAAGTTTAGTTTAGGGTTTAAAACCCTAATGATGACTAAAGTAAAAGAGTTCAGTTTAGGGTTTAAAACCCTAATGCTGACTGGAGGAAAAGAGTTCAGTTTAGGGTTTAAAACCCTAATGGTGACTGAAGGAAAAGAGTTCAGTTTAGGGTTTAAAACCCTAATGCTGACTAAAGGAAAACAGTTCAGTTTTGGGTTTAAAACCCTAATGCTGACTAAAGAAAAAGAGTTCAGTTTAGGGTTTAAAACCCTAATGCTGACTAAAGGGAAAAGTTCAGTTTAGGGTTTAAAACCGTAATGCTGACTAAAGGAAAGAGTTCAGTTTAGGGTTTAAAACCCTAATGCTGACTAAAGGAAAAAGTTCAGTTTAGGGTTTAAAACCCTAATGCTGACTAAAGGAAAAGAGTTCAGTTTAGGGTTTTAAAACCCTAATGCTGACTAAAGGTAAAAGTTCAGTTTAGGGTTTAAAACCCTAATGCTGACTAAAGGAAAAGTTCAGTTCAGGGTTTAAAACCCTAATGCTGATTAAAGGAAAAGAGTTCAGTTTAGGGTTTAAAACCCTAATGCTGACTGGAGGAAAAGAGTTCAGTTTAGGGTTTAAAACCCTAATGCTGACTAAAGGAAAAAGTTTAGTTTTGGGTTTAAAACCCTAATGCTGACTAAAGGAAAAAGTTCAGTTTAGGGTTTAAAACCCTAATGCTAACTAAAGGAAAAGAGTTCAGTTTTGGGTTTAAAACCCTAATGCTGACTAAAGGAAAAAGTTCAGTTTAGGGTTTAAAACCCTAATGCTGACTAAAGGAAAAAGTTCAGTTTAGGGTTTAAAACCCTAATGCTGACTAAAGGAAAAGTTTAGTTCAGGGTTTAAAACTCTAATGCTGACTGAAGGAAGAGTTCAGTTTAGGGTTTAAAACCCTAATGCTAACTAAAGGAAAAGAGTTCAGTTTAGGGTTTAAAACCCTAATGCTGATTGGAGGAAAAGAGTTCAGTTTAGGGTTTAAAACCCTAATGGTGACTGAAGGAAAAGAGTTCAGTTTAGGGTTTAAAACCCTAATGCTGACTAAAGGAAAAGTTCAGTTTAGGGTTTAAAACCCTAATGCTGACTAAAGGAAAAGTTCAGTTTAGGGTTTAAAACCGTAATGCTGACTAAGGAAAAGTTCAGTTTAGGGTTTAAAACCCTAATGCTGACTAAATGAAAAGTTCAGTTTAGGGTTTAAAACCCTAATGCTGACTAAAGGAAAAGTTCAGTTTAGGATTTAAAACCTTAATGCTGACTAAGGAAAAGTTCAGTTTAGGGTTTAAAACCCTAATGCTGACTAAAGGAAAAGTTCAGTTTAGGGTTTAAAACCCTAATGCTGACTAAAGGAAAAGTTCAGTTTAGGATTTAAAACCTTAATGCTGACTAAGGAAAAGTTCAGTTTAGGGTTTAAAACCCTAATGCCGACTAAAGGAAAAGTTCAGTTTAGGGTTTAAAACCCTAATGCCGACTATAGGAAAAGTTCAGTTTAGAGTTTAAAACCCTAATGCTGACTAAAGGAAAAAATTAGTTTAGGGTTTAAAACCCTAATGCTGACTAAAGGAAAAGTTCAGTTTAGGGTTTAAAACCCTAATGCTGACTAAGGAAAAGTTCAGTTTAGGGTTTATAACACTAATGCTGACTAAAGGAAAAGTTCAGTTTAGGGTTTAAAACCCTAATGCTGACTGAATGGAAAGAGTTCAGTTTAGGGTTTAAAACCCTAATGATGACTAAAGGAAAAGTTCAGTTTATGGTTTAAAACCCTAATACTGACTAAAGGAAAAGTTCAGTTTAGGGTTTAAAACCCTAATGTTGACTAAAAGAAAAGTTTGTATTAGGGTTTAAAACCCTAATGCTGACTAAAGGAAAAGTTCAGTTTAGAGTTTATAACCCTAATGCTGACTAAAGGAAAGAGTTCAGTTTAGGGTTTAAAACCCTAATGCTGACTAAAGGAAAGAGTTCAGTTTAGGGTTTAAAACCCTAATGCTGACTAAAGGAAAAGTTCAGTTTAGTGTTTAAAACCCTAATGTTGACTAAAGGAAAAGTTAAGTTTAGGGTTTAAAACCCTAATGCTGACTAAAGGAAAAGTTCAGTTTAGGGTTTATAACCCTAATGCTGACTAAAGGAAAAGAGTTCAGTTTAGGGTTTAAAACCCTAATGCTGACTGGAGGAAAAGAGTTCAGTTTAGGGTTTAAAACCCTAATACTGACTAAAGGAAAAAGTTTAGTTTTGGGTTTAAAACCCTAATGCTGACTAAAGGAAAAAGTTCAGTTTAGGGTTTAAAACCCTAATGCTAACTAAAGGAAAAGAGTTCAGTTTTGGGTTTAAAACCCTAATGCTGACTAAAGGAAAAAGTTCAGTTTAGGGTTTAAAACCCTAATGCTGACTAAAGGAAAAAGTTCAGTTTAGGGTTTAAAACCCTAATGCTGACTAAAGGAAAAGTTTAGTTCAGGGTTTAAAACTCTAATGCTGACTGAAGGAAAACTTCAGTTTAGGGTTTAAAACCCTAATGCTGACTAAAGGAAAAGAGTTCAGTTTAGGGTTTAAAACCCTAATGCTGATTGGAGGAAAAGAGTTCAGTTTAGGGTTTAAAACCCTAATGGTGACTGAAGGAAAAGAGTTCAGTTTAGGGTTTAAAACCCTAATGCTGACTAAAGGAAAAGTTCAGTTTAGGGTTTAAAACCCCAATGCTGACTAAAGGAAAAGTTCAGTTTAGGGTTTAAAACCCTAATGCTGACTAAAGGAAAAGTTCAGTTTAGGGTTTAAAACCGTAATGCTGACTAAGGAAAAGTTCAGTTTAGGGTTTAAAACCCTAATGCTGACTAAATGAAAAGTTCAGTTTAGGGTTTAAAACCCTAATGCTGACTAAAGGAAAAGTTCAGTTTAGGGTTTAAAACCCTAATGCTGACTAAAGGAAAAGTTCAGTTTAGGATTTAAAACCTTAATGCTGACTAAGGAAAAGTTCAGTTTAGGGTTTAAAACCCTAATGCCGACTAAAGGAAAAGTTCAGTTTAGGGTTTAAAACCCTTAATGCCGACTATAGGAAAAGTTCAGTTTAGAGTTTAAAACCCTAATGCTGACTAAAGGAAAAAATTAGTTTAGGGTTTAAAACCCTAATGCTGACTAAAGGAAAAGTTCAGTTTAGGGTTTAAAACCCTAATGCTGACTAAGGAAAAGTTCAGTTTAGGGTTTATAACACTAATGCTGACTAAAGGAAAAGTTCAGTTTAGGGTTTAAAACCCTAATGCTGACTGAATGGAAAGAGTTCAGTTTAGGGTTTAAAACCCTAATGATGACTAAAGGAAAAGTTCAGTTTATGGTTTAAAACCCTAATACTGACTAAAGGAAAAGTTCAGTTTAGGGTTTAAAACCCTAATGTTGACTAAAGGAAAAGTTTGTATTAGGGTTTAAAACCCTAATGCTGACTAAAGGAAAAGTTCAGTTTAGAGTTTATAACCCTAATGCTGACTAAAGGAAAGAGTTCAGTTTAGGGTTTAAAACCCTAATGCTGACTAAAGGAAAGAGTTCAGTTTAGGGTTTAAAACCCTAATGCTGACTAAAGGAAAAGTTCAGTTTAGTGTTTAAAACCCTAATGTTGACTAAAGGAAAAGTTAAGTTTAGGGTTTAAAACCCTAATGCTGACTAAAGGAAAAGTTCAGTTTAGGGTTTATAACCCTAATGCTGACTAAAGGAAAAGAGTTCAGTTTAGGGTTTAAAACCCTAATGCTGACTGGAGGAAAAGAGTTCAGTTTAGGGTTTAAAACCCTAATGCTGACTAAAGGAAAAAGTTTAGTTTTGGGTTTAAAACCCTAATGCTGACTAAAGGAAAAAGTTCTGTTTAGGGTTTAAAACCCTAATGCTAACTAAAGGAAAAGAGTTCAGTTTTGGGTTTAAAACCCTAATGCTGACTAAAGGAAAAAGTTCAGTTTAGGGTTTAAAACCCTAATGCTGACTAAAGGAAAAAGTTCAGTTTAGGGTTTAAAACCCTAATGCTGACTAAAGGAAAAGTTTAGTTCAGGGTTTAAAACTCTAATGCTGACTGAAGGAAAAGTTCAGTTTAGGGTTTAAAACCCTAATGCTGACTAAAGGAAAAGAGTTCAGTTTAGGGTTTAAAACCCTAATGCTGATTGGAGGAAAAGAGTTCAGTTTAGGGTTTAAAACCCTAATGGTGACTGAAGGAAAAGAGTTCAGTTTAGGGTTTAAAACCCTAATGCTGACTAAAGGAAAAGTTCAGTTTAGGGTTTAAAACCCCAATGCTGACTAAAGGAAAAGTTCAGTTTAGGGTTTAAAACCCTAATGCTGACTAAAGGAAAAGTTCAGTTTAGGGTTTAAAACCGTAATGCTGACTAAGGAAAAGTTCAGTTTAGGGTTTAAAACCCTAATGCTGACTAAATGAAAAGTTCAGTTTAGGGTTTAAAACCCTAATGCTGACTAAAGGAAAAGTTCAGTTTAGGATTTAAAACCTTAATGCTGACTAAGGAAAAGTTCAGTTTAGGGTTTAAAACCCTAATGCTGACTAAAGGAAAAGTTCAGTTTAGGGTTTAAAACCCTAATGCTGACTAAAGGAAAAGTTCAGTTTAGGATTTAAAACCTTAATGCTGACTAAGGAAAAGTTCAGTTTAGGGTTTAAAACCCTAATGCCGACTAAAGGAAAAGTTCAGTTTAGGGTTTAAAACCCTAATGCCGACTATAGGAAAAGTTCAGTTTAGAGTTTAAAACCCTAATGCTGACTAAAGGAAAAAATTAGTTTAGGGTTTAAAACCCTAATGCTGACTAAAGGAAAAGTTCAGTTTAGGGTTTAAAACCCTAATGCTGACTAAAGGAAAAGTTCAGTTTAGGATTTAAAACCTTAATGCTGACTAAGGAAAAGTTCAGTTTAGGGATTAAAACCCTAATGCCGACTAAAGGAAAAGTTCAGTTTAGGGTTTAAAACCCTAATACTGACTAAAGGAAAAGTTCAGTTTAGGGTTTAAAACCCTAATGTTGACTAAAGGAAAAGTTCAGTTTAGGGTTTAAAACCCTAATGCTGACTAAAGGAAAAGTTCAGTTTAGGGTTTATAACCCTAATGCTGACTAAAGGAAAGAGTTCAGTTTAGGGTTTAAAACCCTAATGCTGACTAAAGGAAAAGTTCAGTTTAGGGTTTAAAACCCTAATGCTGACTAAAGGAAAAGTTCAATTTATGGTTTAAAACCCTAATGTTGACTAAAGGAAAAGTTCAGTTTAGGGTTTAAAACCCTAATGCTGACTAAAGGAAAAGTTCAGTTTAGGGTTTATAACCCTAATGCTGACTAAAGGAAAGAGTTCAGTTTAGGGTTTAAAACCCTAATGCTGACTAAAGGAAAAGTTCAGTTTAGGGTTTAAAACCCTAATGCTGACTAAAGGAAAAGTTTAGTTCAGGGTTTAAAACCCTAATGCTGACTGAAGGAAAAGTTTAGTTTAGGGTTTAAAACCCTAATGCTGACTGAAGGAAAAGTTTAGTTTAGGGTTTAAAACCCTAATGCTGACTAAAGGAAAAGAGTTCAGTTTAGGGTTTAAAACCCTAATGATGACTGGAGGAAAAGAGTTCAGTTTAGGGTTTAAAACCCTAATGCTGACTGGAGGAAAAGAGTTTAGTTTAGGGTTTAAAACCCTAATGGTGACTGAAGGAAAAGAGTTCAGTTTAGGGTTTAAAACCCTAATGCTGACTAAAGGAAAAAAGTTCAGTTTTGGGTTTAAAACCCTAATGCTGACTAAAGAAAAAGAGTTCAGTTTAGGGTTTAAAACCCTAATGCTGACTAAAGGGAAAAGTTCAGTTTAGGGTTTAAAACCGTAATGCTGACTAAAGGAAAGAGTTCAGTTTAGGGTTTAAAACCCTAATGCTGACTAAAGGAAAAAGTTCAGTTTAGGGTTTAAAACCCTAATGCTGACTAAAGGAAAAGAGTTCAGTTTAGGGTTTTAAAACCCTAATGCTGACTAAAGGTAAAAGTTCAGTTTAGGGTTTAAAACCCTAATGCTGACTAAAGGAAAAAGTTCAGTTTAGGGTTTAAAACCCTAATGCTGACTAAAGGAAAAGTTCAGTTCAGGGTTTAAAACCCTAATGCTGATTAAAGGAAAAGAGTTCAGTTTAGGGTTTAAAACCCTAATGCTGACTGGAGGAAAAGAGTTCAGTTTAGGGTTTAAAACCCTAATGCTGACTAAAGGAAAAAGTTTAGTTTTGGGTTTAAAACCCTAATGCTGACTAAAGGAAAAAGTTCAGTTTAGGGTTTAAAACCCTAATGCTAACTAAAGGAAAAGAGTTCAGTTTTGGGTTTAAAACCCTAATGCTGACTAAAGGAAAAAGTTCAGTTTAGGGTTTAAAACCCTAATGCTGACTAAAGGAAAAAGTTCAGTTTAGGGTTTAAAACCCTAATGCTGACTAAAGGAAAAGTTTAGTTCAGGGTTTAAAACCCTAATGCTGACTGAAAGAAAAGTTTAGTTTAGGGTTTAAAACCCTAATGCTGACTAAAGGAAAAGAGTTCAGTTTAGGGTTTAAAAACCTAATGCTGACTGGAGGAAAAGAGTTCAGTTTAGGGTTTAAAACCCTAATGGTGACTGAAGGAAAATAGTTCAGTTTAGGGTTTAAAACCCTAATGCTGACTAAAGGAAAAGTTCAGTTTAGGGTTTAAAACCCTAATGCTGACTAAAGGAAAAGTTCAGTTTAGGGTTTAAAACCCTAATGCTGATTAAAGAAAAAGTTCAGTTTAGGATTTAAAACAGTAATGCTGACTAAGGAAAAGTTCAGTTTAGGGTTTAAAACCCTAATGCTGACTAAAGGAAAAGTTCAGTTTAGTGTTTAAAACCCTAATGCTGACTAAAGGAAAAGTTCAGTTTAGGATTTAAAACCTTAATGCTGACTAAGGAAAAGTTTAGTTTAGGGTTTAAAACCCTAATGCTGACTAAAGGAAAAGTTCAGTTTAGGGTTTAAAACCCTAATGCTGACTAAAGGAAAAGTTCAGTTTAGGATTTAAAACCTTAATGCTGACTAAGGAAAAGTTCAGTTTAGGGATTAAAACCCTAATGCCGACTAAAGGAAAAGTTCAGTTTAGGGTTTAAAACCCTAATGCCGACTATAGGAAAAGTTCAGTTTAGAGTTTAAAACACTAATGCTGACTAAAGGAAAAAATTAGTTTAGGGTTTAAAACCCTAATGCTGACTAAAGGAAAAGTTCAGTTTAGGGTTTAAAACCCTAATGCTGACTAAGGAAAAGTTCAGTTTAGGGTTTATAACCCTAATGCTGACTAAAGGAAAAGTTCAGTTTAGGGTTTAAAACCCTAATGTTGACTAAAGGAAAAGTTCAGTTTAGGGTTTAAAACCCTAATGCTGACTAAAGGAAAAGTTCAGTTTAGGGTTTATAACCCTAATGCTGACTAAAGGAAAGAGTTCAGTTTAGGGTTTAAAACCCTAATGCTGACTAAAGGAAAAGTTCAGTTTAGGGTTTAAAACCCTAATGCTGACTAAAGGAAAAGTTTAGTTCAGGGTTTAAAACCCTAATGCTGACTGAAGGAAAAGTTTAGTTTAGGGTTTAAAACCCTAATGCTGACTGAAGGAAAAGTTTAGTTTAGGGTTTAAAACCCTAATGCTGACTAAAGGAAAAGAGTTCAGTTTAGGGTTTAAAACCCTAATGCTGACTGGAGGAAAAGAGTTCAATTTAGGGTTTAAAACCCTAATGCTGACTGGAGGAAAAGAGTTTAGTTTAGGGTTTAAAACCCTAATGGTGACTGAAGGAAAAGAGTTCAGTTTAGGGTTTAAAACCCTAATGCTGACTAAAGGAAAAAAGTTCAGTTTTGGGTTTAAAACCCTAATGCTGACTAAAGAAAAAGAGTTCAGTTTAGGGTTTAAAACCCTAATGCTGACTAAAGGGAAAAGTTCAGTTTAGGGTTTAAAACCGTAATGCTGACTAAAGGAAAGAGTTCAGTTTAGGGTTTAAAACCCTAATGCTGACTAAAGGAAAAAGTTTAGTTTAGGGTTTAAAACCCTAATGCTGACTAAAGGAAAAGAGTTCAGTTTAGGGTTTTAAAACCCTAATGCTGACTAAAGGTAAAAGTTCAGTTTAGGGTTTAAAACCCTAATGCTGACTAAAGGAAAAAGTTCAGTTTAGGGTTTAAAACCCTAATGCTGACTAAAGGAAAAGTTCAGTTCAGGGTTTAAAACCCTAATGCTGATTAAAGGAAAAGAGTTCAGTTTAGGGTTTAAAACCCTAATGTTGACTGGAGAAAAAGAGTTCAGTTTAGGGTTTAAAACCCTAATGCTGACTAAAGGAAAAAGTTTAGTTTTGGGTTTAAAACCCTAATGCTGACTAAAGGAAAAAGTTCAGTTTAGGGTTTAAAACCCTAATGCTAACTAAAGGAAAAGAGTTCATTTTTGGGTTTAAAACCCTAATGCTGACTGAAAGAAAAGTTCAGTTTAGGGTTTAAAACCCTAATGCTGACTAAAGGAAAAGAGTTCAGTTTAGGGTTTAAAAACCTAATGCTGACTGGAGGAAAAGAGTTCAGTTTAGGGTTTAAAACCCTAATGGTGACTGAAGGAAAATAGTTCAGTTTAGGGTTTAAAACCCTAATGCTGACTAAAGGAAAAGTTCAGTTTAGGGTTTAAAACCCTAATGCTGACTAAAGGAAAAGTTCAGTTTAGGGTTTAAAACCCTAATGCTGATTAAAGAAAAAGTTCAGTTTAGGATTTAAAACAGTAATGCTGACTAAGGAAAAGTTCAGTTTAGGGTTTAAAACCCTAATGCTGACTAAAGGAAAAGTTCAGTTTAGTGTTTAAAACCCTAATGCTGACTAAAGGAAAAGTTCAGTTTAGGATTTAAAACCTTAATGCTGACTAAGGAAAAGTTCAGTTTAGGGTTTAAAACCCTAATGCTGACTAAAGGAAAAGTTCAGTTTAGGGTTTAAAACCCTAATGCTGACTAAAGGAAAAGTTCAGTTTAGGATTTAAAACCTTAATGCTGACTAAGGAAAAGTTCAGTTTAGGGATTAAAACCCTAATGCCGACTAAAGGAAAAGTTCAGTTTAGGGTTTAAAACCCTAATGCCGACTATAGGAAAAGTTCAGTTTAGAGTTTAAAACACTAATGCTGACTAAAGGAAAAAATTAGTTTAGGGTTTAAAACCCTAATGCTGACTAAAGGAAAAGTTCAGTTTAGGGTTTAAAACCCTAATGCTGACTAAGGAAAAGTTCAGTTTAGGGTTTATAACCCTAATGCTGACTAAAGGAAAAGTTCAGTTTAGGGTTTAAAACCCTAATGTTTACTAAAGGAAAAGTTCAGTTTAGGGTTTAAAACCCTAATGCTGACTAAAGGAAAAGTTCAGTTTAGGGTTTATAACCCTAATGCTGACTAAAGGAAAGAGTTCAGTTTAGGGTTTAAAACCCTAATGCTGACTAAAGGAAAAGTTCAGTTTAGGGTTTAAAACCCTAATGCTGACTAAAGGAAAAGTTTAGTTCAGGGTTTAAAACCCTAATGCTGACTGAAGGAAAAGTTTAGTTTAGGGTTTAAAACCCTAATGCTGACTGAAGGAAAAGTTTAGTTTAGGGTTTAAAACCCTAATGCTGACTAAAGGATAAGAGTTCAGTTTAGGGTTTAAAACCCTAATGCTGACTGGAGGAAAAGAGTTCAATTTAGGGTTTAAAACCCTAATGCTGACTGGAGGAAAAGAGTTTAGTTTAGGGTTTAAAACCCTAATGGTGACTGAAGGAAAAGAGTTCAGTTTAGGGTTTAAAACCCTAATGCTGACTAAAGGAAAAAAGTTCAGTTTTGGGTTTAAAACCCTAATGCTGACTAAAGAAAAAGAGTTCAG
The DNA here is from genome assembly GCF_000715075.1 of Nicotiana tabacum. Taxonomy (NCBI): domain Eukaryota; kingdom Viridiplantae; phylum Streptophyta; class Magnoliopsida; order Solanales; family Solanaceae; genus Nicotiana; species Nicotiana tabacum. Next base: position 6,094,993 of record NC_134084.1, on the reverse strand, counting down.
TTTAGGGTTTAAAACCCTAATGCTGACTAAAGGGAAAAGTTCAGTTTAGGGTTTAAAACCGTAATGCTGACTAAAGGAAAGAGTTCAGTTTAGGGTTTAAAACCCTAATGCTGACTAAAGGAAAAAGTTCAGTTTAGGGTTTAAAACCCTAATACTGACTAAAGGAAAAGAGTTCAGTTTAGGGTTTTAAAACCCTAATGCTGACTAAAGGTAAAAGTTCAGTTTAGGGTTTAAAACCTTAATGCTGACTAAAGGAAAAAGTTCAGTTTAGGGTTTAAAACCCTAATGCTGACTAAAGGAAAAGTTCAGTTCAGGGTTTAAAACCCTAATGCTGATTAACGGAAAAGAGTTCAGTTTAGGGTTTCAAACCCTAATGTTGACTGGAGGAAAAGAGTTCAGTTTAGGGTTTAAAACCCTAATGCTGACTAAAGGAAAAAGTTTAGTTTTGGGTTTAAAACCCTAATGCTGACTAAAGGAAAAAGTTCAGTTTAGGGTTTAAAACCCTAATGCTAACTAAAGGAAAATAGTTCATTTTTGGGTTTAAAACCCTAATGCTGACTAAAGGAAAAAGTTCAGTTTAGGGTTTAAAACCCTAATGCTGACTAAAGGAAAAAGTTCAGTTTAGGGTTTAAAACCCTAATGCTGACTAAAGGATAAGAGTTCAGTTTAGGGTTTAAAACCCTAATGCTGACTGGAGGAAAAGAGTTCAATTTAGGGTTTAAAACCCTAATGCTGACTGGAGGAAAAGAGTTTAGTTTAGGGTTTAAAACCCTAATGGTGACTGAAGGAAAAGAGTTCAGTTTAGGGTTTAAAACCCTAATGCTGACTAAAGGAAAAAAGTTCAGTTTTGGGTTTAAAACCCTAATGCTGACTAAAGAAAAAGAGTTCAGTTTAGGGTTTAAAACCCTAATGCTGACTAAAGGGAAAAGTTCAGTTTAGGGTTTAAAACCGTAATGCTGACTAAAGGAAAGAGTTCAGTTTAGGGTCTAAAACCCTAATGCTGACTAAAGGAAAAAGTTCAGTTTAGGGTTTAAAACCCTAATGCTGACTAAAGGAAAAAAGTTCAGTTTAGGGTTTTAAAACCCTAATGCTGACTAAAGGTAAAAGTTCAGTTTAGGGTTTAAAACCCTAATGCTGACTAAAGGAAAAAGTTCAGTTTAGGGTTTAAAACCCTAATGCTGACTAAAGGAAAAGTTCAGTTCAGGGTTTAAAACCCTAATGCTGATTAAAGGAAAAGAGTTCAGTTTAGGGTTTCAAACCCTAATGTTGACTGGAGGAAAAGAGTTCAGTTTAGGGTTTAAAACCCTAATGCTGACTAAAGGAAAAAGTTTAGTTTTGGGTTTAAAACCCTAATGCTGACTAAAGGAAAAAGTTCAGTTTAGGGTTTAAAACCCTAATGCTAACTAAAGGAAAATAGTTCATTTTTGGGTTTAAAACCCTAATGCTGACTAAAGGAAAAAGTTCAGTTTAGGGTTTAAAACCCTAATGCTGACTAAAGGAAAAAGTTCAGTTTAGGGTTTAAAACCCTAATGCTGACTAAAGGAAAGTTTATTTCAGGGTTTAAAACCCTAATGCTGACTGAAGGAAAAGTTCAGTTTAGGGTTTAAAACCCTAATGCTGACTAAAGGAAAAGAGTTCAGTTTAGGGTTTAAAACCCTAATGCTGACTGGAGGAAAAGAGTTCAGTTTAGGGTTTAAAACCCTAATGGTGACTGAAGGAAAAGAGTTCAGTTTAGTGTTTAAAACCCTAATGGTGACTGAAGGAAAAGAGTTCAGTTTAGGGTTTAAAACCCTAATGCTGACTAAAGGAAAAGTTCAGTTCAGGGTTTAAAACCCTAATGCTAATTAAAGGAAAAGAGTTCAGTTTAGGGTTTAAAACCCTAATGTTGACTGGAGGAAAAGAGTTCAGTTTAGGGTTTAAAACTCTAATGCTGACTAAAGGAAAAAGTTTAGTTTTGGGTTTAAAACCCTAATGCTGACTAAAGGAAAAAGTTCAGTTTAGGGTTTAAAACCCTAATGCTGACTAAAGGAAAAGTTCAGTTTAGGATTTAAAACCTTAATGCTGACTAAGGAAAAGTTCAGTTTAGGGATTAAAACCCTAATGCCGACTAAAGGAAAAGTTCAGTTTAGGGTTTAAAACCCTAATGTCGACTATAGGAAAAGTTCAGTTTAGAGTTTAAAACACTAATGCTGACTAAAGGAAAAAATTAGTTTAGGGTTTAAAACCCTAATGCTGACTAAAGGAAAAGTTCAGTTTAGGGTTTAAAACCCTAATGCTGACTAAGGAAAAGTTCAGTTTAGGGTTTATAACCCTAATGCTGACTAAAGGAAAAGTTCAGTTTAGGGTTTAAAACCCTAATGTTGACTAAAGGAAAAGTTCAGTTTAGGGTTTAAAACCCTAATGCTGACTAAAGGAAAAGTTCAGTTTAGGGTTTATAACCCTAATGCTGACTAAAGGAAAGAGTTCAGTTTAGGGTTTAAAACCCTAATGCTGACTAAAGGAAAAAGTTCAGTTTAGGGTTTAAAACCCTAATGCTAACTAAAGGAAAATAGTTCATTTTTGGGTTTAAAACCCTAATGCTGACTAAAGGAAAAGTTCAGTTTAGGGTTTAAAACCCTAATGCTGACTAAAGGAAAAGTTTAGTTCAGGGTTTAAAACCCTAATGCTGACTGAAGGAAAAGTTTAGTTTAGGGTTTAAAACCCTAATGCTGACTGAAGGAAAAGTTTAGTTTAGGGTTTAAAACCCTAATGCTGACTAAAGGAAAAGAGTTCAGTTTAGGGTTTAAAACCCTAATGCTGACTGGAGGAAAAGAGTTCAATTTAGGGTTTAAAACCCTAATGCTGACTGGAGGAAAAGAGTTTAGTTTAGGGTTTAAAACCCTAATGGTGACTGAAGGAAAAGAGTTCAGTTTAGGGTTTAAAACCCTAATGCTGACTAAAGGAAAAAAGTTCAGTTTTGGGTTTAAAACCCTAATGCTGACTAAAGAAAAAGAGTTCAGTTTAGGGTTTAAAACCCTAATGCTGACTAAAGGGAAAAGTTCAGTTTAGGGTTTAAAACCGTAATGCTGACTAAAGGAAAGAGTTCAGTTTAGGGTTTAAAACCCTAATGCTGACTAAAGGAAAAAGTTTAGTTTAGGGTTTAAAACCCTAATGCTGACTAAAGGAAAAGAGTTCAGTTTAGGGTTTTAAAACCCTAATGCTGACTAAAGGTAAAAGTTCAGTTTAGGGTTTAAAACCCTAATGCTGACTAAAGGAAAAAGTTCAGTTTAGGGTTTAAAACCCTAATGCTGACTAAAGGAAAAGTTCAGTTCAGGGTTTAAAACCCTAATGCTGATTAAAGGAAAAGAGTTCAGTTTAGGGTTTAAAACCCTAATGTTGACTGGAGAAAAAGAGTTCAGTTTAGGGTTTAAAACCCTAATGCTGACTAAAGGAAAAAGTTTAGTTTTGGGTTTAAAACCCTAATGCTGACTAAAGGAAAAAGTTCAGTTTAGGGTTTAAAACCCTAATGCTAACTAAAGGAAAAGAGTTCATTTTTGGGTTTAAAACCCTAATGCTGACTAAAGGAAAAGTTCAGTTTAGGGTTTAAAACCCTAATGCTGACTAAAGGAAAAGTTCAGTTTAGGATTTAAAACCTTAATGCTGACTAAGGAAAAGTTCAGTTTAGGGATTAAAACCCTAATGCCGACTAAAGGAAAAGTTCAGTTTAGGGTTTAAAACCCTAATGCCGACTATAGGAAAAGTTCAGTTTAGAGTTTAAAACACTAATGCTGACTAAAGGAAAAAATTAGTTTAGGGTTTAAAACCCTAATGCTGACTAAAGGAAAAGTTCAGTTTAGGGTTTAAAACCCTAATGCTGACTAAGGAAAAGTTCAGTTTAGGGTTTATAACCCTAATGCTGACTAAAGGAAAAGTTCAGTTTAGGGTTTAAAACCCTAATGTTTACTAAAGGAAAAGTTCAGTTTAGGGTTTAAAACCCTAATGCTGACTAAAGGAAAAGTTCAGTTTAGGGTTTATAACCCTAATGCTGACTAAAGGAAAGAGTTCAGTTTAGGGTTTAAAACCCTAATGCTGACTAAAGGAAAAGTTCAGTTTAGGGTTTAAAACCCTAATGCTGACTAAAGGAAAAGTTTAGTTCAGGGTTTAAAACCCTAATGCTGACTGAAGGAAAAGTTTAGTTTAGGGTTTAAAACCCTAATGCTGACTGAAGGAAAAGTTTAGTTTAGGGTTTAAAACCCTAATGCTGACTAAAGGATAAGAGTTCAGTTTAGGGTTTAAAACCCTAATGCTGACTGGAGGAAAAGAGTTCAATTTAGGGTTTAAAACCCTAATGCTGACTGGAGGAAAAGAGTTTAGTTTAGGGTTTAAAACCCTAATGGTGACTGAAGGAAAAGAGTTCAGTTTAGGGTTTAAAACCCTAATGCTGACTAAAGGAAAAAAGTTCAGTTTTGGGTTTAAAACCCTAATGCTGACTAAAGAAAAAGAGTTCAGTTTAGGGTTTAAAACCCTAATGCTGACTAAAGGGAAAAGTTCAGTTTAGGGTTTAAAACCGTAATGCTGACTAAAGGAAAGAGTTCAGTTTAGGGTTTAAAACCCTAATGCTGACTAAAGGAAAAAGTTCAGTTTAGGGTTTAAAACCCTAATACTGACTAAAGGAAAAGAGTTCAGTTTAGGGTTTTAAAACCCTAATGCTGACTAAAGGTAAAAGTTCAGTTTAGGGTTTAAAACCTTAATGCTGACTAAAGGAAAAAGTTCAGTTTAGGGTTTAAAACCCTAATGCTGACTAAAGGAAAAGTTCAGTTCAGGGTTTAAAACCCTAATGCTGATTAACGGAAAAGAGTTCAGTTTAGGGTTTCAAACCCTAATGTTGACTGGAGGAAAAGAGTTCAGTTTAGGGTTTAAAACCCTAATGCTGACTAAAGGAAAAAGTTTAGTTTTGGGTTTAAAACCCTAATGCTGACTAAAGGAAAAAGTTCAGTTTAGGGTTTAAAACCCTAATGCTAACTAAAGGAAAATAGTTCATTTTTGGGTTTAAAACCCTAATGCTGACTAAAGGAAAAAGTTCAGTTTAGGGTTTAAAACCCTAATGCTGACTAAAGGAAAAAGTTCAGTTTAGGGTTTAAAACCCTAATGCTGACTAAAGGATAAGAGTTCAGTTTAGGGTTTAAAACCCTAATGCTGACTGGAGGAAAAGAGTTCAATTTAGGGTTTAAAACCCTAATGCTGACTGGAGGAAAAGAGTTTAGTTTAGGGTTTAAAACCCTAATGGTGACTGAAGGAAAAGAGTTCAGTTTAGGGTTTAAAACCCTAATGCTGACTAAAGGAAAAAAGTTCAGTTTTGGGTTTAAAACCCTAATGCTGACTAAAGAAAAAGAGTTCAGTTTAGGGTTTAAAACCCTAATGCTGACTAAAGGGAAAAGTTCAGTTTAGGGTTTAAAACCGTAATGCTGACTAAAGGAAAGAGTTCAGTTTAGGGTCTAAAACCCTAATGCTGACTAAAGGAAAAAGTTCAGTTTAGGGTTTAAAACCCTAATGCTGACTAAAGGAAAAAAGTTCAGTTTAGGGTTTTAAAACCCTAATGCTGACTAAAGGTAAAAGTTCAGTTTAGGGTTTAAAACCCTAATGCTGACTAAAGGAAAAAGTTCAGTTTAGGGTTTAAAACCCTAATGCTGACTAAAGGAAAAGTTCAGTTCAGGGTTTAAAACCCTAATGCTGATTAAAGGAAAAGAGTTCAGTTTAGGGTTTCAAACCCTAATGTTGACTGGAGGAAAAGAGTTCAGTTTAGGGTTTAAAACCCTAATGCTGACTAAAGGAAAAAGTTTAGTTTTGGGTTTAAAACCCTAATGCTGACTAAAGGAAAAAGTTCAGTTTAGGGTTTAAAACCCTAATGCTAACTAAAGGAAAATAGTTCATTTTTGGGTTTAAAACCCTAATGCTGACTAAAGGAAAAAGTTCAGTTTAGGGTTTAAAACCCTAATGCTGACTAAAGGAAAAAGTTCAGTTTAGGGTTTAAAACCCTAATGCTGACTAAAGGAAAGTTTATTTCAGGGTTTAAAACCCTAATGCTGACTGAAGGAAAAGTTCAGTTTAGGGTTTAAAACCCTAATGCTGTCTAAAGGAAAAGAGTTCAGTTTAGGGTTTAAAACCCTAATGCTGACTGGAGGAAAAGAGTTCAGTTTAGGGTTTAAAACCCTAATGGTGACTGAAGGAAAAGAGTTCAGTTTAGTGTTTAAAACCCTAATGGTGACTGAAGGAAAAGAGTTCAGTTTAGGGTTTAAAACCCTAATGCTGACTAAAGGAAAAGTTCAGTTCAGGGTTTAAAACCCTAATGCTAATTAAAGGAAAAGAGTTCAGTTTAGGGTTTAAAACCCTAATGTTGACTGGAGGAAAAGAGTTCAGTTTAGGGTTTAAAACTCTAATGCTGACTAAAGGAAAAAGTTTAGTTTTGGGTTTAAAACCCTAATGCTGACTAAAGGAAAAAGTTCAGTTTAGGGTTTAAAACCCTAATGCTGACTAAAGGAAAAGTTCAGTTTAGGATTTAAAACCTTAATGCTGACTAAGGAAAAGTTCAGTTTAGGGATTAAAACCCTAATGCCGACTAAAGGAAAAGTTCAGTTTAGGGTTTAAAACCCTAATGTCGACTATAGGAAAAGTTCAGTTTAGAGTTTAAAACACTAATGCTGACTAAAGGAAAAAATTAGTTTAGGGTTTAAAACCCTAATGCTGACTAAAGGAAAAGTTCAGTTTAGGGTTTAAAACCCTAATGCTGACTAAGGAAAAGTTCAGTTTAGGGTTTATAACCCTAATGCTGACTAAAGGAAAAGTTCAGTTTAGGGTTTAAAACCCTAATGTTGACTAAAGGAAAAGTTCAGTTTAGGGTTTAAAACCCTAATGCTGACTAAAGGAAAAGTTCAGTTTAGGGTTTATAACCCTAATGCTGACTAAAGGAAAGAGTTCAGTTTAGGGTTTAAAACCCTAATGCTGACTAAAGGAAAAAGTTCAGTTTAGGGTTTAAAACCCTAATGCTAACTAAAGGAAAATAGTTCATTTTTGGGTTTAAAACCCTAATGCTGACTAAAGGAAAAGTTCAGTTTAGGGTTTAAAACCCTAATGCTGACTAAAGGAAAAGTTTAGTTCAGGGTTTAAAACCCTAATGCTGACTGAAGGAAAAGTTTAGTTTAGGGTTTAAAACCCTAATGCTGACTGAAGGAAAAGTTTAGTTTAGGGTTTAAAACCCTAATGCTGACTAAAGGAAAAGAGTTCAGTTTAGGGTTTAAAACCCTAATGCTGACTGGAGGAAAAGAGTTCAATTTAGGGTTTAAAACCCTAATGCTGACTGGAGGAAAAGAGTTTAGTTTAGGGTTTAAAACCCTAATGGTGACTGAAGGAAAAGAGTTCAGTTTAGGGTTTAAAACCCTAATGCTGACTAAAGGAAAAAAGTTCAGTTTTGGGTTTAAAACCCTAATGCTGACTAAAGAAAAAGAGTTCAGTTTAGGGTTTAAAACCCTAATGCTGACTAAAGGGAAAAGTTCAGTTTAGGGTTTAAAACCGTAATGCTGACTAAAGGAAAGAGTTCAGTTTAGGGTTTAAAACCCTAATGCTGACTAAAGGAAAAAGTTTAGTTTAGGGTTTAAAACCCTAATGCTGACTAAAGGAAAAGAGTTCAGTTTAGGGTTTTAAAACCCTAATGCTGACTAAAGGTAAAAGTTCAGTTTAGGGTTTAAAACCCTAATGCTGACTAAAGGAAAAAGTTCAGTTTAGGGTTTAAAACCCTAATGCTGACTAAAGGAAAAGTTCAGTTCAGGGTTTAAAACCCTAATGCTGATTAAAGGAAAAGAGTTCAGTTTAGGGTTTAAAACCCTAATGCTGACTGGAGGAAAAGAGTTCAGTTTAGGGTTTAAAACCCTAATGCTGACTAAAGGAAAAAGTTTAGTTTTGGGTTTAAAACCCTAATGCTGACTAAAGGAAAAAGTTCAGTTTAGGGTTTAAAACCCTAATGCTAACTAAAGGAAAAGAGTTCATTTTTGGGTTTAAAACCCTAATGCTGACTGAAAGAAAAGTTCAGTTTAGGGTTTAAAACCCTAATGCTGACTAAAGGAAAAGAGTTCAGTTTAGGGTTTAAAAACCTAATGCTGACTGGAGGAAAAGAGTTCAGTTTAGGGTTTAAAACCCTAATGGTGACTGAAGGAAAATAGTTCAGTTTAGGGTTTAAAACCCTAATGCTGACTAAAGGAAAAGTTCAGTTTAGGGTTTAAAACCCTAATGCTGACTAAAGGAAAAGTTCAGTTTAGGGTTTAAAACCCTAATGCTGATTAAAGAAAAAGTTCAGTTTAGGATTTAAAACAGTAATGCTGACTAAGGAAAAGTTCAGTTTAGGGTTTAAAACCCTAATGCTGACTAAAGGAAAAGTTCAGTTTAGTGTTTAAAACCCTAATGCTGACTAAAGGAAAAGTTCAGTTTAGGATTTAAAACCTTAATGCTGACTAAGGAAAAGTTCAGTTTAGGGTTTAAAACCCTAATGCTGACTAAAGGAAAAGTTCAGTTTAGGGTTTAAAACCCTAATGCTGACTAAAGGAAAAGTTCAGTTTAGGATTTAAAACCTTAATGCTGACTAAGGAAAAGTTCAGTTTAGGGATTAAAACCCTAATGCCGACTAAAGGAAAAGTTCAGTTTAGGGTTTAAAACCCTAATGCCGACTATAGGAAAAGTTCAGTTTAGAGTTTAAAACACTAATGCTGACTAAAGGAAAAAATTAGTTTAGGGTTTAAAACCCTAATGCTGACTAAAGGAAAAGTTCAGTTTAGGGTTTAAAACCCTAATGCTGACTAAGGAAAAGTTCAGTTTAGGGTTTATAACCCTAATGCTGACTAAAGGAAAAGTTCAGTTTAGGGTTTAAAACCCTAATGTTTACTAAAGGAAAAGTTCAGTTTAGGGTTTAAAACCCTAATGCTGACTAAAGGAAAAGTTCAGTTTAGGGTTTATAACCCTAATGCTGACTAAAGGAAAGAGTTCAGTTTAGGGTTTAAAACCCTAATGCTGACTAAAGGAAAAGTTCAGTTTAGGGTTTAAAACCCTAATGCTGACTAAAGGAAAAGTTTAGTTCAGGGTTTAAAACCCTAATGCTGACTGAAGGAAAAGTTTAGTTTAGGGTTTAAAACCCTAATGCTGACTGAAGGAAAAGTTTAGTTTAGGGTTTAAAACCCTAATGCTGACTAAAGGATAAGAGTTCAGTTTAGGGTTTAAAACCCTAATGCTGACTGGAGGAAAAGAGTTCAATTTAGGGTTTAAAACCCTAATGCTGACTGGAGGAAAAGAGTTTAGTTTAGGGTTTAAAACCCTAATGGTGACTGAAGGAAAAGAGTTCAGTTTAGGGTTTAAAACCCTAATGCTGACTAAAGGAAAAAAGTTCAGTTTTGGGTTTAAAACCCTAATGCTGACTAAAGAAAAAGAGTTCAGTTTAGGGTTTAAAACCCTAATGCTGACTAAAGGGAAAAGTTCAGTTTAGGGTTTAAAACCGTAATGCTGACTAAAGGAAAGAGTTCAGTTTAGGGTTTAAAACCCTAATGCTGACTAAAGGAAAAAGTTCAGTTTAGGGTTTAAAACCCTAATGCTGACTAAAGGAAAAGAGTTCAGTTTAGGGTTTTAAAACCCTAATGCTGACTAAAGGTAAAAGTTCAGTTTAGGGTTTAAAACCTTAATGCTGACTAAAGGAAAAAGTTCAGTTTAGGGTTTAAAACCCTAATGCTGACTAAAGGAAAAGTTCAGTTCAGGGTTTAAAACCCTAATGCTGATTAACGGAAAAGAGTTCAGTTTAGGGTTTCAAACCCTAATGTTGACTGGAGGAAAAGAGTTCAGTTTAGGGTTTAAAACCCTAATGCTGACTAAAGGAAAAAGTTTAGTTTTGGGTTTAAAACCCTAATGCTGACTAAAGGAAAAAGTTCAGTTTAGGGTTTAAAACCCTAATGCTAACTAAAGGAAAATAGTTCATTTTTGGGTTTAAAACCCTAATGCTGACTAAAGGAAAAAGTTCAGTTTAGGGTTTAAAACCCTAATGCTGACTAAAGGAAAAAGTTCAGTTTAGGGTTTAAAACCCTAATGCTGACTAAAGGATAAGAGTTCAGTTTAGGGTTTAAAACCCTAATGCTGACTGGAGGAAAAGAGTTCAATTTAGGGTTTAAAACCCTAATGTTGACTGGAGGAAAAGAGTTTAGTTTAGGGTTTAAAACCCTAATGGTGACTGAAGGAAAAGAGTTCAGTTTAGGGTTTAAAACCCTAATGCTGACTAAAGGAAAAAAGTTCAGTTTTGGGTTTAAAACCCTAATGCTGACTAAAGAAAAAGAGTTCAGTTTAGGGTTTAAAACCCTAATGCTGACTAAAGGGAAAAGTTCAGTTTAGGGTTTAAAACCGTAATGCTGACTAAAGGAAAGAGTTCAGTTTAGGGTCTAAAACCCTAATGCTGACTAAAGGAAAAAGTTCAGTTTAGGGTTTAAAACCCTAATGCTGACTAAAGGAAAAAAGTTCAGTTTAGGGTTTTAAAACCCTAATGCTGACTAAAGGTAAAAGTTCAGTTTAGGGTTTAAAACCCTAATGCTGACTAAAGGAAAAAGTTCAGTTTAGGGTTTAAAACCCTAATGCTGACTAAAGGAAAAGTTCAGTTCAGGGTTTAAAACCCTAATGCTGATTAAAGGAAAAGAGTTCAGTTTAGGGTTTCAAACCCTAATGTTGACTGGAGGAAAAGAAGTTCAGTTTAGGGTTTAAAACCCTAATGCTGACTAAAGGAAAAAGTTTAGTTTTGGGTTTAAAACCCTAATGCTGACTAAAGGAAAAAGTTCAGTTTAGGGTTTAAAACCCTAATGCTAACTAAAGGAAAATAGTTCATTTTTGGGTTTAAAACCCTAATGCTGACTAAAGGAAAAAGTTCAGTTTAGGGTTTAAAACCCTAATGCTGACTAAAGGAAAAAGTTCAGTTTAGGGTTTAAAACCCTAATGCTGACTAAAGGAAAGTTTAGTTCAGGGTTTAAAACCCTAATGCTGACTGAAGGAAAAGTTCGGTTTAGGGTTTAAAACCCTAATGCTGACTAAAGGAAAAGAGTTCAGTTTAGGGTTTAAAACCCTAATGCTGACTGGAGGAAAAGAGTTCAGTTTAGGGTTTAAAACCCTAATGGTGACTGAAGGAAAAGAGTTCAGTTTAGTGTTTAAAACCCTAATGGTGACTGAAGGAAAAGAGTTCAGTTTAGGGTTTAAAACCCTAATGCTGACTAAAGGAAAAGTTCAGTTCAGGGTTTAAAACCCTAATGCTAATTAAAGGAAAAGAGTTCAGTTTAGGGTTTAAAACCCTAATGTTGACTGGAGGAAAAGAGTTCAGTTTAGGGTTTAAAACTCTAATGCTGACTAAAGGAAAAAGTTTAGTTTTGGGTTTAAAACCCTAATGCTGACTAAAGGAAAAAGTTCAGTTTAGGGTTTAAAACCCTAATGCTGACTAAAGGAAAAGTTCAGTTTAGGATTTAAAACCTTAATGCTGACTAAGGAAAAGTTCAGTTTAGGGATTAAAACCCTAATGCCGACTAAAGGAAAAGTTCAGTTTAGGGTTTAAAACCCTAATGCCGACTATAGGAAAAGTTCAGTTTAGAGTTTAAAACACTAATGCTGACTAAAGGAAAAAATTAGTTTAGGGTTTAAAACCCTAATGCTGACTAAAGGAAAAGTTCAGTTTAGGGTTTAAAACCCTAATGCTGACTAAGGAAAAGTTCAGTTTAGGGTTTATAACCCTAATGCTGACTAAAGGAAAAGTTCAGTTTAGGGTTTAAAACCCTAATGTTGACTAAAGGAAAAGTTCAGTTTAGGGTTTAAAACCCTAATGCTGACTAAAGGAAAAGTTCAGTTTAGGGTTTATAACCCTAATGCTGACTAAAGGAAAGAGTTCAGTTTAGGGTTTAAAACCCTAATGCTGACTAAAGGAAAAGTTCAGTTTAGGGTTTAAAACCCTAATGCTGACTAAAGGAAAAGTTTAGTTCAGGGTTTAAAACCCTAATGCTGACTGAAGGAAAAGTTTAGTTTAGGGTTTAAAACCCTAATGCTGACTGAAGGAAAAGTTTTCAGTTTAGGGTTTAAAACCCTAATGCTGACTGGAGGAAAAGAGTTCAATTTAGGGTTTAAAACCCTAATGCTGACTGGAGGAAAAGAGTTTAGTTTAGGGTTTAAAACCCTAATGGTGACTGAAGGAAAAGAGTTCAGTTTAGGGTTTAAAACCCTAATGCTGACTAAAGGAAAAAAGTTCAGTTTTGGGTTTAAAACCCTAATGCTGACTAAAGAAAAAGAGTTCAGTTTAGGGTTTAAAACCCTAATGCTGACTAAAGGGAAAAGTTCAGTTTAGGGTTTAAAACCGTAATGCTGACTAAAGGAAAGAGTTCAGTTTAGGGTTTAAAACCCTAATGCTGACTAAAGGAAAAAGTTCAGTTTAGGGTTTAAAACCCTAATGCTGACTAAAGGAAAAGAGTTCAGTTTAGGGTTTTAAAACCTTAATGCTGACTAAAGGTAAAAGTTCAGTTTAGGGTTTAAAACCCTAATGCTGACTAAAGGAAAAAGTTCAGTTTAGGGTTTAAAACCCTAATGCTGACTAAAGGAAAAGTTCAGTTCAGGGTTTAAAACACTAATGCTGATTAAAGGAAAAGAGTTCAGTTTAGGGTTTAAAACCCTAATGTTGACTGGAGGAAAAGAGTTCAGTTTAGGGTTTAAAACCCTAATGCTGACTAAAGGAAAAAGTTTAGTTTTGGGTTTAAAACCCTAATGCTGACTAAAGGAAAAAGTTCAGTTTAGGGTTTAAAACCCTAATGCTAACTAAAGGAAAAGAGTTCATTTTTGGGTTTAAAACCCTAATGCTGACTAAAGGAAAAAGTTCAGTTTAGGGTTTAAAACCCTAATGCTGACTAAAGGAAAAAGTTCAGTTTAGGGTTTAAAACCCTAATGCTGACTAAAGGAAAGTTTAGTTCAGGGTTTAAAACCCTAATGCTGAATGAAGGAAAAGTTCAGTTTAGGGTTTAAAACCCTAATGCTGACTAAAGGAAAAGAGTTCAGTTTAGGGTTTAAAACCCTAATGCTGACTGGAGGAAAAGAGTTCAGTTTAGGGTTTAAAACCCTAATGGTGACTGAAGGAAAAGAGTTCAGTTTAGGGTTTAAAACCCTAATGGTGACTGAAGGAAAAGAGTTCAGTTTAGGGTTTAAAACCCTAATGCTGACTAAAGGAAAAGTTCAGTTTAGGGTTTAAAACCCTAATGCTGACTAAAGGAAAAGTTCAGTTTAGGATTTAAAACCTTAATGCTGACGAAGGAAAATTTCAGTTTAGGGTTTAAAACCCTAATGCTGACTAAAGGAAAAGTTCAGTTCAGGGTTTAAAACCCTAATGGTGACTGAAGGAAAAGTTCAGTTTAGGGTTTAAAATCCTAATGCTGACTAAAGGAAAAGAGTTCAGTTTAGGGTTTAAAACCCTAATACTGACTGGAGGAAAAAAGTTCAGTTTAGGGTTTAAAACCCTAATGGTGACTAAAGGAAAAGAGTTCAGTTTAGGGTTTAAAACCCTAATGCTGACTGAAGGAAAAGAGTTCAGTTTAGGGTTTAAAACCCTAATGCTGACTAAAAGGAAAAGTTCAGTTTATGGTTTAAAACCCTAATGCTAACTAAAGGAAAAGTTCAGTTTATGGTTTAAAACCCTAATGTTGACTGAATGGAAAGGGTTCAGTTTAGGGTTTAAAACCCTAATGATGACTAAAGGAAAAGTTCAGTTTAGGGTTTAAAACCCTAATGCTGACTAAAGGAAAAGTTCAGTTTAAAGTTTAAAACCCTAATGTTGACTATAGGAAAAGTTCAGTTTAGGGTTTAAAACCCTAATGCTGACTAAAGGAAAAGTTCAGTTTAGGGTTTAAAACCCTAATGCTGACTAAAGGAAAGAGTTCAGTTTAGGGTTTAAAACCCTAATGCTGACTAAAGGAAAAAGTTCAGTTTAGGGTTTAAAATCCTAATACTAACTAAAGGAAATGAGTTCAGTTTAGGGTTTAAAACCCTAATGTTGACTAAAGGAAAAGTTCAGTTTAGGGTTTAAAACCCTAATGCTGACTAAAGGAAAAGTTCAGTTTAGGGTTTATAACCCTAATGCTGACTAAAGGAAAGAGTTCAGTTTAGGGTTTAAAACCCTAATGCTGACTAAAGGAAAAGTTCAGTTTAGGGTTTAAAACCCTAATGCTGACTAAAGGAAAAGTTTAGTTCAGGGTTTAAAACCCTAATGCTGACTGAAGGAAAAGTTTAGTTTAGGGTTTAAAACCCTAATGCTGACTGAAGGAAAAGTTTTCAGTTTAGGGTTTAAAACCCTAATGCTGACTGGAGGAAAAGAGTTCAATTTAGGGTTTAAAACCCTAATGCTGACTGGAGGAAAAGAGTTTAGTTTAGGGTTTAAAACCCTAATGGTGACTGAAGGAAAAGAGTTCAGTTTAGGGTTTAAAACCCTAATGCTGACTAAAGGAAAAAAGTTCAGTTTTGGGTTTAAAACCCTAATGCTGACTAAAGAAAAAGAGTTCAGTTTAGGGTTTAAAACCCTAATGCTGACTAAAGGGAAAAGTTCAGTTTAGGGTTTAAAACCGTAATGCTGACTAAAGGAAAGAGTTCAGTTTAGGGTTTAAAACCCTAATGCTGACTAAAGGAAAAAGTTCAGTTTAGGGTTTAAAACCCTAATGCTGACTAAAGGAAAAGAGTTCAGTTTAGGGTTTTAAAACCTTAATGCTGACTAAAGGTAAAAGTTCAGTTTAGGGTTTAAAACCCTAATGCTGACTAAAGGAAAAAGTTCAGTTTAGGGTTTAAAACCCTAATGCTGACTAAAGGAAAAGTTCAGTTCAGGGTTTAAAACACTAATGCTGATTAAAGGAAAAGAGTTCAGTTTAGGGTTTAAAACCCTAATGTTGACTGGAGGAAAAGAGTTCAGTTTAGGGTTTAAAACCCTAATGCTGACTAAAGGAAAAAGTTTAGTTTTGGGTTTAAAACCCTAATGCTGACTAAAGGAAAAAGTTCAGTTTAGGGTTTAAAACCCTAATGCTAACTAAAGGAAAAGAGTTCATTTTTGGGTTTAAAACCCTAATGCTGACTAAAGGAAAAAGTTCAGTTTAGGGTTTAAAACCCTAATGCTGACTAAAGGAAAAAGTTCAGTTTAGGGTTTAAAACCCTAATGCTGACTAAAGGAAAGTTTAGTTCAGGGTTTAAAACCCTAATGCTGAATGAAGGAAAAGTTCAGTTTAGGGTTTAAAACCCTAATGCTGACTAAAGGAAAAGAGTTCAGTTTAGGGTTTAAAACCCTAATGCTGACTGGAGGAAAAGAGTTCAGTTTAGGGTTTAAAACCCTAATGGTGACTGAAGGAAAAGAGTTCAGTTTAGGGTTTAAAACCCTAATGGTGACTGAAGGAAAAGAGTTCAGTTTAGGGTTTAAAACCCTAATGCTGACTAAAGGAAAAGTTCAGTTTAGGGTTTAAAACCCTAATGCTGACTAAAGGAAAAGTTCAGTTTAGGATTTAAAACCTTAATGCTGACGAAGGAAAATTTCAGTTTAGGGTTTAAAACCCTAATGCTGACTAAAGGAAAAGTTCAGTTCAGGGTTTAAAACCCTAATGGTGACTGAAGGAAAAGTTCAGTTTAGGGTTTAAAATCCTAATGCTGACTAAAGGAAAAGAGTTCAGTTTAGGGTTTAAAACCCTAATACTGACTGGAGGAAAAAAGTTCAGTTTAGGGTTTAAAACCCTAATGGTGACTAAAGGAAAAGAGTTCAGTTTAGGGTTTAAAACCCTAATGCTGACTGAAGGAAAAGAGTTCAGTTTAGGGTTTAAAACCCTAATGCTGACTAAAAGGAAAAGTTCAGTTTATGGTTTAAAACCCTAATGCTAACTAAAGGAAAAGTTCAGTTTATGGTTTAAAACCCTAATGTTGACTGAATGGAAAGGGTTCAGTTTAGGGTTTAAAACCCTAATGATGACTAAAGGAAAAGTTCAGTTTAGGGTTTAAAACCCTAATGCTGACTAAAGGAAAAGTTCAGTTTAAAGTTTAAAACCCTAATGTTGACTATAGGAAAAGTTCAGTTTAGGGTTTAAAACCCTAATGCTGACTAAAGGAAAAGTTCAGTTTAGGGTTTAAAACCCTAATGCTGACTAAAGGAAAGAGTTCAGTTTAGGGTTTAAAACCCTAATGCTGACTAAAGGAAAAAGTTCAGTTTAGGGTTTAAAATCCTAATACTAACTAAAGGAAATGAGTTCAGTTTAGGGTTTAAAACCCTAATGCTGACAAAAGGAAAAAAGTTCAGTTTAGGGTTTAAAACCCTAATGGTGACTAAAGGAAAAAGTTCAGTTCAGGGTTTAAAACCCTAATGCTGACTGAAGGAAAAGTTCAGTTTAGGGTTTAAAACCCTAATGCTGACTGGAGGAAAAGAGTTCAGTTTTAGGGTTTAAAACCCTAATGGTAACTAAAGGAAAAGAGTTCAGTTTAGGTTTAAAACCCTAATGCTGACTGAAGGAAAAGAGTTCAGTTTAGGGTTTAAAACCCTAATACTGACTAAAGGAAAAGTAAAGGAAAAGTTCAGTTTAGGATTTAAAACCCTAATGCTGACTGAATGGAAAGAGTTCAGTTTAGGGTTTAAAACCCTAATGATGACTAAAGGTAAAGTTCAGTTTAGGGTTTAAAACCCTAATGCTGACTAAAGGAAAAGTTCAGTTTAGGGTTTAAAACCCTAATGCTGACTAAAGGAAAGAGTTCAGTTTAGGGTTTAAAACCCTAATGCTGACTAAAGGTAAAAGTTCAGATTATGGTTTAAAACCCTAATGCTAACTAAAGGAAAAGAGTTCAGTTTAGGGTTTAAAACCCTAATGCTGACTAAAGGAAAAGAGTTCAGTTTAGGGTTTAAAACCCTAATGCTGACTAAAGGAAAGTTCAGTTCAGGGTTTAAAACCCTAATGCTGACTGAAGGAAAAGTTCATTTTAGGGTTTAAAACCCTAATGCTGACTAAAGTAAAAGAGTTCAGTATAGGGTTTAAAACCCTAATGCTAACTGGAGGAAAAAAGTTCAGTTTAGGGTTTAAAACCCTAATGCTGACTAAAGGAAAAAGTTCAGTTTAGGGTTAAAACCCTAATGCTAACTAAAGGAAAAGAGTTCAGTTTTGGGTTTAAAACCCTAATGCTGACTAAAGGAAAAAGTTCAGTTTAGGGTTTAAAACCCTAATGCTGACTAAAGGAAAAAGTTCAGTTTAGGGTTTAAAACCCTAATGCTGACTAAAGGAAAAAGTTCAGTTTAGGGTTTAAAACCCTAATGCTGACTGAAGAAAAAGTTTAGTTCAGGGTTTAAAGCCCTAATGCTGACTAAAGGAAAAGAGTTCAGTTTAGGGTTTAAAACCCTAATGCTGACTGGAGGAAAAGAGTTCAGTTTAGGGTTTAAAACCCTAATGCTGACTGGAGGAAAAGAGTTCAGTTTAGGGTTTAAAACCCTAATGGTGACTGGAGGAAAAGAGTTCAGTTTAGGGTTTAAAACCCTAATGGTGACTAAAGGAAAAAAGTTCAGTTTTGGGTTCAAAACCCTAATGCTGACTAAAGGAAAAGAGTTCAGTTTAGGGTTTAAAACCCTAATGCTGACTAAAGGGAAAAGTTCAGTTTAGGGTTTAAAACCGTAATGCTGACTAAAGGAAAGAGTTCAGTTTAGGGTTTAAAACCCTAATGCTGACTAAAGGAAAAAGTTCAGTTTAGGGTTTAAAACCCTAATGCTGACTAAAGGAAAAGAGTTCAGTTTAGGGTTTTAAAACCCTAATGCTGACTGAAGGTAAAAGTTCAGTTTAGGGTTCAAAACCCTAATGCTGACTAAAGGAAAAAGTTCAGTTTAGGGTTTAAAACCCTAATGCTGACTAAAGGAAAAGTTCAGTTCAGGGTTTAAAACCCTAATGCTGATTAAAGGAAAAGAGTTCAGTTTAGGGTTTAAAACCCTAATGCTGACTGGAGGAAAAGAGTTCAGTTTAGGGTTTAAAACCCTAATGCTGACTAAAGGAAAAAGTTTAGTTTTGGGTTTAAAACCCTAATGCTGACTAAAGGAAAAAGTTCAGTTTAGGGTTTAAAACCCTAATGCTAACTAAAGGAAAAAAGTTTAGTTTTGGGTTTAAACCCTAATGCTGGCTAAAGGAAAAAGTTTAGTTTAGGGTTTAAAACCCTAATGCTGACTGAAGGAAAAGTTCAGTTTAGGGTTTAAAACCCTAATGGTGACTGAAGGAAAAGAGTTCAGTTTAGGGTTTAAAACCCTAATGCTGACTAAAGGAAAAGTTCAGTTTAGGGTTTAAAACCCTAATGCTGACTAAAGGAAAAGTTCAGTTTAGGGTTTAAAACCCTAATGCTGACTAAAGGAAAAGTTCAGTTTAGGATTTAAAACCTTAATGCTGACTAAGGAAAAGTTCAGTTTAGGGTTTAAAACCCTAATGCTGACTAAAGGAAAAGTTCAGTTTAGGGTTTAAAACCCTAATGCTGACTAAAGGAAAAGTCCAGTTTAGGATTTAAAACCTTAATGCTGACTAAGGAAAACTTCAGTTTAGGGTTTAAAACCCTAATGCCGACTAAAGGAAAAGTTCAGTTTAGGGTTTAAAACCCTAATGCCGACTATAGGAAAAGTTTAGTTTAGAGTTTAAAACCCTAATGCTGACTAAAGGAAAAATTTAGTTTAGGGTTTAAAACCCTAATGCTGACTAAAGGAAAAGTTCAGTTTAGGGTTTAAAACCCTAATGCTGACTAAGGAAAAGTTCAGTTTAGGGTTTATAACCCTAATGCTGACTAAAGGAAAAGTTCAGTTTAGGATTTAAAACCCTAATGCTGACTGAATGGAAAGAGTTTAGTTTAGGGTTTAAAACCCTAATGATGACTAAAGGAAAAGTTCAGTTTAGGGTTTAAAACCCTAATGCTGACTAAAGGAAAGAGTTCAGTTTAGGGTTTAAAACCCTAATGCTGACTAAAGGAAAAAGTTCAGTTTAGGGTTTAAAATCCTAATACTAACTAAAGGAAATGAGTTCAGTTTAGGGTTTAAAACCCTAATGCTGACAAAAGGAAAAAAGTTCAGTTTAGGGTTTAAAACCCTAATGGTGACTAAAGGAAAAAGTTCAGTTCAGGGTTTAAAACCCTAATGCTGACTGAAGGAAAAGTTCAGTTTAGGGTTTAAAACCCTAATGCTGACTGGAGGAAAAGAGTTCAGTTTTAGGGTTTAAAACCCTAATGGTAACTAAAGGAAAAGAGTTCAGTTTAGGTTTAAAACCCTAATGCTGACTGAAGGAAAAGAGTTCAGTTTAGGGTTTAAAACCCTAATACTGACTAAAGGAAAAGTAAAGGAAAAGTTCAGTTTAGGATTTAAAACCCTAATGCTGACTGAATGGAAAGAGTTCAGTTTAGGGTTTAAAACCCTAATGATGACTAAAGGTAAAGTTCAGTTTAGGGTTTAAAACCCTAATGCTGACTAAAGGAAAAGTTCAGTTTAGGGTTTAAAACCCTAATGCTGACTAAAGGAAAGAGTTCAGTTTAGGGTTTAAAACCCTAATGCTGACTAAAGGTAAAAGTTCAGATTATGGTTTAAAACCCTAATGCTAACTAAAGGAAAAGAGTTCAGTTTAGGGTTTAAAACCCTAATGCTGACTAAAGGAAAAGTTCAGTTCAGGGTTTAAAACCCTAATGCTGACTGAAGGAAAAGTTCATTTTAGGGTTTAAAACCCTAATGCTGACTAAAGTAAAAGAGTTCAGTATAGGGTTTAAAACCCTAATGCTAACTGGAGGAAAAAAGTTCAGTTTAGGGTTTAAAACCCTAATGCTGACTAAAGGAAAAAGTTCAGTTTAGGGTTAAAACCCTAATGCTAACTAAAGGAAAAGAGTTCAGTTTTGGGTTTAAAACCCTAATGCTGACTAAAGGAAAAAGTTCAGTTTAGGGTTTAAAACCCTAATGCTGACTAAAGGAAAAAGTTTAGTTTAGGGTTTAAAACCCTAATGCTGACTAAAGGAAAAAGTTCAGTTTAGGGTTTAAAACCCTAATGCTGACTGAAGAAAAAGTTTAGTTCAGGGTTTAAAGCCCTAATGCTGACTAAAGGAAAAGAGTTCAGTTTAGGGTTTAAAACCCTAATGCTGACTGGAGGAAAAGAGTTCAGTTTAGGGTTTAAAACCCTAATGCTGACTGGAGGAAAAGAGTTCAGTTTAGGGTTTAAAACCCTAATGGTGACTGGAGGAAAAGAGTTCAGTTTAGGGTTTAAAACCCTAATGGTGACTAAAGGAAAAAAGTTCAGTTTTGGGTTCAAAACCCTAATGCTGACTAAAGGAAAAGAGTTCAGTTTAGGGTTTAAAACCCTAATGCTGACTAAAGGGAAAAGTTCAGTTTAGGGTTTAAAACCGTAATGCTGACTAAAGGAAAGAGTTCAGTTTAGGGTTTAAAACCCTAATGCTGACTAAAGGAAAAAGTTCAGTTTAGGGTTTAAAACCCTAATGCTGACTAAAGGAAAAGAGTTTAGTTTAGGGTTTTAAAACCCTAATGCTGACTGAAGGTAAAAGTTCAGTTTAGGGTTCAAAACCCTAATGCTGACTAAAGGAAAAAGTTCAGTTTAGGGTTTAAAACCCTAATGCTGACTAAAGGAAAAGTTCAGTTCAGGGTTTAAAACCCTAATGCTGATTAAAGGAAAAGAGTTCAGTTTAGGATTTAAAACCCTAATGCTGACTGGAGGAAAAGAGTTCAGTTTAGGGTTTAAAACCCTAATGCTGACTAAAGGAAAAAGTTTAGTTTTGGGTTTAAAACCCTAATGCTGACTAAAGGAAAAAGTTCAGTTTAAGGTTTAAAACCCTAATGCTAACTAAAGGAAAAAAGTTTAGTTTTGGGTTTAAAACCCTAATGCTGGCTAAAGGAAAAAGTTTAGTTTAGGGTTTAAAACCCTAATGCTGACTGAAGGAAAAGTTCAGTTTAGGGTTTAAAACCCTAATGGTGACTGAAGGAAAAGAGTTCAGTTTAGGGTTTAAAACCCTAATGCTGACTAAAGGAAAAGTTCAGTTTAGGGTTTAAAACCCTAATGCTGACTAAAGGAAAAGTTCAGTTTAGGGTTTAAAACCCTAATGCTGACTAAAGGAAAAGTTCAGTTTAGGATTTAAAACCTTAAAGCTGACTAAGGAAAAGTTCAGTTTAGGGTTTAAAACCCTAATGCTGACTAAAGGAAAAGTTCAGTTTAGGGTTTAAAACCCTAATGCTGACTAAAGGAAAAGTCCAGTTTAGGATTTAAAACCTTAATGCTGACTAAGGAAAACTTCAGTTTAGGGTTTAAAACCCTAATGCCGACTAAAGGAAAAGTTCAGTTTAGGGTTTAAAACCCTAATGCCGACTATAGGAAAAGTTTAGTTTAGAGTTTAAAACCCTAATGCTGACTAAAGGAAAAATTTAGTTTAGGGTTTAAAACCCTAATGCTGACTAAAGGAAAAGTTCAGTTTAGGGTTTAAAACCCTAATGCTGACTAAGGAAAAGTTCAGTTTAGGGTTTATAACCCTAATGCTGACTAAAGGAAAAGTTCAGTTTAGGATTTAAAACCCTAATGCTGACTGAATGGAAAGAGTTTAGTTTAGGGTTTAAAACCCTAATGATGACTAAAGGAAAAGTTCAGTTTAGGGTTTAAAACCCTAATACTGACTAAAGGAAAAGTTCAGTTTAGGGTTTAAAACCCTAATGTTGACTAAAGGAAAAGTTCAGTTTAGGGTTTAAAACCCTAATGCTGACTAAAGGAAAAGTTCAGTTTAGGGTTTATAACCCTAATGCTGACTAAAGGAAAGAGTTCAGTTTAGGGTTTAAAACCCTAATGCTGACTAAAGGAAAAGTTCAGTTTAGGGTTTAAAACCCTAATGCTGACTAAAGGAAAAGTTTAGTTCAGGGTTTAAAACCCTAATGCTGACTGAAGGAAAAGTTTAGTTTAGGGTTTAAAACCCTAATGCTGACTGAAGGAAAAGTTTAGTTTAGGGTTTAAAACCCTAATGCTGACTAAAGGAAAAGAGTTCAGTTTAGGGTTTAAAACCATAATGCTGACTGGAGGAAAAGAGTTCAGTTTAGGGTTTAAAACCCTAATGCTGACTGGAGGAAAAGAATTTAGTTTAGGGTTTAAAACCCTAATGCTGACTAAAGGAAAAGTTCAGTTTAGGGTTTAAAACCCTAATGCTGACTAAGGAAAAGTTCAGTTTAGGGTTTATAACCCTAATGCTGACTAAAGGAAAAGTTCAGTTTAGGATTTAAAACCCTAATGCTGACTGAATGGAAAGAGTTTAGTTTAGGGTTTAAAACCCTAATGATGACTAAAGGAAAAGTTCAGTTTAAGGTTTAAAACCCTAATACTGACTAAAGGAAAAGTTCAGTTTAGGGTTTAAAACCCTAATGTTGACTAAAGGAAAAGTTCAGTTTAGGGTTTAAAACCCTAATGCTGACTAAAGGAAAAGTTCAGTTTAGGGTTTATAACCCTAATGCTGACTAAAGGAAAGAGTTCAGTTTAGGGTTTAAAACCCTAATGCTGACTAAAGGAAAAGTTCAGTTTAGGGTTTAAAACCCTAATGCTGACTAAAGGAAAAGTTTAGTTCAGGGTTTAAAACCCTAATGCTGACTGAAGGAAAAGTTTAGTTTAGGGTTTAAAACCCTAATGCTGACTGAAGGAAAAGTTTAGTTTAGGGTTTAAAACCCTAATGCTGACTAAAGGAAAAGAGTTCAGTTTAGGGTTTAAAACCGTAATGCTGACTGGAGGAAAAGAGTTCAGTTTAGGGTTTAAAACCCTAATGCTGACTGGAGGAAAAGAGTTTAGTTTAGGGTTTAAAACCCTAATGGTGACTGAAGGAAAAGAGTTCAGTTTAGGGTTTAAAACTCTAATGCTGACTAAAGGAAAAAAGTTCAGTTTTGGGTTTAAAACCCTAATGCTGACTAAAGAAAAAGAGTTCAGTTTAGGGTTTAAAACCCTAATGCTGACTAAAGGGAAAAGTTCAGTTTAGGGTTTAAAACCGTAATGCTGACTAAAGGAAAGAGTTCAGTTTAGGGTTTAAAACCCTAATGCTGACTAAAGGAAAAAGTTCAGTTTAGGGTTTAAAACCCTAATGCTAACTAAAGGAAAAGAGTTCAGTTTTGGGTTTAAAACCCTAATGCTGACTAAAGGAAAAAGTTCAGTTTAGGGTTTAAAACCCTAATGCTAACTAAAGGAAAAGAGTTCATTTTTGGGTTTAAAACCCTAATGCTGACTAAAGGAAAAAGTTCAGTTTAGGGTTTAAAACCCTAATGCTGACTAAAGGAAAAAGTTCAGTTTAGGGTTTAAAACCCTAATGCTGACTAAAGGAAAGTTTAGTTCAGGGTTTAAAACCCTAATGCTGACTGAAGGAAAAGTTCAGTTTAGGGTTTAAAACCCTAATGCTGACTAAAGGAAAAGAGTTCAGTTTAGGGTTTAAAACCCTAATGCTGACTGGAGGAAAAGAGTTCAGTTTAGGGTTTAAAACCCTAATGGTGACTGAAGGAAAAGAGTTCAGTTTAGGGTTTAAAACCCTAATGGTGACTGAAGGAAAAGAGTTCAGTTTAGGGTTTAAAACCCTAATGCTGACTAAAGGAAAAGTTCAGTTTAGGGTTTAAAACCCTAATGCTGACTAAAGGAAAAGTTCAGTTTAGGATTTAAAACCTTAATGCTGACGAAGGAAAATTTCAGTTTAGGGTTTAAAACCCTAATGCTGACTAAAGGAAAAGTTCAGTTCAGGGTTTAAAACCCTAATGGTGACTGAAGGAAAAGTTCAGTTTAGGGTTTAAAATCCTAATGCTGACTAAAGGAAAAGAGTTCAGTTTAGGGTTTAAAACCCTAATACTGACTGGAGGAAAAAAGTTCAGTTTAGGGTTTAAAACCCTAATGGTGACTAAAGGAAAAGAGTTTAGTTTAGGGTTTAAAACCCTAATGCTGACTGAAGGAAAAGAGTTCAGTTTAGGGTTTAAAACCCTAATGCTGACTAAAAGGAAAAGTTCAATTTATGGTTTAAAACCCTAATGCTAACTAAAGGAAAAGTTCAGTTTATGGTTTAAAACCCTAATGTTGACTGAATGGAAAGGGTTCAGTTTAGGGTTTAAAACCCTAATGATGACTAAAGGAAAAGTTCAGTTTAGGGTTTAAAACCCTAATGCTGACTAAAGGAAAAGTTCAGTTTAAAGTTTAAAACCCTAATGTTGACTATAGGAAAAGTTCAGTTTAGGGTTTAAAACCCTAATGCTGACTAAAGGAAAAGTTCAGTTTAGGGTTTAAAACCCTAATGCTGACTAAAGGAAAGAGTTCAGTTTAGGGTTTAAAACCCTAATGTTGACTAAAGGAAAAAGTTCAGTTTAGGGTTTAAAATCCTAATACTAACTAAAGGAAATGAGTTCAGTTTAGGGTTTAAAACCCTAATGCTGACAAAAGGAAAAAAGTTCAGTTTAGGGTTTAAAACCCTAATGGTGACTAAAGGAAAAAGTTCAGTTCAGGGTTTAAAACCCTAATGCTGACTGAAGGAAAAGTTCAGTTTAGGGTTTAAAACCCTAATGCTGACTGGAGGAAAAGAGTTCAGTTTTAGGGTTTAAAACCCTAATGGTAACTAAAGGAAAAGAGTTCAGTTTAGGTTTAAAACCCTAATGCTGACTGAAGGAAAAGAGTTCAGTTTAGGGTTTAAAACCCTAATACTGACTAAAGGAAAAGTAAAGGAAAAGTTCAGTTTAGGATTTAAAACCCTAATGCTGACTGAATGGAAAGAGTTCAGTTTAGGGTTTAAAACCCTAATGATGACTAAAGGTAAAGTTCAGTTTAGGGTTTAAAACCCTAATGCTGACTAAAGGAAAAGTTCAGTTTAGGGTTTAAAACCCTAATGCTGACTAAAGGAAAGAGTTCAGTTTAGGGTTTAAAACCCTAATGCTGACTAAAGGTAAAAGTTCAGATTATGGTTTAAAACCCTAATGCTAACTAAAGGAAAAGAGTTCAGTTTAGGGTTTAAAACCCTAATGCTGACTAAAGGAAAAGAGTTCAGTTTAGGGTTTAAAACCCTAATGCTGACTAAAGGAAAAGTTCAGTTCAGGGTTTAAAACCCTAATGCTGACTGAAGGAAAAGTTCATTTTAGGGTTTAAAACCCTAATGCTGACTAAAGGAAAAAGTTCAGTTTAGGGTTTAAAACCCTAATGCTGACTAAAGGAAAAAGTTCAGTTTAGGGTTTAAAACCCTAATGCTGACTAAAGGAAAGTTTAGTTCAGGGTTTAAAACCCTAATGCTGACTGAAGGAAAAGTTCAGTTTAGGGTTTAAAACCCTAATGCTGACTAAAGGAAAAGAGTTCAGTTTAGGGTTTAAAACCCTAATGCTGACTGGAGGAAAAGAGTTCAGTTTAGGGTTTAAAACCCTAATGGTGACTGAAGGAAAAGAGTTCAGTTTAGGGTTTAAAACCCTAATGGTGACTGAAGGAAAAGAGTTCAGTTTAGGGTTTAAAACCCTAATGCTGACTAAAGGAAAAGTTCAGTTTAGGGTTTAAAACCCTAATGCTGACTAAAGGAAAAGTTCAGTTTAGGATTTAAAACCTTAATGCTGACGAAGGAAAATTTCAGTTTAGGGTTTAAAACCCTAATGCTGACTAAAGGAAAAGTTCAGTTCAGGGTTTAAAACCCTAATGGTGACTGAAGGAAAAGTTCAGTTTAGGGTTTAAAATCCTAATGCTGACTAAAGGAAAAGAGTTCAGTTTAGGGTTTAAAACCCTAATACTGACTGGAGGAAAAAAGTTCAGTTTAGGGTTTAAAACCCTAATGGTGACTAAAGGAAAAGAGTTTAGTTTAGGGTTTAAAACCCTAATGCTGACTGAAGGAAAAGAGTTCAGTTTAGGGTTTAAAACCCTAATGCTGACTAAAAGGAAAAGTTCAATTTATGGTTTAAAACCCTAATGCTAACTAAAGGAAAAGTTCAGTTTATGGTTTAAAACCCTAATGTTGACTGAATGGAAAGGGTTCAGTTTAGGGTTTAAAACCCTAATGATGACTAAAGGAAAAGTTCAGTTTAGGGTTTAAAACCCTAATGCTGACTAAAGGAAAAGTTCAGTTTAAAGTTTAAAACCCTAATGTTGACTATAGGAAAAGTTCAGTTTAGGGTTTAAAACCCTAATGCTGACTAAAGGAAAAGTTCAGTTTAGGGTTTAAAACCCTAATGCTGACTAAAGGAAAGAGTTCAGTTTAGGGTTTAAAACCCTAATGCTGACTAAAGGAAAAAGTTCAGTTTAGGGTTTAAAATCCTAATACTAACTAAAGGAAATGAGTTCAGTTTAGGGTTTAAAACCCTAATGCTGACAAAAGGAAAAAAGTTCAGTTTAGGGTTTAAAACCCTAATGGTGACTAAAGGAAAAAGTTCAGTTCAGGGTTTAAAACCCTAATGCTGACTGAAGGAAAAGTTCAGTTTAGGGTTTAAAACCCTAATGCTGACTGGAGGAAAAGAGTTCAGTTTTAGGGTTTAAAACCCTAATGGTAACTAAAGGAAAAGAGTTCAGTTTAGGTTTAAAACCCTAATGCTGACTGAAGGAAAAGAGTTCAGTTTAGGGTTTAAAACCCTAATACTGACTAAAGGAAAAGTAAAGGAAAAGTTCAGTTTAGGATTTAAAACCCTAATGCTGACTGAATGGAAAGAGTTCAGTTTAGGGTTTAAAACCCTAATGATGACTAAAGGTAAAGTTCAGTTTAGGGTTTAAAACCCTAATGCTGACTAAAGGAAAAGTTCAGTTTAGGGTTTAAAACCCTAATGCTGACTAAAGGAAAGAGTTCAGTTTAGGGTTTAAAACCCTAATGCTGACTAAAGGTAAAAGTTCAGATTATGGTTTAAAACCCTAATGCTAACTAAAGGAAAAGAGTTCAGTTTAGGGTTTAAAACCCTAATGCTGACTAAAGGAAAAGAGTTCAGTTTAGGGTTTAAAACCCTAATGCTGACTAAAGGAAAAGTTCAGTTCAGGGTTTAAAACCCTAATGCTGACTGAAGGAAAAGTTCATTTTAGGGTTTAAAACCCTAATGCTGACTAAAGGAAAAAGTTCAGTTTAGGGTTTAAAACCCTAATGCTGACTAAAGGAAAAAGTTCAGTTTAGGGTTTAAAACCCTAATGCTGACTAAAGGAAAGATTAGTTCAGGGTTTAAAACCCTAATGCTGACTGAAGGAAAAGTTCAGTTTAGGGTTTAAAACCCTAATGCTGACTAAAGGAAAAGAGTTCAGTTTAGGGTTTAAAACCCTAATGCTGACTGGAGGAAAAGAGTTCAGTTTAGGGTTTAAAACCCTAATGGTGACTGAAGGAAAAGAGTTCAGTTTAGGGTTTAAAACCCTAATGGTGACTGAAGGAAAAGAGTTCAGTTTAGGGTTTAAAACCCTAATGCTGACTAAAGGAAAAGTTCAGTTTAGGGTTTAAAACCCTAATGCTGACTAAAGGAAAAGTTCAGTTTAGGATTTAAAACCTTAATGCTGACGAAGGAAAATTTCAGTTTAGGGTTTAAAACCCTAATGCTGACTAAAGGAAAAGTTCAGTTCAGGGTTTAAAACCCTAATGGTGACTGAAGGAAAAGTTCAGTTTAGGGTTTAAAATCCTAATGCTGACTAAAGGAAAAAGTTCAGTTTAAGGTTTAAAACCCTAATGCTAACTAAAGGAAAAAAGTTTAGTTTTGGGTTTAAAACCCTAATGCTGGCTAAAGGAAAAAGTTTAGTTTAGGGTTTAAAACCCTAATGCTGACTGAAGGAAAAGTTCAGTTTAGGGTTTAAAACCCTAATGGTGACTGAAGGAAAAGAGTTCAGTTTAGGGTTTAAAACCCTAATGCTGACTAAAGGAAAAGTTCAGTTTAGGGTTTAAAACCCTAATGCTGACTAAAGGAAAAGTTCAGTTTAGGGTTTAAAACCCTAATGCTGACTAAAGGAAAAGTTCAGTTTAGGATTTAAAACCTTAAAGCTGACTAAGGAAAAGTTCAGTTTAGGGTTTAAAACCCTAATGCTGACTAAAGGAAAAGTTCAGTTTAGGGTTTAAAACCCTAATGCTGACTAAAGGAAAAGTCCAGTTTAGGATTTAAAACCTTAATGCTGACTAAGGAAAACTTCAGTTTAGGGTTTAAAACCCTAATGCCGACTAAAGGAAAAGTTCAGTTTAGGGTTTAAAACCCTAATGCCGACTATAGGAAAAGTTTAGTTTAGAGTTTAAAACCCTAATGCTGACTAAAGGAAAAATTTAGTTTAGGGTTTAAAACCCTAATGCTGACTAAAGGAAAAGTTCAGTTTAGGGTTTAAAACCCTAATGCTGACTAAGGAAAAGTTCAGTTTAGGGTTTATAACCCTAATGCTGACTAAAGGAAAAGTTCAGTTTAGGATTTAAAACCCTAATGCTGACTGAATGGAAAGAGTTTAGTTTAGGGTTTAAAACCCTAATGATGACTAAAGGAAAAGTTCAGTTTAGGGTTTAAAACCCTAATACTGACTAAAGGAAAAGTTCAGTTTAGGGTTTAAAACCCTAATGTTGACTAAAGGAAAAGTTCAGTTTAGGGTTTAAAACCCTAATGCTGACTAAAGGAAAAGTTCAGTTTAGGGTTTATAACCCTAATGCTGACTAAAGGAAAGAGTTCAGTTTAGGGTTTAAAACCCTAATGCTGACTAAAGGAAAAGTTCAGTTTAGGGTTTAAAACCCTAATGCTGACTAAAGGAAAAGTTTAGTTCAGGGTTTAAAACCCTAATGCTGACTGAAGGAAAAGTTTAGTTTAGGGTTTAAAACCCTAATGCTGACTGAAGGAAAAGTTTAGTTTAGGGTTTAAAACCCTAATGCTGACTAAAGGAAAAGAGTTCAGTTTAGGGTTTAAAACCATAATGCTGACTGGAGGAAAAGAGTTCAGTTTAGGGTTTAAAACCCTAATGCTGACTGGAGGAAAAGAATTTAGTTTAGGGTTTAAAACCCTAATGCTGACTAAAGGAAAAGTTCAGTTTAGGGTTTAAAACCCTAATGCTGACTAAGGAAAAGTTCAGTTTAGGGTTTATAACCCTAATGCTGACTAAAGGAAAAGTTCAGTTTAGGATTTAAAACCCTAATGCTGACTGAATGGAAAGAGTTTAGTTTAGGGTTTAAAACCCTAATGATGACTAAAGGAAAAGTTCAGTTTAAGGTTTAAAACCCTAATACTGACTAAAGGAAAAGTTCAGTTTAGGGTTTAAAACCCTAATGTTGACTAAAGGAAAAGTTCAGTTTAGGGTTTAAAACCCTAATGCTGACTAAAGGAAAAGTTCAGTTTAGGGTTTATAACCCTAATGCTGACTAAAGGAAAGAGTTCAGTTTAGGGTTTAAAACCCTAATGCTGACTAAAGGAAAAGTTCAGTTTAGGGTTTAAAACCCTAATGCTGACTAAAGGAAAAGTTTAGTTCAGGGTTTAAAACCCTAATGCTGACTGAAGGAAAAGTTTAGTTTAGGGTTTAAAACCCTAATGCTGACTGAAGGAAAAGTTTAGTTTAGGGTTTAAAACCCTAATGCTGACTAAAGGAAAAGAGTTCAGTTTAGGGTTTAAAACCGTAAT
The DNA here is from genome assembly GCF_000715075.1 of Nicotiana tabacum. Taxonomy (NCBI): domain Eukaryota; kingdom Viridiplantae; phylum Streptophyta; class Magnoliopsida; order Solanales; family Solanaceae; genus Nicotiana; species Nicotiana tabacum. The sequence continues at coordinate 6,065,415 of NC_134084.1, read as the reverse complement.
GCTGACTGGAGGAAAAGAGTTCAGTTTAGGGTTTAAAACCCTAATGCTGACTGGAGGAAAAGAGTTTAGTTTAGGGTTTAAAACCCTAATGGTGACTGAAGGAAAAGAGTTCAGTTTAGGGTTTAAAACTCTAATGCTGACTAAAGGAAAAAAGTTCAGTTTTGGGTTTAAAACCCTAATGCTGACTAAAGAAAAAGAGTTCAGTTTAGGGTTTAAAACCCTAATGCTGACTAAAGGGAAAAGTTCAGTTTAGGGTTTAAAACCGTAATGCTGACTAAAGGAAAGAGTTCAGTTTAGGGTTTAAAACCCTAATGCTGACTAAAGGAAAAAGTTCAGTTTAGGGTTTAAAACCCTAATGCTAACTAAAGGAAAAGAGTTCAGTTTTGGGTTTAAAACCCTAATGCTGACTAAAGGAAAAAGTTCAGTTTAGGGTTTAAAACCCTAATGCTAACTAAAGGAAAAGAGTTCATTTTTGGGTTTAAAACCCTAATGCTGACTAAAGGAAAAAGTTCAGTTTAGGGTTTAAAACCCTAATGCTGACTAAAGGAAAAAGTTCAGTTTAGGGTTTAAAACCCTAATGCTGACTAAAGGAAAGTTTAGTTCAGGGTTTAAAACCCTAATGCTGACTGAAGGAAAAGTTCAGTTTAGGGTTTAAAACCCTAATGCTGACTAAAGGAAAAGAGTTCAGTTTAGGGTTTAAAACCCTAATGCTGACTGGAGGAAAAGAGTTCAGTTTAGGGTTTAAAACCCTAATGGTGACTGAAGGAAAAGAGTTCAGTTTAGGGTTTAAAACCCTAATGGTGACTGAAGGAAAAGAGTTCAGTTTAGGGTTTAAAACCCTAATGCTGACTAAAGGAAAAGTTCAGTTTAGGGTTTAAAACCCTAATGCTGACTAAAGGAAAAGTTCAGTTTAGGATTTAAAACCTTAATGCTGACGAAGGAAAATTTCAGTTTAGGGTTTAAAACCCTAATGCTGACTAAAGGAAAAGTTCAGTTCAGGGTTTAAAACCCTAATGGTGACTGAAGGAAAAGTTCAGTTTAGGGTTTAAAATCCTAATGCTGACTAAAGGAAAAGAGTTCAGTTTAGGGTTTAAAACCCTAATACTGACTGGAGGAAAAAAGTTCAGTTTAGGGTTTAAAACCCTAATGGTGACTAAAGGAAAAGAGTTTAGTTTAGGGTTTAAAACCCTAATGCTGACTGAAGGAAAAGAGTTCAGTTTAGGGTTTAAAACCCTAATGCTGACTAAAAGGAAAAGTTCAATTTATGGTTTAAAACCCTAATGCTAACTAAAGGAAAAGTTCAGTTTATGGTTTAAAACCCTAATGTTGACTAAATGGAAAGGGTTCAGTTTAGGGTTTAAAACCCTAATGATGACTAAAGGAAAAGTTCAGTTTAGGGTTTAAAACCCTAATGCTGACTAAAGGAAAAGTTCAGTTTAAAGTTTAAAACCCTAATGTTGACTATAGGAAAAGTTCAGTTTAGGGTTTAAAACCCTAATGCTGACTAAAGGAAAAGTTCAGTTTAGGGTTTAAAACCCTAATGCTGACTAAAGGAAAGAGTTCAGTTTAGGGTTTAAAACCCTAATGTTGACTAAAGGAAAAAGTTCAGTTTAGGGTTTAAAATCCTAATACTAACTAAAGGAAATGAGTTCAGTTTAGGGTTTAAAACCCTAATGCTGACAAAAGGAAAAAAGTTCAGTTTAGGGTTTAAAACCCTAATGGTGACTAAAGGAAAAAGTTCAGTTCAGGGTTTAAAACCCTAATGCTGACTGAAGGAAAAGTTCAGTTTAGGGTTTAAAACCCTAATGCTGACTGGAGGAAAAGAGTTCAGTTTTAGGGTTTAAAACCCTAATGGTAACTAAAGGAAAAGAGTTCAGTTTAGGTTTAAAACCCTAATGCTGACTGAAGGAAAAGAGTTCAGTTTAGGGTTTAAAACCCTAATACTGACTAAAGGAAAAGTAAAGGAAAAGTTCAGTTTAGGATTTAAAACCCTAATGCTGACTGAATGGAAAGAGTTCAGTTTAGGGTTTAAAACCCTAATGATGACTAAAGGTAAAGTTCAGTTTAGGGTTTAAAACCCTAATGCTGACTAAAGGAAAAGTTCAGTTTAGGGTTTAAAACCCTAATGCTGACTAAAGGAAAGAGTTCAGTTTAGGGTTTAAAACCCTAATGCTGACTAAAGGTAAAAGTTCAGATTATGGTTTAAAACCCTAATGCTAACTAAAGGAAAAGAGTTCAGTTTAGGGTTTAAAACCCTAATGCTGACTAAAGGAAAAGAGTTCAGTTTAGGGTTTAAAACCCTAATGCTGACTAAAGGAAAAGTTCAGTTCAGGGTTTAAAACCCTAATGCTGACTGAAGGAAAAGTTCATTTTAGGGTTTAAAACCCTAATGCTGACTAAAGGAAAAAGTTCAGTTTAGGGTTTAAAACCCTAATGCTGACTAAAGGAAAAAGTTCAGTTTAGGGTTTAAAACCCTAATGCTGACTAAAGGAAAGTTTAGTTCAGGGTTTAAAACCCTAATGCTGACTGAAGGAAAAGTTCAGTTTAGGGTTTAAAACCCTAATGCTGACTAAAGGAAAAGAGTTCAGTTTAGGGTTTAAAACCCTAATGCTGACTGGAGGAAAAGAGTTCAGTTTAGGGTTTAAAACCCTAATGGTGACTGAAGGAAAAGAGTTCAGTTTAGGGTTTAAAACCCTAATGGTGACTGAAGGAAAAGAGTTCAGTTTAGGGTTTAAAACCCTAATGCTGACTAAAGGAAAAGTTCAGTTTAGGGTTTAAAACCCTAATGCTGACTAAAGGAAAAGTTCAGTTTAGGATTTAAAACCTTAATGCTGACGAAGGAAAATTTCAGTTTAGGGTTTAAAACCCTAATGCTGACTAAAGGAAAAGTTCAGTTCAGGGTTTAAAACCCTAATGGTGACTGAAGGAAAAGTTCAGTTTAGGGTTTAAAATCCTAATGCTGACTAAAGGAAAAGAGTTCAGTTTAGGGTTTAAAACCCTAATACTGACTGGAGGAAAAAAGTTCAGTTTAGGGTTTAAAACCCTAATGGTGACTAAAGGAAAAGAGTTTAGTTTAGGGTTTAAAACCCTAATGCTGACTGAAGGAAAAGAGTTCAGTTTAGGGTTTAAAACCCTAATGCTGACTAAAAGGAAAAGTTCAATTTATGGTTTAAAACCCTAATGCTAACTAAAGGAAAAGTTCAGTTTATGGTTTAAAACCCTAATGTTGACTGAATGGAAAGGGTTCAGTTTAGGGTTTAAAACCCTAATGATGACTAAAGGAAAAGTTCAGTTTAGGGTTTAAAACCCTAATGCTGACTAAAGGAAAAGTTCAGTTTAAAGTTTAAAACCCTAATGTTGACTATAGGAAAAGTTCAGTTTAGGGTTTAAAACCCTAATGCTGACTAAAGGAAAAGTTCAGTTTAGGGTTTAAAACCCTAATGCTGACTAAAGGAAAGAGTTCAGTTTAGGGTTTAAAACCCTAATGCTGACTAAAGGAAAAAGTTCAGTTTAGGGTTTAAAATCCTAATACTAACTAAAGGAAATGAGTTCAGTTTAGGGTTTAAAACCCTAATGCTGACAAAAGGAAAAAAGTTCAGTTTAGGGTTTAAAACCCTAATGGTGACTAAAGGAAAAAGTTCAGTTCAGGGTTTAAAACCCTAATGCTGACTGAAGGAAAAGTTCAGTTTAGGGTTTAAAACCCTAATGCTGACTGGAGGAAAAGAGTTCAGTTTTAGGGTTTAAAACCCTAATGGTAACTAAAGGAAAAGAGTTCAGTTTAGGTTTAAAACCCTAATGCTGACTGAAGGAAAAGAGTTCAGTTTAGGGTTTAAAACCCTAATACTGACTAAAGGAAAAGTAAAGGAAAAGTTCAGTTTAGGATTTAAAACCCTAATGCTGACTGAATGGAAAGAGTTCAGTTTAGGGTTTAAAACCCTAATGATGACTAAAGGTAAAGTTCAGTTTAGGGTTTAAAACCCTAATGCTGACTAAAGGAAAAGTTCAGTTTAGGGTTTAAAACCCTAATGCTGACTAAAGGAAAGAGTTCAGTTTAGGGTTTAAAACCCTAATGCTGACTAAAGGTAAAAGTTCAGATTATGGTTTAAAACCCTAATGCTAACTAAAGGAAAAGAGTTCAGTTTAGGGTTTAAAACCCTAATGCTGACTAAAGGAAAAGAGTTCAGTTTAGGGTTTAAAACCCTAATGCTGACTAAAGGAAAAGTTCAGTTCAGGGTTTAAAACCCTAATGCTGACTGAAGGAAAAGTTCATTTTAGGGTTTAAAACCCTAATGCTGACTAAAGGAAAAAGTTCAGTTTAGGGTTTAAAACCCTAATGCTGACTAAAGGAAAAAGTTCAGTTTAGGGTTTAAAACCCTAATGCTGACTAAAGGAAAGATTAGTTCAGGGTTTAAAACCCTAATGCTGACTGAAGGAAAAGTTCAGTTTAGGGTTTAAAACCCTAATGCTGACTAAAGGAAAAGAGTTCAGTTTAGGGTTTAAAACCCTAATGCTGACTGGAGGAAAAGAGTTCAGTTTAGGGTTTAAAACCCTAATGGTGACTGAAGGAAAAGAGTTCAGTTTAGGGTTTAAAACCCTAATGGTGACTGAAGGAAAAGAGTTCAGTTTAGGGTTTAAAACCCTAATGCTGACTAAAGGAAAAGTTCAGTTTAGGGTTTAAAACCCTAATGCTGACTAAAGGAAAAGTTCAGTTTAGGATTTAAAACCTTAATGCTGACGAAGGAAAATTTCAGTTTAGGGTTTAAAACCCTAATGCTGACTAAAGGAAAAGTTCAGTTCAGGGTTTAAAACCCTAATGGTGACTGAAGGAAAAGTTCAGTTTAGGGTTTAAAATCCTAATGCTGACTAAAGGAAAAGAGTTCAGTTTAGGGTTTAAAACCCTAATACTGACTGGAGGAAAAAAGTTCAGTTTAGGGTTTAAAACCCTAATGGTGACTAAAGGAAAAGAGTTTAGTTTAGGGTTTAAAACCCTAATGCTGACTGAAGGAAAAGAGTTCAGTTTAGGGTTTAAAACCCTAATGCTGACTAAAAGGAAAAGTTCAATTTATGGTTTAAAACCCTAATGCTAACTAAAGGAAAAGTTCAGTTTATGGTTTAAAACCCTAATGTTGACTGAATGGAAAGGGTTCAGTTTAGGGTTTAAAACCCTAATGATGACTAAAGGAAAAGTTCAGTTTAGGGTTTAAAACCCTAATGCTGACTAAAGGAAAAGTTCAGTTTAAAGTTTAAAACCCTAATGTTGACTATAGGAAAAGTTCAGTTTAGGGTTTAAAACCCTAATGCTGACTAAAGGAAAAGTTCAGTTTAGGGTTTAAAACCCTAATGCTGACTAAAGGAAAGAGTTCAGTTTAGGGTTTAAAACCCTAATGCTGACTAAAGGAAAAAGTTCAGTTTAGGGTTTAAAATCCTAATACTAACTAAAGGAAATGAGTTCAGTTTAGGGTTTAAAACCCTAATGCTGACAAAAGGAAAAAAGTTCAGTTTAGGGTTTAAAACCCTAATGGTGACTAAAGGAAAAAGTTCAGTTCAGGGTTTAAAACCCTAATGCTGACTGAAGGAAAAGTTCAGTTTAGGGTTTAAAACCCTAATGCTGACTGGAGGAAAAGAGTTCAGTTTTAGGGTTTAAAACCCTAATGGTAACTAAAGGAAAAGAGTTCAGTTTAGGTTTAAAACCCTAATGCTGACTGAAGGAAAAGAGTTCAGTTTAGGGTTTAAAACCCTAATACTGACTAAAGGAAAAGTAAAGGAAAAGTTCAGTTTAGGATTTAAAACCCTAATGCTGACTGAATGGAAAGAGTTCAGTTTAGGGTTTAAAACCCTAATGATGACTAAAGGTAAAGTTCAGTTTAGGGTTTAAAACCCTAATGCTGACTAAAGGAAAAGTTCAGTTTAGGGTTTAAAACCCTAATGCTGACTAAAGGAAAGAGTTCAGTTTAGGGTTTAAAACCCTAATGCTGACTAAAGGTAAAAGTTCAGATTATGGTTTAAAACCCTAATGCTAACTAAAGGAAAAGAGTTCAGTTTAGGGTTTAAAACCCTAATGCTGACTAAAGGAAAAGAGTTCAGTTTAGGGTTTAAAACCCTAATGCTGACTAAAGGAAAAGTTCAGTTCAGGGTTTAAAACCCTAATGCTGACTGAAGGAAAAGTTCATTTTAGGGTTTAAAACCCTAATGCTGACTAAAGTAAAAGAGTTCAGTATAGGGTTTAAAACCCTAATGCTAACTGGAGGAAAAAAGTTCAGTTTAGGGTTTAAAACCCTTATGCTGACTAAAGGAAAAAGTTCAGTTTAGGGTTAAAACCCTAATGCTAACTAAAGGAAAAGAGTTCAGTTTTGGGTTTAAAACCCTAATGCTGACTAAAGGAAAAAGTTCAGTTTAGGGTTTAAAACCCTAATGCTGACTAAAGAAAAAAGTTCAGTTTAGGGTTTAAAACCCTAATGCTGACTAAAGGAAAAAGTTCAGTTTAGGGTTTAAAACCCTAATGCTGACTGAAGAAAAAGTTTAGTTCAGGGTTTAAAGCCCTAATGCTGACTAAAGGAAAAGAGTTCAGTTTAGGGTTTAAAACCCTAATGCTGACTGGAGGAAAAGAGTTCAGTTTAGGGTTTAAAACCCTAATGCTGACTGGAGGAAAAGAGTTCAGTTTAGGGTTTAAAACCCTAATGGTGACTGGAGGAAAAGAGTTCAGTTTAGGGTTTAAAACCCTAATGGTGACTAAAGGAAAAAAGTTCAGTTTTGGGTTCAAAACCCTAATGCTGACTAAAGGAAAAAAGTTCAGTTTAGGGTTTAAAACCCTAATGCTGGCTAAAGGGAAAAGTTCAGTTTAGGGTTTAAAACCGTAATGCTGACTAAAGGAAAGAGTTCAGTTTAGGGTTTAAAACCCTAATGCCGACTAAAGGAAAAAGTTCAGTTTAGGGTTTAAAACCCTAATGCTGACTAAAGGAAAAGAGTTCAGTTTAGGGTTTTAAAACCCTAATGCTGACTGAAGGTAAAAGTTCAGTTTAGGGTTCAAAACCCTAATGCTGACTAAAGGAAAAAGTTCAGTTTAGGGTTTAAAACCCTAATGCTGACTAAAGGAAAAGTTCAGTTCAGGGTTTAAAACCCTAATGCTGATTAAAGGAAAAGAGTTCAGTTTAGGGTTTAAAACCCTAATGCTGACTGGAGGAAAAGAGTTCAGTTTAGGGTTTAAAACCCTAATGCTGACTAAAGGAAAAAGTTTAGTTTTGGGTTTAAAACCCTAATGCTGACTAAAGGAAAAAGTTCAGTTTAGGGTTTAAAACCCTAATGCTAACTAAAGGAAAAAAGTTTAGTTTTGGGTTTAAACCCTAATGCTGGCTAAAGGAAAAAGTTTAGTTTAGGGTTTAAAACCCTAATGCTGACTGAAGGAAAAGTTCAGTTTAGGGTTTAAAACCCTAATGGTGACTGAAGGAAAAGAGTTCAGTTTAGGGTTTAAAACCCTAATGCTGACTAAAGGAAAAGTTCAGTTTAGGGTTTAAAACCCTAATGCTGACTAAAGGAAAAGTTCAGTTTAGGGTTTAAAACCCTAATGCTGACTAAAGGAAAAGTTCAGTTTAGGATTTAAAACCTTAATGCTGACTAAGGAAAAGTTCAGTTTAGGGTTTAAAACCCTAATGCTGACTAAAGGAAAAGTTCAGTTTAGGGTTTAAAACCCTAATGCTGACTAAAGGAAAAGTCCAGTTTAGGATTTAAAACCTTAATGCTGACTAAGGAAAACTTCAGTTTAGGGTTTAAAACCCTAATGCCGACTAAAGGAAAAGTTCAGTTTAGGGTTTAAAACCCTAATGCCGACTATAGGAAAAGTTTAGTTTAGAGTTTAAAACCCTAATGCTGACTAAAGGAAAAATTTAGTTTAGGGTTTAAAACCCTAATGCTGACTAAAGGAAAAGTTCAGTTTAGGGTTTAAAACCCTAATGCTGACTAAGGAAAAGTTCAGTTTAGGGTTTATAACCCTAATGCTGACTAAAGGAAAAGTTCAGTTTAGGATTTAAAACCCTAATGCTGACTGAATGGAAAGAGTTTAGTTTAGGGTTTAAAACCCTAATGATGACTAAAGGAAAAGTTCAGTTTAGGGTTTAAAACCCTAATGCTGACTAAAGGAAAGAGTTCAGTTTAGGGTTTAAAACCCTAATGCTGACTAAAGGAAAAAGTTCAGTTTAGGGTTTAAAATCCTAATACTAACTAAAGGAAATGAGTTCAGTTTAGGGTTTAAAACCCTAATGGTGACTAAAGGAAAAAAGTTCAGTTTTGGGTTCAAAACCCTAATGCTGACTAAAGGAAAAAAGTTCAGTTTAGGGTTTAAAACCCTAATGCTGGCTAAAGGGAAAAGTTCAGTTTAGGGTTTAAAACCGTAATGCTGACTAAAGGAAAGAGTTCAGTTTAGGGTTTAAAACCCTAATGCCGACTAAAGGAAAAAGTTCAGTTTAGGGTTTAAAACCCTAATGCTGACTAAAGGAAAAGAGTTCAGTTTAGGGTTTTAAAACCCTAATGCTGACTGAAGGTAAAAGTTCAGTTTAGGGTTCAAAACCCTAATGCTGACTAAAGGAAAAAGTTCAGTTTAGGGTTTAAAACCCTAATGCTGACTAAAGGAAAAGTTCAGTTCAGGGTTTAAAACCCTAATGCTGATTAAAGGAAAAGAGTTCAGTTTAGGGTTTAAAACCCTAATGCTGACTGGAGGAAAAGAGTTCAGTTTAGGGTTTAAAACCCTAATGCTGACTAAAGGAAAAAGTTTAGTTTTGGGTTTAAAACCCTAATGCTGACTAAAGGAAAAAGTTCAGTTTAGGGTTTAAAACCCTAATGCTAACTAAAGGAAAAAAGTTTAGTTTTGGGTTTAAACCCTAATGCTGGCTAAAGGAAAAAGTTTAGTTTAGGGTTTAAAACCCTAATGCTGACTGAAGGAAAAGTTCAGTTTAGGGTTTAAAACCCTAATGGTGACTGAAGGAAAAGAGTTCAGTTTAGGGTTTAAAACCCTAATGCTGACTAAAGGAAAAGTTCAGTTTAGGGTTTAAAACCCTAATGCTGACTAAAGGAAAAGTTCAGTTTAGGGTTTAAAACCCTAATGCTGACTAAAGGAAAAGTTCAGTTTAGGATTTAAAACCTTAATGCTGACTAAGGAAAAGTTCAGTTTAGGGTTTAAAACCCTAATGCTGACTAAAGGAAAAGTTCAGTTTAGGGTTTAAAACCCTAATGCTGACTAAAGGAAAAGTCCAGTTTAGGATTTAAAACCTTAATGCTGACTAAGGAAAACTTCAGTTTAGGGTTTAAAACCCTAATGCCGACTAAAGGAAAAGTTCAGTTTAGGGTTTAAAACCCTAATGCCGACTATAGGAAAAGTTTAGTTTAGAGTTTAAAACCCTAATGCTGACTAAAGGAAAAATTTAGTTTAGGGTTTAAAACCCTAATGCTGACTAAAGGAAAAGTTCAGTTTAGGGTTTAAAACCCTAATGCTGACTAAGGAAAAGTTCAGTTTAGGGTTTATAACCCTAATGCTGACTAAAGGAAAAGTTCAGTTTAGGATTTAAAACCCTAATGCTGACTGAATGGAAAGAGTTTAGTTTAGGGTTTAAAACCCTAATGATGACTAAAGGAAAAGTTCAGTTTAGGGTTTAAAACCCTAATGCTGACTAAAGGAAAGAGTTCAGTTTAGGGTTTAAAACCCTAATGCTGACTAAAGGAAAAAGTTCAGTTTAGGGTTTAAAATCCTAATACTAACTAAAGGAAATGAGTTCAGTTTAGGGTTTAAAACCCTAATGCTGACAAAAGGAAAAAAGTTCAGTTTAGGGTTTAAAACCCTAATGGTGACTAAAGGAAAAAGTTCAGTTCAGGGTTTAAAACCCTAATGCTGACTGAAGGAAAAGTTCAGTTTAGGGTTTAAAACCCTAATGCTGACTGGAGGAAAAGAGTTCAGTTTTAGGGTTTAAAACCCTAATGGTAACTAAAGGAAAAGAGTTCAGTTTAGGTTTAAAACCCTAATGCTGACTGAAGGAAAAGAGTTCAGTTTAGGGTTTAAAACCCTAATACTGACTAAAGGAAAAGTAAAGGAAAAGTTCAGTTTAGGATTTAAAACCCTAATGCTGACTGAATGGAAAGAGTTCAGTTTAGGGTTTAAAACCCTAATGATGACTAAAGGTAAAGTTCAGTTTAGGGTTTAAAACCCTAATGCTGACTAAAGGAAAAGTTCAGTTTAGGGTTTAAAACCCTAATGCTGACTAAAGGAAAGAGTTCAGTTTAGGGTTTAAAACCCTAATGCTGACTAAAGGTAAAAGTTCAGATTATGGTTTAAAACCCTAATGCTAAATAAAGGAAAAGAGTTCAGTTTAGGGTTTAAAACCCTAATGCTGACTAAAGGAAAAGAGTTCAGTTTAGGGTTTAAAACCGTAATGCTGACTGGAGGAAAAGAGTTCAGTTTAGGGTTTAAAACCCTAATGCTGACTGGAGGAAAAGAGTTTAGTTTAGGGTTTAAAACCCTAATGGTGACTGAAGGAAAAGAGTTCAGTTTAGGGTTTAAAACTCTAATGCTGATTAAAGGAAAAAAGTTCAGTTTTGGGTTTAAAACCCTAATGCTGACTAAAGAAAAAGAGTTCAGTTTAGGGTTTAAAACCCTAATGCTGACTAAAGGGAAAAGTTTAGTTTAGGGTTTAAAACCGTAATGCTGACTAAAGGAAAGAGTTCAGTTTAGGGTTAAAAACCCTAATGCTGACTAAAGGAAAAAGTTTAGTTTAGGGTTTAAAACCCTAATGCTGACTAAAGGAAAAAGTTCAGTTTAGGGTTTAAAACCCTAATGCTGACTGAAGAAAAAGTTTAGTTCAGGGTTTAAAGCCCTAATGCTGACTAAAGGAAAAGAGTTCAGTTTAGGGTTTAAAACCCTAATGCTGACTGGAGGAAAAGAGTTCAGTTTAGGGTTTAAAACCCTAATGCTGACTGGAGGAAAAGAGTTCAGTTTAGGGTTTAAAACCCTAATGGTGACTGGAGGAAAAGAGTTCAGTTTAGGGTTTAAAACCCTAATGGTGACTAAAGGAAAAAAGTTCAGTTTTGGGTTCAAAACCCTAATGCTGACTAAAGGAAAAGAGTTCAGTTTAGGGTTTAAAACCCTAATGCTGACTAAAGGGAAAAGTTCAGTTTAGGGTTTAAAACCGTAATGCTGACTAAAGGAAAGAGTTCAGTTTAGGGTTTAAAACCCTAATGCTGACTAAAGGAAAAAGTTCAGTTTAGGGTTTAAAACCCTAATGCTGACTAAAGGAAAAGAGTTCAGTTTAGGGTTTTAAAACCCTAATGCTGACTGAAGGTAAAAGTTCAGTTTAGGGTTCAAAACCCTAATGCTGACTAAAGAAAAAAGTTCAGTTTAGGGTTTAAAACCCTAATGCTGACTAAAGGAAAAGTTCAGTTCAGGGTTTAAAACCCTAATGCTGATTAAAGGAAAAGAGTTCTGTTTAGGGTTTAAAACCCTAATGCTGACTGGAGGAAAAGAGTTCAGTTTAGGGTTTAAAACCCTAATGATGACTAAAGGAAAAAGTTTAGTTTTGGGTTTAAAACCCTAATGCTGACTAAAGGAAAAAGTTCAGTTTAGGGTTTAAAACCCTAATGCTAACTAAAGGAAAAAAGTTTAGTTTTGGGTTTAAAACCCTAATGCTGGCTAAAGGAAAAAGTTTAGTTTAGGGTTTAAAACCCTAATGCTGACTGAAGGAAAAGTTCAGTTTAGGGTTTAAAACCCTAATGGTGACTGAAGGAAAAGAGTTCAGTTTAGGGTTTAAAACCCTAATGCTGACTAAAGGAAAAGTTCAGTTTAGGGTTTAAAACCCTAATGCTGACTAAAGGAAAAGTTCAGTTTAGGGTTTAAAACCCTAATGCTGACTAAAGGAAAAGTTCAGTTTAGGATTTAAAACCTTAATGCTGACTAAGGAAAAGTTCAGTTTAGGGTTTAAAACCCTAATGCTGACTAAAGGAAAAGTTCAGTTTAGGGTTTAAAACCCTAATGCTGACTAAAGGAAAAGTCCAGTTTAGGATTTAAAACCTTAATGCTGACTAAGGAAAACTTCAGTTTAGGGTTTAAAACCCTAATGCCGACTAAAGGAAAAGTTCAGTTTAGGGTTTAAAACCCTAATGCCGACTATAGGAAAAGTTTAGTTTAGAGTTTAAAACCCTAATGCTGACTAAAGGAAAAATTTAGTTTAGGGTTTAAAACCCTAATGCTGACTAAAGGAAAAGTTCAGTTTAGGGTTTAAAACCCTAATGCTGACTAAGGAAAAGTTCAGTTTAGGGTTTATAACCCCAATGCTGACTAAAGGAAAAGTTCAGTTTAGGATTTAAAACCCTAATGCTGACTGAATGGAAAGAGTTTAGTTTAGGGTTTAAAACCCTAATGATGACTAAAGGAAAAGTTCAGTTTAGGGTTTAAAACCCTAATACTGACTAAAGGAAAAGTTCAGTTTAGGGTTTAAACCCCTAATGTTGACTAAAGGAAAAGTTCAGTTTAGGGTTTATAACCCTAATGCTGACTAAAGGAAAGAGTTCAGTTTAGGGTTTAAAACCCTAATGCTGACTAAAGGAAAAGTTCAGTTTAGGGTTTAAAACCCTAATGCTGACTAAAGGAAAAGTTTAGTTCAGGGTTTAAAACCCTAATGCTGACTGAAGGAAAAGTTTAGTTTAGGGTTTAAAACCCTAATGCTGACTGAAGGAAAAGTTTAGTTTAGGGTTTAAAACCCTAATGCTGACTAAAGGAAAAGAGTTCAGTTTAGGGTTTAAAACCGTAATGCTGACTGGAGGAAAAGAGTTCAGTTTAGGGTTTAAAACCCTAATGCTGACTGGAGGAAAAGAGTTTAGTTTAGGGTTTAAAACCCTAATGGTGACTGAAGGAAAAGAGTTCAGTTTAGGGTTTAAAACTCTAATGCTGATTAAAGGAAAAAAGTTCAGTTTTGGGTTTAAAACCCTAATGCTGACTAAAGAAAAAGAGTTCAGTTTAGGGTTTAAAACCCTAATGCTGACTAAAGGGAAAAGTTTAGTTTAGGGTTTAAAACCGTAATGCTGACTAAAGGAAAGAGTTCAGTTTAGGGTTAAAAACCCTAATGCTGACTAAAGGAAAAAGTTTAGTTTAGGGTTTAAAACCCTAATGCTGACTAAAGGAAAAAGTTCAGTTTAGGGTTTAAAACCCTAATGCTGACTGAAGAAAAAGTTTAGTTCAGGGTTTAAAGCCCTAATGCTGACTAAAGGAAAAGAGTTCAGTTTAGGGTTTAAAACCCTAATGCTGACTGGAGGAAAAGAGTTCAGTTTAGGGTTTAAAACCCTAATGCTGACTGGAGGAAAAGAGTTCAGTTTAGGGTTTAAAACCCTAATGGTGACTGGAGGAAAAGAGTTCAGTTTAGGGTTTAAAACCCTAATGGTGACTAAAGGAAAAAAGTTCAGTTTTGGGTTCAAAACCCTAATGCTGACTAAAGGAAAAGTTCAGTTTAGGATTTAAAACCCTAATGCTGACTGAATGGAAAGAGTTTAGTTTAGGGTTTAAAACCCTAATGATGACTAAAGGAAAAGTTCAGTTTAGGGTTTAAAACCCTAATACTGACTAAAGGAAAAGTTCAGTTTAGGGTTTAAACCCCTAATGTTGACTAAAGGAAAAGTTCAGTTTAGGGTTTATAACCCTAATGCTGACTAAAGGAAAGAGTTCAGTTTAGGGTTTAAAACCCTAATGCTGACTAAAGGAAAAGTTCAGTTTAGGGTTTAAAACCCTAATGCTGACTAAAGGAAAAGTTTAGTTCAGGGTTTAAAACCCTAATGCTGACTGAAGGAAAAGTTTAGTTTAGGGTTTAAAACCCTAATGCTGACTGAAGGAAAAGTTTAGTTTAGGGTTTAAAACCCTAATGCTGACTAAAGGAAAAGAGTTCAGTTTAGGGTTTAAAACCGTAATGCTGACTGGAGGAAAAGAGTTCAGTTTAGGGTTTAAAACCCTAATGCTGACTGGAGGAAAAGAGTTTAGTTTAGGGTTTAAAACCCTAATGGTGACTGAAGGAAAAGAGTTCAGTTTAGGGTTTAAAACTCTAATGCTGATTAAAGGAAAAAAGTTCAGTTTTGGGTTTAAAACCCTAATGCTGACTAAAGAAAAAGAGTTCAGTTTAGGGTTTAAAACCCTAATGCTGACTAAAGGGAAAAGTTTAGTTTAGGGTTTAAAACCGTAATGCTGACTAAAGGAAAGAGTTCAGTTTAGGGTTAAAAACCCTAATGCTGACTAAAGGAAAAAGTTTAGTTTAGGGTTTAAAACCCTAATGCTGACTAAAGGAAAAAGTTCAGTTTAGGGTTTAAAACCCTAATGCTGACTGAAGAAAAAGTTTAGTTCAGGGTTTAAAGCCCTAATGCTGACTAAAGGAAAAGAGTTCAGTTTAGGGTTTAAAACCCTAATGCTGACTGGAGGAAAAGAGTTCAGTTTAGGGTTTAAAACCCTAATGCTGACTGGAGGAAAAGAGTTCAGTTTAGGGTTTAAAACCCTAATGGTGACTGGAGGAAAAGAGTTCAGTTTAGGGTTTAAAACCCTAATGGTGACTAAAGGAAAAAAGTTCAGTTTTGGGTTCAAAACCCTAATGCTGACTAAAGGAAAAGAGTTCAGTTTAGGGTTTAAAACCCTAATGCTGACTAAAGGGAAAAGTTCAGTTTAGGGTTTAAAACCGTAATGCTGACTAAAGGAAAGAGTTCAGTTTAGGGTTTAAAACCCTAATGCTGACTAAAGGAAAAAGTTCAGTTTAGGGTTTAAAACCCTAATGCTGACTAAAGGAAAAGAGTTCAGTTTAGGGTTTTAAAACCCTAATGCTGACTGAAGGTAAAAGTTCAGTTTAGGGTTCAAAACCCTAATGCTGACTAAAGGAAAAAGTTCAGTTTAGGGTTTAAAACCCTAATGCTGACTAAAGGAAAAGTTCAGTTCAGGGTTTAAAACCCTAATGCTGATTAAAGGAAAAGAGTTCAGTTTAGGGTTTAAAACCCTAATGCTGACTGGAGGAAAAGAGTTCAGTTTAGGGTTTAAAACCCTAATGATGACTAAAGGAAAAAGTTTAGTTTTGGGTTTAAAACCCTAATGCTGACTAAAGGAAAAAGTTCAGTTTAGGGTTTAAAACCCTAATGCTAACTAAAGGAAAAAAGTTTAGTTTTGGGTTTAAAACCCTAATGCTGGCTAAAGGAAAAAGTTTAGTTTAGGGTTTAAAACCCTAATGCTGACTGAAGGAAAAGTTCAGTTTAGGGTTTAAAACCCTAATGGTGACTGAAGGAAAAGAGTTCAGTTTAGGGTTTAAAACCCTAATGCTGACTAAAGGAAAAGTTCAGTTTAGGGTTTAAAACCCTAATGCTGACTAAAGGAAAAGTTCAGTTTAGGGTTTAAAACCCTAATGCTGACTAAAGGAAAAGTTCAGTTTAGGATTTAAAACCTTAATGCTGACTAAGGAAAAGTTCAGTTTAGGGTTTAAAACCCTAATGCTGACTAAAGGAAAAGTTCAGTTTAGGGTTTAAAACCCTAATGCTGACTAAAGGAAAAGTCCAGTTTAGGATTTAAAACCTTAATGCTGACTAAGGAAAACTTCAGTTTAGGGTTTAAAACCCTAATGCCGACTAAAGGAAAAGTTCAGTTTAGGGTTTAAAACCCTAATGCCGACTATAGGAAAAGTTTAGTTTAGAGTTTAAAACCCTAATGCTGACTAAAGGAAAAATTTAGTTTAGGGTTTAAAACCCTAATGCTGACTAAAGGAAAAGTTCAGTTTAGGGTTTAAAACCCTAATGCTGACTAAGGAAAAGTTCAGTTTAGGGTTTATAACCCCAATGCTGACTAAAGGAAAAGTTCAGTTTAGGATTTAAAACCCTAATGCTGACTGAATGGAAAGAGTTTAGTTTAGGGTTTAAAACCCTAATGATGACTAAAGGAAAAGTTCAGTTTAGGGTTTAAAACCCTAATACTGACTAAAGGAAAAGTTCAGTTTAGGGTTTAAACCCCTAATGTTGACTAAAGGAAAAGTTCAGTTTAGGGTTTAAAACCCTAATGCTGACTAAAGGAAAAGTTCAGTTTAGGGTTTATAACCCTAATGCTGACTAAAGGAAAGAGTTCAGTTTAGGGTTTAAAACCCTAATGCTGACTAAAGGAAAAGTTCAGTTTAGGGTTTAAAACCCTAATGCTGACTAAAGGAAAAGTTTAGTTCAGGGTTTAAAACCCTAATGCTGACTGAAGGAAAAGTTTAGTTTAGGGTTTAAAACCCTAATGCTGACTGAAGGAAAAGTTTAGTTTAGGGTTTAAAACCCTAATGCTGACTAAAGGAAAAGAGTTCAGTTTAGGGTTTAAAACCGTAATGCTGACTGGAGGAAAAGAGTTCAGTTTAGGGTTTAAAACCCTAATGCTGACTGGAGGAAAAGAGTTTAGTTTAGGGTTTAAAACCCTAATGGTGACTGAAGGAAAAGAGTTCAGTTTAGGGTTTAAAACTCTAATGCTGATTAAAGGAAAAAAGTTCAGTTTTGGGTTTAAAACCCTAATGCTGACTAAAGAAAAAGAGTTCAGTTTAGGGTTTAAAACCCTAATGCTGACTAAAGGGAAAAGTTTAGTTTAGGGTTTAAAACCGTAATGCTGACTAAAGGAAAGAGTTCAGTTTAGGGTTTAAAACCCTAATGCTGACTAAAGGAAAAAGTTCAGTTTAGGGTTTAAAACCCTAATGCTAACTAAAGGAAAAGAGTTCAGTTTTGGGTTTAAAACCCTAATGCTGACTAAAGGAAAAAGTTCAGTTTAGCGTTTAAAACCCTAATGCTGACTAAAGGAAAAAGTTCAGTTTAGGGTTTAAAACCCTAATGCTGACTAAAGGAAAAGTTTAGTTCAGGGTTTAAAACCCTAATGCTGACTGAAGGAAAAGTTCAGTTTAGGGTTTTAAAACCCTAATGCTGACTAAAGGAAAAGAGTTCAGTTTAGGGTTTAAAACCCTAATGCTGACTGGAGGAAAAGAGTTCAGTTTAGGGTTTAAAACCCTAATGGTGACTGAAGGAAAAGAGTTCAGTTTAGGGTTTAAAACCCTAATGCTGACTAAAGGAAAAGTTCAGTTTAGGGTTTAAAACCCTAATGCTGACTAAAGGAAAAGTTCAGTTTAGGGTTTAAAACCCTAATGCTGACTAAAGGAAAAGTTCAGTTTAGGATTTAAAACCTTAATGCTGACTAAGGAAAAGTTCAGTTTAGGGTTTAAAACCCTAATGCTGACTAAAGGAAAAGTTCAGTTTAGGGTTTAAAACCCTAATGCTGACTAAAGGAAAAGTTCAGTTTAGGGTTTAAAACCCTAATGCTGACTAAAGGAAAAGTTCAGTTTAGGATTTAAAACCTTAATGCTGACTAAGGAAAAGTTCAGTTTAGGGTTTAAAACCCTAATGCTGACTAAAGGAAAAGTTCAGTTTAGGGTTTAAAACCCTAATGCTGACTAAAGGAAAAGTTCAGTTTAGGATTTAAAACCTTAATGCTGACTAAGGAAAAGTTCAGTTTAGGGTTTAAAACCCTAATGCCGACTAAAGGAAAAGTTCAGTTTAGGGTTTAAAACCCTAATGCCGACTATAGGAAAAGTTCAGTTTAGAGTTTAAAACCCTAATGCTGACTAAAGGAAAAATTTAGTTTAGGGTTTAAAACCCTAATGCTGACTAAAGGAAAAGTTCAATTTAGGGTTTAAAACCCTAATGCTGACTAAGGAAAAGTTCAGTTTAGGGTTTATAACCCTAATGCTGACTAAAGGAAATGTTCAGTTTAGGGTTTAAAACCCTAATGCTGACTGAATGGAAAGAGTTCAGTTTAGGGTTTAAAACCCTAATGATGACTAAAGGAAAAGTTCAGTTTAGGGTTTAAAACCCTAATACTGACTAAAGGAAAAGTTCAGTTTAGGGTTTAAAACCCTTAATGCTGACTAAAGGAAAAGTTCAGTTTAGGGTTTATAACCCTAATGCTGACTAAAGGAAAGAGTTCAGTTTAGGGTTTAAAACCCTAATGTTGACTAAAGGAAAAGTTCAGTTTAGGGTTTAAAACCCTAATGCTGACTAAAGGAAAAGTTTAGTTCAGGGTTTAAAACCCTAATGCTGACTGAAGGAAAAGTTTAGTTTAGGGTTTAAAACCCTAATGCTGATTGAAGGAAAAGTTTAGTTTAGGGTTTAAAACCCTAATGCTGACTAAAGGAAAAGAGTTCACTTTAGGGTTTAAAACCCTAATGCTGACTGGAGGAAAAGAGTTCAGTTTAGGGTTTAAAACCCTAATGCTGACTGGAGGAAAAGAGTTTAGTTTAGGGTTTAAGAGTTTAGTTTAGGGTTTAAAACCCTAATGGTGACTGAAGGAAAAGAGTTCAGTTTAGGGTTTAAAACCCAAATGCTGACTAAAGGAAAAAAGTTCAGTTTTGGGTATAAAACCCTAATGCTGACTAAAGAAAAAGAGTTCAGTTTAGGGTTTAAAACCCTAATGCTGACTAAAGGGAAAAGTTCAGTTTAGGGTTTAAAACCCTAATGCTGACTAAAGGAAAAGAGTTCAGTTTAGGGTTTTAAAACCCTAATGCTGACTAAAGGTAAAAGTTCAGTTTAGGGTTTAAAACCCTAATGCTGACTAAAGGAAAAAGTTCAGTTTAGGGTTTAAAACCCTAATGCTAACTAAAGGAAAAGAGTTCAGTTTTGGGTTTAAAACCCTAATGCTGACTAAAGGAAAAAGTTCAGTTTAGGGTTTAAAACCCTAATGCTGACTAAAGGAAAAAGTTCAGTTTAGGGTTTAAAACCCTAATGCTGACTAAAGGAAAAAGTTCAGTTTAGGGTTTAAAACCCTAATGCTGACTGAAGAAAAAGTTTAGTTCAGGGTTTAAAGCCCTAATGCTGACTAAAGGAAAAGAGTTCAGTTTAGGGTTTAAAACCCTAATGCTGACTGGAGGAAAAGAGTTCAGTTTAGGGTTTAAAACCCTAATGCTGACTGGAGGAAAAGAGTTCAGTTTAGGGTTTAAAACCCTAATGGTGACTGGAGGAAAAGAGTTCAGTTTAGGGTTTAAAACCCTAATGGTGACTAAAGGAAAAAAGTTCAGTTTTGGGTTCAAAACCCTAATGCTGACTAAAGGAAAAGAGTTCAGTTTAGGGTTTAAAACCCTAATGCTGACTAAAGGGAAAAGTTCAGTTTAGGGTTTAAAACCGTAATGCTGACTAAAGGAAAGAGTTCAGTTTAGGGTTTAAAACCCTAATGCTGACTAAAGGAAAAAGTTCAGTTTAGGGTTTAAAACCCTAATGCTGACTAAAGGAAAAGAGTTCAGTTTAGGGTTTTAAAACCCTAATGCTGACTGAAGGTAAAAGTTCAGTTTAGGGTTCAAAACCCTAATGCTGACTAAAGGAAAAAGTTCAGTTTAGGGTTTAAAACCCTAATGCTGACTAAAGGAAAAGTTCAGTTCAGGGTTTAAAACCCTAATGCTGATTAAAGGAAAAGAGTTCAGTTTAGGGTTTAAAACCCTAATGCTGACTGGAGGAAAAGAGTTCAGTTTAGGGTTTAAAACCCTAATGCTGACTAAAGGAAAAAGTTTAGTTTTGGGTTTAAAACCCTAATGCTGACTAAAGGAAAAAGTTCAGTTTAGGGTTTAAAACCCTAATGCTAACTAAAGGAAAAAAGTTTAGTTTTGGGTTTAAAACCCTAATGCTGGCTAAAGGAAAAAGTTTAGTTTAGGGTTTAAAACCCTAATGCTGACTGAAGGAAAAGTTCAGTTTAGGGTTTAAAACCCTAATGGTGACTGAAGGAAAAGAGTTCAGTTTAGGGTTTAAAACCCTAATGCTGACTAAAGGAAAAGTTCAGTTTAGGGTTTAAAACCCTAATGCTGACTAAAGGAAAAGTTCAGTTTAGGGTTTAAAACCCTAATGCTGACTAAAGGAAAAGTTCAGTTTAGGATTTAAAACCTTAATGCTGACTAAGGAAAAGTTCAGTTTAGGGTTTAAAACCCTAATGCTGACTAAAGGAAAAGTTCAGTTTAGGGTTTAAAACCCTAATGCTGACTAAAGGAAAAGTCCAGTTTAGGATTTAAAACCTTAATGCTGACTAAGGAAAACTTCAGTTTAGGGTTTAAAACCCTAATGCCGACTAAAGGAAAAGTTCAGTTTAGGGTTTAAAACCCTAATGCCGACTATAGGAAAAGTTTAGTTTAGAGTTTAAAACCCTAATGCTGACTAAAGGAAAAATTTAGTTTAGGGTTTAAAACCCTAATGCTGACTAAAGGAAAAGTTCAGTTTAGGGTTTAAAACCCTAATGCTGACTAAGGAAAAGTTCAGTTTAGGGTTTATAACCCTAATGCTGACTAAAGGAAAAGTTCAGTTTAGGATTTAAAACCCTAATGCTGACTGAATGGAAAGAGTTTAGTTTAGGGTTTAAAACCCTAATGATGACTAAAGGAAAAGTTCAGTTTAGGGTTTAAAACCCTAATACTGACTAAAGGAAAAGTTCAGTTTAGGGTTTAAAACCCTAATGTTGACTAAAGGAAAAGTTCAGTTTAGGGTTTAAAACCCTAATGCTGACTAAAGGAAAAGTTCAGTTTAGGGTTTATAACCCTAATGCTGACTAAAGGAAAGAGTTCAGTTTAGGGTTTAAAACCCTAATGCTGACTAAAGGAAAAGTTCAGTTTAGGGTTTAAAACCCTAATGCTGACTAAAGGAAAAGTTTAGTTCAGGGTTTAAAACCCTAATGCTGACTGAAGGAAAAGTTTAGTTTAGGGTTTAAAACCCTAATGCTGACTGAAGGAAAAGTTTAGTTTAGGGTTTAAAACCCTAATGCTGACTAAAGGAAAAGAGTTCAGTTTAGGGTTTAAAACCGTAATGCTGACTGGAGGAAAAGAGTTCAGTTTAGGGTTTAAAACCCTAATGCTGACTGGAGGAAAAGAGTTTAGTTTAGGGTTTAAAACCCTAATGGTGACTGAAGGAAAAGAGTTCAGTTTAGGGTTTAAAACTCTAATGCTGACTAAAGGAAAAAAGTTCAGTTTTGGGTTTAAAACCCTAATGCTGACTAAAGAAAAAGAGTTCAGTTTAGGGTTTAAAACCCTAATGCTGACTAAAGGGAAAAGTTCAGTTTAGGGTTTAAAACCGTAATGCTGACTAAAGGAAAGAGTTCAGTTTAGGGTTTAAAACCCTAATGCTGACTAAAGGAAAAAGTTCAGTTTAGGGTTTAAAACCCTAATGCTAACTAAAGGAAAAGAGTTCAGTTTTGGGTTTAAAACCCTAATGCTGACTAAAGGAAAAAGTTCAGTTTAGGGTTTAAAACCCTAATGCTGACTAAAGGAAAAAGTTCAGTTTAGGGTTTAAAACCCTAATGCTGACTAAAGGAAAAGTTTAGTTCAGGGTTTAAAACCCTAATGCTGACTGAAGGAAAAGTTCAGTTTAGGGTTTTAAAACCCTAATGCTGACTAAAGGAAAAGAGTTCAGTTTAGGGTTTAAAACCCTAATGCTGACTGGAGGAAAAGAGTTCAGTTTAGGGTTTAAAACCCTAATGGTGACTGAAGGAAAAGAGTTCAGTTTAGGGTTTAAAACCCTAATGCTGACTAAAGGAAAAGTTCAGTTTAGGGTTTAAAACCCTAATGCTGACTAAAGGAAAAGTTCAGTTTAGGGTTTAAAACCCTAATGCTGACTAAAGGAAAAGTTCAGTTTAGGATTTAAAACCTTAATGCTGACTAAGGAAAAGTTCAGTTTAGGGTTTAAAACCCTAATGCTGACTAAAGGAAAAGTTCAGTTTAGGGTTTAAAACCCTAATGCTGACTAAAGGAAAAGTTCAGTTTAGGGTTTAAAACCCTAATGCTGACTAAAGGAAAAGTTCAGTTTAGGGTTTAAAACCCTAATGCTGACTAAAGGAAAAGTTCAGTTTAGGGTTTAAAACCCTAATGCTGACTAAAGGAAAAGTTCAGTTTAGGATTTAAAACCTTAATGCTGACTAAGGAAAAGTTCAGTTTAGGGTTTAAAACCCTAATGCCGACTAAAGGAAAAGTTCAGTTTAGGGTTTAAAACCCTAATGCCGACTATAGGAAAAGTTCAGTTTAGAGTTTAAAACCCTAATGCTGACTAAAGGAAAAATTTAGTTTAGGGTTTAAAACCCTAATACTGACTAAAGGAAAAGTTCAATTTAGGGTTTAAAACCCTAATGCTGACTAAGGAAAAGTTCAGTTTAGGGTTTATAACCCTAATGCTGACTAAATGGAAAGAGTTCAGTTTAGGGTTTAAAACCCTAATGATGACTAAAGGAAAAGTTCAGTTTAGGGTTTAAAACCCTAATACTGACTAAAGGAAAAGTTCAGTTTAGGGTTTAAAACCCTAATGTTGACTAAAGGAAAAGTTCAGTTTAGGGTTTAAAACCCTAATGCTGACTAAAGGAAAAGTTCAGTTTAGGGTTTATAACCCTAATGCTGACTAAAGGAAAGAGTTCAGTTTAGGGTTTAAAACCCTAATGCTGACTAAAGGAAAAGTTCAGTTTAGGGTTTAAAACCCTAATGCTGACTAAAGGAAAAGTTTAGTTCAGGGTTTAAAACCCTAATGCTGACTGAAGGAAAAGTTTAGTTTAGGGTTTAAAACCCTAATGCTGACTGAAGGAAAAGTTTAGTTTAGGGTTTAAAACCCTAATGCTGACTAAAGGAAAAGAGTTCACTTTAGGGTTTAAAACCCTAATGCTGACTGGAGGAAAAGAGTTCAGTTTAGGGTTTAAAACCCTAATGCTGACTGGAGGAAAAGAGTTTAGTTTAGGGTTTAAAACCCTAATGGTGACTGAAGGAAAAGAGTTCAGTTTAGGGTTTAAAACCCTAATGCTGACTAAAGGAAAAAAGTTCAGTTTTGGGTTTAAAACCCTAATGCTGACTAAAGAAAAAGAGTTCAGTTTAGGGTTTAAAACCCTAATGCTGACTAAAGGGAAAAGTTCAGTTTAGGGTTTAAAACCCTAATGCTGACTAAAGGAAAAGAGTTCAGTTTAGGGTTTTAAAACCCTAATGCTGACTAAAGGTAAAAGTTCAGTTTAGGGTTTAAAACCCCAATGCTGACTAAAGGAAAAAGTTCAGTTTAGGGTTTAAAACCCTAATGCTGACTAAAGGAAAAGTTCAGTTCAGGGTTTAAAACCCTAATGCTGATTAAAGGAAAAGAGTTCAGTTTAGGGTTTAAAACCCTAATGCTGACTGGAGGAAAAGAGTTCAGTTTAGGGTTTAAAACCCTAATGCTGACTAAAGGAAAAAGTTTAGTTTTGGGTTTAAAACCCTAATGCTGACTAAAGGAAAAGAGTTCAGTTTTGGGTTTAAAACCCTAATGCTGACTAAAGGAAAAAGTTCAGTTTAGGGTTTAAAACCCTAATGCTGACTAAAGGGAAAAGTTCAGTTTAGGGTTTAAAACCCTAATGCTGACTAAAGGAAAAGTTTAGTTCAGGGTTTAAAACCCAAATGCTGACTGAAGGAAAAGTTCAGTTTAGGGTTTAAAACCCTAATGGTGACTGAAGGAAAAGAGTTCAGTTTAGTGTTTAAAACACTAATGCTGACTAAAGGAAAAGTTCAGTTTAGGGTTTAAAACCCTAATGCTGACTAAAGGAAAAGTTCAGTTTAGGGTTTAAAACCCTAATGCTGACTAAAGGAAAAGTTCAGTTTAGGATTTAAAACCTTAATGCTGACTAAGGAAAAGTTCAGTTTAGGGTTTAAAACCCTAATGCTGACTAAAGGAAAAGTTCAGTTTAGGGTTTAAAACCCTAATGCTGACTAAAGGAAAAGTTCAGTTTAGGATTTAAAACCTTAATACTGACTAAGGAAAAGTTCAGTTTAGGGTTTAAAACCCTAATGCCGACTAAAGGAAAAGTTCAGTTTAGGGTTTAAAACCCTAATGCCGACTATAGGTAAAGTTCAGTTTAGACTTTAAAACCCTAATGCCGACTAAAGGAAAAATTTAGTTTAGGGTTTAAAACCCTAATGCTGACTAAAGGAAAAGTTCAGTTTAGGGTTTAAAACCCTAATGCTGACTAAGGAAAAGTTCAGTTTAGGGTTTATAACCCTAATGCTGACTAAAGGAAAAGTTCAGTTTAGGGTTTAAAACCCTAATGCTGACTGAATGGAAAGAGTTCAGTTTAGGGTTTAAAACCCTAATGATGACTAAAGGAAAAGTTCAGTTTAGGGTTTAAAACCCTAATACTGACTAAAGGAAAAGTTCAGTTTAGGGTTTAAAACCCTAATGTTGACTAAAGGAAAAGTTCAGTTTAGGGTTTAAAACCCTAATGCTGACTAAAGGAAACGTTCAGTTTAGGGTTTAAAACCCTAATGCTGACTAAAGGAAAGAGTTCAGTTTAGGGTTTAAAACCCTAATGCTGACTAAAGGAAAAGTTCAGTTTAGGGATTAAAACCCTAATGTTGACTAAAGGAAAGAGTTTAGTTTAGGGTTTAAAACCCTAATGCTGACTAAAGGAAAAAGTTCAGTTTAGGGTTTAAAACCCTAGTACTGACTAAAGGAAAAGTTTAGTTCAGGGTTTAAAACCCTAATGGTGACTGAAGGAAAAGTTTAGTTTAGGGTTTAAAACCCTAATGGTGACTAAAGGAAAAGAGTTCAGTTTAGGGTTTAAAACCCTAATGCTGACTGGAGGAAAAGAGTTCAGTTTAGGGTTTAAAACCCTAATGGTGACTAAAGGAAAAGAGTTCAGTTTAGGGTTTAAAACCCTAATGCTAACTAAAGGAAAAGTTCAGTTTAGGGTTTAAAACCCTAATGCTGACTAAAGGAAAAGTTCAGTTTAGGGTTTAAAACCCTAATGCTGACTAAAGGAAAAGTTTAGTTCAGGGTTTAAAACCCAAATGCTGACTGAAGGAAAAGTTCAGTTTAGGGTTTAAAACCCTAATGGTGACTGAAGGAAAAGAGTTCAGTTTAGTGTTTAAAACACTAATGCTGACTAAAGGAAAAGTTCAGTTTAGGGTTTAAAACCCTAATGCTGACTAAAGGAAAAGTTCAGTTTAGGGTTTAAAACCCTAATGCTGACTAAAGGAAAAGTTCAGTTTAGGATTTAAAACCTTAATGCTGACTAAGGAAAAGTTCAGTTTAGGGTTTAAAACCCTAATGCTGACTAAAGGAAAAGTTCAGTTTAGGGTTTAAAACCCTAATGCTGACTAAAGGAAAAGTTCAGTTTAGGATTTAAAACCTTAATACTGACTAAGGAAAAGTTCAGTTTAGGGTTTAAAACCCTAATGCCGACTAAAGGAAAAGTTCAGTTTAGGGTTTAAAACCCTAATGCCGACTATAGGTAAAGTTCAGTTTAGACTTTAAAACCCTAATGCCGACTAAAGGAAAAATTTAGTTTAGGGTTTAAAACCCTAATGCTGACTAAAGGAAAAGTTCAGTTTAGGGTTTAAAACCCTAATGCTGACTAAGGAAAAGTTCAGTTTAGGGTTTATAACCCTAATGCTGACTAAAGGAAAAGTTCAGTTTAGGGTTTAAAACCCTAATGCTGACTGAATGGAAAGAGTTCAGTTTAGGGTTTAAAACCCTAATGATGACTAAAGGAAAAGTTCAGTTTAGGGTTTAAAACCCTAATACTGACTAAAGGAAAAGTTCAGTTTAGGGTTTAAAACCCTAATGTTGACTAAAGGAAAAGTTCAGTTTAGGGTTTAAAACCCTAATGCTGACTAAAGGAAACGTTCAGTTTAGGGTTTAAAACCCTAATGCTGACTAAAGGAAAGAGTTCAGTTTAGGGTTTAAAACCCTAATGCTGACTAAAGGAAAAGTTCAGTTTAGGGATTAAAACCCTAATGTTGACTAAAGGAAAGAGTTTAGTTTAGGGTTTAAAACCCTAATGCTGACTAAAGGAAAAAGTTCAGTTTAGGGTTTAAAACCCTAGTACTGACTAAAGGAAAAGTTTAGTTCAGGGTTTAAAACCCTAATGGTGACTGAAGGAAAAGTTTAGTTTAGGGTTTAAAACCCTAATGGTGACTAAAGGAAAAGAGTTCAGTTTAGGGTTTAAAACCCTAATGCTGACTGGAGGAAAAGAGTTCAGTTTAGGGTTTAAAACCCTAATGGTGACTAAAGGAAAAGAGTTCAGTTTAGGGTTTAAAACCCTAATGCTAACTAAAGGAAAAGTTCAGTTTAGGGTTTAAAACCCTAATGCTGACTAAAGGAAAAGTTCAGTTTAGGGTTTAAAACCCTAATGCTGACTGAATGGAAAGGGTTCAGTTTAGGGTTTAAAACCCTAATGATGACTAAAGGAAAAGTTCAGTTTAGGGTTTAAAACCCTAATGCTGACTAAAGGAAAAGTTCAGTTTAGGGTTTAAAACCCTAAAGCTGACTAAAGGAAAAGTTCAGTTTAGGGTTTAAAACCCTAATGCTGACTAAAGGAAAGAGTTCAGTTTAGGGTTTAAAACCCTAATGCTGACTAAAGGAAAAGTTCAGTTTAGTTTTTAAAACCCTAATGTTGACTAAAGAAAAAGTTCAGTTTAGGGTTTAAAACCCTAAAGCCGACTAAAGGAAAAGTTCAGTTTAGGGTTTAAAACCCTAATGCTGACTAAAGGAAAGAGTTCAGTTTAGGGTTTAAAACCCTAATGTTGACTAAAGAAAAAGTTCAGTTTAGGGTTTAAAACCCTAAAGCTGACTAAAGGAAAAGTTCAGTTTAGGGTTTAAAACCCTAATGCTGACTCAAGGAAAGAGTTCAGTTTAGGGTTTAAAACCCTAATGCTGACTAAAGGAAAAGTTCAATTTAGGATTTAAAACCTTAATGCTGACTAAGGAAAAGTTCAGTTTAGGGTTTAAAACCCTAATGCCGACTAAAGGAAAAGTTCAGTTTAGGGTTTAAAACCCTAATGCCGACTATAGGAAAAGTTCAGTTTAGAGTTTAAAACCCTAATGCTGACGAAAGGAAAAATTTAGTTTAGGCTTTAAAACCCTAATGCTGACTAAAGGAAAAGTTCAATTTATGGTTTAAAACCCTAATGCTGACTAAGGAAAAGTTCAGTTTAGGGTTTATAACCCTAATGCTGACTAAAGGAAAAGTTCAGTTTAGGGTTTAAAACCCTAATGCTGACTGAATGGAAAGAGTTCAGTTTAGGGTTTAAAACCCTAATGATGACTAAAGGAAAAGTTCAGTTTAGGGTTTAAAACCCTAATACTGACTAAAGGAAAAGTTCAGTTTAGGGTTTAAAACCCTAATGTTGACTAAAGGAAAAGTTCAGTTTAGGGTTTAAAACCCTAATGCTGACTAAAGGAAAAGTTCAGTTTAGGGTTTATAACCCTAATGCTGACTAAAGGAAAGAGTTCAGTTTAGGGTTTAAAACCCTAATGCTGACTAAAGGAAAAGTTCAGTTTAGGGTTTAAAACCCTAATGCTGACTAAAGGAAAAGTTCAATTTATGGTTTAAAACCCTAATGCTGACTAAGGAAAAGTTCAGTTTAGGGTTTATAACCCTAATGGTGACTAAAGGAAAAGTTCAGTTTAGGGTTTAAAACCCTAATGCTGACTGAATGGAAAGAGTTCAGTTTAGGGTTTAAAACCCTAATGATGACTAAAGGAAAAGTTCAGTTTAGGGTTTAAAACCCTAATACTGACTAAAGGAAAAGTTCAGTTTAGGGTTTAAAACCCTAATGTTGACTAAAGGAAAAGTTCAGTTTAGGGTTTAAAACCCTAATGCTGACTAAAGGAAAAGTTCAGTTTAGGGTTTATAACCCTAATGCTAACTAAAGGAAAGAGTTCAGTTTAGGGTTTAAAACCCTAATGCTGACTAAAGGAAAAGTTCAGTTTAGGGTTTAAAACCCTAATGCTGACTAAAGGAAAAGTTTAGTTCAGGGTTTAAAACCCTAATGCTGACTGAAGGAAAAGTTTAGTTTAGGGTTTAAAACCCTAATGCTGATTGAAGAAAAAGTTTAGTTTAGGGTTTAAAACCCTAATGCTGATTAAAGGAAAAGAGTTCAGTTTAGGGTTTAAAACCCTAATGCTGACTGGAGGAAAAGAGTTCAGTTTAGGGTTTAAAATCCTAATGCTGACTAAAGGAAAAAGTTTAGTTTTGGGTTTAAAACCCTAATGCTGACTAAAGGAAAAGAGTTCAGTTTTGGGTTTAAAACCCTAATGCTGACTAAAGGAAAAAGTTCAGTTTAGGGTTTAAAACCCTAATGCTGACTAAAGGGAAAAGTTCAGTTTAGGGTTTAAAACCCTAATGCTGACTAAAGGAAAAGTTTAGTTCAGGGTTTAAAACCCAAATGCTGACTGAAGGAAAAGTTCAGTTTAGGGTTTAAAACCCTAATGGTGACTGAAGGAAAAGAGTTCAGTTTAGGGTTTAAAACCCTAATGCTAACTAAAGGAAAAGTTCAGTTTAGGGTTTAAAACCCTAATGCTGACTAAAGGAAAAGTTCAGTTTAGGGTTTAAAACCCTAATGCTGACTGAATGGAAAGGGTTCAGTTTAGGGTTTAAAACCCTAATGATGACTAAAGGAAAAGTTCAGTTTAGGGTTTAAAACCCTAATGCTGACTAAAGGAAAAGTTCAGTTTAGGGTTTAAAACCCTAAAGCTGACTAAAGGAAAAGTTCAGTTTAGGGTTTAAAACCCTAATGCTGACTAAAGGAAAGAGTTCAGTTTAGGGTTTAAAACCCTAATGCTGACTAAAGGAAAAGTTCAGTTTAGTTTTTAAAACCCTAATGTTGACTAAAGAAAAAGTTCAGTTTAGGGTTTAAAACCCTAAAGCCGACTAAAGGAAAAGTTCAGTTTAGGGTTTAAAACCCTAATGCTGACTAAAGGAAAGAGTTCAGTTTAGGGTTTAAAACCCTAATGTTGACTAAAGAAAAAGTTCAGTTTAGGGTTTAAAACCCTAAAGCTGACTAAAGGAAAAGTTCAGTTTAGGGTTTAAAACCCTAATGCTGACTAAAGGAAAGAGTTCAGTTTAGGGTTTAAAACCCTAATGCTGACTAAAGGAAAAGTTCAATTTAGGATTTAAAACCTTAATGCTGACTAAGGAAAAGTTCAGTTTAGGGTTTAAAACCCTAATGCCGACTAAAGGAAAAGTTCAGTTTAGGGTTTAAAACCCTAATGCCGACTATAGGAAAAGTTCAGTTTAGAGTTTAAAACCCTAATGCTGACTAAAGGAAAAATTTAGTTTAGGCTTTAAAACCCTAATGCTGACTAAAGGAAAAGTTCAATTTATGGTTTAAAACCCTAATGCTGACTAAGGAAAAGTTCAGTTTAGGGTTTATAACCCTAATGCTGACTAAAGGAAAAGTTCAGTTTAGGGTTTAAAACCCTAATGCTGACTGAATGGAAAGAGTTCAGTTTAGGGTTTAAAACCCTAATGATGACTAAAGGAAAAGTTCAGTTTAGGGTTTAAAACCCTAATACTGACTAAAGGAAAAGTTCAGTTTAGGGTTTAAAACCCTAATGTTGACTAAAGGAAAAGTTCAGTTTAGGGTTTAAAACCCTAATGCTGACTAAAGGAAAAGTTCAGTTTAGGGTTTATAACCCTAATGCTGACTAAAGGAAAGAGTTCAGTTTAGGGTTTAAAACCCTAATGCTGACTAAAGGAAAAGTTCAGTTTAGGGTTTAAAACCCTAATGCTGACTAAAGGAAAAGTTCAATTTATGGTTTAAAACCCTAATGCTGACTAAGGAAAAGTTCAGTTTAGGGTTTATAACCCTAATGGTGACTAAAGGAAAAGTTCAGTTTAGGGTTTAAAACCCTAATGCTGACTGAATGGAAAGAGTTCAGTTTAGGGTTTAAAACCCTAATGATGACTAAAGGAAAAGTTCAGTTTAGGGTTTAAAACCCTAATACTGACTAAAGGAAAAGTTCAGTTTAGGGTTTAAAACCCTAATGTTGACTAAAGGAAAAGTTCAGTTTAGGGTTTAAAACCCTAATGCTGACTAAAGGAAAAGTTCAGTTTAGGGTTTATAACCCTAATGCTAACTAAAGGAAAGAGTTCAGTTTAGGGTTTAAAACCCTAATGCTGACTAAAGGAAAAGTTCAGTTTAGGGTTTAAAACCCTAATGCTGACTAAAGGAAAAGTTTAGTTCAGGGTTTAAAACCCTAATGCTGACTGAAGGAAAAGTTTAGTTTAGGGTTTAAAACCCTAATGCTGATTGAAGAAAAAGTTTAGTTTAGGGTTTAAAACCCTAATGCTGATTAAAGGAAAAGAGTTCAGTTTAGGGTTTAAAACCCTAATGCTGACTGGAGGAAAAGAGTTCAGTTTAGGGTTTAAAATCCTAATGCTGACTAAAGGAAAAAGTTTAGTTTTGGGTTTAAAACCCTAATGCTGACTAAAGGAAAAGAGTTCAGTTTTGGGTTTAAAACCCTAATGCTGACTAAAGGAAAAAGTTCAGTTTAGGGTTTAAAACCCTAATGCTGACTAAAGGGAAAAGTTCAGTTTAGGGTTTAAAACCCTAATGCTGACTAAAGGAAAAGTTTAGTTCAGGGTTTAAAACCCAAATGCTGACTGAAGGAAAAGTTCAGTTTAGGGTTTAAAACCCTAATGGTGACTGAAGGAAAAGAGTTCAGTTTAGGGTTTAAAACCCTAATGCTGACTAAAGGAAAAGTTCAGTTTAGGGTTTAAAACCCTAATGCTGACTAAAGGAAAAGTTCAGTTTAGGGTTTAAAACCCTAATGCTGACTAAAGGAAAAGTTCAGTTTAGGATTTAAAACCTTAATGCTGACTAAGGAAAAGTTCAGTTTAGGGTTTAAAACCCTAATGCTGACTAAAGGAAAAGTTCAGTTTAGGGTTTAAAACCCTAATGCTGACTAAAGGAAAAGTTCAGTTTAGGATTTAAAACCTTAATACTGACTAAGGAAAAGTTCAGTTTAGGGTTTAAAACCCTAATGCCGACTATAGGAAAAGTTCAGTTTAGAGTTTAAAACCCTAATGCCGACTAAAGGAAAAATT
Organism: Nicotiana tabacum; assembly: GCF_000715075.1. Classification (NCBI taxonomy): domain Eukaryota; kingdom Viridiplantae; phylum Streptophyta; class Magnoliopsida; order Solanales; family Solanaceae; genus Nicotiana; species Nicotiana tabacum. Next base: position 6,034,571 of record NC_134084.1, on the reverse strand, counting down.
TAGTTTAGGGTTTAAAACCCTAATGCTGACTAAAGGAAAAGTTCAGTTTAGGGTTTAAAACCCTAATGCTGACTAAGGAAAAGTTCAGTTTAGGGTTTATAACCCTAATGCTGACTAAAGGAAAAGTTCAGTTTAGGGTTTAAAACCCTAATGCTGACTGAATGGAAAGAGTTCAGTTTAGGGTTTAAAACCCTAATGATGACTAAAGGAAAAGTTCAGTTTAGGGTTTAAAACCCTAATACTGACTAAAGGAAAAGTTCAGTTTAGGGTTTAAAACCCTAATGTTGACTAAAGGAAAAGTTCAGTTTAGGGTTTAAAACCCTAATGCTGACTAAAGGAAACGTTCAGTTTAGGGTTTAAAACCCTAATGCTGACTAAAGGAAAGAGTTCAGTTTAGGGTTTAAAACCCTAATGCTGACTAAAGGAAAAGTTCAGTTTAGGGATTAAAACCCTAATGTTGACTAAAGGAAAGAGTTTAGTTTAGGGTTTAAAACCCTAATGCTGACTAAAGGAAAAAGTTCAGTTTAGGGTTTAAAACCCTAGTACTGACTAAAGGAAAAGTTTAGTTCAGGGTTTAAAACCCTAATGGTGACTGAAGGAAAAGTTTAGTTTAGGGTTTAAAACCCTAATGGTGACTAAAGGAAAAGAGTTCAGTTTAGGGTTTAAAACCCTAATGCTGACTGGAGGAAAAGAGTTCAGTTTAGGGTTTAAAACCCTAATGGTGACTAAAGGAAAAGAGTTCAGTTTAGGGTTTAAAACCCTAATGCTAACTAAAGGAAAAGTTCAGTTTAGGGTTTAAAACCCTAATGCTGACTAAAGGAAAAGTTCAGTTTAGGGTTTAAAACCCTAATGCTGACTGAATGGAAAGGGTTCAGTTTAGGGTTTAAAACCCTAATGATGACTAAAGGAAAAGTTCAGTTTAGGGTTTAAAACCCTAATGCTGACTAAAGGAAAAGTTCAGTTTAGGGTTTAAAACCCTAAAGCTGACTAAAGGAAAAGTTCAGTTTAGGGTTTAAAACCCTAATGCTGACTAAAGGAAAGAGTTCAGTTTAGGGTTTAAAACCCTAATGCTGACTAAAGGAAAAGTTCAGTTTAGTTTTTAAAACCCTAATGTTGACTAAAGAAAAAGTTCAGTTTAGGGTTTAAAACCCTAAAGCCGACTAAAGGAAAAGTTCAGTTTAGGGTTTAAAACCCTAATGCTGACTAAAGGAAAGAGTTCAGTTTAGGGTTTAAAACCCTAATGTTGACTAAAGAAAAAGTTCAGTTTAGGGTTTAAAACCCTAAAGCTGACTAAAGGAAAAGTTCAGTTTAGGGTTTAAAACCCTAATGCTGACTAAAGGAAAGAGTTCAGTTTAGGGTTTAAAACCCTAATGCTGACTAAAGGAAAAGTTCAATTTAGGATTTAAAACCTTAATGCTGACTAAGGAAAAGTTCAGTTTAGGGTTTAAAACCCTAATGCCGACTAAAGGAAAAGTTCAGTTTAGGGTTTAAAACCCTAATGCCGACTATAGGAAAAGTTCAGTTTAGAGTTTAAAACCCTAATGCTGACTAAAGGAAAAATTTAGTTTAGGGTTTAAAACCCTAATGCTGACTAAAGGAAAGAGTTCAGTTTAGGGTTTAAAACCCTAATGCTGACTAAAGGAAAAGTTCAATTTAGGATTTAAAACCTTAATGCTGACTAAGGAAAAGTTCAGTTTAGGGTTTAAAACCCTAATGCCGACTAAAGGAAAAGTTCAGTTTAGGGTTTAAAACCCTAATGATGACTAAAGGAAAAGTTCAGTTTAGGGTTTAAAACCCTAATACTGACTAAAGGAAAAGTTCAGTTTAGGGTTTAAAACCCTAATGTTGACTAAAGGAAAAGTTCAGTTTAGGGTTTAAAACCCTAATGCTGACTAAAGGAAAAGTTCAGTTTAGGGTTTATAACCCTAATGCTGACTAAAGGAAAGAGTTCAGTTTAGGGTTTAAAACCCTAATGCTGACTAAAGGAAAAGTTCAGTTTAGGGTTTAAAACCCTAATGCTGACTAAAGGAAAAGTTCAATTTATGGTTTAAAACCCTAATGCTGACTAAGGAAAAGTTCAGTTTAGGGTTTATAACCCTAATGGTGACTAAAGGAAAAGTTCAGTTTAGGGTTTAAAACCCTAATGCTGACTGAATGGAAAGAGTTCAGTTTAGGGTTTAAAACCCTAATGATGACTAAAGGAAAAGTTCAGTTTAGGGTTTAAAACCCTAATACTGACTAAAGGAAAAGTTCAGTTTAGGGTTTAAAACCCTAATGTTGACTAAAGGAAAAGTTCAGTTTAGGGTTTAAAACCCTAATGCTGACTAAAGGAAAAGTTCAGTTTAGGGTTTATAACCCTAATGCTAACTAAAGGAAAGAGTTCAGTTTAGGGTTTAAAACCCTAATGCTGACTAAAGGAAAAGTTCAGTTTAGGGTTTAAAACCCTAATGCTGACTAAAGGAAAAGTTTAGTTCAGGGTTTAAAACCCTAATGCTGACTGAAGGAAAAGTTTAGTTTAGGGTTTAAAACCCTAATGCTGATTGAAGAAAAAGTTTAGTTTAGGGTTTAAAACCCTAATGCTGACTAAAGGAAAAGAGTTCACTTTAGGGTTTAAAACCCTAATGCTGACTGGAGGAAAAGAGTTCAGTTTAGGGTTTAAAACCCTAATGCTGACTGGAGGAAAAGAGTTTAGTTTAGGGTTTAAAACCCTAATGGTGACTGAAGGAAAAGAGTTCAGTTTAGGGTTTAAAACCCTAATGCTGACTAAAGGAAAAGTTCAGTTTAGTTTTTAAAACCCTAATGTTGACTAAAGAAAAAGTTCAGTTTAGGGTTTAAAACCCTAAAGCCGACTAAAGGAAAAGTTCAGTTTAGGGTTTAAAACCCTAATGCTGACTAAAGGAAAAAGTTCAGTTTAGGGTTTAAAACCCTAATGCTGACTAAAGGAAAAGTTCAGTTTAGGATTTAAAACCTTAATGCTGACTAAGGAAAAGTTCAGTTTAGGGTTTAAAACCCTAATGCCGACTAAAGGAAAAGTTCAGTTTAGGGTTTAAAACCCTAATGCCGACTATAGGAAAAGTTCAGTTTAGAGTTTAAAACCCTAATGCTGACTAAAGGAAAAATTTAGTTTAGGGTTTAAAACCCTAATGCTAAAGGAAAAGTTTAGTTCAGGGTTTAAAACCCTAATGCTGAATGAAGGAAAAGTTTAGTTTAGGGTTTAAAACCCTAATGCTGATTGAAAGAAAAGTTTAGTTTAGGGTTTAAAACCCTAATGCTGACTAAAGGAAAAGAGTTCACTTTAGGGTTTAAAACCCTAATGCTGACTGGAGGAAAAGAGTTCAGTTTAGGGTTTAAAACCCTAATGCTGACTGGAGGAAAAAGTTTAGTTTAGGGTTTAAAACCCTAATGCTGACTAAAGGAAAAGAGTTCACTTTAGGGTTTAAAACCCTAATGCTGACTGGAGGAAAAGAGTTCAGTTTAGGGTTTAAAACCCTAATGCTGACTGGAGGAAAAGAGTTTAGTTTAGGGTTTAAAACCCTAATGGTGACTGAAGGAAAAGAGTTCAGTTTAGGGTTTAAAACCCTAATGCTGACTAAAGGAAAAGTTCAGTTTAGTTTTTAAAACCCTAATGTTGACTAAAGAAAAAGTTCAGTTTAGGGTTTAAAACCCTAAAGCCGACTAAAGGAAAAGTTCAGTTTAGGGTTTAAAACCCTAATGCTGACTAAAGGAAAAAGTTCAGTTTAGGGTTTAAAACCCTAATGCTGACTAAAGGAAAAGTTCAGTTTAGGATTTAAAACCTTAATGCTGACTAAGGAAAAGTTCAGTTTAGGGTTTAAAACCCTAATGCCGACTAAAGGAAAAGTTCAGTTTAGGGTTTAAAACCCTAATGCCGACTATAGGAAAAGTTCAGTTTAGAGTTTAAAACCCTAATGCTGACTAAAGGAAAAATTTAGTTTAGGGTTTAAAACCCTAATGCTAAAGGAAAAGTTTAGTTCAGGGTTTAAAACCCTAATGCTGAATGAAGGAAAAGTTTAGTTTAGGGTTTAAAACCCTAATGCTGATTGAAAGAAAAGTTTAGTTTAGGGTTTAAAACCCTAATGCTGACTAAAGGAAAAGAGTTCACTTTAGGGTTTAAAACCCTAATGCTGACTGGAGGAAAAGAGTTCAGTTTAGGGTTTAAAACCCTAATGCTGACTGGAGGAAAAGAGTTTAGTTTAGGGTTTAAAACCCTAATGGTGACTGAAGTAAAAGAGTTCAGTTTAGGGTTTAAAACCCTAATGCTGACTAAAGGAAAAAAGTTCAGTTTTGGGTTTAAAACCCTAATGCTGACTAAAGAAAAAGAGTTCAGTTTAGGGTTTAAAACCCTAATGCTGACTAAAGGGAAAAGTTCAGTTTAGGGTTTAAAACCCTAATGCTGACTAAAGGAAAAGAGTTCAGTTTAGGGTTTTAAAACCCTAATGCTGACTAAAGGTAAAAGTTCAGTTTAGGGTTTAAAACCCTAATGCTGACTAAAGGAAAAAGTTCAGTTCAGGGTTTAAAACCCTAATGCTGATTAAAGGAAAAGAGTTCAGTTCAGGGTTTAAAACCCTAATGCTGACTGGAGGAAAAGAGTTCAGTTTAGGGTTTAAAACCCTAATACTGACTAAAGGAAAAAGTTTAGTTTTGGGTTTAAAACCCTAATGCTGACTAAAGGAAAAAGTTCAGTTTAGGGTTTAAAACCCTAATGCTAACTAAAGGAAAAGAGTTCAGTTTTGGGTTTAAAACCCTAATGCTGACTAAAGGAAAAAGTTCAGTTTAGGGTTTAAAACCCTAATGCTGACTAAAGGAAAAAGTTCAGTTTAGGGTTTAAAACCCTAATGCTGACTAAAGGAAAAGTTTAGTTCAGGGTTTAAAACCCTAATGCTGACTGAAGGAAAAGTTCAGTTTAGGGTTTAAAACCCTAATGTTGACTAAAGGAAAAGTTCAGTTTAGGGTTTAAAACCCTAATGCTGACTAAAGGAAAAGTTCAGTTTAGGGTTTAAAACCCTAATGCTGACTAAAGGAAATAGTTCAGTTTAGGGTTTAAAACCCTAATGCTGACTAAAGGAAAAGAGTTCAGTTTAGGGTTTAAAACCCTAATGCTGACTAAAGGAAAAAGTTCAGTTTAGGGTTTAAAACCCTAGTACTGACTAAAGGAAAAGTTTAGTTCAGGGTTTAAAACCCTAATGGTGACTGAAGGAAAAGTTCAGTTTAGGGTTTAAAACCCTAATGGTGACTAAAGGAAAAGAGTTCAGTTTAGGGTTTAAAACCCTAATGCTGACTGGAGGAAAAGAGTTCAGTTTAGGGTTTAAAACCCTAATGGTGACTAAAGGAAAAGAGTTCAGTTTAGGGTTTAAAACCCTAATGCTGACTGAAGGAAAAGAGTTCAGTTTAGGGTTTAAAACCCTAATGCTAACTAAAGGAAAAGTTCAGTTTAGGGTTTAAAACCCTAATGCTGACTGAATGGAAAGGGTTCAGTTTAGGGTTTAAAACCCTAATGATGACTAAAGGAAAAGTTCAGTTTAGGGTTTAAAACCCTAATGCTGACTAAAGGAAAAGTTCAGTTTAGGGTTTAAAACCCTAATGTTGACTAAAGAAAAAGTTCAGTTTAGGGTTTAAAACCCTAAAGCTGACTAAAGGAAAAGTTCAGTTTAGGGTTTAAAACCCTAATGCTGACTAAAGGAAAGAGTTCAGTTTAGGGTTTAAAACCCTAATGCTGACTAAAGGAAAAAGTTCAGTTTAGGGTTTAAAATCCTAATGCTAACTAAAGGAAAAAGTTCAGTTTAGGGTTTAAAACCCTAATGCTGACTAAAGGAAAAAGTTCTGTTTAGGGTTTAAAACCCTAATGCTGACTAAAGGGAAAAGTTCAGTTTAGGGTTTAAAACCCTAGTGCTGACTAAAGGAAAAGTTCAGTTCAGGGTTTAAAACCCTAATGGTGACTGAAGGAAAAGTTCAGTTTAGGGTTTAAAACCCTAATGGTGACTAAAGGAAAAGAGTTCAGTTTAGGGTTTAAAACCCTAATGCTGACTGGAGGAAAAGAGTTCAGTTTAGGGTTTAAAACCCTAATGGTGACTAAAGGAAAAGAGTTCAGTTTAGGGTTTAAAACCCTAATGCTAACTAAAGGAAAAGTTCAGTTTAGGGTTTAAAACCCTAATGCTGACTGAATGGAAAGGGTTCAGTTTAGGGTTTAAAACCCTAATGATGACTAAAGGAAAAGTTCAGTTTAGGGTTTAAAACCCTAATGCTGACTAAAGGAAAAGGTTCAGTTTTGGGTTTAAAACCCTAATGCTGACTAAAGAAAAAGAGTTCAGTTTAGGGTTTAAAACCCTAATGCTGACTAAAGGGAAAAGTTCAGTTTAGGGTTTAAAACACTAATGCTGACTAAAGGAAAAGAGTTCAGTTTAGGGTTTTAAAACCCTAATGCTGACTAAAGGTAAAAGTTCAGTTTAGGGTTTAAAACCCTAATGCTGACTAAAGGAAAAAGTTCAGTTCAGGGTTTAAAACCCTAATGCTGATTAAAGGAAAAGAGTTCAGTTCAGGGTTTAAAACCCTAATGCTGACTGGAGGAAAAGAGTTCAGTTTAGGGTTTAAAACCCTAATGCTGACTAAAGGAAAAAGTTTAGTTTTGGGTTTAAAACCCTAATGCTGACTAAAGGAAAAAGTTCAGTTTAGGGTTTAAAACCCTAATGCTAACTAAAGGAAAAAAGTTTAGTTTTGGGTTTAAACCCTAATGCTGGCTAAAGGAAAAAGTTTAGTTTAGGGTTTAAAACCCTAATGCTGACTAAAGGAAAAGTTTAGTTCAGGGTTTAAAACCCTAATGCTGACTGAAGGAAAAGTTCAGTTTAGGGTTTAAAACCCTAATGCTGACTAAAGGAAAAGTTCAGTTTAGGGTTTAAAACCCTAATGCTGACTAAAGGAAAAGTTCAGTTTAGGGTTTAAAACCCTAATGCTGACTAAAGGAAAGAGTTCAGTTTAGGGTTTAAAACCCTAATGCTGACTAAAGGAAAAGTTCAGTTTAGGGTTTAAAACCCTAATGTTGACTAAAGGAAAGAGTTCAGTTTAGGGTTTAAAACCCTAATGCTGACTAAAGGAAAAAGTTCAGTTTAGGGTTTAAAACCCTAGTACTGACTAAAGGAAAAGTTTAGTTCAGGGTTTAAAACCCTAATGGTGACTGAAGGAAAATATCAGTTTAGGGTTTAAAACCCTAATGGTGACTAAAGGAAAAGAGTTCAGTTTAGGGTTTAAAACCCTAATGCTGACTGGAGGAAAAGAGTTCAGTTTAGGGTTTAAAACCCTAATGGTGACTAAAGGAAAAGAGTTCAGTTTAGGGTTTAAAACCCTAATGCTGACTGAAGGAAAAGAGTTCAGTTTAGGGTTTAAAACCCTAATGCTAACTAAAGGAAAAGTTCAGTTTAGGGTTTAAAACCCTAATGCTGACTAAAGGAAAAGTTCAGTTTAGGGTTTAAAACCCTAATGCTGACTGAATGGAAAGGGTTCAGTTTAGGGTTTAAAACCCTAATGATGACTAAAGGAAAAGTTCAGTTTAGGGTTTAAAACCCTAATGCTGACTAAAGGAAAAGTTCAGTTTAGGGTTTAAAACCCTAATGTTGACTAAAGAAAAAGTTCAGTTTAGGGTTTAAAACCCTAAAGCTGACTAAAGGAAAAGTTCAGTTTAGGGTTTAAAACCCTAATGCTGACTAAAGGAAAGAGTTCAGTTTAGGGTTTAAAACCCTAATGCTGACTAAAGGAAAAAGTTCAGTTTAGGGTTTAAAATCCTAATGCTAACTAAAGGAAAAAGTTCAGTTTAGGGTTTAAAACCCTAATGCTGACTAAAGGAAAAAGTTCTGTTTAGGGTTTAAAACCCTAATGCTGACTAAAGGGAAAAGTTCAGTTTAGGGTTTAAAACCCTAGTGCTGACTAAAGGAAAAGTTCAGTTCAGGGTTTAAAACCCTAATGGTGACTGAAGGAAAAGTTCAGTTTAGGGTTTAAAACCCTAATGGTGACTAAAGGAAAAGAGTTTAGTTTAGGGTTTAAAACCCTAATGCTGACTGGAGGAAAAGAGTTCAGTTTAGGGTTTAAAACCCTAATGGTGACTAAAGGAAAAGAGTTCAGTTTAGGGTTTAAAACCCTAATGCTAACTAAAGGAAAAGTTCAGTTTAGGGTTTAAAACCCTAATGCTGACTGAATGGAAAGGGTTCAGTTTAGGGTTTAAAACCCTAATGATGACTAAAGGAAAAGTTCAGTTTAGGGTTTAAAACCCTAATACTGACTAAAGGAAAAGTTCAGTTTAGGGTTTAAAACCCTAATACTGACTAAAGGAAAAGTTCAGTTTAGGGTTTAAAACCCTAATGCTGACTAAAGGAAAAGTTCAGTTTAGGGTTTAAAACCCTAATGCTGACTAAAGGAAAGAGTTCAGTTTAGGGTTTAAAACCCTAATGCTGACTAAAGGAAAAAGTTCAGTTTAGGGTTTAAAATCCTAATGCACTAAAGGAAAAGAGTTCAGTTTAGGGTTTAAAACCCTAATGCTGACTAAAGGAAAAAAGTTCAGTTTAGGGTTTAAAACCCTAATGGTGACTAAAGGAAAAAGTTCAGTTCAGGGTTTAAAACCCTAATGCTGACTAAAGGAAAAGTTCAGTTTAGGGTTTAAAACCCTAATGCTGACTGGAGGAAAAGAGTTCAGTTTAGGGTTTAAAACCCTAATGATGACTAAAGGAAAAGAGTTCAGTTTAGGGTTTAAAACCCTAATGCTGACTGAAGGAAAAGAGTTCAGTTTAGGGTTTAAAACCCTAATGCTGACTAAAGGAAAAGTAAAGGAAAAGTTCAGTTTAGAGTTTAAAACCCTAATGCTGACTGAATGGAAAGAGTTCAGTTAAGGGTTTAAAACCCTAATAATGACTAAAGGTAAAGTTCAGTTTAGGGTTTAAAACCCTAATGCTGACTAAAGAAAAAATTCAGTTTAGGGTTTAAAACCATAATGCTGACTAAAGGAAAAGTTCAGTTTAGGGTTTAAAACCCTAATGTTGACTAAAGGAAAAGTTCAGTTTAGGGTTTAAAACCCTAATGCTGACTAAAGGAAAGAGTTCAGTTTAGGGTTTAAAACCCTAATGCCGACTAAAGGTAAAAGTTCAGTTTATGGTTTAAAACCCTAATGCTAACTAAATGAAAAGAGTTCAGTTTAGGGTTTAAAACCCTAATGCTGACTAAAGGAAAAAGTGCAGTTTAGGGTTTAAAACCCTAATGTTGATTAAAGGAAAAAGTTCAGTTTAGGGTTTAAAACCCTAATGCTGACTAAAGGAAAAGTTCAGTTCAGCGTTTAAAACCCTAATGTTGACTGAAGGAAAAGTTCAGTTTAGAGTTTAAAATCCTAATGCTGACTAAAGGAAAAGAGTTCAGTTTAGGGTTTAAAACCCTAATGCTGACTGGAGGAAAAGAGTTCAGTTTAGGTTTTAAAACCTTAATGGTGACTAAAGGAAAAGAGTTCAGTTTAGGGTTTAAAACCCTAATGCTGACTAAAAGGAAAAGTTCAGTTTATGGTTTAAAACCCTAATGCTGACTAAAGGAAAAGTTCAGTTTAGGGTTTAAAACCCTAATGCTGACTGAATGGAAAGGGTTCAGTTTAGGGTTTAAAACCCTAATGATGACTAAAAGAAAAGTTCAGTTTAGGGTTTAAAACCCTAATGCTGACTAAAGGAAAAGTTCAGTTTAGGGTTTAAAACCCTAATGCTGACTAAAGGAAAAGTTCAGTTTAGGGTTTAAAACCCTAATGCTGACTAAAGGAAAGAGTTCAGTTTAGGGTTTAAAACCCTATTGCTGACTAAAGGAAAAAGTTCAGTTTAGGGTTTAAAATCCTAATACTAACTAAAGGAAAAGAGTTCAGTTTAGGGTTTAAAACCCTAATGCTGACTAAAGGAAAAAAGTTTAGTTTAGGGTTTAAAACCCTAATGGTGACTAAAGGAAAAAGTTCAGTTCAGGGTTTAAAACCCTAATGCTGACTGAAGGAAAAGTTCAGTTTAGGGTTTAAAACCCTAATGCTGACTGGAGGAAAAGAGTTCAGTTTAGGGTTTAATACCCTAATGGTGACTAAAGGAAAAGAGTTCAGTTTAGGGTTTAAAACCCTAATGCTGACTGAAGGAAAAGAGTTCAGTTTAGGGTTTAAAACCCTAATGCTGACTGAATGGAAAAAGTTCAGTTTAGGGTTTAAAACCCTAATGATGACTAAAGGTAAAGTTCAGTTTAGGGTTTAAAACCCTAATGCTGACTAAAGGAAAAGTTCAGTTTAGGGTTTAAAACCCTAATGCTGACTAAAGGAAAAGTTCAGTTTAGGGTTTAAAACCCTAATGCTGACTAAAGGAAAGAGTTCAGTTTAGGGTTTAAAACCCTAATGCTGACTAAAGGTAAAAGTTCAGTTTATGGTTTAAAACCCTAATTCTAACAAAAGGAAAAGAGTTCAGTTTAGGGTTTAAAACCCTAATGCTGACTAAAGGAAAAGATTTCAGTTTAGGGTTTAAAACCCTAATGCTGACTCAAGGAAAAGTTTAGTTTAGGGTTTAAAACCCTAATGCTGACTGAAGGAAAAGTTTAGTTTAGGGTTTAAAACCCTAATGCTGATTGAAGGAAAAGTTTAGTTTAGGGTTTAAAACCCTAATGCTGACTAAAGGAAAAGAGTTCACTTTAGGGTTTAAAACCCTAATGCTGACTGGAGGAAAAGAGTTCAGTTTAGGGTTTAAAACCCTAATGCTGACTGGAGGAAAAGAGTTTAGTTTAGGGTTTAAAACCCTAATGGTGACTGAAGGAAAAGAGTTCAGTTTAGGGTTTAAAACCCTAATGCTGACTGGAGGAAAAGAGTTTAGTTTAGGGTTTAAAACCCTAATGCTGACTAAAGAAAAAGAGTTCAGTTTAGGGTTTAAAACCCTAATGCTGACTAAAGGGAAAAGTTCAGTTTAGGGTTTAAAACCCTAATGCTGACTAAAGGAAAAGAGTTCAGTTTAGGGTTTTAAAACCCTAATGCTGACTAAAGGTAAAAGTTCAGTTTAGGGTTTAAAACCCTAATGCTGACTAAAGGAAAAAGTTCAGTTTAGGGTTTAAAACCCTAATGCTGACTAAAGGAAAAGTTCAGTTCAGGGTTTAAAACCCTAATGCTGATTAAAGGAAAAGAGTTCAGTTTAGGGTTTAAAACCCTAATGCTGACTGGAGGAAAAGAGTTCAGTTTAGGGTATAAAACCCTAATGCTGACTAAAGGAAAAAGTTTAGTTTTGGGTTTAAAACCCTAATGCTGACTAAAGGAAAAAATTCAGTTTAGGGTTTAAAACCCTAATGCTAACTAAAGGAAAAGAGTTCAGTTTTGGGTTTAAAACCCTAATGCTGACTAAAGGAAAACGTTCAGTTTAGGGTTTAAAACCCTAATGGTGACTAAAGGAAAAAGTTCAGTTTAGGGTTTAAAACCCTAATGCTGACTAAAGGAAAAGATTAGTTCAGGGTTTAAAACCCTAATGCTGACTGAAGGAAAAGTTCAGTTTAGGGTTTAAAACCCTAATGTTGACTAAAGGAAAAGTTCAGTTTAGGGTTTAAAACCCTAATGCTCACTAAAGGAAAAGTTCAGTTTAGAGTTTAAAACCCTAATGCTGACTAAAGGAAAGAGTTCAGTTTAGGGTTTAAAACCCTAATGCTGACTAACGGAAAAGTTCAGTTTAGGGTTTAAAACCCTAATGTTGACTAAAGGAAAGAGTTCAGTTTAGGGTTTAAAACCCTAATGCTGACTAAAGGAAAAAGTTCAGTTTAGGGTTTAAAACCCTAGTACTGACTAAAGGAAAAGTTTAGTTCAGGGTTTAAAACCCTAATGGTGACTGAAGGAAAAGTTCAGTTTAGGGTTTAAAACCCTAATGGTGACTAAAGGAAAAGAGTTCAGTTTAGGGTTTAAAACCCTAATGCTGACTGGAGGAAAAGAGTTCAGTTTACGGTTTAAAACCCTAATGGTGACTAAAGGAAAAGAGTTCAGTTTAGGGTTTAAAACCCTAATGCTGACTGAAGGAAAAGAGTTCAGTTTAGGGTTTAAAACCCTAATGCTAACTAAAGGAAAAGTTCAGTTTAGGGTTTAAAACCCTAATACTGACTAAAGGAAAAGTTCAGTTTAGGGTTTAAAACCCTAATGCTGACTGAAGGAAAAGAGTTCAGTTTAGGGTTTAAAACCCTAATGCTAACTAAAGGAAAAGTTCAGTTTAGGGTTTAAAACCCTAATACTGACTAAAGGAAAAGTTCAGTTTAGGGTTTAAAACCCTAATGCTGACTGAATGGAAAGGGTTCAATTTAGGGTTTAAAACCCTAATGATGACTAAAGGAAAAGTTCAGTTTAGGGTTTAAAACCCTAATGATGACTAAAGGAAAAGTTCAGTTTAGGGTTTAAAACCCTAATGTTGACTAAAGAAAAAGTTCAGTTTAGGGTTTAAAACCCTAAAGCTGACCAAAGGAAAAGTTCAGTTTAGGGTCTAAAACCCTAATGTTGACTAAAGGAAAGAGTTCAGTTTAGGGTTTAAAACCCTAATGCTGACTAAAGGAAAAAGTTCAGTTTAGGGTTTAAAATCCTAATGCTAACTAAAGGAAAAAGTTCAGTTTAGGGTTTAAAACCCTAATGATGACTAAAGGAAAAAGTTCTGTTTAGGGTTTAAAACCCTAATGCTGACTAAAGGGAAAAGTTCAGTTTAGGGTTTAAAACCCTAGTGCTGACTAAAGGAAAAGTTCAGTTCAGGGTTTAAAACCCTAATGGTGACTGAAGGAAAAGTTCAGTTTAGGGTTTAAAACCCCAATGGTGACTAAAGGAAAAGAGTTCAGTTTAGGGTTTAAAACCCTAATGCTGACTGGAGGAAAAGAGTTCAGTTTAGGGTTTAAAACCCTAATGCTGACTAAAGGAAAAGAGTTCAGTTTAGGGTTTAAAACCCTAATGCTAACTAAAGGAAAAGTTTAGTTCAGGGTTTAAAACCCTAATGCTGACTGAAGGAAAAGTTCAGTTTAGGGTTTAAAACCCTAATGTTGACTAAAGGAAAAGTTCAGTTTAGGGTTTAAAACCCTAATGCTCACTAAAGGAAAAGTTCAGTTTAGGGTTTAAAACCCTAATGCTGACTAAAGGAAAGAGTTCAGTTTAGGGTTTAAAACCCTAATGCTGACTAAAGGAAAAGTTCAGTTTAGGGTTTAAAACCCTAATGTTGACTAAAGGAAAGAGTTCAGTTTAGGGTTTAAAACCCTAATGCTGACTAAAGGAAAAAGTTCAGTTTAGGGTTTAAAACCCTAGTACTGACTAAAGGAAAAGTTTAGTTCAGGGTTTAAAACCCTAATGCACTAAAGGAAAAGAGTTCAGTTTAGGGTTTAAAACCCTAATGCTGACTAAAGGAAAAAAGTTCAGTTTAGGGTTTAAAACCCTAATGCTGACTGGAGGAAAAGAGTTCAGTTTAGGGTTTAAAACCCTAATGCTGACTGAAGGAAAAGTTCAGTTTAGGGTTTAAAACCCTAATGTTGACTGAAGGAAAAGAGTTCAGTTTAGGTTTTAAAACCCTAATGGTGACTAAAGAAAAAGAGTTCAGTTTAGGGTTTAAAACCCTAATGCTGACTGAAGGAAAAGAGTTCAGTTTAGGGTTTAAAACCCTAATGCTGACTGAATGGAAAGGGTTCAATTTAGGGTTTAAAACCCTAATGATGACTAAAGGAAAAGTTCAGTTTAGGGTTTAAAACCCTAATGATGACTAAAGGAAAAGTTCAGTTTAGGGTTTAAAACCCTAATGTTAACTAAAGAAAAAGTTCAGTTTAGGGTTTAAAACCCTAAAGCTGACTAAAGGAAAAGTTCAGTTTAGGGTTTAAAACCCTAATGCTGACTAAAGGAAAGAGTTCAGTTTAGGGTTTAAAACCCTAATGCTGACTAAAGGAAAAAGTTCAGTTTAGGGTTTAAAATCCTAATGCTAACTAAAGGAAAAAGTTCAGTTTAGGGTTTAAAACCCTAATGATGACTAAAGGAAAAAGTTCTGTTTAGGGTTTAAAACCCTAATGCTGACTAAAGGGAAAAGTTCAGTTTAGGGTTTAAAACCCTAGTGCTGACTAAAGGAAAAGTTCAGTTCAGGGTTTAAAACCCTAATGGTGACTGAAGGAAAAGTTCAGTTTAGGGTTTAAAACCCTAATGGTGACTAAAGGAAAAGAGTTCAGTTTAGGGTTTAAAACCCTAATGCTGACTGGAGGAAAAGAGTTCAGTTTAGGGTTTAAAACCCTAATGGTGACTAAAGGAAAAGAGTTCAGTTTAGGGTTTAAAACCCTAATGCTAACTAAAGGAAAAGTTCAGTTTAGGGTTTAGAACCCTAATGCTAACTAAAGGAAAAGTTCAGTTTAGGGTTTAAAACCCTAATACTGACTGAATGGAAAGGGTTCAGTTTAGGGTTTAAAACCCTAATGATGACTAAAGGAAAAGTTCAGTTTAGGGTTTAAAACCCTAATACTGACTAAAGGAAAAGTTCAGTTTAGGGTTTAAAACCCTAATGTTGACTAAAGGAAAAGTTCAGTTTAGGGTTTAAAACCCTAATGCTGACTAAAGGAAAAGTTCAGTTTAGGGTTTAAAACCCTAATGCTGACTAAAGGAAAGAGTTCAGTTTGGGGTTTAAAACCCTAATGCTGACTAAAGGAAAAAGTTCAGTTTAGGGTTTAAAATCCTAATGCACTAAAGGAAAAGAGTTCAGTTTAGGGTTTAAAACCCTAACGGTGACTAAAGGAAAAAAGTTCAGTTTAGGGTTTAAAACCCTAACGGTGACTAAAGGAAAAAGTTCAGTTCAGGGTTTAAAACCCTAATGCTGACTGAAGGAAAAGTTCAGTTTAGGGTTTAAAACCCTAATGTTGACTGGAGGAAAAGAGTTCAGTTTAGGGTTTAAAACCCTAATGGTGACTAAAGGAAAAGAGTTCAGTTTAGGGTTTAAAACCCTAATGCTGACTGAAGGAAAAGAGTTCAGTTTAGGGTTTAAAACCCTAATGCTGACTAAAGGAAAAGTAAAGGAAAAGTTCAGTTTAGAGTTTAAAACCCAGTTTAGAGTTTAAAACCCTAATGCTGACTGAATGGAAATAGTTCAGTTAAGGGTTTAAAACCCTAATGATGACTAAAGGTAAAGTTCAGTTTAGGGTTTAAAACCCTAATGCTGACTAAAGAAAAAGTTCAGTTTAGGGTTTAAAACCCTAATGCTGACTAAAGGAAAAGTTCAGTTTAGGGTTTAAAACCCTAATGTTGACTAAAGAAAAAGTTCAGTTTAGGGTTTAAAACCCTAATGCTGACTAAAGGAAAGAGTTCAGTTTAGGGTTTAAAACCCTAATGCTGACTAAAGGTAAAAGTTCAGTTTATGGTTTAAAACCCTAATGCTAACTAAATGAAAAAAGTTCAGTTTAGGGTTTAAAACCCTAATGCTGACTAAAGGAAAAAGTTCAGTTTAGGGTTTAAAACCCTAATGTTGATTAAAGGAAAAAGTTCAGTTTAGGGTTTAAAACCCTAATGCTGACTAAAGGAAAAGTTCAGTTCAGCGTTTAAAACCCTAATGTTGACTGAAGGAAAAGTTCAGTTTAGGGTTTAAAATCCTAATGCTGACTAAAGGAAAAGAGTTCAGTTTAGGGTTTAAAACCCTAATGCTGACTGGAGGAAAAGAGTTCAGTTTAGGGTTTAAAACCCTAATGGTGACTAAAGGAAAAGAGTTCAGTTTAGGGTTTAAAACCCTAATGCTGACTGAAGGAAAAGAGTTCAGTTTAGGGTTTAAAACCCTAATGCTGACTAAAAGAAAAAGTTCAGTTTATGGTTTAAAACCCTAATGCTGACTAAAGGAAAAGTTCAGTTTAGGGTTTAAAACCCTAATGCTGACTGAATGGAAAGGGTTCAGTTTAGGGTTTAAAACCCTAATGATGACTAAAGGAAAAGTTCAGTTTAGGGTTTGAAACCCTAATGCTGACTAAAGGAAAAGTTCAGTTTAGGGTTTAAAACCCTAATGCTGACTAAAGGAAAAGTTCAGTTTAGGGTTTAAAACCCTAATGCTGACTAAAGGAAAGAGTTCAGTTTAGGGTTTAAAACCCTAATGCTGACTAAAGGAAAAAGTTCAGTTTAGGGTTTAAAATCCTAATACTAACTAACGGAAAAGAGTTCAGTTTAGGGTTTAAAACCCTAATGCTGACTAAAGGAAAAAAGTTCAGTTTAGGGTTAAAAACCCTAATGGTGACTAAAGGAAAAAGTTCAGTTCAGGGTTTAAAACCCTAATGCTGACTGAAGGAAAAGTTCAGTTTAGGGTTTAAAACCCTTATGCTGACTGGAGGAAAAGAGTTAAGTTTAGGGTTTAATACCCTAATGGTGACTAAAGGAAAAGAGTTCAGTTTAGGGTTTAAAACCCTAATGCTGACTGAAGGAAAAGAGTTCAGTTTAGGGTTTAAAACCCTAATGCTGACTGAATTGAAAGAGTTCAGTTTAGGGTTTAAAACCCTAATGATGACTAAAGGTAAAGTTCAGTTTAGGGTTTAAAACCCTAATGCTGACTAAAGGAAAAGTTCAGTTTAGGGTTTAATACCCTAATGCTGACTAAAAGAAAAGTTCAGTTTAGGGTTTAAAACCCTAATGCTGACTAAAGGAAAGAGTTCAGTTTAGGGTTTAAAACCCTAATGCTAACTAAAGGTAAAAGTTCAGTTTATGGTTTAAAACCCTAATTCTAACTAAAGGAAAAGAGTTCAGTTTAGGGTTTAAAACCCTAATGCTGACTAAAGGAAAAGATTTCAGTTTAGGGTTTAAAACCCTAATGCTGACTAAAGGAAAAGTTCAGTTCAGGGTTTAAAACCCTAATGCTGACTGAAGGAAAAGTTCAGTTTAGGGTTTAAAACCCTAATGCTGACTAAAGTAAAAGAGTTCAGTATAGGGTTTAAAACCCTAATGCTGACTGGAGGAAAAAAGTTCAGTTTAGGGTTTAAAACCCTTATGCTGACTAAAGGAAAAAGTTCAGTTTTGGGTTTAAAACCCTAATGCTGACTAAAGGAAAAAGTTCAGTTTAGGGTTTAAAACCCTAATGCTAACTAAAGGAAAAGAGTTTAGTTTTGGGTTTAAAACCCTAATGCTGACTAAAGGAAAAAGTTCAGTTTAGGGTTTAAAACCCTAATGCTAACTAAAGGAAAAAGTTTAGTTTAGGGTTTAAAACCCTAATGCTGACTAAAGTAAAAGTTTAGTTCAGGGTTTAAAACCCTAATGCTGACTGAAGGAAAAGTTTAGTTTAGGTTTTAAAACCCTAATGGTGACTAAAGAAAAAGAGTTCAGTTTAGGGTTTAAAACCCTAATGCTGACTGAAGGAAAAGAGTTCAGTTTAGGGTTTAAAACCCTAATGCTGACTGAATGGAAAGGGTTCAATTTAGGGTTTAAAA
Organism: Nicotiana tabacum; assembly: GCF_000715075.1. Lineage (NCBI taxonomy): Eukaryota > Viridiplantae > Streptophyta > Magnoliopsida > Solanales > Solanaceae > Nicotiana > Nicotiana tabacum. The sequence continues at coordinate 6,017,159 of NC_134084.1, read as the reverse complement.
CCCTAATGATGACTAAAGGAAAAGTTCAGTTTAGGGTTTAAAACCCTAAAGCTGACTAAAGGAAAAGTTCAGTTTAGGGTTTAAAACCCTAATGCTGACTAAAGGAAAGAGTTCAGTTTAGGGTTTAAAACCCTAATGCTGACTAAAGGAAAAAGTTCAGTTTAGGGTTTAAAATCCTAATGCTAACTAAAGGAAAAAGTTCAGTTTAGGGTTTAAAACCCTAATGATGACTAAAGGAAAAAGTTCTGTTTAGGGTTTAAAACCCTAATGCTGACTAAAGGGAAAAGTTCAGTTTAGGGTTTAAAACCCTAGTGCTGACTAAAGGAAAAGTTCAGTTCAGGGTTTAAAACCCTAATGGTGACTGAAGGAAAAGTTCAGTTTAGGGTTTAAAACCCTAATGGTGACTAAAGGAAAAGAGTTCAGTTTAGGGTTTAAAACCCTAATGCTGACTGGAGGAAAAGAGTTCAGTTTAGGGTTTAAAACCCTAATGCTGACTGAAGGAAAAGTTCAGTTTAGGGTTTAAAACCCTAATGTTGACTGAAGGAAAAGAGTTCAGTTTAGGTTTTAAAACCCTAATGGTGACTAAAGAAAAAGAGTTCAGTTTAGGGTTTAAAACCCTAATGCTGACTGAAGGAAAAGAGTTCAGTTTAGGGTTTAAAACCCTAATGCTGACTGAATGGAAAGGGTTCAATTTAGGGTTTAAAACCCTAATGATGACTAAAGGAAAAGTTCAGTTTAGGGTTTAAAACCCTAATGATGACTAAAGGAAAAGTTCAGTTTAGGGTTTAAAACCCTAATGTTAACTAAAGAAAAAGTTCAGTTTAGGGTTTAAAACCCTAAAGCTGACTAAAGGAAAAGTTCAGTTTAGGGTTTAAAACCCTAATGCTGACTAAAGGAAAGAGTTCAGTTTAGGGTTTAAAACCCTAATGCTGACTAAAGGAAAAAGTTCAGTTTAGGGTTTAAAATCCTAATGCTAACTAAAGGAAAAAGTTCAGTTTAGGGTTTAAAACCCTAATGATGACTAAAGGAAAAAGTTCTGTTTAGGGTTTAAAACCCTAATGCTGACTAAAGGGAAAAGTTCAGTTTAGGGTTTAAAACCCTAGTGCTGACTAAAGGAAAAGTTCAGTTCAGGGTTTAAAACCCTAATGGTGACTGAAGGAAAAGTTCAGTTTAGGGTTTAAAACCCTAATGGTGACTAAAGGAAAAGAGTTCAGTTTAGGGTTTAAAACCCTAATGCTGACTGGAGGAAAAGAGTTCAGTTTAGGGTTTAAAACCCTAATGGTGACTAAAGGAAAAGAGTTCAGTTTAGGGTTTAAAACCCTAATGCTAACTAAAGGAAAAGTTCAGTTTAGGGTTTAGAACCCTAATGCTAACTAAAGGAAAAGTTCAGTTTAGGGTTTAAAACCCTAATACTGACTGAATGGAAAGGGTTCAGTTTAGGGTTTAAAACCCTAATGATGACTAAAGGAAAAGTTCAGTTTAGGGTTTAAAACCCTAATACTGACTAAAGGAAAAGTTCAGTTTAGGGTTTAAAACCCTAATGTTGACTAAAGGAAAAGTTCAGTTTAGGGTTTAAAACCCTAATGCTGACTAAAGGAAAAGTTCAGTTTAGGGTTTAAAACCCTAATGCTGACTAAAGGAAAGAGTTCAGTTTGGGGTTTAAAACCCTAATGCTGACTAAAGGAAAAAGTTCAGTTTAGGGTTTAAAATCCTAATGCACTAAAGGAAAAGAGTTCAGTTTAGGGTTTAAAACCCTAACGGTGACTAAAGGAAAAAAGTTCAGTTTAGGGTTTAAAACCCTAACGGTGACTAAAGGAAAAAGTTCAGTTCAGGGTTTAAAACCCTAATGCTGACTGAAGGAAAAGTTCAGTTTAGGGTTTAAAACCCTAATGTTGACTGGAGGAAAAGAGTTCAGTTTAGGGTTTAAAACCCTAATGGTGACTAAAGGAAAAGAGTTCAGTTTAGGGTTTAAAACCCTAATGCTGACTGAAGGAAAAGAGTTCAGTTTAGGGTTTAAAACCCTAATGCTGACTAAAGGAAAAGTAAAGGAAAAGTTCAGTTTAGAGTTTAAAACCCAGTTTAGAGTTTAAAACCCTAATGCTGACTGAATGGAAATAGTTCAGTTAAGGGTTTAAAACCCTAATGATGACTAAAGGTAAAGTTCAGTTTAGGGTTTAAAACCCTAATGCTGACTAAAGAAAAAGTTCAGTTTAGGGTTTAAAACCCTAATGCTGACTAAAGGAAAAGTTCAGTTTAGGGTTTAAAACCCTAATGTTGACTAAAGAAAAAGTTCAGTTTAGGGTTTAAAACCCTAATGCTGACTAAAGGAAAGAGTTCAGTTTAGGGTTTAAAACCCTAATGCTGACTAAAGGTAAAAGTTCAGTTTATGGTTTAAAACCCTAATGCTAACTAAATGAAAAAAGTTCAGTTTAGGGTTTAAAACCCTAATGCTGACTAAAGGAAAAAGTTCAGTTTAGGGTTTAAAACCCTAATGTTGATTAAAGGAAAAAGTTCAGTTTAGGGTTTAAAACCCTAATGCTGACTAAAGGAAAAGTTCAGTTCAGCGTTTAAAACCCTAATGTTGACTGAAGGAAAAGTTCAGTTTAGGGTTTAAAATCCTAATGCTGACTAAAGGAAAAGAGTTCAGTTTAGGGTTTAAAACCCTAATGCTGACTGGAGGAAAAGAGTTCAGTTTAGGGTTTAAAACCCTAATGGTGACTAAAGGAAAAGAGTTCAGTTTAGGGTTTAAAACCCTAATGCTGACTGAAGGAAAAGAGTTCAGTTTAGGGTTTAAAACCCTAATGCTGACTAAAAGAAAAAGTTCAGTTTATGGTTTAAAACCCTAATGCTGACTAAAGGAAAAGTTCAGTTTAGGGTTTAAAACCCTAATGCTGACTGAATGGAAAGGGTTCAGTTTAGGGTTTAAAACCCTAATGATGACTAAAGGAAAAGTTCAGTTTAGGGTTTGAAACCCTAATGCTGACTAAAGGAAAAGTTCAGTTTAGGGTTTAAAACCCTAATGCTGACTAAAGGAAAAGTTCAGTTTAGGGTTTAAAACCCTAATGCTGACTAAAGGAAAGAGTTCAGTTTAGGGTTTAAAACCCTAATGCTGACTAAAGGAAAAAGTTCAGTTTAGGGTTTAAAATCCTAATACTAACTAACGGAAAAGAGTTCAGTTTAGGGTTTAAAACCCTAATGCTGACTAAAGGAAAAAAGTTCAGTTTAGGGTTAAAAACCCTAATGGTGACTAAAGGAAAAAGTTCAGTTCAGGGTTTAAAACCCTAATGCTGACTGAAGGAAAAGTTCAGTTTAGGGTTTAAAACCCTTATGCTGACTGGAGGAAAAGAGTTAAGTTTAGGGTTTAATACCCTAATGGTGACTAAAGGAAAAGAGTTCAGTTTAGGGTTTAAAACCCTAATGCTGACTGAAGGAAAAGAGTTCAGTTTAGGGTTTAAAACCCTAATGCTGACTGAATTGAAAGAGTTCAGTTTAGGGTTTAAAACCCTAATGATGACTAAAGGTAAAGTTCAGTTTAGGGTTTAAAACCCTAATGCTGACTAAAGGAAAAGTTCAGTTTAGGGTTTAATACCCTAATGCTGACTAAAAGAAAAGTTCAGTTTAGGGTTTAAAACCCTAATGCTGACTAAAGGAAAGAGTTCAGTTTAGGGTTTAAAACCCTAATGCTAACTAAAGGTAAAAGTTCAGTTTATGGTTTAAAACCCTAATTCTAACTAAAGGAAAAGAGTTCAGTTTAGGGTTTAAAACCCTAATGCTGACTAAAGGAAAAGATTTCAGTTTAGGGTTTAAAACCCTAATGCTGACTAAAGGAAAAGTTCAGTTCAGGGTTTAAAACCCTAATGCTGACTGAAGGAAAAGTTCAGTTTAGGGTTTAAAACCCTAATGCTGACTAAAGTAAAAGAGTTCAGTATAGGGTTTAAAACCCTAATGCTGACTGGAGGAAAAAAGTTCAGTTTAGGGTTTAAAACCCTTATGCTGACTAAAGGAAAAAGTTCAGTTTTGGGTTTAAAACCCTAATGCTGACTAAAGGAAAAAGTTCAGTTTAGGGTTTAAAACCCTAATGCTAACTAAAGGAAAAGAGTTTAGTTTTGGGTTTAAAACCCTAATGCTGACTAAAGGAAAAAGTTCAGTTTAGGGTTTAAAACCCTAATGCTAACTAAAGGAAAAAGTTTAGTTTAGGGTTTAAAACCCTAATGCTGACTAAAGTAAAAGTTTAGTTCAGGGTTTAAAACCCTAATGCTGACTGAAGGAAAAGTTTAGTTTAGGTTTTAAAACCCTAATGGTGACTAAAGAAAAAGAGTTCAGTTTAGGGTTTAAAACCCTAATGCTGACTGAAGGAAAAGAGTTCAGTTTAGGGTTTAAAACCCTAATGCTGACTGAATGGAAAGGGTTCAATTTAGGGTTTAAAACCCTAATGATGACTAAAGGAAAAGTTCAGTTTAGGGTTTAAAACCCTAAAGCTGACTAAAGGAAAAGTTCAGTTTAGGGTTTAAAACCCTAATGCTGACTAAAGGAAAGAGTTCAGTTTAGGGTTTAAAACCCTAATGCTGACTAAAGGAAAAAGTTCAGTTTAGGGTTTAAAATCCTAATGCTAACTAAAGGAAAAAGTTCAGTTTAGGGTTTAAAACCCTAATGATGACTAAAGGAAAAAGTTCTGTTTAGGGTTTAAAACCCTAATGCTGACTAAAGGGAAAAGTTCAGTTTAGGGTTTAAAACCCTAGTGCTGACTAAAGGAAAAGTTCAGTTCAGGGTTTAAAACCCTAATGGTGACTGAAGGAAAAGTTCAGTTTAGGGTTTAAAACCCTAATGGTGACTAAAGGAAAAGAGTTCAGTTTAGGGTTTAAAACCCTAATGCTGACTGGAGGAAAAGAGTTCAGTTTAGGGTTTAAAACCCTAATGGTGACTAAAGGAAAAGAGTTCAGTTTAGGGTTTAAAACCCTAATGCTAACTAAAGGAAAAGTTCAGTTTAGGGTTTAGAACCCTAATGCTAACTAAAGGAAAAGTTCAGTTTAGGGTTTAAAACCCTAATACTGACTGAATGGAAAGGGTTCAGTTTAGGGTTTAAAACCCTAATGATGACTAAAGGAAAAGTTCAGTTTAGGGTTTAAAACCCTAATACTGACTAAAGGAAAAGTTCAGTTTAGGGTTTAAAACCCTAATGTTGACTAAAGGAAAAGTTCAGTTTAGGGTTTAAAACCCTAATGCTGACTAAAGGAAAAGTTCAGTTTAGGGTTTAAAACCCTAATGCTGACTAAAGGAAAGAGTTCAGTTTGGGGTTTAAAACCCTAATGCTGACTAAAGGAAAAAGTTCAGTTTAGGGTTTAAAATCCTAATGCACTAAAGGAAAAGAGTTCAGTTTAGGGTTTAAAACCCTAACGGTGACTAAAGGAAAAAAGTTCAGTTTAGGGTTTAAAACCCTAACGGTGACTAAAGGAAAAAGTTCAGTTCAGGGTTTAAAACCCTAATGCTGACTGAAGGAAAAGTTCAGTTTAGGGTTTAAAACCCTAATGTTGACTGGAGGAAAAGAGTTCAGTTTAGGGTTTAAAACCCTAATGGTGACTAAAGGAAAAGAGTTCAGTTTAGGGTTTAAAACCCTAATGCTGACTGAAGGAAAAGAGTTCAGTTTAGGGTTTAAAACCCTAATGCTGACTAAAGGAAAAGTAAAGGAAAAGTTCAGTTTAGAGTTTAAAACCCAGTTTAGAGTTTAAAACCCTAATGCTGACTGAATGGAAATAGTTCAGTTAAGGGTTTAAAACCCTAATGATGACTAAAGGTAAAGTTCAGTTTAGGGTTTAAAACCCTAATGCTGACTAAAGAAAAAGTTCAGTTTAGGGTTTAAAACCCTAATGCTGACTAAAGGAAAAGTTCAGTTTAGGGTTTAAAACCCTAATGTTGACTAAAGAAAAAGTTCAGTTTAGGGTTTAAAACCCTAATGCTGACTAAAGGAAAGAGTTCAGTTTAGGGTTTAAAACCCTAATGCTGACTAAAGGTAAAAGTTCAGTTTATGGTTTAAAACCCTAATGCTAACTAAATGAAAAAAGTTCAGTTTAGGGTTTAAAACCCTAATGCTGACTAAAGGAAAAAGTTCAGTTTAGGGTTTAAAACCCTAATGTTGATTAAAGGAAAAAGTTCAGTTTAGGGTTTAAAACCCTAATGCTGACTAAAGGAAAAGTTCAGTTCAGCGTTTAAAACCCTAATGTTGACTGAAGGAAAAGTTCAGTTTAGGGTTTAAAATCCTAATGCTGACTAAAGGAAAAGAGTTCAGTTTAGGGTTTAAAACCCTAATGCTGACTGGAGGAAAAGAGTTCAGTTTAGGGTTTAAAACCCTAATGGTGACTAAAGGAAAAGAGTTCAGTTTAGGGTTTAAAACCCTAATGCTGACTGAAGGAAAAGAGTTCAGTTTAGGGTTTAAAACCCTAATGCTGACTAAAAGAAAAAGTTCAGTTTATGGTTTAAAACCCTAATGCTGACTAAAGGAAAAGTTCAGTTTAGGGTTTAAAACCCTAATGCTGACTGAATGGAAAGGGTTCAGTTTAGGGTTTAAAACCCTAATGATGACTAAAGGAAAAGTTCAGTTTAGGGTTTAAAACCCTAATGCTGACTAAAGGAAAAGTTCAGTTTAGGGTTTAAAACCCTAATGCTGACTAAAGGAAAGAGTTCAGTTTAGGGTTTAAAACCATAATGCTGACTAAAGGAAAAAGTTCAGTTTAGGGTTTAAAATCCTAATACTAACTAAAGGAAAAGAGTTCAGTTTAGGGTTTAAAACCCTAATGCTGACTAAAGGAAAAAAGTTCAGTTTAGGGTTAAAAACCCTAATGGTGACTAAAGGAAAAAGTTCAGTTCAGGGTTTAAAACCCTAATGCTGACTGAAGGAAAAGTTCAGTTTAGGGTTTAAAACCCTTATGCTGACTGGAGGAAAAGAGTTAAGTTTAGGGTTTAATACCCTAATGGTGACTAAAGGAAAAGAGTTCAGTTTAGGGTTTAAAACCCTAATGCTGACTGAAGGAAAAGAGTTCAGTTTAGGGTTTAAAACCCTAATGCTGACTGAATTGAAAGAGTTCAGTTTAGGGTTTAAAACCCTAATGATGACTAAAGGTAAAGTTCAGTTTAGGGTTTAAAACCCTAATGCTGACTAAAGGAAAAGTTCAGTTTAGGGTTTAATACCCTAATGCTGACTAAAAGAAAAGTTCAGTTTAGGGTTTAAAACCCTAATGCTGACTAAAGGAAAGAGTTCAGTTTAGGGTTTAAAACCCTAATGCTAACTAAAGGTAAAAGTTCAGTTTATGGTTTAAAACCCTAATTCTAACTAAAGGAAAAGAGTTCAGTTTAGGGTTTAAAACCCTAATGCTGACTAAAGGAAAAGATTTCAGTTTAGGGTTTAAAACCCTAATGCTGACTAAAGGAAAAGTTCAGTTCAGGGTTTAAAACCCTAATGCTGACTGAAGGAAAAGTTCAGTTTAGGGTTTAAAACCCTAATGCTGACTAAAGTAAAAGAGTTCAGTATAGGGTTTAAAACCCTAATGCTGACTGGAGGAAAAAAGTTCAGTTTAGGGTTTAAAACCCTTATGCTGACTAAAGGAAAAAGTTCAGTTTTGGGTTTAAAACCCTAATGCTGACTAAAGGAAAAAGTTCAGTTTAGGGTTTAAAACCCTAATGCTAACTAAAGGAAAAGAGTTTAGTTTTGGGTTTAAAACCCTAATGCTGACTAAAGGAAAAAGTTCAGTTTAGGGTTTAAAACCCTAATGCTAACTAAAGGAAAAAGTTTAGTTTAGGGTTTAAAACCCTAATGCTGACTAAAGTAAAAGTTTAGTTCAGGGTTTAAAACCCTAATGCTGACTGAAGGAAAAGTTTAGTTTAGGTTTTAAAACCCTAATGCTGACTGGAGGAAAAGAGTTCAGTTTAGGGTTTAAAACCCTAATGCTGACTGGAGGAAAAGAGTTCAGTTTAAGGTTTAAAACCCTAATGCTGACTGGAGGAAAAGAGTTCAGTTTAGGGTTTAAAACCCTAATGGTGACTGAAGGAAAAGAGTTCAGTTTAGGGTTTAAAACCCTAATGCTGACTAAAAGAAAAGAGTTCAGTTTTGGGTTTAAAACCCTAATGCTGACTAAAGGAAAAGAGTTCAGTTTAGGGTTTTAAACCCTAATACTGACTAAAGGTAAAAGTTCAGTTTAGGGTTTAAAACCCTAATGCTGACTAATGGAAAGAGTTCAGTTTAGGGTTTAAAACCCTAATGCTGACTAAAGGAAAAAGTTCAGTTTAGGGTTTATAACCCTAATGCTGACTAAGGGAAAAGAGTTCAGTTTAGGGTTTTAAAACCCTAATCCTGACTAACGGTAAAAGTTCAGTTTAGGGTTTAAAACACTAATGCTGACTAATGGAAAGAGTTCAGTTTAGGTTTAAAACCCTAATGCTGACTAAAGGAAAAGTTCAGTTCAGGGTTTAAAACCCTAATGCTGACTAAAGGAAAAGTTCAGTTTAGGGTTTAAAACCCTAATGCTGACTAAAGGAAAGAGTTCAGTTTAGGGTTTAAAACCCTAATGCTGACTAAAGGTAAAAGTTCAGTTTATGGTTTAAAACCCTAATGCTAACTAAAGGAAAAGAGTTCAGTTTAAAGTTTAAAACCCTAATGCTGACTAAAGGAAAAGAGTTCAGTTTAGGGTTTAAAACCCTAATGCTGACTAAAGGAAAAAGTGCAGTTTAGGGTTTAAAACCCTAATGTTGATTAAAGGAAAAAGTTCAGTTTAGGGTTTAAAACCCTAATGCTGACTAAAGGAAAAGTTCAGTTCAGCGTTTAAAACCCTAATGTTGACTGAAGGAAAAGTTCAGTTTAGAGTTTAAAATCCTAATGCTGACTAAAGGAAAAGAGTTCAGTTTAGGGTTTAAAACCCTAATGCTGACTGGAGGAAAAGAGTTCAGTTTAGGGTTTAAAACCTTAATGGTGACTAAAGGAAAAGAGTTCAGTTTAGGGTTTAAAACCCTAATGCTGACTAAAAGGAAAAGTTCAGTTTATGGTTTAAAACCCTAATGCTGACTAAAGGAAAAGTTCAGTTTAGGGTTTAAAACCCTAATGCTGACTGAATGGAAAGGGTTCAGTTTAGGGTTTAAAACCCTAATGATGACTAAAGGAAAAGTTCAGTTTAGGGTTTAAAACCCTAATGCTGACTAAAGGAAAAGTTCAGTTTAGGGTTTAAAACCCTAATGCTGACTAAAGGAAAAGTTCAGTTTAGGGTTTAAAACCCTAATGCTGACTAAAGGAAAGAGTTCAGTTTAGGGTTTAAAACCCTATTGCTGACTAAAGGAAAAAGTTCAGTTTAGGGTTTAAAATCCTAATACTAACTAAAGGAAAAGAGTTCAGTTTAGGGTTTAAAACCCTAATGCTGACTAAAGGAAAAAAGTTCAGTTTAGGGTTAAAAACCCTAATGGTGACTAAAGGAAAAAGTTCAGTTCAGGGTTTAAAACCCTAATGCTGACTGAAGGAAAAGTTCAGTTTAGGGTTTAAAACCCTTATGCTGACTGGAGGAAAAGAGTTCAGTTTAGGGTTTAATACCCTAATGGTGACTAAAGGAAAAGAGTTCAGTTTAGGGTTTAAAACCCTAATGCTGACTGAAGGAAAAGAGTTCAGTTTAGGGTTTAAAACCCTAATGCTGACTGAATGGAAAAAGTTCAGTTTAGGGTTTAAAACCCTAATGATGACTAAAGGTAAAGTTCAGTTTAGGGTTTAAAACCCTAATGCTGACTAAAGGAAAAGTTCAGTTTAGGGTTTAAAACCCTAATGCTGACTAAAGGAAAAGTTCAGTTTAGGGTTTAAAACCCTAATGCTGACTAAAGGAAAGAGTTCAGTTTAGGGTTTAAAACCCTAATGCTGACTAAAGGTAAAAGTTCAGTTTATGGTTTAAAACCCTAATTCTAACAAAAGGAAAAGAGTTCAGTTTAGGGTTTAAAACCCTAATGCTGACTAAAGGAAAAGATTTCAGTTTAGGGTTTAAAACCCTAATGCTGACTCAAGGAAAAGTTTAGTTTAGGGTTTAAAACCCTAATGCTGACTGAAGGAAAAGTTTAGTTTAGGGTTTAAAACCCTAATGCTGATTGAAGGAAAAGTTTAGTTTAGGGTTTAAAACCCTAATGCTGACTAAAGGAAAAGAGTTCACTTTAGGGTTTAAAACCCTAATGCTGACTGGAGGAAAAGAGTTCAGTTTAGGGTTTAAAACCCTAATGCTGACTGGAGGAAAAGAGTTTAGTTTAGGGTTTAAAACCCTAATGGTGACTGAAGGAAAAGAGTTCAGTTTAGGGTTTAAAACCCTAATGCTGACTAAAGGAAAAAAGTTCAGTTTTGGGTTTAAAACCCTAATGCTGACTAAAGAAAAAGAGTTCAGTTTAGGGTTTAAAACCCTAATGCTGACTAAAGGGAAAAGTTCAGTTTAGGGTTTAAAACCCTAATGCTGACTAAAGGAAAAGAGTTCAGTTTAGGGTTTTAAAACCCTAATGCTGACTAAAGGTAAAAGTTCAGTTTAGGGTTTAAAACCCTAATGCTGACTAAAGGAAAAAGTTCAGTTTAGGGTTTAAAACCCTAATGCTGACTAAAGGAAAAGTTCAGTTCAGGGTTTAAAACCCTAATGCTGATTAAAGGAAAAGAGTTCAGTTTAGGGTTTAAAACCCTAATGCTGACTGGAGGAAAAGAGTTCAGTTTAGGGTATAAAACCCTAATGCTGACTAAAGGAAAAAGTTTAGTTTTGGGTTTAAAACCCTAATGCTGACTAAAGGAAAAAATTCAGTTTAGGGTTTAAAACCCTAATGCTAACTAAAGGAAAAGAGTTCAGTTTTGGGTTTAAAACCCTAATGCTGACTAAAGGAAAACGTTCAGTTTAGGGTTTAAAACCCTAATGGTGACTAAAGGAAAAAGTTCAGTTTAGGGTTTAAAACCCTAATGCTGACTAAAGGAAAAGATTAGTTCAGGGTTTAAAACCCTAATGCTGACTGAAGGAAAAGTTCAGTTTAGGGTTTAAAACCCTAATGTTGACTAAAGGAAAAGTTCAGTTTAGGGTTTAAAACCCTAATGCTCACTAAAGGAAAAGTTCAGTTTAGAGTTTAAAACCCTAATGCTGACTAAAGGAAAGAGTTCAGTTTAGGGTTTAAAACCCTAATGCTGACTAACGGAAAAGTTCAGTTTAGGGTTTAAAACCCTAATGTTGACTAAAGGAAAGAGTTCAGTTTAGGGTTTAAAACCCTAATGCTGACTAAAGGAAAAAGTTCAGTTTAGGGTTTAAAACCCTAGTACTGACTAAAGGAAAAGTTTAGTTCAGGGTTTAAAACCCTAATGGTGACTGAAGGAAAAGATCAGTTTAGGGTTTAAAACCCTAATGGTGACTAAAGGAAAAGAGTTCAGTTTAGGGTTTAAAACCCTAATGCTGACTGGAGGAAAAGAGTTCAGTTTAGGGTTTAAAACCCTAATGGTGACTAAAGGAAAAGAGTTCAGTTTAGGGTTTAAAACCCTAATGCTGACTGAAGGAAAAGAGTTCAGTTTAGGGTTTAAAACCCTAATGCTAACTAAAGGAAAAGTTCAGTTTAGGGTTTAAAACCCTAATACTGACTAAAGGAAAAGTTCAGTTTAGGGTTTAAAACCCTAATGCTGACTGAATGGAAAGGGTTCAATTTAGGGTTTAAAACCCTAATGATGACTAAAGGAAAAGTTCAGTTTAGGGTTTAAAACCCTAATGATGACTAAAGGAAAAGTTCAGTTTAGGGTTTAAAACCCTAATGTTGACTAAAGAAAAAGTTCAGTTTAGGGTTTAAAACCCTAAAGCTGACTAAAGGAAAAGTTCAGTTTAGGGTCTAAAACCCTAATGCTGACTAAAGGAAAGAGTTCAGTTTAGGGTTTAAAACCCTAATGCTGACTAAAGGAAAAAGTTCAGTTTAGGGTTTAAAATCCTAATGCTAACTAAAGGAAAAAGTTCAGTTTAGGGTTTAAAACCCTAATGATGACTAAAGGAAAAAGTTCTGTTTAGGGTTTAAAACCCTAATGCTGACTAAAGGGAAAAGTTCAGTTTAGGGTTTAAAACCCTAGTGCTGACTAAAGGAAAAGTTCAGTTCAGGGTTTAAAACCCTAATGGTGACTGAAGGAAAAGTTCAGTTTAGGGTTTAAAACCCCAATGGTGACTAAAGGAAAAGAGTTCAGTTTAGGGTTTAAAACCCTAATGCTGACTGGAGGAAAAGAGTTCAGTTTAGGGTTTAAAACCCTAATGCTGACTAAAGGAAAAGAGTTCAGTTTAGGGTTTAAAACCCTAATGCTAACTAAAGGAAAAGTTTAGTTCAGGGTTTAAAACCCTAATGCTGACTGAAGGAAAAGTTCAGTTTAGGGTTTAAAACCCTAATGTTGACTAAAGGAAAAGTTCAGTTTAGGGTTTAAAACCCTAATGCTCACTAAAGGAAAAGTTCAGTTTAGGGTTTAAAACCCTAATGCTGACTAAAGGAAAGAGTTCAGTTTAGGGTTTAAAACCCTAATGCTGACTAAAGGAAAAGTTCAGTTTAGGGTTTAAAACCCTAATGTTGACTAAAGGAAAGAGTTCAGTTTAGGGTTTAAAACCCTAATGCTGACTAAAGGAAAAAGTTCAGTTTAGGGTTTAAAACCCTAGTACTGACTAAAGGAAAAGTTTAGTTCAGGGTTTAAAACCCTAATGCACTAAAGGAAAAGAGTTCAGTTTAGGGTTTAAAACCCTAATGCTGACTAAAGGAAAAAAGTTCAGTTTAGGGTTTAAAACCCTAATGCTGACTGGAGGAAAAGAGTTCAGTTTAGGGTTTAAAACCCTAATGCTGACTGAAGGAAAAGTTCAGTTTAGGGTTTAAAACCCTAATGTTGACTGAAGGAAAAGAGTTCAGTTTAGGTTTTAAAACCCTAATGGTGACTAAAGAAAAAGAGTTCAGTTTAGGGTTTAAAACCCTAATGCTGACTGAAGGAAAAGAGTTCAGTTTAGGGTTTAAAACCCTAATGCTGACTGAATGGAAAGGGTTCAATTTAGGGTTTAAAACCCTAATGATGACTAAAGGAAAAGTTCAGTTTAGGGTTTAAAACCCTAATGATGACTAAAGGAAAAGTTCAGTTTAGGGTTTAAAACCCTAATGTTAACTAAAGAAAAAGTTCAGTTTAGGGTTTAAAACCCTAAAGCTGACTAAAGGAAAAGTTCAGTTTAGGGTTTAAAACCCTAATGCTGACTAAAGGAAAGAGTTCAGTTTAGGGTTTAAAACCCTAATGCTGACTAAAGGAAAAAGTTCAGTTTAGGGTTTAAAATCCTAATGCTAACTAAAGGAAAAAGTTCAGTTTAGGGTTTAAAACCCTAATGATGACTAAAGGAAAAAGTTCTGTTTAGGGTTTAAAACCCTAATGCTGACTAAAGGGAAAAGTTCAGTTTAGGGTTTAAAACCCTAGTGCTGACTAAAGGAAAAGTTCAGTTCAGGGTTTAAAACCCTAATGGTGACTGAAGGAAAAGTTCAGTTTAGGGTTTAAAACCCTAATGGTGACTAAAGGAAAAGAGTTCAGTTTAGGGTTTAAAACCCTAATGCTGACTGGAGGAAAAGAGTTCAGTTTAGGGTTTAAAACCCTAATGGTGACTAAAGGAAAAGAGTTCAGTTTAGGGTTTAAAACCCTAATGCTAACTAAAGGAAAAGTTCAGTTTAGGGTTTAGAACCCTAATGCTAACTAAAGGAAAAGTTCAGTTTAGGGTTTTTAACCCTAATGCTGACTGAATGGAAAGGGTTCAGTTTAGGGTTTAAAACCCTAATGATGACTAAAGGAAAAGTTCAGTTTAGGGTTTAAAACCCTAATACTGACTAAAGGAAAAGTTCAGTTTAGGGTTTAAAACCCTAATGTTGACTAAAGGAAAAGTTCAGTTTAGGGTTTAAAACCCTAATGCTGACTAAAGGAAAAGTTCAGTTTAGGGTTTAAAACCCTAATGCTGACTAAAGGAAAGAGTTCAGTTTGGGGTTTAAAACCCTAATGCTGACTAAAGGAAAAAGTTCAGTTTAGGGTTTAAAATCCTAATGCACTAAAGGAAAAGAGTTCAGTTTAGGGTTTAAAACCCTAACGGTGACTAAAGGAAAAAAGTTCAGTTTAGGGTTTAAAACCCTAACGGTGACTAAAGGAAAAAGTTCAGTTCAGGGTTTAAAACCCTAATGCTGACTTAAGGAAAAGTTCAGTTTAGGGTTTAAAACCCTAATGTTGACTGGAGGAAAAGAGTTCAGTTTAGGGTTTAAAACCCTAATGGTGACTAAAGGAAAAGAGTTCAGTTTAGGGTTTAAAACCCTAATGCTGACTGAAGGAAAAGAGTTTAGTTTAGGGTTTAAAACCCTAATGCTGACTAAAGGAAAAGTAAAGGAAAAGTTCAGTTTAGAGTTTAAAACCCAGTTTAGAGTTTAAAACCCTAATGCTGACTGAATGGAAATAGTTCAGTTAAGGGTTTAAAACCCTAATGATGACTAAAGGTAAAGTTCAGTTTAGGGTTTAAAACCCTAATGCTGACTAAAGAAAAAGTTCAGTTTAGGGTTTAAAACCCTAATGCTGACTAAAGGAAAAGTTCAGTTTAGGGTTTAAAACCCTAATGTTGACTAAAGAAAAAGTTCAGTTTAGGGTTTAAAACCCTAATGCTGACTAAAGGAAAGAGTTCAGTTTAGGGTTTAAAACCCTAATGCTGACTAAAGGTAAAAGTTCAGTTTATGGTTTAAAACCCTAATGCTAACTAAATGAAAAAAGTTCAGTTTAGGGTTTAAAACCCTAATGCTGACTAAAGGAAAAAGTTCAGTTTAGGGTTTAAAACCCTAATGTTGATTAAAGGAAAAAGTTCAGTTTAGGGTTTAAAACCCTAATGCTGACTAAAGGAAAAGTTCAGTTCAGCGTTTAAAACCCTAATGTTGACTGAAGGAAAAGTTCAGTTTAGGGTTTAAAATCCTAATGCTGACTAAAGGAAAAGAGTTCAGTTTAGGGTTTAAAACCCTAATGCTGACTGGAGGAAAAGAGTTCAGTTTAGGGTTTAAAACCCTAATGGTGACTAAAGGAAAAGAGTTCAGTTTAGGGTTTAAAACCCTAATGCTGACTGAAGGAAAAGAGTTCAGTTTAGGGTTTAAAACCCTAATGCTGACTAAAAGAAAAAGTTCAGTTTATGGTTTAAAACCCTAATGCTGACTAAAGGAAAAGTTCAGTTTAGGGTTTAAAACCCTAATGCTGACTGAATGGAAAGGGTTCAGTTTAGGGTTTAAAACCCTAATGATGACTAAAGGAAAAGTTCAGTTTAGGGTTTAAAACCCTAATGCTGACTAAAGGAAAAGTTCAGTTTAGGGTTTAAAACCCTAATGCTGACTAAAGGAAAAGTTCAGTTTAGGGTTTAAAACCCTAATGCTGACTAAAGGAAAGAGTTCAGTTTAGGGTTTAAAACCCTAATGCTGACTAAAGGAAAAAGTTCAGTTTAGGGTTTAAAATCCTAATACTAACTAAAGGAAAAGAGTTCAGTTTAGGGTTTAAAACCCTAATGCTGACTAAAGGAAAAAAGTTCAGTTTAGGGTTAAAAACCCTAATGGTGACTAAAGGAAAAAGTTCAGTTCAGGGTTTAAAACCCTAATGCTGACTGAAGGAAAAGTTCAGTTTAGGGTTTAAAACCCTTATGCTGACTGGAGGAAAAGAGTTAAGTTTAGGGTTTAATACCCTAATGGTGACTAAAGGAAAAGAGTTCAGTTTAGGGTTTAAAACCCTAATGCTGACTGAAGGAAAAGAGTTCAGTTTAGGGTTTAAAACCCTAATGCTGACTGAATTGAAAGAGTTCAGTTTAGGGTTTAAAACCCTAATGATGACTAAAGGTAAAGTTCAGTTTAGGGTTTAAAACCCTAATGCTGACTAAAGGAAAGTTCAGTTTAGGGTTTAAAACCCTAATGCTGACTAAAAGAAAAGTTCAGTTTAGGGTTTAAAACCCTAATGCTGACTAAAGGAAAGAGTTCAGTTTAGGGTTTAAAACCCTAATGCTAACTAAAGGTAAAAGTTCAGTTTATGGTTTAAAACCCTAATTCTAACTAAAGGAAAAGAGTTCAGTTTAGGGTTTAAAACCCTAATGCTGACTAAAGGAAAAGATTTCAGTTTAGGGTTTAAAACCCTAATGCTGACTAAAGGAAAAGTTCAGTTCAGGGTTTAAAACCCTAATGCTGACTGAAGGAAAAGTTCAGTTTAGGGTTTAAAACCCTAATGCTGACTAAAGTAAAAGAGTTCAGTATAGGGTTTAAAACCCTAATGCTGACTGGAGGAAAAAAGTTCAGTTTAGGGTTTAAAACCCTTATGCTGACTAAAGGAAAAAGTTCAGTTTTGGGTTTAAAACCCTAATGCTGACTAAAGGAAAAAGTTCAGTTTAGGGTTTAAAACCCTAATGCTAACTAAAGGAAAAGAGTTTAGTTTTGGGTTTAAAACCCTAATGCTGACTAAAGGAAAAAGTTCAGTTTAGGGTTTAAAACCCTAATGCTAACTAAAGGAAAAAGTTTAGTTTAGGGTTTAAAACCCTAATGCTGACTAAAGTAAAAGTTTAGTTCAGGGTTTAAAACCCTAATGCTGACTGAAGGAAAAGTTTAGTTTAGGTTTTAAAACCCTAATGCTGACTGGAGGAAAAGAGTTCAGTTTAGGGTTTAAAACCCTAATGCTGACTGGAGGAAAAGAGTTCAGTTTAAGGTTTAAAACCCTAATGCTGACTGGAGGAAAAGAGTTCAGTTTAGGGTTTAAAACCCTAATGGTGACTGAAGGAAAAGAGTTCAGTTTAGGGTTTAAAACCCTTATGCTGACTAAAAGAAAAGAGTTCAGTTTTGGGTTTAAAACCCTAATGCTGACTAAAGGAAAAGAGTTCAGTTTAGGGTTTTAAACCCTAATACTGACTAAAGGTAAAAGTTCAGTTTAGGGTTTAAAACCCTAATGCTGACTAATGGAAAGAGTTCAGTTTAGGGTTTAAAACCCTAATGCTGACTAAAGGAAAAAGTTCAGTTTAGGGTTTATAACCCTAATGCTGACTAAGGGAAAAGAGTTCAGTTTAGGGTTTTAAAACCCTAATCCTGACTAACGGTAAAAGTTCAGTTTAGGTTTAAAACCCTAATGCTGACTAAAGGAAAAGTTCAGTTCAGGGTTTAAAACCCTAATGCTGACTAAAGGAAAAGTTCAGTTTGGGGTTTAAAACCCTAATGCTGACTAAAGGAAAGAGTTCAGTTTAGGGTTTAAAACCCTAATGCTGACTAAAGGTAAAAGTTCAGTTTATGGTTTAAAACCCTAATGCTAACTAAAGGAAAAGAGTTCAGTTTAAAGTTTAAAACCCTAATGCTGACTAAAGGAAAAGAGTTCAGTTTAGGGTTTAAAACCCTAATGCTGACTGAAGGAAAAGTTCAGTTCAGGGTATAAAACCCTAATGCTGACTAAAGTAAAAGAGTTCAGTATAGGGTTTAAAACCCTAATGCTGACTGGAGGAAAAAAGTTCAGTTTAGGGTTTAAAACCCTAATGCTGACTAAAGGAAAAAGTTCAGTTTTGGGTTTAAAACCCTAATGCTGACTAAAGGAAAAAGTTCAGTTTAGGGTTTAAAACCCTAATGCTGACTAAAGGAAAGAGTTCAGTTTAGGTTTAAAACCCTAATGCTGACTAAAGGAAAAGTTCAGTTCAGGGTTTAAAACCCTAATGCTGACTAAAGGAAAAGTTCAGTTTGGGGTTTAAAACCCTAATGCTGACTAAAGGATAGAGTTCAGTTTAGGGTTTAAAACCCTAATGCTGACTAAAGGTAAAAGTTCAGTTTATGGTTTAAAACCCTAATGCTAACTAAAGGAAAAGAGTTCAGTTTAAAGTTTAAAACCCTAATGCTGACTAAAGGAAAAGAGTTCAGTTTAGGGTTTAAAACCCTAATGCTGACTGAAGGAAAAGTTCAGTTCAGGGTATAAAACCCTAATGCTGACTAAAGTAAAAGAGTTCAGTATAGGGTTTAAAACCCTAATGCTGACTGGAGGAAAAAAGTTCAGTTTAGGGTTTAAAACCCTAATGCTGACTAAAGGAAAAAGTTCAGTTTTGGGTTTAAAACCCTAATGCTGACTAAAGGAAAAAGTTCAGTTTCGGGTTTAAAACCCTAATGCTAACTAAAGGAAAAGAGTTCAGTTTTGGGTTTAAAACCCTAATGCTGACTAAAGGAAAAAGTTCAGTTTAGGGTTTAAAACCCTAATGCTGACTAAAGGAAAAAGTTCAGTTTAGGGTTTAAAACCCTAATGCTGACTAAAGGAAAAGTTTAGTTCAGGGTTTAAAACCCTAATGCTGACTAAAGGAAAAGAGTTCAGTTTAGGGTTTAAAACCCTAATGCTGACTGGAGGAAAAGAGTTCAGTTTAGGGTTTAAAACCCTAATGCTGACTGGAGGAAAAGAGTTCAGTTTAGGGTTTAAAACCCTAATGGTGACTGGAGGAAAAGAGTTCAGTTTAGGGTTTAAAACCCTAATGCTGACTTAAGGAAAAGAGTTCAGTTTTGGGTTTAAAACCCTAATGCTGACTAAAGGAAAAGAGTTCAGTTTAGGGTTTAAAACCCTAATGCTGACTAAAGGGAAAAGTGCAGTTTAGGGTTTAAAACCCTAATGTTGATTAAAGGAAAAAGTTCAGTTTAGGGTTTAAAACCCTAATGCTGACTAAAGGAAAAGAGTTTAGTTTAGGGTTTTAAAACCCTAATGCTGACTAAAGGTAAAAGTTCAGTTTAGGGTTTAAAACCCTAATGCTGACTAAAGGAAAAAGTTCAGTTTAGGGTTTAAAACCCTAATGCTGACTAAAGGAAAAGTTCAGTTCAGGGTTTAAAACCCTAATGCTGATTAAAGGAAAAGAGTTCAGTTTAGGGTTTAAAACCCTAATGCTGACTGGAGGAAAAGAGTTCAGTTTAGGGTTTAAAACCCTAATGCTGACTAAAGGAAAAAGTTTAGTTTTGGGTTTAAAACCCTAATGCTGACTAAAGGAAAAAATTCAGTTTAGGGTTTAAAACCCTAATGCTAACTAAAGGAAAAGAGTTCAGTTTTGGGTTTAAAACCCTAATGCTGACTAAAGGAAAAAGTTCAGTTTAGGGTTTAAAACCCTAATGCTGACTAAAGGAAAAAGTTCAGTTTAGGGTTTAAAACCCTAATGCTGACTAAAGGAAAAGTTTAGTTCAGGGTTTAAAACCCTAATGCTGACTGAAGGAAAAGTTCAGTTTAGGGTTTAAAACCCTAATGCTGACTAAAGGAAAAGAGTTCAGTTTAGGGTTTAAAACCCTAATGCTGACTGGAGGAAAAGAGTTCAGTTTAGGGTTTAAAACCCTAATGGTGACTGAAGGAAAAGAGTTCAGTTTAGGGTTTAAAACCCTAATGCTGACTAAAGGAAAAGAGTTCAGTTTTGGGTTTAAAACCCTAATGCTGACTAAAGGAAAAGAGTTCAGTTTAGGGTTTAAAACCCTAATACTGACTAAAGGGAAAAGTTCAGTTTAGGGTTTAAAACCCTAATGCTGACTAATGGAAAGAGTTCAGTTTAGGGTTTAAAACCCTAATGCTGACTAAAGGAAAAAGTTCAGTTTAGGGTTTATAACCCTAATGCTGACTAAGGGAAAAGAGTTCAGTTTAGGGTTTTAAAACCCTAATGCTGACTAACGGTAAAAGTTAAGTTTAGGGTTTAAAACCCTAATGCTGACTAAAGGAAAAAGTTCAGTTTAGGGTTTAAAACCCTAATGCTGACTAAAGGAAAAATTCAGTTCAGGGTTTAAAACCCTAATGCTGACTGAAGGAAAAGTTCAGTTTAGGGTTTAAAACCCTAATGCTGACTAAAGGAAAAGAGTTCAGTTTAGGGTTTAAAACCCTAATGCTGACTGGAGGAAAAGAGTTCAGTTTAGGGTTTAAAACCCTAATGGTGACTGAAGGAAAAGAGTTCAGTTTAGGGTTTAAAACCCTAATGCTGACTAAAGGAAAAGAGTTCAGTTTTGGGTTTAAAACCCTAATGCTGACTAAAGGAAAAGAGTTCAGTTTAGGGTTTAAAACCCTAATACTGACTAAAGGGAAAAGTTCAGTTTAGGGTTTAAAACCCTAATACTGACTAATGGAAAGAGTTCAGTTTAGGGTTTAAAACCCTAATGCTGACTGGAGGAAAAAAGTTCAGTTTAGGGTTTAAAACCCTAATGGTGACTGAAGGAAAAGAGTTCAGTTTAGGGTTTAAAACCCTAATGCTGACTAAAGGAAAAGAGTTCAGTTTTGGGTTTAAAACCCTAATGTTGACTAAAGGAAAAGAGTTCAGTTTAGGGTTTAAAACCCTAATGCTGACTAAAGGGAAAAATTCAGTTTAGGGTTTAAAACCGTAATGCTGACTAAAGGAAAGAGTTCAGTTTAGGGTTTAAAACCCTAATGCTGACTAAAGGAAAAAGTTCAGTTTATTGTTTAAAACCCTAATGCTGACTAAAGGAAAAGAGTTCAGTTTAGGGTTTTAAAACCCTAATGCTGACTAAAGGTAAAAGTTCAGTTTAGGGTTTAAAACCCTAATGCTGACTAAAGGAAAAAGTTCAGTTTTGGGTTTAAAACCCTAATGCTGACTAAAGGAAAAGTTCTGTTCAGGGTTTAAAACCCTAGTGCTGATTAAAGGAAAAGAGTTCAGTTTAGGGTTTAAAACCCTAATGCTGACTGGAGGAAAAGAGTTCAGTTTAGGGTGTAAAACTCTAATGCTGACTAAAGGAAAAAGTTTAGTTTTGGGTTTAAAACCCTAATGCTGACTAAAGGAAAAAAGTTCAGTTTAGGGTTTAAAACCCTAATGCTAACTAAAGGAAAAGAGTTCAGTTTTGGGTTTAAAACCCTAATGCTGACTAAAGGAAAAGAGTTCAGTTTAGGGTTTAAAACCCTAATGCTTGACTAAAGGAAAAAGTTCAGTTTTGGGTTTAAAACCCTAATGCTGACTAAAGGAAAAAGTTCAGTTTAGTGTTTAAAACCCTAATGCTGACTAAAGGAAAAGTTTAGTTCAGGGTTTAAAACCCTAATGCTGACTGAAGGAAAAGTTCAGTTTAGGGTTTAAAACCCTAATGCTGACTAAATGAAAAAAGTTCAGTTTAGGGTTTAAAACCCTAATTCTGACTGGAGGAAAAGAGTTCAGTTTAGGGTTTAAAACCCTAATGGTGACTGAAGGAAAAGAGTTCAGTTTAGGGTTTAAAACCCTAATGCTGACTAAAGGAAAAGAGTTCAGTTTTGGGTTTAAAACCCTAATGCTGACTAAAGGAAAAGAGTTCAGTTTAGGGTTTAAAACCCTAATACTGACTAAAGGGAAAAGTTCAGTTTAGGGTTTAAAACCCTAATGCTGACTAATGGAAAGAGTTCAGTTTAGGGTTTAAAACCCTAATGCTGACTAAAGGAAAAAGTTCAGTTTAGGGTTTATAACCCTAATGCTGACTAAGGGAAAAGAGTTCAGTTTAGGGTTTTAAAACCCTAATGCTGACTAACGGTAAAAGTTCAGTTTAGGGTTTAAAACCCTAATGCTGACTAAAGGAAAAAGTTCAGTTTAGGGTTTAAAACCCTAATGCTGACTAAAGGAAAAGTTCAGTTCAGGGTTTAAAACCCTAATGCTGACTGAAGGAAAAAGTTCAGTTTAGGGTTTAAAACCCTAATGCTGACTAAAGGAAAAGAGTTCAGTTTAGGGTTTAAAACCCTAATGCTGACTGGAGGAAAAGAGTTCAGTTTAGGGTTTAAAACCCTAATGCTGACTAAAGGAAAAGAGTTCAGTTTAGGGTTTAAAACCCTAATGGTGACTGAAGGAAAAGAGTTCAGTTTAGGGTTTAAAACCCTAATGCTGACTAAAGGAAAAGAGTTCAGTTTTGGGTTTAAAACCCTAATGCTGACTAAAGGAAAAGAGTTCAGTTTAGGGTTTAAAACCCTAATACTGACTAAAGGGAAAAGTTCAGTTTAGGGTTTAAAACCCTAATGCTGACTAATGGAAAGAGTTCAGTTTAGGGTTTAAAACCCTAATGCTGACTGGAGGAAAAAAGTTCAGTTTAGGGTTTAAAACCCTAATGGTGACTGAAGGAAAAGAGTTCAGTTTAGGGTTTAAAACCCTAATGCTGACTAAAGGAAAAGAGTTCAGTTTTGGGTTTAAAACCCTAATGTTGACTAAAGGAAAAGAGTTCAGTTTAGGGTTTAAAACCCTAATGCTGACTAAAGGGAAAAATTCAGTTTAGGGTTTAAAACCGTAATGCTGACTAAAGGAAAGAGTTCAGTTTAGGGTTTAAAACCCTAATGCTGACTAAAGGAAAAAGTTCAGTTTATTGTTTAAAACCCTAATGCTGACTAAAGGAAAAGAGTTCAGTTTAGGGTTTTAAAACCCTAATGCTGACTAAAGGTAAAAGTTCAGTTTAGGGTTTAAAACCCTAATGCTGACTAAAGGAAAAAGTTCAGTTTTGGGTTTAAAACCCTAATGCTGACTAAAGGAAAAGTTCAGTTCAGGGTTTAAAACCCTAGTGCTGATTAAAGGAAAAGAGTTCAGTTTAGGGTTTAAAACCCTAATGCTGACTGGAGGAAAAGAGTTCAGATTAGGGTGTAAAACTCTAATGCTGACTAAAGGAAAAAGTTTAGTTTTGGGTTTAAAACCCTAATGCTGACTAAAGGAAAAAAGTTCAGTTTAGGGTTTAAAACCCTAATGCTAACTAAAGGAAAAGAGTTCAGTTTTGGGTTTAAAACCCTAATGCTGACTAAAGGAAAAGAGTTCAGTTTAGGGTTTAAAACCCTAATGCTGACTAAAGGAAAAAGTTCAGTTTTGGGTTTAAAACCCTAATGCTGACTAAAGGAAAAAGTTCAGTTTAGTGTTTAAAACCCTAATGCTGACTAAAGGAAAAGTTTAGTTCAGGGTTTAAAACCCTAATGCTGACTGAAGGAAAAGTTCAGTTTAGGGTTTAAAACCCTAATGCTGACTAAATGAAAAAAGTTCAGTTTAGGGTTTAAAACCCTAATTCTGACTGGAGGAAAAGAGTTCAGTTTAGGGTTTAAAACCCTAATGGTGACTGAAGGAAAAGAGTTCAGTTTAGGGTTTAAAACCCTAATGCTGACTAAAGGAAAAGAGTTCAGTTTTGGGTTTAAAACCCTAATGCTGACTAAAGGAAAAGAGTTCAGTTTAGGGTTTAAAACCCTAATACTGACTAAAGGGAAAAGTTCAGTTTAGGGTTTAAAACCCTAATGCTGACTAATGGAAAGAGTTCAGTTTAGGGTTTAAAACCCTAATGCTGACTAAAGGAAAAAGTTCAGTTTAGGGTTTATAACCCTAATGCTGACTAAGGGAAAAGAGTTCAGTTTAGGGTTTTAAAACCCTAATGCTGACTAACGGTAAAAGTTCAGTTTAGGGTTTAAAACCCTAATGCTGACTAAAGGAAAAAGTTCAGTTTAGGGTTTAAAACCCTAATGCTGACTAAAGGAAAAGTTCAGTTCAGGGTTTAAAACCCTAATGCTGACTGAAGGAAAAAGTTCAGTTTAGGGTTTAAAACCCTAATGCTGACTAAAGGAAAAGAGTTCAGTTTAGGGTTTAAAACCCTAATGCTGACTGGAGGAAAAAAGTTCAGTTTAGGGTTTAAAACCCTAATGCTGACTAAAGGAAAGTTTAGTTCAGGGTTTAAAACCCTAATGCTGACTGAAGGAAAAGTTCAGTTTAGGGTTTAAAACCCTAATGCTGACTAAAGGAAAAGAGTTCAGTTTAGGGTTTAAAACCCTAATGCTGACTGGAGGAAAAGAGTTCAGTTTAGGGTTTAAAACCCTAATGGTGACTGAAGGAAAAGAGTTCAGTTTAGGGTTTAAAACCCTAATGCTGACTAAAGGAAAAGAGTTCAGTTTTGGGTTTAAAACCCTAATGCTGACTAAAGGAAAAGAGTTCAGTTTAGGGTTTAAAACCCTAATACTGACTAAAGGGAAAAGTTCAGTTTAGGGTTTAAAACCCTAATGCTGACTAATGGAAAGAGTTCAGTTTAGGGTTTAAAACCCTAATGCTGACTGGAGGAAAAAAGTTCAGTTTAGGGTTTAAAACCCTAATGGTGACTGAAGGAAAAGAGTTCAGTTTAGGGTTTAAAACCCTAATGCTGACTAAAGGAAAAGAGTTCAGTTTTGGGTTTAAAACCCTAATGTTGACTAAAGGAAAAGAGTTCAGTTTAGGGTTTAAAACCCTAATGCTGACTAAAGGGAAAAGTTCAGTTTAGGGTTTAAAACCGTAATGCTGACTAAAGGAAAGAGTTCAGTTTAGGGTTTAAAACCCTAATGCTGACTAAAGGAAAAAGTTCAGTTTATTGTTTAAAACCCTAATGCTGACTAAAGGAAAAGAGTTCAGTTTAGGGTTTTAAAACCCTAATGCTGACTAAAGGTAAAAGTTCAGTTTAGGGTTTAAAACCCTAATGCTGACTAAAGGAAAAAGTTCAGTTTTGGGTTTAAAACCCTAATGCTGACTAAAGGAAAAGTTCAGTTCAGGGTTTAAAACCCTAGTGCTGATTAAAGGAAAAGAGTTCAGTTTAGGGTTTAAACCCCTAATGCTGACTGGAGGAAAAGAGTTCAGTTTAGGGTGTAAAACTCTAATGCTGACTAAAGGAAAAAGTTTAGTTTTGGGTTTAAAACCCTAATGCTGACTAAAGGAAAAAAGTTCAGTTTAGGGTTTAAAACCCTAATGCTAACTAAAGGAAAAGAGTTCAGTTTTGGGTTTAAAACCCTAATGCTGACTAAAGGAAAAGAGTTCAGTTTAGGGTTTAAAACCCTAATGCTGACTAAAGGAAAAAGTTCAGTTTTGGGTTTAAAACCCTAATGCTGACTAAAGGAAAAAGTTCAGTTTAGTGTTTAAAACCCTAATGCTGACTAAAGGAAAAGTTTAGTTCAGGGTTTAAAACCCTAATGCTGACTGAAGGAAAAGTTCAGTTTAGGGTTTAAAACCCTAATGCTGACTAAATGAAAAAAGTTCAGTTTAGGGTTTAAAACCCTAATTCTGACTGGAGGAAAAGAGTTCAGTTTAGGGTTTAAAACCCTAATGGTGACTGAAGGAAAAGAGTTCAGTTTAGGGTTTAAAACCCTAATGCTGACTAAAGGAAAAGAGTTCAGTTTTGGGTTTAAAACCCTAATGCTGACTAAAGGAAAAGAGTTCAGTTTAGGGTTTAAAACCCTAATACTGACTAAAGGGAAAAGTTCAGTTTAGGGTTTAAAACCCTAATGCTGACTAATGGAAAGAGTTCAGTTTAGGGTTTAAAACCCTAATGCTGACTAAAGGAAAAAGTTCAGTTTAGGGTTTATAACCCTAATGCTGACTAAGGGAAAAGAGTTCAGTTTAGGGTTTTAAAACCCTAATGCTGACTAACGGTAAAAGTTCAGTTTAGGGTTTAAAACCCTAATGCTGACTAAAGGAAAAAGTTCAGTTTAGGGTTTAAAACCCTAATGCTGACTAAAGGAAAAGTTCAGTTCAGGGTTTAAAACCCTAATGCTGACTGAAGGAAAAGTTCAGTTTAGGGTTTAAAACCCTAATGCTGACTAAAGGAAAAGAGTTCAGTTTAGGGTTTAAAACCCTAATGCTGACTGGAGGAAAAGAGTTCAGTTTAGGGTTTAAAACCCTAATGGTGACTGAAGGAAAAGAGTTCAGTTTAGGGTTTAAAACCCTAATGCTGAGTTCAGTTTAGGGTTTAAAACCCTAATGCTGACTAAAGGAAAAGAGTTCAGTTTAGGGTTTAAAACCCTAATGCTGACTAAAGGGAAAAGTTCAGTTTAGGGTTTAAAACCCTAATGCTGACTAAAGGGAAAAGTTCAGTTTAGGGTTTAAAACCCTAATGCTGATTAAAGGAAAAAGTTCAGTTTAGGGTTTAAAACCCTAATGCTGACTAAAGAAAAAAAAAGTTCGAGGATATTAACTGACCGGTTTTTTTTTGAATTTTCTTGTTCTAGTAAAAGATAAAAGAGAATTTCATGGAAACTTACCTTTCGAGTGGATTCCTTATTGCCTAACTGTTTCTTACACTCATTATTTCTTCTTTGGGTGACACTTGCTTCTTTCACGGTTGTCTTGGATCATACCTGTTTCAACTTTTCAAACAAAGAACAATCGTTAGCTCGGAAATGGCGGTTGGTTCGGTGACCTCGATTGTTCCAGTTGCTTTGCTGCGTCCTTATTTCTGTTGAGAAATTCCGCCATTGATTGGATTCGAATGGCAAAAAACCTTTTGGACTACTCAGGCTTACGTTTCCTGATTCTGTGATGATTTGCCTTGTAAGCCTATGGTTTTTCCATCCGGTTTTGCTTGGGGATTTCAATCGGGGATTTTATTGGGGAGACTGTGTGGGGATTTGTACAAGGGGAAGCTCTGTGGGGATTTGTACAACGGGGACTTGCTGGGGATTTGTTGCAAAACGAGCTTTCCGGGATTTGTTGGGGTAAGCTTGCTGGGGAATCTTTACAAAGGGACTCGCTGGGGATTTATTGGGGAAATCCCCTTTTTTTCTTTTTTTTTATTTTTTATTTAAACAAAGGGAGACCCTGTGGGGATCTGCACAAGAGGGAAAAATCTGTGGGGGATTTCGCTGGGGTAGACTCTTTGGGGAATATTTACAAAGTGGATTCTTTGTGTGGATTTGTACAAAAGGAAAGCCCTATGGTGATTTGTACAAGGCGGACTTGCCGTTGATTTGTTGGGGTAGGCTATGCTGGGAAAAATTTTTCCTTTTCTTTTTTTTTCTTTTTGTGACTTTACTCCAAATGCAGTCAACATTATGATCCATCAGGTTTGGACAAACGTACCAATGAAACGAGGTATTTTCCTTCATGAGACGGAACTCCGTGGAGCCAGACCCGCCACCTATCCTTTCCAGTATATATGGGACTTGGGGTTAAAAGTGAAAGGGATTTGAAGAAGAATAAAAATAAAGAAACGGAGAAAGCAAATTTTAGCAGAGAAGTGTCCCTTTCGGGACAAGAAAGACTTATCTGAGGGAAACAATGCTGACTTTAAATGGACATGACATGCTTTTGGGGCTGGACGCCTGACCATCAACGAACTTGCATTTCCCCCGAAACCAAAATGGATCTGCGTTTTCAAAACCGGTGGGACATGCCGAAACTTCCTGAGGTGGAGTCACCCTTTCGGCCAACATCGCCCTTTGCGGGTTTTCGCTAGTTGACCTCTCTCATTTCTCTTCCTGTCGTCGCTTGATAGCACTCTTTGCGAGTTTTTTACTAAACAAGCTCTCTCATTTTGGTTTCTCTGCTCCCGTCGCCTCGCGGTGCCCGAAGGTTTTCACCGACGAGACTCTCTCATTTTATTTCTCTCAATTTAGAGTGTGCCGGCCTCCATTCGTGATGCTTCTTGGCTTCCCGCTACCTTTGGTAATTGATCTGAAGGCTTGTGCTTGGTAAAGAGAGGTAGATGATACTACGACTTTAAAACCGTTTAGCGTGCCCCGGCTTTGATTTCAATGTTTTGTTTTGTTTGTTTTGTTTGTTTGTTTTTTTTGTAACCGGCTCAAAGGCTTGTAGAGGGAGTTGATAGTGGGAATAAAACCTTCAGCATTTCAAATGTGTCAGGACCGCTAGGGTGTCACTCAGACATAGTATCTCTTGACTGCGTCTACATTTACCGCTGTTTCGGGGTCATTTCCTTCAATATCACCCAGGTACAATGCTCCTCTCGGCAAGATCTTCCTGACGATGTATGGGCCTTTCCAGTTTGGAGCAAATTTCCCTTTCGCTTCTTGGTGATGTGGCAGAATGCGCCTCAGTACCAGTTGACCTATTTCGAAATTCCTGGGTCGGACTTTCTTGTTGTAAGCACGAGCCATTCTTTGTTGGTACAACTGCCCGTGACAAACTGCAGCCATTCGTTTCTCGTCAATCAAAGTTAACTGCTCCAATCGAGTCTTAACCCAATCGCTGTCTTCGATCTCTGCTTCGACAATGTTTCGGAGCGAAGGAATTTCTACCTCTGCTAGTATCACAGCTTCGGTCTCATAAACCAAGAGATAAGGGGTTGCCCCTACTGACGTGCGTACCATAGTGCGATATCCCAATAATGCAAACGGTAGCTGTTCATACCACTGTCGGAAACTCTGGATCGTCTTCCTCAAAATCTTCTTGATGTTTTTGTTTGCCGCCTCTACAGCGCCAATGGCCTAGGGCCGATAAGGAGTAAAATTCCTATGCGTTATTTTGAATTGCTCGCATACATCCTCCATCAAGTGACTGTTCAGGTTTGTTGCATTATCTGTGATGATAGTCGCAGGAATACCGAAACGACAGATAAGATTTGAGTGTACAAAATCCACTACAGCTTTTTTAGTGACCGACTTGAGAGTGACAGCCTCTACCCATTTTGTGAAGTAGTCGATGGCAACCAGTATAAATCTGTGTCCATTTGAAGCCTTTGGCTCGATTGGTCCAATGACGTCCATGCCCCATGCAACAAATGGCCAAGGTGCAGACATGGGATGCAATTCCGTGGGAGGTGCATGAATCAAATCACCGTGCACCTGACACTGGTGACACTTCCGAACAAAACTAAAGCAGTCCTTTTCCATGGTTATCCAGTAATAACCTGCTCGAAGGATTTTCTTTGCCAAGACGTACCCGTTCATGTGGGGTCCGCACACTCCTGCGTGTACTTCGTGCATGATCTTTCTTGCCTCCTCGGCGTCAACGCATCTTAGTAGATTGAGGTCCGGGGTCCTCTTATACAACAATTCACCGCTCAAAGAGAAACCACTTGCATGTCGCCTAATGGTTCTCTTTTGATCTCCAGTAACATGCTCGGGGTATTCTTGTGTCTTCAAGAACCTCTTGATATCATGGTACCATGGCTACATACTTGATCCTGATTCGATTACGTTACAGTAATCGTGTCTTTCCCTGATTTGGATTTCCAAGGGATCGACGTGGGCGTTGCCTGGGTAAGGTAGCATTGAAGCCAAAGTAGCCAGTGCATCTGCTAGTTCATTGTGACACCGCGGGATATACTTGAACTCTATTGATTTAAAACGCTTGCCGAGGTCCTCCACGTGCTTTCGGTAAGGGATAAGCTTGATATCCCGAGTTTCCCATTCACCTTGGGCTTGCCGGATAATCAGGTCAGAATCTCCCATAATCAGTAAGTCTTCGACATCCTGATCAATCGCCATATGCATGCCCATGATGCAGGCTTCATACTCGGCTGTATTGTTTGTGCAAAAGAAACGCAGTCTAGCTGTGGCTGGATAATGCTGACCGGAGGGCGAGATCAAAATTGCCCCAATCCCTACACCTTTGGCGTTTACGGCTCCATCAAAGAACATCTTCCAAACATGAGCGTTCTCCGAGACCACTTCTACAGTGTTTATTTCTTCATCTGGAAAGTAGGTACTCAATGGCTGGTATTCCTCATCGACTGGATTTTTGGCCAAATGATCTGCTAGCGCCTGGGCTTTCATTGCCGTGCGAGTGACATAGACTATGTCGAATTCAGTTAGCAAGATTTGCCACTTAGCCAGTCTTCCAGTAGGCATCGGTTTCTGAAATATATACTTCAAAGGATCCAGCCTGCTTATGAGGAAAGTAGTGTGAGCTTGGAGATAATGTCTCAGCTTTTGAGCAACCCACGTCAGAGCGCAACATGTTCTTTCCAGCAGAGTGTACTTGGCCTCGTAGCTAGTGAATTTCTTGCTTAAGTAGTAGATTGCTTGTTCTTTCTTTCCGGTTATGTCATGTTGCCAGAGGACGCAACCGAAAGAATTCTCCAAGACTGTCAGATACAAGAACAATGGTCTTTCTGGCTCTGGTGGGACCAAAACTGGGGGATTTGAAAGATATTCTTTAATTTTGTCAAAAGCTTCTTGACACTCAGCCGTCCATTTGATTGCCGCATCTTTTCTCAATAGCTTAAATATGGGCTCACACGTGCTAGTTAGCTGGGCAATGAATCGACTGATATAGTTCAACCTGCCCAACAAACTCATCACGTCTTTCTTCGTTCTTAGGGGAGGTAGATCTCTGATAGATTTTATCTTTGTTGGATCTAATTCAATACCTCTCCTGCTTACTATGAAGCCCAAAAGCTTGCCCGATGGGACTCC
Organism: Nicotiana tabacum; assembly: GCF_000715075.1. Lineage (NCBI taxonomy): Eukaryota > Viridiplantae > Streptophyta > Magnoliopsida > Solanales > Solanaceae > Nicotiana > Nicotiana tabacum. The sequence continues at coordinate 5,987,086 of NC_134084.1, read as the reverse complement.
GAAAGCACATTTCGCTGGGTTCAGCTTCAAGTCGTACTTCCTCAGTCTTTCGAAGAACTTCCTCAAGTCTTGGATATGATTATCCTGCGTCCTGGATTTGATTATCACATCATCCACGTACACCTCTATTTCTTGATGCATCATGTCGTGAAAAATGGCAGTCATGGCTCTCATGTAAGTAGCCCCAGCATTCTTCAGACCAAATGGCATGACCCGATAATAGTAGGTGCCCCAAGGCGTGGTGAAGGCAGTTTTTTCAGCGTCTTCTTCATCCATCAATACCTGATGATACCCAGCGTAACAATCTACGAAAGACTGTATCTCGTGTTTGGCGCAATTATCAACAAGGATGTGGATGTTGGGCAGTGGGAAATTATCTTTGGGACTCGCTCTATTTAGATCTCGATAGTCCACGCACACCCGAGTCTTCCCATCTTTTTTCGGCACTGGAACCACATTTGCCAACCATGTTGTATACTGGACTACCCGAATCACTCCCGTTTTCAGCTGCTTGGTGATCTCCTCTTTAATCTTGTCACTGACCTCAGTTTTGAACTTTCGTTGCTTTTGTTGAACTGGAGGACAATCAGGGTGAATTGGCAATTTATGAACCACTAGATCAACACCTAATCCCGGCATGTCATCGTATGACCAAGCAAACACATCTTTAAATTCAAAAAGAAGTTGAATTATCGCGTCTCGCGTTTTCTTGTCCGTGTGAATGCTTATTTTGGTCTCCCGGATTTCTTCAGGAGTTCCTAAATTAATCGGCTCGGTGTCATTCAGATTTGGCTTAGGTTTATTCTAAAAATGTTCCAACTCTCGGTTTATTTCCCTAAAAGCCTCTTCTTCATCATATTCTGGTTCTGGGTTCATTATTCCACAATTAAATAACTCATTGTGATCTGGGCGTGAAATCTGCAAGCATGTCATATTTAAAGCCGCATTATTATAACTGAAAGAAAAGATAAAGGAAAAATAACAAAATCAGAACAAAGGGAAAAATGGGAAAACAATGATGATTTTTTTTCATTTTCTTCTTGAAATCTGGAAGACAACAATGTTTACAAACTCAGGAATTCAAAACAACAAATAAAAGAAGAAAACATCCAAGTTATATCCTGGAGATAACTTGTGATGCAGGAAAGGTGGCAGGACAGGTCTACCCGGACTTCCGCCTAGTCGGGAATGGTGTGGCCTCCCAGTTTTGGAGTTTGGCGTTTTGCCCCATATATAGTATTTCGGCGGTGCTAGTGCCTTCTCCTGGTTGAACCATGTGAGCCTCGTAGAGCATTTCTCTCATTGCCCCACATATCTCCTCGATTTCCTCAGTCGTGAAAACCTCATCGTCTTCTTCTTCAGTGTATTTTTGTTCAACGAAAGTTTCATATAAATCCGGTAGTGGCCGAGGCAGTTTCCACCCCCCATTCTTTCTTTTCTTTGCCCATTCTTCATCTTCTGGGGTGGGTTGAAAACCTATCCCAAAAAGTTTTTTGGCGTAAGGCAGGGTGATGGGTTCCGTTATTCCCTGCAATGTCCGTCCGAGCCCTTTCCCTGGCCTGAATCCGTCCCGGATCATCTATTTAGCCACCATAACCGAGGCGTTAGACAAGAAAGGTTGGGGCAAGGTTTTCCCTCTTCATGTTGCTCTGCTAACACAATCTCGAAAGCTTGATAGACCGTGTGTTCCCTTATCTTGGTTCAAGATATAGGATGGATGGGTCCCGATAAATAGCATGCTTGTCTTCTCCATGGACCACAATCTCTCAGTCTTCGTATTCAAACTTCACCATCTGATGAAGAGTGGAAGGCACAGCTCCTGCCGCATGAATCCAAGGTCTGCCAAGGAGGAAATTGTAGGACGTATCCATGTCAAGCACTTGGAAAGTTACCTCAAACTCTACTGGCCCTATGGTCAAAACCAAGTCTATTTCTCCAAGGGTGTCTCTCTTGATGTCGTCAAAATCCCTAACGTAGACATTATTGGGGCGGATTCTTCCGGTCCCAATTTCCATTCTCTGTAGAGTGGAGAGCAGACAAATGTCAACACCTGAACCCCCATCCAACATCACCCGCTTGTCGTAGTAGCCTTCACATTTAACTATTAGATGCAAGGCTTTGTTCTGTGCTGCTCCCTCTGGGGGTAAATCATTCTTGCTGAAAGAGACTTGGTTGATGGCAAAGAACCTCTCCGTCATCCGTTCCAGTTGTTCAACTGAGGTTTCAACTGGTACGTATGCTTCGTTCAGGGTCTTGAGTAAGATCTTTTGATGCTCGGTTGACCTCATTAGCAGAGATAGCATGGACACTTGCTCAGGGCACTTGCACAGTTGATCTACTACTTCGTAGTCTGGCATTTTCATTTGTTGGAAGAAAAATTCCGCTTCTTCAACGCTTACAGGCTTCTTTTGTGGGAAACGTCTCTGTGTGGCGTTGTTCAGCTCTTGGGTGTTTGAATACCTTCCAATGAAAGTATTTTCCGGAAGTTCTCCCGTGACTTCTTTACCTTTGTACGTTACCAACGTCCTCTGATAGTTCCAAGGTACTATGGACGGGTTTGTCATCGGCTTTTGTGGCACGCGTCCGATAACCACTGGCTCATTCAGCCGAGGTGGTTGAATCGTCCCCCGGACCACATAGGCCCCTTTCGGTATGTACATAGGTTTTTCCCTTTTGACCTCTAAGCTCTGCGGCTTCCATGCTCGACCTCGTGGGATGTAAAGAACTCCATTCTTCACAAGCACCGCCTTCTTCTCCACCTTCTTTTCGGGCTCGCACTTTACAGTACTGGCCTTTTCCCCTTTTTCTGGTTTCTGGGCTGTCTCAAGCTTTTTCCCTGTGTTGACAATGGCGATTATAACTTTCAAAGCAGGGTCAAATTCTTTGTCTTCGCAAATCATTCCGATCAGCGGCCCATTATTGTGAGCAGGTAATGGATTGTTAGTCACATTTGGGACCTCCTCGTCCCTTAGCACTATTTTCCCTTGCCCTATTAAATTCTCGACCACTCTTCTCAATGACCAGCAGTCATTTGTATCGTGCCCCTCGGCCCCTGAATGATAGGCGCATCTGACCACAGCTTTGTAAGAAGGTGACGCCGGGTTGTGCCTTGTCTGAGGGACTGGCTGCAGGAAACCCAACTGGACTAGCTTTGGGAACAAAGTAGAGTATGGTTCACCGATGGGCGTGAAAGTCCTCCTTCTAGGTGGCTCTTGAGGACGGAAGTTATTTTGCGGAGGCTGTGGGTTATAGTGGTTGTGGTAAGGAGGCTGATTTCTGGGAGGTGGAGCTTGGCCTCGGTTGGCTTGGTGCGGCGGATGGACATAAGGCTGGGTGTTCATGACCATGTAGGGTTGAGGAGGATATGCCGTGTTTGAGTGGGGGTAGTAGTGTTGCGAGGTCCTTTCCGGAAAACGAGGCCTGAGATTACGATATTCTCTTGCTTCTGAGGCTGCCATGGCTGTTTCTTCCTTTTTCTTCCCTCTTGCCATTCCTCCGGACCCGCTTTGGACGGCTTGGGAGGTCGCCCTTATGGCTGCTTGACTCAAAATCCTACCTATTTTCAGACCATTCTCCACCATCTCTCCAATCTTAATCGCTTCTGCAAACGGCTTTCCCATGGCTGACATCATGTTTTGGAAATAGTCAGACTCTTGAGCCTGGAGAAAAGTAGTGACCATTTCCACCTCATCCATGGGAGGCTTCACCCTCACGCCTGCTCGCGCCACTTAATAGCATATTCTCTGAAGCTTTCTGAAGGTTTCTTCTTCAAGTTCGACAGAGAATTTCGGTCTGGTGCGATGTCGATGTTATACTGGAATTGTCTCACAAAATCTCTAGCGAGATCATCCCATATATGCCATCGGGACATGTCTTGGTCCATGTACCATTCCGAGGCTATTCCTACCAGACTTTCCCCGAAATATGCCATTAATAGTTCCTCTTTTCCGCCGGCTCCCCGCAATTGGTTGCAATATTTCTTCAGATGAGCAATGGGGTCACCGTGTCCATCGTACTTCTCAAACTTTGGGGTCTTGAAACCCACTGGCAGGTGCACATGAGGGAACATGCATAGATCTGTGTAGGAGACGCTTTTCTGTCCGCTCAAACCTTGCATGTTCTTCAAACTCTGTTCAAGGCTTCTCATCCTTTTGGCCATCTCATTTTGTTCAGCAATTCTGGGGTTCTGATCTTGCCCAGGTGCAAGCTCGTACTGAGGCTGTGAAGGATGAGTGCTGCTGACGAACCGAGTTGGTTCCTTTGAGAAAGAGGGTGCCTGGAATGTAAATGAGGATAAGTCAAAATTTGGCTTGTACGTAGCAGGTTGTGCCGTAATCAGGCAGGGTGGTGCAGTAAAGATGTTTGTGTTTGCATCTGTTGCTGATATCTGGGGATGAGAATCAGAGGGCGATCTAGCAGAGAATGCCGAAATGGCTGGGTATCCGAACGGGGTAGTAGGATAGCTTATGGGGACATTAGAAGTCTCGCTTGTCCTGGAGAATAACTCAGGGAATCTAGGGACGACACTTGGTGGCTCTTTCCCATTATTCCAGTCATCCAGCATTTCCAACATGCGGAGTCGTAGGATTCTATTTTCCTCCGCAGTTGCGGATTCGGGCGTGAGGATAGCTGAGATCGAACTCTCCTCGGAAACAGGAACTGTTGGTAAAGGAATTTCTGCAGACATTTCTATGCTTCTTTTGGACCTTGTGAAATAAGTGTGAGCACCGCCTCTGGACTTAATAACAGGTAATTGAACACTCCCTTTCGACCTCGTGAAGTATGAGTGCGAGGCCAGACTTTCACCAAACCAACCATCTTTTCCAAAAACCTGGAGGAACTCAACGACAAACGGTTAATTCAGATTAAATAATAGATAGGCAATCTCACGTTGGGGCATGATGCACCTATACAGTTAAATGGATTCCTACATGTTTGCGACGAAAGCATGCGTCATTCCGGCATTCTTTTTTAGGCTTCCCTTTTATTATTATTATTATTTTTTTTTTCAATTTTTCTCTTTGGTTAAAACGTGACCGGATCCGATGAGGATTGCCTACGTATCACGATGCCACGTGAATCAGATCATTACGTAGTTCAAAAACAGATGAGTGTAAAAGAAACACACATTTTATTACTGAAATGATCTGTTACAAGCAATATTTCGAACAAGGAAAAACAAAACTTAAAAAATAAACATAGACTCAAACAGACTAAAACACCCTAACGCGAAAAAATGGACAGAAGATGTTAAGATACAGACTCGACCTATGAATACATTATGGTTCTGAAAATCGGTGACCGCGGGGCATCGTTCGGCCTCGCCGCGGTCCTAGGTGTGAGAACCCTTTCAAGTTGCTTCAACTCGTGCATGGTCTGCTTGACATAACCCATCACTGCTGAGAGAACGGTAACGCTGGTCATGTTCTCACACCGTAGACACCGTCTGATAATGGCGTGGGGAATGGCCCTGATTCTATCTCTGGTTTGTTTCTTCTCTATGAATAGGCGTCTTATCTGATCACTGCACGTCTTGAATATCTAAGAATCCTACATATGCTGATTCTTTAGTCGCCGCACTTCTAATTTCATCTGGGCTAACATGTTGTAACAGTATCTGCTCTCAATTTGGAAATCCTTGGCCTGATTAGCTGCTTTGATCTCAAGTGTAGCCATCTCTCTCTTCATTTTAGCAACAGTTTTCTCGGGGTCGCCTTTTAATTGATTCAAGTATCGGCGATGCTTATCTGCTCTTGTATCCCACTGTGCCCTGAGCTCTGCTATGACGTTTTCAGATTTCTCTAAACCCTCTTGCCATTCCTTGATTTCACTTTTTAGCCTTTTTATCAACTGCTCGTCTGATCGACTCCTTGGTTGTTTATCCGCATCCATCCTTATCTGTTTGATCTGGGCTCTGAGCATTTCGTTTTCTTGAACCAACCTGTTCCGCTCTCCAAGATCGGTAGCAACTTGCACGTTGTGCTCATATTTCAGGCTTTCCACTTGTTGCTTTAACCTGCTGATTTCGGCGCAATAGCCTCTTTCTTTTGCTAACCAATCCCACTGCCTTTGCGACGATTCGGCAAAATTCTGGATGTAGGGTCTCTTAGCCGGCCTTTCATGCTCGAGTTCCCTTCTATACCATGCAAGGTAACCTGGCGCCGTCTCACCTTTGGCTCGATCCCGCACGCAAGTATCTGATTTCAAATATTGACACTCACTCCAGATCTGGCGAATTTTCGCTTCTGGAAACTGTCCTTCAGGACTTATCTCAATTATTTGAGTGCTAAGATCTTCCTCATGCGGTACTGTCTGGCATCTTCCGAGCTGTCTCAAAACTCGGCAGGGCGCGTAAGGTTGAATGCTCTTAAGCCCCATCAGTAAGAAATGAGTTCTAGTTGCTGGCATATGTATGACTTCGTCAACAGGCAACCATCCCAGTGTCCATTGTATTTGGCTGACAGTAAGAGCTTGAAAGAATGTGGTCCATGCCATAACTCCTTTGGGCAGACTGATCTCTTTGGTTCTTGAGTAAAATTCTTCTATGCAGGTTCTCTCCGAGGAACCATGGCTCAAGAGCTCGGAACGATGGTAGAGATGTTCAGTCATCCACATTTGTAACAGCAAGTTACAACCTTTGAAGAAATTCCCCCCCAGCTTTGCAAGCTGTGAGAGCTCGAAAGATATCAGATACCACCAAAGACGCGAGAGTGCTATCGCTTTGAGTGAGCAAAGTACTGACTACCCCGGACATCTTCAGATCAATATTCCCATCTTTCCTTGGAAATACTAAAAGGCCCAAAAATGTTATCATGAAAGCCACCCGTCTGTGCTTATCCCACTTCTGACGACTACCTTTGCTGCATGGTTTGTTAATCGGATTGTTGAATCCTCCTACATGACCATACCTGTCGTATACGAAGCATGGATTACAAAAACTGGCGGCCAAATCTGGATTGCGGACCGTCCTGGGTATTTTTAGCGAGTCCAGGAATCGATGTACCGTGACGGCTCTTGGGGCGACTAGGTATTTTTGCCTTAACGGAAGTTCAGCATTCCTGATGTACCCAGCCATTTCTTCCAGAGTCGGGGTGAGTTCAAAATCGGAGAAATGGAAAACATTGTGTGCTGGGTCCCAGTAGGTAACCAAAGCTCTTATGATATCCCCTCGAGGCAGGATTTCCAGTAAACCCGTGAGACCTTTCAAATATTTCTTGACCTCGTCTTGCCCCTCAGCACCTAAATCATTCCACCATAGCCGTAACTTGACAGGGATTTTGGTCATTATTGAAAAATGTTCATTTTGCATCGTGCTCATCCTGCACATTTATTAGGGTGATTTTAACAAAAATAACTTGACTCAAAAATATTTTACAAGAAGGATCAAGTTTTCGAACACGGCCTTTCAACACTTCGGGGATGAAGATTTTAAGGCTGTGTGGGTCAATTGGACAAAACACGACCCAAAAGGTGGCTGTTTATGCAAAGTCAGCCTTCCGGCGTCCCTTTTGGGAACATTCGGCTATTTATGATAAAACAGCACCACCTGACTTATTTTGACACATTTTTTGTTTTGTTGGTTTTGGCTATCTTAGCAAAAAGTGGGTTGAACCCGATGGGGGTTGCCTACGTATCTCACATCCGGTGAGAATCAAACCGGCGTAGTTCGGTACCTCGTGAAATAAAGTTAATTAATTAAACCCCTTTCTTTTGGAATACAAATTTTAAAAGAAAAAGCAGGAAAGTATTTTTTTATATATATTATTATTATAGTTTTTTTTTATTTTTCTTTCAAAAAGAGATAAAGAAAATATTCTCAAGGACTGCTAAATAGCATGTTTTTTTTTTGGATTTCTAATAAATCAAACTAAAAGACATATTTTATTTTATTTTATTTTTTAAAAAAAAAATCGGTGAGGTTTTGACATTACTTGGACATTGGTTTTATTTTTTCCAAAATAAGTACTTATCTCCCCTACACTGCTATTTTTCTTCCCTTTTTAAGTTTTCCTTTTTTTTAGGAACCGGTCAACATGAAGATCCGAAGCAAATGAATGCGCAAAACAAAACGGGATGCAGAAGGATGGTCTTTTCATTTCAGGTTGCCTGTCCTAGACGGGCCCAACCCCTGTGTTGAGTCCCCTATGTCAAATTCAACATGATGCAAATAAGCGTTCCTACTAAGGATCCGGCATGAAGTCTCGTTATACTAGGTTTATAACCTGAGTATATGTTCTAGACTGTGTACCCGAGCGGACAACTCGGGTCGAGGAGGCGGCTACGTACCGGGGACCCGCGAGATCATCCGGCTTTGTAACTTGTCCGGCCTCTTTCTTATTTCAGGTATTGACACTAACAGAATAGGGAGTCTCGACCAGCGAGCTTCTCCCCGGAGGTAAGAAGGGAAGGGTTTCGGCACAGTTTATATACAGTTCAGATAATATCAAAGCGGTAAAAGACAACATTCAGCATGTTATATCAAAACATGTAATAAATATCAGATAATAAAGCCAAATATAACAATTATTCTAAGCTCGAATTCTTGAACCCTGAACCAGTGGTTCTGGGTTACTTAATCCACAGCAGAGTCGCCAGAGCTGTCACACCTCCTTTTTGCGCGCCCGTCCCGGAGGGTAAATGCGCGAGGGAGTTTTTCCAATTTAAGTGACAATATTCGAAATGGGATTATTTATTTAATTCAGAGTCGCCACTTGGGAAAGGTTTAGTTTTTGGTGTCCCAAGTCACAGGTTTTTCTTGAATCCCAAATCGAGGAAATTTTCGACTTTTCCAAATGAAGTCTGCGAACCAGAAATTCTAAGTAAGGAATTCTGTTGACCCGAGGGAAGGTGTTAGGCACCCTCGAATCCCGTGGTTCTAGCACGGTCGCTTAAATTGTTATAATGGCTAAATATCTGATTTAAATACATGTTGTGACTTATGTGCTTTTATTAAGTTTAAAACCGCTTTTATTATTATCATTTATTTTTATAGAATTGCAATGTCGCAAAAATGCATTTCGAACCACGTCACAATCAATGCACCCGTGGTCGTCGACACATTTTGACTCCGTTGAGATTTGGATTTGGGTCACATCAATGTGCACCCATGTTTAAGAAGGTTCAATTATTAAAGGTGCGCCTAAAGCAACTAGCGTATTGTTATTTTGGGAAGGCCGTAAAATTCGCTAAACGGCCTGTCCCAAATTCTAAGTATTTATTATGATTAATTATTGAGGACCCCGCAATTTGCATTTTTATTTGGTGAGGTTCGCCTCATTATTTTTGAAGGACTATCCTAAAGTGACTACATTTCTATTATGCTCGTCACTAAGAAAATAGAAGAAAGAAAATGTATGCTAATTGAATTGCATGCTTAGCTAATCCCGGCCTCTTATTAGTTATCTGATTGATTATTGCGAGGTGGAAAAATTTTGTACTTTATTGGACATGTTTTCAGTTTGATAAAAGAAATTGCATGCAAGGCAAATATCATGCTAAACTCACCCTAGGCGTCTGTCTCATTTTAATTCAAACTGACCTTTTGAACAGATTAACAGCATTGACTACTATAAGCTACTACCAATGGGATTCAGACGTGATCCTATAAACTGCCTAACGCAACCCAATTTGATAGAGTTAATTTAAACGATTCAGAGTTAGGATCAGTCTTTTTGTTGAATTAAAAGCATCCTGCCTTACATGTTAGGGAACAAGAATAGAAGCTGAGATTTAACTGTCAATATACTAAAACACACACGCACCCCTCGTCATACAAACAACTTAACAACTATAAACCCATAGTGTTAAATAAACTGAACTTCTATTAAGTACATACTGCACAAATGTATAATTAATGAGCTATGAACTGATCTAACAATAGTACTATCTAGTAGTCCACCTCGGTTAGGATGTGTGTTAATTCATACAGAGTAATTGTAGATGGAATGAACTTAAACAAATACAGGCTAACTACCATTCAACCTATTGCTATGTTTTGAATACAAGTATTGTAAAGTAAACAACATTCATTTCTTTATTTCTACTTCAAACTTCAAGCTTTCAATAACACAAGGTTTCAGAAGTGTGTACCTGGAAATGCTTACAATTGAAGAAGAAGAGAAGTCAGTAGAGTAGCAATGGCAACAGAAGCAGCAGCAGTAACAGCAGATAACAACAGGACAAATCCCAGTGCAAGATGCAACTATAGCCGATGGAACAAGCAGTAACAAAATAACAGCAGCAAACAATGCAGTAGAAACAAAGCTCTAAGACAGACCAAGTCCAGGAGAACAACCAATGCAAACCAACCAATAAACTTAGTTGAGACTTGGCAGAAATCCGAATTGATTGAACAGGTTGAACAAATGAAACCCAAACAACAGTAGGAAGAAACAGCATGTATGTTTTCTATCTCTTAACCCCTCTATCTATCTGTATATGTGCTCTATCAAAATCAATCTGAATCCCCCTCTGTCTATATGCCTTTATCTCTCTTTTCTGAATCTATCTCTCTCTGTATCTATGTTTTTTCTAAAATCCCCGTCCCAAAAAATGGAAGTTCTGCCTCTTTTTATAACCTAATATCAGGCTATTCACAGCCTGTTAAAACACATCAGAACCCCCCCATGTGGTTTATTTTCTTTCCACTCAACTACTTAAAATAAAACCCTTCCCATGACATTCCCTGATAGTCCCCTTTATCATTTTATTAAACTAAAAGCAAACATGGGCAGCAAGAATATAATCTGACAGCATATGCTGTCAAACTATTTTAATCTTAAAAAAGGGCCTTTATGCACATGTTGTGCACAAGTGCACATGCCACCAATTCAGAACAAAGTTTGAACTGCAACTATAAACAACATCCTCAAAGGTTTCTGAATTGAACAACTGACAAACAACTACACTCAGTTCCTAATTGGATTCAAACACACTTCAACAGGAAATCCACAATATGAATCAGATTGATATCCTTCAAAGCCAAACTAATTGGCGACGTATATCGACTCGACTATACTAATTGTAGCATATACAATTGAAACCAATGATTGGAATCGAGCAGTATCGAACAAGGGGTTCAGATTGTACTATCCATACAGAAATGACCTTGGGAACTAATTAAACGAACCATTTCAAATTCGTTTGATTGTACAGCTTACACAAACACACATTATCAGTAAATGAAAGAAAGACTCGATCAAACAGAGGGGGGTAAGGTGGATAACAACAGTCGACAAAAATTCAATAACATAAATCAAACAAAACATACGAACAGACATTCAATTGTAGCAGACAAAATAAACTGAATAAAGAAAACAAAAATTACCTTAAGCCTTAAAAATCAGAAAACCCCAGCTCGGATTTGAAATCGATCTTTCTTGGGGTTGAATGGACTTTAATCGAAGTGTTCTCTATTGAGAACACTACGATTAAGATCCATTAGACCCTAATCTTTAGTTCAAATGGCCATAGACCAGGCATCAGGACTTCTAAGGTTCCTAAGGGTAGATTTGGGATCTAGGTTTCCCTGGTTAGATTCAGACCAAACCAAGCATGGTTTGGTCACGAGGGAGGTCCGGGGACTGTCTGGTGTGAAACTGGGGTTGATCGGTGTAGATGGGAGTTCTGCTCGAATCTTCAAATGAAGATTCGAGAGCCTAGGGACTGATTCGAAGCAAGCGGTTGGTGGATTTGGGTTCAGGATGGTGAGGTGCATCTATAGTGTTAAGGTGGGGGTCACCGGCGTCCATGCCGCCGGGTTTAATGGCGAAGGGAAAGGGGGCGGCTCTTAGGCTTCTGGGGTTTTGAGTCCGTGAAGGGGATGACTGAGGCAGGGGGGGTTTGGATTAGGCGCGGGGTGAAAGGGGGAAGGGTTTATATACGGGGTGAGTAATTGGATGTTGGCCATTGGATTGCCGATGATCAATGGCTGTGATCTATCTAACTAAAGGGAAACGGTGTCGTTTCAAGTGCACGGGGCTGAGTTGGACCAAGGTTGAACGGGTCGGATCTATACGTGGGTACGGGGGATGTGATCTTGGCCGTTGATCATTCTGAGATCAACGGCCCAGATCAGACCAGATCAAAACTACGTCGTTTGGACGCCCCTGAGGTCAGCTGGCCTGGACCGGGCCAAACACACATTTTGGGCTCGATTTGGGCCTCAGATTATAAATGGGAAACAGGCCCAAACTTGATTTCAGGCCAATTTTGCACTCTTTTTCTTTTATTTTTAATTTTAAAACAAAAACCTAATTAAACAAAATTAAACCCCATTAATTAAACACTTAATACAATTATTACACACATATCAAAAATATTAAAAATAGGTAAAATCACCAAGGCGACAAATAGGACAAAACATGCATATTTCGTGATTTTCCTTTTAATAACCGGACTATGATTCAACTACACATGACACACATTTTTTTTGTATTTTGTTTGATAAAAATAAAAATGGACAAAATTACAAATAACTAACGAAATGCCACGTAAAAATCCAAAAAATTGTACAGCAAGACCATTTGCTATTATTTTTATTTCTTTTGGAGTGAATGTTGCGTAGAACAAAAATCACGTGCTCACAATATTATACACCTATGCGTTTCATAGCCCGTCGATAGGGTTCACATATCATATTATACACCTATGCGTTTCATAGCCCGACCATAGGGTTCACATATCATATTATACACCTATGTGTTTCATAGCCCGTCCATAGGGTTCACATATTATCTTATATACCAATATGTTTCATAGCCCGTCCATAGGGCCCACATATTATATTATATGCCTCTGCGTTTTATATCCTGTCCATAGGATTCACATACTATACACAATATACCTTTCACATCGTACTTAGTTTCATTGGTACCTTTAGCTACTCTCAACATCATTACTTTATTTGCTCTTTTGGCCATACATACGATTCTTCTTTTATGGCGCAATGGTCGTATTTCATATCCCACAATGCACTTATTTCACTTCCAAATATCTTTATATATTACCAACAACTAGACACAATCAATCAAATATATTTTGTACACATAAGAAAAATTTGGAGGATCAACCATAACGAGTTTTCTCACACAATTTGGCATAACAATCTCAGTTTAAACTTGGCTTGAAGTCTAGGCATTTCAACACATGGTTCACATTCTTCTCACATCCTTAAATTTCCAAGGATAGCATATTGAACATATTGAGACTCACCTTTCACTTATATATTTTGCAGCACTAATTCATATAAAGTAATAATCAATATATCAATCAAATTTCGGTCCTAACAACATTTGCATGGACACCAAAGGAGCTCAATTTCTAAGAAGAGGGGGTTTTAGCCATACATACCTTGTTTAAGCTTTCCTTAAGTTACTACGACGTTCCGAAAATTCTAGCAATCCCAATATACTTTGAGACATAACAAAATTGAGCACAAATTAGGAAGGTATTCATAGTTTCAGCTCATTTGGTCATTTTATCAAATACTAATTGAGCATCTTTATTTCAAATTTTTTTACAAGGTTTCCTTCATTCCCCAACCCAATCTTTACTTATTTATGTTCAACAATCTTCCCACAAACCTAATTTGTACATGCATGTATACATAATACTATTACATCCAAGAATCAAACCTCAATAACCCATCTTATACCCCAAACTCGAAATTAAAGTCTAGTGTATAGATCCTTACCTCTTAGATGAAGATCTTGAGGTATTTCTTGTTGGATTTAAAGGATTGGACAAAATGTTTTATGAACAAGGCACTTGAGCTTCTTCCTCTCTCTAGAATTGTTCTTCCCTCTCTCTAAAAGCTCCAGAATATCCCCAAAAAAAATACCCAAACGAGTTAAATGAAAAAATTTAGAACAAAAGATGTTAGCAATGGGGAATCGACACCCGCTGGGGTACAAAAAAATTATCCTAATAGTGTGGTAGGTGTAAACACTTCTTGTCAAGAGATCCCATCAAAAGACACAAGGGTAGATGTAGAGTTGGCCCAAAATGCAGACAAAGTAAATACAACTGATGCAATAACAAGGCAGGAAGAGGAGATAACCAGTGACAATGACCAAGTGGACGATATTGATTTTGATCTTTTTAAAAGCATTGAAAAAATAAAGTGGAATGAAAATAAATTATGGTCAAACCAACCTGAGGAAGATGCAACAGAGGGAGAAATTCCAGATGGAATGGCAAGCGACAAGGAAACAGAAGGGGAAACAAATAACTAAGAGGATCAAAGTGTAAACGCAAAAAATAAAGAGTCACAAAATGCCGAAATCCAGTTTTCTCCAAATGCATAATTAATCCATGATAAAGCAGGATTGTGTAATGATGAGGACCCTGGTGGAATAATAGCAGGTATCAACAAGTCTTAGCAGAATAAATCAAAACAAAAGAGTGCAGAAGATAGTACTGCTAAAACAAAAAACACTGCTAAGGATCCAGGTAAGCAAGAAACAACTGTGAAGGTTGCTGTGCAGAATGTAGAAAATAATACTGTTACATTGAACTCTGGCCAGCTACAACATGTAAATAGCTCTGCAAATAAAAAGCTGAAAAATGTGAAGAGAAGTACAGATATAATTTGTTCTAAAAATACAAAGAAAATTGACTTACCAATTGATCAGACAAATAGGGATTTGGATGAGGAGTCAACAACACAAAACTTCCTCAATGTGGCTAAGCAAAGTAAAGAAAAAACAAGCAAAAGAAACCTTCACAGTCCCAGCAGGAGGTATACAAACTAGAAGAATACTTTCTAAATCCAAAGATCAATGATGAAGGCAATTATATGGAATGTGAGGTCTGTTAATACAATGCAGACATTTGAAAGATTGATCACAATGCATAGACAACATCACTTTGAATTTATAGGGATTCTTGAACCTATGCAACCGTCTAACAAGATGGAAAACTACAGAAGATGGATAGGCTTAGCCCAAGAAGTAGTGAATGTCTCAAACAAAATTTGGGCTTTCATTGATAAAGTTTTTAATGTGGATATTTTGTATAACACGACACAACAGATTACACTGAGATTATTCCAAACAGAAACACATGTCGAGCTCACTCTCACATTGGTATATGCAAAATGTAATGTTATTGAAAGAATAGAATTGTGGGATTCACTCTATGCAATGGCTTCTGACTTGACAGTACCATGGCTTATGGGAGGTGATTTTAATGTAATTTGGGATGAGGAGGAGAAATTTGGTGGATTACCTATATCATTAAATGAGGTTGATGATTTTAGTCACTGCATCAATACATGCAATTTGACTGATTTGGGCTTCAAAGGGAGCATTTACACATGGTGGAATGGTAGATCAGAGGAAGACTGTATTTTCAAGTGGCTGGATAGATGTCTTGGTAACATAGAATTTCAACAGACTTTCCCGGGGGTTGAGGTGTCACATTTGTCTAAAATCGAATCTGACCATTGTCCTATGCTATTAAAATGTGATACTGAGTCTCTCACTATCATGAAATCATTCAAATTTCTTAACTTCTGGGTACAACATGCATCATTCAAAGATTTGGTAAAGGAAAATTGGAAGGCTGACTTTGCTGCTAATCATTTTGTGACATTTAATCATAAATTAAAGAAGCTTAAGAAAGCCTTGTCTACTTGGAGTAAAGCTACCTATGGAGGTATTTTTCAGAAAATTGCTAGCCTAGAAGAAGTGGTCCTAGTTCATGAAAGAAAATTTGAGCTTTCTCCTACTCAAATGAACAGACAAAGGTTGCATAAGGTTCAAGCTGAAATGATAAAATACTTGGCATTGGAAGAACAATTTTGGAGACAAAAGGCCGGAATGGCTTGGTTTAAGGATGGTGATCGAAACACAAGATTTTTTCATGCGCAAGTTAATGGAAGAAGGAAAAGATTAAAACTCACTAGAATTCAAGACAGTCTTGGAAATTGGGTGGAAGAGGATGATCAGATTGCAGCAGAAGCAGTAAAATTCTACCATGAGCAATTCAGGGAAGATACAATTCCAACAAATTTTCACATAATTGATCATATCCCATCCATGGTAACTATGGAACAAAATGAGAAGTTAAACAACAATCCCACTCGAGAGGAAATCAAGCATGTAGTTTTTGGGTTGAATGGAGATTCAACAGGAGGGATAGATGGTTTTACTGGACTTTTCTACCAATCTTGCTGGGAGATTATAGGTGAAGACATTGTGCAGATGGTATTATCCTTCTTCTATGGACAGAAACTTCCCAAAAGTGTGACCCACACAAATTTAGTCATGTTACCAAAAAAGAAAGAAGTCAGTACCTTTTCAGACTTACGCCCGATAAGTCTTAGCAAATTTGTCAAAAAAATCTTTTCAAGAGTAGTTCATGACAGAATGGTGGGTATATTACCAGGCTTAATATCGAGCAAGCAGGGTTTGTGAAGGATAGAAGCATAGTGGAAAATGTTTTGTTAACTCAGGACATAGTCACAGATATGAGGCTCAGAACTAAAGCTGGTCCTAATGTTGTGATCAAACTCGATATGATGAAAGCATATGATAGGTTGTCATGGTTATTTATTACTAAAGTGCTGAGGAAAACGGGGTTCTCTGAAAGGTTTATTGGATTGGTATTTGATTTTGTTGGAAATAATTGGTATTCAGTTCTAATAAATGGACAGCCACATAGTTTTTTCAAATCATCGAGGGGAGTAAAGCAAGGGGATCCATTGTCTCCAACACTTTTTATTCTGGCTGCTGAAGCTTTGTCAAGGGGATTGAATTCTCTGCATTCAAACCTGTACTTTGGTTGCTTTGGAATGCCTAAATGGAGCCCAAAAATCAATCATCTTGCATACGCAGATGACACCATAATCTTCAGTTCTTCTGATGCAACTTCTCTTCGACTCATCATGGAGATCCTACAAGTATATGAAAATGCATCAGGCCAATGGGTTAATAAAGGTAAATCTGTTGTATATATTCATCACTTGGTAGATCAAGAAGTAGTAAGGAAAGTGGAGAGGACTACTGGAATTGGTAGGCAAGACTTCCCCTTCACCTATCTGGGATGCCCAATTTTCTATGCTAGGAGGAAGATGGAACACTATCAAGGATTGCTGACCAAAGTCCTTGACAAATTGCAAAGCTGGAAAGGTAAACTTTTATCCATTGGGGGTAGAGCAGTCTTAATAACTAGTGTCTTACAGAGCATGCCCATTCACTTGTTATCCGCTGTCAATCCTCCTAACTATGTTATTAACAAGCTCCATAAGATGTTTGCACAATTCTTTTGGAGTAGTTCTGTGGGTGGTACTAGTAGGCACTGGGCTTCTTGGACCAATCTGTGTATGCCATATGAAGAAGGAGGCATTGGATTTAGATCTCTACATGATGGAGCTAAGGCACTTTTCTGTAAGCTTTGGTGGTTTTTCATGACTAAACCAAGCCTTTGGAGTTCCTTTATGAGCTAGAAATATTATAAAAAAATGAATTCTGCGGTAGTGCCCTGGAAGGGAGGTTCTCATGTCTGGAGAAAAATGATTGAATGCAGAGAATTAATTGAACATCAAATTTTTTGGCAACCTAGAATGGGCTCATCATTATTCTGGTATGCAATTGGATAGGGCTGGGTGCTTTATACTTTCTTGTTCCTGTAGATTTTGCGATTGATGATAACATACACAATGTTAGTGATGTGGGTGAGGATGGTCGGTGGAATGTGGAAAGGCTATTGGAGGTCTTACCAGAGGAGTTTGTAACATATATAATTGAGAGAGTTAAGCCTCCAGTTATATCAAATGATTTAGATGTTCCTTTTTGGATGCTACGAACAAAGGGTAATTTCACTGTAAAGTCAGCATGGGATTATTTAAGGAGGAGGGAGGATCCTAGAAGAGCATATTGTTTGATTTGGGTTAAAGGTATGCCTTTTAAAATTGCTTTCTTTATGTGGAAAATATGAAGAGCAAAGCTTCCTCTTGATGACTTCATGCGCAAATTAGGCTATTCAATGGCATCTAAGTGTTGGTGTTGTGCAGAACCAAATGAAGAAACACTAACACACCTATTCTATACAGCAAATGCAGCAAGGACAGTGTGGAATTTTTTCCTAAATAAGGCAGGAATAGCAACGGAGGGACTGAGTTTGCATCAGGCAATAACAAAGTGCTGGACAACACCTGTAATGCCAAGAATTAAACCAATACTACAAGCCCTACCTTCGTGTATCTGTTGGGAACTATGGAAAAGGAGAAATAGCTTAAAACATGGTAAAGTCGTATCTATTAGTCGGGTTATTTATCAGGTGTCCAACACATTACAATCACTAATAAAACTGAGAAAACCAGGACTGCATGTTCCTCATAAATGGCAGGACATGTTATTGGTGCTCGAGAATTATACTCCTAAGCTGAAATTTGAGAAAGTGCTTTGGGAGTTTCCATTGGAATGTTGGATTAAAGATAATACTGATGGTGCATCTATAGGCAATCCAGGAAGAAGCTCGATTAGGGTGTGTGTGAGAGATGAATATGGTGATGTTCAGTATGCTGCAGGTAGGGAAATTAATGAGGGCTCAAACAATGAAGCTGAAGCTGAAGTAATGGTGGAGGCATTGAGAGTATGCAGGTCATTGAATTACTCTAACATATGGCTACAAACTGACTCGTTGTTACTGAAAAATATAATAGATGGCATATGGAAACCTCCATGGAACATTGTGGAACAAGTGGAGGAAATAAGGAGATTGAAGGAGAGATGCAACCTAAGAATATCACATATTTTCAGAGAAGAGAACAAGCTGGCAGATCACCTAGCAAAGTATGCATTGGATTTTGGTCCTATTGAAGCGTATCATTTTAGAGATCTGGACAATCAAAGCAGGAAGATAGTAAATGAACATAAATCACAATGCCTGTATATCATAGTGAAGGTTTCAAGGAGCTAAAGGATGCAACAAAGGGGATCAGTGTTATTACCAAAATCAAATCACAGAATATACTATTATTGACAGACAGAGAAGGACTTCTGGTGTTTCTTGAAGAGAATCTCTCTTTTTCTGCTAGCAGTACTTTCGAAAAGGCTGGGATTAGTTCTCAAACTGGAAAGATGTATATGATAATGTCTTACCTTACTGAAGAACTACAGATGGTAGTATCAATGTTATGCATTCAATCAACTGGAAGGACACTAAAAGGTAACACTGGCATATCAATGAGAAAAATCAAGTTACAGGCAGCGAAAGATTTTGGAGAATTAACTCAACTTAACGTGCAACAAAACACAAGAAGTTATGAAGTGGTAATACTGATCGATGTTCAACTGCACATAGATGTCGACATAGATTTTGATACTCTGTATGCACTTTTGTCAAGTTCAAGAATAAAGCTTGGGAACATAATTCTTAAAAGATGGGTTGGTCATCACACCAACTTGAAATATGGGACAGTGTGCTTCTTAAGTATGTAAGGCTGGTTCACAGGGGGAGAACACACGAATCAATGGATGAAAGAAACAGCTTTTTCGGCTCTAAAAATGGGCTGAATAATTTCTGCTTTCATTAGGCCCGAGGACCAAGCATGTTTCAATTGGAGATGGCGAGATTTAGAAACGAAAACTGGGAATCTCTGTTGAATGGCTCAGTCTCATATGCAGCTTCACACAGCCATCACGTGATATCCAAGACAACTGGACAAAAGATAGTCAAATGTCTGATAAAGTTCTATTGGCCAGAGGAACTTTTGCGTTACTTTTGGTTAAAAGCTTTGGATTTCTCTAACGCACGCCTTCTTCGTAGGGAAACTAACAACGTTGGACCACTTTGGGAGGAGGAAATAATGCCTCTAAACAAACAAGCGTGCATGTCATTAACAGGGGGCATGGAACACAGTGATATCTGGACCATTGGGATTTTAGATGAGAGCACTGGAGAGATTAATTTGGTCAAAAGAATGGGGCAAAGTTTGAGCATATCAATAGAAAACATGTGCTTGGGACACAATACAACATACATGACCCAATTTTTTGAGACTTTCAAGAATGTTTTTGGCTGAAAATATCTCTCTCCACAAATGATATCTGGAAATAATAGAATAAAAAAGTCTACTATTTGTGTGGACAACTATAATGAACATGCACAATGCAGGAATGCTAATGCAACAGTATCTCTAAATACAACAAACTATGGTTGATTCGAGATAGCTTTGAGGGAGGTTTGGAGCAGCTATGATTTTGACAAAGAAAGGAAGGGGAAGATGGAAGCAAAGAAAAAGGAATGGGTAGTTGAGAGGGAGTTGGGCAACACCAACATCCAATATCATCGAATCTGTAAAGAAAAGAGGGTACTGACTGATGTTTTCACTAACCATGTTTTCTTTTTTGCAGGAAATGTTAATATACTCATGCCTTGTCTCCTAATACGACCTCATTGGGTGGTATTAGCACTACGTGCTCAATCCTGTGAGGAAGTAAAAGAGACACGCACAAGCATGAGAGGTTTGAGTAGGATTACATCGCAAAACTGGAAAATCGGCAAATTTATGGCCAAATTGAGTATCATGAGGATGAATCATTTGAAAATGTAGGAAGATGTATGTTGTGTGATTGACTGTTATACAATAGTCTGCAGGAGTGAGACAATACAAGAAAAGGAAGGCAAAAACAACACACTCATATGGGCAGCTTTGGGCACGAGAGGAAGGTTTTGGAAAGGATTTATGAGTAACTGGGATGTGTCGTGGAACTTCCCCCTGAAGCAGATTTCAACTACAACAATACAGTTAATAGACTATACAAGGAGGCCAGCTGGGAACATGTGGTACTATCATAAAAAGAGGTCCAAATTTATACAATGGATCGGGTCATGTGGCAAGGTTATCTGCAACATTCGGGTAATTATCGACCACAATGGGCTGACATATCAATGCAACAAGGTAGAAGGACAAAGAAGGATGAAGCACATGTAAGGATATTACCAGAAATCAGTTCAATAATGAACAAAATGCAAGGTATAGACAATGACCGAAGGCACGAGGGTCTTGAACGTCATAAGTTCTGGACAATGGCTACTGGGTGCAATCAACTGAAGATACATATCTGGACCTGTTTTAGGTTTTATTACCTAGGACTAATTCTTAGTTTCAATTATTATTTTAGATCATATGTGATATCAGTGTTGAAGTTACTCGATATTGATAATAGGTGCTATGTACGCGTCAAATTTTATTTCTTTCATACAGTTAGACCACCTGACTCTCAGTTTGTTTTTTGACAAGCATTAAGAGGATTAGTACAATAAGGTTAGCCCGGTTTGTGTTATATGCCCGTAACAATACTAGTGCTATTATCCCCCTTATTTTTACTTTTCCTAACTGATGTATTTTCTTTTATGTTATTAATAAAAAACTAACCCTAGGCAATTGCCTAGTGGAATGCTAAAAAAAAGAAATAGAGTTCGGGTCTTAAAAACCCGTTTTTTATAGCCGCGGTGCATGGGGCGCCGCGGGGTGCGCGGAGTCTGTTCAAAATATGTCTGGAATTGAAATTTTGGACCATTCTGAAATTCCTAAAGGCGCGGTGCGCTGGGCGCCGCATGGGGCGCCTTGGTAGTGTAATATTCTGCACTGCTTTGGTAATTTGGTCATAACTTCTTGAAGGAGTGTCCGAATGACGAACGGTTGAATCATTGGAAACTAGACTCAAAGACATTTCATTTGATAGGTTATTAATCACATAATACCTTTCATTTGATAGGTTATTAATCACATAATACCTTATATATATCTATATATGCTCGTTCAAAGTCTAGACTAGTGCAAACTCATTTGGAATCTTAGCCTATTACGAAATTTTCCAATTTGACTTAGACTTAGGCCCTTCCTTGGACCCCAAATTACTTACCACAAGACTTGTATACTTATTTACTAAATCCAGTTGATGCCCACCATGTTAATAGCATATAAAATATTATAATAGCCTACGTGGCACCTTGCGATCCTAAATTACTTAGCGAAATTGTCCGGGGCCTTACATTAATCCCATAGGTGAACTAAATTAATATATGATTTTATTTGTGGGGGCTACGTACGCACGAGGTTGTGAGAGTCCATAGATAGATACTAGCTATGCCTATGTCCGAGTAGTTTTAGGTTTACACCATGCCTTGTTTATATTATTGTTTGACTTATGTTTATTATTTGCCTTTGAGAAGAAGCGACATTGAGTATTCTTATTAATTGCCTTGAAAAAAGTAGGAATGGAGGAATTTGAGATTTTAAAAGCTTTATTTTGAATTTCTTATTTTTTATTTTGAAAATGAATTGAGAAATATTATAGTAACTTGATAAAATCTATTTTTAATCGCGTCGCAACTATATTTCGCGGGCATTGTAAATTTTCACTACTCTCATGGGAGCTGGTCGTTCGCCTCATCAGGTTAAATATATGCATCTATGGTTCGTTTCATTCGACCCTCGGTAGTGTACATTTTATATTTATATGTTAGTTTGTGCCATTCGACCCTCGGCAGTGTACAGTTTAAATATTTCTGTTGGATCGGGCAGTGCGACCTTGGCATGATTTGCGTATGATTGAATTGGTTTCTTGGGAATTTATATTAATTGATATTGCTTCATTGTCCTGAGATATAAATTGTTAAATGATGAAAAATAAATTTGGAAATTTCTTATTAATATATAAATTGTTTACTTACTTCATGATATTGAGCTTACCGTCGTTCTATGTAATCCATGCTTAATTATATCATTGCTAATTTATTTATAGCCCATAGTAAGTGTCGGAGTCGACCCCTCATCACTACTTCTTCGAGGTTAGACTGGATACTTATTCAGTACGCGTTGATTTATCTACTCATACTACACTTGCTGCATATTTTGTTGTGCAGGCACATATATATTTAGTGGCCTTGTTGGCGCAGAGGCATGGTTAATGCTGGGAGTTAGGTGAGTTGCATTCTATGTTACGATCCGCAGTGAGCAGAGTCTCCTTCAGAGTTATCTTTAACTTTCCTATCTAATTTGTATTCCAAATAGATGCTGTATTTTATTTTATCTTTCTAGTTGATGCTCATGCATTTGTGACACCAGGTTTTGGGGTGATTAGGGGTTCTTCAGTATTGAAATTGTTAAAATATTATTATTTAATCTGTAAATTACATATTTTACTATTAAATTGAAGGAAATCGAGATTTCAAATACTAAAGTGAATAATTGAGTTAATCAAAAATTGTTGGCTTGTCTGACAACGGTATTAGGCGTCATCACGACCTTTAATAGATTTTGGATCGTGACACAAATTATGAACTTCAAGTTTCAAATTCGCTCCGAACACTTCGAATCATACTTAAACTACAGAACTATTCCTAGGCTCAGAATCCCAAACGGACCTCGATAACACCAAATCCCATTTCAAACCAAATTTAAAGAACTCTAGAACCTTCAATATGCCAACTTTCACGATTAAGCGCCGAAAAACTCTCGAGTCATCCAAAACCCGATCCGAACATACGCCCAAGTCCAACATACAAACATATTGGGACCAGAAAATCCCGATTCCAAAGTCGTTTACTAGAAATGTTGACCCAAGTCAAATTTAGCCCTTTAAAACCAATATTAAGGAACTAAGTGTTCTAAATTCAACCTGAACCCTTCTAAATCCCGAACTAACCATCCCCTTAAGTCATAAAATGGTTAAAGCACATACGGAGAGTCTTATTTAGGAAAACGAGGATCTAGAAAGTAAAATGTACGATCGGGTCATTACATTCGCAAATATCTATCTATATATAATAGGAGAGGCAAAGACATCATTGTAAGCCAAGTGGAAACATAATAAAAAGCCACTTGACAATTTGAGGACAAAATTATTGAGGTTAGGTCATAGTTAGTTTCTTTTTTAATTTCAATTTTAAAATAAATAGATTATGTACTATGTATTGTTAATAATTAATTACTATGTTCAAATTTAAATTTAAACATAGAAGAAAAGTCTAATTTGAATTTGAAACAATTGCAAGAAACATAGTAAAAAATATAAAAATAAATTTTTTAATTGAAAATAAAATAGGAGACAAGTCTAATTTCTTATTCCATATTAAGCAAAGTGGCAACACAATAAAAAATTACTTGGTAATTTAGGACAAAGTTAGTTAGGTTAGGTCATAATTATTTTCTTTTTAATTTTAATTTTAATTTTAAAATAAATAAATTATGTACTATGTGTTGTTATAATTAGTTACTATGTTCGAATTTAAATTTAAATATAGAAGAAAAGTCTAATTGAATTTGAAACAATCACAAGCAAAATAGTAAAAATAAAAAAGAATTATATTGAAAATAAAATAAAAGACAAGTCTAATTTCTTATTCCATATTAAGCTGTCACGATCCAAATTTTTCTCCGTTGGGTACCGTGATGTCACTTAGTCTTAATGACTAGGTAAGCCTAACATTAAATGAAATAACAACAATATTGAATTAACATCTAACAATTTGAAATAGAAATCTTTTTAAATTTTACAACCCCAAAACCGGTAGTACAAGTCATAAGCTCTATAGAGTTTGCTAGAAATGCTCTAAAAACAATTGTCTCGAAATTAGAGTGAACATTGTAAATACAAGATAAGAAGGTGACTCTGAAGCCTGCGAGCGTAACAGGTTTACCTTGAGTCTCTACAACAACAATTCGCATAGCTACTAACGATCAAATACCTGGACCCGCACAAAAATTATGCAGAAGCATATTATGAGTACACCACAGCGATACCTAATAAGTATCAAGAGTAACCTCGTAGGAGCAGTGACAAGGAACAATAAAGACATATACTAGACTAAATAACCTAACAAGTATAAGTATAGAAATACAGAGTACAATATCTATCTAAATACAACGCACAATGACAAAATGATATGGTAATTGCAGTACGAAGAGGAAAGCAACAACTAACAGCGGAACATCATAACAATAACAGAGTAGGATGAGCGGAACATAGTTTAAATCTGGTGATCATGGATAAAGGACATTCAAGTAATAACTTAACAAAAACGTCGATTTCATACCATGTTTTAGCCTATAACCATCACGAGGTACCGAAACTTAGAGTATTCACGATTCACGGGTCCAAATTCCGGAACCCTAACCACTTGGCATCATGTGCCCTCATTATAAATTTATAACCACTGGTGACTCACGTACGAAGAGAGTCATTCTCACATAGAAGGCAACTAACAAAGGTGTGCATCAATACTCAACAATATCTAGATCTATCATCTTAACTGATAGGAGTGCTTAACTACGTGTATACTTGTGCAAGTGTTCTAACATAGATCATGCTAGCTAGTACGTATAGAAAGAGAAACAGACAGCACATAGAATCTTTTCCCACAATTTCCACAAAAATAAAACTCACATAGGCAAGTGCATCACTACACAAATATCAACAACAAGAATGCCCTCAGGCCATCACAAGGCACAAATCAATCCCCAACATAGCCAACCTTGTCTCGCCATGTGTGCAATAATAAAGTAAGTGCCTTCCTTCTCTCACCACACATGCAATATAATGTTCCCACCTTGTCTCGCCATATGTGCAACCCACATATACATATATCCCACCTTGTCATGCCCCATGTCCAAATATCAATAGTAACAATAGCATGGCAGAAACCTCATGCAACCCAATAACACTCGCACGATAGAAACCTCGTGCATCACAATAACAACAACCGCATGGTAGAAACCGTGTGCATCACAACAACAATTACAACAACAACAATGACAATAGATACAAGAGTACAACAAGTAAATCAACTCAAAAACTTTCGATCACACATAAATGGTAAATCTAGTTCACAAGAAATAACCACAATAGAGAATACTAGGCGTAATAAGAATAGCTCAACAGGGAAGAAAATAATATGTAACAACGATCCCACAATGTACAGTTCAACAACAAGGGAGCTAACACGAGTCAAATAATTCCAAATAAGGACATGCTAACTAAGATATAGGATATCTAAACTTCTTTTAAGGTTGGGCAATTACGAAGAAGATACAACAAATTCAATTACGGATAAGCAGCGGAAAGATAATCATAACCTCAATTAAGACTAAACAATTACAGGATGAGATAATAAAATTTCAAATAAAAAGATAAGCATTTATGAAAAGATAGCATGTCAACAGAAGAGGTAAAAATCTTTAGTTAAGTCAAATAAGAGTTAAATAAGCAATAAGACTGAATCATAAAGCAATTAATTTCAATTAATGCATGTAGAAGTGAAACTAGTAAATAGGAAACTCAATTATATTAAGAACAACTTCATGCTCAGTGAATGTAAGGACTTAAGAACCCTAAAAGACCAACTTTCCCCAAATAAGTTCGAGCACAGACTTGTCACCTCGCGTACACATACTACAATTAGCACAGGAGACTCAAATCCTAGGGGTTAGTTCCCCTACACAAGGTTAGGCAAGATACTTACCTCGAACCAAGCTCAATCAATCAGTAACAATGTGTTTTCCACGAATGTCCGACGCCGAATGACCCAACTCTAGCCAAAAGCAATTCGATACAATCAACACGAGCTAAAGGAATCAATTCCATAAGAAAATACTAAGATTTATGTCAAAAGTCAACACCAAATTCGGGCCCTATGCCCACGTCTCGAAATCGGGTAAAAGTCATGAAATCTGAATACCCATTCAATCATGAGTAAACCATACCAAGATTAGCAAATTTCGATCATAACTCGACCTTCAAATCCCCAATTTATAGTTTATGAAGTTTCTACAATTTTTCCCAAATTTCCATCTCAAATTACTAAATAAATGATGAAATCAATGATATATTCATGTATATTAACCAAAATCGAGTTAGAATCACTTACCCCGATAAATTTCTTTAAAAACCCATGAACCGTCATCACAAAACCGAGCTCTCTAGGTCCAAAAATGAAATAATACCCTAAGCATCGGTTATATAGTACATTCTATGACCTCCAAATGTGCGGTCCGAACATTTCCAAGTGCGTTCGCACGTTTCCAAGTTCTTTGGTCGCACAAAAATTGTGCGGACGCACTTCACAGTCTATCCACTACCAGGCTTCAGTAAATTGGCCATAACTTTGTCTATAGATGTCCAAATGATGATTTCTTTATCTTTCTCAAAATAAGACACGAATATCTACAACTCTACTTTTTGAATCATATCCAAATTCCTTGTTGATCAAAAGATATAAGTTTTCGAAGTCGGACCAGCGAACCTGCAGAATCACCAGAAGTGCGGCCGCAGACAAAATTGTGCGGTCCACACTTTTTTGTCTGCTGTAGCACTTTTTCATCTACTACATAACTCAAAAATATGCCTCAGCATATGGAATTGTGTATTCCGCACTTCCAAAGTTCCAAAAAAACATTAGAGTACTGAAATGTCCGAACTCGCTCAAAACTCACCCTAATACACACCCGAGGCCCCGGGGGCCTCAACCAAAGATATAATCAAGTTCGAAAACACCATATGAACTTGTTAGATCCCTCAAATCAAATCAAACAATAAAAAAAACATGAATCACACATCAATTCAAGCTTAATGAACTTGAAACTTCAAACTTTTACAATCGATGCTGAAACATATCAAACCACTTCCTATTGACGCCAAATGTTACACACAAGTCATATACAACATTATGGACCTAATCCTACTTCAATAATCATAATCCGACCCCGATATCACCAAAGCTAACTCTTGGTCAAACCTCTCAACTTTCTAAAACTTCAATTTTTTCAACTTTCGCTGAAATGCTTCAAATTACTCTACGGACCTACCCCAAATCTAAATCTGGACGCACGCCTAAGTCCCAAATCACCATACAAAGCTATTGAAATCATCCAAAACCCACTCCAGAGTCGTTCGCACAAAGTCAAAAATCCCGATCAACTCCCCTCTTAAGCTTCCAAAACTAGAATCCTTCTTCCAATTTGACTATGAATCATCCGGTAACTGAACTCGACCATGTACTCAAGTCATAAATCATAATATGAAGCTTCTCAAGACCTTATGCAGCTGAAAGGAGCTTAAATTCTCAAAACGACCGGCTGGGTCATTACATAAGCAAAGTGGTAGCATAATAAAAAGTCACTTGGCAATTTAGGACAAAGTTAGTTAGGTTAGGTAATGTCACGACCCAAAATTCATTTAAAGTCGTGATGGATCCGAACACTACTGTCAGGCAAGCCAACAATAAATAAGTAATTTGGTTCTCTTTTTAGTATTTCTGAAATCATAGTTTACCTTCAATTAAATAGTAGAAGATGAAAATTTCAGATTTAATAATAATGTTCTTAACAATCTCAATACTGAATAAGCCATCATCCAAAACCCCGGTGTCACAAGTGCATGAGCATCAACTAGGAAAATAAATACATCATCTATCTGGAATACAACATTGCACATGAGAGAAAAATATAAATACTCTAAAGGAGACTCTACTGTCTACGAATCGTAACATAAGATGCAGCTCACCTAAGTCACCGTATCAACCACGTTGTTAAGCCCACAAGGACACTAGACATACATGTGCCTGTATAACAAAATATACATCAAGTGTAGTATGAGTACAAAAATAATGTGTACCTAGTAAGTATCCAGTCTAACCTTGAAGAAGTAGTGATGAGGGGTCGACTTTGACACTTACTATGAGCTCGATTTTAGTGCAATGTCAACATTGTATGTAACGACCCGACCGGTCGTTTTGAGCTCTAGCGCGTCGTTCAGCAGTTTAAGACCATGAGAAGCTTCAGTTAAGGTATTATGACTTGTACATGTTTTCGGAATTAAATTTCGGAAGTTCAGAGACGATTTGGAAAGAATATTCTCATTTCGGAAGCTTTAAGTTGGAAGAATTGATCAATGTTAGATTTTTGAGAAAACAACCTCGGAATTGGGATTTGAAGGTTCCAACAGGTTCGTATGATGATTTCGGACTTGGGCGTATGTTCCGAATGGGTTTTGGATGACCCGGGAGCGTTTTGATGCCTATTATGGAAGTAAGCATTTTTGGAAGAGTTTCATGAATTTGGGGTAGAGGTGTATATCATATTATCAATGTCTGTTTGGGATTTTGAGTCTGGGAATAGCTCAATATCATGATTTTGGTATTGGGAGTGCGTCCAGAAGTGGATTCGAATGCTCGTAGGTCATTTTGGGGTCATTTGGCTAAAGTTAGAAATTTAAAGATTTTTGAGAAGTTTGACCAAGAGTGGAATTGATATCGGGGTTGGATCTCAATTTTGAAAATTGGAAAAGGTTTGCAATGTTGAATGTGACTTGTGTGCAAAATTTGAGGTTAATCGAACGTGATTTGATAGGTTTCAACATCGAATGTTGAAGTTTCAAGTTTGAAAGTTCATTAAGCTTGAATTGAGGTACGATTCATGATTACTATGTTGTTTGATTAGATTTGAGACCTCGAGCAAGTATGTGTTAAGTTATGGGACTTGTTTGTGTGATTGGAGGGGGTCCCGAGGGCCTCGGGTGTGTTTCGGGGTGGTCTCGGACCAAATTGGAGTTGTTTTGGACTACTGTTACTAGTATCTGGTGTACTTTTATGCGAACTCGAAGGAAGACCAGCGTTCACGAAGAAGAAATTGTGAGGCTTCTAAGATTGTCCTTCGCGAACGCGATGGGTGAGACATGAATGCGGTGAAAAACTTGAGGGACCTATGCGAACGCGAGTCGGCAGTCGCGAACACGTAAAAGGAAGTGAGGACTGGACCTGAGATCGTTTGGCATATGCGAGCGCGAGACTGGGTATGTGAACGTGAAGCAGTGAGGGCGGAAGACATCGCGAACGCGTCGTGAGGAACGCGAACGCGAACGCAAAGAAGGTTTTCTAGGCTTGGGTTGGCCGAGCTTCGCGAACGTGAGAGGATCGTCGCATTCATGAAGAAGGGCAGTGCTGGGCAATGTCATTTTAAAGATGGGATTTGGCCATTTTCCTCCATTTTTTATTTGGTTCGGCAATTTTTGGAGCTCTTAGAAGGGAGATTTTCATCATCTATGTCAAGGTAAGTGATTCCCACATATTGCAAGTTAAATACTTGAATTGTGTATGGATTTAAACATGATAATTTGTAGAAATTTTGAGATTTGAAAAAAAACCTAAAAATTTGTATTTTGGATTTTGACCACGAGATTGGATATGGAATTGGGAATAAATTATATATTTGCGTTCGTGGTATTATGGGTAAACTTTATCTTTGAACTTTTTTTGAATCCGGGCACGCGGGCCCGAGGGTGATTTTTATTGACTTTTGGAGCGGAGTCGACAATTTGTTAAAATTGAATTGTTGTGAGTATTAGAGTATATTTTTATGGGTTTTCACATTTATTGACTAGTTTTTGAGTGTTGGGCATCGATTAAGTTATTTGAACGGTTTGGGAGATGGCTATGAAATTTTGGAGCGAGTTAAGCCTCCTTTCTAATCTTGTAAGAGGGAATTAACCCCATATGTGAACTAAACTAATATGTTCTTCTAATTGTGGGGACTATGCATGCACGAGGTGACGAGAGTCCGTATGTAGCTACTAGTTATGCCTATGTTTGGGTAGTTTTAGGTGTTCATCATGCCTTGGTTATATTGCTATTTGATTTATGGTTATTGTTTGCCTTGAGAAGAAGTAAGATTGAGGTTGAGTAATAATTATGTTGAAAGGAATTTAAATTGAGGAATTTAATATTTTAAAAGTTTTTATTTGAACTTCGTATTTTCGAAAACAATTGAGGAATACTATAATAACTTAAGAAATCTATGGGTAACCGCGTCACAATAATATTCCGCGAGCGGGGAAAATTTCCACTACTCTTATGGGATCGGACCATTCGCCTCGGTAGGATTTATGTACCACACTCTCATAGGAGTGGGTCGTTCTCCTCGGAAGGTTAATAGATGCATCTATGGTTGGTGTTGTTCGACCCTCGACAGTACACAGTTTAAATATTATGTTGAATCGGGTCGTGCGCCTCAGCATATTCTATTAAATATCCTAATGGAATTGTGCATAATATTTGGCAAGAAGCCAGTATATCTGTGAGTTGTCCCGATTTGAATTATGACAACTTAATTGATGAGATATACTATATCTATAAATATGCTCCAGTTAAGGACGGAATTTCTAATAGAGAGCTTGAGCTTATTGCAAAGAGGAGGATTGTACCATGTATTTAGACTTGTTTATCTCGGTTATTTGTTCTGTCTAATATCTGCTTATCATTACTATACCTGATATCCTTGGACTACTAGTAAGTGTTGGAGTCGACCTTTCGTCACTACTTCTTCGAGGTTAGACTGGGTACGCGTTGTTTTCATACTCATACTATACTTGTACATTTTTGTTGTACATTCATATGTATGTCTAGTAACCTTGTGGGCGCAACATTGTGGTTGATTTGGGGACTTAGTTGAGCTGTATTCTATGGTACGATCTGCAGCCAGCAGAGTCTCCTTCAGAGTAATTGTAATTTTCTTTCCTGCCCAAATTTGTATTCTGGACAGTTGCTATTTTTTATCTTATTTCTTAGTTGATGCTCATGCACTTGTGATACCGGGTTTTGAGATGATTATGGGGTATTCAGTATGTAAATGGTTAAACCTTTATGATTTACTTTGTAAATTCCATTTTTTACTATTGAAATTTAAGAAAATGATGATTTAAAAAGTATTAAAATGAGAACTAAATTAACTATTTAGTGTTGGCTTTCCTGATAGTGGTGTCCGGTGCCATCACGACCTTTAATGGATTTTAGGTCATGACAACATGGTATCAGAGCACCAAGTTCGCTTAGTTCTCATGAGTCATGAGCAACTCTAGTAGAGTCTTGTAGATCGGTACACACACATCTGTAGTTATCTTCGAGAGGCTATAGGGCGGTTAGGAGCACTTCCTTTCTTGCTTCCTTATTGTGTGACTTGATTCCTTTGAGGCTTATGCCCTTGTTTCCTTCCTATTAAATCTTA
Organism: Nicotiana tabacum; assembly: GCF_000715075.1. NCBI lineage: Eukaryota > Viridiplantae > Streptophyta > Magnoliopsida > Solanales > Solanaceae > Nicotiana > Nicotiana tabacum. The sequence goes on along the minus strand of NC_134084.1, from coordinate 5,955,078 downwards.
TGCGATATGAAGCACTTGCTATCAATTGGAAGCCAAGGAAAATTGTACTATGGATATGGTGCATGATGTTTTTCCATGCGTAATTAATTGGGTTATTGTCGTCGCCTTGCGAAAGGCTATTTTGTCATTCCAATAGTAGGATGCTTACTTATGGATCATGTCAGTTAGGCTATGAATGCTAAGGTTTGGGAGGATGGAGTAACGAGACTTGTTATCTTCAAGCGTGGTGAAATTCTCATTTGTACTAAGGTGTCATTGTACTTGTTTGAATATATTAAGTTCGCTAGTGTTATGGTCTTCGTCAATTTACCTTCGGGGCAGGGTATCGTGAAATTTTGGAGGAGAAGCGGGTGTAAGAGATAATAGAGTGTAGCAATTTCAGAATCAAATGGATATTTCTAATGTTGACGCCTCAAGAAAGATGATCTTCGAAAAGGTCTAAAGTTAGTAGCAATCTATTAGTTCAAGTGCTATAGAGATAGATTTTGATTTAAGGAAACAACTGGGTAGCGAAGGCTGAGGAAGGACATCTGGGGGGAATCTTGTGGTGGTTAAATTTCTAGAAGGCCAAATGTGAGGAGCAAGAGTCGGGTAGTTGCTTAAAGGAGAGAGTTTGACCAAAGTGGGAGAGTGGCATATTAGCATGTGGGTTCTGTGATAGGATAGTTATACTCATGGAGGAAAGTTTAGAGTGATTTGGGATTCATAGTAGGCAGTGACTAGGTCTACGGACTTAATTTGGCATATTGGCTGCTATGCGGGAGAAGGTTGGATACGACAGAAAGGAGTTGTTGATATGATACAACATGACTTTGGATTCGAATGTGTCATCGCACCATTAGTTTTTGTTAATGGGGATGGTTTATTGGTTTTGTAGTAATTGTGCTCGGTGCAGCATCGCTGGAAGGTTTCCACGAATTTGGCGCGTCAATAGTGTGAGGTCATGTCAGAGAGGATGAACAAACCTTGGTAGGTTCCACAATTAGGCACTGGTAGCTTTGAGCTAAGTGGGAAAGGCCCACCGCCTACGATTGGATTGCATGGTAATCTACTTATGAGGTTTTTGGTTTTTGGTATTGGTGGGTTATTACGACTAAGAAAAGAAACAATCAGTGGTAATTTGAGCAAAGGATTGGGGAATGAGTGTTATATTGGACCTTATCGATTCATGTTCAGGTCTTGGGAAGACTCAGGATTTATGCTTCGTGTGGAGGTGATTTACAAGAAAAGTGATTCGGCCGGTTCTCACTTTGAGAGAGTGTTCATGTCCTAGTAGAGCCTTGGAATTGATTATATTCGGGACCAAGTCAGAGTGGGTGACTCTCAACAACACTCATATTGAATTCAAAGGTTAAAATGCGGTGCCTAAAGATATCAAGCCCGCAGTATAGTTAAAAATCGGGCTTTTGCAGCGGATTATGAAAAGGGGCTTGGAGTGTTCTATGATACCTTCAGCTTGCAGTGTAGCATTTGGAGGAATGAGAGAAAATAACTTCGGATTTGTAGAGGAATTACCAAAATGGGTATACCAGTTGAGGATGTGAATATGCGCACAAAGAGGGTATGAGATGGTTCATGGGATTTGAGACTGCATGGTCTTGTGATATAAGGTCACTCAAGATGAGTGCCGATTTGGGTTCATGATGTTTTGAATGAAGTTATTATTATTCCTAAGGCAAGTCAAGAGTAAATTAAATGAAGTTAGATCGGTTAGCAATGGTTGGATTGGCATAATGGTGGCAATGATCAGTTCCTTCAGCGTATTAAGTTATACATATGCTTTGTGATGGTACTTGTGAGACTTGACAATCGTCGTAATTGAATTTATATGGAGGCATTCGACTGTTATGGCATGTCATGTGTGGATGAATCCCGTAAGGTTTATGGTGGGTTAGACCACTACTTGAGGTGGGATTTCCCGCTGTTATGAGAATTTAGCCACGTATTGCGATGGTTCTCTTGAAATGAGCTAACAAAAAAAAGCGTTTCTATATGATGAAGTGTATACCCTATTAGTGGTTCGAGAGTTATAAGGAAATTCATGTACTGTCGTGTATTGGCATGTAGGCATAATAAACGGCATAGGAATTAGAAGTTAAGGATCAAGGTTGATGTTTGGTATTCATAAGAATGTCACAAAATCAGACGAGAAGAAAAGGATTTAGAGGTTTAAGGCAAGTTGGTATTGTGTTCAGCGTCACCTAAGATCGGTGTCATGTGTAAGAGGCTTTGTGTATTAATTTATGGATCCTTGATTCCCATTACAACATTAGTATGGCCGGTGGTATGGGTATGCAGACTTATTACCTGGAGCGGATGGTCGTGGGAGTGTATTCTACAGGAAGATTGTATAAGTGTGACATGTAGTCACTTAATTGATCAAATATTGAGACCAAGTACGGAGATTGTGGTACTATAGTTAATGTGAGGGTTTAGGCCTGAAAGGCGCTCTATTCAGTCGGTTGTGAACTGTAGAAGTTTGTTTCGGATTTAACGACTATTCTTATGTGTCATGAATATGTAGAAGTTTGTTCCAGATTCGACGGTTGTTCTTATGCGTCATTGTGGGTCCTTGAGAAGTCAATTTCCTAAGCATGGTATGATCATAATTGGATGAGGTCTGTTGATGGTTCCAAATGTGTATGCATACTTTACACCAGCCTGGGTGTGTTCATTCATCAAAGCACTCCTTATGGAGGAGTATTCAGATGTTGGATGTTATTTTATCGTGGTTATTTCATATAATACTCTATTATGTTGTGTGGGTTGTGAAACGGCTTGATTAATTGCATATGTGTTGAGGTTTCGCGTAGCGATGATGTTATGTGAGTAGGACGGCTCTCGAGATGCAGACAATATATTGCATCTTAGTCGTGCTTGATTTTTGTAGTGTATGGAGCTATATGTTTCCCCAGGAATTTCATTATGCACTTTGTGTGCTTGTGGTTGATATTTGAGTATTTCACAAATATGAGTATTTTAGCTCGATAAGTTATTCCTATAGATTATTATGTGTGAATCGGGTGGCACGCCACCACGGGTACATTATTTGAATCGGGTGGCACGCCGCCACAAATATCATGGTTGGATGAGGTTGCATGCTGCAACGGTACTACGTGTGTATCAGGTTGCACGCCGCAATAGTGTGATGTTAGTTAATAGTTTCCAGTATCTATTCTTGTGTGTTTTATTTCTCATTTTCTAAGGAAGGATCATAACAACTTTTCGGATGCTAATTAGTTACGTGGGTTGAGTAGTTCTTTCTAGAGTTCATTTTCCCTTTGGTATCACATTGAAGTTTGTAGCTTGTAGGCACATTGTGGAATTCTATGAGACTTTTGGTGGTGTATGAGGTGGCTTATTGCCCGAGCAACATATACTAGGTGAGACGAGATTATTGGACCTGGGATTAGTGCGATCAGATTTGTAAGAAGCATATTAAGGAGTAAATATCGATATTCAGTCCAGAATGAGGTAATACTTCTTGTCAAGAGAAGGAACTCAATGATTTGTTGACTCAGTAGTTGGTTATGAATTTCCTACAGCTCTCTTCCGTCGTGGCAGTATTGCAAGAGTTAGAACAGGACTTATATGATTCATGAGGTGTGTTGTGAGCATCGAATTCGTAAGATTACAGCTATCCTTATCAGGGGATGTCCTCATAGTCATGTGGATTATGCAGTGCATGGTGTGGATTCAGTAAAGGTATGCAAACATGCATTAGTGCTTCATGTAGTGATTGATATGGTGTTCATATGTTGGAAAGAGGCCTGGTAGAGAATTCTGGATGTTGGAATTCGGTTCTAAGTCTTATTTGACTAAGAAAAAAGGAGAATCTTCATGTTGGCTCGAGCTAGTGCGCTCAACTGAGTTGTGGTGTCATGGTAGGTGCGAGATGTTAAGTAGTGATTTCGGACAACTCTAGAGCAGTTATTAGCACGTTTGAGGACGTACGTATGCTTAAGTAGGAGAGACTGTAATGACCAAACCGGTCATTTTGAGCTCTAGTGCATCGTTAAGAGGTTTGAGGCCATGAGTAGCTTCACTTCAGGTATTATGACTTGTACGCATGGTCGGAATTGAAATTCAGGAAGTTCAAAGTTGATTTGGAAAGCAAATTTTCACGAAAGCATTAAGTTAGAAGAATTGGAAAAGATTGAATTTTTGAGTAAATGACCTCAGAATCAGGATTTGAAGGTTCCAGCAAGTTCGTATGATGATTTCGGACTTGGGAGTATGTTCAGAACATGTTTTGGATGACCTAGGAGTGTTTCAACGCCTATTGTGGAAGTTAGCATTTTTGGAAGAGTTTAATGAATTTGTGGTGGAGGTGTATTTTATGTTATCGATGTCCGTTTGGGATTCCAAGTCTGGGAATAGATCTGCATGGTAATTTTGGTATTGAGAGCGCGTTCGAAAAAGGATTCGAAGGTCTGTAGGTCATTTTGTGGTCATTTGGCTAAAGTTAGAAATTTGAAGGTTTTGAGAAGTTTGACCGGGAGTCGACATTTTTATATTGGGTTCAGATCTCAATTCCAAAAGTTGGAGTAGGTCCATAATGTTGAATGTAACTTGTGTCCAAACTTTTAGGTCAATCAGACGTGATTTGATAGGTTTCAACATCGAATTTTGAAGTTTAAAGTTCTAAAGTTCATTAAGCTTGAATTGACGTGCGATTTATGATTTCGATGTTGTTTGATGAGATTTGAGGCCTCGAGTATGTCCATGTTATGTTATAGGACTGGTTTGTGTGATTGAATGGGGTCCCGGGAGCCTCGGGTGTGTTTTGAGGTGGTCTCGGACCAAATTTGAACTGTTTTGGACTGTTGTTGCTGGTACCTGGTGTCCTTCTTCTGGAAAGCGAAGGAAGTCTCGCGTTCGCGAAGAGGAAATTATGGGGTGTCTAAGATTGGCCCTTGCGAATACGATGGATGAGATGTGAACGCGCTGAATAACTTGAGGGACCTACGCGAATGCGAGTGGGCAGTCGCGAACGCGTCAAAGGAAGTGAGGACTGGGCCTGAGGTCGTTTGGCCTACGCGGATGCAAGGATGGGTATGCGAACGTGAAGCAGTGAGGGCGAATGACTTTTAGAACGCATCGTGAGGAACACGGATTCGAAGAAGGTTTTCTAGACCTGGGCTGGATGAGATTCGCGAAAGCAAAGGGATTGCCATGTTCGTGAAGAAGGGCAGTGGTGGGAAGTGTCACTTAAAGATGGGATTTGGCCATTTTCCTCCATTTGTCATTTGGTTGGGCGATTTTTTGAGCTCTTGGAAGGGAGCTTTTCGTCATCTATGCCATGATAAGTGATTCTCGCCTATTGCAAGGTAAATACTTGGATTGTGTATGGATTTAGACATGAAAACTTATAGAAAATTTAAGATTTGAAGAAAACTTAGAAATTTGTATTTTTGGATATTGACCACGAAATTTTACATAGAATTGGGAATAAATTATATATTTGAGTCGTGGTGCTATGGATAAACTTTTTCTTTGAAATTTTTTGGAATCTGGGCATGTGGGCCCAAGGATTATTTTTATCAACATTTCGAGCAGAGTTGGAAATTTGTTCAAAATTAGAGTACATTTCTATAGGTTTGCACATTTAATGATTAGTTTTGGAGTGTTGGGTATCGATTGAGTTGTTTAAATAGTTTGGGAACCGGCTATGGAACTTTGGAGCGAAGTAAGTCTCCTTTCTAATCTTGTAAGAGGGAATTAACCCCATAGGTGAACTAAATTAATATGTGCTTCTAATTGTAGGGACTACATACGCACGAGGTGATGAGAGTTTGTACGTAGCTACTAGCTATTCATATGTCCGGATAGCTTTAGGTTTTCATCATGCCTTGTTGATATTGCTATTTCATTTATGGTTATTGTTTTCCTTGAGAAGAAGCAAGATTGAGGTTGCATAATAATTGTGTTGAAAGGAATTTAAATTGAGGAATTTAAGATTTTAAAATTTTTCATTTGATCTTCGTATTTTCGAAAAGAATTGAGGAATACTATAATAACTTAAGAAATCTATGGGTAACCGCATCGTAATTATATTCTGTGAATTGGGTACATTTTCACTATTCTTATGGGATTGGGCCGTTCGCCTGGGTAGAAATTATGTACCATACTCTAATTGGAACAGGCCGTTGACCTCTGCAGGTTAATAGATGCATCTATGTTTCGTGTCGTTCAACACTCGGCAGTGCACAATTTAAATATTATGTTGGATCGGGTCATGCGCCTCATCATATTCTATTAAATATCCTAATATAATTGTGCGTAATATTTGGCAAGAAGCTAGTATATCTGTGAGTTGTTCCATTTCAAATTATGACAACCTAATTGATGAGATCTACTATATCTATACATATGCTTCGGTTAAGAAGGGAATTTCTAATAGAGAGCTTGAGTTTATTGCAAAGAGGAGGATTGTACCATGTATTTAGACTCGTTTATCTCATTTATTTTTTCTATCTAATATCTGCTTACCATTACTGTACCTGATATCATTGGACTAGTAGTAAGTGTCAGAATTGACCTCTCGTCACTACTTCTTCGATGTTAGACTGGATACTTACTTGATACGCGTTGTTTTCGTACTCATACTACACTTGATGTTCATTTTTTTTGTGCATGCACATGTATGTCTAGTGGCCTTGTGGGTACAACATCTTGGTTGATGCAGGAATTTAGGTGTGTTGTATTCTATGATACGATCCGCAGCCAGCGGAGTCTGCTTCAGAGTAATTGTATTTTCTTTCCTGTCCAAATTTGTATTCCAGACAGATGCTATATTTTATCTTATTTCTCAGTTGATGCTCATACACTTGTGACAACGAGTTTGGGATGATTATAGGGCATTCAGTATACAAATGGTTAAACCTTTATGATTTACTCTATATATTCCATTGTTTACTATTTAAATTGAAGAAAATCATGATTTCAAAACTATTAAAATGAGAACTAACTACTTAGTGTTGGCTTGCCTGATAGTAGTGTCCTGCGCCATCACAATCTTTAATAAATTTTGGGTCGTGACACATGGGTTATATAAAACGGCAGCAAGCTCAATATTTTTGATGTAAGTAAGCAATTCTTTTGTAATTGAGAAATCTCCAAATCTATTTCCCATCATTTAAAAATTTATCTTAGGCCAAAGAGGCAAAATCATTTATTATAAATTCCAAAGCAATCAATTCAATCATGAGCAAATCATGCCGAGGTCGTATGGCCCGATCCGACACATATATATATATATATAAACTGTGCACTCCCTAGGATCGAATGACTCAAACCAACATATAAATATAAACTATGCACCGTTGAGGGTCGAACGACATGAACCATAGATGCATATATTTAACCTGCCAAGGCAAATGGCCCACTCCCATGAGATTACTGGAAATTTACCACGCTCGTGGAAATATATTTCTGACACGGTTGCACATAGAATTTATCAAATTATTATTATTTTAATATTCTTTAATCGTTTTCAAAATATGAAAGCTGAATGGAAATTTTAAAATCTTAAATTCCTCAATTTCAATTCTTTTCAAGACAATTATTACGCAACCTCAATCTTTCTTCTTCTCAAGGCAAACAATAACCATAAATCAAGTAGCAATATCAACAAGGCATGATGTAAACCTTACACTACCCGGACATAGGCATAGCTAGTAGCTACATACGGACTCTCGTCACCTTGTGCGTACGTTGCTCCCACAAGCACATATTAATTTAGTTCACTTATGGGGTTAATTCCATATTACAAGGTTAGAAAGGAGACTTACCTTGCTCTAAAGCTCTATAACCGGTTCCCAAGTCTTCCAAACCACTCAAATCGATGTCCAACGCTCCGGAACTAGTCAATACATGAAAAAATCCATAAATATATACTCTAATACTCATAATAATCATATTTACAACAATTTCCAATTTCTTTGGAAAAGTCAATAAAATTACCCTCGGGCCCATGTGCCCGGATTCCGAAAATCTTCATAAGGCCAAATTCAACCTGTTAACCATCCGGAATCCACCTGAGGCCCTCGGGGCCTCAACCAATTATACCAAAACGTCCCAAAACACATTACGAACTTAGTCGAGCCTTCAAATCACATCAAACAACATCAAAATCATGAATCACAACCCAATTCAAGCTTAATGAACTTTAGAACTTCAAACTTCTATATTCGATCCCAAAACCTTTCAAATAACGTCCGATTGACCTCAAATTTTACACACAAGTCATATTCAACGTTACGGACCTACAACAACTTTTGGAATCAAAATCCAAACCCGATATCGAAAAGTCCACTCCCGGTCAAACTTCTCAAAACCTTCAAATTTCCAACTTTCGCCAATTGACCCCAAAATGACCTACGGATCTCCAAATCCACTTTTGGGTGCACCCCCAATACCAGAATCACCATACAGGGCTATTCTCAAACTCGAAATCCCAAACAGAGCTTCAAAACATTTAAATTCACTTCAACCAAAATTTATTAAATTCTTCCAAAAATTCTAGCTTCCACAATAGGCGACGAAACGCTCATGGGTCATCCAAAACTGGATCCAAACATACGCCCAAGTTTTAAATCATCATACGAACATAATGGAACCTTCAAATCTCAATTTCGAAGTCGTTTACCTAAAAGTCCAACCTTCGTCAAATTCTCCCATCTTAAAGCTTTTGAAGTGAGAATTTTCTTTCTAAATCAACTCCGAATTTCCAAAAATTCAATTCCAACAATGTGTACAAGTCATAATACTTGAAGTGAAGCTGCTCATGGATTCAAACCGTCGAAGGATACTCTAGAGCTCAAAACTACTAGTCGGATCATTACATTCTCTCCCACTTAAACATACGTTCGTCCTCGAACGTGCTAAGAACTACACTGGAGTTGTCTGAAATCATTGTTTAACACCTCATGCACCTACCCGTATTACAGCAACTCAGTTGAGCACATTTGCTTGAGAAAATATGAAGATCCTCTTTTGTTTAGTCAAATTAGCTTAGAGCCAAATTTCAACATCCAAAATTCTCTACCAGGCCTGCTTACAACATACGAACACCATATTAATCATTACGCAATAAACCAATACCTAATTTCATATATTTACTGAATTCACACTATGCAATTCATAATTCACATGACCGTAATAATATCCTCTGATAACAATAGCCGAAATTTCACGAATCCCATGCTCACAACACACCTCATGACACATATAAGTCTCGTTCCAACCCTCGCAATACTTCCACGATGGAAGAGATGCGTAGGGATTTATAACCAACTCCGGTGTGATGACCCAGCCAGTCGTCTCATGAGTTACTGCTCGGTTTCCCCCATTTCTGCTTCTTTATGCTTTTTTATCCGTGTTATGTGGTATCGGGTTGGTCGGATCGATTCCAGAGTGATTTTGGTAAGGTTTGAGACACTTAGTCTCTTTTGAGGAAGCTTAAGTTGGAAAAGTTAATCGGATGTTGACTTAACACTACCACGTTCTGTGCATTTATTTGGAGAACTAAATGCTTTTATGCCAATTATTGATATTTAAATAGTCAAGTCTGGTGGGGGTAGGGTCTGAACCCTTTTGTTTTGCAGAAAATGAAGAACGAGGTCCCCAACTTCGATATGGTTAACATACCCTCACTCTTGCTAGACTGGTGGAGGAGTCTTCCATCAAATGATCAAATCAACGAGAGTAAAAAGAGGGCCGCCAAATCTAGTGAAAAGTTGGAATATCTGGAGTACAGCCTGCTGGAATTGGAAGGGAAAGTGAGGAAGAGAGTCACCGACTGCCAGAACGCTGAAGAAAACAAAGGAGAACACATGGCAAAGGCATTTCTACTGGTGAACCTATGCGAGCTGGAGGATTTGATTAACGAGAGCATTCAACCTAAGGACGGTCATTCTGGGACCAAATAGATAGGAATTTGTTTTTTCGCCTTATGAATGTAATAAGGCTAGTGGCCATTAGTGACCTTTTATTTCCGTTATTTAGTGTCGTTTTGGGATTCGTTTTATTTTTATTAATAAAATGAGGCATTTAGCATCCTAAGTTCTCCAAATCAACTTGTTACTAGGCCTACCTCGGGCATAAAGAGGTCCACAAATTAGGACATGATTTATATTCTTGCACTATGTGTTTAAATATCGCAACATGTCTTCGCATAATCCTCACTAACTTGTCACCTTTTTGTTTTTACTTTTTATTTATTCCCCTCCCCGAAGGTTAGTTCGTGCACTCTGGCATTGTCATCATATTCCACAAGATCAAAGGGCCCTACATCCACTCCTCCTCCTCCTAGTCCTATCAGAAGTAGAAACAAAAGAAAGATGGAAGATTTGAACAACTCCAGAAAGGAAAACTCAACTGAATGGGTAGAGGTCACTCATGGTGATGGTACTCTGGTTCCTAAGTAAAGTGCATCCCAGCTTAAACAAAAGCTATTGAAATTCCCAAAAGAACTTGATCAGGTTCGGAATCTGGTGAATCTGTCATTTCCCCTTACCATTCCCGATGTCAATTTCCCAAATGACAAAGACAAATGGTGGGATAACAAGATCGAGAGTATACTGAATTGGAATGGGTACGAACCTAGCAAGGGACTCGGAAAGAACATCCAAGTAATCGTTAAGCCCATAAAACTAAAGAAACATGGTACCACTTTTGGTCTAGGATACGAGTATACTTGGAAAAAATTCAATAACTGGTGGCCACCATGGCGCGACCCTTACTACCTACTGGAGCAGCTGATACCCTATTTAGAACAGACTTTCCAGCCAGCCGATGTTATATATAGGTCAAAAGAAAGGGAAGCACTGGCAGCAATGAAGAATTTATTTCCAGAAGATGATGACATGGATTGTTGTATCATTCTCAAGGAGGAGGAGGAGGAAGGCCCTTCTATACAAGCCGTAAGCTGAGGAGCATGCCTCAACAATTGGACCGTTAGAACCACCAGAGCCCGGAAAGCTTCGGGTGTTACTATTACTTATCTTGATGAACCAAAGACTGTGACATACAACAAGACAACGCAACAAACAGACTCAGAGGAAGATGATATACCAGAAGAGGTTGTTAAAGAGGTTGAGGGTTTTGAGAATAGAAATAGGTCCAACCTGGACGAGACTGAGGTTGTTAACTTGGGAGGTGCAGAAAGTGTCAAAGAAACGCGCATCAGTGTTCATTTGTCACCATCCGTAAAGGAAGAGTACACGGAATTTCTAAGGGAATATGAGGATATATTCGCCTGGTCGTATGACGACATGACTGGTTTGAGTACATCTATTGTGGCACACAAACTGCCAACTGATCCAACATGTCCACCGGTAAAACAGAAGCTCAGAAAGTTCAAACCTGACATGAGTTTGAAAATCAAGGAAGAAGTCTCTAAGCAAGTCAAAGCTAAGGTTCTTAGAGTAGTAGAGTATCCAACATGGTTAGCCAATATTATGCCAGTGCCATAGAAGGACGGAAAGGTTAGAGTCTGTGTCAACTTCCGGGATCTCAATCGGGCCAGTCCAAAAGATGACTTCTCTTTGCAAAACATACACATTCTAATTGACAACTGCACCAAGCATGAGCTACAGTCGTTCATTGATTGTGTTTGCTGGGTATCATCAGATATGGATGGATGAGGAAAACGTTGAGAAAATGACTTTCATTACAACGTGGGGGATATATTGTTACAAAATTATGTCATTTGGGTTAAAGAATGTAGGGGCCACCTACATGAGGCCCATGACTACCATTTTTCATGATATGATACATAAGGAGATCGATGTGTGTATGTAGATGATGTCATCATCAAATCCAAGAAAGCCACTGATCAAATGGAAGATTTGAGAAAGTTCTTCAATAGACTGAGAAGGTATAACTTGAAGCTGAATCCCGCGAAATATACATTCGGGGTTCCTACTGGAAAGCTACTGGGGTTCATTGTAAGTCTACGAGGAATAGAACTCAATCCATCAAAGGTTAAAGCCATTCAAGAAATGCCACCGCCAAAGAACAAGAAGGACATGATGAGTTTCCTGGGGAGACTCAACTACATTAGTCGGTTTATAGAACAATCCACTGTCATCTGTGAGCCGATCTTTAAGATGTTGAAGAAGGATGTCGCTACCAAATGGACTGATGATTGTTAGAAAGCCTTCGACAGAATCAAGGAGTACCTGTCAACACCGCCAGTCTTGGTTCCGCCCGAACCAGGTAGACCCCTACTACTCTACCTTGTAGTGCTAGATGGAGCGTTCGGTTGTGTTCTTGGGCAACATGATGAAACAGGGAGGAAGGAGCAGGCCATCTACTATCTTAGCAAGAAGTTCACCCCATACGAGGCTCGGTATTCCCTATTATAACACACCTATTATGCTCTGACTTGGGTAGCTCAGAGGTTGAGGCACTATTTCTGTGCCTATACCATGTATCTCATATCAACGATGGATCCCTTGAAGTACATCTTTTTGAAGCCCATGCCCACTGGCAAGCTAGCCAAGTGGTAATCCTGCTGAGTGAATTCGACATTGTCTACGTAACTCAGAAAGCGATCAAAGGACAGGCACTAGCAGATCACCTTGCCAAGAATCCTATGGACGGAGAATACGAACCCCTAAAAATGTATTTTCCTGACGAAGAGGTATCATTCATACGAGAAGACATTGCTGAATCCTATGAAGGTTGGAGAATGTTTTTTGATGGAGCAGCAAATTTCAAAGGAGTTGGCATAGGAGCAGTCCTAGTATCAGAAACCAGCCAGCACTATCCGGTGTCTGCCAAACTCAGGTTTCCTTGCACCAACAACATGGCCGAGTACGAAGCCTACATCGTAGGGCTCAAGCTAGCCATTGACATGAACATTTAGGAATTGTTAGTGATTGGAGATTCAGACTTGCTTATACATTAGGTCCGATAAGAATGGGCGACCAATAACTCCAAGATACTTCCTTATCTGCATCATGTACAGGAGTTGAGAAAGAGATTCAAAAAGACAGACTTCCAGCATGTTCCTAGAGTCCAGAATGAGTTTGTCAATGCACTGGCTACCCTATCGTCCATGATACAACATCCAGATAAGAACTTCATTGACCCTATTCCGGTAAAGATCTATGATCAGCCCGCTTACTGTGCTCATGTCGAAAAAGAAGCAGATGGAAAACCTTGGTTTCATCATATCAAGGAATACTTGGCAAAATGAGAATACCCAAAACTTGCAAACCCTACTCAGAAGTGTACACTTCGAAGACTATCCAATAATTTCATTCACAGCAGAGGAATCCTATACAGAAGGACTCCGGATCTGGGATTGCTAAGGTGTGTCGATGTAAGGGAAGCATCCAAACTGCTAGAAGAAGTCCATGCTGGGACCTGCGGTCGTATTAGCCAAGAAAATACTCTGAGCTGGTTATTTTTGGATGACTATGGAAACAGACTGCATCCAGTATGTCCGGAAGTGCCACTGCTGTCAGATACATGTAGACATGATAAAGGTACCTCCAAATAAGCTTAATGTAATGAGCTCGCCATGGCCGTTCACCGCTTGGGGAATAGATGTTATTGGACCAATCGAACCTGCCGCATCAAATGGTCATAGGTTCATTCTAGTGGCAATTGATTATTTCACTAAATGGGTTGAAGAAGCATCGTCCAAGGCAGTGACTAAGAAAGTCGTGGCAGATTTTGCCCATGACCGCATCGTGTGTCGATTCAGGATTCCAGAGTCAATCATTACTGATAATGGTTCCAATCTCAATAGTGATTTGATGAAAGCCAAGTGTGAAACCTTCAAGATCAAGCACAAGAATTCTATAGCCTACAGACCTCAAATGAATAGAGCCGTAGAAGCCGCCAATAAGAATATCAAGAAGATACTCAGGAAAATGATATAAAAGCATTAGCAGTAGCACGAGAAACTATCATTCGCTTTATTGGGGTACCGCATCATAGTCCGCACATCGACAAGGGCAACCCCTTATATGCTAGTTTACGTACAGAGGCAGTCATTCCCGCTGAGGTAGAAATCCCCTCCTTGAGGATCATATAGGAAGTAGAACTCGACAATGCAGAATGGGTAAAGAGTCGCTACGAGCAGTTAGCTGTTATAGATGGAAAAAGGATGAATGTGGTTTGCCACGGTCAGCTTTATCAGAACAGAATGTCCAAAGCCTTCAACAAAAGAGTCAAGCCAAGACAGTTTACACGGGGGCAGTTGGTGTTAAAAAAGATTTTCCCACATCAGGATGAGGCCAAAGGGAAGTTCTCTTCCAACTGGTAGGGTCCATACATGGTTCACCGGGCTCTAACAGGAGGATCCCTCATACTTGCAAAAATGGACGGAGAAGTTTGGCCGAAGTCGATCAATTCAGATGCAGTAAAGCGATACTATGTGTAACCTTTATGCTTTCCTCATATGATGTAATTTAAAATACGCCTCACCTGATGCCCCCTTTTTCTCTCTACCTTTTTGGGATTAGAAATTGGGTATACGACATTGGGAAGGACAACTCTATTCCCTTTCGAGAATTGGGTTTTGGAGTTTTGAAGAGTCGCCACCTAATAATTATAGTGCATTAGGACACTTTTAGAAGGGTTTGAGATGAAAACTAGAGTTCGGGTAAGGGCTAGAAATTATCTCGAGGGGAAGGTGTTAGGCACCCCTCAAGATCCACTAGTGTGGTTCCCGACCATGTTATAATTGTGACTTTACAAATAAACAATCAAGGCTCAAATAAGGACTTGCATAAATTATTGCAATTAGGTTGAAAACTTTTGAAGGTAAGTAGAGAGGGCAGAAATTTATGAAAACGATTTAAATAATTTTACGAAAAAAATGAAAGAAAATAAAGGGAAGAGGGTCCTAAGTTTATGATTAATATGGATCACTTCAATGCAATATCCAGCAATCACTACTCAGAAGAGGGGTTGCACGTGATATTAGCGCACCGGTCATCATATCCATATTCTATGCTCCCCACCCCGTTAAGGTATTAAAGCGTGAATGGTATCGTTACTTATTGCATGCTAGTACCCGTCCCAATCCTATCAGTTCCGGAGGAATTTAGGACTACTAATTCTAAAGGGAAAGGGATTTTGGGGCTTTTGAAAGTTTCAAAGAATAAAATACTAAGGCGTCAATCAAAACACGTAATACAAGTAAAAATGGAGGCAGATAAGCAAGTAAGGCTCAAGTAACCCTCCTTAAATCATATAGGCCATAGAGTTTAGCATGTCTTGCATGTACTGGTTTGGTCTTAAAAAATTAAAGTGATAGGCGGACTGATTCAACACATACTTTTAAACAAGAAGCCCGCATTAGGTTCGCTCGAATGCAGTTGCCTAAGACTGATCTAATTGATTATTCAACCTTTTGTCTATGTGTTGAATAGAACTACTGATTTCGAAAACAAACTGATAAAAGAATTGTTGGTCTTTGACAGAGTAAAATAAATTTCAGAAAAAAGGTGTTGATTTATTATAGAAAAACGTTTATCAACTTTGAAAAGGTTTATCAGATTTATCAGGAAAGAGATGGGTTTCAAAAATGTGGACTTTAAAAGGTATGTGGACTAGTAAAACATTACACGAACTTATCAGAAAAAGCGAGTTTCAGAAAAAGCCAGTTAGTTCAAAAGAATGTCGTTAACTCACGTGGTTCAGAAGACTGCCAGTTTTACCAAAGTATTTATTAATTCAAATGATTGGCGCTACCTTATACAAAATGCAATAGTTCAAATTCGGAATTCCTATAGGCATGCTTTCTATATCTCAACTGATTTTAACACCTTTCAGACCTTAACGAGAGTCCTATGAACATGATATCTACGTACAACTTTATTATTAAGCCTAACTATTTGCCTAATGGCATTTACATAAAGATATAGGAATCTATAGGCATGATATCTACGTGTGGAGTAGCAGAAATCAGAAGTAATACCCCTATAGGCATGTTTTCTACCCTTGTGCATAAAAGTAAACACTCCTACCTTTTTTACTAAATCCCCATGAGTTTAATACAAATTATTACAAACTAGTGAATCAGACTGAAATTAAAAGTATATCAGAAACTAACAGCTGCATCCGAGGAACCTAATTCAGACTTGGTGTCTAATATTACACAGTTCATGCAAATAAGGAAAGAAAAATCAATTAATAGCCAAGAAATCATAATTACAAACTCAATTCGAATGAATCAAGTCAGGAAAAGGTAAAGGAGGTTCAATCAAAGAAAAATCAGTAACAATCAATCAAACCCCCATTAAAGGATTTCAAAATCAATCAAAAACCTTTGAAGGCAGAGTCCTCATATATAGGACACACAGGTGTGTAAAAACTAGAGGGGTTTGTCAAATTATTTAGAGAAAGGTTCAGAATCATAAGCAAGAAGAGGTATGACTCGCAATGAGTCCTAGAGCCTAGGGTCCTGAAGTGGAACCCTAACTCGCACACAAAAGATCAAAAATGCCAAGAAATCCCCAAATCTTAGGGTTTCTAGTTGAGTCAGACAATAGAGATGAGAAGGCAAGTAGTTGAAACAGAGTCAGAGGTTTTCAGAGTCGAAACCTCTTGCATGCTTCTTTCATCAACAGAAACTCATGAGAAAAAATATGATAGCAAAGTAACATGTGGAACACAATATAAGCATTCAAAAGAGAAACACTGATGGGAATAGTAAAAGAAACATGCTTAAGAGATTTTTTCAGAAGAAACTTAAACAAGGCTTAATAGAAGGAAAAGTACGGAAACTTAAGAATCTTAGCAGGAAAATACAATAGCTGAAACATGCTAGCAGAAGACGAAAAATATAAGAACACAGTAGAAAAGCATACGAGACTATAGTATGGAAAACATGGAAGAAGAACATGCAAGCATGGAGTATATAAAACACAGTAAAAGAACATACAAGAACGGAGTGTAAAACTTCGGTAAAAGAACATACAAGGTAAAAGAAAAACATAGAACAAAGTAGAGGAAAATACACATAAAAGAAAAGGAAAATAAAGCCAGAGAAACACTTAAGCATTTTAAGAAAACCCTAGATTGGAAACGAAACGGCTTTGAAAGTAATTTTTTTGAAAGAAAAGTTGGGGAAATCGTTTGAACACACAAGTAGAACATGAATACACAAAAGATCTAAAATAATTGGAGAAAGCCTCAAAGATTTAGGGTTTCGGAAGAACCCTAGAATGAGAAAGTCTTGGAAGAAGGTCCGATCTTGAGCCGATAAGGTCGGAGTCAGGCTCAGGAGGCTAAGACACGCCGGAGCAAGGCCGGAGATGGCTGAGAACCTTGAATGGATGAAGGTCTGAGCGAAGACCCTTGAATTGTGGCCTTGAACTTTCAGGTATCAAGCATGTGAGAGTAGTAGGAGGTGAGTATAGGCTGTCCATGGCCAGAACGGCCATGGATTCCGGTGGATTTGGGGTTGGAGGTGGCAGAGAGCGATTAGGGTTTCGAGAGAGCTCAAGAGCATTTGAAATAAAAGAGGAGTTAGAGGCAACGCATCTTAAAGAATGGGGTAGGGTTAGGGGTGTGGAGGAATTAAAAAGGAAAGGGAAAATCGTGGTCGTTGATCAGTTCGATCAACGGCATGGATTAAAAGGTGTTTGGGCCGGGTAAAATGGGTGAAGGGTCGGGTTTAAATGGAATTGGGCTAGTCTGAATTGGGTTTGGAATTGGGTCAATTAGTGGCTCAAATTGAAATATAAAAGGGGTTGCAATTGAAATAAATGAGGAAAAATGTTAAATAGCCATCTCTTCCCTTTTATTTTATAAAAAATAGTAAAAGAATTTTAAAAACAAATTAAAAGCAATGATTTAATTAATTAACATATAAATATTAGTTTAAAATATTGGAACCAATTTTATAATTATAAAAAATGCTATTTATCTTAAAGTAGGCTATAATTGCAATTATGTGCAATTTAGCTTTGAAAATAGCAAATAAATTTGTAAAAATATACAAAAAATTATATTAACTATATTTTGGTATAAATATGGGAATGAAATAAATTATTCACCAAAATTGATGATTTTGGGAATAATTATGGATTTTGCACTGCTAAAAATAGACAATAGATTGATTTTTAAAATCTTAAAAATTAGGGAAAATGCCAAAACTCATGGGCATGCTTATATATGCATGAACATTCTATTTTGGAAGTGTTTTGAGTATAAAAAATACATAGGGAAAAATTGGGTATCAACAACTGCCCCTCTTTACCCGAGGAGGATGAAAGAGTTGTCGGGTAAAGATAAGATGACTAATTTTGACCGAAAGAAACGATTTGCAAAGAATTCTGACCGAGCTCTGGCTCTCGAGCTGCCTATATATCCCTGGTCTTACATGAATCAGGTCATTTGTAGTTCAGGAACCATTGACGAAATATGCCGATGGAGATTTGAAACGGACGAACGCGATGTTTAGATTGAGAGATGTTTCTGAAAATCGATAGGTTGCGGGAACCGGAGCGAGATCGCTCCTACTGAGACGGTCGTTGCCACCCGGTGTACCTGCAAGTAAGCAATACGAGCGTATATCGTGCATAAATTTAAACGTGATGCAAGTTCCCATCGGACCATGAATGTTGTCCTAGAATGGTTAGGATGACGTCCTCGGACCATGACGTCCCGGGCTATGGAGACTGTAAATAAAATTCACAGGCCATGAAATGATGTTCTCGGGCTATGAGAAATGGTGCTTCTGAACCATGATGCTTTTGAATAATGATATGCAAAAGATGAGATGGGGTCCTCAGGCCATGGCATGGGGTTCTCGGGCTATGCAAATGGTTCCTTCGAACAATGACGCCTTTGAAAAATTCGGTGATCTTTCAGCCCATGAAATGCAGAAGGTGGCGATCTTTCAACCGATGCAAGACGTAAATAAAAAGTGGCAATATTTCAGCCATGCAGGATGGAGGTAGAGCTTAACCTCGGAAGGCAGAAAGGTAGCCTTATGCAAAATGCAAATGGAGACAGTGCTTAGTCTCGAAAGGCAGAAAGGTAGCCTTATGCGATGCAGAGAAATGCGGATGGAGACAATGCTTAGTCTCGAAAGGCAGATAAGTAGCTTTATGTAGATGATGGTGGAGGTAGAGCTTAACCTCGGAAGGCAGAAAAGTAGCCTTATGCAAAATGCAGATGGAGACATTGCTTAGTCTCGGAAGGCAGAAAAATAGCCTTATTCAATGCAGCGAAATACAGGATGGAGACAATGCTTAGTCTCGGAAGGCAGAAAAGTAGTCTTGTGCAATGCTGAGAAATATAGTATGTAGACAATGCTTAGTCTCGGAAGGCAGAAAAGTAGCCTTGTACAATGCAAAGAAATGCAGGATGGAGACAATGCTTAGTCTCGGAATGCAGAAAAGTAGCCTTATGCAATGCAGAGAAATGCAGGATGGAGACAATGCTTAGTCTCGGAAGGCAGAAAGGTAGCCTTATGCAATGAAAAATGCAAATAGAGGTAGAGCTTAACCTCGGAAGGCAGAAAAGTAGCCTTATGCAATGCAGAGAAATGCAGGATGGAGACAATGCTTAGTCTCGGAAGGCAGAAAGGTAGCCTTGTGCAATGCAAAGAAATGCAGGATGCAGAAAATGTTTAGTCTCGGAAGGCAGAAAAGTAGCCTTATGCAATGCAAAAATGCAGATGGAGGTAGAGCTTAACCTCGGAAGGCAGAAAAATGGCCTTATGCAATGTAGAGAAATGCAGGATGGAGACAATGCTTTGTCTCGAAAGGCAGAAAAGTAGCCTTATGCAATGCAGAGAAATGCAGAATGGAGACAATGCTTAGTCTCGGAAGGCAAAAAGGTAGCCTTATGCAATGCAAAATGCAGATGGAGGTAGAACTTAACCTCGGAAGGCATAAAAATAACCTTATGTAATGCAGAGAAATGCAGGATGGAGACAATGCTTAGTCTCGGAAGGCAGAAAAGTAGCCTTGTGCAATGCAAAAATGCAGATGGAGGTAGAGCGTAACCTCGGAAGGCAGAAAAGTAGCCTTGTGCAATGCAGCGAATGTAAAAGGACAATTAGTAGCAAGATCTCTTAGCTGATAGCTGATTATGACAATATGAATGTTGGGGAAAATGTGTACGGACAACAATCGTGGGCAAGTGATGATTCTGAGAAGTTGCATTCCTGGGAGAGTGTGAGTGCATAAATATATCTAATGATATTGCAAATTGAGTGCATGCATTCAAAGAAAAAGTCATGAGTTATGTAAAGGGGAAAAGGTTAGTTCGTCTTCCCCGGGCTTTTGGCGTTGTGCGTCATTGGGGTAGCGTTGCTAAACAACAACAATTCCGGTAATAGTTATGCATGATTTAGTGAATATAACATAAATATATAATCAAAAATAGTTTTCTTTGGATGAACCAACGACTGCAACGTGGTTCAAGACATTGCAACCTCTTTTGCTCCGGAATTTTGAGGGTCCTCCTCAAAATTCTGCCCCAGTTTGCTGAGCGCACATTTTCGACGGCTATGCCGAATGACTAAAAATCACCTTTGGAATTTTGAGGGTCCTCCTCAAAATTCTACCACAGTTTACTGGGCTGGCGCTTCTAGCGATGCATGGACTAAAATAAACTTCGAAATTTTGAGGGTCCTTCTCAAAATTCTGCCCCAGTTCCAATAGCGGGGAAAATGGAAATTTTGTTAAATTGTGACCGAACCCATAGGGCTGCCTACGTATCCCCTATTAAATGGGAATCCGGTCAGGCGTAGTTCAAATTACATCCTATAGGGAAAGTATGAAAATTACACATAGTAACATTTTACTGCATCTGAGTTGATTGGCTTCGGCCAGACTTCTCCATCCATCTCTGCAAGAATAAGGGCTCTTCCAGTTAGAACCCGGTGAACCATGTTCGGACCCTGCCAATTGGGAGAGAACTTCCCCTTGGCTTCATTTTGATATGGGAATATTTTCTTCAACACCAGCTGCCCCGGTATAAACTTCCTTGGTTTATCTCTTTTGTTGAAGGCTCTGGACATTCTGTTTTGATACAACTGACCGTGACAAAATGCATTCATCCTTTTCTCGTCTATAAGGGCCAACTGCTCATAGTGACCTTTTACCCATTCTGCATCGTCCAGCTCTGCTTCTTGTATGATCCTCAAGGAGGGAATTTCTACCTCGGCGGGGATGACCGCCTCTGTACCATAAACCAACATGTAGGGAGTTGCTTCGGTCGATGTGCGGACTGTGGTGCGTTATCCTAGTAAGGCGAATGATAATTTTTCATGCCATTGTTTATGCTTTTTGACCATCTTCCTTAGTATCTTCTTGATATTCTTTTTGGCGGCCTTCATAGCTCTATTCATCTGAGGCCTATAGGCTGTAAAGTTCTTGTGTTTGATTTTGAATGTTTCACACATTGCTTCCATCAAGTCGCTTTTGAGATTGGAACCATTATCAGTGATGATTGATTTCGGAATTTCGAACCGACAAACAACACGGTCGCAGACGAAATATGCCACAACCTTCTTGGTTATTGTTTTATATGATGCTGCTTTGTCCCATTTGGTGAAGTAATCAATTGCCACTAGAATGAACCTATGCCCGTTTGATGCAGCAGGCTCGATAGGTCCGATAACATCCATTCCCCAAGCGGCGAATGGCCATGGTGAACTTGCTGCAGTAAGCTCGTTTGGAGGCACCTTTATCATATCTGCATATATCTGGCAGTAATGGCATCTGCGAACATACCGAATATAGCATGTTTCCATAGTCATCCAAAAATACCCTGCCCGGAATATCTTCTTCGCTAAGACGAAACCATTCATGTGCGGCCTACAGGTCCCTGCATGCACTTCGTCCAATAGCCTAGATGCTTCCTTTGCTTTAACACACCTTAGTAATCCCAGATCGGGAGTCCTCCTACACGACATTCCCCCACTGTGAAAGAAATTGCTGGATAACCTACGAAGTGTGCGCTTTTGAGTAGTGTTGGCAAGTTCTGGATACTCCCCTATTGTCAAGTACTCCCTGATGTCATGGAACCAAGGTTTTCCATCCGCTTCTTCCTCAACGTGGGCAAAATAAGCTGGCTGATCATGAATCTCTACTGGGATGGGATCAATGAAATTTGTATCTGGATGCTGGATCATGGACGATAAAGTAGCTAAGGCATCAGCAAACTCGTTCTGGACTATGGGGACGTGCTGAAATTTTGTCTTTGTGAACCTTTTCCTCAACTCCTGTATGTGATGCAAGTAGGGAAGTATCTTAGAGTTCTTGGTTGCCCACTTTTCTCGAACCTGATGTATGAGCAAGTCTGAATCTCCGATCACTAGAACCTCCTGAATGTTCATGTCAACGGCCATTTTGAGCCCCAAGATGCAGGCTTCACATTCGGCCATATTGTTAGTGCAAGGGAACCTGAGCTTGGCGGATACCGGGTGGTGCTGGCCGATTTCTGATACTAAGACTGCTCATACGCCAACTCCTTTGAAATTTGTAGCTTTGTCAAAAAACAATCTCCAACCGTCATAGGATTCTGCAATATCTTCTCCTATGAAAGATACCTCTTCATCGGGAAATTATATTTTTAGGGGCTCGTATTCTCCGTCCATGGGATTCTCGGCAAGATGATCTGCCAAGGCTTGCTCTTTGATTGCTTTCTGGGTCACGTAAACAATGTCGAATTCACTTAGCAGGATTTACCAGTTGGCGAGCTTGCCTGTGGGCATGAGCTTCTGGAAGATATACTCTAGAGGGTCCATTCTGGATATATGATAAGTAGTGTAAGCACAAAAGTAATGCCTCAACTTCTGCGCGACCCAAGTCAGAGCACAACAAGTGCATTCCAAAAGAGAATACTGGGCCTCGTACGGTGTGAACTTCTTACTGAGATAGTAGATGGCTTGCTCCTTTCTTCCTGTTTCATCATGTTGTCCCAGAACACAACCGAATGCTCCATCCAATACCGTAAGGTAAAGCAATTGGGGTCTTCCTAGCTCAGGCGGAACCAAGACTGGTGGCGTTGACAGGTATTCCTTAATTCTGTCAAAAGCTTTCTAACAATCATCAGTCCACTTGGCGGCGACATCCTTTTTTAACATTTTGAAGATAGGTTCACAAATGACCATGGACTGAGCTAGGAACCGGCTGATATAGTTGAGTCTCCCCAGGAAACTCATCACGTCTTTCTTGTTCTTTGGCGGTGGAAATTATTGGATAGCTTTGACCTTTGATGGATCTAGTTCTATTCCTTGACGACTCATGATGAAACCCAATAATTTACTAGCAGGAACCCCGAATGCACACTTAGCGGGATTCAATTTCAGATTGTACCTCCTCAGTTTATTGAAGAACTTTCTTAGGTCTTCCATGTGATCCCTGGCTTTCTTGGATTTGATGATGACATCATCCACATATACCTTGATCTCTTTGTGTATCATGTCATGAAAGATGGTAGTCATGGCTCTCATATAAGTGGCACCAGCATTCTTCAAACCGAATGGCATCATTTTATAACTGTACATTCCTCATGGCGTAATGAAAGCCGTTTTCTCCGCATCTTCCTCATCCATCCATATATGATGATACCCAGCGAAACAATCAACAAAGGACTGCAACTCATGCTTGGCGCAGTTGTCAATTAGAATGTGTATATTCGGCAAGGGGAAGTCGTCTTTGGGACTGGCCCGGTTGAGATCCCGGTAGTCGACACAGACTCTAACTTTTCCATCCTTTTTTGGCACTGGCATGATGTTGGCTAACCACATCGGATACTCTACTACCCTGAGAACTTTGGCTTTGACTTGCTTGGTAACCTCTTATTTGATTTTCAAACTCATGTCGGGTTTGAATTTCCTGAGCTTCTGCTTTACCGACGGACATATTGGATCTGTTGGCAGCTTGTGAGCTATAATGGATGTACTGAGACCAGTCATATCATCATACGACCAGGCGAATATGTCCTCATATTCCTTTAGGAACTCCATGTACTCTTTCTTTTCCGATGGTGACAGGTGAACACTGACGCGCATTTCCTTGACATTTTCTGTATCTCCCAGATTAACGACCTCAGTTTTGTCCAAGTTAGACTTAGGCCTATTCTCAAAATTCTCCACCTCTCTGATGACCTCTTCTGGTATATCATCCTCTTCTGAATCCATATCCATTTGTTGCGTTGTCTCGTTGCAAGTCACAATTGTTGGTTCATCGTCAAGGCAAGTGATAGTAATGTTGTGTAATATAAAGTGACTGATAGAGAGAAAATAATAAGAGCGAGATATATAATAAACTGAAATGCTTTGATTGAATTCATAATTGTTTCGGAGATAGATCTCTTTTTTTTAAAATTAAAGAAAATGCGGAAATAAAATCAATTAGTAAAAAAATGTGATGCATGGTGCTTTTGTTTATCCTTGATACCCTGAAGCTTTCCGGGCCCTGGTGGTTCTGATTGACCAATTTTTGAGGCATTCTCCTCGGTTCACAGCTTGTATAGAAGGGCCTTCCTCCTCGAAAATAACATAACAGTCCATATTATCATCCTCCAGGAACAGATTCTTTATGGCTGCCGATGCTTCATATTCCTCATATATGATGTCTGTCGGCTGGAAAGTCTGCTCCACGCGAGGTATCGGATGCTCCAGTGGATAGTAGGGACCACGCCATGGTGGCGACCAGTGGTTGAACTCCTCCCAAGTGTACTCATACCCCAAACCAAATGTATTACCGTATTCCTTCAGCTTGATGGGCTTGGTGATTCCCTTGAGGTTTTTGCCGAGTCCCTTTCCAGGTTCGTACCTACACCAATTCAAGATACTTTCAATCTTGTTATCCCACCATTTATCCTTGTCTACATCGTTGACCCGCTCGATGTGGTGGTATGTTTCTCCGCCTATTTTCCTTTTACCTCCAACCATTGGGATGGTCTGGCGACTGTATATGGGGTTACTACCATCGCCATGAATAATCACCTCTTGGTGATTCCACTCAAATTTCACTGCCTGATGCAGGGTCAATGCTACCGCTCCAGCAGCATGGATCCATGGTCGCCCCAACAGCAAGTTGTAGGATGCTGGGACATCTATCACTTGAAAGTCAATGTTAAACCAAGTTGGTCCCATTTGAAGGCATAGGCTGATCTCTCCGATAGTGGACCTTTGGGACCCATCGAAGGCTTTGACGTTGATGGACCCATCTTTGATCTCGTGCAGGATCTTTCCCAAAGCTATGAGAGTTATCAACGGATAGATGTTGAAGCTGGAGCCTCCATCTATCAAGACTCTAGTTATGAAGTAATCCTCGCACTACACGGTGATGTGTAGGGCCATGTTGTGACTCAGTCCTTCCGGTGGCAGCTCATCTTCATGGAAAGTGATCTTGTGGCTTTCCAATACTTGCCCTATCATATTTGCCATTTCGCCCCCGGTTATGTTGCTGGGCATATAAGCTTCGCTCAATATCTTCATCAAGGCATTTTTGTGTGTGTCAAAGCTCTGCAGAAGAGTTAAGATGGAGATCTGTGGTGGTGTTTTGTTCAACTGCTCGACAACTGAATACTTCTTAGCTTGTATTTTTCTCTAAAGATCATCGGGCCCAGTTTCAATAGTCCGTCCAGAGGCTTGATTACTGGACTCAGCTAGGTGCTCTGGAGTGTAAACCCTTCCTATTCTGGTCAAACCCTGCGCAGCAATTGCTTCTCCCATCTTGGTCTTTCCTTTCCTCCTCGCCTCAACTGTGTAATCCCACGGTATGGCATTTGAGTGAAACGGTGTTATGTCTAACATTGCTACATGAATAGGTGCCCTTGGTGGTAACACATCAACTTCGAAAGATACAGGTGCCTTCGGGACTCCAAACTCAACCTCAATTGGTTTGGGCGCCTTTGTAGAAAAAGGTGCTTCAAATTCGAGAGGTATAGACATATTTAATTCTTCACCCTTGGAGGGCTGATTCCGCACAACGATTGGGTTAAACGTGACCACCGGTTTTTTTGGCTCATCACCCTCAGCAATCAATCCTATCGACCCCTTGGGGTCCCAGTCATCTTCGATCTTGATCATATGAATGTCTCTAACCTTGTGATCAGGTAGAGGGTTGTTGCGGATATTAGGAGCGGGCTCCTTTGCTATGATAACCTTATTGTCGATCAGATTTTGAATCTTGTCTTTCAATGAGCGGCACTCGTCAATGGTATGTCCCTTTATGCCGGAGTGGTACGCACAGGTCTTATTAGGGTTGATCCACTGGGAAGGATTTTCTGGAGTTATGGCAGGGATAGGGGAGACATAACCAGCAGCTTTAAGTCTCTCATACAGCTGGTGAATTGGCTCAGTAATGGCTGTATATTGTCTAGGAGGTCTGCGATCAAAATTTGGCCTGGGTCTAGGGAAATTTTGGCGAGTGGGAGGTGATTGGTAGTGAGAGGGTTGGGCACTATAAGCTTGGTAAACAGGTGCAGGTTGAGAGTATCTGGATGAAGTGGGCTGATATGTGGGAGGTGGAGATAATTGGTAAACGGGTGGTGGATTTTGGTAAGAGGGTGCGGGTGCTTGGTAATTCGGGATAGGATGATATGTAAGTAGAGGTGACGAGTAAGTGTGGTATTTTGGTGGTGATTTGGCTCCCTGTGCGACCATCACGACACTCACGTCCTTCTTCTTGGACATGCTACCAGACTGTAAAGCTTTGTTGGTGGCCTGCAATGCTTCAAGATTAGTAATCATACCATTTTTGATGCCTTCCTCAATCTTTTCTCCCAGCTTGATGATATCGGAGAATTTCTGGCCCTCGATTAGCATCAACCTCTCGTAATATTGTGGATACTGAGCCTGTATAAAGAATCTATTCATCTGTTCCTCTTCTAAGGCTGGCCTGACCTTAGCAGCCTCTGATCTCTAACGAGTAGCATACTCGTGGAATGTATTGGTAGGCTTCTTCTTCTTCAAATTCTGGATGTAGAATATATATGGTGAATTCTTTGTATTGAATTGGAACCTATCCATGAAATCTGCTGCCGTACCTACCCAGCTGGTCCATTTCTTGGGGTCCTGGCTGATGTACCAGGATAAAGTACCCCCCTTCAGGCTTCTCATGAAGAGTTTCATGCGAATTTTCTCATCCCTTCCGACTCTAACTAGCTTATCACAATACGTCCTCAAGTGGACTCTAGGATCTCCTATGCCATCGAACATTTTGAACTTGGGAGGTTTGTACCCCTCCGGATGTTCAACGTCTGGCTGAATGCAAAGGTCCTCATAATTCAGCCCCTTTATACTTTTGTTTCCTTCCATGCCCTGGACTCGGCTAGTCAACTTCTTGAGTTCTATTGCCAAGTTTCTGATGAGAGAGTCCTTGTCATCAGACTCAAGTGTACTTGAGTTTGGTTGGGTGTAGTGGGGTACAGTATCTACGTAGATGGGAGTGTTGTGGAGGTGATTGTTTGTGGTGTTCAGTGGTTCAGGAATGAGCAGTAGAGTGTTGTTTGGAGTGTGGCATGTGTTGCAGTGTTGAGCATGAGTAGGTTGCATCTGTGGTAGTGGGGTGTTCTGTGGAGGTGCGGGATTTTGAGCATTTGGAAAGTTTACATCAGGAGCGGTGAGAGAGAATTACAAATTTGCCAAGTTCCGAACTTGATCCAGTTCTTCTCAGAACTTCAATAGTTTCTGCTCAAGTTGGGCAGCAGTTTCTTTAGCAACCGGGGTATCCTGGGGAATCTCAGTTCTTTCCTTTCTGGCGCTTGAATCTTCCATTCTACTTTTGTTCCTGTTCTAGATAGGACTCGAAGGAGAAGGAGGTGGAGGGCCCTTGGATATCGTACTGTATGATGATGGTGCCAGAATGCACGAACTAACCTTTGGGGAAGGGAAATAAAACAAAATAAAGAAAACAAAAAGGTAACAAGTTAGTGCGGATTATGAGAAGAGAATGTTGCAATATTTAAACACATTGTGCAAGGATATAAATCGCGTCCTAATTTGGGTGCCTCGTTTTTCCCGAGGTAGGCTTAACGACAAATTGATTTAGAGAACTTATAACGCTAAATGCCTTATTTTATTGGTAAAAAAAATAAGACGAATCCAAAACGACACTAAATAACGGAAAGTAAAAATGTCACTAGTGGCCATGGGCCTTATTACATCATTAAAATAAAAGACTACTAACTACTTGGTCCTAGAAGGACCTTCCCCAGATTCGTCATCTTTGTCTCCCTCGAACAGCTTCACCAGCTCGCACGGTCCTAGCAGCAGATAAGCTTGGGCCAAATGTCCGCCTGCATTCCCTTCGGCGTTTCGACAATCTTTAATCCTCTTGAGGAACTTTCCTTCTAGCTCCACTAGACCTCGCTCCAAATACCCTAGTCGCTTGTTGGCACTAACATCCATATCCTTCCATTCCTCGATCAACTTCTAATGGACTCCTTGTATTTCCCGATGCTCACTTTCACACTCTCGAATTCTCTTGCGCAGTTGATTGTACTTAACTCGTGCCTCAGCTTTCTCGTTGATGATTCTGTGTCCGTGAACGAACCCGGGCTGAACCATACCATTGTGATTATCTTCCAACAAACCCAAATAGTGCGGCACACAACCGACGTGGTACCTGTCTTGCTCAATAGATTCTTTCCCCAAAACGATCTTGCAATGCCACATGTGCTGAGCTTGGCATTTGTGAGGGCTATCATCGTCCTGGAAACCAGCCCTAAAGGGACTCATTTTGTCGACCCTTGGTATGATTTGCTTTCTTCCAGCCTGCCTCATGGCCCGGAGGGGACCATAGGGATAAGTTCCTCTTAGACCAATAAGTATGAGAAATGGTGCATCTCGGGATCGAACAATGAATTCTTCCGTAGGAAACCACTCAACCACCCACTGTACCTGGTCTTCCTTCAGATTCTCAAATAGCTCTACCCATCCTCCAGCGTCCTCCGGCCGAGCGAACATATTGGGCATATAGTTCATACGCCTTGGCTGGTGGAAGGCAATGTGATCATCCTAGTCTCTGCGTAGGATCTCCTACCGGTATTCTCCTTTCCGGAGATGCTCCATGAGCC
The DNA here is from genome assembly GCF_000715075.1 of Nicotiana tabacum. Taxonomy (NCBI): domain Eukaryota; kingdom Viridiplantae; phylum Streptophyta; class Magnoliopsida; order Solanales; family Solanaceae; genus Nicotiana; species Nicotiana tabacum. The sequence continues at coordinate 5,926,056 of NC_134084.1, read as the reverse complement.
AGAGCTGAAGTAATAAATTGCATCCCTCAAAATGACTGACCTTTCGCTGACAATTATCCAGGGCGCAGTATATCTCCACAATAATCATGGGCACTATACTGAAAGGCTGCCTGCCAATTCCTTCCATCAGAGTCTTAGTTACCATGGCCAGTCTGGTGTGGATCCTAGCCTTCTTCATAGGGAACACTATCATTCCTAGGAGGCAAAACATGAATACGAAGACCCTTATGTGAATATGCCCCAATGAGGTGAGGGCAAACTCGTCTGAGTAAGTGCGGTGTGACTTGCTATGGCCATATCTCTCATACAGATAGTTGAATGGGATGTATGAGTTTTTCAAACAGGTCAAATCTGGATTCTTCTTCAGTCCTATCATCTTAAGGAAACCCCTACCCTTGCGATTCTCTGGCATAAACAAAGTCGGAGTCTCCCAAGGGATACAAGCTAAACCTCCTATTCTTCGAGCAAAGGAGTCATTTCAAGGTCCCCGAAGCGGAACACGGACCTGTCACTATCCCATAACAGTGTCACAACCTCTATGATTTTGTTGACAGGCTGGATTTCTAGAAGAGAAGGAAGATTCCCTAAGTATTTGCGGATAAGTGTCTTATCACTGGAGTAGAGGTCTTCCCACCAATTTAGCGGCCTTGGATGAATGATAGTTACCATGCCAAATCTTGGGACTTCGTGCCTCATTTTCTTCAAAACAGAGTGTTAGACCCTTGCCCTACCAGACTCGACTATTTAAACCAATAATTAGCATAACAAGCATTTAGTTCTCCAAATAAATGCATAGAACATGTAGGTGTTCGTTTGGGTTTCAGGGAAACCTAGTGGACTTTGGACAAGGCTATCTTAATGAGTCATTATGCGGACAACATAACTGACTCGACTAGTTTTGACCATGATGCATGCACAATTAAACAGAGTAAGGTTTATATTGGGGTATTAGACAGGTACCCTTGAGCGGACAACTCAATAGGGAAAGGCACGGAACCGTCGACTGCACCGCTGATCGACTAGTTTTACCGCAAATACACCTTTGCCAAATTTGCAGGGTGATAATATCGGAAGAGCGCAACCACTCATTATAAGCGTTGCTATGGTATTTGTTTGGCACGAGTGGAATATGATGTTGAAGATGCATTTTACAAGAATGAAACAAATTGACATGTATTTCCACGTTCATAAGATAAATGATTGTAATAATTGCAGTGATTACAACAGTATTGAAATAAAGCAGTTAAAGAAAAGAAAAAGACATGAAGAGCCAAGTCAGTTTCGCAGTGAAAGAATAAAGACAATAAATAAAGAAATTAATGAGATAGTAAAGTCACAAGCAACATGCAATGGTAAAAGCCTAAAGAATTCCCCAGCAGAGTCGCCATGCTGTTAGCGCCCCTTTCTCTCTCTACCTTTTTGGGGTTAGAAATCGGGTATACGACATTGGGAAGGACTACTCTATTCCCTTTCGAGAATTGGGTTTTGGAGTTTTGAAGAGTCGCCACCTAATGACTATAGAGCATTAGGACACTTCTAGAAGGGTTTGAGATGAAAACCATAGTTCGAGTAAGGGCTAGAAATTATCTCGAGGGGAAGGTGTTAGGCACCCCTCAAGATCCACTAGTGTGGTTCCCGGCCATGTTACAATTGTGACTTTACAAATAAATAATCAAGGCTCAAATAAGGACTTGCATACAACATTGCAATTAGGTTGAAAACTTTTGAAGGTAAGTAGAGAGGGCAGACATTTATGAAAAAGATTTAAATAATTTTATGAGAAAAGATGAAAGCAAATAAAGGGAAGGGGGTCCTAGGTTTATGATTAATATGGATCACTTCAACGCAATATCCAGCAATCACTCCCCAGAAGAGGGGTTGCACGTGAGATTAGTGCACCGGTCATCATATCCATATTCTACCCTCCCCACCCCGTTAAGGTATTAAAGTGCGAATGATATCGTTACTTATTGCATGCTAGTACCCGTCCCAATCCTATCAGTCCCGGAGGCATTTAGGACTACTAATCCTAAAGGGAAAGGGATTTTGGGGCTTTTGAGTGTTTTAAAGGATAAAATACTAAGGCGTCAATCAAGACACGTAATACAAGTAAAAGTGGAGGCAGATAAGCAAGTAAGGCTCAAGTAACCCTCCTTAAATCAGATAGGCCATAGAGTTTAGCATGTTTTGCATGTACTGGTTTGGTATTAAAAAATTAAAGCGATAGGCGGACTGATTCAACACATACTATTAGACAAGAAGCCCGCATTAGGTTCGCTCGAATGTAGTTGCCTAAGACTGATCCAACTGATTATTCAACTTTTTGTCTATGTGTTGAATAGAACTACTGATTTCGAAAACAAACAGATAAAAGAATTGCTGGTCTTTGACAGAGTAAAATAAATTTCAGAAAAAAGGTGTTGATTTATTATAGAAAAACATTTATCAACTTTGAAAAGGTTTATCAGATTTATCAGGAAAGAGATGGGTTTCAAAAATGTGGACTTTAAAAGGTATGCGGACTAGTAAAAGATTACACGAACTTATCAGAAAAAGCGAGTTTCAGAAAAAGCCATTTGTTCAGAAAAATGCCGTTAACTCACGCGGTTCAGAAGACTGCCAGTTTTACCAAAGTATTTATTAATTCAAATGATTGGCGCTACCTTATACAAAATGCAATAGTTCAAATTTAAAATTCCTATAGGCATGCTTTTTATATGTCAACTGATTTTAACACCTTTCAGCCCTTAACGGGAGTCCTATGAACATGATATCTACATACAACTTTATTATTAAGCCTAACTATTTGCCTAATGGCATTTACATAAAGATATAGGAATCTATAGGCATGATATCTACGTGTGGAGTTGCAGAAATCAGAAGTAATCCCCCTATAGGCATGCTTTCTACCCTTGTGCATAAAAGTAAACACCCCTCCCTTCTTTACTAAATCCCCATGAGTTTAATACAAATTATTACAAACCAGTGAATCAGACTGAAATTAAAAGTACATTAGAAACTAACAGGTGTATCTGAGGAACCTAATTCAGACTTGGTGTCTAACCATATGAGATTGAACCACTTTCGAGATCAAGATTTCCAAAGCCTTATCTTATCTAGGGTGCTTCAGAGATCCAAGGAGTTTCAAGATTCTCCAGGTAGTGCTTACACCCCAAATGTATTGCAGATTTAGATTATAGTGCAGTGTGGAAATGCCAGCTCTCGGATGTCCAAGTTCAGAGGAAACACAAGGTCCCAAGGCAAGGCTCAAAAGAGAGGGGCAGAACTTAAGATTCTAGGAATAGGTGTAAGTGCACAAGGAAGGGAATCAAAGAGAGCCAGGGCAAGCTAGTGGTCGTGCCCAGCAATTGGGATGCTGGCACACCCCTGACCAGCTTGTTGGTCAAGCATTGAGAGTTAGGATCCATTGTGGCTCAAGCCAAGGTTTGGACAGTAATTAGGATACCGCTAGGCCAAGAACCTAACTCAATCATATAGAAGGGAATAGGGGTAGGGATTCATAACAGAAATAGAAGCAAGGAAGAAAATATTTAACACAAATTATTGAACATGAGCAGTAAAGTAAACAAAAGTCTGAAGCACATAAGGGTGAGGCAGAAAATTAAATAACAGACATACCAGTTCCAGGGAAATGAGAGAAGAAAAATCAGTAGTCTTGTAAAGCCAAATTGCAAGCATATAGTCAGAAGATCTAGAAGAGAGCTGTGCTGAATTGAGAGTGTGTGTGAAGTTCAAATGTGTTGTAAAAGTATTGAATTGTAAGTATGATGTAAAGTCCTGTCTTGGAAGTGTTTTTAAAGTGCAAAAGGGCAACCCTTTTTATAGTGTAGGTAAACAAGTGAGGAAAGGTAAGAAAATAACTTGCAATCAATCACATAGAATTTCCCTTCAGCTAAGGGATTTGGTTTCAAACGGGCAGAACAAATAAGTAAAGAATTTGATCAAAATCTTTTCCAAAGTAGCATAAAAGGGGTAAATACATAAAGGCTATTTAAGGCAAAGTCTAGTAGTACACGGTTCATGCAAATAAGGAAATAAAAATCAATTAATAGCCAAGAAATCAGAATTACAAACTCAATTCGAATGAACCAAGTCAGAAAAAGGTAAAGGAGGTTCAATCAAAGAAAAAATTAGTAACAATCAATCAAACCCCCATTAAAGGATTTCAAAATCAATCAAAAACCTTTGAAGGCAGAGTCCTCATATATAGGACACACAAGTGTGTAAAAACCAGAGGGGTTTGTCAAATTATTTAGAGAAAGGTTCACAATCATAAGTAAGAAGAGGTATGACTCGCAATGAGTCCGAGAGCCCAGGGTCCTGAAGTGGAACCCTAACTCGCACACAAAAGATCAAAAAGGCCAAGAAATCCCCAAATCTTAGGGTTTCGAGTTGAGTCAGACAATAGAGATGAGAAGGCAAGTAGTTGAAACAGAGTCAGAGGTTTTCAGAGTCGAAACCTCTTGCATGGTTCTTTCATCAACAGAAACTCATGAGAAAAAATATGATAGCAAAGTAACATGCGGAACACAGTAGAAGCATTCAAAAGAGAAACACTGATGGGAATAGTAAAAGAAACATGCTTAAGAGATTTTTTCAGAATAAACTTAAACAGGGCTTAATAGAAGGAAAAGTAAGGAAACTTAAGAATCTTAGCAGGAAAATACAATAGATGAAACAAGCTGGAACATAGCAGAAGACGAAAAATATAAGAACACAGTAGAAAAGCATATGAGACTATAGTATGGAAAACATGGTAGAAGAACATGCAAGCATTGAATATATAAAACACAGTAAAAGAACATACAAGAACGGAGTGTAAAACTTTAGTAAAAGAACATACAAGGTAAAAGGAAAACATAGAACAAAGTATAGGCAAATACACATAAAAGAAAAGGAAAATAAAGCCAGAGAAACACTTAAGCATTTTCGAAAAACCCTAGATCGGAAACGAAACGGCTTTGAAAGAAATGTTTTTGAAAGAAAAGTTGGGGAAATCATTTGAACACTCAAGTAGAACATGAATACACAACAAATCTAAAACAATCGGAGAAAACCTCGAAGAGTTAGGGTTTCGGAAGAACCCCAGAATGAGAAAGGCTTGGAAGAAGGTCCGATCTTGAGTCGATAAGGTCGGAGTCAGGCTTAGGAGGCTAAGACACGACGGAGCAAGGCCGAAGATGGCTGAGAACCTTGAATCAACGAAGGTATGAGCGAAGACCCTTGATGTCTGGCCTCGAACTTTCAGGTATCAAGCATGTGAGAGTAGTAGGAGGTGAGTATAGACTATCCACGGCCAGAACGGCCATGGATTCCGGTGGATTTGGGGTTGGAGGTGGTAGAGAGTGATTAGGGTTTCAAGAGAGCTCGAGAGCATTTGAGAGAAGAGAGGAGTTAGAGGCGGCGCATCTGAAAGAATGGGGTAGGGTTAGGGGTGTGGATTAAAAGGTGTTTGGGCCGGGTAAAATGGGCGAAGGGTCGGGTTTAAATGGAATTGGGCTGGTCTGAGAATGGGTTTGGAATTGGATCAATTAGTGGCTCAAATTGAAATATAAAAGGGGTTGCAATTGAAATAAATGAGGCTAAATGTTAAACAACCATTTCTTCCCTTTTATTTTATAAAAAATAGTAAAAGGATTTTAAAAATAAATTAAAAGCACTGATCTAATTAATTTAACATATAAATATTAGTTTAAAATATTAGAACCAATTTTATAATTATAAAAAATGCTATTTATCTTAAAGTAGGCTATAATTGCAAGTATGTGCAATTTAACTTTAAAAATAGCAAATAAATTTATAAAAATATACAAAAAATTATCTTAACTATATTTTGGTATAAATATGGGAATGAAATAAATCATTCGCCAAAATTGATGATTTTGGGAATAAATATGGATTTTGCACTGCTAAAAATAGACAATAAATTGATTTTAAAAATCTTAAAAATTAGGGGAAAATGCCAAAACTCCTGGCCATGATTATATATGCATGCACATGCTATTTTGGAAGTGTTTTGAGTATTAAAAATACATAGAGAAAAATTTGGTATCAACAGTAAGCAGCCCTATGTGTTTGGTCATAATTCAACAAAAAATTTCATTTCCCCCCGCTATTGGAAAGTGGGGCAGAATTTTGAGGAGGACCCTCAAAATTTCGAAGTTGATTTCAGCCATTTACCGCAAGGAACCGTCAGAAGTACCAACCCAGTAAACTGGTGTAGAATTTTGAGGAGGACCCTCAAAATTCCCGGGCAAGATAGGTCGCAATGTCTTGGACCGTGTCGCAGTCATCGGTTCATCTAAAGTAAACAATTTATGGCGTATTTTAACTATATAATGCATCTCTATTATCAAAATTGTTTTGTTTAGCAACGCTACCCCAAAGATACGCACTGTATCACCGAAACAGAGACAACTAAGTCAAGAAAAGTCAGCGGGGATACGAACTAACCTTCCCCCCTTTTACAAAACTCACGATTTTTCTTTGATGCAGGCACCCGAGTCACAAATCATCAGACATATTTATACATTCACACTTCTCAGGAATACAACTCCCAGAACCATCACCTACCTGCAATTGCTATCTGTACGCAATATCCCCAACAACCACAATATCGCAATCAACTATCAGCTATCAGCTAAGAGATCTTATTACTATTCACCTTTTATTTTTCTGCATTGCATAAGGCTACTTTTCTGCCTTCTAAGACTAAGTTCTCTCTGTATCTGCATTTCTCTGCATTGCATAAGGCTACTTTTCTACCTTCCCAGACTATGCTTTGTCTCCATCTGCATTTCTCTGCATTGCATAAGGCTACTTTTTTGCCTTCCGAGACTAAGCTCTGTCTCTATCTGCATTTCTTTGCATTGTATAAGGCTACCATTCTGCCTTCCGAGACTAAGCTCAGTCTCCATCTGCATTTCTCTGGATTGCATAAGGTTGTTTTTCTGCCTTCCGAGACTAAGCTCTGTCTCCATCTGCATTTCTCTACATTGCCTAAGGCTACCATTCTACCTTCTGAGACTAAGCTTTGTCTCTATCTGCATTCTCTCCATTGCATAAGGCTACCATTTTGCCTTCCAAGGTTAAACTCTACCTCCATCTGCATGGCTAAAATATCGCCACTTCATTTACACCTTGCATCGGCTGAAAGATCACCACTTCATTTACACCTTGCATTGGCTGAAAGATCGCCATTTATTGCATTTATTGGCTGAAAGATCGTCACCTATTGCATCGCATAGGCAGAAAGATCGCCAAATTGTCCAAAGGCGTCATTGTTCAGAGGCACCATTTTCATAGCCTGAGAACGCCATTTCATGGCATGAGGACCCCTTTTATCTTTTGCATATCATTATTCAAAGGCATTATGGTTCAGAGGCATCATTCTCATAGCCCGAGAACATCATTTCATAGCCTGCGAATCCTTTATTATACGCTTCATGGCCCAGGACGTCATGGTCTGAGGACGTCATCCTAACCGTCCAAAGACTACATTCATGGTCCAACGGGAATTTGCATCACATTTAAATTTACGCACAATATATGTTCGCATTGCTCGTTTGCAGGTAAACTGCTAGCAGCAGTCGTCTCAACAGGAGTGATCCCGCTCTAGCTCCCGCAATCTATTAGACTTTGATCGTCCTTCCCAAAGTATCGCGATCGTTCTTGTGAAATCTCCATCAACACATTCCGCCGATGGATCCTGAACTACATATGGCCTGATTCCTGTAAGACCATGGATATGTAGGCAGCTCAGGAATCGGAGCACGGTCAGATTCTTCAAACCATTTCGTTCGGTCAAAATTGGCCATCATATCTTTACCCGACAACTCTTTCATCCTTCCCGGGTAAAGAGGGGTAGCTGTTGATACCCAATTTTTCCTTGTATATTTTATATATGCAAAATACTTTCAAAGTAGTATGTACATGCATATATAAGCATGCCAAAGTGTTTTGGTATTTTTTCCTAATTTTTAAAGATTTTTAAAATCAATTCATTGTCTATTTTAGCAGTACTAAATCTAATAATTATTCCCAAGATTATTATTTTGGTTAATAATTTATTTTTTATTCTCATATTTACACCAAAATATAGTTAAGGTGATTTTTGCATATTTGTTTTACAAAATTATTGGGTATCTAAAAGACTAAATTGCATATAATTGCAATTATAGCCTACTTTAAGATTAATAGCATTTTATAATTGTAAAATTACAGTATTTTAAAATTGATATTTACATATTATTTGTTGGCTTAAAAGGGAAAATTGGCTATTTAATATTTAGCCCCATTTTTATTTCAATTACAGCTCTTTACCTTTCAATTTTATCCTTAAAATGACCCAATTAAACCAACCCAATTCCAGTTAAACCCGACCCCGACCCAATCTCAAACAACCCAACTTGTTCTCCACCTATTACATAAATCTGGACCGTTGATCACTCAAGATCAACGGCCACAACTCACCCTTTCCTAATTAAACCTAAATGACTACCCTAATCCCCTCATTCTCACTTGAAACGCCGCCTTTGAAACCTCTCATCTCTCAAACTCTCCGAAACCCTAGCCCCCTTTTACCCCTCTTCAACCACCACTCCACCGGAATCCATGGCTTCTCAGGCCATGGATGGTTGGTACTCGCTCCCTTCTACCACTCAACCTTGTTTGTTCGATGATTTGAGGCCCGACTTCGTTGGCTCTCCTCAAATCATTCTCAAATATGTAGATCTATGGCTTCTCCGGCCATTACTCCGGCATATTCAAAGCGTTATGAGCCCTTTCGACTCAGGATCTGATTTTCGTCAAGACCTTTCTCATTTCTAGGGTTTTCTCTGAAACCCTAAGTTGTCCGAGGTTCTTTACTTGCTTATTTTCTTAGATCTGGAATATGTTTGTACTTTACTTGACATTTAAAAGGTTTTCCCCAAATTTCCTTTTTCAAAATCGTTTCCTTTCGATTTAGGGTTTCCAAAAAGTTTCTTCAAAATATCTTTCTGATTCTTTCTGTTCTTTCTTTATGTGTGTTTGTCTGTTGTTTTTGCTTGTATGTTTTCTTTTCTACTACGCATGAGTTTGCTCTTTTGTTTCTCTTTCTATTATGCAAGATTCTTCCATTTTTGCTGTGACTCGGACTAGGCTCGTATGTTATCACTGATATGTTTTTCTTACTCTTCTACTATATGTGTTACTATGAGTTTCTTGGTTTTGTTTGCTTTACTGGACTATTTCTATGTTCTCCCTAAGCATGATTCATCTGTTTTGCCTAGGTTTATATCACCTTTTCTTCTGAACTTAATTAAGTTCTGAGTTTTTTCTCAAACATGTTCTCCATGCTCGTAACTGTGTATCATGTCTGTTTGTTTCTCACAAGTCTTTACAAAAGACTTCTGAGCCTCTATCGACTGGCTTGCCTTCTCATCTCTCTTGCCTGACTCAATTAGAAACCCCAGGATTAGGGTATTTCGTGGCAATTTTGATTTTTGTGTGCGAGTTAGGGTTCCACTTCGGGACCCTGGACTCTTAGACTTATTGTGAGTCTGCAAACTGGACATGTACTCCTTCTTGCTTATGATTCTGAACCTCTCTTTGGTTAAACTCCCTTCTAAGAACTCTTCTTTCAAAATGTTTTACCAACTGATTGATTGATTCTGAAGTCCTTTAATGGGGTTAATTGATTGTTACTAATTGCCTTTAAATTAAACCTTTCTTTACCTCTTTCCTGACTTGGTTCATTCGAGATTAAACCCGTAACTTTGATTTCCCTGGCTGTTTGATTGATTCCCTTCCCTTATTTTTCCAAGCCGTGTACCACTGAGCTTTTTCTTAAATAAACTTCGATGTATTTACACCTTTTGTGCTACTTTGAAAAGGTTTTAATCCAAATTTCTTTCCTTAAATGTCTTCTACTCGTTAGAAATCAAATCCCTTAACTGAAGGGAAATTCTATGTGATTGATTGCAAGTTATTTTCTTACCTTTCTTACTTGCTTCTCTGCACTATAAAAAGGGACTACCCTTCTGCACTTTTAACACACTTCCAATTCAATACTTTTACACCAGCACTTCAAATTCAATACTTTGAACCTTTAGCTCAATACTTTCAACTTACTTACACACTTTACTGCTTTGAATTCAATACTCTCACAGCATTCTGCTCTTTCTAAGATCTTTTGGAACTTTTTGCTTGCAACTTGGTTTTTTCAAGACTACTTTTACTTGTTTGTTTTCCCTGAAACTGGTATGTTCTAATTTAACTTTCCTGCCTCACCCCTATGTGGTTTTTACAGTTTTTATGCAATCCTGTTTACTTTGTTGTTCATGATTAATATTAACTACGTGTGCTCTTTCTTTACATCTGTTTTCTGTTATGAATCCCTACCCATATTCCCCCTTATGTGTTTGAGTTAGGGTTCTTGGCCTGGCAGTATCTAAATTACTGCCTAGGTCAGAACCTGATCCTCAATGGATCCTAACTCCTAAGATTTGGCTAACAGGATGGTCAGGGGTGTGCCAGCATTCCTAATTGTTGGACATGACCACTAGCCTGTCACAGCCTTCCCCTAAATCCCCTCTATGCACTTGCATTCTCTCTTAGATTCTGCGTTCTGCCCCCTCCTATGAGCCTTGCTTTAGGACCTTGAGTTCCCTCTGGACTTAGACATTTGAGGGTCGGCTCTTCCACACTGCACTTGCTTAATTCTGCAATATATTTTGGGTGTAAGCACTGCCCGGAGTCCACTTGAGGCTCTTAGGGAACTTTGACATATCCCAAATCAGAGAAAGGCTTTGGAAATCTGATCCTGGAAGTTGTTTCATCTCATATTGTTAGACCTTGAGTCTGAATTAGGCTCTTTGGTTATAGCTTAAATTTATGATGTAATTTTACTTTTCTTAATTCATTCTGGTCTGTAATATTTCATAATAACTTATGGGGTTCTAAGCAAAAATGGGAGGGTCATTTATATATGCAAAGGGTAGACAACATGCTCACAGGTGTTACTATTTACAAGTTCTACACTTATGCATTTCATATAGATATCCTGCCTATAGTTTCTGCACTTTCGCAGACTATAATACAGAGTCAATCTTTTCCTCGATTCAGGATTTGAACTGGTGACTTGGGACACCATAAATCTCCCAAGTGGCGACTCTGAATCTTTAATTGCAATAATCCCGTTTTGATTGTCCTTTAATTGGAAAAACACCTTTATACCCTTCTAGGGCGTAGGAAAAAGGAGTTGTGACAGCTCTGGCGATTCTCCTAGGGACTAAGAACCCAAAACTTTTGTTTCAGGGTTCAGAATTCGAGCTTAGATAAATTATTATATTTGGCTTTATCTGATTTTGTTACATGTTTGTTCCTAATATGCTAAGTGATGCTTTTACCACTTTGATATTATCTGAATTGTATATAAACTGCTATGAAACCCTTCTCTTCTCATCTTCTGGGATGTGCTCACTGGTCGAGACTCTCTATTCTGTTAGTGTCATACCTTGAAATAAGAAAGAGGCTCGGACAAGTTACTAATCCAGATGGCCTTTTGGTTCTTGGTACGTAGCCCCCTCCTCGGCTCGAGTTGCCCGCTCGGGTACACAGTCTAAAACAAATAACCAGGTTTTGAACCTAGAATAACTCAGTCTCATATCGGTTCCCTCATAGGAACATTTGTTTGCATCATGTGCATTTGACTTTGGAGACTCAACATAGGGGTTGGGTTTGTCTAGGACAGGTGTACCTGAAATATAAAGACCATTATGATGCATCTTACTTGCTACTTGTGTAATCATTTTCTTTGGATTTGCATGTTGATCGGCTTATAGGGAAAATTTATAAAAGTTAATGAGAAGGCTGAGAGGGATAAGTTCCTGTTTTGAAAAATCGATGTCCCAAAATATACCGAAATGTTGCCAAAATTTTGATTTTTTTTGTGATTTTTAAAGAAAAGGAAAAAAGGGAAAATCTTTGTGTTTTTAGAAAAGAAAAATAGTTGCTTTTATTTTTGTCAAAATTACCCGAACTACGCCAGTTTGATTCTCACAGGGTGTGAGATATGTAGGCAACTCCCATCGAGTTCAACTTTCTTTTTGCAAAAATAGCCCAAAAAGAACAAAAATTTTATTTTTATAAATAGGTAAGGTGATCCCATTTTATTCAAAAATAGTTGAATGTCACGAAAAAGCATGCCGGAAGGCTGTTTTTGCAAGAGCAGCCGCCTTCTGTCTTTTTTTCCAAATTTTTGGCCAATTAGCGGGCACAACCTTAAAATCTTCCTCCGGAAGTGCTGAAAGGCCGTATTTGCAAAGTTGGGTTTTTGCTTTAGAAAGGAGAATCTGAAAAAAGAAGTGTTAGCTTTGATTTTGAGTCAAAATCATGATTTTTCGCTTAATCACCTTAATAAATGTGCAGAATGAGCGCAAGTCAAAATTTGCCAATAACAATCGTGAACAAGATCCTTTTAGAGTTGCATATGTGGTGGGATGATCTGGGTAAATCAGGGCAAGACACAGTCAATCTATACTTGGGAGGCAAGACACGGTAAATCACGGTTGAAGATTAATCCTAGGGGAGACATCATAAAGGTTTTGGTCACATTCTGGGACCCGGCCCACAACGTATTTCATTTTTCAGATTTTGAAATTACTCCAACATTGGAAGAAATAGCCGGATATATTAGGGGTCCCAAAGTTCCTCTGAGACATAAGTACCTAATTGCTCCGAGGGCCGTAGCCATACACAGGTTCCTAGATTCCTTGAAAATAAGCAGGGAAGTCCACAACCCAGACTTGATAGCTGGTTTCTATACTCTACAGTTTATATACAATAGATATTGTCATATAGGGGGGTTCAACAAGCCAGAGAACAAAATCTGCAGCAAAGGAAAGAACCTTAAGTGGGAAGAACACAGGTGTTTTGCATTTATGGTGGTCTTTTTGGGACTTCTGGTGTTTCCTAGAAAAGATGGGAATATTGACATACGAGTAGTTGGGGTTGTCAGCATTTTACTTACTCAGGCCAACAGCACCCTCGGACCCATGATAGTAGCTGAAATCTTCCGCGCTCTCACACCCTGCAAAGCCGGGGGAGACTTTTTCGAGGGGTGCAACGTGTTGTTGCAGATGTGGATGATCGAACACTTATGCCATCGTCCTCAATTTATGAGTTATGGGTCGACAGAGAAAACATGCATAGAAGAATTTTACACGAGGGTTGACGGGATCATCTTGCCAGAAGCGGTCACAGAGTGGGTAGTACGCCTCCGTTCCATCACTACAAACCAAATAGAGTGGATATTTGGATGGCTGCCTGTGGATGAGATCATATACATGCCAGCCACTGGGCCTCATTTCCTCTTGATGGGACTCAGGAGTATCCAGCCTTATGCCCCGTATCGGGTTTTGAGGTAGTTGGGGAGATGCCAAATAGTTCCGAGAGATGAAGATCTTAGTGCCCAAGTAGTCGAGATCGAACCTAATGGCCAGTTTCATGAAGCAGCAAACCGCCAAATATGCAGCGAGTGTCAATACTTAACAGCAAATACTTGTGTACGTGATCGATCCAAAGGTGTGGTTTCACCGGAGTACCTTTCTTGGTATATAAGGGAAATTGAGTTTGGGATTAATGGCCAAAAGACCCCATCTTCAGGAATTCATCGAGGCGTCACAAGAACAATGGGCTTGGTTGGCCAAGGAGAATGAGTACAAGGCCACAATAGGAAAGCTGGAAAAATAAGTCAAAGACCTTCATTTCGAGAATAGCTTACAAGCTGCGGTGGATGAAAGACCTTCAATTCGAGCCCAGATTCAGAAAATGAAAATAACGGCAGAAAATCCCCCCATAAGTGCCAAAGATGGAAAACTCATAGATAACCTGAGGCAGAAAGTGGGTGAATATAGTTTTGGTCTAGACAAGGCGGAGGGTGAGCTGGCTAGGGCTTGAAGGCAATTAGCTAAAAAATGAAGGAAAAAGCGCGCATGTTTAAGCAATTGAAAGAAAAGTACAACAATGAGGTTGCGGGGTTAAAGAAGAAGATCAACATCGCGGAGAACAAAATGATCAAACAAGAGAAAGACTTCAAGGCTAAAAGAGAACATTGTTATACAGCCATGGCACAATTAGAAATAGATTTGCAACAACTTCAAGAGCAGAATCAAGTAGCCGAGCAAACTTTGGAAGCCAGGGCCTAACAGATTGGTCGTTTGTTGCAAGAAAAAGGTGTCATAAGAGAGAGAGACTCAGAACCATCGCCGACTACATTGTTGTGAAGTGCCAAGCTTGTAAGGATATGACTCGCACCACCTTCTTCGCGGTAGTGATGACATTTGTTAGACAGATAATGAGTGACTTGGAGAGGCTTCAAAGGGATCTTGCATATAGTCCCGCGGCGAGACCGAATGATGTCCCGCGGGCACCAGGAGCATTAATGTATTCATTATTTTCGTTTGAGTCTGTATTCTCTTTCTGCCAGAGTTTGTCAGTTTTTTTCGAGTCTGTATTTTCTTTTGTTGGAGTATGATAGTTTATTTTGGAGTCTGTATTTAGTCTTTTCATCAGAGTCTTTCAGTTTCTTTTTGAGTCTGTTAGTTTTGAGTCATTGTAATCAAAGCAATTGGTTTTATGAAAATTGAAAATCCCAAAATATTTTGTTATTTATTTTACATTTATTTTCCAAGAACTACGCTTGGTCTGATTCATGTGAGGTGATGATACGTAGGCAACCTCCATAGGATTCGATCGTAACCTTAAGAGAAAAGAAAAGAAAGAAAAAACAAGAGAGAACAAGAAAAGAAAAAGAGAGAAAAATAAGAAAACCAAGAGAAAGAAACAATGGCAAAACAAGAGGGAAATGAGAGGATAAAAAATAAGAGAAAGCAAAGGCAAGAGTGAAAAGACGAAAAGAAAAAGAAGAAAAAGGAAAAAGAAAAACTGGGATGATGCAAGCAGCCGAGCAAATGCATAATAGAATTGGTTAACTGCTTAAGGTACATTCATTCCCCAAACGTGCGGTTACCAATCTATTAAAACCCTAATCGCTAACAAGGTTATTGCTGATATATTGAGTTCAGGCAAGTGGTTAGTTGATTGGCATTCTGGCAACTCACTCCTACAACACCCAATCAAAAGACAAGCTGAACATGGCCAACCAATAACTGAAGGCAAGTATTGTTGATCCATCAAAAGAGGTGGAAGAATTGGATGTTAATGTGATGAAGGAAGAGATGTATAAGTTAAAGCAGCAAATGGCTGAAATGTTCCAGGCTTGGACAAAGGGGCATCCACCACCGGTTTATCCCGCCAACCCTTCTTATATCCCACCATTGGCCCAACCTTAGGAACCTCCCACTGTGAACTCGTCTCAGGCCTTTCCCCTCTACCAACAATGCTACGACACCACTTCCCATACTTCCCAAGCTCCACCACCCAAACAAGTCCCACACCCTCCTCCACTAGTCACTCCCATCTTTGTGGCACCTCCACCTGCTGCATTACAACGATCTTCTAGTAAGCCTCTATTCCAGACTCATGACAACCAGTATTACCCCCCTAACCCCACCTTCAAAGTTCCAGAACCATATTCTTACACCCCTCATCTTGATCTCCCAGTAGAGACCGAGAAGCCACCTAAAAATCCCCAACATGAGTAGATGATAAGAAAGGTCAAAAGCTTAGAACAATCGTTCAGAGATATGAGGGGGTTGAGAGGTCAAGTAAGTGTGGCCTATAAGGATTTGTATCTGTTCCTAGATGTTCAGTTACCAGCAGGGTTGAAGATGCCTAAGTTTGATCTGTACGATGGGCATGGTGACCCAGTAGCACACTTAAGAGGATTTTTGTAGCAAGATGAGAAGAGAAGGCGGAAGAGATGAATTTTTGATGGCATATTTCAGCCAAAGTCTGAGCGGATCGGCATTGGAATGGTATACCGGACAAGATCACAGCAGGTGGTACACATGGGACGATTTGGCCCAAGCCTTCGCCTGCCATTTTTAGTAAAATCTTGAAATTATCCCAGACCGTCTGTCATTGACGAAGATTGAGAAAAAGCCGGGTGAGAGTTTCAGGGAATATGAATTCTGTTGGAGGGAGCAAGATGCGAGGGTTGACCCTCCAATGAAAGAAAGTGAGATGGTTGATTATTTCTTGTAGTCCTTGGAGCCCACTTATTTTGGTCATTTTGTATCAGCAATAGGCAAGTCCTTTAATGAGGTTGTAAAAATAGGAGGCATAGTTGAGGAGGGACTCATGTCCAATAATATCATGAGTTATTCAGTAATCAAAGCGACCACCCAGGCCATTCAAAACGGTACTGGGGGTGTACTTGGGAAAAAGAAGAAAGAGGATGTTGCGAAAGTTGAGTCAGGAGCTTGGGTCGGATCCAGGGGCCCTTTACGTTACCACAACCAGACTTGACCCTATCACCAAACTTACCACAACACTCCATATAGCCCACCACAACACTATTACCCACCACCAGATCCCCACTTTTCCGTCCATCATGCACAAACATACCCTCAACCTCCTGCCCACGCGTAATGGCATGCGCCAACCCCACATAATCCCTATCTAGCTCCACAAAATACCTATCCCCCCCAAGAGCCTACTGAAATCCCCTTGGAACAAGTTTCAGGCCCAATCATGCCACCAAGAATGAGAGGTTGCAAAAGAAGAAGACTTTCACTCCATTGGGAGAATCTTATACTAGTCTATTCCACATGTTGAGACGGTTGGGTATGTTGAATCCGATTGAGCCAAAACTACCAAATCCTCCCCCGAGGAATTTTGATCACTCGGTGAGTTGCGAATATTGTTCAGGTGCTCCGGGGCACGACATAGAGGGATGTTGGCATTTGAAGACAGTTATTCAAGAGCTCATCGATACCAATCGAATTGAGGTCCAAGCCGTATAGACACCTAATATCAATCAGAATCCATTGCCAGCCCATCATGAGACCCATATGATCGAGTTGATACAAAAAGGATGGGAGCTTAAGAAACTCTCACAGACGGTAATAATGATTCTTTCCAGCGAAGACAAGCCAAGTGAAAAGTCAACTAGTGGAAAATCAGTGATCCAGTTGAAAGGGACAGACCATAAACAATTTGTCGTAGTCGGGAAGGGGTCGTCAAGTATTGTTGTAGTGAAACCAGAGAAAGCTAGAGTGGTGGTACCAGGGGTAGCGAGTAAACCTGTTGTAATCACGAAGGGTGCTCACATAGAGCCTACTATTATAAAACCGGTGACTCAACTGCCAGTAACCAACAACGAGGTTGTTCCTTCGAATTATGAACAAGTGATAGTGATGTATAAAGGGAAAGAAGTTAGAGAAGAAGTCTGTTAAGCTCATGGTCTGACTCAGTCGAGGAGATGCTTTGCCCACAAAGAGTTAAGAAAAGCCAGAATCCCCAAGGATAACCCGATATTGGTAAAGAAAGTTGTGCCAAAAGAGGAAGCGGAAGAGTTTTTGAGGAAAATGAAAGTGGAGGACTATTCTATTGTAGATCAGTTTAGGAAAACGCCTACTCATATATCATTGCTCTCATTGTTGATCCATTTAGATGAGCATCGTCAAGATTTAATGAAGATCCTGAATGAGGCCCACATTTCTGACAAAATCTCAGTAAACCACTTGGAAAAGATAGCTAACAAGATATTTGAGGTAAATAGAGTCACTTTTACTGATGATGAGTTGCCCATCGAGGGTACTGAGCACAATAGAGCCCTCTATCTTACGGTGAAATGCGAAGATTCCGTGGTTACGCGGGTATTGGTCGAACATTGTTCTAGTGAGAACATTTACCCTCTTTCCACTTTGAACAAGTTGAAGGTGAATGATGAAAGAATTCACAATAACAACATTTGCATTCGGGGATTCGACGGTGGAGGGAAAGATTCTGTCGGGGACATAGTGCTTGAGCTTACAATAGGGCCAGTTGAATTTACCATAGAATTCCAAGTGCTCGATGTGGCTGTTTCTTACAATATGCTATTAGGTCGACCCTGAATTCATGCTGCCAAGGCAATCCCGTCTACTCTACATTAAATGGTCAAGTTTGAATGGGATAGACAGGAAATTGTTGTGCACGACGGAGATAATTTGTGGATTCCCAGCGACATTGTTGTTCCACTCATAGAGTTTGAAGACAACAAGGGTCCATGGGCTTATCAGGTTTTTGACACAGTATCGGTAGATAAAATTCCAGAAGGGAAGTGCGTGCCAACTCCAAGGGTAGCTGTTGCATCAATCATGGTAGCCGTTGAAATATTGAAAAATGGTTTTGTACCGGGCAAGGTTTTGGGTGCATCTCTGCAAGGTATCGTACAACTGGTTTCTATTCCTAAAAACATGGATACATTTGGTTTTGGATTCAAGCCCACAGTCTCATACGTAAGAAGATCCAGAAAAATGAAATAGAAGGCATGGGCCCTTCCAAAGCCGGTCCCGTGTCTTTCCAGATTATTTGTCAGGCATGGTACCAGAAAGCGCCGAGTAACGACGGTTCCCAGTTCAGTGGTTGATATGGATGGAGATTTGATTGAAACGTTCGAGAGGATATTCAGCGAGGTAAACATGATGGAAGCTGGAGAAGGTTCTAGCAATGCAGATGTGCAATTTGTTGGGCCCAATGCAAAGATTAACAATTAGGAAGCTACTCTTCTCCCCACCAAGAATGAGTTTTGGTAGTTTGCTTTGATTTTCTTTCAGCTTATCTGGATTATTCCAGTGTTGTAATTCATATTCTATGTTCCATCCATTTAGATGTATAAATCTTGTTATCTTTAATTTCAATGAAATGCAATTTCCCTTTTCCTACCTTCCTGATAATTTTATTTTTGCTTTTCTTCTCTTCCTTGTAATATTCTTTTTATGCTAGTTCCAATGGCATGACATGCATGAGGAATCTCCGGCCCAGTTTTAAAAGTCAATCTAATTCTGAAATATTAATTCAAGAAATAGAGTGTGATGATGAATCGGAATATATGAGGCCTTTGAAGAGATTAGTAAAGAATTAAGCTATTTTAAAGAAAAACCCAAGCCTAACCTGAGTGATACAGAAGCAATCAATTTAGGGGACCCAGACAATATCAGAGAAACTAATATAAGTGTCCATCTTGAACCACAACTCAGAGAGGAGATAATTAAAGCATTGTTCGAGTATAAAGATGTTTTTGCATGGTCCTATGACGACATGCCGGGTCTAAGCACTGACTTGGTGGTTCACAAATTGCCACTGACCCGACATTCCCCCATGTCAAGCAAAAGCTGAGGAAATTTAAAACTGATATGAGTGTAAATATCAAAGAAGCGGTCACCAAGCAGTTTGAGGCCAAAGTCATTCGGGTCACCCGGTATCCCACCCGGTTAGCCAATGTTGTGCCTGTGCCGAAGAAAGATGGAAAGACCAGGGTGTCTGTTGATTATCGAGATCTTAATAAGGCAAGTCCAAAGGATAACTTTCCATTGTCTAACATCCATATATTGATCGATAATTGTGCAAAACATGAGATTGGTTCTTTTGTGGATTGTTATGCGGGCTACCACCAGATCTTAATATATGAGGAGGATGCAGAAAAGATGACATTCATCACGCCATGGAGAATGTACTGCTATTGAGTCATGCCATTTGGTTTGAAAAATGCTGGGGCAACCTACATGAGGGCAATAACGACCATATTCCATGACATGATACACAGGGAGATCGAGGTTTATGTGGATAATGTGATTTAATGTCTAGAAAGCAGTCTGACCATGTCAGAGATCTGAGAAAGTTAGGCTTCGCATGTATAATCTCAAGCTCAATCCTGCAAAATGCGCGTTCGGTGTTCCATCTTGAAAGTTGTTGGGATTCATAGTCAGACGCTGAGGTATTGAATTAGACCCATCAAAGATCAAAGCTATCCAGGAATTGCCACCCCAAAAGAATAAGACTGAGGTGATGAGTTTGTTGGGGAGATTGAATTACATCAGCAGGTTTATTGCTCAACTCACGAAAAATTGTGAGCCTATCTTCAAACTGTTAAAGCAAGATGCTGCGGTCAAGTGGACAGATGAATGTCAGAAAGCATTTGATAAGATAAAGGGGTACTTGTCAAACCCACCTGTGTTGGTCCCGCCAGAACCAAGGAGACTTTTGATTCTGTATTTGACGGTCTTGGACAATTCATTTGGATATGTGTAGGGTCAACATGATATTATTGGCAGGAAGGAGCAGGCCATATATTATCTCAGCAAGAAGTTCACATCTTACGAGGTTAAGTACACTCATCTTGAGAGGAAGTGTTGCGTCCTAACTTGGGTAGCCCAGAAGTTGAAACATTATTTGTCATCTTATACTACTTACCCCATCTCTCTCTTGGATCCATTGAAGTATATCTTCCAGAAGCCTATTCCCACGGGAAGGCTCGAAAAGTGGCAGATCGTGCTCACAGAATTTGACATTGTCTACGTGACTCGGACTGCGATGAAAGCACAAGCATTGGCCGACCATTTGGCTGAGAATCCTGTGGATGAAGAATACAAACCTTTGAAGACTTATTTCCCTGATGAAGAGGTTATGCACATTGATGAGTTGGAACAGATTGAAAAGCCAGGATGGAAACTTTTCTTTAGTGAGGCTGCTACTATGAAAGGCGTTGGGATATGAGCGGTATTTGTTTTTGAAATAGGGCATCACTACCCTGTTACGGCTCAGCTTCAGTTCTACTGTACTAACAACATGGCTGAGTACGAGGCATGTATTTTGGTATTGAGGATAGCTATGGATATGGGTGTCCAGGAAGTCTTGGTCTTGGGTGAATCGGACCTTCTGGTGCACCAGATTTAGGGAGAATGGGAAACACATGATTTAAAGCTCATACCGTATCGACAATGATTGCAGGATCTTTGTCAATGGTTCCAATCAATAGATTTCAAGTATATTCCAAGGATTCACAATGAGGTTGTCGATGCTTTGGCTACTCTAGCGTCAATGTTGCACCATCCCGATAAGGCTTATGTGTACCCTTTGCAGATTCAGATCCACGATCAGCATGCTTATTGTAATGTGGTGGAAGAAGAGTTCAATGGGGAACCTTGATTTCACGATATCAAGGAATACATCAGGATGGGGGTGTAACCAGTACAAGCCACAGGTGATCAAAAGAGAACAATTAGGCGGTTGGCAAGCGGCTTTTTCTTTAGCTGAGGGGTTTTGTACAAAAGGACTCCAGATCTTGGACTGCTGAGATGGATAGATGCTAGGCAGGCCACAACTATTATGGCTGAAGTACATTCTAGAGTCTGTGGAACGCACATGAGTGGGTACGTGCTGGCAAAGAAGATTCTCCGAGCAGGTTATTATTGGCTCACTATGGAGCGAGATTGTATCAGTTTCGTGCGTAAATGTCATTAGTGCCAAGTGCATGGAGATTTGATTCATTCTCCACCATCTGAATTACATACAATGTCTGCACCATGGCCTTTTGTTGCTTGGGGAATGGATGTCATTGGACCAATCGAGCCAGCAACATCAAATGTGCACAGGTTCATTCTGGTGGCCATAGACTATTTCACCAAGTGTGTAGAGGCTAAAATATTCAAGTCTGTAACCAAGAAGGTGGTGGTTGATTTTGTGCACTCAAATATCATTTGCTGGTTTGGGATACAAAAGGTGATCATTATAGATAATGGGGCTAACCTCAATAGTCATCTGATGAAAGAGGTATGTCAGCAGTTTAAAATTACATATCGCAATCCTACCACGTACCGTCCTAAGGCAAATGAAGAAGTTGTGGCGGCCAACAAGAATATAAAGAAGATACTTCGCAAAATGGTGGAGGGTTCTAGGCAGTGACATGAAAAGTTGTCGTTTGCATTGTTGGGTTATCGTACTACTGTCCGTACTTTAGTAAGGGCGACTCCTTATTTGTTGGTGTATGGAACCGAAGCAGTAATACCCGCAGAAGTGGAAATCCAATCCCTTCGAATTGTCACGAAGGCTGAGATCGATGATGATGAGTGGGTTAAAACCTGCTTGGAACAATTGAGTTTGATCGACAAAAAAAGATTGGCAGCAGTGTGTCATGGCCAATTGTATCAACAAAGAATGGCAAGAGCATATAATAAGAAGGTGCGTCCACGGAAGTTTGAAGTAGGTCAGCAAGTGTTAAGACGTATCCTTCCACATCAGGCTGAGGCCAAAGGCAAGTTTGCTCCAAACTGGCAGGGGCCATTCATCGTAACTAGAGTGTTGTTAAATGGTGCTTTGTATTTAACAGATATAGAAGGCAAGTGTATAGAAATGACCATCAATTCGGATGCGGTCAAGAGATACTATGTATGATTTTCTTTGGTTAATTTATATTTGTTTGTACATGGTATATTTTTGAGGATTTGGAATGACGAAGGCATTTTGTTCTGCTATCTAAACACTTTATCCTTTGTTACCCCCTTTGAGCCTTATTTATTTTCTTTCATACCTCTCTTTTGGAATCAGTAGCAAATATCATAAACACAAGCATGAAACATAAGTAAAGAAAAAAAGAGAAAAGAAAAATAAAAAGAGAGAGGAAAAAAAATGAAAAAAAAAAAGAAAAGAAAAAAAACAACAAAACAACAAAAGAGAAAGGGAAGAAAGAAAAAGAAAAGAAGAGAAAGAGGAAGAAAAGAAAAATCACAACAACAGAGTAATTCCTATGTCATGAACTACGTTCAACCTGATTCCTTTTACGGATACGTAGGTAGCCTCAAGGTTCGGTCGCATCAAAACAAAAATCCAAAGGTCCCCAAGCAAAGAAACTAGGGCATAAGTTGTGTTGGTTGTGAGAAACCTGATTCCGAAAGTTGTAATTTCAACCCATTCGAAGTGTTTTGAACCTTTTATATCATTTCTTTCTAACCCTGTCCAAAAACCTATGTTACGGTCCAAAGAAAGACCTTCTGATCAGTCTTCGAGAAATGCCAAGTTGAGCAGGTAGAGGCGAATCATATCAGGGGCAACACTCTGGTCCAAACAAGAAAAAATAATGAAAATGAGAGAGTCTTATTGGTGAAAACCCTCACGGGCACCGTAAGGCGATGGGAGATGAGAGAAATAAAAAATGAGAGTGTCTTATTGGTGAAAACCCTCACGGGTACTGTAAGGTGACGAGAGTTTAGAGAAATAAAAATGAGAGAGTCTTATTAGTGAAAACCTTCACAGACACCTTGAGGCAAAAATGAGTTGAGAGATGATCAAATGTGAGAGATCTGTTGGTGAAAACCTTTCAGGGCACCGCAGGATGAATGAGGTCAAGGTTTGGGTGAAGAAATCAGGTTATGGAAATTCTGGAGCAACAAAGTATGGCAACTAAAAGTTGATTAGTTGGATATATTGGGCCAATTAATCCGAAATGCATGTCATGATCATTGGTACTAGTTGTTCCACCCAGATTAATTTCTTTTCTTTCTCCCCTTTAGCAGTCATCCAGCTTTGGATTCTTCTTTTCCTTAACTTTCAAAGTCATTGCATTTCATTTTCTTTTGGGTTGTATTTCTCTAAGATGTTTCAATGTTGATTTTGTGTGAGCAAGAAAGAAAGGGTTTCAAAGTCACTACCAACTTCCAAAATTTCAAAGCACAGCTTGGTTAAAACATACCAAAGATAGCATGATGTAAAGTGGGACATAAAGAGTCACCGAAAGTTTCATCAATGGAATGACTTGGTAATTTTGTGGGAGATGCAAAGGTTCAGAAAAGAGGTCAGAGATGTAAAACAACAGTTTGGGGCAGAACACTCGGGTCATCAAAGGTCATGGGATTTGAAAGTCAGTCAGAAAGGCAAGCGGTTCAGGGTCAGTTCGGGGAAATCAGTCAAAACAAAACACGGTAGCGGAGAGACCTGCAGCAAAGAATTCCATCAACTAACCACTACATTTTAAAATGACAAAATTTTCTTTGATCAAAACTGGGGCAGAAGTTTTCTCTATTTTGTCTATTTTGTGGAAATTAGGCGCCCGCCTGGAGAACAAGGGAATACATTTCAAGTTCAGCAATCAGGAGCCCACCTGGAGAACAAGGGAATACATTTTAAGTTCAGCAATTAGGCGCCCACCTGGAGAATAATGGAGTATAGTTCAAGTTTCAATTTTCAAGTTCTTACTGATATTTTGTAACATGCCAAACTGGAGAAGAAGTTTTCTTTGTTTTTGTCTATTTTGTGAAAATCAGGCGCCCACCTGGAGAAAAAGGGTATACATTTCAAGTTCAGCAATCAGGCGCCCACCTGGAGAACAAGGGAATATATTTCAAGTTCAACAATCAGGAGCTCACATGGAGAACAAGGGAATACATTTCAAGTTTCAGCAATCAGGAGCCCACCTGGAGAACAAGGGAATACATTTCAAGTTTCAACAATTAGGAGCCTACCTGGAGAACAAGGGAATACATTTCAAGTTTCAGCAATCAGGAGCCCACCTGGAGAACAAAGGAATACATTTCAAGTTCAGCAATCAAGAGCTCACCTGGAGAACAAGGGAATGCATTTAAAATTCAGCAATCAGGCGCCCACCTAGAGAACAAGGGAGTACAATTCAAGTTTTAGCTTTCAAGTTCTTATTGATATTTGGTAATATGATTCGAGTTAACACTTACATATAAGCCCAGATACCAAACTAGGGCAGAAGTTTTCTTTGTTTTGTCTATTTTTGTTGAAATCAGGAGCCCACCTGGAGAACAAGGGAATACATTCAAGTTTCAGCAATCAGGAGCCCACCTGGAGAACAAGGGAATACATTCAAGTTTCAGCAATCAGGAACCCACCTGGAGAACAAGGGAATACATTTCAAGTTCAGCAATCAGGAGCCCACCTGGAGAACAAGGGAATACATTTCATGTTCAGCAATCAGGCGCCCACCTGGAGAGCAAGGGAAAACATCTCAGGATACAATTTGACTTCAGCAGTCAAGTGTCCACCTGAAGAAAAAGGAAAATGTCAAAGATTACAATTCAAGGCGGAAACTAAGGGATTTCACTAGGAGAATACAAGTCAACAAGGCAACAAGAAACATAAGAGCAAATTTGAAGATATAGATGGGATTTTTGTAATGCATAGATCATAGCCTAGTCTAGCTTCTTTTTATTTCAACATGGTGTAATAAAGGAGTTCAGTAAGCAGTAGCAGCAGCAATAGCAATAGTGAAATCATAGCTTCATGGTAGTCCCAACTACCAAACATTCCAGAACTACACTAACCTGATTCCTTTATAGCCAAGGATATGTAGGCAACCTCTGAAGTAAGGTTCGGTCAGACATTTTTTTAAAAAATGCTTCTCATGGAGTGCCAAGTAGGCAAAAATCCCTCATCGTTGCTCATTTTATCTTTGCCTAAAAACCCTTCGTGTCTCCGAGCAAAGAGGAGCAGCTGTGAGCACGTGATTTTTGCCTCGCATGATTTTCTCCTACAGAATTCCCAAAATTAGGATTTTTCTTTTAATTATTTGATTTTTAGGAATTAATTGCATGATTTTGTGTTTATTTGCATTTTTGTATTCATATTTAATTTATATAATTCATAAAAAATACAAAAATAGTGCATTCATTTAGGACCCAATTTTATATTTTTTAGGATAATTAGTTATTTAATATTACAAAAATGAAGGAAAATCACAAAAAATAGTTCACTTTGCATTTTTAATTTTTACTTTTCGAATTTGTCATAGTTTTCTTTGAAATTAGGACATAATTAATTTTTGAGGAAACAATTAGTTTAGTTTTTGAATAAAATCAGGTTTTTCTATTTTAATTTGTATTTAATAAAAATCTAAAAATCAAAAAGAAAAAGAAAAAAAAAAGAAAATGAAAAGAAACAAAAGGTCTTAATAAGAGACCCAATTTTTGGGCCAAATCCACCCCAAATGCCCGTCCAAATCACCCCTTACCCGGCCTAAAACAACCCTGACCCGGTCCAGTCTCCCCCTTAATCAAAATGACCCCGTTTCACTTAGGATGGATCTGAGCCGTCGAGGTTAATTAATCTAATGGCTTAGAAGCTAGGGTCGTTTGATAAACCAGTGTTCGAATGGCACCCCCTACCCCTCACTCGTCTCTCCCAATTCACCCTTCAGAGACCAAGCCATAAACCCTAGCAGCCGCCCTTGAACGCCACTGCCTAAGGGTGGCGGCGCCGCCTCCAAACGCCACAAAAAATACACCCCAAGACCTCCTTCATCTCCTATTCCCAAATACCTAACCCATGTCCTTCTAACCCCAATGGTTTGTCTCGAATCTTAAATCGAAAACTAGACCAAAAATCAAACCTTTAGTCCCCTCTTCCCTAATCTCAAACTCTTGACTCCCGAATCACCTTCAAGCTCTTCGAATATTGAATCTGGGTTTGGCTCCTAATGTTGAAAATCGTTTTGTTAAGCCTGTTCACATGCATGACCTTGGGGTCCATTTTCTCTTCGAGCTTTGAAGTCCGAACTTGGTGAAACCAATATTGTTCTTTATTCTTGACAAAGAACGAAGGATCAACATTAGTTTGGTCATGTCCCTGGTCTCCACTGGTTTTTCAGTTCATGTCAGCAAGTTTCCTTCACCTTTTCTATTTATTCTCATTGTCTTGTCATCTGGTCCTATTCTTTTTCTTCTAGCCCTCTCCAATCAGTTTTCTTCTGAGACTTAAGAGAAATTGTAGGGGTAATTAAGGGTGGTTTGGGTAAAACACTTAGGGGAATCTTGCCATAACAACCTAAGAAGCTTCTCAGAAGCTGCATAATATACTTACTTGGTTAGCAAGTCAAAAAATGAAGGACTGAGTAGAAAAAAGGAAAATTTGAAAAGGACTAAAATGAAATAACTAGACCCTTATGACTTCCCTAGTAACTTGCCTATAAAGGCATTGTTACTTGAGGTTGAAGGGAGATTTTTTGGAGAGCTAGAATTCCAGAAAATACAAAGACTGCCAAAATTGCTACTGTTTCATTGATTTCTTTATTGATTTCTAAAATTTTCCAGTTCTGAAATACTTTCTGGTTCATTTGAGATTGAATATGAATTGATTTGGGATTTAAAACTGCTACGAAGTTGGGTCCTGGGGTCTGCTTTGTACCACTTGGTCTGAGTTGATTTTCTGCTGATTTTTCTTGGATCTGGGAGCTGTGTTATTAGTTGTTAGCTACTGATCCTGCTTTTCTTTGGATTCTGTCTTATTTCTAGGTACACGCTTAGAGGCTTTGTTGTTTTTGAAGTTGGATTTGAAGGTTGAAAATGAAAGCAATAGTTTGAAATGTAGCATCAATTTGCCTTTGACTTTTCTTTATTACTTTTGGAGTATTATGTTTCTTTTATCAGTTTGTTGTTATGGATTAATCGATTCAGTTCTGTTTTGATTCAGTAACTTTGTTGTTTTATTTGATTGGGAAATGTCATGAAGTTTGAGAGAAAGTAGCTTGTTCGATATCAAAAGCTTAACCTTTGCACTCATTTGTGATTTTATATAGTGTATATTGTAATGCTTTTGCGTTGAATGGGGTATGGCTGTATGGTATTCATTAGCCTAGCTATAAGCCATACGCTTATCAACTCATTTATTCATGTTGTTAGTCAAATGAATCTGGTTTCATTTATATTCCCCTTTAATGTGTGTTCTGGATTTACTGGGGTATAGTTATAATATAAGCTCATGATTTTTAGGAAGTTGCAACTTAATTTCCCATTCCCTTTGTTCATGGTGATGATAGTTAAATCTTAAAGGGTGTAAAATGGAGCGTGAGTTTGGAGTAGACTTGAGAACTTGCTGATATGTAGTTTAATTCCTTATTCTTGCTTGCTTTTGTTTTCTGGAAAAAGTTTAAATCTTTTGGTCCACTAAAGGTGCCAATCCAGATTAAATTACATATGGGTTGTGAGTGTTGGTTTTTGGTGATTAATTAATGAAACAATTTGTGAAAAGGTTGTGGCTGCGTTTGGGTTCAAAATTAGCCGTTAGTTTGTTTCTATTTAAGGAGATTCAATCCTTCTCATGTGATCTCGACCTGAGACTTTTTTTGGGCCAACGACCCATATATAATTGTTACATGCAGAGTTTACTTTCTAATGAGGCTTGATGAGGTTTGTCCCTTTAAATGTCAATCATATTTGGTCTGCGTTCCTTGCCAAGTTGAATGTCTCATTGAAATAAAAAGAAGAAGAATAAATAGGAATTCTCTTAGCTTGGATAAGTAATCAATTAGGTCCATTAATTAGATTGGGGGCGAGATATACTGGATAAGACATAGTTTATGGCCCTCCGAGTTTTTAGTTTGAATGCCCTTTAAAATGGAATTAAGGTGCACCGTGCCAAATAAAATCTAAAAAGTGTGGCCCTTATTTAATTATTTCTTTTAAAAAAATCCTTAGAATTCGAGGCATGCCATTTAACAAATTTCCATGGCCCTTGCAAAGATAAAAACGCGTAGTTGCTTTAGGCACGTTCTTTTAATAATTTACCTACTTAAATTCGGGTGTGCATTTATGTGACCCAAATCCAAAATCTCAACAATGTTAAAATATGTCGACGACCGCGGGTGCATTTATGTGATATGGTTCAAGACGTGTTTTAATAACGTTGCAATCTTCCTAAAAATGAATAAAAGCAGTTAGAGTTAAAAATGCACATAGGTTTAAAACTTGTACTAAAATCAGATAATTGAGCCAATTTTAACAGTTGAGCGACCGTGCTAGAACCACGGAACTCGGGAATGCCTAACACTTTCTCCTGGGTTAACAGAATTCCTTACCCGGATTTCTGGTTCGTGGACTGTAATACAGAGTCAATCTTTTCCTCGATTCGGGATTTGAACCAGTGACTTGGGACACCATAAATCTCCCAAGTGGCGACTCTAAATCTTTAATTGTAATAATCCCGTTTCGATTGTCCTTTAATTGGAAAAACTCCTTTATACCCTTCCGTGGAGTAGGAAAAAGGAGGCGTGACACCACTAATAGGGTAAACATTTCATCATACGGAAACCTTTTACTTAGCTCATTTCCAGAGAACCATTACAACATGCGATTGAATTCCCATAACCGCAGAAAATATGATCCTCTAGTAGTGGTATAAACCACCATAACTCTTCCGGGATCCATCTACACATAACAAACCATAATACTCAAATGCCTCCAAATAAAATCAATTATGGCGGTCGTCAAGCCTCGTACGCGCCGCCAAAAATCACATGTATAACTTAACACACTAAGAGAACTGATCATTGCCACCATCATGCCAATTCAATCATTGTTAACTAGTTCTATTTCTTCTAATTTACTATGAACTTGCCTTATGAGTAATAATAGACACATTCAAAACATAATTAACTCACATCTGCACTCATCCCAAGTGACCTTATTTCACGAGACCACACTATCTCAAACCCCACGAACAATCCCATTCCCTCCTTGTGGTGCATATTTGCATCTTCAACTAGAACGCCCATTCTAATAATTCCTCCATGAATCTGAAGTTATTTTTATCCCATTCCCCCAATGCTACACCGCAGACTGAATGTAACAACCCGGCTGGTCGTTTTAAGAATTTACACTTCGATCCCCTATTAACTACTTTCCCTATGTTTTGTTTCTGCTATTTTGATTCATCGGGATGTTTGGTTTTGAGTTTCGGAGTGTTTTGGTACACTTAGTCCCTAAATGAGAGCTTAAGTGTTGGAAATTTAACAATGTGAAGGCGGCGTCGGAACGAAATTCTGATGGTTCCGTTAGCTCCGTTTGGTGATTTCGGGCTTAGGGACGTGTTCGGATTGTTGATACCCAATTTTTTCCTATATTTTTTTCATTATGCAAAATATCTTCAAAATAGCATATATATACATATATAAGCATGCACAAGGATTTTATTATTTTTCATAATTTTAAAGGTTTTTAAATTGATTTATTTTCCTTTTTATCCTAAAAATCCTCAATAATTATTTCCAAAATTATTGTTTTGATAGTTCATCTATTGTATTTCTATATAGTTTTGCCAAAATATGGCTAAAGTAATTTTACACATTTTTTTACAATTCTATTTAGTATTTTTTAAGCTAAATTGCACATAATTGTAATATTAGCCCTTTCTAATGTTTAAATAGGTTTTATATTTATAAAATTGGATACTATATTTTTATATTGTTAATTATGTATTATAAATCATTTTAGCCTTTGAAATTAACTTTCAGAAACTATTTACTATTTTTTATAAATTAAAAGGGAAAAAGTGGTTATTTAACTTGTAGCCAAAATTGGCTTTAAAATCTAGGCCAAATCAAATCCCCAATTCCCCAGCCCAATTCTAATTCAAATTCGACCCTAACCCAATTTTAACCTAAGCCCAAACCGGATCCCCACCTACCCATTTGATCATGATCGTTGATCGTTCAGATCAACGGTCCCCATTTACCCTTACCATTTTAAACCCAAATGACCCCCTAACCTAATTCATTTCCTACCAACCCGCCGCCGTTGAATCCCCTTTCCTATCCAATTCTTTCATTAACGTAAGGCTAACCCTAGCAACCAGCACCAAAACTAACCCTAATCCCCTTCGATCCTCACTCAAATCATGGACTCCCACGGCTGTTTGAGATGTGTACTTGTCTCCTACACCTCCTGGTGGCTTGCTTTTGTGATTTCGTGGAAAGATCTCAAAGAGATGTAGTCCACACCTTGCTCAACTTATATCCATGGTCTTTTTCCGACCATCCTTGGTCGTTCGAGTTAGGTCCATGGCTTTTTCGGCTAAAACTGGTAACTATCTAATATTTTCTCACTTTTTCTGGGTTCTCCGAAACTCTAACTTTAAAGATTTTTCGATTTTCTTGTAGATCTGTCTTAGATCTGTGTATGTTATGAACCTTGTGGTGTTTTTCTCAAAGGTTTTTTTGATTTTTCAAAGTGACTCTCCGTCTTCGAGATTAGAGTTTCTTAAACTCTTTTAAAAGACTTCTCCTCTGATATTCAGTATTATCTTATGATTTTACTATGTTTAAACGATATGTTTATGTTTTTCCACCTGAATCATCATGTTGAAAACCCTAAGTATTTTTGGTTTTATCCGAGGTTTTCGAACTGTCTTTGTTTATTTTGTATGTGTCTTGTTCCGATTGAGTTCTCTATGGTTAGTTCCTTTTCTTTGTTTATCTTAACTGATTCTGAGTTCTCACCGCTTTTAACTCAACTCTGTCAAAAGGCTAATTTCTTAAAACTTTCCTCACTTTTTACTGTGAGCTTTTGAAGACTTCCTTTACTTATTTCGGTGTGTTGGTCTGATCTCCTTTACCTGTTGCTATGTGATAGACTGTTTCCTTCATTTTTGGTTCTATGTGACTACTTGACTTTGTTGACTACCATGCTTCGAGTAGGTAATTTACTGCTGAGTCCTAGCCTATTCCTGTTACTGTTGTATGTTTGTGTTCATCTAGTTACTTCTTTTGTCAATATGGTTGGCCTTGCATGTCTGATACTCTTGTTGTTTCTTCCCTATTTATATGTCGAAGTGCAAAATCATGATTCTTTCTTGATTGATCTTGACTTCCTCAAGTTACGACTGATTGCAAGGGTTTTCTTATAAACCCTTAATTTTTACTCATTTGTTTAAATTGATTGATTCCCTTCCTTTATTTGATGTGATGTTTCACCCCTGCTGAATCCTTTCTCCAATTAAGTATATTCTGTACCTAGACTCAATTGTATACTCTATATTCGTACTATCCTTTATGTGGTCAGAAATCAATCTTCCTCAAATTGATTTTCTTTCCTTAATTATCTCTGGGCAGTAATTCCATGATTAAAGGGAATACTTGTATTAATTGATTCTGATTGTGATTACTTCCATATTTGTGTTAAACCTTAACTTATTACCTTATTTTTCTACTCGTTTTAAAATATATAAATACCTTAATGCTTTCATTAGCATGACACGAACAACTGAGTTCAAAAACACATACTTACAAATTCAAACTCTCTTTCTTTCTCTACTATTTGTGCTACTGCCTTGTCTAACCGGCTGAAAGCCAAGGCTAGACTTTGGAACTCTGATTGCTTTACTTTTTCTGCAATTTGCTCCTTCAACTGGTATGTTCTTAGTTTAAATCCTGAAACTCAACTCTATGTGTTCCCTTGTTTATCCTTGTCTCTTTCTACATTAACTTAATGGCTCATGCTGTTGAGTTGTACTGTTTGTTTATTGCTTTACTCAGCATGCTTAAAATTCTGCCCTCTTTTGTTAAAATGTGATTATTATATTTACTTGTTCATGTTTATGTCCTTCAACTAGCATGTCTATAATGTACCTAATTCATGACTAATTGTGTGTTTCTGATTTGGGTCCTCTATGTCCCCAACCCCTACTCCCATGTTTGTAACTGCTGAAGCATGTGATTCTCTCTGAACTTGTTCTGCGTGTGTGTTGTTGTTGCTCCTACCCCTTTTCCCTTTCAAAAACTGTTTTATTAGGTAATTCTTCTGCTGTTTTACAAACTCAGTTCAAACATGTTGTTTCTAAAACTATTTTCAAACTCAACTCCTTTGAGTCTATGTCCAGCACTCTCACATGCACTCTTAGATCATTAAGTTATGCCCCTCTTGTGTAAGCCTTGCTTTGGGACCCTTAGGCTCCCTCTAAACCTGGACACGTAAGAGTTGGCCCTTCCACACTGCACCTACTCTTGATTATGCAATCTGGGTGTGAGCACTGCCCGGGATCCCTTGAGGTACTTAGGGAACTCTGACACACCCAGATATAAGCAAGGCTTTGGAATTTTTTTTGCTTTCGAGGTGGTTTATTACATAACTTAGAGAGGAATCAAGATCAGGCTTCTTATGGTTGTAACTTCTTATTTTTGTATTTTTTTCTTATGTAATTCAATCACATGGTCTGTGATAATTTGCAAACAAATATTGGGTGGTTAGTGTAAAAGGGACGAGTAAATATGCATGCTATAGTTAAAGGGTAGAAAACATGTTATTAGGTTTATATTCCAAGTTGTGCAATAGAAATAATGTTTAGGATTCAAACAATATATTAGAAATCATGTTCTTAGGATTCATGTTTCTTGCTTCAGCATCCCATTCATTAATTCATACTTCATGCCAATCACTTAGAAATCCTGTATCTAGGACGAATAAATAAAAATTGTTGCTTGTGAAGTCGTTTCTTAATAATTATGAAACTCTTTCGTATATTTAGAAATCATGCCTTAGGAACTTCGCCATCTGCATGCGCATATTAGCTATCATGTTCTAGGATCATGTGCATTTTGTTTAAAATGCCTAGTTAATTACTGATTCACGAAAAAGGCAGTAAGGTAATAGTTTTCACATTGCGAAGTTTCTGAATAATTTTGTAACAATCTCTACAACTAGAAAAACATGTTTAAGGTAATAATAAGCTCTAAACAGTCTCTTAATACTTTGGAACAATTGTTGCATCTCGCTTTGTGACTAGGTAAGCCTTAGGTAATAACTTAAATAAAACTGCAACTGCCTTGTTTAATTGTCAACTGTTACAACCAGCAAGTAGGCCTGATTCAGACTTCTTGTTTGAGTCATGTAATATATCTGGTTCTGCTGCAACAATTTAAAAACCCTTCTTTAGGATTCTAAATTCAGACCTTAACTATATATAAGTCATGCTATCTACATGCACTGTTTGTGGAGGTATAACTGAGCCTTCTACTTGCTTTTATGTTTCCCCCCTAATTGCAGTCTTATATGTTTTGTATGTCGCCTTAGTATTTTGCCTTTAAATCTGAGTGTCTGCCTAGAACCTCTTTCTTATAGGAATAGGAGTCTTAAATTCCTCCGGGACTGATAGGAATAGGATAGGTAATAACATGCGATAGTGGTCGAGAACAACCCTCGCTTTAATTACCTTCACGGGGTAGGAAGGGTAGATATGGATATGATGACCGGTGCGCTAATACCACGTGTATCCCCTCTTTTGAGGAGTGTCATACCAGGTATTGCATTGATGTGATCTATATTACAAACAAACCTAGGACCCCCCATACACTCATAAGCATGCTTAGATTATAACTCTTTTCCAAAACCTTACTTTTATTAATCCCTTTTTAAATGCTTGATTATTTAAACTTAAATCCCCTATTATCTGAGCCCTACTTGTCTATTTGCTAATTGCACAAATTTACAAAAACTATCTGGCCGGGCTTGTATCTAATTCAATTCCATAATTAAGCATGTTGTATTCTGCTTTCTCTGCTCTGAATTAATGTATTATGTGTCCTAAACCCCTACCCCAATGTGTTGATACTGATGGTTTGTTTGAGGCATGACAGTATTAAGTATTGTTGTCTATGACTCAAACGTGATTCCCCTGGGATCATAACCTCTATGTTACCATTATGTGATTGTGTATTCTGGTTGACTTGTAGGCATGCCAACATCTTATATTGTTGTGCATGCCCAAAGCTGACCCTTGCCTAAGTACATAGGCTCTTGCAATAAATTCCCAACCCCTGAACCCCTTTTGTGTGAAGTTATCAACTCTATAACTGTTTCCCAGCACCTCTTTCCTTCCTTAGTTCGTAAAGCTTTGTTTCTGCACTTCCACTCTCTCTTAGACTTAAGTTTTTCCCCCTTTTGTGAGCCTTTCCTTAGGACCCATGAGCTCCCTCTAAACTTGGACACATGAGGGTTGGCACTTCCACACTTCACTTGTCCCTATTCTGGTTATGAAACTTGGGTGTGAGCACTGCCCAGGGTCCTATTGAGGCCCTTAGGGAACTCTGACACACTCAAGTCTGAGAAAGGCCTTGGATCAGTGGTCTTTGAGTTGGTTTATCTCGTAACCCAGAGAGGAAGTCAAGAATCAGGCCTCCTCGAGTTGTGTAAGCACGTGATTTTTGCTTCACGAACAATCACTCCAAAAGAAAAAAAAGCAAGCAAAAATAGTGACAAATGGTCGCGCTTTACAAATTTTCGACTTTGCATAACATGTGCTGTTGGTCATTTGCGGTTCTGTCCATGTTCTTTTTATTATTATTATTATTTAATGTTATCGAACAAAATACAAAACATGTGTGTCATGGTAGTTAAACCGTAATTCGGTCGTTAAAAGAAAATTCAAAAATATATGTGCATCGTCCGTTCTAGGTTGTGATTTAACTTGCTTAAACATTTTAATTTGGCGTGATATTGGTGTTGAAGTGTTACATTGTTGTTTGTTTTAATTTAATTTGTTTTATTATTTATTTGTTATTTTTCATTTTTTGTTTTAAAATCAGAAAACAAAGAAAAGTGATAAAAATTGATTTGGGCCCAAGAAATGAAACAAAATAGGCCCAAAACCACGTCCAAGGACCCGGTCCAAACCAGGCCTGCCCAGGCACCTCCCAAAACGACGCTGCATCATGCGTCTGATCTGAGCCGTTCAACCACACTAATCCAACGGTCCACCTCAGCACCCGTAACCCGACCTGTTTAGCCGGTCCAACCCAATCCATCACTTAAACCCAAACGACCCCGTTGTAATGCCAAACGACCTCGTCTCACCCCTCACCATCAGATCCCAACCGTTGAGATCAGATGATCTAACGGCCTGGATCCAATCCTCTACGCCATATATAAACCTTCCCTCACACCCCACGCCCCCTATCCGAACCCCCCCCCCTCACTCATCTCCTTCCCCAAGCCTTGAACCCCCAAACCCTAGCAGCCGCCCTGATATCTCTTTCACCAGAACCCGGCGGCATGAACGTCGGTGACCTCCTCCTGAACACCCTAGGACCACCTCACTGTCCTGAACATGGATCTGTTACTCCCTAGCCTCGAATCACCTCCCATCGTCTCGAATCTGGATTTGAAGATTCGAGACAAAACTCGATCTATACCAAACCTCACCATCTTCGTACCAGACACTCCCATGACCTCCCTCGTGACAAACCAAGCTTGGTTTGGTCCGAATCTACCCACAACTCCGAAAAAACCAGATCTGAAGATCCAAAACCTAGAACACTAATAGCCTTGGAATCCGGCCGGTCTTAACAGGGTTTTGAGGTCTAATAGACCTTAATCCGAGAACACCCTGATTAAAGTTTGTTCGGCCTCAAATGGTCAAAGCTAAGTCGGATTTGGGTCAGTTTGGTTTAAACTTTTTCAGTAAGTTTTCTCTTTTCTTTGTTTTGGTTTTGTTGGAGTTGTTAGCATGCCTTGTTGTGACTGTTTGTTATTGTCTGATAGTTTTCTTAATTTCTTCCAGCTCTGCCAAAGACCTTTTTATTTGGTCGATTGTTTTCTGTGTATGATTTGAACGTATCCTGTGGTAAACATGTCCGATTAGGATAGTCGTCGCATAAATAATTTATATAGGTTCCCAGTGATTGACCAAAGTTGTCCGAAGCCCTTTAGGTCCCTATATGTATTTGTTTATATGAACGACTGATTGTTACCTGTTATAATTAGTATAGTCGACTTGATAAATGTCGTCGATTAACCTCCTACGACTGAATGTTCAAATATTCTAATTCGTACAACTTCACGTAAGTGAATGAACCTGTTGATCGTTAATTGGATGCTTGACATTAGATGTGACTACTAGCTTATAACTGCATTGTAAACAAATTAAAAGAATCAGGCTAGGGCAGTCTTGAATTTGAACTTTCAGAAGTTCAAAATACCCTGATGCTACAATGGGTTTAGGGTAGTAATAATCAGAGTTTAACAGGGGTAGTCTAGGGTTTGAAAAGAACAGAAAAGCTTAGTTTAAATGAGCTGACAAGTAGGGTACTAATTTTGGATTAAACTAATGCCAATGGGGAACAAGACACTAGAGTATGGGGTTTAAAATGAATACTTAAATGAACCCATAACTCTTGAACAAAGGGAATAAGCCAGGCGTGGGGAACAAAATGGCTGGCATCAAAAGATGCTTAGGCATGGGATTTTATAGGGATGGGCAGTCTGCAATTGGGAGGATCCAGGCAGCTTGACTGCACTGGTTGTTTGGCTTATAAATAGGCTATTTCAGAACTTAGAAGGGGCTGGAAATTTTAGTCTTGAGGAGAGGTCTTGTGAGTTGAAGAAAACTGGAAAAAAACAGAAGGAAATTTCCAGAAATACTGTAATTGAACACTGTCCAAAAACTGCACAAAGAAACCAAGTTGGTTATCCTAACTGGGATTGTTATTTGTTCCATTAAGAGAAGTCTGTGTTCATCTGCTGTGATTGTTACTACACTGAGCTTTCTGTGTACTGTTGGTTTGAGTTTTTGACTATCGGAACTGTAGTGGTTATTTGTTGAGCTTTTGGGGTTATTGGGATCACTGGATTGCTGTTACATTAAACATTCTGGGCTGTTGTTTCCTGCTCTGTTTTTCTGGGATTGTCTATCCATTGCTCGATTACTTGTTGAGATTCTCCATTGTGGCTGTTTTGGTTGTTGCTGTGTTGTGTTGTTTACCTGCTGCTGTGCTTACTGTGTACCACTCAGCTGATCATCTTTTTTTCTTCTTTTGCTCCTCTATACCAGGTACACAAATATACTACCACTGTAACTTGAAAGGTTTGAGCATGAATGTAAAAGAGAAGATCTGCAGATGCTTATATATGCATAGACTATTATGTTAGGCCTCATATAATGTATAATAGTTTACATTCTTGTTTTGGATACTGGAGATAGTCCTCATGCCTAATAAATGTCAATGTATGGTAGTTGAATGTTAGACTGTGTATATAGGTTGGTGATAAAAGTATGCCCAATGCATTAGGTTGTATCTTAGATTTAGCTTACTGGTGTAGTGTAATTCTGTAACGTATGCCAAGCATTAAAATCGAACACTACTAGTTAAGTTCTTTCCCTTCTGATAAACTGTTTCATATAACTGGTAAACCATGTTTTAAGATAAAGAACACAGAGCTTGCAATCTCAACCTCACGAAGGTCGAACCCAGGTCGAAACAGACCAAGCAGGCCCGCATCGAACAAACAATGGCCCAGGTCTGGTCCATCACGCATGGGCTGGATTTGGGCCCTTAATTTTTGCTCGGCTGACTGTGTACGTGGCCGTGCTTCTGATTTTGCACAAACACTCGGAATTCTGTTATAGATAACTTGCAAGCATGTAATTAACTAGGGCTATCTACTGTTTTCAATTAGTAGAGACAAGCGCGACAAGAAATGTAGTTGCTATAGGATATCCCTTTAAAAATAAGGATGAGACGAGCCTCGATGAACAAAATGTACAAAAGTTGCGGGGCCCTCTATTGTATGTATGTATCAAAGTATTTAGAATTCGGGACGTGCCGTTTAGCGAATTTCACGGCCCTCCCAAAATAATAACACGATAGTTTCTTTAGGTGCGTATTTAATAATCTATTTTCTTAAACTTGGGTGTGCATTTCATGCGACCCAAATCCAAATCCCAAAACGTCAAATAAAATATGTTCCGGATTGTGGGTGCATTTCATGTGACGCAGTCCAAAGACATGTTTTTTTTAGCGATGTTCACATTCCTAAAAAATAATGACAATAAAGCGGTAAAAGATAAAATTTGCACATGGTTCATAATTGTATTTAAAATCAGATAAATAAGCCGAGTATAACAGTTGAGCGACCGTGCTAGAACCACGGAACTCGAGAATGCCTAACACCTTCTCCCGGGTTAACAGAATTCCTTATCCGGATTTCTGGTACGCAGACTATAATATGGAGTCATTCTTTTCCTCGGTTCGGGATTAAAATTGGTGACTTGGGACACCCTAAAACTCCCAAGTGGCGACTCTGAAATAAATAAACCAATCCCGTTTCGATTGTCCTTTAATTGGAAAAAACTCCCTTGTGCCCGCGCGGGTATGAAAAAGGAGGTGTGACAGCTCTGGCGACTCTGCTGGGGAGAAAAAAACCAGAACTACTGGTTCTGGGATAGAAATTCGAGCTTATAATAAATTGTTATGTTCAGCTTTATCTGATTTTGTTACATGATCTGTGCTTAATGTGCTAATTGGTTGCCTTTTACTGCTTTGATATTACGTGAACTGTATATAAATTGTGTCGAAACCCATCTTCTCTCTGAGTCTTCTAAATCATGAAGAAGGGCGTACTTCGTACGGCATCTTTTCTGTATAGTTTCAAATCCCAATTTAGAACGAGGTTCGGACAAGTTGCTAAGCCGGTGAAGCTTCTATATTCCCGGTACGCTGCCCCCCTCGGCTCGAGCTGTCCGCTCGGGTAAGCCAGGTCTAGAACAAACACCTAGGTTCTGAACCTAGAATAACTCAACTTCATGTCGGATCCCTAGTAGGAACGCTTATTTGCATCATGTGCATTTTTGACTTAGGGGACTCAACACAGGGGTTGGGTCCGTCTAGGAATAGCAACCTGAAACAGAAAAGGCCATCCTGATGCATCCTACTCACTGCTTGTGCATTTATTTGCTTCAAACATGCATGGTGACCGGTTTTGAATGTTGGGAAATTTTTACAAAAAAAAATAATAAATAAAAAAAAATGACAAAACGCAGATAGAAGAGAAAATGGGTATATTTATGAGTTTGTTTTACTAAAAACAAAGGAAAAGAGAAAAGAGAAAAATAGCAAGCTGAGAATGAGGAATGAGTTTTTATTTTATTTTACTCTATTTTCAAAAAAAAAGAAATAAAAAAAATAATGAATAAATAAATAAACTAGTTAGTTTATTACCCGAACTACGTCGGTTTGATTCTCACCGGATGTGGGATACGTAGGCAACCCTCATCGGGTCCAACTCCCTTTTTCATTTTACCAATAATGATATACCATAAAGCATATATGTACATATATATACACATGTATATAAATACATATATTGTTTGTTTTTGTTTTCAAAGATTTTTTGTTTAGAGTCAAAATAAAGGTTTTTGTTTTCGCCTAAAAGGTCACCTTAATAAATGTGCAGGATGAGCACAGAGCAAAATGAACCATTCTCGGCCCTCAGTGAGGTCCCTCTACAACTCCACATGTGGTGGAATGACTTGGAAGCCGATAGCAAAGGGGTAGTAGGAAGAATATTGGGAGGTTTTGTAAATTTGTTGGGAGTTAGGCCGAGGACAGATATTCTTGAAGCTCTAATACCATTTTGGGACCCAACCCGCAATGTATTCCGTTTTGTTGACTTTGAACTTTCACCGACACTTGAGGAAGTCGCCGGATATGCGGGATTGAATGAGAGGTTAAGAGGGCAATATTTGCTTTCGCCAAGGCCAGTGTCTCCACATGCGTTTCTGGATCTACTAAGCATCAGTCGGAAGATACAACATGACGATTTATCGAGAGGATGTTGTGATCTCCATTTCTTGTATCAGCGGTACGGAGCCCCGCAGGGTTTCGAGGAATCGAACCTTGGGCTAACTCACGGCGGGAACAGAAACAAATGGGAAGCAAGACGTACTTTGGATTTTATCACAGCGTTCTTGTGAGTCATGGTCTGTCCAAGGAAGGATAAAAAGATAGAGATAGGTCTGGTAGGGATGGCCGACGTTACAATCAAAAGAACCAATAGTACTGTGGTTCCTTTGATTTTGTCCGAAATCTACCAGGCTCTGACTATATGCCGAGAAGGAGGCAAGTTCTTCCAAGGTTGCAACCTGTTACTTCAGCTATGGATGCAGGAACATCTCCATCACCGAGTAGTATACATGAACCATGGGTTGACCAAGAGGAATTGTATCAGCGGATTCAAGAAGCGCAT
This sequence comes from Nicotiana tabacum, assembly GCF_000715075.1. NCBI lineage: Eukaryota > Viridiplantae > Streptophyta > Magnoliopsida > Solanales > Solanaceae > Nicotiana > Nicotiana tabacum. The sequence goes on along the minus strand of NC_134084.1, from coordinate 5,885,362 downwards.
GACAGGCGCCAGATTTCCTGAAGGTGTCGAAGCATGGTTTACATGGTTAAGGTCAACAACAGCTGACCAAATTGAATGGGCATTCAGTTGGTTGACTGATACTGAGGTGATCTACATGTCGGCTGAAAAATGTCATGTTCTCTTAATGGGGCTTCGCAGCATCCAGCCATATGCCCCTCATCGGGTATTACGACAACTGGGCAGGTTTCAAGTAGTCCCTACTGATGAAGATCTGAGCAAGCATGCCTTGGAATTAAGCCCAGGAGTCATATTCCCCGAGGGGAAGATTAGAAAACTGTGGCATGAATGTAGATTCTTGGAGCCCAAGACCATGGTGCGAGAACTAGCTAAAGGTGAGGTAGACCCAAAGTACGATGCTTGGTTCGAAAGAAGGTTTCAGCTTCGACAAAGACCTGCTAAAAGGGCCCATGTCCAACACTTCACAGATGATTCACAAGAGCAATGGGGATGGTTAAAAAGGGAGGAAGGTTACCGGGTTGAAATCGGGAAGCTAAAGCAACAAGTCGAAAGGCTTGTATTTGAGAACAATGTGCAAGTCGCCTCGGAGCAGGCTGAAAGAAACAAGCTAGCCCAAGAAAACCAAACCTTGAAGGCCCGCCTTCGCCAAGCCAGTAAGAGTAACGTTGACCGACAGAAGCGTCGCTTTGACGAAAGATTGATAGCAAGTTTGAGAAATCAGGTCATCCAAAGCCAAGAAGAATTAGAACAATCAAAAGCTTGCATAGCAAGGATGAAGGTCAGATGGGCAAAGTACACAATGGCTCGGAAGCAGCGTTTGCAACAGGTCATAAGGGATTATGAAATGAGCGTCGGGATATTAAGGGAGACGAACTCCACTCTACATGATCGGATCATCAAACAAGCACGATACGCCCAGGCCGACAGAAGACAGTGCTACGATGCAATGGCCTGCATGGAAAGACAAATGGAGTTGTTCTAGGATCGACTTGCCGACAATGCTCAGGCACTGGGGTTAAAGAACCGACAAATCAGGCAGTTGTTCAGTGAAAGGGATAACATTCGAGTAAGGATTGACGAAATCGGGTATTACATCTACATGAAATGCCTGGCATGTGAGCGAACACCTCGGAAGACCCTCCTTATTTCCATCATGGGCTGCGTCCACCGGATTATGAACGAGTTGAAGAGCCTGCAAAGAGACCTTACACGTAGAGCCGCGGAAAGGCCGAATGATGCCTCGCGGGCCCTTAAGTTGGAGAATTAGTTTTTGGTAAAGTCCTGTTTATTTGGCTTTTGTTGTTTTCCCATATGTTGTTTTCTTTTCTTCAAACCAAGTTTAAAACTGTGGAGTCTGTACTGTTGCTATTTTTATTTGAAGTAATGTGTAATAGCAAATTTTGATAATGAAATTAAGTGATTCCAGAAGAATTTCTATGTGTCTTTACTTTGAGGCAGAACTACGCTTGGTCTGATTCGCGCGGGGACGTGATACATAGGCAATCCCCATAAGATTCGACCGCTTTTAATAAAGAAAGAAAAGAAAATACAAAAATAAATAAAAAGGGGGCAAATGAGCAAGCCGGGATGACGCATGTTGTTTGAAGCAAAGCATGTAGAAACGGTTAGCTGCCTAGGAGCATTGCATCCTCTATGTGTTATGATCAAATCTGTTAAACTCTAACGCTAACAAAAGTTTGTTGTTGTCTGATACCAGACAAGTTAGTTGTTAAAGAACTATGGCAACACACTCCTATCAAACCAGATCCAAAGGACCGATAGCAATAAGCATGACTACTTCAGAAAATAGTAATGAGGAAGAGAGGCCGATGAGCCAGTTGTTAAAAGAAGCGATGGAAAAGATTGAAAGGATGGGACTAGAGATGAATGCAATGCAGCTAGCCATAGCCAAAACACAGAAGAGCCCTGAAACACTGGGACACATGCCAGAATACCCTCACTCCGGCCCTTCCACAAGCCGCCCAAATCCCCTTTATCATCAAGAAAGAAGCCCTCATGATTCCCAAGCTCCACCACCCCATCAACCTCTCCCAACACCCAATATTCCCATTTTTGTGGGACCTACATCAGCCCCTTTGCAAAGAACGACCAGTGAGCCATTGTTTCAGGCTCACGATACACAATACTATCCTCCCGAGCCTACGTTTCATGCTCCCGAGCCACAGACTTACAATCCACACTTGGAAGTGCCGGCAGAGATTGAGAAGCCGGTCAAGGCCCCTGAACAGGATGAGGTATTGATAAAGTTCAAAAGCCTGGAGCAGTCTTTCAGGAACCTGCACGGTTTGGGCAACCAGGTCAGCGTAGCATACAAAGATCTATGCCCTTTCCCAGACGTCCAACTCCCGGCTAGGTTCAAGATGCCTAAATTTGATCTATATGAAGGGCACGGTGATCCCATGGCACATTTGCGGGGACTCTGTAGCAAAGAGAGGGGCAGGCGGCAAGGATGAGCTGCTGATAGCTTATTTCGGCCAAAGTCTGAGCGGATCTGCACTAGAATGGTATACCAGGCAGGATTCCAGTAGGTGGTATACTTGGGACGATCTGGCGCAGGCTTTTGCATGTCATTTCCAGTACAATCTCGAGATAGTCCCTGACCGTCTCACATTATTAAGAACTGGGAAGAAACCCGGGGAAAGTTTTCGCGAGTTCGGGTTCCGCTGGAGAGAACAAGCAGCTAGAGTCGATCCTCCCATGAGAGAGGGAGAGATGGTGGACTATTTCTTGCAAACATTGGATCCAACCTACTTTGGTCACTTGGTGACAACAGTTTGAAAATCTTTCAACGAGGTGGTCAAGATAGGGGTCATGATAGAAGAGGGTCTGAGGTCTGACAAAATCTTGAACTATTCGGCACTCAAGGCCACAACCCAAGCTATTCAAAGCGGCACGGGAGGTGCGCTGAGAAGAAAGAAAGAAGAGGTTGCCACGATCGAGGCAGGCAGTTGGTCCAGGGCTGGCCGGCCACACTACAACCAACCCAGACCTCACAGGTCAAACTACCCATACAACCCACCACAAAATTTCTATCCACCTCGAGAACCACATTGTTCCGTACACCAGGCCCAAGCATACACTCAGCCTCCGGTTCGCCCGCAATGGTGCGCGCCGGCTCCCCAGAACATATATGCATTACCACAAAACACCTGCCCTCCACCGCGGGCGTATAGAAACCCTTCAGGGGCAGGCTTTCGGGGAAATCCAGATGCTAGGAATGATAGGTTGCGGAAACAGAGAACTTTCACGGAGTTGGGAGAAACCTACACCGCTTTGTTCCACAAGCTGAGGCAATTGGGTTTGGTTAGTCCTATCCAGACTCGAGAACCAAATCCCCCACCTCTGAATTTGGATCGATCAATAAGTTGTGAATACTGCTCAGGGTGCTCGGGCATGACACCGAGAAGTGTTGGAAGTTAAGGCATGCCATACAGGATCTTATCGACACCAATAAGATCGAGGTCCAGACACCGGAAGCTCCTAACATCAACCAAAACCCACTGCCAGCGCACCACGAGACTCACATGATTGAGTTGGTGTATGAGGGAGGAGAATTGAGAAAACCCTCACAAACAGTGATGATGATCCAAGCCGCCCCGAAAGAAGTCTCAACCAGTGGGGGAACGAGGGTACAGTCACAGGGAGAAAGCGTCAAGCCAGTAGTGATATTGGGAAAGAGCCCGTCCGCCATGACAAGCAAACCCGAGCCAAACAAGTTGGTATTATCAGGGGTTCCGCCCGCACCTGCTGTTGTGTTGAAGGGGGCATATAGAGAACTGGTCACCATAAAGCCGGTAGTCCAGCTGCCGATGATTGATAGCAAGGTTGTTCCTTGGAAATATGAAAAGGCGGTGGTGATGTACAGAGGAAAACAAGTGGAAAAAGTTAGTTGTGAAGCGCAAGGGCTGACTCGATCAGGTCGATGTTTTGCTCCGGTGGAGCTAAGAAGAACCAACCCAGTTGCAACCAAGAAACCTGTGTCCGAAGAAGAGGCTGAGGAGTTCCTGAGGAAGATGAAAGTGCAGGACTACTCCGTGGTCGAACAGCTGAGAAAAACACCGGCCCAGATCTCGTTGCTATCATTACTGATCCATTCTGAGGAGCATCGACGGGCTTTGATGAAGATATTGAACGAAGCTCATGTACCCAACGAGATTTCTGTAAACAACCTGGAAACCATTGCCAACAAGATTTTCGAGGTGAACAGGGTAACGTTTTCAGATGATGATCTGCCGGTGGAAGGTACGGAGCATAATAAAGCTTTATACCTAGCTGTCAAATGTGAAGACTCGGTGGTAACTCGAGTATTGGTGGATAACGGCTCAAGCGCCAATATTTGTCCACTATCTACCCTGAACCAGTTAAAGATCGACCACGGAAGGATCCACAAGAACAGTATCTGTGTCCGAGGGTTTGACGGAAACGGAACAGCCACTGTAGGGGATGTTGTACTTGAACTGACCATTGGTCCGGTCCTGTTTACCATGGAATTCTAGGTGTTGGACGCCACAGTATCTTATAACCTGCTGTTGGGACGACCATGGATTCATGCAGCCAAAGCGGTGCCCTCCACCCTACATTAGATGGTGAAGTTCGAGTGGGAAAGACAAGAGGTCGTGTTACACGGCGAGGATACAACGTGCACCACGGGCGGAGCCATTGTACCTTTCATAGAGACCGCTGATGACAAAGGTCCTTGGGTCTACCAGATTTTCGATACAGGGTCGGCCAACAAAATTTCTGAAGGAGAAATTATCCCGCACCCTAGGGTAGCTGCCGCAACAGTCATGATGGTCTCGGAAATGCTGGGTAATGGATTTATACCAGGAAAAGGCCTGGGAATCGAGCTTCAGGGGATTGTCCAACCTGTCACCTTACCTAAAAATCTGGAAACTTTCGGATTGGGGTTCAAACCAACCGCAGCAGATAGGAAGCAAGCGCGAAAAATGAAGAAGTGGGTCTGGTTTCTGCCTAAGCCGGTGCCACGTCTCTCAAGGTCTTTTGTTAAAGCAAGTGCCACGGGGTCACCGGTCCCAAAGATTCTAGGACCATTGATCGGTATAAATGAGGACCTGAATCAGAGTTTTTAGAGGCTATTCGCGGATGTCAGTATGGTAGAAGCTGGAGAAGGTTCCAGCAAAACAGAGATACAGTTTGTGGGGCCGGAGGCCAAGACCAACAATTGGACAGTTACTCCTCTTCCTGTCCGAGGGGAGTCTTGGTAGTAGGCTTTGATTTATGTTTTGTTTGTTTTGTTTTGTTCGGATTATTCCAGGGTGTATCCAAATTTTACGTTTGTCTTGTAAAAGTGTGAACCCTTTCATCCCGCAAGTTTAATAAAGTTCTCTTTTTTTGTCCTATTTTAATTTTTGTTTTATTCTTTTTCTTTCTGAACAGTTCTCTTTTTACTGGTTCTAATGACATGGCATGCACAGCGGATCTTCGACCTAGTCTAATAAATCAATCTGAATCCGACTCAATGATGCAAGAGGTTGTTTGTGACGATGAATCTGAATGTGACGAAGGTGAAGCCTTCGAAGAGATAAACCGAGAACTGTGCCAATTTGAGGAAAAACCCAAACAAAACCTAAATGACACTGAGGCTGTGAATCTAGGAGACGCTGATAACGTCCAAGAAACCAAAATTAGCATCCACATTGAGCCGAATGTCAGTGAAGAATTGATCAAAACCCTCACGGAATTCAAGGATGTTTTTGCATGGTCATATGACGATATGCCTGGATTAAGCACCAATTTAGTGGTTCACAAACTGCCCACTGACCCGGCATACCCTCCGGTCAAGCAAAAACTAAGGAAATTTAAAACAGAAATGAGTGTAAACATCAAAGAAGAGGTGATTAAGCAGTTGCAGGCGAAGGTCATTCGGGTCACTCGATATCCCGAGTGGTTGGCCAATGTGGTACTAGTCCCAAAGAAGGATGGGAAAATCAGGGTGTGCGTCGACTACCGCAACCTCAACAAAGCAATTCCCAAGGACAATTTTCCGTTACCCAACATTCATATCCTGATCGATAATTGCGCGGGGCGCGAGATCGGATCCTTTGTGGATTGCTATGTGGGTTATCATCAGATCCTAATGGACGAGGAGGATGCGGAAAAGACAGCGTTTATTACGCCATGGGGAACCTACTTCTATCGGGTAATGCCGTTCGGATTGAAGAACACCGGGGCAATGTACATGCGAGCAATGACTGCTGTGTTTCATGACATGATACACAAAGAAATCGAGGTGTTCGTCGATGATGTGATCATCAAATCTTGGCGTCAGGAGGACCATGTAACAGACCTAAGGAGATTTTTCCAAAGACTCCGAAGGTATGATATCAAGCTTAACCCGGCCAAATGCGCATTCGGGGTTCCATCAGGAAAGCTGCTAGGGTTCATCGTCAGTCGACGAGGGATTGAGTTAGACCCATCCAAAATCGAATCCATCCGAGAGTTGCCACCGCCAAGGAACAAAACAGAGGTAATGAGTTTGCTGGGTAGACTCAATTACATCAGCAGATTCATCGCTCAACTCACAGCAACTTGTGAGCCCATATTCCGGCTGCTGAGAAAGGATGCTGCGGTAGGTTGGACGGCCGAGTGTCAGGAGGCCTTCGACCAAATCAAAGGGTATCTGTCTAATCCACCCGTATTGGTCCCGCCTAAGACAGGGAAGCCCTTAATTCTTTATCTGACGGTCCTGGAAAATTCATTTGGTTGTGTGATGGGGCAACATGACGACACAGGAAGGAAGGAGCAGGCCATCTACTATCTTAGCAAGAAATTCACAGTACATAAGGTCAAGTACACTCAACTCGAGAAAACATGTTGCTCCCTAACTTGGGTAGCTCAGAAGTTGAAGCACTACCTGTCTTCATATACTACTTATCTCATATCCCGTTTGGACCTATTGAAGTATATCTTTCAGAAGCCTATGCCCACGGGAAGGTTAGCAAAATGGCAAATTCTGCTCACAGAGTTTGATATCGTCTATGTGACGAGGACAGCCATGAAAGCCCAGGCGCTGGCCGATCATTTGGCAGAGAATCCCGTTGATGAAAAGTAGGAGCCCTTAAGAACGTACTTTCCCGACAAGGAGGTAATGCATACAAATGAGATGGAATTAACTGAGGAACCGGGTTGGAAGCTTTTCTTCGATGGAGCTGCAAACGCAAAAGGGGTTGGAATAGGAGCAGTACTCATTTCTGAAACAGGACGCCATTATCCTGTTACGGCTCAACTACGCTTCTATTGCACCAATAATATGGCTGAGTATGAAGCTTGCATTTTGGGTCTGCGCTTAGCTGCGGACATGGATGTCCAAGACGTCTTGGTCTTGGGAGACTCGGACCTCTTGGTACATCAAATTCAGGGTGAGTAGGAAACACGAGATCTAAAGCTCATACTATACCGACAATGCTTGCATGATCTGAGCAAGCGATTTCGATCGGTGAAGTTCAAACATATCCCGAGAGTTTACAATGAGGTTGTGGATGCCTTGGCCACCTTAGCATCAATACTGCACCACCCTGACAAAATGTATGTTGATCCTCTGCACATCCAGGTCCGTGATCAACACGCTTATTGCAACGCCGTAGAGAGGAACCAGATGGCGAACCCTGGTTTCATGATATCAAGGAATACCTCAGAATGGGGATATATCCAGAACAGGCCACTGGAGACCAAAAAGAGCCCTTCGGCGTTTGTCGAATGGTTTCTTCCTCAACGGAGGAGTGTTGTACAAAAGAACCCCGGATTTGGGATTGTTGAGATGTATAGATGTCGGTCAAGCCACGACGGTTATGGCAGAGGTACATGCTGGAGTTTGTGGGCCACACATGAGCGGATATGTATTGGCAAGGAAAATCCTTCGAACAGGGTGTTATTGGCTCACCATGGAACACGACTGTATCACTTTCGTGAGGAAATGCCATCAGTGCCAGGTACATGGAGATCTGATCCATTCTCCGCCAACAGAGTTACATACGATGTCAGCACCCATGCCGTTTGTGGCATGGGGCATGGATGTCATTGGACCTATTGAGCCAGCAGCATCCAACGGTCATAGGTTCATTCTAGTGACCATTGATTACTTCACCAAATGGGTTGAGGCTAAAACCTTCAAGTCGGTAACCAAAAAGGCAGTAATGGACTTTGTTCACTCCCATATCATCTGCAGATTTGGAATCCCAAAAGTGATCATCACGGATAACGGGGCGAATCTTAACAACAGCCTGATGAGGGAGGTATGCCAACAATTCAAGATTACCCACCGCAATTCCACCCCATATCGTCCCAAGGCGAATGGAGCGGTCGAAGCAGCCAATAAGAACATCAAGAAGATACTACGAAAGATGGTGGAAGGATCCAGACAATGGCACGAGAGATTACCCTTCGCTTTGTTGGGTTACCGCACTACTGTCCGGACTTCCATAGGTACAACTCCTTATTTGTTGGTGTACGGAACTGAAGCCGTAATACCGGTAGAGGTCGAAATTTCGTCCCTCCGGATTGTCGCTGAAGCCGGGATTGATGATGAGGAATGGGTCAAAGCTCGATTGGAACAGTTGAGCTTGATAGATGAGAAAAGATTGGCAGCAGTGTGCCATGGTCAGCTATACCAGAAGAGAATGGCGAGAACATATAATAAGAAGGTACGCCCCAGGAAGTTTGAAGTAGGGCAGCAGGTATTGAAGAAGATCCTCCCACATCAGGTCGAGGCAAAAGGCAAATTCGCCCCAAATTGGCAAGGGCCTTATATCGTGACCAGAGTGTTGTCCAATGGTGCTTTGTGTTTGACAGATATCGAGGGAAGATGTGTGGACATGGCTATCAATTCTGATGCAGTCAAGAGATATTATGCGTAATTTCTTTAATTATGGCAATCTTTGGTTCGTTTGTTTGTATTTGGCATTTATTGGATAATGAGATGACGGAGGCAATTCTTTCTTCTATCCAAAAACTTTTAACCCTTGCTGCCCCTTTTGAGCCTTAAGTTATTCTTTCATACCCCTCTTTTGGAATCACTAATGGAAAAGACATGAAAAAAAAAGAAGATAAAATCATAAGAAATACAAAACCGTGGGAACTACGTTTGACCTGATTCCTCAAAGAGGATACGTAGGCGCCTCACGGATCGGTCATAGTATGCATCATAGTGTGTATAGGATGCATAATGTACATAGTGTGCATAATAGTCACAGTGTGCGTAACGCACGTAGCTCAACATAAATATAAAACATAAAATCCCTCAAGCAAGAAAACTGGGGCAGAGGTTATGTTTTAAGTTCCAACAAAGGTATGATTCCGAAAGTTGTAGCATATCACCCATCAAAACTATTTTCATTTTTTTGATAGCCTTTCTTTAGCCCCACACCAAAACCAACATCGCCGTCCAAAAGACCTCCCGATCAATATCCAAGAGATGCCAATTCAGGCAAATAAAGCAGAGAATAACACACCGATCCCCAGCAAAGAAGAGGATCATAAGACTGGGAATGAATTGATGGTCAAAGGAATCTCTAGAAGAGGGGGTCGTATCGACAACACCCCGGGTCCCTGAAAGAAATAAAATGAGAGAGTCTTATCGGTGAAGACCTTAACAGGCACCGAAAGGCAACGTAAGACGAGAGATATAAAATGAGAGAGTCTTATCGGTGAAAATCTTCACAGGCACCATAAGGCGCCGGGAGATGAGAGAAAAGAGAGAGTCTCATTAGTGAAAACCCCTCGAAGGGCATTATGAGGCGACAAGACAGATCAACAAAAAACGACCACATTCGCAACGAAATGGACACTCATTTATCATCCCCAGCAAGTCAGACCATCGGGCAAATCGATTGATACGAATAGACTGGGTCGGGAATCTATGGTGCACGTCATGATCACGGGGACCAGTCATGTCCTCCAGATAAGTTCTTCTGAGTTTCTTCTCCCACCAAATATTGGTTCAGAAAGATTTTCTCCTTTTTCTATCTTTTATTTCTCTTCCTAAAATTTTGTCTTGAAAAGGCTTTTTCAAAAGCTTACTACCAGAGACCGAAGGGGAATTCATCCATTGCAGGATAACACAAACAGTCTTAAAGGCCGGCCCCAGGCACTGCAATGATCGTGCCTTGCAGTTTTGGAGGAAGTAAGCTCCTAAAGGGAGTGGTTTCGGGAGTAGAAGCAGACTCCCACAGCATGTGCTTAAAGAGAAAGCAGAAAAGGGGATAAATTGAAAACCAGCCCCCAGCAGGCTAGAAACCCCCAGCAAGCAATTTTGTCCACCAACCAATTAGGGGAACATAGAGCAAGAAAAGGGGAAGAGAGGAAAAATCATCCACCGGAAAGGCACCTTCTACCACCTCGATTAAAACTAACTAAATCCTTTTGTCTGCTGCAGGAAAACAAAGGATTGATAATGGCAGCAAGACGCAATGCTAGGGAAATTACCAAAAAACCGGGGCAGAAGATTTTCTGCCGATTGTCAAAATTTTCTCGGAAGAACGGGGAAACAATTTCAAATACATTTAACTTCTAGTTCGCCCACCAGTATAATGCGGGAATACATTTAAGTTCTAGGTCGCCCACCAGTATAATGCGGGAATACATTTAAGTTCTAGGTCGCCCACCAGTATAATGCGGGAATACATTTAAGTTCTAGGTCGCCCACCAGTATAATGCGGGAATACATTTAAGTTCTAGGTCGCCCACCAGTATAATGCGGGAATACATTTAAGTTCTAGGTCGCCCACCAGTATAATGCGGGAATACATTTAAGTTCTAGGTCGCCCACCAGTATAATGCGGGAATACATTTAAGTTCTAGGTCGCCCACCAGTATAATGCGGGAATACATTTAAGTTCTAGGTCGCCCACCAGTATAATGCGGGAATACATTTAAGTTCTAGGTCGCCCACCAGTATAATGCGGGAACACATTTAAGTTCTAGGTCGCCCACCAGTATAATGCGGGAATACATTTAAGTTCTAGGTCGCCCACCAGTATAATGCGGGAATACTCTTAAGTTCTAGGTCGCCCACCAGTAAAATGCGGGAATACTTTTTAGCTCTAGATTTTGGAATCAGTAACCGCGGGAATACATTTAACTTCTAGGTCACCCACCAGTATAATGCGGGAATACATTTAAGTTCTAGGTCGCCCACCAGTATAATGCGGGAATACTTTTAAGTTCTAGGTCGCCCACCAGTAAAATGCGGGAATACTTTTAAGTTCTAGGTCGCCCACCAGTAAAATGCGGGAATACATTTAAGTTCTAGGTCGCCCACCAGTAAAATGCGGGAATACATTTCAGCTCTAGATTTTGGAATCAATAACCCCACCTAAAGGCGGAAGGTTACAACAGAGACCCCCAAGCAGGAAACAATGAAATCCCCAGCACCAAGAAGCAGAAGGCTGCAAAGGCAAGCGCGCGATTCAAAAGGAAGAAGGAACGCGTCCCAAAAGAAGCAGTTTGGGGAACGTTATAGCATGCCCAACATAACAATTTTGACGAAGAAAGCCATACCACTGAAGAAACCATTGAAAGACTTAAAGAAGAGGGCCATGTTCCCATCAGATCAAGCAAAGTGATGAAAACTGGCATTCAGAAAAGGCGAAGGACCAGTATCATCCCCCAAGTTCACAAAATAAAGGCACCGGAGGAAAGTGTTAGCCGACAAGAAAGCAAGGAAACAAGAACAAGTTGAAGATAGATGAGACCTCATGATCCATAGTGTAGCTTAGCTTCTTGTTTTTCCTTTCAGAAAATGTAACAAGGAGATCGGTGAGCGGTAGCATCCTACAGCAGCATTCAACAGCGTACAACAACAACGAACACTACAGTCACACGGCAGTCCCAGCTACCAAAGTTTCCCGAACTACATTGACCTGATTCCTGTTCAGCCCAGGATATGTAGGAAACCTCTGAAGCAAAGGTTCGGTCAAATCTTTTTCAAAAAATGCTTCACACGGAGTACTCGGACGAGCAAAAATCGCCCGCTTTATCTTTGCGCGAAAACCCTTTGTGTCTTCGGGCAAAGAGGGGCAGCTGTAAGCACGTGATTTTTGCTTCACGAACAATCACTCCAAAAGAAAAAAAAGCAAGCAAAAATAGTGACAAATGGCCACGCTTTACAAATTTTCGACTTTGCATAACATGTGTTATTGGTCATTTGCGGTTCTGTCCATGTTCTTTTTATTATTATTATTTAATGTTATCAAACAAAATACAAAACATGTGTGTCATTGTAGTTAAACCGTAATTTGGTCGTTAAAAGAAAATTCAAAAATATATGTGCATCGTCCGTTCTAGGTTGTGATTTAACTTGCTTAAACATTTTAATTTGGCGTGATAATGGTGTTGAAGTGTTACATTGTTGTTTGTTTTAATTTCATTTGTTTTATTATTTATTTGTTATTTTTCATTTTTTGTTTTAAAATCAGAAAACAAAGAAAAGTGATAAAAATTGATTTGGGCCCAAGAAATGAAACAATATAGGCCCAAAACCACCTCCAAGGACCCGGTCCAAACCAGGCCTGCCCAGGCACCTCCCAAAACGACGCCGCATCATGCGTCTGATCTGAGCCGTTCAACCACACTAATCCAACGGTCCACCTTAGCACCCGTAACCCGACCTGTTTAGCCGGTCCAACCCAATCCATCACTTAAACCCAAACGACCCCGTTTTAATGCCAAATGACCTCGTCTCACCCCTCACCATCAGATCCCAGCCGTTGAGATCAGATGATCTAACGGCCTGGATCCAATCCTCTACGCCATATATAAACCTTCCCTCACACCCCACGCCCCCTATCCCCCCCCCCCCCCCCCCTCACTCATCTCCTTCCCCAAGCCTTGAACCCCCAAACCCTAGCAGCCGCCCTGATATCTCTTTCACCAGAACCCGGCGGCATGAACGCCGGTGACCTCCTCCTGAACACCCTAGGACCACCTCACTGTCCTGAACATGGATCTGTTACTCCCCTCGAATCACCTCCCATCGTCTCGAATCTGGATTTGAAGATTTTAGACAAAACCCGATCTATACCAAACCTCACCATTTTCGTACCAGACACTCCCATGACCTCCCTCGTGACCAAACCAAGCTTGGTTTGGTCCGAATCTACCCACAACTCCGAAAAAACCAGATCTGAATATCCAAAACCTAGAATATTAATAGCCTTGGAATCCGGCCGGTCTTAACAGGGTTTTGAGGTCTAATAGACCTTAATCAAGGTATTCTCGTGTGAGAACACCCTGATTAAAGTTTGTTCGGCCTCAAATGGTCAAAGCTAAGTCGGATTTGGGTCAGTTTGGTTTAAACTTTTTCAGTAAGTTTTCTCTTTTCTTTGTTTTAGTTTTGTTGGAGTTGTTAGCATGCCTTGTTGTGACTGTTTGTTATTGTCTGATAGTTTTCTTAATTTCTTCCATCTCTGCCAAAGACCTTTTTATTTGGTCGATTGTTTTCTGTGTATGATTTGAACGTATCCTGTGGTAAACATGTCCGATTAGGATAGTAGTCGCATAAATAATTTATATAGGTTCCCAATGATTGACTAAAGTTGTCCGAAGCCCTTTAGGTCCCTATATGTATTTGTTTATATGAACGACTGATTGTTACATGTTATAATTATTATAGTCGACTTGATAAATGTCTTCGATTAACCTCCTACGACTGAATGTTCAAATATTCTAATTCGTACAACTTCACGTAAGTGAATGAACCTGTTGATCGTTAATTGGATGCTTGACATTAGATGTGACTACTAGCTTATAACTGCATTGTAAACAAATTAAAAGAATCAGGCTAGGGCAGTCTTGAATTTGAACTTTCAGAAGTTCAAAATACCCTGATGCTACAATGGGTTTAGGGCAGTAATAATCAGAGTTTAACAGGGGTAGTCTGGGGTTTGAAAAGAACAGAAAAACTTAGTTTAAATGAGATGACAAGTAGGGTACTAATTTGGGATTAAACTAATGCCAATGGGGAACAAGACACTAGAGTATGGGGTTTAAAATGAATACTTAAATGAACCCATAACTCTTGAACAAAGGGAATAAGCCAGGCATGGGGAACAAAATGGCTGGCATCAAAAGATGCTTAGGCATGGGATTTAATAGGGATGGGCAGTCTGCAATTGGGAGGATCCAGGCAGCTTGACTGCACTGGTTGTTTGGCTTATAAATAGGCTATTTCAGAACTTAGAAGGGGCTGGAAATTTTAGTCTTGAGGAGAGGTCTTGTGAGTTGAAGAAAACTGAAAAAAAACAGAAGGAAATTTCCAGAAATACTGTAATTGAACACTGTCCAAAAACTGCACAAAGAAACCAAGTTGGTTATCCTAACTGGGATTGTTATTTGTTCCATTAAGAGAAGTTTGTGTTCTTCTGCTGTGATTGTTACTACACTGAGCTTTCTGTGTACTGTTGGTTTGAGTTTTTGACTATCGAAACTGTAGTGGTTATTTGTTGAGCTTTTGGGGTTATTGGGATCACTGGATTGCTGTTACATTCAACATTCTGGGCTGTTGTTTCCTGCTCTGTTTTTCTGGGATTGTCTGTCCATTGCTCGATCGCTTGTTGAGCTTCTCCATTGTGGCTGTTTTGGTTGTTGCTGTGTTGTGTTGTTTACCTGCTGCTGTGCTTGCTGTGTACCACTCAGCCGATCATATTTTTTTCTTCTTTTGCTCCTCTATACCAGGTACACAAATATACTACCACTGTAACTTGAAAGGTTTGAGCATGAATGTAAAAGAGAAGATCTGCAGATGCTTATATATGCATAGACTATTATGTTAGGCCTCATATAATGTATAATAGTTTACATTCTTGTTTTGGATACTGGAGATAGTCCTCATGCCTAATAAATGTCAATGTATGGTAGTTGAATGTTAGACTGTGTATATAGGTTGGTGATAAAAGTATGCCCAATGCATTAGGTTGTATCTTAGATTTAGCTTACTGGTGTAGTGTAATTCTGTAACGTATGCCAAGCATTAAAATCGAACACTACTAGTTAAGTTCTTTCCCTTCTGATAAACTGTTTCATATAACTGGTAAACCATGTTTTAAGATAAAGAACACAGAGCTTGCAATCTCAACCTCACGAAGGTCGAACCCAGGTCGAAACAGACCAAGCAGGCCCGCATCGAACAAACAATGGCCCAGGTCTGGTCCATCACGCATGGGCTGGATTTGGGCCCTTAATTTTTGCTCGGCTGACTGTGTACGTGGCCGTGCTTCTGATTTTGCACAAACACTCGGAATTCTGTTATAGATAACTTGCAAGCATGTAATTAACTAGGGCTATCTACTGTTTTCAATTAGTAGAGACAAGCGCGACAAGAAATGTAGTTGCTATAGGATATCCCTTTAAAAATAAGGATGAGACGAGCCTCGATGAACAAAATGTACAAAAGTTGCGGGGCCCTCTATTGTATGTATGTATCAAAGTATTTAGAATTCGGGACGTGCCGTTTAGCGAATTTCACGGCCCTCCCAAAATAATAACACGATAGTTTCTTTAGGTGCGTATTTAATAATCTATTTTCTTAAACTTGGGTGTGCATTTCATGCGACCCAAATCCAAATCCCAAAACGTCAAATAAAATATGTTCTGGATTGTGGGTGCATTTCATGTGACGCAGTCCAAAGACATGTTTTTTTAGCGATGTTCACATTCCTAAAAAATAATGATAATAAAGCGGTAAAAGATAAAATTTGCACATGGTTCATAATTGTATTTAAAATCAGATAAATAAGCCGAGTATAACAGTTGAGCGACCGTGCTAGAACCACGGAACTCGGGAATGCCTAACACCTTCTCCCGGGTTAACAGAATTCCTTGTCCGGATTTCTGGTACGCAGACTGTAATATGGAGTCATTCTTTTCCTCGGTTCGGGATTAAAATTGGTGACTTGGGACACCCTAAAACTCCCAAGTGGCGACTCTGAAATAAATAAACCAATCCCGTTTCGATTGTCTTTTAATTGGAAAAAACTCCCTTGTGCCCGCGCGGGTATGAAAAAGGAGGTGTGACAAGTTGTACTTTTCTTTGTATTTTTTTGATGTAATTCTGGTTTGTAATTAGTTGTAATAAACATTTGGGGGATGGCTATTGAAAAAGATTGGGTAATTATGTATGCAAGGGTAGAAATTATGCCTATAGGGTACTTTTTATTCAACTTCATTGAGAAAATATGCTTATATGGTACTTTTAATTCTGTATATTCAACTTCATTTAGAAAACCTACCTATAGGATACTTTTACTTCTGCATATTCAACTTCATTTAGAAAATCTACCTATACGGTACTTTTTAATTCTTCATATTCAACTTCAGTTAGAAAATCTGCCTATAGGGTACTTTTAATTCTGCATATTCCAACTTCATTTAGAAAACATGCCTATAGGGTACTTTTAATTCTGTAATATTCCAACTTCATTTAGAAACCATGCCTATAGGGATTATCTAAATTTCTGCATGTTTGTCATCTAGCAACATGTTAAAATTAGTAACGTATAGAAATTATGCATATAGGAATTCATAAATAATCTGATTCACTTCGTTCACGTTTAATGTTAGATACCATGTTCATAGGAATTAAAATCAGTAATAGTAGATACTATCACTTGCAGAATCTGTAACCAATCTATTTAATTTTGTCTCTTCTAAACCTCTTTTAATAACCTAATTCCCTCGCTTAACAAGGTTTAGCAAGCATGCCTATAGGATTTCAAATAATTTATTTCAAGTTTTTACTGTATCATCACCTTCTGAATTCAGTAGATATCATGCTTATAGGACCCCGTATAAACATTTAGTCAAGCCTTAGAGTAATGACTGTAAACCGAATCTGCTTTTGTTAATCGCTACAACCGGCAGGCAGGCCTGATTCGGACTTCTTATCTTAGTTATGTAATAAACTAATTTGCCTCGATAATTAATCTCCCTCCTCTTTCATATTATAAATCAGACCTAAGCAGTATGTGTAAGACATGCTATTTTATGTGTTTTTTTGTGTTTGAGGAGGTGTACTTGAGCCTTTGTTTCTTTTTTATATGTTTTCCCAAACATGCAGTATTTGTTTTGTATGTCACCTTAGAATCTTTACCTTTGAAACTTCAAATAAGCCTAATATCTATCCCTTCTAGGATTAGTAGTCTTAAGTGCCTCCGGGACTGATAGGAATAGGACGGGTAATAGCATGCAATAAGTAATCGAGACCGATCCGCATTTTAATACCTAAACGGGGTGGGAAAGGTAGATATGGATATGATGACCATGCGATAATGTCACATGTAGCCCCTCATTGAGGAGTGACTACCAGACATTGTGTAGGGTCATCCATATTTCTAATAAACCTAGGGCTCCCTTCCTTTATTTTTTATTCTTTTTTTTTAGCATTTCAACTCCTTATTTAAAAATCAGCTCTTTGATTGTTCTTTCAAACCATTATGTATTGAAATCCACTCTTATTTGAGTCTTATTTGCTTATATGTTAATTGCACCCAGATTCACAAAAATTGTCGGGCCGGGAACCACACTAGTGGATTCTGAAGGGTGCCTAACACCTTCCCCTTATAATAATTTCAAGCCCTTACCCTATCTCTGGTTATTCAAATCAAACTCTGTTGGTGTCCTAATGCACATTAATCATTAGGTGGCGACTCCTCAGAATGCAAACCTAGTTCCCAAAAGGAACGGGTTGTTCCTCCAAATATCATAAACCCGATTTCACAAGATAAAGGAGGCACGACATAGGTATATGCCCGAATTTTCATTTAGATATTTTTAGATGATTCGATACTAATTAGCGAAAGTTGGAAATTTGAAGGTTTGGAAAGTTCATAAGTATGACCGGAAGTTGACTTTGAGGATATCATATTCAGATTGTGGTTTCAGGAATTGGAATAGCTTCATTATGTTTTTTGGGACTTGTGTTCAAAATTTGAGTTCATTTAGGACTAATTCGATATGTTTCGGAGCAAGTTTTGGAAGTCGAAAAGTCCAAAGTTCATTCAAGTACAAATTGTTTTGAATGATGTTATGTATTCTTCTAGTCCTCGAGTAGGTCCGTGTTATGTTATGGGACTTTTTGGTATATTTGGATGGGGTCCCGACTGGCCCGGGTGAGTTTTAATCGAGGTTCAGATCATTTTTGTTTCATGTTGCATTGCTGAAGGTATGTTGGTTCTGGTGCTTCCGCATCTATGGAAGACTGGACGCAGATGTAGACAATTGGTCGCAGAAGCGCAATCATTCATGGTTGGAGATCATCGCTGATGTGGAGGAAGAGGCGCACATGCGTGTGCGCAGAAGCGATGATATGGAACACAGGTGTGAAGGTTGTCGCAGAAGTAGATTTTTTCTACCGTAGGTGCGAGGCGTGGTAGGTCTAGCTATTTTTGCAGAAGCGAAGCATTTTACCGCAGATGCAACAGTGTGACTGCATATGCGGAAATTATGGGCAAAAGCTATTAAATTGGGGTTTATGGTTCGTTTATCATATTTCGAGATTTGGGGCTCGGAGTGAAGTGATTTTGGAGGAAAATTTCATCATAAGGATTGGGGTAAGTGTTCTACACTCGGTTTTGATTATATTTTGCGAGTCTATCTTCATTTTTGGCAATTGGTTGATGTATTTTAAAGAGGAATTGGGGATTTTTGCCGAAAGTTTCATAGAGTGAGTTTTTGAGTTTTGAACACCGATTTGGAGTCGGATTCGAATGAAACTAGTATGGTTGGACTCGTAATGGAATGGGTTATCAAATTTTATAAGTTTCGTTGGGTTCTGAGGCGCGGGCCCAAGTTTGAATTTTTGGTCAATTTTGGGCTTTTTATTAAGGATTCGACCTTTATCATTTGGAATTGTTTCCTTAAGCTTTATTTGATGTATTTGAGTTTCTTGTTACTAGATTTTAGCCATTCAGAGGTTGGTACGCGCGAGATGGTATTTTTGGAGCATCACTTGTCTTGTTCGGCATTGGATTTGGATTTTTCAAGGTAAGTAACACTACTAAACTTGGTGATGAAGGTATTAAACCCCAAATTACGTATAATGTGATTTATGTTGAGGTGACGCGCATGCTAGATGACGGACGTGCACCGTAGTAACTATGACTTAGTCGATTCCATGGAATTTTGTAGCTACATTATATGAACATTTTTATTGTACTCTATGTGTTAGAGCACTTGAGCTGAAATTTATGCTAGAAATCATGTTTAGGCTATATGCTGGCACGATTGGGACCTACAGTGATCATTCCTTGTTGTTGAGTTATTTGTTTAATTGCAGTGATGTACTCTGTCATATTCATCATTACAAACCATATCTCAGTGTGTGTTATTGTATATTGTCACATCTCATATTATTGATTCGGGTTGCTTAGCATGGGTGTTGTGAACCCGAGTGACTGGAGGAGATTGATGACTGAGTGAGGCCGAGGGCCTGAATGTGTGTTTATTGATACAATAGAATGTGAGTTCTCCGTGCAGCATGTAAGTTGTCCGTGCAAATCCAAATGTTGATACTATAGCACGTGAGTTGTTTGTGCGGATCCAGATATTGATACTATGGCACATGAGTTTTGTGTGCAATAGGTGAGTTGTCCATGCCGATTATAGTGCTTGGGATGAAGAAGCCCCTCCAAAGTTCGCACACCACCAGTGAGCACATTGGCTAGTAGTTATTATGTTTGGGTTGGATCTGCCCTGTACAATACTGAGTAACTAAGTGTGTCGAGTGATTGAGAATGATGAGTGAAAAGTGTGAGATGGTGAGATTGAGCACTCTGAGAGTGTGAGTACATGAGTTCATCACTGAGATATATCGCATTTGACATGCGTACTTGAGCTACATGCATAGAGATGCATTTCCTTCTGCTACCTGATTTTGGTGAAATCCATGATTTCACCTATATATTGACATGTAGGTATAGAGATGAATTTTTAGCATGCTATCTGAAAATGAAAGCTTTTGGGAGAAATTACAGTTTTCAAACTTACTCATATATTTTTGGGGTTTTCGATGAAGGTTTTGGATCTACTGTATACTTGAAAACATATATATATTTCTATTACTGTGAACGAGCCGATTTCTTGTAACATCTTTATGATATTGTTATGGAATTTTGCTGGTTATTGGAGTTGGACTCTGACCCTTGTCCCATCTCGTCGCTATTTTCAACCTAAGGTTAGGTTTGTTACTTATTGAGTACATGTGGTCGGTTGTGCTCATACTACACTTCTGCACCTTACGTGCAGATGTTGGATGTTGATATTGTTGTGTACAACACAATATGTATCTGAAGATGTACCTGCATTCCAGTCATAGCTGCCTCTTGATCTTGGTAGCTTTAGTATTTCATATATGTTCATGTATATTTCAAACAGATGGTGTATTTTATTTCAAACCAGCTTTGTAAACTCTATATCTTATAAGCTCATGATATGTACTGCCAATCCTTGTGAAGTTTTATAAAAATTCAGTTTTCTCATCATTGACTCACTTCAGTATTATTATTAATCATGTTTTATTGTTAATTGGCTTACCTAGCTGGTTGGGTTAGGTGTCACTACAATGGTATGGATTTTGGGTCGTGACACAATTTATTTAATTACTATATGATGTATATCCTTTGATTTATATAGATTTTGATATATTTTTTGCATATTATATTAAAAAATAAAATAACATCTAATATTTATTACTAAAATAATATGATATATTAGATTATAATTTTATAATATTAATATGTTGTTAAATTACCCCCGCATCGCGTAGGTTCTAACATTAGTGTGAACTAAGGCATTGAAAACTTCTTCCATTTCTCTCTATCGGATTGTGAGATTCTGTAAGTTTTATAAAGGGTAGAAAGGTTGAGTTCGAGAAATAACCGTCAAATACAACGGTTTTATTGCTTTCTGAAACGCCTAAATAAAATGCTTAGAGGATGAAAAAATATAGTAATAAAAGATAGAAGTCATCGTGTCAAAGGGAAAATAATTTGACAACATAGCCACTTTTAACATCTCATATCAAATACCAGCCACCATTTTAACGACAACAACAACAACAATATACCTAGTATATTCCCACAAGTGGGGCCTGTGGAGGATAGTATGTACGCGCTCCTTCGCCCTACCTTGTGAAGGTAGAGAGTTATTTCCCAAAGACCCTCAACTCAATACAACAAAATCATGGCAATTATGACAAAGAATGATGGCAAACGAAATAGTGATATTATTCAGAAAAATAAAACGAAGCAAAGAGGACCTCAGGTAAAAAATATCGATGTCATGACCCAAAAATCCATAATAGGTCGCGACGGCACCTAAAACGGCCATTAGGCAAGCCCACAAGTGAACCTACAATTCAGTTACACCTTTTTAACATCTAAAACAAAAGTTTAAAGCAAGCTCATAAGGACCTCCCCAACTCGCCAGCACATCAAATGGGCTAATAAACCTTGGGCTCAGCTTGCCCTTCTTCCCAAACCTCATGATGCCCTTAATCAATGATGCTTTCAAGAGAACTTTCTCGCCTACCATAAATGATAAATCACGCGCCTTTTGATCCACATAAGTCTTCTGTTTAGGCTGTGTTGTGCGAAGCCGCTCGTGAATCAACTTTTCCTTCTCCAAGGCTTCCTTTACTAAATCTATGCCATATAACTTAGCCTTGCCGAGCTCAAACCATCTGATGGGAGAACGACATTGCTGACCATATAAAGCCTCAAATGGAGCCATCTTGATGCTGGACTGATAAGTATTGTTATAAGCAAACTAGGACAAGGGAAAGAATCTATCCCACTTCCCTCTAAACTGAATAACACATGCTCCGAGCATATCCTCCAGAATCTAAATTATTTGCTCTGACTTCCTGTTGGTCTGCGGATGAAAGGTTGTACTGAGCTCTACTCAGGTACCAACTTGCTCTATACTGCTCTCTAGAAATACGAAGTGAACTAAGGGCATCTATCTGATATGATGGAAACAAGCACACCATGCAATCGGAAAATCTCCTGAATGTAAATATGGGCCAACCTCTCTGAAGAGTAAGTAGACAATGATCCAAACGGCATCAAACTTCCTCAACGTCCGCAACAACCCACCTACGAAGTCCATAGTGATGTGCTCCCATTTCCACTCAGGTATAACTATCTGCTGGAGTAGGCCACCTGGCCTCTGATGCTCATACTTAACCTGCTGGCAATTTAAGCACCTCGTTACATACTCAACTATGTCTTTCTTCATCCACCGCCACCAATAATGCTGCCTCAAATAGCGATACATATTCGTACCACCTGGATAAATAGAATACCGAGAATTGTGTGCCTCTTCTAGAATCTTCTCCCTCAAGCCATCAACATTAGGAACACATAGGGGACCCTGGAGTCGCAAAACACCATCATCACCGATAGTAACCTCCTTGGCACCATCCTTTAGTAGTGTCTCTATGAGAACCAACAAGTGCGGATCATCGTACTTACGAGCCTTGATCCACTCAAGTAAGGGCGGATTTGCAATTATCGTTTGCTCATTTTTTGTTTATTATTTATTACACATGATTTTGTTTTTGTCCTAGACAAGAGGGGTTGCTCTGATGGTAAGCAATCTCCACTTCCAACCAAGAGGTTGTGAGTTCGAGTCTCCCCAAGAGCAATGTGGGAAGTTCTTGGTGGGAAGAATGATAAAGGTCTATTTGGAAACAGCCTCTCTACCCCATGGTAGGGGTAAGGTTTGCGTACACACAACCCTTCCCAAACCCTACTAAGTGGGATTATACTGGGTTGTTGTTGTTGTTGTTGATTTTGTTTTTGCCTCGTGTTCCTTAGAATGCCCTTTTTTAGCATTTTTTTGTTGTAAAAACAGTTACTTCAAAATAAACCAATGTATTAGTTTTACTCCAACATATCGTTAGCATGAGTTTTGACGATAGTTTAATTCCTATTTAGATTTAATTTTTTTATGACACTCGTTTGACATTACATTTAGATTCAACAAAATTTCGATGAACCCATTTGATGAAGTTTTTACTGTTTACTTCTTTATAATATTGACCCCTTGCTCAGAGTCATGTATCTGCCACTCCACTCAAGTAGTGAAGACTGAACCACAACACATGCAAGAACTTGCCTAAGCTCTAAAATATCCAACCTCATGAGTCTTTTAGCTAAGGACTGAATATCCAAAGCCAATGGCCTCTCCTCTACCAAAATAAATGCCAAGCTACCCAAGGACTAGTGTAGAGGTTTGTTGTAGTGTTGAACTCTGGTATCCAAGCCACCAGAGCTAGAGAGGTTAAGATGGGGACTTCTTACGAGCTAGTTATATAGATATCTTAGAGGATCGAGGGTGTCCATCAACAGGGCCGAGAGAAAATGCCACAGGACAAGCGATTCTATTTTTTCGGAGGATTCAGTGGTGCTCCATCTAGGGGCAGAGGTCAGTTTGGAAGAGGTCAACCTAGTAGGCCCATATATCCAATATCGCGGCCTCCTCGGAGTGCTCTAGTGTGACCCAATTTCAGCGCTATGCTAGAGACTTCCTACCACCTGTTAGCTATTCAGGGTTCCTCCAGTGGGTATTTAGGCCATCAAGGTCAGACTTAAAGTTAGCAATCCACCATACTGTGAGGTTGTTTCGAGTTCGGGTATCTCATCCATGTGCGGAGGTTCTGCCCAAGCTTTGGGGCAAGGCATTGCAGCAAGGTTCTCAGCCTATAATTACAGCACTAGTAGCCATACCAGCCATCCGGCTGGCAGAGGCAGTGGAAAGGTGGGTAGGGGTCATCCAAGAGGTAGAGGCTAGGCAAGTGGCACTCCAGCCAGATTCTATGCTTTCCCGGCCAAACCAGATGCAGTGGCCTCGGATGCCGTGATCATAGGTATTATATCTGTCTGTGGTAGGGATGCTTCAGTATTATTTGATCTAGGGTCTACTTATTCATATATGTCATCTCTGTTTGCTCACTTATTGATGTTCGTCGCAGTCCTTGGGTACTCCTATTTATATGTCCACCTAGTGGGTGATTTTGTTGTTATGGATAGATCTATCAATCCCGTGTGATGACATTTTGTGGTTACGAGACTAGAGCGGATCTTCTGCTGCTTGATATGACCAACTTTGAGGTCATCCTGGGCATGGACTGGTTGTCTCCATATCATGCCATCCTTGATTTCCATGCCAAGATGGTTATCTTAGCGATGCTAGGGTTGCCTAGATTGGAGTGGAAGGGTTCGTCTATCAGCACACCTAGTCAGATCATCTCTTTTATGAAGGCTCGACACATGGTCAAGAAGGATTATTTGTCTTATTTAGCCTATGTTAGGGATACTACCGTAGAGGCTCTAGTGATTGATTCTATACCTGTAGTTTGAGAGTTCTCTGATATGTTTCCTTATGAACTTCCAAGCATGCCATCATATCGTGATATCGTTTCTCCACTGATCTGGCTTCAGGCACCCAACCTATATTTATCCCACCGTACCATATGGCTCCGAAAGAGTTGAAGGAGTTGAAGGAAAAGCTTGAGAAGTTTCTAGCAAAGGGGTTCATTATGTCGAGGGTATTGCCTTGGGGTGCACCTGTGTTATTTGAGAATAAGAAAGATGGCACTATGCGGATGTGCACTGATTACCACCAGTTGAACAAAGTTACCATTAAGAACAAGTGCTCATTACTGCGTATTGATGATTTGTTTGACCAGTTGTAGGGTGCTAGGGTGTTATCTAAGATTGAGTTGAGATCAGGGTAACATAGGTTGAAGAGTCGGGATTTGGATGTTTCAAAGACTGCTTTTCGAACTAGATATGGCCATTATGAGTTCCTAGTAATGTCCTTCGGTTTGACTAACACCCCAGCGGCGTTTATAGATTTCATTAACATGGTTTTCAGGTAGTATATTGATTCGTTGTCATTGTCTTCATTGATGACATCTTGATCTACTCGCGTAGCATGGAAGAGCATGAGCGGCATTTGAGAGTGGTGCTTCAGACCTTGCGGGTACAGAAGCTTTATGATATGTTCTCCAAGTGTGAGTTTTGGCTAGATTCTGTAGCATTCTTAGGGCATGTTGTATCAAGCGAGGGTATTAAGGTGGATCCCAAGAAGATCGAGGTAGTTTAGAGTTGGCCTCGTCCTACAACGGTGAATGAGATCAGTCGCTTCTTGGGGTTAACAGGTTATTATCGCCTTTTTGGAGGGCTTCTCATCTAATGCAGTACCTTTGATTAGATTGACCCAGAAGGCGCTCAGTTTCGTTGGTCCGACAATTGTGAGGCGAGCTTTCAGAAGCTCAAGCTAGCTTTGACTACGACACCAGTTATACTGTTGCCTTCCGGTTCGGGGATGTATATTGTGTATTGCGATGTTTCATGCATTGGTTTGGGTTGTGTATTGATGCATAATGGTTGAGTTATTGCATATTCTTCATGTTAGCTGAATCCCCATGAGAAGAATTACCTTGTACATGATTTTGTGTTGGCCACAATTGTTCATGCTCTTAAAATCTGGAGGCATTATCTTTACGAGGTGACCTGTGAAATTACACTGATAATCGCATCTTGCATCATTTGTTCAAATAGAGGGACCTCAATTTGAGGCAATGCAGGTGGCTCCAGTTACTAAAGGACTATGATATTATCATCCTTTATCATCCGGGCAAGGCAAATGTAGTTGTGGATGCCTTGAGCACAAAGGCGGAGAGTATGGGTAGTTTGGCATTAATTTCAGTAGAGGAGAGGCCATTAGTTTTGGACATTCAGTCATTCGCTAACAAACTTGTGAGGTTGGATATTTTAGAGCCCAATTGAGTTCTTCCATGCGTCATTGCCTAGTATTCACTATTGGAGCAGATCAAGGATCATCAATTTGATGACCCGCACTTGTTGGTTATCAGAGAGACGGTACTACAGGGTGGTGCCAAGGTGGCTACTATCAGTGAGGATGGTGTTCTACGACTCAAGGGTCGTCTTTGTGTTCCTAATGTTGATGGGCTAAATGGAAGGATTCTAGAGGAGGAACACAATTCTCGGTATTCTATTCATCCCAGGTGCAACGAAGATGTATCGCGACCTGAGGCAGCATTATTGGTAGCGGTGGATGAAGAAGGACATAGTTGAGTATGTCGCAAGTTGTCTAAATGTCCAGCAGGTTAAGTATGAGCACCAGAATCTAGGTGGCCTACTCCAGCAGATGACTATACCTAAATGGAACTGGGAGCTCACTACTATGATCTTCGTAGTTGGGTTATCATGGACCTTGTGGAAGTTTGATGCAGTTTGTTTCATTGTCGACAATTTGACCAAGTCAGAACACTTCATTTTGGTTGTAACTACGTATACTTTATAGAGGTTGTCCCGGATTTATATTCAGAAGATAGTTCAGTTGCATGGTATGCCTGTTTCCATCATATCAAATAGAGGCCTTCAGTTTACTTTGCATTTCTGGAGAGTAGTATAGAGTGAGTTGGGGACCTGGGCAGAGCTCAGCACGGCTTTTATCCGCAGACTGACGGGCAGTGGGAGTGGACAGTCTAGATCTTGGAGAAAATTCTCAGAGCATGTGTGATTGACTTTGGAGGTTATATCGATTCTTGCCTTTGGCCGAGTTTGCTTACAACAACAATTATTAGTCCAACATCGAGATGGCTCCGTTTGAGGCTTTATATTGTCGCCAATGTCGTTCACCCATTGGATTGGTTGAGCCCGGCAAGGCTAATTTATATGGTACTGATTTGGTGAAGGATGCCTTGGAAAAGGTAAAGTTGATTCAGAAGCAACTTCGCATAGCACAGTCCAGACAGAAGAGTAGAGTTATGCGGATCAGGAGGCACATGATTTATCATTTATGGTGGGTGAGAAAGTTCTCCTGAAGTTCTCACCGACAAAGGGAATCATGAGGTTCAGGATGAAGGGCAAGTTGAGCCCAAGGTTTATAGGCCCATTTGAGGTGTTGAGACAAGTTAGGGAGGTTATTTATGAGCTTCCTTTGCCTCCCAGTCTTCAAGATTTCATTCGGTTTTCCATGTGTCTATGCTCTGTAGGTATCATGCCGATAGGCCACATGTGTTAGACTTCAGCACGGTTTAGCTAGATGAGAGCCTTGGTTATGAGGAGGAGCCAGTTGCCATTGTTACTAGGCAGGTTCGCTAGTTGAGGTTTGAGAAGATTCTGCGGTAAAGGTTCACATGAGGGGCAAACCAATCGAGGAGCGACTTGGGAGGCCGAAGAGGACACATAGAGCAGATATCCACTTATTCAGCACTCCAGGTATGATTCTAGACCCATTCGAGGATGAACGTTTGTTCAAGAGGTGGAGAATGTAACGACCCGACCGGTCTTTTTTACTTTCAAGAACCTCGTTCCCTTAGATAAAACTCCCCGTATGTACTTTTACTATTTTATGACTTGTGGGGATGGTTATTTTGGGATTTTGGCGCTTTATAATGAAAGTTGGATCATTAAAGGTTTTAGGTCCTTTAAATTTGGTTTGGAGTAGGTTTTGGTGTTATCGAGATCCAATTGTGATTCCAAGATTGGGAATAGTTTTTGTATGGTGATTTAAGACTTGCACGCAAAATTTGGTTTCATTCCAAGTAGTCTAAGTATGATTCAGCGCGTTCGGAGTGATTTTGAAACTTGAAGTTCATAAGTTGATTCAATTTGGTTTTGGGGTGTGATCCTTGGTTTTGTTGTTGTTTTATGCATTTCGAGGGTTCGAGCAAGTCTGTATTATGTTTGTGGACTTGTTGGTGCATTTGGACGGGGTCCCGAGTGGGTCGGGTGAGTTTCGGACCGCCCGGAGCTAAGTTAGAAAAACTAGAAATTCTAGTTCTGGTTTCCTTATTCACGAACGCGGAAAGATCCACACGTTCGTGATGAAGGATTTGGGTAGTGGGGTAATTTCCTCTTCTCGTTCGTGATCAAAAGGTTATGTTCATAGAGCTTTTACATCCCAGGCCTACGCATTTGCGAAGGCTCTCTCACGTTCGCGTAGAAGGAAGGGGCCTGGGAGGGTCAGTACCCATTACCCTTCGTGTTGGCAAAAGAGCCCTCGCGTTCGTATAGGGTAGGCCAGGTAAGCCTAACCTCATTCGTCAAGCCCCTGCCGCATTCGTATTGGGTATTTTCCTTGGCCTTAAGATCTTTGCCTTCGCGAATGCAAGGCCCTTTCCGCGTTCACTAAGAAGGGGCAGCTAGGCAGTGTTGTTTTAAATCGGGATATAAGCCATTTTGGGTTCATTTATTACACCTTTGGATGATTTTGGAGCTTTAAAGAGGGGAATTTCAACCTAGCTATTAAAGGTAAGTAATTCCTCCCAATGTAAGTTTAATACATAGATTATGGGTAGATTTTAACATGTAAAATTGTGAAGATTATGGGTTTAGTTGAAAAACATAAGATTTGATAAAATATGATTTAACCATGAAAATGATTAAGGAATGGGGTGAAAATTATATATTTGAGTTTGTGAGGCTATGGGCAACATTTATCTTTAAAAATTTCAGGAATCAGGTCACCTGGGCCTGGGGATAAATTTTATGAATCTTCCATTTGTGGTTAGATAATTACTTTAATAGTTAAATTATGAACTTGTAAACATGTATTGATTATTTTATATAAAATTTGACTAGTTTCGAATCGTTTGGCACTGAGTTGAGGATTTAAAGTATAGTTGAGGACCGGAAAGTGAGCCTTGAGACGAGGTAAGTCTCTTTTCTAAACTTGTAAGAGGGAATTAACCACATAGGTGATTTTAATTATGTGATGACCTGAAAGGTCATCGTGTGTTTTAGAATCCAATTTGGGGTTCCGAGGCCTTCAAAACCTAATCTCATTTCTCCTCAATTTGTATGCACAGCCTTTATGTGAAAATTTCAGAAATAATAAGTTTTGCCTTTAAAAGTTGATTTTAGTTGACTTTGGTCAATATCTTGAGTAAACAGAAGTAGTAAAATATGGGACCTGGGTATATGCCTGGAATCGAATTCCGAGGTCCCTAGCCCAAGAAATGAATTTTTGATGAAAATTGTTAAACTAGAATTTGTAAAGGTTTAATAATTGGTTAATAATTGATTTTGTTGGTACCGGGTCCGTATTGTGGTTTCGGAGCCCGTTACAAGTCTGTTATGATATTTGTACCTTATCTGAGAAATTTGGTGAGGAATGAGACTGATTGGACGTGATTCGGACCTTTGGTTGAGAAAATAGAACTTTTGAACTTTCTTGTAAATTTTATGCAATTTGGTGCTAAATTCGTAGTTCTAGGTGTTATTTTGGTGATTTGATCATGAGAGCAAGTCTGTATGATGTTTTAAGACTTGTGTGCATGTTTGGTTTGGAGCCCCGAGGTTTCGGGTGAGTTTCGGATAGGCTACAGGATGTTTTAGACTGAAAAAATCTAGTATCTTTTGCGGCAGTAGTTGTTCTGATATGTCATTCTTCGCATTCGCATAGGTAGTCTCATGAACACGAAAGGTAAAGAGGGGCAGGGGAACTTTCTTCTTTGTGAATGCGAAGGACGGGTCGCGAACATGGAGCAGCGAGGGCTTTACACTTTGCGAACGCGACCCTTCTACCGCGAACGCGAAGCACGGGACCTTGGGGGTAGGTAATTCATCGCAAACGCGACACATGGATCACGAACATGGAGGCTGGGGGGATATGCCTTCGCCAACATGATGGGTTACTCGTGAACATGACAGGCCTCTCACGAACGCAAATAAGGCCTATCCAATGTTTTAAAAACAGAACCAAAAACGGGAAAGGGTCAAATTTTCATATGTTCTTCACTAGAACTCGGCCTAGGGTGATTTTTGAAGAGAGATTTCAACACCATATCATAGGTTCGTGCTCTTTAACCCATATCTTTCAATTTTTATTAACACCCATTAGATTTCTAGCCTTAAATCTTGTTCTTTCATGGTAGAATTATGGATTATAGGAAAAATTGGGGATTTTACAAATTTGGGGATTTAGAACTTGATTTGGGGTCGGATTCCGAAACTAATTACATATTTGTGCTCGGGGGTGAATGGGTTTTGGTCCGAACCTCGAGTTTTGACCAAGTGGGCCGGGGGTCAAATTTTTATTTTTTGGGGGGGAATTGTTGGGAAACTTGTAATTGTGCATTGGAATTGATTTCTTTAGCAATAATTGATGTTATTAAGTTGAGATACGAGTGATTCAGAGGTGGAAACTAGAGGAAAAGCGGTGATTGATGCTTGAGTTTGGTCGTGGAATCGAAGTAAGTGTTGTGGCTAACCTTAGCTTAAGGGATTAGGTACAACTTGCCTATTTGCTACGTGTTTTGATATTGAGTACAAAGTATAGGTAAAGTTACGGGTACCTATGCATTGTTGTCGAGTCATAGTATGCGAGTTAGTATTATTCTTGTGACTGTTGTATTCCTTATTCATACTGTTGAAACGAAACTTGTTATTGATAATTCCCTTGCCGAGTTGTTATTGTTCTGTTGTTTGAGTGACAGAGAGTGTTAAGGTACGAAGGTTGATGCCATGCAATATTTTATGAGTGAGTGATAATGCATGAAGGGTGATGTCGTGCCATATTCTATTGGTGATAATGCACGAAAAGTGATGTCGTGCTTATGAGAGAGTTAATGCATGAAGGGTGATGTTGTGTTGTTTCTATTGCTTCTTATGGTGAGGACGAGAGTAAAAGCACGAAGGGCGATGTTATTCACTTGTTTGCTATGCTATTACTTTCGTTGGTGCAAAGCATGTTGTTTATTGCATTTCTTTACTGTAATAATTTTAGGATTTGATATTCCCCTAAGCATGTTTCTCCCCTTCCCGTTAATATCTACTTAATTTTCATTTGTTGTTATCTTCCCGTATATGATTTAACTATATAGGTTCATGTTATTGTCCTATCCTAGCCTCGTCACTACTACGTCGAGGTTAGGCTCGGCACTTACCAGTACATGGGGTCGGTTGTACTGATACCGCACTCTGCACTTTCTGTGCAGATTTTGGTACTGGACCGCATTGATCGGAGTTGGGTTGCTGCCTTCAATCCATCAGAAGACCCAAGGTAGATTTGCCGGCATTCGTAGACCCTGGATTCCCCTTCCATTTATCTTAGTCTTAATATTTTCTTTTAATTCGAGAATAGATGTATTTTCTTTAAACCAGTATTTGTTGTGGCTCTTAGAAGTTCCTGGATTGTGACACTAGATTTTAGGTAGTCGTGTGTTAGTTTTTTTGGATTACTGAGAATTTCCGCACTTCTTTACTTTGTTTTGGTTTAAGTATTGTTATTCACTATTTTGAATAGTAGTTAGCATATTAAATCTTTATTTATTGGCTTGCCTAGGATTTTGAAAAGTTAGGCGCCATCACTATCCCGACGGTTAGAAATCCGAGTCATGACAAGTTGGTATCAGATCACTAGGTTACCTAGGTCTCACAATTCATGAACAAGCTAGGTACAGTCTGAGGGATTGATACGGAGACATCTGTACTTATCCATAGAGGCTACAATAGATTAGGAATAATTTCACTTCTATTCTTCTCTATCGTGCGATTTGATCTCTCAATGCTAATTGAACTTTCTACTGTTGTTCTTTCGCAGATGGCGAGAACACGTACCGCTTCATCAGCTGATTAGTAGCCTGAGCCCCCCAGTGACAGCTCTTACGAGGGGTAGAGGACGAGGCCGAGGCTGTGTTAGAGGCCTAGGTAGGGGTGGGGCTCAGCCTAGAGCTCGAGCAGCAGCACCAGTAACGGAGCCTTAGGTGGAGTTTCATGAAGAGGTTCCGGCTCAGACTGTTCCGCCAAGGCCAGCTCAGTTTCTAGAGGGGTTCATCGTTACCCCAGTACTTTAGGATGCTTTGGTACGTCTAGTGGGCCTTATGGAGAGTGTAGCTCAGACTGGCACAAAGACTCCCGCTACCCACACACTGGAGAAGATTGCTCCTCAGGCACGCTGATGCAAAGAATGTGAAGGTTAGAGATGATGGAGTTTTGAGGATGCAGGTTCGTGTTTGTGTGCCTAATATGGATGGGATTCGTGAGTTGATTCTAGAGGAGGCCCACGGTTCTCGATATTCTATTCATCCACGCACTGCTAAGATGTGTTATGACTTGCAGCAACATTATTGGTGGAGGAGAATGAAGAAATATATTATTGCATATGTAGCTCGGTGTTTGAATTATCAGCAAGTAAAGTACGAGCATTAAAGACCTAGTGGTTTGCTTCAGAAGATTGAGATTCCTGAGTGGAAGTGGGAGTGTGTCACTATAGATTTTGTTATTGGACTCCCGAGGACGCAGAGGAAGTTCGATGATGTATGGGTTATTATGGATAGGCTGACCAAGTTAGTGCATTTCATTCTTGTGGCATTATCCTATTCTTCGGAGTGATTGGCAGAGATTTATATCCGTGAGATTGTTCGTAGTCATGGTGTGCCCTTATCTATAATTTCTAATCGAGGAACGCAGTTCACCTCGTATTTCTAGACGGCAGTACAGCGCGAGTTGGGTAAGCAGGTCGAGTTGAGCACAACATTTCATCCTCAGATAGATGGGCAGTCTTAGCGTACTATTCATATTTTGGAGGATATGTTTTACGCCTGTGTTATTGACTTTGGAAGATCTTGGGATTAGTTCTTTCCGCTAGAGGAGTTTTCCTATAATAATAGTTATCAGTCGAGCATAAAGATGGATCCCTATCAGGCATTATATGGTAGACGGTGTCGGTCGCCGATTGGGTGGTTTGAGCCGGGGGAGGCTCAGTTATTGGGTACAGATTTAGTACAGGATGCCTTGAATAAGGTTAAGATTATTCAGGATAGACTTCATACAGCTCAGTCCAGGAAAAAGAGTTATGCCGATCGTAAGGTTCGTGATGTGGCATTCATGGTCGGAGAGAGAGGGTTGCTTCAGGTGTCACCCATGAAGGGCGTGATGAGGTTTGGGAAGAAGGGCAAGTTAAGCCGTAGGTTCATTGGGCCTTTTGAGATCCTAGATCGAGTGGGAGAGGTGGCTTACAGACTCGCATTGCCAACGGGTTTATTAGCGGTGCATTTTGTGTTTCATGTGTCCATGCTTCGGAAGTATCACGGCGATCCATCCCACGTGTTAGATTTCACCACTGTCCAGTTTGACAATGATTTGACCTACGAGGAGGAACCGGTAGCTATTCTAGACTGGCAAGTTCATTAGTTGAGATCTAAGAGTTATCCTTCAGTTCGCGTGCAGTGGAGAGGTGAGTCTATTGAGGTAGCTACCTAGGAGTCTGAGTCCAGTATGCGGAGCAGATATCCCCATATTTTCCCTAGCTTAGTTACTTTTCTATATTCGTTCGAGGATGAACGGTTGTTATAGAGGTGGAGAATGTGATGACCCGAAAAGTCATCTTGTATTTTAGAAGCCAATTCGGGGTTCCAAGGCCTTCAAAACCTTATCTTATTTCTCTTTGATTTGTGTGTGCAGTCCGAGCGTGTTTCTGGAAAGCCTTTATGTGAACATTTGAGAAAATATTAAGTTTTGCCTTCAAAAGATGATTTTAGTTAACTTCGGTTAACATTTTGAGTAAACACACCTAGACCCGTATTTTGACAATCATGATGGTCCGTAGTAAAATATGGGACCTAAGCGTATGCCGGGAATCGAATTTTGAGGTCACTACACCGAGAAATGAGTTTTTGATGAAAATTGTTAAACTGGAATTTGTAAAAGTTTTATGAATTTGGTTAATAATTGATTTTGTTGATACCGGGTCTGTATTGTAGTTTCGGAGCTCGGTACAGGTCTGTTATGATATTTATACCTTATCTGATAAATTTGGTGAGGAACGAGATTGATTTGACGTGATTCGGACCTTTGGTTGAGAAAATAGAACTTTTGAACTTTCTTGAAAATTACATGCAATTTGGTGCTAAATTCGTAGTTCTAGGTATTATTTTGGCAATTTGATCGTGCGATCAAGTTCGTATGATCTTTTAAGACTTGAGTGCATGTTTTGTTTGGAGCCCTGAGGGCTAGGGTGAGTTTCAGATAGGCTACGAGATGTTTTAGACTTAGAAAATCTGGTATTTTTGCTGCAGCAGTTGTTCTGATATGCCCTTCTTCGCATTCGCGTAGGTAGTCTCGCGAACGCAAAAGGTTTTGAGGGGCAAGGGGAAATTTCTTCTTCACGAACGTGAAGGACCGGTCGTGAACGCGGAGCAGCAGGGGCTTTACCCTTCGCGAACGCGACCCCTCTACCTTGAATGCAAAGCACGGGACCTGGGGAGGGGAAGGTAATTCAACGCGAACACGATACATGGATCGTGAATGCGGATGCTGGGGGATATGCCTTCACCAACGCGATGAGTTACTCGCGAATGCATAGGACAATAGGGCCAAAGCTTCGCGAACGCGACATGCCTCTCGAGAATGCAAATAAGGCCTGCCCAGGGTTTTGAAAACAAAACCAAAAATGGGAAAGGGTCAAATTTCCATATCTTCTTCACTTGAACTCAGCCTAGGGTGATTTATGAAGAGAGATTTCAACACCACATCATAGGTTCGTGTTCATTAACTCATCTTTTTCAATTTCCATCAACACACATTAGATTTCTAGCCTTAAATCTTGTTCTTTCATGGTTGAATTAGGGATATTAGGAAGAATTGGGGATTTAGACCTTGATTTGGGGTCGGATTCCGAAACTAATTATATATTTGGGCTTGGGGAAGAATGGATGAATGGGTTTTGGTCCGAACCTTGAGTTTTTACCAAGCGGTCCCGAGGTCGATTTTTGATTTTTTGGGGGAATTGTTGGGAAACTTGTAATTGTGCATTGAAATTGATTTCTTTAGCAATAATTGATGTTATTAAATTAATTATGACTAGATACGAGTGGTTCAGAAGTGGAAACTAGAGGAAAAGCGGTGATTGAGGCTTGCGTTTGGCCGTAGAATCGAGATAAGTGTTGTAGCTAACCTTAGCTTGAGGGATTAGGTACTACTTGCCTATTTGCTACGCGTTTTGATATTGAGTGCAACGTATAGGTAAGGTGACGGGTACCTATGAGTTAGTCTTATTCTTATGACTGTTTTATTCCTTATTCATATTGTTGATGCTTAAACTAGTTATTCCTCATGTTAAACAATTCTTATAATCTTTTCTTGGAATTACATATTGGTCGAGTATTGACTCAAGTTGAGATTGATGTTGTGAAGTTCAATATTGAAACGAAACTTGTTATTGATAATTCCCTTGTCGGGTTGTTATTGTTCTGTCGTTTGAGTGACAGAGAGTGTTAAAGCATGAAGGGTGATACCGTGGAATGTTTTATGAGCAAGTGATAATGCACAAAGGGAGATGTCGTGCCATATTCTGTAAGTGATAATGCATGAAGGGTGATGTCGTGCCATGTTATGAGAGAGTTAATGCACGAAGGATGATGTCGTGCTATTTCTTATGGTGAGTACGAGAGTAAAAGCACGAAGGGTGATGTCGTGCACTTGTTTGCTATGCTATTACTTTCATGGTGCAAAGCATGTTATTTACTGTACTACTTTCAGTATTTGATATTCCCCCTCAGCATGTTTCTCCCCCTTCCCGTTAATATTTGCTTAATTTTCATTTGTTGTTATCTTCCCGTATATGATTTAACTATACAGGTTCATGTTATTGTCGTGGCCTAGACTCGTCACTACTTCGCCGATGTTAGGCTCGGCACTTACCAGCACATGGGGTCGGCTGTACTGATACTGCACTCTGCACTTTCTGTGCAGATTTCGGTACTGGACCGCGTTGATCAAAGTTAGATTGCTGCCTTTAGTCCATCAGAAGACCCAAGGTCGCTATGTCGGCGTTGGCAGACCCTGGAGTCCCCTTCCATTTATCCTAGTCTTCTTGTTTTGTTTTAATTAGAGAACATATGTATTTTCTTTAAACTAGTATTTGTAGTGACTCTTAGAAGTTCGTGGATTGTGACACCAGATTTTGGGTAGTCGTGTGTTAGTTTTTTTGGATTATGGATAGTGGTTAGCATATTAAATCTTTATCTATTGGCTTGCCTAGCATTTTGAAAAGTTAGGCGTCATCACGATCCCGACGGTGGGAAATTCGGGTCGTGATAAATTAATATGTACTTCTATCGTGGGGGCTATGTACGCACGGGGTGACTAGAGTCCATGCGTAGCTACTAATTATGCTTATATCCGGGTAGTTTAGGACCCAAATCATAAAATACTTGTAATGGTTGCACCCTACTAGTTAATTAAAGTTATTAAATTATATTGGAACTTGATAACGGAATTTTGAAGGATTGAATTTTATTTACTTGAGTTGTGGCGGGTTACTTGACCGTTAACAGGAATTTGTGCTTCTTTGTATATTAGCCTCATAATAACCTTTAAATCGGATGTTTATAAAATATCATCTCTTCTTGTGGAACGGGCCGAATTCTCGGCAGTAGAATATATGCATCTATGGTTCGTCTCATTGACCCTCGGCAGTGCACAGTATATATGTCTATATTTTAGATCGGGTCGTACGACTCAGCATAATTCATGTGTAATAATACTTGGAGCCCAATTATACTTGATATTGTTTCATTGGCTTGAGAGGTTAAATTGTTAAATGATGGAAATTGATTTGGGATTTACTATTAGTGAAAGAATTGTTTATCTATTTCTTGTTATTGAGTTTTCAGCTTCATTTATGTGGCCTATGATTAATTATAATTTTGGAAGTAAGTGTCAAAGTCGACCCCTCGTTACTACTTCTTCGACGTTAGGCTATATACTTACTGGGTACATATTATTTATGTACTCACGCTATACTTCTGCACTAATCGTGCAGGATCTGAGGCAGGTGCATTTGGTTATCATTCTGGCCCGCACTCTTGATTCCACGAGACATTGGGGTGAGCTGCCTTCCGAGCCCGTTCTGCAGCACCCGAAGTCTTTCTTTTGCTTT
This sequence comes from Nicotiana tabacum, assembly GCF_000715075.1. Lineage (NCBI taxonomy): Eukaryota > Viridiplantae > Streptophyta > Magnoliopsida > Solanales > Solanaceae > Nicotiana > Nicotiana tabacum. Next base: position 5,848,432 of record NC_134084.1, on the reverse strand, counting down.
TGCTTTCTGTATCTTTCATATCAGATAGTAGTGTAGTATTTTTGTATATTCTACTAGTAGCTCATACACTTGTGACACCAGATCTGGTAGATTATGCTAGTAGACACTTGGTGATATTTGATTATTTACCTTATCTCATTTGCTTTTAAAACTGTCTATTTCTCATGTTATTTAATTTTTCACTTCGTATTTATATAATAACTAAAAATCACCTATAGGAGAAATTGGATCGTGATAATCTCATCTCTAAGCTTACATCAATTGACTTACGATGTACTCTTACGTACGAAAACATGGGGTGTAATATATGATGTCATCGCCAATCCAAGGATGACATCCTTAACAATTTTACGGGCATAATTTCCTGTAAATAAGCATGACTTTTCAATGGAAGGGAGAGAACTATTGTTGTGGAGAGAACACCAACTTTAATATTGGCTTTGTTTTAGTTTAAAAGTTATTTCTTTTATTTTAGAAATAGTATTTTTTTCTCTCTCTTTTCTCCATAATGGAGTAATTTTCTTTGGTTGGGATACTAGATGAAGCTATAAAGGTGTTATAATAATTATCTTAATGTTATTATCATCTTATATTAGGATTTTCTCTTTATCATCTTTATACACTAAGGTATTCGATATTGATACATTAATTATTTGATATAATTATATACACTTACCAAAGTCTTTATCTTGTTATGTTGTTTCTTATCCGGGAGAAGAAAAAGATTTAAACAAGTTTATTGATTTAGAAAAGGCTAATTGAAAGAGGTTTTTTCTCACTTGGTGCACTCAACTAAGATAATTCTTGTTTGAAGCCATTACTTTAATTGGTTAACTACACTAATCCAAAGAGGTGTTAGTAGTCAGTTATTGGTTAATGTCACTAACTGTCAATAAATTGATAACACTAAGCGCAAGCGGTGCTAATTATATATTGTTGTTATGTGGAGTGATTGCCTTAGAAATAAGTGGTCATTCTTTAAACAAGGTATATGTTTAACTGTTAATCAATTAACTATACTATTCAAAAGAGGTGTTATTAATTGGATACTTATATATGATTTGGTTGAATTAGAAATAAGCGGTCATTTTATTAAACAAAGAAATAAATAATAAATTTTGATTTTATTATAATACTTTTTGTGTTGCTGATTCGTAATATCCCAGCCTCTATATTTTCTTATAAAACTATAAATATTTAATGCTTTTATTTTACTAGTTTTTTCATCAACTCCCTTTTTACCAATTTGATTCTCTCAAATAATGAGAAAGATAATACAAATCTGAAGCCTACGTGATTTCAATTTTTGTGGGGCGATATCTTATACTTTACTATAATTTAACAGAGTACGAGCAAAAAAATTGTATACGCCTAGAGCTTGTAAAACTCCAACATATGCGGATTTTCCTAGAGGGTGATCATGTCTAGTACTGACCAGGTAAACATTTTGTATCATAATATTTCTTCGTATAAAATTTTAATTTTTGTGTAAGTATGTATAATTATGAATATACTACAATTTCCTTACTTCTACTAATGTAATTTAGTTTTTCTTATTGTAGTTGAACTATAGGAACATTTTCCTTACCTGTGAAGAGATGTGAATGCTAAATATCGCTACGTTTTTTAAAGTTAATGCCGATGATGCATCAGGGGAGGTGTCTGCCTTTCACAATAATTTTGTCTCTTCATCTCCATCTTGTCCTCCGAATATGGAACAATAGTTAAACGGCCTCATTCTTAGAATATGGAGCAACACCCTAAATCGAGTTATGATCCTTTATCGCGCATTGATCAGTTGAATGCTGAAGTTGAGAAGTTGAAGAGTGTCGTTGGAAAGGTACTGGAGCTTTAGCTTTTATATAATTTTATAGGTACTTTTTATATATACATGATTTGTTGGTTATAAATACGTTTAATTTTTGTTGTTTTGTTGTTTTTTTGGTGTAGTTGACTGATATAGTTACGGAATTAAGTAGTTATGTAGTTTCTTCCTTAAAAAAATGTTCAGTTTTTTGAATATTAAAGAAACCAAATAAAAGAGGTAATACTTATGCCTTCTCTAAATATTTTTTTCTGTTATTTTTATTAGATTCGCTAGTGTGTGTCTGATGACAATACATTTGGTCTCGGTGGCCATAATGCCTATCAATATGATGTTCCTAACTTTGTCGAGCAAGTGCATCAAGAAAATACACTAGCTGACCAAACAGATTTTGGCGTCAAAGAAAACGAGGGAGTTACTGATGGTGTTGATCCTGTTATTCGTTTTGCATTTTATTTTTTTGATCTTTCCTTTCTTCATTTTGAAATATTTTAATTATTGATTTCATCTGTCTAAGGGGCAGTAGGTGATGTCAAGGGTGATAAATTTTGGGACAATAATGGCGATGAAGATTTAGCTGCACTACATATATCACAAAGTGTGGTTAAAAACCACCCGCCATAAAAGTAGAAGAGGATTACATTTCTCCTGGACAATCGGTTCGACAGAAAATACGAGTAAAATATGTCAAGTCTTCGTATTTGCTAGATTTTTATTTGGAGGAATCAGGGTCGGCGCACAATCTCATTTTTTATATCAAACATCCTTTTACGATCGAAATTAATGATTTTGATCCCTTGTCACCTTTGGCCAAAGAGTTTTGCGCGTTTGTTGATAATGAGATGGTGTGACGACCCACCCAGTCGTCATATGAGTTACAGCTCTATTTCCCCCATTTCTAATTCTTTATGCTTCGTTATCCGTGTTTTGTGGTATCAGGTTGGTCGAATCGATCCCAGAATGGTTTTGGTAAGGTTTGAGACACTTAGTCTCTTTTAAGAAGGTTTAAGTTGGAAAAGTCAACCGGATGTTGAGTTATATGTTAGAGGGCTCAGATGTGAGTTTTGATGGTTCAGTTAGCTTCACGAGGTAATTTATGACTTAGGAGCGTGATCGCAATGGGTTTTGGAGGTTCGGAGTAGATTTAGGCTTGAATTGGCGAAGTTGATATTTTGGTGATTTCCGGTTGATAGGTGAAATTTGATATAGGGGTCGGGATGGAATTCCGAGAGTTACAGTAGTTTCGTGGTATCATTTGGGATGTGTGTGTACAATTTTAGGTCATTCAGATGTTGTTCGGTTGGGTTTTTTATCAAAATCGTATTTCGGAATATTTTTGAAACTTAGGCTTGAATCTGATGTGAATTGGTAGATTTGATGTTGTTTGAGATGTTTTGATGATTGGAACAAGTTTGGATAAGGTATTGGGTTATGTTTGTGCTTTTCGTTAAGGTCCCGGGGGCCTCTAGATGATTTCGGGTGATTGTCGGAGAAGTTGAAGTATAATTGCAGCTGCTGAAGTTTTGCTGCTTCTGGTGTTTTCGCACCTACGGTTTGGGGACCGCTGGTGCGGTGCCGCATATGCGAAGGAATGGACACAGAAGCGGATTGTGAGGAATTTCCAGTGATATGCATGGCCGCATCTATGGAGTCACAATGCGGAGGGTTTATCGCAAAAGTGAAGAAGGGCCAGATGAGCGGAGACCGTAGAAGCTGCATAGTGACCGCATCTGTGATGTCGCAGATGCGGAAGTTTAGTCGCAGAAGAGGTCTTTGGGTTGTTAAGTGATTTCCTCAGAAGCGGAGGTATGACAGCAAATGTGGTACCGCAGAAGCGGTTGGTGAGTCGCAGATGCAAAAATGTTTGGCAGAACATATAAGTTATTCCATTTCGCAATTTAGTTATTTCATCATTTTGGACTTCGGCTTGAGAGCTTTTAGATGATTTGGAAGAGGAATTTCAAACGAACTTTGTTAAGGTAAGGATTTTGGACCTAAAATACATTCCTATGCTATTATTTCAGGGATTAGAGCTAGAAATTATGGAAATTAATGGTGAAAATTGGGGAAACTAGGGCTTGAGAACTTAGGCCTTTAATTGTGGATTTGAAGGACCATTTGGGGTCGGATTTGAGAACTTTTGATATGTATGAACTCGTAGGGAGATAAGGAACCTATTGTTATAAAAATTCTGAATTTCAAGATGTGGGCCCGGCGCTCAGCTTTTGGCCAATTTCGGAATTTTTGGTATTTTTCGACTGTTTTCGATTGGGCTTTGTTCCCTTAGCATATTTTGACGTCCTCGTTCTGATTTTGGATAGATTCGACGCACGTGGAGGACGATTCGATGGGCAAAGGCGTCGCGAGCTAGAGATTTAGCCGGTTCGAGGTGAGTAATGATTGTAAATGAAGTTATGAGGGTTTGAAACCCCGGATTGCACATCGTAGTGCTATAATAAGGTGGGACACACGCTTGATGACGAGCGTGGGGTCGTGCACTATTGGGGATTGTGACTTGGTCCATCACGATTGATGAGTTTACCGCGTAATTGATTGAAAACTATTTGCTATCATCATTATTTGGGTTGAGTGCCATATTTGGGCTTAGTGCCAACTATTTGAACCCTTCAGGGATTTTTACTGGCATTTCCTCACTGGTTTTGACTTATACTTGAACTCAGTCATGTTATTTTCCACTGTTTTCATACTCAGCCAAGTTTACTCAGTTTTAATACTTAAATGATATTTCAAATGATGTTTGGGCTGAGAAATACTGTTTTACTATTGCCCGAGTGGCTTGTGAGGATTTTGACTGAGTAAGGCCGATGGCCTATGTTGTGAGGAATCATTTGATACTGATTATGAGGCCGAGGGCCTGGGATATGTACGCCACGAGGTGGTTTGATTGATATGAGTCTGGGGCCTAGTGATGATGCCACGAGGTGGCTTGATATTGCGTTTGGGCCTTAAGGGACCCCTCCAGGAGTCTGTACACCCCCAGTGAGCGCGGGTACCCATTGTGATGTGAGATTGAGCCCGAGGGGCTGGTATTGTTCTATGTGATTGCCCGAGGGGCTGGTACTGTTCTGAGATGTTGCCCGAGGGGCGGATTTGTTGATACTGTACCCAAGGGGCGAGCCTTTATGTGTTTACTTTTCATAATTGACTATCAATTACCTGCTTAATTATTGAAAAAAGGTTTTTCATGAAACCACATTTGAATTAAAGGGTTTTACCTATCTTTCACTAATTTACTGATTTTAAATGGTTGTACTGCTTCATTATAGATTGCTTTGTGCCTCACGTGATTTCCTGCTTTCAATGTTTATTTACATTTGTTACTCGCTGAGTTGGAGTACTCACTTTACTCCCTGCACCCCTATGTGCAGATTCAGGCGTAGCTGGTTCCGCTCCTGAGAGCTGATTCCTCCAATTCCAGGCGGCTTTCGGAGACTACGAGGTAGTTGTTAACGTCTGAAGCCCTGTGTCTCTACCTCTCTATCATTTCCATTTCCTTTTGATCACTTGTACTAGTTATGACTTTAGTAAACTTGTATTATGGGTTAGAGATGCTCGTGACTTGTGACACCCCGGTTAGGGCTGTGTCGGGTTGTATTTTCCGTATTGTAATCGTTATTTCTGCTATTTAGTACTATTAAATCATGTTTAGACTATTTTGTGTTGATTAACTGCTTTAAAAGATGAATTGGGTTAAACTTGCTGGCCTCGTCTTCACTAGAGGCGCCATCATGAACTGGTTTGGGGTTAGGGTCATGACAAGTTGGTATTAGAGCCTAGGTTACATAGGTCTCACGAGTTATGAGCAGGTTTAGTAGAGTCTCGAGGATCGGTACCGAGACGTCTATATTTATCCTCGAGAGGCTGCACAAACTTTAGGAAAAACTTTACATTCTTGAATTCTTATCGTGCGTCCTTGATTCATCTTGAAAAGTAACTCTTTGAATTCCTTCCATGCATTCGTATACGCGCATGAGCACTCAGTATCTGATGTGGATCAATGGCTTATGATATCCCGATCAAAGGGCGAGATGTGATCTCTATGTGTTGATGTTGGGATAGTCGGGAAGACTTGAGGCCGGATTTTTGGCTGATAGCTTGAGCCTTGAGCTGTTGATTTCGTGAGCGCGTGTTCCTAGATCCATATGTTTGGTAGTGTCCCTATTAGTGGAAGTGATGGCTGGATGACTATGTGATATGTATGATGTGACTGGGAGACGTATTCATATGATTTGGAAGTGACGAGAAGGGTCTGCTTGAGGATAGAAGAACTATTTGTTGCTTGATTTCCATCATGACTTGGTGTATAGCCCCGAGTTATGGGTGTGTGAAGAATCTTTCCATGTTTCCTAGTTGGAAGTGGGGTAAATTTCATGTTGCGGTCTGAGATCAGACTCAGGAAATTTAAGTGACTGCGTAATGTTTATGACGGTGGAAGGTATAAAGAAATGTTAGTTTGAGGCAAAGTAGGTGGGGTTATCTCCTGCTGATTATTCTGAAGTTTGCGTAATCCCTTGTGATATTTAGTGGAAGAACTCTGTTACCAGAGAAATATATGTTTTACAAATTGAATTTGGGTTGCTCAAGAGAGTAGGCTTGACTATTACGAGAGTGAGTGCAATATTTGCAGAAGATATAAAGTACCAGATGGCTTGTGTTCCACGAGCTTATGAAGGATTGAGTTTAATCTAACTAGGATATTATGGAAGAAATAAAGTATATGCGTTATGAGTTATTGTGTATTTTTTGGTCGATGGTTTCGAGCCAAGTGGGGGAGTCCACTCTTAATTAGTCGATTGCACGATTATGTGCTATGTTGGTTCCAGTTTGAAGCGTACGGGTGAATCAGTCATCGCCTTCAGCGCTAGTTACTTCACCACCACCCGCCCAGTCAGCTAGGGGTCGCCCTAGAGTAGGAGGTCGATCATGGGGCGGTCAGGCCCATTTCTATTCCCTCCCAGGCAGACCCAATGTTATTTCTTCAGATGTTGTTACTACAGGTATTGTTTTAGTCTACCACAGAGATGCCTCTGTATTATTTGATCTTGGTTCCACCTTTTCTTATGTGTCATCATACTTTGCTCGTTATCTGGGTAAGCCCCGTGAGTTTCTTTCTTTACCTGTTCTGTATCTACCCCGGTGGGTGATACTGTTGTTGTAGACTATGTGTACCGGTCGTGTGTGGTGACTATTGGGGGTATAGAGATCCGAGTGGATCTATTGCTATTGAGCATGGTGGATTTTGATGGCATTTTGGGCATGGATTGGCTATCTCCATGTCGTGTTATTCTAGACTGTTATGCTAAGACAGTCACTTTGGCTATGCCGGGTGTGCCACAGATCGAGTGGCGAGGTATGACTGATTATGTTCCTAGTAGAGTGATCTCATTCTTGAAAGCCCAGTGCATAATTGGGAAGGGTTGTCTTTTGTATCTAGTGTTTGTGAGGGATGTCAGAGCTAAGACTCCCAGTATTGATTCCGTTCTAGCTGTGAAGGATTTTTCCGATGTGTTTTCTGCAGACCTACTGGGTATGCCACCGGACAAGGATATTGATTTTGGTATTGACCTGGTACCGGGTACTTGGCCTATTTCTATTCCACCGTATAGTATAACACCAGCAAAGTTGAAGGAATTAAAAGAACAGCTACAAGAACTCTTTGATAAAGGGTTCATTCAGCCTAATGTGTCACTTGGGGTGCACCGGTTCTATTTGTGAAGAAGAAGGATGGCACAATGAGAATGTGTATTGATTATAGCCAATTGAACAAGGCAAAAATTAAGAAAAAGTATCATTTGCCTTGAATTGATGATTTATTTGACCAGCTTCTGGAGCCAGGGTGTTCTCCAAGATTGATCTCTGTTCAGATTATCACCAGTTGAAGATCAGGGACTCGGATATTCTTAAGACAGCTTTCAGGACCCGATATGGTCATTATGAGTTCTTGGTGATGTCTTTTGGGCTGACCAATGCACCAGTAGCGTTCATGCATTTGATGAATAGTGTGTTCCGGCCTTCTCTTGACTTGTTTGTCATAGTTTTCATTGATGATATTCTGGTGTATTCTCATAGTCAGGAGGAGCATGTGGGGCATTTGAGAGTTGTGTTGCATAGGTTGAGGAAGGAGAAGCTTTATGCAAAATTCTCCAAGTGTGAGTTTTGGCTCAATTCAGTGGCTTTTTTGGGGAACGTAGTGTCCAGAGATGGTATTCAGGTTGATCCGAAGAAGATAAAGGTGGTTCAGAGTTGGCCTAGACCGTCCTCAGCCACAGAGATTTGCAGTTTTCTTAGTTTGGCAGGCTATTATCACCAGTTTGTTAAGGGATTCTCATCTATTGCATCGCCCTTGACCAAGTTGACTCAGAAGGGTGGTTCATTTGTATAGTCGGACGAGTATGAGGAGAGCTTTTAGAAGCTCAAGACAACTTTGACCACAACTCTAGTATTGGTTTTACCATCAGCTTCAGGTTCGTATATCTTGTATTGTGATGCTTCAAGAGTTGGGATTGGTTGTGTGTTGATGTAGGAGGGTAGAGTTATTGCTTATGCTTCTTGTCAGTTGAAGCACCGTGAAAAGAACTACTACGATCATGATTTGGAGTTGGCTGCCATCGTTCACGCATTGAAGCTTTGGAGGCATTACTTATATGGTGTATCTTGTGAGGTGTTCACTTATCATCATAGTCTTCAGCGTTTGTTCAAGCAAAAAGAACTTAATTTGAGGCAGCGGAGATGGTTGGAGTTTTTTAAGGATTATGATATCAATATATTGTACGATCCGGGAAAGGCCAATATGGTGGCCGATGCTTTGAGCTGAAAGGCAGTGAGTATGGGGAGTTTGGCATACATTCTAGTTGAGGAGAAACCTCTTGCAGTTGATGTTCAGGCCTTGGCCAATCGATTCGTGAGGCTGGATATTTGGAGCCCAGTCGGGTATTGGCTTGTGTGATTTCTCGGTCTTCCTTATATGAGTGCATCAGAGAGCGCCAATATGATGATCCGCATTTGCTTGTCCTTAGGGACAGAGTTCAACATGATGATGCTAGAGATGTGACTATAGGTGATGATGGGGTGTTGAGGATTCAGGGCCGGATTTGTGTGCCCAATGTGGATGGGCTTCGGGAGTTGATTCTGGAGAAGGCCCATAGCTCGCGGTATTCCATTCATCTGGGTGCCGCGAAGATGTATCAGGATTTGAGGCAGCACTATTGGTGGAGAAGAATAAAGAAAGATATTGTGGGATTTGTGGCTCGGTGTCTCTGTTGTCAGCAGGTGAAATATGAGCATCAAAGACCGGGTGGCTTGCTTCAGGAGAAGGTTATTCCCGAGTAGAAGTGGGAGAGGATCACTATGGACTTTGTTGTTGGACTTCCACGGACTTTGAGAAAGTTTGATGCCATTTGGGTGATTTTGGATCGGCTGACTAAGTCCGCGCACTCCATTCCTGTGTGTACTACCTATTCTTTATAGCGGTTGGCAGAGATCTATATCAGGGAGATCGTTCATTTGCATGGTGTCCCAGTTTCCATCATTTCTGATAGGGGCACTCAGTTTACATCGCAGTTTTGGAGATGTATGCAGCGAGAGTTGGGTACTCAGGTTGAGTTGAGCATAGATTTTCATCCTCAGACGGACAAGCAGTCTGAGTGTACCATTCAGATATTGGAGGGCATGTTGTGTGCTTGTGTCATCGATTTCGAAGGGTCATGGGATCAGTTTCTACCACTTATAGAGTTTGCTTTAACAACAACTACCAGTCAAGTATTCAGATGGCTCCATATGAGGCTTTGTTTGGGAGGCAGTGTAGATCTCCAGTTGGTTGGTTCGAGCCCGGTGAGGCTAGGCTATTGGGGACAAACTTGGTACAGGATGCTTTGGAGAAGGTGAAGGTGATTCAGGAGAGACTTTGTACAGCGTAGTCGAGACAAAAGAGTTGTGCTGATAGGAAGGTTCGAGATGTGTTCTACATGGTTGGCGAGAAGGTTATGTTGAAGGATTCGCCCATGAAAGGTGTTATGAGATTTGGGAAGAAAGGAAAATTGAGTCCGCGGTTCATTAGGCCTTTTGAGGTGCTTCGGAGGATTGGGGAGGTGGCTTATGAGCTTGCTTTGCCACCCAACTTGTCGAGTGTGCATACGGTATTTCTTGTTTCTATGCTTCAAAAGTATATTGGAGATCCATCTCATGTTCTGGATTTCAGCACAGTTCAGTTGGATGATGATTTGACCTATGATGTGGAGCCAGTAACTATTTTGGGTCGTCAGGTTCGGAAGTTGAGGTCAAAGGATATAGCTTTAGTGAAAGTGCAGTGGAGAGGTCGGTCCGTGGAGGAGGCTACCTGGGAGACCGATTGGGAGATGCAGAGCAGATATCCTCACCTGTTTGAGCCTTCAGGTATGTTGCTTGACTCGTTCGAGGACGAACGTTTGTTTAAGTTGGAGAGGATGAGAGGACCCGGCAAATCGTCTTATGAGTTACCACTCTGTTTCCCCCATTTCTTCTTCTTTATGCTTCGTTATCCCTATTTTGTGGTATCGGGTTGGTCGAATCGAACCCGGAATGGTTTTGGTAAGGTTTGAGACACTTAGTCTCTTTTAAGAAGGTTTAATTTGAAAAAGTCAACCGGATGCTAACTTATATATTAGAGGGCTCGGATATGAGTTTCGATGGTTTGGTTAGCTTCATGAGGTAATTTATGACTTAGGAGCATGATCGGAATGGGTTTTGGAGGTTCAGAGTAGATTTAGGCTTGAATTGGTGAAGTTAATATTTTTGTAATTTCCGGTTGATAGGTGAGATTTTGATATAAGGGTTAGGATGGAATTCCGAGAGTTACAGTAGCTTCGTGGAGTCATTTGGGATATGTGTGTAAAATTTCAGGTCATTCGGATGTGGTTCGGTTGGGTTTTTGATCAAAAGCGTATTTCGGAAGATTTTTGAAACTTAGGCTTGAATCCGATGTTAATTGGTAGATTTGATGTTGTTTGAGGTGTTTTGATGATTGTAACAAGTTTGGATAAGGTATTGGGTTATGTTTGTGCTTTCGGTTGAGGTCTCGAGGGCCTTGCGATGATTTCGGGTGGTTGTCGGAGAAGTTGAAGTATAATTACAGCTGCTGAAGTTTTGCTCCTTCTTGTGTTTTCGCACCTGCGGTTTGGGGACCGCAGGTGCGGCTCCACATATGCAATGGAATGTCCACAGAAGAGGATTGTGAGGACTTGCTAGTGACCGCAGAAGCAGTAAGTATGGCCGCATCTTCGGGGTCGCAGATGCGGAGGGTTTATCGCAGAAGCGAAGACGGGCAAGATGAGAGGAGACCGCAGAAGCGGTATAGTGACCGCATCTGCGATGTCGCAGATGCGGAAGTTTAGTCGTAGAAGCGGTCTTTGGGCTGTTAAGTGATTTCTGCAGAAGCGGAGGTATGACCGCAAATGTGGTACTACAGAAGCAGTTGGTGAGTCACAGATGTGAAAATGTTTGGCAGAACATATAAGTTATTCCATTTTGCGAAATTTAGTTATTTCACCATTTTTGGACTTCGGCTTGAGAGCTTTTGGACGATTTTGAAGAAGGATTTCAAGGGAACTTTGTTAAGGTAAGGAGTTCGGACATAAAACACATTCTTATGCTATTATTTCATGGATTAGAGCAAGAAAATATGGAAATTAATGGTGAAAATTGGGGAAACTACGGCTTGAGAACTTAGGCCTTTAATTGTAGATTTGAAGGACCATTTGGGGTCAGATTTGAGAACTTTTGATATGTATGAACTCGTGGGGAGATAAGGAACCTATTGTTATAAAAATTTCTGAATTTCGAGACATGGGTCGGGGCTCAGGTTTTGGCCAATTTCGGGATTTTTGTATTTTTCGATTGTTTTCGCTTGGGCTTCGTTCCCTTAGCATATTTTGATGTCCTTGTTCTGATTTTGGATAGATTCGATGCGCGTGGAGGTCGATTCGAGGGGCAAAGGCGTCGCGAGCTAGAGATTTAGCCGATTCGAGGTGAGTAATGATTGTAAATTATGTTCTGAGGGTTTGAAACCCCGAATTGTACATCATAGTGCTATATTGTGCTGAGACACACTCTTGATGACGAGCGTAGGGTCATTCACTATTGGGGATTGTGAGTTGGTCCATCCCGATTGATGGTTTTACTGCGTATTTGATTTAAAACTATTTGCTATCATCATTATTTGGGCTGAATGCCATATTTGGGCTTAGTGCCAACTATTTGAACGCTTCGGGGATTTTTACTGGTATTTCCTCACTATTTTTGACTTATACTTGAACTCAATCATGTTATTTTCCACTATTTTCATACTCAGCCAAGTTTACTCAGTGTTAATACTTAAATGATGTTTGGGCTGAGAAATACTGTTTTACTATTGCCCGAGTGGCTTGTGAGGATTTTGACTGAGTAAGGTCGAGGGATTATGCTGTGAGGAAACATTTGATACTGATTATGAGGCCGAGGGCCTGAGACATGTACGCCACGAGGTGGATTGATTGATATGAGGCCGAGAGCCTAGTGATGATTCCACGAGGTGGCTTGATATTGCGCTTGGGCCGTAAAGGGCCCCTCTAGGACTCTGTACACCCCTAGTGAGCGAGGGTAGCCATTGTGATGTGAGATTGAGCCCGAGAGGCTGGTATTGTTCTATGTGATTGCCCAAGGGGATGGTACTGTTCTGAGATGTTGCTTGAGGGGTGGATTTGTTGATATTGTGCCCAAGGGGTGAGCCATTATGTGTTTACTTTTCATAATTGACTGTCAATTACCTGCTTAATTATTGAAAAGGGCTTTTCATGAAACTACATTTGAATTAAAGGGTTTTACCTATCTTTTACTAATTTACTGATTTCAAATGGTTGTACTGCTTTATTATAGAATGTTTTGTGCCTCACGTAATTTCTTGCTTTCAGTCTTTATTTACATTTGTTACTCACTGAGTTGGAGTACTCACTTTACTCCCTGCACCCCTATGTGTAGAATCAGGCGTAGCTGGTTCCGCTCCTGAATATTGATTCCTCCAGTTCCAGGCGGCTTTCGCAAACTACGAGGTAGTTGTTGACGTTTGCAGCCCCGTGACTCTACCTCTCTATCATTTCCATTTACTTTCTATCACTTGTACTAGTTTTGACTTTAGTAAACTTGTATTATGGGTTAGAGATGCTCGTGATTTGTGACACCCCGGTTAGGGTTGTGTCGGGTTGGATTTTCCGCATTGTTATTTATATTTTTACTATTTAGTATTATTAAATCATGTTTAGACTATTTTGTGTTGATTAACTACTTTAAAAGATAAATTGGGTGAAACTAGCTAGCCTCGTCTTCACAAGAGGCGCCATCACAATCGGGTTCGGGGTTAGGGTCGTGACAGATGGATACGAGGTGAAGGTAGCTTAGCTTTCCTTAAACATTCATGTTCTGATTTTAAACTTGACAAGGAAGGTAGTTCTAATTAGTTTTTACTTTTTGTGACTTGAAGTGCCAAAAATATTTATACCGATGAAGTAAATAATTTTGCGGAAGCTTTTACTTTTGGCTCGTATCATGTGACCACGAAGGATTGGTTCCACTCGCTTGCGTATTGTGGTCGACCTTTGATTGACATGGTATTTAATAAGTTTCTATCTTAATGCCTTTTTTATGTTGCATATCTTTACTGATTGAGACTCCCCAGAGTGTACACATAACTTTGCATAATCAAATGCAAGATTTTTGAATAAGCACTATATAAAATTGTATAAGCTATATAATAGAGTTATACATATTTATACAAATTTTAAAATGCAAGTCATCAGTGCCATGCATCATTATATTTAATTCGTTTTACCGTCATTTGCTTTGATGCAATCAGATTTTCCTGAATGAGTTTGTCGTACTTTTCGATCGCCAAGCTCTATGGATGTCTCCATTGCACTTTTTATGTTTTTGTTGTTCCGCTGTTGTAGCAAGTTTGTTATGTACTGCAGCAATCGCAATATTGGTAGCTCTCTAGCATCTTTGTTTGATGCATTAATTGACTCTCTAATATTGGAAGTCATTATCAGCGACCTTTTCACTTTGGTGTGTGCCCTAGACCATATTTCGTAGCCAACTTTTGAACAAGTAAGGTTGTACCATCGTATCAATTTTGCACATCTCTGTCATATAGTAGTCAAACTTCTCTATCGTGTAACCTCTATCCAAAACGAAGAAGATATTCTTCAGTTTGTGATGTATCTTGAATGTGCACTTAACATTCTACCACAAGTGAAACATGTAAATACAATGTGGAACTTCGGGGTACACAACTTTTGTTGCATTGATGATGCTTTCATTTCCATTTGAAACTATACATATCCCTTCCCTAACACCAAAAGTACCCTTTATCTAGACAAATAATCACTCCCAAGATTTATTATTCTCTGAATCTACAATTGCATATGCAAGTAGAATGATTTTTCTTGTTTATATAAAATAGATATTAGGATTCAGACACTTATAAAAATCTTATACACAGTTATACACGAATATACAACTTTATACGTACTACAGATGCTATAAAAATAACAGTTGTGGAATCCTATACATGTTTCTACATGAAACTACAATATTATACAAATTGCAAAAACAAGGTAGATGCAGTCAATTCACTCCATCCTGCATGCAACCAGTCAATATGGTACCTTTATATGCTGCTTTAAGGAAACTTCCATCAACAACCATTATCGCAGTGCTCCCAATCCTTGATAGATGTATATAACGAAACATATGCGTAAAGAAAGCAATCATCTTCTAATTTGTGCAACTTTGTAACTATTCTTGAATTTGTATGCTCCAAGATATATAAATACCTCGGCAACTTATTATATGAATCACTCAGATTCCTTCGTATCATTATCATTGCTATCCCTTTAGCTCTCCATGCTTTCATGTAGCGCATTTCAACCCGTGTTGCTTTTGTATGTCCTTTATAATATTTGTTGGGGTGTAAACTTTTTTTGGATGAACATATTTGTCCTTGACTATACTAGCAATTACACCGGAAGTAGCTTGTCGTCGTTAAGTATCTTTCACCTTGTATACGACAGAAGATTTGAAACTCCAAGCACAATTGTCATTCACATATATAAGATGATACTTAGGATTAAATATCATTCAGTAAATAGACTTTTATACAAAAATATAACTAGATATATACTGATTTTAATACCTCTATTCAAATATATACTACGTTATAAATATTTATACATATATATAACAAATATACACTATTTTCATACCTTGTTGCGCTTGATCTCTTCACCTTGAATTAGAACCTGTCGCGTACAACCACGTTTTTCAGCACACTGGCAATTGTCTCTTTATCTTTATAAACTTGATCTTCCTTAACCACTTCGTTTAACATATTATCTATTACGGAAAATGGCCAAATGTATCCACGTATTACTAAAAAGATTTAAATATATTCCTCGTTGTACTTTTGTGTCCAAATACACCTCTGCCGTAATATTATTGGTACAAATATATCCTTTTTCGTTAAGTTTGTCCAGAGTATACATCCAATCCCACGAGGCACTGAAATTTGATAAGATGGATGCCACGTGACATGCCACCTTGTCACTCCTAACCCATTTTACTCCTCCTCTATATATGTTTTTTCACTATTAAAATTTATTTTCCTTCACCATTACCACTATAATCACCATTACCATTATAATCACCGCCATCATAATATGCACAATAATCGGTGCAAATTTGACACTACGCCGATTGAGCGATGTTGCACCTTTAGATTAGAGTAACTAGTTAAAGAGTATATACATACCCACTTATTGTGGTCTAGAATCCCATAATTTGTACTATACATAGTATAATAAATGTAGAGAATTTAATAAATTTGCCTACAAAATTGAAAAATATCCTGATTAAAGCATTTGCATTTCTTTCTTTTTTTAAATTCACCGCCAAGGCAAATTGTGCTTTCTCAGATTTCGACTTTGTATGTTAAATTTTCCAATTGTTGTAACGACCCGGCCGGTCGTTTTGAGAGTAATAGCCTGATTCCTTGTTGTCTGCTTCCCCTATATCTTTTTCGGCTTATATGTATTGCCGAGGGGTATTGTTTTTGGTTTCGGAGTGTTTTTGAATACTTAGTCACTAAACGAAAGCTTAAGTCTTAGGATTTTGACCATAGTCGAAACTATGTGAAGACAACTCCGGAATAGAGTTTTGTTATTTCTGTTAGCTTCGTTGGGTGATCTTGAACATAGGGACGTGTCCGGACAGTGAATTGGAGGTACGTAGGTAATTTAGGCCTGGAATGGCGAAAGTCGAATTTTTTGAGATTTTGACCGGGAGTGGACTTTTTGATATCGGGGTTGGATTCTGATTCCGGAAGTTGGAGTAGGTCCATAATGTTAAATGTAGCTTGTGTGTAAAATTTGGGGTCAATCAGACGTGATTTGATAGGTTTCGATATCGGTTGTAGAAGTTTTAAGATTCAAGTTCATTAAGCTTGAATTGGTGTTCTATTCGTGTTTTGGTTGTTGTTTGATGTGATTAGAGGGTTCCACCAAGTTCGTACGGTATTTTAGGACTTGATGGTATCTTTGAGTAAGGTCTCGAATGGCTTGGTTGAGTTTCGGGGTGAGTTTTGAGCAAGTACGGGCTTTTCGGCGCTCTAATGTTGTTCCGAGGGTCTTTGGTAGTGCGGACCGCACCTTTAGGGAGTGCTGAGGCAAAAGGGAAGTGTGGACCTCAGGGGAATTGTGCGGACCGCATAATTATGTGTGCGACCGTACTCAAGAACTCTCAGATTCACTGGTCCGACTCTGGAAACTTATATCTTTTGATCTATAAGGAATTTATAGATCATTCAAAAACGAAAGTTGTAGCACTTCGTGTCTAGTTTTCAGAAAGACAAAGAAGTCATCATTTGGACATCTATAAAGTAAGTTATGGCTAAAATAAATTATAGCAGTGCAGTCACCAAGAGAGTGTGGTCGCACAACTTTTGTGCGACCGCAGGAGCTGGGATGTGCGGCCGCACATGGAATTGTGCAGACCGCACATGGAATTGTGCAGACCGCACTTGGTTAGTTCAGAGAATGTACTATATAAGCAAGGCTTAGGTTATTATTTCATTTTTGGACCTTGGGAGCTCGGTTTGAGACGATTTGTTGTGGGTTTTTTAAGAAATTCATCGGGATAAGTGATTCCAACTCGGATTTGGTTAATATACCTGAATATATCACTGATTTCAGTATTTAATTAGTACTTTGAGATGGAAATAAGGGAAAAATTTAAGGATCTTCATAAACCACAAACTGAGGATTGAAGGTCGAGTTGTGATCGGAATTGGATAATTTTGATATGGTTGGACTCGTGAGTGAATGAGTATTCATATTTCATGACTTTTACCCGATTTCGAGATGTGGGCCCGGGGAGGCTTTTTAGGCATTTTTCTAATTTCTTGCTTTAGCTTTGATTTCATTAGCTAGATTAGTTTCTTGTAGCTATATTTATGTTGTGTAATTGATTTGGCTAGATTTGGGCCACTCGGAGTCAGATATTTATGGAAAAGGCATTGTGACCGAATGATTGAGCTTGGTTCGAGGTAAGTGGCTTACCTAACCTTGTGTGGGGGAATTCCTGTTGTTACCCAATTTTTTCTATATATTTTTCAATAAGCAAAATACCTTCAAAATAGCATATGTATGCATATATAAGTATGACCAAATGTTTTATTATTTTTTCTTAATTTTTAAAGGTTTTTAAATCAATTTATTTCCCTATTTTATCCATAAAAACCAATAATTATTTCTAAAATTATTATTTTTGGTAATTCATTTATTGGAATTTCATATTTAGGCTAAAATAGCTAATATAATTTTTGCATATTTTTACAAATTTATTTAATATTTTTAAAGTTAAATTGCATATAATTGTAATATTAGCCTCTTTTAGGATTTAATTGCATTTATATTCATGAAAATTAAGTACATTATTTTTAAATTGATAATTATATGTTATAAATCATTTTAGTATTTTAAATATATTTCTATAAATTAATTTATTATTTTTATAATTTTAAACGGAAAAAATGACTATTTAAATGATAGCCCAATTTCATTTCAATTATAGCCTAATTTGAACCCCAAATTAGACCCAATTTTCCCTGGCCCAATTCCCATTCAAACCCGACCCCAAACCCATTTAAATGACCGAACCCGAACTCCCCACCTAACCCCTTTAATCCCAGCCATTAATCATTTAGATCAATGGCCTCCACTACCCCTTACCTTTTTTAGCCCTGAACGACCCCTAAACCTAAATCATTTCTCACCTACCGCCTCCCTTGAATCCCTCTTATCTCTCAACTCTCTCTGAAACTCTTACGAACCCTAGCCTCCACCATCAAACTACACCCTAATCCACCATAATACCTTCCTAATCCATGGTCCCTCGTGGTCATTTGAGACATGTATCAGCCTCACATGGCTTTTGGGTGTTTGTTTCTGTGGTTTCATGGCTAGTCCTCGAAGGAATCTTGTCCAGTCCTTGCTCAACTTCTGTTCATGGCTTTTCTCCAGCCATCCACGACCTTTCTCCTGCCATTCATTCATGGCCTTTCAAGGAAGATCCTTGACATTCCTGGTTAGATCGGAAACTTTCAAGGCCTTTCCCACTTTTTCTGGGTTTTTCGAAACCCTAATCTTTAAGATCTTTTGATTTTTTCTTTCAGATTTACTTTAGATTTGTACTTGCTATGAATGTGTAAGTGTTTTCTTGAAAGTTCTTCAACTTCTCTTTTAAAACGACCCTTCACTTCTCCGATTAGGGTTTCTCTTAACTTCTCTTTAAAAAAACTCTCTTCTATGATTCTTGATGTTGTTTTATGATTTTACTATGTTCAAACTGCTTGTTGTGCTTTCCTTCTACTTGAGTCAGCATTTTAAAACCCTAGTTCCTTTTTGAGTTCTGAAACTGCATGTTTAAATATGTACATGTTTAATTAAGTTCCTCGTTCTTGTTTGAGTTATTTGTTTTACCATTTTTTTTAAACTCGATTGTTGTTGAAAACCCTAGGTCTTTGGGTCTGAAATTGTTTGTTTGAATAATTGACTTGATTGAAAGTTCTTGTTACATACTCTCTTTTCTTTATGTGACTTATCTGATTTTTACTATCTTTCAACTCGGCTGTGGTTGAAACCCTAACTTCTCGAAAGGTTTCCTCACCTGTTACTGTGAGACCTTTACTTGTTTCAACTCTTTTTTTCACTTTGGCTATACTTGTGAGCCCTGACTATCTAGCTTTGTTCACCACTGAATTATATGTTTATTTCTACTACTATTGTATGTTGTTTCTTTTGCCAATATGTTTGGCCTCGCATGTCTGATGTTTCTGTTCACTCTGTTTATATACTAAAGTGTAGAAGCATGTTTCTTCCTTTATTGATCATAATCTTGTGACTGATTTTAAGATCTTTTCTTTTATGAACCCTAGTTTCACTCGCCTGTTTAAAGTTAATTGATTCCTTTCTTTTACTATGATATTTTGTCTTACTGAATCTTTTTCCAAAATAAGAATACTTCTGTACTTGGACTTGATTGCTTACTTCATGATTTTACTATCCCTTTTATGGCAATAGTCAGTCTGTCTCTAAACTGATTTTCTTTCCCTAATTAGACCTGCTGCTACTCGTTAAACATTGATTCCTTAATTAAAGGGGAATCACTTGAGTAATTGATTCTAACTTGTGATCGTCTCCATATTTGTATCAAGACTTTACTTATTACCTCTCCTTCACTCGTTTTCAAAAAATCTATAAATACCCTGCACCCCTCTTCTTTCAATAAACAAGAAATGAACCATCTGAGTTCAGAAAACACACTTCACTCAAAACTCTCTCTATTTTCTCTACTACTACTTGTGCTACTGCTTTGCCTAGCCGACTGAAAGCCAAGGCTAGGCTGTGAAAATTTGCTCTTTTTCTTTCTGCAGTTTGCTTCTTACTGGTATGTCCTAGTTAATCTTCAAGGATCAACAACAACATGTTTACTTAGTTGTTTTAGTTTCCTTCACTCTTGTCTGCTTTTGCTTATGCAATCAAGTTATATTACTAAGCATGTTGTAATATGCTCCCTCCCCTTCTAAATTAATATTTTCCCTTGTGCATGTACTATGTCAGTCACTTGTTATATGATTTGCTGGCTTATGAATCCCAAACCCCCATATCCCGTATGTATTTGTGCTCTCTGGCCGGTTTGTTGGCGTGCCAGCATAATCTATTGATGTGCATGTCCCAAACCTAACCCCTTTTGTGCAATTACTAATTCTGTGTAATTTAAATTTTACTACTACTATTTTCAAATCACCCTTACCCCCTTACTATTCTCAACCCAGTTGTAAATAAATCTTTATTTCTGCACTTATAATACACTCTTAGAACTTAGGTTCTGCCCCTCTTGTGTGAGCCTTGCCTTGGGACCCATGAGCTCCCTATGAACTTGGACACATAAGGGTTGGCCATTCCACACTGCACTCACCTCTATTTGGTTATGCAAACCTGGGTGTAAGCGCTGCCCGGGGCCCCTTGAGACCCTTAGGGAACTTTAACGCACCCAGGTTTGAGAAAGGCTTTGAAACAAGTGGTGCTCGAGGTGGTTTATTCCATAACTCAGAGAGAAAGTCAAGAATCAGGCTTCCTCTGGTTGTAACTTCTTGTTTTACATTGTTCTGATGTAATTCAATTTTTGGTCTGTACTAATTTGTAACAAATACTGGGGTTGGCTAGCGAAAAGGGGATGGGTAATTGTGCATTTTTAGCTATTAGAAGGGTAGAGAACATTCCTATAGGATCCGTTTCTTTAAATTCTGCATGTTTTAATTCTACATCTAGATAACATGCCTATAGGACTTGTTCCTTTAAATTCTACATATTTCAATTCTACGTAGATGACATGCCTATATGACCTGTTTTAAATTCTGCATGTTTTATTACCACACTTAGACACCATGCCTATAGGATCTAAATGACTATAATCAGACATCAAGTTCATAAGGTTGAAATCAGTATTTTTCATAGAAACCATGCCTATAAGAATTTCAAGCAAATCCTGCCTGCTTCGTTTCACGTTCAACTAGATATCATGTCTATATGAATTAAATAATCAGCAATGATAGAGATCATGCATATAGGATCTGAAACCTGTCTAGTTTAAAATCAGTTTGACTTGTACTATTCTGAATTAGTTTTAAACAACCTACCCCTTTTATCAATACAGTTTAAAAAGCATACCTATATGATCCCAAATCGCTCATTTAAAACAGTTACTACTTTGCTACAATCTGAATCAGTAATAGACATCGTGCTTATAGGATATTACTAACACACTTAGGCAAGCCTTAGGTGATAACAACAAAACTGAATTTGCCTTTGTTGATTAGTAACTTCTACAACCAGCGGGCAGGTTTGATTCAGATTTTTTATTTGAGTTATGTAATAAATTGGTCTGCTTCAACAACTAAAATTCTCCTGTCTTAGTATTTTAAAATTCTGACCCTAAATGTGTTTGAGTCATGCTACTTATGTGCTTTACTTGAGGAGGTATATATGAGCCTTTTGGTTGCTTACACGTTTTCCCCTAATACGCAGTCCTATATGTTTTGAATGTCGCCTTAGCCTTTTTACCTTTTGAAACCTAAAAGTCAATCTAATATCCTCCCCCTTTAGGAATAATAGTCCTAAGTTCCTCCGATACTGATAGGAATGGGACGGGTATTAGCATGCAATAGAGGTCGATACACATTCGCGCTTTAATACCTTAACGGGGTGGGAAGGGTAGATATGGATATGATGACTGGTGCGTTAATACCACGGGTATCCCCTCTTTTCAAGAGTGTCATACCGGGTATCGCATTGATGTGATCCATATTACAAATAAACCTAGGACCCCTTTCCTTTTTCATTCTCAAATATTTGTAAAAAAAATGCAACTCCTTTTCAAAATTCAACTTTTAATTGTTTTCAAACTCTTATATATTTAAGCTTAAAGCCCCTACTATTTGGGCCTATACTTGTCTATATGCTAATTGTACAAAATTCATAAAACTCTCTGGCCGGGAACCACACTAATGGATCCTGAGGGGTGGCTAACACCTTCCCCTTAGGATAATTTCAAGCCCTTAACCTATCTCTAGTTATCAAACATAGTTGTAAATGAACCTTATAGGTGTCCTAATGCACCTTAACTCATTAGGTGGCGACTCTTCAAATGCAAAACCCAGTTCCCAAAAGGAATGAGTTGTCCCATACCCCAAAATATCATAAACCCGATTTTCGATGCAAAGAGGGAAAAAGGGGGCGCGATAGCATGGCGACTCTGCTGGGGATATTAGGCTTTTACCACTTCAGATTGTCTTATGAATTTGTACCTCTTTATATGCAACTTGTTTAATTCCTTTAAGCATTTAATATCTTTTTCAACTGTAAAACTGACTTATCTTCTTCGTTTCTTTCCTTTATTATTGCTTTAAATTATGAAACTGCTGCATTTATCGCTTTCTTAATGTGCAAATACGTGCCAACATATTTAATTATTGCATAATCATGCTCAACATCATACTCCACTCGTGCCAAAACAAATACTATAGCAACACTTATAATGAGTGGTTGCGCTCTTCCTATATCATTACCCCTTAAATTCGAAAAGGCATATTTGCAGTAAAACCAGTCGATCAGCGGTGCAGTCTACGGTCTCGTGCCTTCCCCCTTGAGTTGTCCACTCAAGGGTACCAGTCTAGAACCCCATTCAAATTGTGCATTTATTATGGTCAAACCTAGACGGGTCAGTTATGTTGTCCGTATAATGATCCTTTAAGATAGCCTTGTCCAAAGTCCACTGGTTTTCCTAAACCCAAATGGATATCATCACGTTCTGTACATTTATTTGCAGAACTAAATGTTTCATGCTAATTGATGGTATTAAATAGTCGAGTCTGGTGGGGGTAATGGTCTAACCTTATTTGTTTTGCAGAAATATGTGGCACGAAGTCCCTAGATTTGGCATGGTCACCAACATCCACCCAAGACTGCTAAGCTGGTGGAAGGATCTTCACTCTAGTGATCAAACTCTCGTCAAAAAGTATCTGGGAAGCCTACCTTCCCTCCTGGAGATCCAACCTAATAACAAAATCATAGAAGCTGCCACACTATTTTGGGATTGTGAAAGGGCTGTGTTCTGTTTTAGGGACATAGAAATGACACCCTTGATAGAGGAGATAGGAGGATTGGCCGGTCTAGTGTGGGAAACTCCGGGCCTGCTGATGCTTGAGAATCGTAAAGGCAGGGGTTTCCTCAAAATAATGGGTTTAAAGAAGAATCCAGAATTGACATGTCTGAAAGAATCCTACATCCCTTTTGACTATTTGTATAAAAGGTACGGTCACAACAAATCCTATCGTACCTACCCTGATGAGTTTGCCATCACATCCTTGGGGCACATTCATCGTAGGGTTTTCGTCTTCATGTTCTGTTTCCTGTGTCTGATCGTGTTTTCGATGAAGAAAGCAAGAATCCATACCAGGCTGGCTATGGTAACTAAGACCCTAATGGAGGAAATTAGTGGGCAGTCATTCAGCATCGTGCCCATGATCATTGCTGACATGTACCGAGCCTTGGAAAAGTGTCAACAAGGAGCCAAACACTTCGAGGGCTACAATTTACTACTTCAACTCTGGCTCATGGAGAACCTCAAAAAGGGAAAATTCCGACAAGGCATTTAACGAAGTGACTGGGATGATAACATCACTTTTTATCATCCAAAGCAAATGAATTACATCCCCGATATGTTCGCCCAGCCGGAGAATTCTAAAGAATGGGTCGATCTTTTCGAAAATTTGACAGAAGACCAAATTTAATGGATGTTCGAGTGGTTTCCAACCGAAGAGTTCATCGCCCTATCCAGAGATGCACCTTTCCTAATACTGATTGGTCTAAGAGGAACATATCCCTATGTCCCTCTTCGAGTCATGAGGCAGGCCGGTAGGAAGCAAATCATACCTAGGATCTACAAGATAAGTCATTTCTGGGTGACTTCCAGAATGGTGATAGTCCTTACAAGTGTCAAGCTTAGCATATGTGGCACTGCAAGATCATAATGGGGAACGACACCATCGAGCCAGACAGATATCATGCTGGTAGCACTCCCTACTATTTAGGCTGGTTGGAAGATAATCATGATGGTCTGGGCTAGCCCGGGTTTGTTTGAGGTCACAGAATCATAGATGAAAAGGCCGAGGCACAAGTCAAATACAACCAGTTGCACAAAAGGATCCGCAAATGCAAGAGTGAACACCGCGAAATACAAGAGTCCAACCAGAAGCTGACTGAGGAATGGAAGGACATGGCTGTTAGTGGCAACAAGCGACTAGGATACTTAGAGCGAGGCATAGTGGAATTGGAGAGAAAGTTTCTCAAAAGGGTTGAAGATTGTCAAAATGTTGAAGGGACAAAAGGCAGACACTTGGCCAGAGGCTACCTGTTGCTAGGACTTCGCTAGTTGGGAAAGCTTTTCAACGGAGCCAAGGATGTCGAATCTGGGGAAGGTCCTTCTGGGAACAAAATAAGTAGGAGTTTATCTCTGCGCTTTATAAAATTTAATAAGGCCAATGGCCATTAGTGATTTTTCATTTCCTGTTTATTTAGTGGCGATTTGAGATTTGTCTACTTTTTATCAATAAAATGAGGAATTTAGCATCCAAGTTCTCCAAATCAATTTGTCACTAGGCCTACCTTGAGCACAAAGAGGTCCCCAAATTAGGACATGACTTACAATCCCGCACTGTATGTTTAAATATTGCAATACTTTTTATAATCCTCACTAACTTGATTACCTTTTGTTTTATTATTCCCCTTTCCAAAGGTTAGTTCGTGCACTCTGGCAATATCATCATATTCCATGAAATCCTAGGGCCCTCCACCCACTCCTCCTCTAAGTCCTGTCAAAAAACAAGAACAAAGGCAAGAAGATTTGAACAACGTCAGAAAGGAGAATTCAACTGAACAGATAGATGCCACCAATGGCCATGGTACTCATGTTCCTAAGGAAAATGTATCCCAACTTGAACAAAAGCTGCTGAAATTCCAAGAAGAGCTTGATCATGTTCGGAATCTGGTAAACCTGTCATTTTCCCTCACCACCCCAATTATCAATTTCCCCAACACTCAAAACTCTACACCTCCACAGAACATCCCAAAGAAACAGAACCATCCCGCTCCTCCCCATCACACCATTCCACCAAAAAACCAATGCAACACCTACCATATCCCGAATAACACTCCACTACTCATCCCAGAACCTCAAAACTCCACAAATGACCATTTCCACACCCACACACCAGGCCACTATAACACCCCTATTTACGTGGAGATCATGCCACACTCCACCCAACCTATCTCAAGCACACCTGAGTCTGATGAAAAGGATCTGGTTATCAGAAACTTGGCTGAGGAACTTATGAAGCTAACTAGCTGGATTCAGGGCGTTGAAGGGAGCAAGAGGATTGAGGGGTGGAACTATGAGGATCTTTGCATAAAGCCCGATGTCGAACTGCCCGAGGGGTACAAACCTCCGAAGTTCAAAATGTTTGATGGTACGGGTGATCCGAGGGTCCATTTGAGAACGAACTACGACAAGCTAGTTAGAGTAGGGAAAGATGAGAGAATCCGTATGAAGTTGTTCATGAGGAATTTGAAAGGAAATGCATTGTCTTGGTACATTAGCCAAGATCCAAAGAAGTGGTCAAACTGGTAGGCATGGTGTCCGACTTTATGGACAGATTCAGGTTTAACACAGAAAATACATCGGATGTATTCTATATACAGGATTTGAAGAAGAAGCCTACAGAAACATTTTGCTCGTATGCTACTCGCTGGAGGTCTGAAGCTGCCAAGGTCAGACCTTCCTTAGAGGAGGAACAGATGAACAAATTTTGTATATGGGCCCAAGACCCATAGTACTATGATCTGCTAATGATAGTTGAGAACCACAAATTTTCTGACATTATCAAATTGGGTGAAATAATCAAAGAAGGTATCAAAAGTGGTATGGTTACAAACTTTGAGGCCTTACAGGCTACCAATAAGGTTTTACAGTCCGGTGGTGTGTCTAAGAAAAGGGATGTGGGGGCTGTAATGGTTGCATAGAGGACCAAATCTCCCATCAAATACCTAACTTACCCAACATCTCCACTCACATATCAGCCAACTCCGAACTACCAAGAACCCCCCACCCTCATACCAAGCTCCACCACCCACTTATTTATCACCTCCACCTCCCACATATCAACCTACTTTGCATAGATACTCCCAACCCACTCATGTCTACCAAACCTATAATGCTCAACCATCTCTTTATCAATCACCTCATGCACTCCAAAACTTCCCTAGACCCCGACCTAATTATGATCGCAGACCTCCAAAATAATATACAGCCATCGCTGAACCTATTGACCAATAGTACGAGAAACGCAAAGTTGTTGGTTATGTCACCCCTATCCCTGCTACAACCCCTGAGAACCCTTCTCAGTGGGTTAACCCGAACAAATCCTGTGCATACCACTACAGTATGAAAGGGCACACCATCGATGAATGTCATTCCTTGAAAGACAAGATCCAGACTCTACTTGATAACAAGATTATTATGGCAAAGGAACCCACTCCAAATGTCTGCAACAACCCTCTGCCAGACCATAAGGGTGGAGGTATCCATATGATTGAAATAGAGGAAGATTGGGATCCCGAGGGATCAATCGGGTTGATCGCAGAAGGTGATGACCCAAAGAAGCCAATAGTTATTCTTAATCCAATCATAGTCTAGATTCAGCCATCAGGGGATGCTGAGGTAAATATGTCTGTTCCACTTAAGTTTGAAGCAACATCATCTGCAAAGACACCAGTACTAATTGAGGTCGAATTCGTGTCTTCGGTCAATGCACCCATACCGCTTGAAGTTGCAGTTTTACCACCCAATACATATGCTCCATTCGGAGTAAAGATAGCCACACCGATCCAAGTGGCGATGTCGACCATGACACCATTCCATACAAAGGTTATACCTTGGGACTATACAACCGAGACAAGAAGGAAAGGCAAGGTCAGGTTCGAAGAGACTATTGTAGCACAAGGTATGACAAGAACGGGTAGAGTATATACCTCTGAACATCTAGCTGAGTCAAGCAAGCAGGCCTCCAACTAGCCACCCATCATTAAGACAGGTCCAGACGACCTTTGGATAAATGTACATGCCAAAGAATACTCGATCATCGACCAGTTGAACAAAACACTAGCGCAAATTTTCATTCTTGCTTTGCTACAAAATTCTGAGACATACAAGAATGCTCTGCTAAAAGTGTTGAGTAAAGCATACGTACCAAGCAACATCACTGGCAGGGAAATGGCTAACATGGTAGGACAGGTGTTGGAGAGCCATAAGATCACCTTTCAGGAGGACGAGCTGCCACCTGAAGGGCTGGGGAACAACAAAGCACTGCACATCACCTACAATGCGAGGACTATTTCATCACCAGAATCCTGATAGGTAGAGGTTCCAGTCTCAACATTTGTTTGCTGGTAATGCTCAAGAAGTTGGGTAAAGGACTACATGAGATAAAATACGGAGAAATCAATGTGAAAGCCTTCATCGGTTCCCAAAAGTCCACCATTAGGGAGATTAGTCTATGCTTGCAAATTGGACCAACCTGGTTCGATGTTGATTTCCAGGTGATAGACGTGCCATCATCTTACAACCTACTATTGGGACGACCATGGACTCATTCTACTGGGGCCATAGCATCAACACTACATCGGGCAGTAAAATTCGAATGGAATCACCAAGAGGTGATCATTCACGGCAACGGTAGCAACCCTATATACAGTCGCCAGACCATTCTGGCAATCAAAGGAAGAAGGAAGTTAGGTGGAGAGACTTACCACCACATTTAACAAGTAAACGATATTGACAAAGACAAATAGTAGGATAACAAATCGAGAGTATACTGAATTGGAGTGGGTACGAACCTAGAAAGGGTCTCGGAAAGAACCTCTAAGGAATCGCTAAGCCCATAAAACTCAAGAAACATGGCACCACTTTCGGTATGGGATACGATTACACCTGGGAAGAATTCAACAACTGGTCGCCAGCATGGCGTGTACCTTACTACCCATTGGAGCAGCCAATACCACATTTGGAGCAGACTTTCCAACAGGCCGACATTGTTTATGGGTCAGACAAAGAAGAAGCACTGGCAGTGGTGAAGAACTTGTTCCTAAAAGACAATGATACGGTTGTTGTGTTGTTCTCGAGAAGGAGGGGGAGGAAGGCCATTCCATACAGACTGTAAGCAGAGGGGCATACCTGAATAACTGGACCATCAGGAAAACCAGAGCCCGGCGAGCCTTGGGGTAGCAAGGCTAAAAACAAGCATCATGCACTATTTTATTTACTAAATGATTTTCTTTTTGCATTTTTCAATTCCCTCAATAAGATCTCCAATGTTAAAAATAGTTATGCAATTTATCAAACCATTTTGATTTTTATTATGAATCAACAATCATTATTATTTTTCTCTCATTACTTTACTTATACTGCATTACTATTACTTATCTTGATGAACCAATGATTGTGACATGCAATGAGACAACGCAACAAACATATATTTATTCAAAGGAAGATGACATACCAGAGGATATTGTCAAAGAAGTTGAAGACTTTGAGAACAGGCCTAAGTCCAACCTAGACAAGACAGAAATTGTTAACTTGGGAGATACAAAAAACGTCAAAGAAACACAAATCAGCATTCACTTATCGCCATCAGAAAAGAAATAATATATAGAGTTTCTAAAGTAATATGAGGACATATTCGCCTAGTCGTATACTGACTTGAGTGGTCTGAGTACGTCTATTGTGGCTCACAAACTGACAATCGATCTGACATGTCCGCCGGTAAAGCAAAAGCTCAGAAAGTTCAAGCCTGATATGAGTCTAAAAATCAAGGAAGAAGTCACCAAACAGGTCAAAGCTAAGGTTCTCAAAATAGTAGAATACCCGACATGGTTAGGCAACATCATGCTAGTGCCAAAGAAGGATGGGAAGGTCCAAGTCTATGTCGACTACCGGGATCTCAACCGGGCCAGTCCGAAATTCGACTTCCCTTTGCCAAACATACAAATCCTGATTGAGAATTGTGTCAAGCATGAGCTACAGTCATTGGTAGATTACTTCGCTAGTTATCATCAGATTTGGATGGATGAAAAAGATGCTGAGAAAGTGGCTTTCATTACGCCGTCGGGAATGTACTGTTATAAGATGATGTCGTTCGGCCTGAAGAATGCAGGGGCCACCTCTGTGAGGGCCATGACTACCATTTTTCATGACATGATACACAAGGAGATAGAGGTATATGTAGATTATGTCATCGTCAAGTCCAAAAAGGCCACTGATCACATGGAATATCTAAGGAAGTTCTTCAATAGACTGCGAAGGTAAAACCTAAAATTGAACCCCGCAAGGTGCGCATTTGGGGTTCCTACTGTGAAATTGCTTGGGTTTATTGTGAGTCGCCGAGGAATAGAACTAGATCCATCAAAAGTCAAAGCCATTCAAGAACTACCACCGCCACGGAACAAGAAGGATGTAATGAGTTTCTTGGGGAGACTTAACTACATCAGTCTGTTCATGGCATAATCTACAGTTATCTGTGAACCAATCTTTAAGATGTTGAAGAAGGACGCCATTACCAAATGGACTGATGACTGCCCAAAAGCCTTCGACAGAATTAAGGAATACCTGTCAGCACTGTCGACGCCCCCTTTTTCTTTCCCCGCACCCGGGGTCGAAATCGGGTATACGACATTCGGGAAGGACAACTCTATTCCCTTTCGAGAATTGGGTTTTAGAGTTTAAAGAGTCGCCACCTAATGATTATAGTGCATTAGGACACTTTTAGAAGAGTTGAGTTGAAGAAACCAGAGATTAGGGTAAGGGCTAGAAATTATCTCGAGGGGAAGGTGATAGGCACCCCTCAAGATCCACTAGTGTGGTTCCCGACCATGCTACAATTGTGACTTTAAGAAAAACAAGTAAGAAAACAAGTAAAGGGCTTCACATAGCTTTGTAAACAAGTTTAAGAGTTAAGGAAGTAGAAAATTTAGAAAATTAGTCTCAAAAGAAAATTTATAAAAATTAACAAGAAAAGGAAAAGGGAATCCTAGGTTTATTGATAATATGGATCACATTAATGCAATATCCAGCAATCGCTCCTCAGAAGGGGGGTCGCACGTGATATTAGCGCACCGATCATCATATCCATATTCTACCCTTCCCACCCAGTTAAGGTATTCTAGCGCGATTAGTCTCGTTTACTTATTGCATGCTAGTACTCGTCCCAAACTATCAGTCCCGGGGCATTAGGACTTCTAATCCTAAGCGGGAAGAAAGGGATGGGTCCTTTATGGGGTTTCAAAGGATAAAATTCTAATTCGACAATCAAAACAAATATCAGATAAAGAGATAAGTAAACAGGAAAATAAGGCTCAAATAAACCTCTTAAATCAGACAACACTTAGTTTAGCATGTCTTAGCATATACTGATTTGGTCTTAAGTTAAAAATTAAGCCGCGAGCGGACTGGTTCAACACAAATATTTAGACAAAAAGTCTGCATTAGGCAACTCGGACACAATTGTCAGAGATTAAGGCACTTAATTAACACAAGTAGGATTACTGATTCTTTTGAAAATAGACAGAAAGGTTTTGAAGAAAAGGTAGGCCGCAGACTTAACAAAATGATGTAGAATAGTTTCCAGAAGACAGACCATTGAATTGGGGATTAGTACAGAAAGAGCAATTTTAAACAAGTTCCAAAAGAGGCGGATGGTTTAAGGAAAAAACGAGTTTGAGTTGCAGAACTGATTAAAAAAATGATAAAATATAGAAAAGTGATATGTAACTGAGTTGGAAATCGTTTATCAAACTACCAGTAAAGGCAGTAAGTATTAGAAAGCATGCAAGTTTACCAGAAGATTAGGTTTTAGAAAGAGTTGTACTAATATGAGAAGAAGCTCAATAGTTCGGAGAACCACTGATTTTAGTCCGTTAGTCGGTGAAATCGTTACTACTTTTAGACGAGTGAGGCAAGTTAGTTTGAAACTCTTATAGGCATGATCTCTACGAATCATTGATTTAAACCCTTTTCTTCGTTAACAAACTAGTAAACAGATGCTGATTTTTTTTATTATCAATCCTAAAGGTTTGTCTAACGAATATGCACATTCCTATTGGCATGATGTCTATATGATTGATTGCAGAAAATTAAGCATTAGCTCCTATAGGCATGATTTCTATGTGATTGAATTTGCATATAAACAGTAAAGATCCTAGAAGCATGATTTCTACCATTTTGTGTAGGAAAGTAAAGCCCCTCCCACACCCTTTTACTATACTCCCCGATTTCGTACAAGTTATTACAGACCAGAAAAAGATAAAAGTGCATCAAATACCAACAACTAGACCCGAGTAGCCTAATTCAATCTTAATGTCTAATATTATGTAATTAACTAATTCCGAATCCAGATTTCCAAAGCCTTCTCTTTATCCAAGGTATTTCAAAGTTCTAAAGAATCTCAAGGATTCCCGGTATTGCTTACACCCAGGATACCATTAAAGAATAGTGCAGTGTGGAAGAGCCAGCCCTCAGGCATCCAAGTTCAGTGGGAACTCAAGGGTCCCAAAGCATAGCTTGCAAGAGGGGGAAGAACATATAGCTAGGAGTAAGTGCAAAGTGGAAAGGGAACTAGGGGATCATAACAAATGGTGGTCGTGCCTAGCCATAAGGGCAGGCTGGCACCCCCCCTGGCCACTTGTATGGGTTAAATAAGTTAAGAGCAAACCTTAGAGGTCAGACCTAAGTCTAGATGGTGATTAGGACACCACCAGACTCAAATCAGGCTCAACATATAAAGGGGAAAAGGGAAGTGGGAATTGATTCGAGTAAAGAGTTCAAAAGAACCCAGTTCAAAGTCATGGATAGCAATAACAGAGTGTTGTCATGGCTAGAACTGTACTCTCATACAAAAGGGAAAAAGGGAAGGGGTTCGCATAGAGAGGCATTTACAGAAATACAAAGAAAGAAAGAAGGCATAGCAGACTAGGAGTAAAATAAACACATAGTGGATGGGCATTATTTAAATTAAGAGGAACATACCAGCTGCAAATACTAGAATAAAAGGACAATAAGAGCGAGTAAACAGCCAGAAGTCAGCAGGAACAAACTCAAGTTCTTCAGCAAATACTTGAGAGTTCAAAAGGAACTCAAGAATGTTTTAGGCAGTAAAAGAGAAGAAGGGCAGAGTGCTCAATATTAGAAGTAGAGAAAACAGTAGTAGAGAAAGTATTGAACTTGTGTAGTGTTCATTGAAGTCTGAAGTGTGTCCGAAAGTTGTGTGTAGTGTCTTGTTCTTATAGTGCAGAAAACGAGTAAGCAAAAGGCAAGAAAATAGTTTGCAATCAATCATAGAAGGTCTCCCTAAGGTTAAGGGATTTGATTTCAAACGGATATGAAACAATTAAGGAAAGAAGAATAATTAAAAACCTTTCCAAAGTAACATAACACAGGTAAATACATAGGGATTATTTAAGGCAAAAATCCTATGGCACATTATTTGTGAGAAATAAGGTAAGTAGATCAATCAAACAGCCAGCAATTTGTTCGCATGAACTTAGTCAGAAAAATGGTGAGGAAAAGTTCAATTGGGAAAATCAGTAACAAATCAATCAAGCCTTATTAAAAGGAGATTGGAATCAATTACAAGTTGGCGGGATCATTTTGAAAGAAGAACTTTCATATAAAGCACACAAGTCTCAAACAAGAAAGAAAAGATTGGCAGAGAAAGTTTCAAATCATAAGCAAAAAGATTCTAGTTCGGTTTATAGACTCGGTATGAGTTTGAGAGAGCCCAGGGTCCAAAATAGAACCCTAGTCCCAACACAGAACCCAAAGCTCACAAAAATCCCAGACCCTAGGAAAAGGCAAATCATTGAAACGGACTCAAGGTCACTTACAGAAAACACATATACACCAGCAAATTTGAAGCATCAGAGGGAAAAAAATCATAAGGAACAGGTTTAGGAAAAGTTCAGAACTCAAGCAAGTTCAAGGGAGAAAAGAGGTGACATAGAAAAAACATAAGTGAGTACTCATGAAACATGGTACAAACAAACAGATTCACACAAAGACAGAAGAAAAAATAGGAAACGGAAATCATTGTTAAGGTTTTGAAAACCCCTAAATTGAACAAACTAATTTTGAACAGAGAAATTTGGGGAAAAGCTTTGAAACTTCGAGTATAACACAGATTTATCACAGATCTAAGAAAATAAAGAAAGAAAGAACCTCGAACAGCTTTTAGGGTTTCTCAGAAACCCTAGAAACGAGAAGGCTTGGAAAGGGTCTGGTCTCGAACAGGTCTGAGCCATAGCTATGTTTTTTTAAGGCTCGAAAATGCCGGAACGAAGCAGGAGAGGCCATAGGACCTTAGATCTGTGGAGGATCTGAACGGGCATCGTTGAGGTCGAACCTCAAAATCTCTAACAACCATGATTTGGGGTGAAGGGAGGTGAGCATAGGTTGTCCATGGCCTGAGAAGCCATGGACTCGGTGAGATTTGGTCAGAGAAGATGAGGTAGGCGATTAGGGTTTCGAGTGCTTGAGAGCGTTTTGAGAGAGACGAGGTTTCAGAGGCGGCTTGTCTAAGAGAAATGAGGGTTAGGGTTGGGGGGTTGGTAGAATAAAAAAGGAAAGGATCGTTTGTCGCCGTTGATCAAAATGATCAACGACCTGGATTAAAGGATTTCCGAGCGGGTCGGACAAAACGGGTCAAGGGGCTAGGTTTGAATGAATTGGGCTGGACTGATTTCAGGCTGAAATTGAAATGAATTGAGGCTACAATTGAAATAGCCAATTTTCCTTTTATTATTTTATAAAAATAGTAAAAATGTTTTAAAAAAACAAAATTAAAGGCACTGAGTCAACTAATAATATATAAATATTAATTCAACAATATTGGGATCAATTTTGTAATTATAAAATGCTATTAAATCTTAAAGAGGCTAGTATTGCAATTATATGCAATTTAGTTTTAAAAATACCAAATGAATTTGTAAAAATATGTAAAAATCATGACAACTATATTTTGATGTAAATATGAGAATGAAATAAATTATTCTCCAAAATGGCAAGCTTTGGGAATAATTATGGGATTTTATGGTGTAAACAATAGGCCGTAAATTGGTTTAAAAATCGTTAAAAATGTCAAAACCCTTTGGGGTGCTTATATATGCACATATATGTCATTTTGAAAATATATAGGGAAATATCGGGTATCAAAAGCTGCTCCTCTTTACCCAAGGAGGATGAAAGAGTTGTCGGGTAAAGAAAAGATGGCCAATTTTGACCGGATCGGTGATTGAAAAGAGTTTTGACCGAGCCCTGCCTTCTGAGCTGCCTACATATCCCTGGTTTTACGAGAATCAGGCCATATGTAGTTCAGGAACCATTGACGGAGTGTGTAGATGGTGATTCTAAAAGACGGATGAAATGATTAGGTTTGAAAAGGTGTTTGGAGTCGAATATGTCGCGGGGGACCAGAGCGAGATTGCTCCTGCTGGGACGGCTGTTTCCAGTCGGTGTACCTGCAAATGAGCAAAGCGGCTTATATTGTGAATAATTAAAACATGATGCAAGTTTCTGTTGGACCATGAATGTTGTCTTCGGACGGTTAGGATGATGTCCAGGGCCATGAAGAGCATAAAAATAAAGATTCGCAGGCCATGAGATGGTGTTCTCGGGCTATGCCGATGGTGCCTCCGAACTATGACACCTTTGAATGAGTTGGCGATCTTTCAGCCCATGAGAAGGTGGCAATCTTTCAGCCAAATGAATGCAGAGGGTGGCGATATTTTAGCCAAAGCGAGAATTTAAATGCAGGTGGCGATATTTCAGCCGTTCGAAAATAAAGTGGCGATGTTTCAGCCATGCAAGATGGAGACAAAGCTTAGTGTCGAAAGGCATATGAGTAGCCTTATGCAGAATGGAGGTAGAGATTAACCTTGAAAGGTAGATAAGTAGCCTTATGCAAAAAATGCAGATGGAGACAGAGCTTAGCCTCGAAAGGCAGATAAGTAGACTTATGCAAAATGCAGATGGAGGTAGAGCTTAACCTCGGAAGGCAGAAAAGTAGCCTTATGCAATGCAGAGAAATGCAGGATAGAGACAATGCTTAGTCTCGGAAGGCAGATAAGCAGCCTTATGCAGAATGGAGGTAGAGCTTAACCTCAAAAGGCAGATAAGTAGCCTTATGCAAAAAATGCAGATTGAGACAGAGCTTAGTCTCGAAAGGCAGAAAAGTAGCCTTATGCAAAATGCAGATGGAGGTAGAGCTTAACCTCGGAAGGCAGAAAAGTAGCCTTATACAATGCAGAGAAATGCAGGATGGAGACAATGCTTAGTCTAGGAAGGCAGAAAAGTAGCCTTATGCATGATGGAAGTAGAGCTTAACCTCGAAAGGAAAATAAGTAGCCTTATGTAGGATGGAGGTAGAGTTTAACCTCAGAAGGCAGACAGGTAGCCTTATGCAAAATGTAGATGGAGACAGAGGTTAGTCTCGGAAGGCAGACAAGTAGCCTTATCTAGTGCAAGAATGTAAAAGGAAGATTAGTAGTAAGATCTCTTAGCTGATTGCCGATTACGACGATGTGACTGTTGGGGAGATTGTGTACTGATAGCAATTGCGAGCAAGTGATGATTCTGAGAAGTTGCATTCTTGAGAAAGTATGAGTGCATAAATACATCTAATGATATTGCGAATTGATGTGCCTGCGTCCAAAGAAAAATCGTGAGTTCTATAAGGGGAAAAGGTTAGTTCGTCTCCCCGGGCTCTTCACGTTGTGTGTCATTGGGGTAGTGTCGCTAAACAATAGCAATTCGGATAATAGTTATGCATGATTTAGTAAGTATATAATTGAAAAATAGTTTTCTTTAGATGAACCGACGAGGCGACGTGGTCCAAGATACTGCAACTTCTTTCGCTCCAAAATTTTGAGGGTCCTCCTCAAAATTCTGCCCTAGTTTGCTGAGCGGACATATCTGATGGCTATGTTGTATGACTAAAAAAATCTTGGAATTTTGAGGGTCTTCCTCAAAATTCTGCCCCAGTTTACTGGGCTGGCGCTTCTGGAGATGCATGGACTAAAATCAACTTCGGAATTTTGAGGATCCTCCTCAAAATTCTGCCCCAGTTCCAGTAGCGGGGAAAATGGAATTTTTTATTAAATTGTGACCTAACCCATAGGGCTGCCTACGTATACCCTCTTAAATGGGAATCAGGTCAGGCGTAGTTCAAATTACATCCTATAAGGAAAGTGTGAAGATTACACATAGTAACGTTTTACTGCGTCTGAATTGATTGGCTTCGGCCAGACTTCTCCATCCATTTCTGCAAGAATAAGGGCTCCTCCAGTTAGAACCTGGTGAACCATGTACAGACCCTGCCATTTGGGAGAGAATTTCCCCTTGGCTTCATCTTGGTGTGGGAATATTTTCTTCAATACCAGCTGCCCCGGTGTAAACTTCCTTGGCTTAACTCTTTTGTTGAAGGCTCTGGACATTCTGTTTTGATACAACTGACCGTGGCAAACTGCATTCATCCTTTTCCCATCTATAAGGGCTAACTGCTCGTAGCGACCTTTTACCCATTCTGCATCATCCAACTCTGCTTCATGTATGATCCTTAAGGAGGGGATTTCTACCTTGGCGGGGATGACCTCCTCTGTACCATAAACCAGCAGGTAGGGAGTTGCTCCGGTCGATGTGTGGACTGTGGTACGGTATCTTAATAAGGCGAATGATAATTTCTCATGCCACTATTTGTGATTTTCGACCATCTTCTTTAGTATCTTCTTGATATTCTTGTTGGCTGCCTCCACGGCTCCATTCATCTGAGGCATGTAAGCTGTAGAGTTCTTGTGTTTGATCTTGAATGTTTCACACATTGCTTTTATCAAGTCGTTGTTGAGATTGGAACCATTATCAGTGATGATTGATTCCGGAATTCCGAATCGACAAACAATGCGGTCGCGGACGAAATCTGCCACAACCTTCTTAGTTACTGCTTTATATGATGCTGCTTTGACCCATTTGGTGAACTAATCAATTACCACTAGAATGAATTTGTGCCCGTTTGATGCGGCAGGCTCGATAGGCCCAATAACATCCATTCCCCAAGCGGCGAATGGCCATGGTGAACTTGTTGCAGTAAGCTCGTTTGGAGAAATTTTTATCATATCTGCATATATCTCACAGCGATGGTATTTTCGAACATATTCAATACAGTCTATTTCCATAGTCATCCAAAAATATCCTGCCCGAGTATCTTTTTGATAAGACAAAACCGTTCATGTGCGGCCCGCAGGTCCTTGCATGCACTTTGTCCAATAGCTTGGGTGCTTCCTTAGCCTCGACACATCTTAGTAGACCCAAATCGGGAGTCCTCCTATACATGATTCCTCCACTGTGAAAGAAGTTGTTGGATAACCTGTGAAGTGTGCGCTTTTGAGTAGTGTTGGCAAGTTCTGGATATTCCTCTATCATCAAGTACTCCTTGATGTCATGGAACCATGGTTTTCCATCCGCCTCTTCCTCAATGTGGGCGCAATAAGCTGGCTGATCATGAATCTTTACTGGGATGGGATCAATGAAATTTGTATCTGGATGCGGGATCATGGACGATAAAGTAGCTAATGCGTCAGCAAACTCGTTCTGGATTCTGGGGACGTGCTGGAACTCTGTCCTTATGAAACTTTTCCTTAACTCCTGTATGTGATGCAAGTAGGGGAGTATTTTAGAGTTTTTGGTTGCCCACTCTCCTCGAACCTGATGTATGAGCAAGTCTAAATCCCCGATCACTAGCAACTCCTGAACATTCATGTCAATGGCCATTTTGAGCCGCAATATACAGGCTTTGTAC
Organism: Nicotiana tabacum; assembly: GCF_000715075.1. NCBI lineage: Eukaryota > Viridiplantae > Streptophyta > Magnoliopsida > Solanales > Solanaceae > Nicotiana > Nicotiana tabacum. The sequence continues at coordinate 5,810,516 of NC_134084.1, read as the reverse complement.
TCGGCCATATTGTTGGTGCAAGGGAACCTGAGCTTGGCGAATACCGGTTTCTGACACTAGGACTGCTCCTATGCCAACTCCCTTCAAATTTGCTGCTCCGTTGAAAAATAACCTCCAACCATCATAGGACTCTACAATATCTTCTCCTATGAAAGATACCTCTTCATTGGGGAAATACGTTTTTAGGGGCTCGTATTCTCCGTCCACGAGATTCTCGGCGAGATGGTCCGCCAATGCTTGCCCTTTGATTGCTTTCTGGGTCACGTAGACAATGTCAAACTCGCTTAGTAGGATCTGCCACTTGGCGAGCGTGCCAGTAGGCATGGGCTTGTGGAAGATATACTTCAGAGGGTCCATTCTGGATATGAGATAAGTAGTGTAAGCACAGAAGTAATGCCTTAACTTCTGTGCGACCCAAGTCAGAGCACAACAAGTGTGTTCCAAAAGGGAATATTGGGACTCGTATGGTGTGAACTTCTTACTGAGATAGTATATGGCTTGCTCCTTTCTTCCTGTTTCATCATGTTGTCCTAGAACATAACCGAATGCTCCATCCAATACCGCAAGGTAAAGCAATAGGGGTCTTCCTGGCTCAGGCGGAACCAAGACTGGTGGTGTTGACAGGTATTCCTTAATTTTGTCAAAAGCTTTCTGACAGTCATCAGTCCATTTGGTAGCAGCGTCCTTTTTCAACATTTTGAAGATAGGTTCACAAATGACCGTGGACAGAGCTATGAAACGGCTGATATAGTTGAGTCTTCCCAGGAAACTCATCACGTCCTTCTTGTTCTTTGGTGGTGGCAATTCTTGTATAGCTTTGACCTTTGATAGATCTAGTTCTATTCCTCTACGAATTACGATGAATCCCAATAATTTTCCAGCAGGAACCCTGAATGCACACTTGGCGGGATTCAGTTTCAGATTTTACCTCCTCAGTCTGTTGAAGAACTTTCTTAGGTCCTCTATGTGATCCTTGTCTTTTTTGTATTTGATGATGATGTCATACATATATACCTCGATCTCCTTGTGTATCATGTCATGAAAGATGGTAGTCATGGCTCTCATATAGGTGACACCAGCGTTCTTCAGGTCGAATGACATCATTTTGTAACAGTACATTCCCCATGGCGTGATGAAAACCGTTTTCTCTGCATCTCCCTCATCCATCCATATCTGATGGTACCCAACGAAACAATCAACAAAAGACTGCAACTCATGCTTGGCGCAGTTGTCAATTAGAATGTGTATGTTTGGTAAGGGGAAATTGTCTTTGGGGCTGGCCCGGTTAAGATCCCAGTAGTCGACACATACTCTAACCTTTCCATCCTTTTTCGGCACTGGCACAATGTTGGCTAACCATGTCGGGTACTCTACTACCCTGAGAACCTTGGCTTTGACTTGCTTGGTAACCTCTTCTTTGATTTTCAAACTCATGTCAGGTTTGAATATCCTGAGCTTCTGTTTTACCGGCGGACATATTGGATTTGTTGGCAGTTTGTGAGCTACAATGGATGTACTAAGGCCAGTCATATAATCATATGACCAAGCGAATATGTCCTCATATTGCTTTAGGAACTCCTTGTAATCTTTCTTTTATGATGGTGACAGGTGAACACTGATGTGCATTTCTTTGACGTTCTCTGTATCTCCCAAGTTAATGACCTCAGTTTCCTCCAAGTTGGACTTAGGCCTATTCTCAAAATTCTCAACCTCTCTAATGACCTCTTCTAGTATATCATCCTCTTCTGAATCCATATCCATTTGTTGCATTATGTCGTCACAAGTCACAATCGTTGGTTCATCGTCAAGGCAAGTAATAGTAATGATGTATAAAGTAAAGTGAATGATAGAGAAGAAAATAATAAGAGCGAGATATATAATAAACTGAAATGCTTTGATTGAATTCATAATTGTTTTGGAAGATAGAGCTCTTTTTTCAAAATTAAAGACAATGCAGAAATAAAATCAGCTAGTAAAAGTAAGAATGTGATGTATGGTGCTTTTGTTTAGCCTTGCTACCCCGAAGCTTTTCGGGACCTGGTGGTTCTGATTGACCAATTGTTTAAGCGATCTCCTCGGTTCACGGCTTGTATAGAAGGGCCTTCCTCCTCAAAAATAGCACAACAGTCCATATTATCATCCTCTAGGAATAGATTCTTCATGGCTGTTAATGTTTTATCTTCCTCTGATCCATATATGATGTCTGCCGGCTGGAAAGTCTGCTCCAGGCGAAGTATAGGATGCTCCAATGGATAGTAGGGTATGCGCCATGGTGGCAACCAATGATTGAATTCCTTCCAAATGTACTCATACCCCAAACCAAATGTAGTACCATGTTTTTTCAGTTTGATGGGTTTGGGGATTCCCTGGAGGTTTTTGCCGAGTCCCTTTCTAGGTTCGTACCCACACCAATTCAGGATACTTTCAATCTTGTTATCCCACCATTTATCCTTGTCTACAGCGTTGACTCGCTCGATATGGTGGTATGTTTCTCCGCTTATTCTTTTCCTGCCTCCGATCACCGGGATGGTTTGGCGACTGTATATAGGGTTGCTACCGTCGCTATGAATGATCACTTCCTGATGATTCCATTCAAATTCTACAGCTTGGTGAAAGGTTGATGCCACGGCCCCAGCGGCGTGGATCCAGGGTCGTCTTACAATAGATTGTAAGATGTCGGGACGTCTATAACTTGAAAGTCTACATCGAACCAGGTAGGTCCCATCTGCAAGCACAGGCTAATTTCCCCAATGGTGGATCTCTAGGACCCATCGAAAGCTTTAACATTGATTGCTCCGTCTTTGATCTCATGCAAACCTTTCCCCAATGTCTTGAGAGTTATTAGTGGACAAATGTTAAGGCTGGATCCTCCGTCAACCAAGATTCTGGTGATGAAATAATCTTCGCATTGCACGGTGATATGCAACGCCTTGTTGTGACTCAGTCCTTCTGGTGGTAACTCATCTTCGTGGAAGGTGATCTTGTGGCTTTCCAGCACTTGTCCTACCATATTCGCCATTTCGCCTCTCGTTACGTTGCTGGGAACATAAGCTTCACTCAATACTTTCATCAAGGCATTTTTGTGTGCCTCAGAGCTTTGCAAAAGGGTCAGGATGGAAATCTGCGCTGGTGTTTTGTTCAGTTGCTCACCGACCGAGTATTCTTTGGCTTGTATTTTTCTCCAAAGATCATTGGGTCCAGTTTCGACAGACCGTCCAGAGGCTTGCTTGCTGGACTTAGCTAAATGTTCCGGAGTGTATATCCTGCCGGTTCTGGTCATGCCTTGTGCGGCAATCGCTTCTCCAGTATGCGTCTTCCCTTTTCTCTTGGCTTCCACTGTGTAATCCCAAGGTATGGCATTTGAATTGAATGGCGTTACTTCTGTCATGGAAACTGGAATAGGCATCCTTGGGGGTAACACAACAACTTCAAACGGCGCAGGTGCTTTTGGGATCCCAAACTCAACCTCAATTGGCCTCGGTGCCTTTGCAGGAGGCACTTCGAACTCGAGCGGTACAGACACATTTATCTCATCGCCCTCAGAAGGCTGGATCTAAACAACAATGGGATTGAGGGTTACCGTCGGCTTCTTAGGCTCATCTCCTTCAGCAATCAACCCGATTGACCCTTTGGGGAATCATCCTCAATCTCAATCATATGAATGTCTCCACCCTTGTGGTCAGGCAGAGGGTTGTTGCGGACATTGGGAATGGGCTCCTTTGCTATAATGACCTTATTGTCAATCAAGGTCTGAATCTTGTCTTTCAACGAGCGACACTCGTCGATAGTATGGCCTTTTATCCCGGAATGGTATGCGCAGGTTTTGTTCGGGTTGACCCATTGGGAGGGATTTTCTGGAGTTATGGCTGGGATAGGGGCAACATAACCGGCTGCTTTAAGTCTTTCATATAGCTGGTCAATTGGTTCAGCAATGACGGTATATTGTTTGGGAGGTCTGCGGTCGAAATTTGGTCTGGGTCGAGGAAAGCTTTTGCGAGTAGGTGGTGATGGGTAATGAGAAGGTTGGGAGTTATATTCTTGGTACACAGGTGCGGGCTAAGAACATCTTGGTGAAGTGGGTTGATATGTGGGTGGTGGAGGTAATTGGTAGGCGGGTGGTAGAATTTGGTATGTGGGTGAGGGTGCTTGGTAATTTGGGGAAGGTTGATATATGAGTGGAGTTGAGGGATATGTTTGGTATTTCATAGGGGATTTGGTTTTTTGCGCAGCCATTACAGAATTCATGTCCCTTTTCATTGACGTGCCACCAGACTGTAAGGCTTTGTTGGTGGCCTATAATGCTTCGAGATTAGTGATCATACCATTCTTGATACCTTCTTCGATCCTCTCTCCCAACTTAATGATGTCGGAGAATTTCTAACCCTCTATCAGCATCAGCCTTTCATAGTATTGCGGATCCTGAGCCCGGACAAAAAACTTGTTCATGTACTCTTCCTCTAAGGCTGGCCTGACCTTAGCAGCTTCTGACCTCCAACGAGTAGCATACTCGCGAAAGGTTTTTGTGGATTTCTTCTTCAGATTCTGAATGTAGAACATGTCTGGTGCATTCTCTGTGTTGAACCTGAATCGGTCCATAAAATCGGATGCCATGCTCACCCAACTTGTCTATTTCTTTGAATCCTGGCTGATGTACCAAGATAAAGTATCGCCTTTCAGGCTCCTCATGAACAACTTCATGCGGATCTTCTCGTCCCTTGCAACTCCTACCAGCTTATCATAATACATTCTTAGATGGACCCTTGGATCACTTGTACCATCGAACATCTCGAACTTGGGAGGTTTGTACCCCCCCGGGAGTTCAACATCTGGCTGAACACAAAGATCTTCGTAGTTTAACCCCTCCACGCTTTTGCTACCTTCGACGCCCTAGACCCGGCTGGCTAACTTCTTGAGTTCACCGGGCAAATTCTTTATAAGGGAGTCTTTATCGTCTGAGTCAGATGCACCTGAGATTGGCTGGGTGTAGTGGGGTATAGTGTCCACAAAGACATGAGTGTTGTGGAGGTGGTTGTTTGTGGTATTTTGCGGTTCAGGAATGAGCAGTGTACTGTTATTACATGTGTTATAGGCTTGGGTGTGAGCGGGTTGTACTGGTGGTTATGGGGTGTTCTGTGGAAGAGCGGGGTTCTGGGCGTTAACATCAGGAGCGGCAAGAGTGATTGATAGGCTTGCCAAGTTCCAGACTTGATCCAATTCCTCCCAGAATTTCAGCAATGTCTGCTCAAGATGAGCGGCAGTTCCCTTGGTAAATGGAGTATTCTGAGAAGTCTCCTCAGTTTCCTTTCTAGCATTTGCATCTCCCATTTTGCTTTTGTTCATGTTTCTGATAGGACTTGGAGGAGGAGGAGGAGGTGAAGGGCCCTTGGATCTCGTATTGTATGATGATGGTGCCAGAATGCACGAACTAACCTTTAGGAAGGGGGATAAAAAGAAAAGAAAAACAAAAAGGTAAAAAGTTAGTGCGGATTCTGAGGAAGAAAATACTGCGATATTTAAACACGTCGTGTAGGAATATAAGTCGTTTCCTAATTTGGGTGCCTCGTTCTGCCCGAGGTAGGCCTAGCGACAAATTAAATTTGGAGAACTCATAATGCTAAATGCCTCATTTTATTGATAAAAACAAGACGAGTCTTAAAACAACTGAATATTAAAAATATCACCAATGGCCAATGGCCTTATGACATTATGAAAGCAGAAAATAAAAGTCCTACTACTTGGTCCCAGAAGGACCTTCCCCAGATTCGGTATTCTTGTCTCCCTCGTACAGCTGCACCAGCTCGCGCAATCCTAGCAATAAGTAGGCTCGGGCCAAATGCCCTCCCGTATTTCCCTCGGCATTCTGGTAGTCTTCGATCCTCTTCAAGAACTTTCCTTCCAATTCTACTAGACCCCGCTCCAAATACCCTAACCGCTTGTTGGCATTAACAGCCATATCCTTCCATTCGTCGATCAGCTTCTGGTGGGCTTCCTGTATTTCCCGGTGCTCATTTTTGCACTCTCGAATTCTCTTGCGTAGTTGATTGTACTTAACCTGTGCTTCCGTTTTCTCATCGATGATTCTATGTCCGTGAATGAACCCAGGCTAACCCATACCATTGTGATTATCTTCCAGGCAACCCGAATAGTACGGCACACAACCGGCGTGATACCTGTCTGGCTCGATAGATTCTTTTCCCAAAACGATCTTGGAATTCCACAGGTACTGATCTTGGCATTTGTGAGGGCTATCATCGTCCTGGAAATCAGCCTTAAAGTGACTCATCTTGTCGACCCTTGGTATGACTTGCTTTCTCCTAGCCTGCCTCATTGTTACACCCCAAGTTTTCATACGTGAGAGTACGTCATAAGTCATTTATGTAAGCTCGGAAATGAGATTATATTTGGAAGCAAATAAAGTAAATTAATCATGTTACCTTGGAGGTTACAAATATTTAAGATCATGAATAACGAGTACCAAGAGGGTTGGAAATCTTAGAAGCTAAACCAATTAAAGAAAATAAGTTTCGTCGAAAGTCGACAAGTTTCGAATGTTATAACATGTACTTTGGGGTGAGACTAGGGTTATTAACATGATAAGGAGGTTATTCTATGAGTTATTTTAGTCGTATGATATTCATTTTCTACATTTTGAAGGCAAGCAAGTTGTGGAACAAGAGTTGGCAAAGGTCATCACAAGTTACATTCATAAATTTGCTGAAATTTAGGTCAAATGCATCTGCGAATTTCTCCAAATATACTTGGAATCATGGGGTATTATACCTACCAAATTTAAGGTCTACGAGTCTAATTTCTAACGCATTAAACCGTTTGTCAATACGACATCGGAGTAGAGAGATATTCGCATTTTCGCGAGACCGCGCAAGCAACTCCCAATAGGACCCACTTAGGCGGTGGTTGACCTACTTCAATTTATAAACGATTTGGACGCCTATTTTTGTTCATTTTTCAACTAAAATTCGTCTCCAAACTTCTCCTAACCCTCATAAACATATACCACAAGGGTTTGAAGTGATTCCAAAGTGATTACACCATATTTCAATATCAAAACTTAGTTCTAGTGAAGAACAACACCTCTTTGAGGTTGTGTTGTCATTGAGGATTGTTGTGGTCTATATTTGGATGAAACTCCAAGTTTTTGCTGCTGTCTAAGGTGAGTATAACAGCCTACTAATTGTGCTTAATCTTTCTTGTATGTTGGTTAAGTTGTTAGGATGATAAACTACAAGATAATACTTGGATTAGCTTAAGTCACTTCTATGGTGTTGTATTGCTATTAAGGGTTGTTGTAAACTGAATATAACTTGGATTTTGACTTGAAGTTACTGTATAAGGTATGTATATGGTGATCTTGCTTGTGCTTAAGGTTATCTTGATGTCGATTAAGTTAAATGGATGGGCTAGACATGAACTAGTGAATAAAGTTGCTAATTGAGGATAGTTGAAGTTGTGGATTATTTTCATTGTTATAAATATATGATATAAGGCTGGAATCATTGATTAATGACTTCATTATCATGCTAATGATACTTTTAGGTTGAAGTAAGAAGTCTATAAGGATTGATAAGGGGTATATGGATTCCAATCGGAGCTTGCCGCTCATCGTAATGTAGTTGTGACTTGTTGTTGTTATATGGTGTCTTGATATTGATAATTATATATTGATGGATTGCTGTGGTAATTGTTGTTGGTATATGGTACTGGAGGAGGCCCTTGTTACAAGGGAGATGCTACCAAAATTTACGTAAACGAGCTACTAGCTTAAGTTATAGACTTAGCCTTTGCTCAGCACTGATTTTGAATCTCCTTATACTATGATAGATTGAGTTGACTTGTTTGAAGAGTTGCTTGGAAGGGATTAGGGACTCAACGGGTTTAAGGTATGTTAAGGCACTTTCTTCTTTCTTTTGGCATGATCTAAAATGAAATGAACATAAACGGTACGCTAATTCATAACGGATCTACTCCTAGCAACTAAGGTTGTCCATGTTGTTCTTTCCTTGTAAAATTATTCTAAACAAGTGTGTATGGTCCTTAAATCCTACTAAGGTTCATATTGATGGTAGGGATGTCCATAATATTCTTAAGTCACTCCAAAAGGTTTAGAATGTAATTCCATGAGTTGAGCATGCATTATATATATGTATCTATTTTACTCTACCGAGTCGCGCTATAGTCGGCCGGGTACGGCACCTATTGTGCAACCACTGATCAGTTGGGTTTACCGAGCTCCACGTGGCCGGGTACAATTCTACCGAACCTTATGATGGTTGGGTACACTTTTACTGAGTCCTCTTTGAGGTCGAGTACAATATTATAATGATGATGCCCACAGAGGCGAATGTTTTAAAACGTTTATGTATATATATGTATTATACATTTCATATCAGTAACCCCCAGAGGCACTCTGATGTTACAAGTTGTATCTCCTCTATCTCTCTCTTTATATTATTGTTCTTGTTTATACTTTCCTACCTAACATACTCGGTACTTTATTCGTACTGACGTCCCTTTTGCCTGGGGACGCTGTATTTCATGCCCGCAGGTCTCGATTGATAGGTTGACAGTCCTCCTAGTAGGCTATCAGCTCAGCGAAGGTGTTGGTGCACTCCACTTGCTCCGGAGTTGCCTATTTGGTCAGTATGCTTTGGATATGTATTGATTGGTATGGCGGGGCCCTGTCCCGACCTTTATGATTTTATGTACTCTTAGAGGCTTGTAGACAGATGTCAGGTGTATGGATACTTGTATGGCCTTGTCGGCCTATGTTTCGAGTTTACTAATGGTCATGTCGGCCTTATAGGCCCGTATGTCACATATATAAGTTTGTATATCATATTGGGTCTTCATATGTTGAGTATTCCCTTATGTTTTATTCTTGTTATCTCATGACGGGTTTTCTGGCTCATTTACTCATGATAATATGATAAGAAAGATATGTTACGTTGGTACTCGGTTGAGTAAAGCACCGGGTGCCCGTCGCGGCCCTTCGGTTTGGGTCGTGACAGAAGTGGTATCAGAGCAGTTCTGTCCTAGGGAGTCTACAAGCCGTGTCTAGTAGAGTCTTGTTTATGGGTGTGTTGTGCACCACACTTATAAGCAGGAGGCTACAGGGCATTTAGGTCTGTCACTCTTTCTTCTTACTCTAGATCGTGCAGTAGAGCTCAGTTGTAAGAATTCAAACTCCTAAATTCGACTTTAGTCGTAATACAACGATACCTACATCCACAAAGACTAGTTGGTAAGAGATTGCATGTGGATGTTGAAGAGTTGAGTCAGAGGAACTCGATTTCACATCATGCTTATGATGAGTAAATATGAGGTCTTCAACAGATCATGTGTGTACTAAGATGTGTATGCTTCTTAATAAGGAGCCTTAAGGCACGGATATCTATTCACGAATATGGTAAAAATCTATGAGGAATTCATAAGTTAGATACAAGTTTTAACAAGTAAAAGAAGTAAGGTGAAGGGGGGTATGAGGCACCCAGATAATGAAGATTATCAATATTTTCAAATCAGGTAGAGAAATATAAGCATTTTGGTACCTTCATCAATTACAGAGGTAAGTACAATTGGCCACACCCATCTCAGTTATGTTCTATGGGAGCTAACAGATATTATTTAAGAGAAAGATGGGATATCAGGATCCAGTTGGAGTTAGAGTAACCCAAAAATTATGGATAGGTTGTTATCATTAACTAACGTTTCCGAAAGATGGTGCAAATGTGGTAATATATCTCCTTCTAAGACACCCAGATGGTGAACTCTAGAGTAGTACAATCAGATACGAATACTGGAATATTCAAAAATTTCAGAAGATAGGCAGTGGGATCCTAGAAGGGACAAATATTTACCTTAGTATGACTCTAGCCCCGAGTAAAAAAAAGAATGTTAGGCATTCCCAAGAGCCAGTGAGATGAAGCTAGGGGAGCTTATAGGGAAAGAACTTTTTGTTGAAGTTTTCAGAATAAAGTGATAGACAAAAGAAATATTTTCCAGAGAATAAGAAGAAAATAAATAAATCATCATGAGTAAGATGTGATATATGGGTGATAACAGTAAATCAAAATATGACACGACGATAGAGTCTATAGTCAAATGAAGGAAAATACAAAAGGTGACAAGCCTTAAGGCAATAAAAGAGTATAAGCCATAAAGTCATATTCTTATTTCGAGAAATGAGTTGGTGACTTCAATGTGATTACCAGGAGGAAAGGTTAGATCCCAGAGTAATAAAAATCAGTATGGGCTGGTGAACAAGATAAAACCGAACATGAATTAGGGACCGGAGGATTTGATAATGGTCGACATCGTGAGAATTTCAAAGATCGTGCTCCAACAATAATAGAATAGACAACAGACGAATAACCTTTAAAGGTTATTTAGGAAGTCGCTTACATAAAGCAAGCACTCTGTCCAGAGTTAATCTTAAGGGACTAAGTGTGCTAGTTACCATAGGTGTCACCTTCGTGCGTAAGAAATTTAGTTATCCCTAGTACAGAAGGTTACCATAAGGTGATTAAGGTTCATTGATAATGTGAAAGACGCCAAAGATGAAGAGGTAAAACAACTATAGGTAGATCGTCGTAGTACTAAATCTTAGTACTCCCCTGAAGGGGGGAATATGGTGTGATATGATATTAAGTCTGAGTTAAGCGGTTCAGTTAACTATGGAATGGTAAAGGAAGAATGTGGTCAAAAGCATAAAGGGATGATGTTGCATTTATTCAGTTCCTGCAGATATATTGCGACTCCAGAACATTATACAAGCACGACATCAGGGAGAGGCAGTAAAGGTTTCCAGCCTGGATGTTATTGATAACCGATCTTGAATGGACACTTGATACATCAAGAGCTAGTGGTGAGAGATAAGTTAAGACAAAGGATATATCCCACGAGGGATTATGCAGAATAAGTATATATATATATATATGAGAATGGACCAACGAGTAATTAGTAGTTGATTCAGGAAGAGCCCAGTTATGGCTAGACAAGAGGTCACAGATAAATCAATAGATCATGCAAGATAAATGTAGTGAACCGTAACATAGTGAATTCAGTCTCGCAGATACGAGATCACAATCATTTGAAAAATAATTCAGATAGGAGTTGAGGCAATTAAAGGTACCATTTTTAAGGTTTATAAAAATAAGAGAGAGTGCCACTAAGGAGACAATAAAAATTTGAGCTTAGAAGTAACCCTACGAGCACAAAGGCATAAATTTATGTAACTAAGGATTATTATGGGCGAGTAAGAATAATGAAAATTACCTTCAGGTGTACGATATATCAAACTCGAAACTTTACAAGAGCCAGAAGGTCTCCCTAAGTACTACAATGAAAGACTAGCTGAGGAAATAAGGAAGAAGGTTTCCACCTAAGCATAGTGAGCTAAAGAGTAAATTATCCTGTAACAACAGTCTCACTACAATATTGTATACACTCCATAAGAAAGTGGCACCTATCATGGCTAATGAATGGTAAAAAAAAGCCATCAAAGGTGATGTTTGAGATCATATGAGGTACAGGAAATTATAGTATTCGTGGGCAAAAAGACAAGCCAAGTATTCATGCAACAAGTGATAGAACGACCAGCAAAAGTAATTGCTTGCATTTAAGGACAACTGAGAAGGCACGTAAGGAAATTTATGGTGCTAGCAAGTTAAAGGAAGGTTGCGAGTAGTATAAATAGATCGGTGTAGGTCCTAAGGTAAAGTATTGTAGAGCAACAAGGTTTTAGGTAGATAGGAGTAAGGATATAAAAAGGTGAGTGAGAAGGTGATGAGAATATGTATGTCCTCGGGATTAAACCTATCAAAACAAGGGAGCTGATGATTTTCATATGTAATAAAAAGCTTGGTACAGCCTGAATGAACACAGAGGAGTCTGAGACTAGGTGCATTTAGAAGAGATGGAATGCTGCCCTGGTAGTAGAAAAAGTGTGTAATTGTGATAGATAAGAGGATGATTCTTAGGCCTTTGATTGAGTAATGATTTAACGAGAAAGGGATTTCATTAATTGCACGGGATTAGAATACCCCATAAGATGAATCGCGTTGGGATGCAATGAAATACGGTTATTGAAGTATAGTATTATCCCTATATGGATCAGGAAAATCACTTCATATGTTCCCCGATAAGATGTGAGCCCTAGTGACAGTGTATTATGTAAGAGGTTGCAAGTTATCAGTGATAGATTATAGATCAACATTAAGGTGAATAAACAATGGATGGGTACAAGTTCCAAAGTTCGAGATGAGATTTGTTTGTTATTCTTAGATGAATAATAATGAGGAAGCACTAAAGGAATTAGATTTATACATATAGGATAAGCAGCGAGAGAGTAACCTGGAGTTGGATAGCAAACCTCGGTAATAATAAACCGAAGTTTTTATGGTATAGTATAACCTACCTAGAGGTAGTAAATCCATAAGGATAGATATACAAGGCTATGAAACAAGAGATAGAAATAGTCTTAAGTTCGATAAAGTACCAAGCGAAAGACATCAGTACACCTATAGATGCCTAGAGGGACAGCTTGTCATAATTCTGTATATGTTCATAAAGTGAGGCTTAGAGATTGGCTAAAATATGGAGGAAAAAGAGAATACGAGTCGCTAGGCGCTCATACAAGGACACAGTCGTACATACTGCATGGCATAAGGTATCAAATATTACGATGTTGGAAGAATTCCAACCACATGTCATGGTGTGACAAAGAGGCCTAAAAGGGGGGAATGCCCAAGTGTTTGGATTTATTCACAAAACAGTTGCTTAGATGGAAAGATGAGCATTAAAGTATTCGTAAGATCCATAGTTTATGAAACTGATAAGCGCATCAGTCAACATTCGAGGACGAATATTCCAAAGGGGGGAATGATGTTACACCCCAAGTTTTCATACGTGAGAGTACGTTGTAAGTCATTGATGTAAGCTCAGAAATGAGATTATATTTGGAAGCAAATAAAGTAAGTTAATCATGTTACCTTAGAGGTTACAAATATTTAAGATCATGAATAACGAGTACCAAGAGGGTTGGAAATCTTAGAAGCTAAACCAATTGAAGAAAATAAGTTTCGTCGAAAGTCGACAAGTTTCGAATGTTATAACATGTACTTTGGGGTGAGAATAGGGTTATTAACATGATAAGGAGGTTATTCTATGAGTTATTTTAGTTGTATGATATTCATTTTATACATTTTGAAGGCAAGCAAGTTGTGGAACAAGAGTTGGCAAAGGTCATCACAAGTTACATTCATAAATTTGCTGAAATTTAGGTCAAATGTATCTAAAAAATACTCCAAATATACTTGGAATCATGGGGTGTTCTACCTGCCAAAACCGTTTGTCAATACGACATCGGATTAGAGAGATATTTGCATTTTCGCGAGACCGCGCAAGCAGCTCCCAATGGGATCCACTTAGGTGGTGGTTGACCTACTTCAATTTATAAACGATTTGGACGCCTATTTTTGTTCATTTATCAACTAAAATTCGTCTCCAAACTTCTCCTAACCCTCATAAACATATACCACAAGGGTTTGAAGTGATTCCAAAGTAATTACACCATATTTCAATATCATAACTTAGTTCTAGTGAAGAACAACACCTCTTTGAGGTTGTGTTGTCATTGAGGATTGTTGTGGGCTATATTTTGATGAAACTCCAAGTTTTTGCTGTTGTCTAAGGTGAGTATAACAGTCTACTAATTGTGATTAATATTTCTTGTATGTTGGTTAAGTTGTTAGGATGATAAACTACAAGATAATACTTGGATTAGCTTAAGTCACTTCTATGGTGTTGTATTGCTATTAAGGGTTGTTGTAAACTGAATATAACTTGGATTTTGACTTGAAGTTACTGTATAAGGTATGTATATGGTGATCTTGCTTGTGCTTAAGGTTATCTTGATGTCGATTAAGTTAAATGGATGGGCTAGACATGAACTAGTGAATAAAATTGCTAATTGAGGATAGTTGAAGTTGTGGATTATTTTCGTTGTTATAAATATATGGTATAAGGCTGGAATCATTGATTAATGAATTCATTATCATGTTAATGATACTTTTATGTTGAAGTAAGAAGTCTATAAGGATTGATAAGGGGTATACGGATTCCAATCGGAGCTTGCCGCTCGTCGTAATGTAGTTGTGACTTGTTGTTGTTATATAGTGTCTTGATATTGATAATTATGTATTGATGGATTGCTCTGGTAATTGTTGTTGGTATATGGTATTGGAGGAGGCCCTTGTTACAAGGGAGATGCTACCCAAATTTACGTAAACGAGCTACTAGCTTAAGTTATAGACTTAGCCTTTGCTCAGCACTGATTTTGAATCTCCTTATACTATGATAGATTGAGTTGACTTGTTTGAAGAGTTGCTTGGAAGGGATTAGGGACTCAACGGGTTTAAGGTATGTTAAGGCACTTTCCTCTTTATTTTGGCATGATCTAAAAGGAAATGAACATAAACGATACGCTATTTCATAATGACTCTACTCCTAGCAACTAAGGTTGTCCATGTTGTTCTTTCCTTGTAAAATTATTCTAAACAAGTGTGTATGGTCCTTAAATCCTACTAAGGTTCATATTGATGGTAGGGATGTCCATAATATTCTTAAGTCACTCCAAAAGGTTTAGAATGTAATTCCATGAGTTGAGCATGCATTATATATATGTATCTATTTTACTCTACCGAGCCGCGCTATAGTCGGTCGGGTACGATACCTATTGTGCAACCACTGATCAGTTGGGTTTACCGAGCTTCACGTGGCCGGGTACGATTCTACCGAACCTTATGATGGTCGGGTACGCTTTTACCGAGTCCTTTTTGAGGTCGGGTACAATATGATGATGATGATGCCCACAGAGGCGAATGTTTTAAAAAGTTATATGTATATATGTATTATGCATTTCATATCAGTAACCCCCAGAGGCACTCTAATGTTACAGGTTGTATCTCCTCTATCTCTCTCTTGACATTACCGTTCTTGTTTATGCTTTCCTGCCTAACATATTCGGTACTTTATTCGTACTGACGTCCCTTTTGCCTGGGGACGCTGCATTTCATGCCTGCAGGTCTCGATTGATAGGTTGACAGTCCTCCAGTAGGCTATCAGCTCAGCGAAGGTGTTGGTGCACTCCACTTGCTCCGGAGTTGCCTATTTGGTCAGTATGCTTTGGATATGTATTGATTGGTATGGTGGGGCCCTGTCCCAACCTTTGTGATTTTATGTACTCTTAGAGGCTTGTAGACAGATGTCAGGTGTATGGATACTTGTTTGGCCTTGTCGGTCTATGTTTCGAGTTTGCTAATGGTCATGTCGGCCTTATAGGCTCGTATGTCACATATATTAGTTTTTATATCATGTTGGATCTTCATATGTTGAGTATTCCCTTATGTTTTATTCTTGTTATCTCATGACGGGTTTTCTGGCTCATTTACTCATGATAATATGATAAGAAAGATATGTTACGTTGGTACTCGGTTGAGTAAAGCACCGGGTGCCCGTCGCGGCCCTTCGGTTTGGGTCGTGACACTCATGGCCCGGAGGGGAATGTAGGGATAAGTTCCCCTTAGTCCAATGAGTATGAGAAATGGCGCGTCTCGGGATCGAACAATGAACTCTTCTATAGGGAACCACTCAACCATCCACTGTACCTGGTCCTCCTTCAGATTCTCAAATAGCTCTACACATCCTCCGGCGTCCTCTAGCTGAGCGAACATGTTAGGCATATAGTTCATATGCCTTGGTTGGTAGAAGGCAATGTGATCATCCCAGTCTTTGCGCAGGATCTCCTGCCGGTATTCTCCCTTCTGGAGGTGCTCCATGAGCCAGAGTTGAAGTAGTAAATTGCATCCCTCAAAATGACTGGCCCTTCGCTAACAGTTGTCTAGGGCTCGGTATATCTCCGTGATAATAATGGGCACTATGCTGAAAGGCTGCCCGCCAATCCCTTCCATTAGAGTCTTAGTTACCATGGCCAGTCGGTGTGGATCCTAGCCTTATTCATAGGGAACACTATCATCCCCAAGAAGCAAAACATGAACACGAAGACCCTCCTGTGAATATGCCCCAGTGAGGTGAGGGAAAATTCGTCCGAATAAGTGCGGTATGACTTGCTATGGCCATATCTCTCGTACAGATAGTCGAATGGGATGTACGAGTCTTTCAACCATGTCAAGACTGGGTTTTTCTTCAGTCCCATCATCTTAAGGAAACCCCTACCTTTGCGATTTTCTGACAAAAGCAGACCCGGAGTCTCTCAAGGGATACCAGCTAAACCTCTTATTTCTTCCAGCAAAGGAGTCATTTCAAGGTCCCCGAAGCGGAACACGGACCTGTCACTATCCCAGAACAGAGTTGCAGCCTTTATGATTTTGTTGTCGGACTGGACTTCTAGAAGAAAGGGCAGATTCCCTAGGTATTTGCGGACCAGTGTCTGGTCACTGGAGTGGAGGTCCTCCCACCAATTTAGCAGCTTTGGATGAATGTTGGTTACCATGCCAAATCTGGGGACTTCGTGCCTCATTTTCTACAAAACAGAGTGTTAGACCCCTACCCCACCAGACTCGACTATTTAAACCAATAATTAGCATAGCAAGAATTTAGTTCTCCAAATAAATGCACAGAATATGATGGTGTCCATTTAGGTTTCAAGGAAACCCAGTGGACTTTAGACAAGGCTATCTTAATGAGTCATTATGTGGACAACATAACTGACTCGACTAGGTTTGACCATGATGCATGTATAATTTAAACAGAGTAAGGTTCCTATTGGGGTATTAGAAAGGTACCCTTGAGTGGACAACTCAAGAGGGAAAGGCACGGAACCGTCGACTGCACCGCTGATCGACTGGTTTTACCGCAAATAAGCCTTTGCTAAATTTAAAGGGTGTAAATATTGGAAGAGCACAACCACTCATTATAAGTGTTGCTATGGTATTTGTTTGGCACGAGTGAAGTATGACGTTGAAGATGTAGTTTACAAGAATGAAACAAATTGACATGTATTTCCATGTTCATAAGATAAATGATTACAATAATTGCAGTAATTATAACAATATTGAAATAGAGTGGTAAAGGGAAGCAGTTAAAGAAAAAGAAAAAGACATGAAGAGCCAAGTCAGTTTCGTAGAATAAAAGACAGTAAATAAAGAAATTAATGAGATAGTAAAGTCACAAGCAACATGCAATGGTAAAAGCCTAAAGCAAATCCCCAGCAGAGTCGCAATGCTGTCGACGCCTCGCTTTTTCTTTCCCTGCACCCGGGGTCGGAATCGGGAATACGACATTCGGGAAGGACAACTCTATTCCCTTTCGAGAATTGGGTTTTGGAGTCTGAAGAGTCACCACCTAATGATTATAGTGTATTAGTACACTTTTAGAAGAGTTGAGTTGAAGAGACCAGAGATTAGGGTAAGGGCTAGAAATTATCTCGAGGGGAAGGTGTTAGGCACCCCTCAAGATCCACTAGTGTGGTTCCCGGCCATGATACAATTGTGACTTTAAGAAAAACAAGTAAGAGAACAAGTAAAGGGCTTCACATAGCTTTGCAAACAAGTTTAAGAGTTAAGGAAGTATAATATTTTGAAAATTAGTCTCAAAAGAAAATTTAAAAAAAGTTAACAAGAAAAGGAAAAGGGGATCCTAGAATATATTGATAATATGGATCACATCAATGCAATATCCAGCAATCGCTCCTCAGAAGAGGGGTCGCACGTGATATTAGCGCACCGGTCATCATATCCATATTCTACCCTTCCCACCCCGTTAAGGTATTCAAGCGTGATTAGTCTCGTTTACTTATTGCATGCTAGTACCCGTCCTAAACTATCAGTCCCGGGGCATTAGGACTTCTAATCCTAAAAGGGAAGAAAGGGATGGGGCCTTTATGAGGTTTCAAAGGATAAAATTCTAATTCGACAATCAAAACAAATATCAGATAAAGAGATGAGTAAACAGGCAAATAAGGCTCAAATAAACCCCTTAACTCAGACAACACTTAGTTTAGCATGTCTTAGCATATACTGATTTGGTTTTAAGTTAAAAATTAAGCGGCGAGCGGACTGGTTCAACACATATATTTAGACACAATGTCTGCATTAGGTAACTCGGACACAATTGTCAGAGATTAAGGCACTTAATTAACACGAGTAGGATTACTGATTCTTTTGAAAATAGACAGAAAGGTTTTGAAGAAAAGGTAGGCTGCAGACTTAACAACATAACGTAGAATAGCTTCCAGAAGACAGACCATTGAATTGCAGATTAGTATAGAAAGAGCAATTTTAAACAAGTTCCAAAAGAGGCAGATGGTTTAAGGAAAAAACGAATTTGAGTTATAGAACTGATTAAAAATGATAAAATACAAAAAAGTGATATGTAACTGAGTTGGAAATCGTTTATCAAACTACCAGAAAAGGCAGTAAGTTTCAGAAAGCATGCAAGTTTACCAGAAGATTAGGTTTTAGAAAGAGTTGTACTAATATGAGAAGAAGCTCAATAGTTCGGAGAACCACTGGTTTTAGTCCGTTAGTCGATGAAATCGTTACTGCTTTTAGACAAGTGAGGCAAGTTAGTTTGAAACTCCTATAGGCATGATCTCTAAGAATCATTGATTTTAAACCCCTTTTTTCGTAAACAAACTAGTAAACAGATGCTGATTTTTTTTATTATCAATCCTAAAGGTTTTCCTAACGAGTATGCACATTCCTATAGGCATGATGTCTATATGATTGATTGCAGAAAATTAAGCATTATCTCCTATAGGCATGATTTCTATGTGATTGAATTTGCATATAAACAGTAAAGATCCTAGAAGCATGATTTCTACCCTTTTGTGCAGGAAAGTAAAGCCCCTCCCACACCCTTTTACTATACTCCCCGAGTTCGTACAAGTTATTACAGACCAGAAAAAGATAAAAGTACATCAAAGACCAACAGCTAGATCCGAGCAGCCTAATTCAATCTTAATGTCTAATAATATGTGATTAACCAATTCGGAATCCAGATTTCCAAAGCCTTCTCTTTATCCAAGGTATTTCAAAGTTCCAAAGAATCTCAAGGATTCTCGGCATTGCTTACACCCAGGATACCATTAAAGAATAGTGCAGTGTGGAAGAGTCAGCCCTCAGGCATCCAAGTTCAGTGGGAACTCAAGGGTCCCAAAGCATGGCTTGCAAAAGGGGGGCGAAGCGAACTTATAGCTAGGAGTAAGTGCAAAGTGGAAAGGGAACTTGGGGAACCATAACAAATGGTGGTCGTGCCTAGCCACAAGTGCAGGCTGGCACACCCCTGGCCACTTGTATGGGTTAAACAAGTTAAGAGCAGACCTTAGAGGTCAGACCTGAGTCTAGATAGTGATTAAGACACCACCAGACTCAAATCAGACTCAGCATATAAAGGGGAAAAGGGAAGTGGGAATTGATTCGAGTAAAGGGTTCAAAAGAACCCAGTTCAAAGTCATGGGCAGCAATAACAGAGTGTTGTCGTGGCTAGAACTGTACTCTCATACAAAAGGGAAAAAGGGAAGGGGTTCACATAGAGAAGCATTTACAGAAACACAAAGAAAGAAAGAAGGCATAGCAGACTAGGAGTAAAATAATCACATAGTGGAGCGGCATTATTTAAATTAAGAGGAACATACCAGTTTCAAATACTAGAGTAACAGGACAATAAGAGCAAGTAAACAGCCAGAAGTCAGCAGGAACAAACTCAAGTTCTTCAGCAAATACTTGAGAGTTCAAAAGGAACTCAAGAATGTTTCAGGCAGTAAAAGAGAAGAAGAGCAGAGTGCTCAGTATTAGAAGTAGAGAAAACAACAGTAGAGAAAGTATTGAACTTGTGTAGTGTTCAATTGAAGTCTGAAGTGTGTCTGAAAGTTGTGTGTAGTGTCTTTGTTTTTATAGTGCAGAAAACGAGTAAGCAAAAGGCAAGAAAATAGTTTGAAATCAATCATAGAAGGTCTCCCTAAGGTTAAGGAATTTGATTTCAAACGGGCATGAAACAATTAAGGAAAGAAGAATAATTAAAAACCTTTCCAAAGTAACATAACACAGGTAAATACATAGGGATTATTTAAGGCAAAAATCCTATGGTACATGATTTGTGAAAAATAAGGTAAGTAGATCAATCAAACAGCCACCAATTTGTTCGCATGAACTTAGTCAGAAAAATGGTGAGGAAAAGTTCAATTGGGAAAATCAGTAACAAATCAATAGAGCCTTATTAAAAGGAGATTGGAATCAATTACAAGTTGGCGGGATCATTTTGAAAGAAGAACTTTCATATAAAGCACACAAGTGTCAAACAAGAAAGAAAAGATTGGCATAGAAAGTTTCAAATCATAAGCAAAAAGATTCCAGTTCGGTTTATAGACTCGGCATGAGTTTGAGAGAGCCCAGGGTCCCAAATAGAACACTTGTCCCAACACAGAACCCAAAGCTCGCAAAAATCCCAAACCCTAGAAGAAGGCAAATCATTGAAATGGACTCAAGGTCTCTTTCAGAGCACACATATACAACAACAAATTTGAAGCATCAGAGTGAAAAAAATCATAAGGAACAGGTTTAGGAAAAGTTCAGAACTCAAGCAAGTTCAGGGGAGAAAAGAGGTGACATAGAAAAAACATAAGCGAGTACTCATGAAACATGGCATAAACAAACAGATTCACACAAAGACAGAAGAAAAAATAGGAAACGGAAATCGTTTTTAAGGTTTTGAAAAACCCTAAATTGAACAGACTAATTTTGTAAAGAGAAATTTGGGTAAAAGCTTTGAAACTTCGAGTATAACATAGATTTATCACAGATCTAAGAAAATAAAGAAAGAAAGAACCTCGAACAGCTTTTAGGGTTTCTCAGAAACCCTAGAAACGAGAAGGCTTGGAAAGGGTCTAGTCTCGAACAGGTCTGAGCCATAGCTATGCTTTTTTAAGGCTCGAACACGTTAGAACGGTGCCGGAGAGGCCATAGGACCTCAGATCTGTGGAGGATCTGAACGGGCATCGTTGAGGTCGAACCTCGAAATCTCGAACAACCATGATTTGGGGTGAAGGGAGGTGAGCATAGGCCATCCATGGCCTGAGAAGCCATGGACTCCGGTGAGATTTGGTCGGAGAAGACGAGGGAGGCGATTAGGGTTTCGAGTGCTTGAGAGCGTTTTGAGAGAGAAGAGGTTTCAGAGGCAGCTTGTCTAAGAGAAATGAGGGTTAGGGTTGGGGGTTGGTAGAATAAAAAAGTAAAGGATCGTTTGTGGCCGTTGATCAAAATGATCAATAGCCTAGATTTAAGGATTTTCGGGTGGATCGGACAAAACAGGTCAAGGGGTTGGGTTTGAATGAATTGGGCTGGACTGATTTCAGGCTGAAATTGAAATGGAATTTGGGTTATAATTTAAATGAATTGAGGCTACAATTGAAATAGCGAATTTTCCTTTTATTATTTTATAAAATAGTAAAAATGTTTTTAAAAAAAAACAAATTCAAGGCACTGAGTCAACTAATAATATAAAAATATTAATCCAAAAATATTGGGTTCAATTTTGTAATTATAAAATGCTATTAAATCTTAAAGAGGCTAGTATTGCAATTTAGTTTTAAAAATACCAAACGAATTTGTAAAAATATGCAAAAATCATGCCAACTATATTTTGATGTAAATATGAGAATGAAATAAATTATTCTCCAAAATGGCAAGATTTGGGAATAATTATGGGATTTTACGGTGTAAAAAATAGGCCGTAAATTGGTTTAAAAATCGTTAAAAATGACAAAACCCTTTGGGGTGCTTATATATGCACATATATGTCATTTTGAAAATATATAGGGAACAATTGGGTATCAACAAGCACTATCAGTCTTGGTCCCGCCCGAGCAAGGTAGACCTTTATTACTCTACCTTGCAGTATTGGATGGAGCTTCGGGTTGCATTCTGGGGCAGCATGATGAAACAGGGAGGATGGAGCAGGCCATTTATTACCTCAATAAGAAATTCACCATGTACGAGGCTCGGTGTTCTCTATTAGAGTGCACCTATTGTGCTTTGACTTGGGTAGCCCAGAAGCTGAGGCATTACTTCTGTACTTATACTACATATCTCATATCAAGAATGGATCCTTTGAAATACATCTTTTAAAATCCCATTCCCACTGGCAAATTGGCCAAGTGGCAAATTCTGTTGAGTGAATTTGACATTGTCTACGTGACTCAGAAAGCAATCAAGGGACAAGCACTAATAGATCACCTTGCTGAAAATCCCGTGGATGGAGAATACGAACCCCTAAAACGTATTTCCCTAATGAAGAGGTATCAATCATAAGAGAGGACATTGCAAAATCCTATGACGGTTGGAGAATGTTTTTTGATGGAGCGGCAAA
Source organism: Nicotiana tabacum (assembly GCF_000715075.1). Lineage (NCBI taxonomy): Eukaryota > Viridiplantae > Streptophyta > Magnoliopsida > Solanales > Solanaceae > Nicotiana > Nicotiana tabacum. The sequence continues at coordinate 5,788,115 of NC_134084.1, read as the reverse complement.
CTTCAAAGGAGTTGGCATAGGAGCAGTCCTAGTATCGAAACTGGCTAGCATTATCCGGTGTCCCCTAAACTTAGGTTCTCGTGCACCAACAACATGGTCGAGTATGAAGCCTGCATCCTAGGGCTCAAAATGGCCATTGACATGAATGTTCAAGAGTTGCTAGTAATTGGAGATTCAGGCCTACTTATACATCAGGTACGAGAAGAATGGGCAACTAAGAACTCCAAGATACTCCCATATTTGCATCATGTACAGGAGTTGAGGAAAAGGTTCACGAAGACGGAGTTCCAACATGTTCCCAGAATTCAGAATGAGTTCGCTGATGCATTGGCTACCCTATCATCTATGATACAACATCTAGAAAAGAATTTCATTGATCCCATTTGGGTGAAAATCCATAATCAGCCAGCTTACGGTGTCCATGTCGAAGAGGAAGCAGACGGAAAGCCTTGGTTTCATGATGTCAAGGAATATTTGGCAAAAGGAGAGTACCCGAAGATTGTCCAACAACTTCTTTGACAACGGAAGAATCCTGTATAGGAGAACTCCTGATTTGGGATTACTAAGGTGTGTCGACGCAAAAGAAGCATCCAAGCTACTAGAGGAAATTCATGCTGGGACCTGCGGTCCACATATGAACGGTTTTGTCTTAGCAAAGAAGATACTCCGGGCTGGTTACTTTTGGATGACTATGGAAGCAGACTGCATCCAGTATGTCCGAAAATGCCATCATTGTCAGATACATACTGACATGATAAAGGTACCTCCAAATGAGCTTAATGGAAAAAGCTCACCATGGTTGTTTGTCGCCTAGGGAATGGACGTTATTGGACCAATCGAGCCTGCCACTTCCAATGGACACAGGTTTATCCTAGTAGCAATTGATTATTTCACCAAATGGGTCGAACCAGCATCTTACAGAGCAGTAACTAAGAAAGTTGTGGTAGACTTTATTCGCTACCACATTATTTGCTGATTCGGGATTCAAGAGTCAATCATTACTAATAATGGCTCCAACCTTAACATCGACTTGATGAAAGCTATGTGTGAAACTTTCAAGATCAAATACAAGAATTCCACAACTTACAGGTCGTAAATGAATAGAGTTGTAGAAGCCGCCAATAATAATATCAAGAAGATACTGAGAAAAATGATAGAGAAGCATAAACATTGACACAAGAAGTTATCATTTGCTCTATTGGGGTATTGCACCACAATCTGCACATCAACCGGGGCGACCCCCTATATGTTGGTTTATGGTACAGAGGTTGTCATTCCCGCTGAGGTAGAAATTACTTTCCTAAGGATCACACAAAAAGTTGAGCTCGACGACGAGGAATGGGTGAAAAATCGTTGTGAGCAACTAGCCCTTATCGACGGAAAGAGAATGAATGTAGTCTGCCATGGTCAACTCTATCAGAACAGAATATCCAGAGCCTTCAACAAAAGAGTCAAGCTGAGACAGTTCACACCGCGGAAGCTGGTGTTAAAGAAAATTTTTCCACATCAAGATGAAGCCAAAGGGAAGTTCTCTCCCAACTGGCAGGGTCCATACATGGTTCACCGGGTTCTGACCGGATGAGCCCTCATACTTGCAGAAATGGACGGAGAAGTCTGGCCAAAGCTGATTAATTCAGATGCAGTCAAGTGATACTATGTGTAATCATTATACCTCCCTTATATGATGTAAATTGAACTACGCCTGACATGATTCCCATTTAAGAGAGGATACGTAGGAAGCCCTATGGGTTCGATCACAATTCAATAAAATTCTCATTTCCCCTACAACTTGAAACTGGGGCAGAATTTTGAGGATGGGGGCTCAAAATTCCAAAGTAATTTCAGCCGATCATCTCAAGCAACAGTCAGAAGCATCAACCGATCAAACGGGGGTAGAAATTTTAGGAGGACCCTCAAAATTTCGTGGCAAGAGAGGTTGCAATATCCTGAATCATGTCACAATCGTCGGTTCACCTAAAAGTATTTTTAATTATACATTTATGTCATATTTTTTACAAAATCGTGCATGTTTATTAAAACTGCCTTGTTTAGCGAAGCTACCCTAGTGATACATACAGTATCACTAGATCAAATCCGAGCAGGTCAAGCAAAGCCAGCGGGGATACGAACTAACCTCCCCCTATTACAAAACTCACGATTTTTCTTTGGATGCAGGAACTTGGATTACGAAATCATCAAACATACTATACACCCATGGAACAAACATTATTTAGGAATACAACTCTCAGAACCGTTGCACTTACCAATATTTGCTATCTGCACACACTAGTGATATTCCGCATATTGCAATGTCCCCAGCAATCACAATGTCGCGATCTGCTATCAGCTAAGAAAGTTCTACTACCAATTGCCATTTTATTTCTTGCATAAGGCTAACATTCTGCCTTCCGAGACTAAACATTATCTCCATCTGCAGTTTTTGCATTGCATAAGGCTACTATTCTGCCTTCCGAGACTAAACGTTGTCTACATCTACATTTACATTGCATAAGGCTACTATTCTGCCTTTCTAGACTAAACTCTGTCTCCATCTACATTTTTGCATTGCATAAGGCTACTATTCTGCCTTCCGAGACTAAACGCTGTCTCCATCTGCATTCTTGCATAAGGCTACCATTTTGCCTTCCGAGACTAAACGATGTCTCCATATGTATTTTTGCATTGCATAAAGCTATCATTCTGCCTTCCGAGGTTAAGATCTACCTCCATCTGTCTTCATCCTTACATAAGGCTAAGCACTACCTCATACTGCATCTGTAGGGCTGAAAATTTGCCTTATACTACATCTGCATGGCAGAAAGATCGCCTAATACTGCATCTTATAGGCTGAAAGATCGCCTATTATTGCATCTTAAAGGCTGAAAGATCGCCTCATACTGCATCTGCATGGCTGAAAGATCGCCTCTTACTGCATCTGTATGGCTAAAAGACCGCCTCATACTGCATCTCATTGGTTGAAAGATCGCCTCATAATGCATCTGCATGGCCGAATGATCGCCTCATACTGCATCTCATAGGCTGAAAGATTTCCTCATACTGCATCTGCATGGCTAAACAATTGCCTGATACTACATCTCATAGGCTGAAAGATCTCTTGCATATCATTATTCAAAGACATCATGGTTCGGAGGCATCATCCTTATAGCCCGAGAGCATCATTTCATTGCCTGCAAATCCTTTAGTGTACGCTTCATGGCCCAGGATGTCATCCTAACCGTCTAAAGACAACATTCATGATCTTATGGGAATTTGCATCATGTTTAAATTTATGCACAATATACGCTTGTATTGTTTCTAATTGCAGGTACACCGGCGAGCAATGGTCATCCTGGCAGGAGCAAGCCTGCTCCAGTTCCCGCAGCCACATCAAACCTAACCATTCCTATAAACCTTTCACCTTTCCCGACCCTAGATATTGCGTCCGTTCTTGAAAAGCCTCCATCGACATACTCTGCCAATGGATCCTGAACTACATATGGCCTGATTGCTATAAAGCCAGGGATATGTAGGCAGCTTATAAGCTAGGGCACGGCCTAAACCTCTTCGAACCGTTTCGCTCATTGTCCATCACATCTTTACCCGACAACTCTTTCATCCTTCCCGGGTAAAGAGGGGCAGTTATTGATACCCAATATTTCCGTATATATTTTTTAATATGCAATATACCTTCAAAATAGCATATGTATGCATATATAAATATGTCCAAATATTTCATTATTTTTCCTTAATTTTTAAAGGTTTTTAAATCAATTTATTTCCCTATTTTATCCATAAAAAACCAATAATTATTTCCAAAATTATTATTTTTTGTAATTAATTTATTGGAATTTTATATTTAGGATAATATATATCTAATGTAATTTTTGAATATTTTTAAAAATTTATTTAGTATTTTCAAAGCTAAATTGCATATAATTGCAATATTATCCTCTTTTAGGATTTAATTGCGTTTATAATCATGAAAATTAAGTCTAGTATTTTTAAATTGATAATTATATATTATAAATCATTTTGGTACTTTCAGTTTATTTCTAGAAGTTAAATTATTATTTTTATAATTTTAAAAAGAGGAAATGGCTATTTAAATGATAGCCCAATTTCATTTCAATTGTAGCCTAATTTGAACCCCAAATTAGACCCAATGTTCCCCGTCCCAATTAACATTCAAAATCGAACCCTAACCCATTTAAACGACCCAACCCGGACTCCCCACCTAACCCCTTTAATCCCAGCCGTTGATCATTTAGATCAACGACCCTCATTACCCCTTACCTTTTTTAACCCTAAATAACCCCTAAACCTAAATCATTTCTCACCTACCGCCTCCCTTGAATCCCTCTTCTCTCTCAACTCTCTCTAAAACTCTTACAAACCCTAGCCACCGCCATCAAACTACACCCTAATCCACCCTAATACATTCCTAATCCATGGCCCCTCGTGGTCATTTGAGACATGTATCAGCCTCACATGGCTCTTGGGTGTTCGTTTCTATGGTTTTATGGACAGTCCTTGAAGGAATCTGGTCTAGTCCTTGATTGACTTCTGTTCATGGCTTTTCTCCGGCCATCCACGACCTTTCTCCTATCATTCATGGCCTTTCAAGGAAGATCCTTAACTTTCCTGGTTAGATCGGAAACTTTCAAGGACTTTCCCACCTTTTTTGGGTTTTTCGAAACCCTAATCTTTAAGATCTTTTGAGTTTTGTTCTTTTAGATATACTTTAGATCTGTACTTGCTACAAATGTGTAAGTGTTTTCTTGAAAGTTCTTCAACTTCTCTTCAAAACGACCCTTCATTTTCTCCGATTAGGGTTTCTCTTAACCTCTCTTTTAAAAAAAACTTTCTTCTCTGATTCTTGATGTTGTTTTATGATTTTACTATGTTCAAACTGCTTGTTATGCTTTCCTTCTACTTGAGTCAGCATGTTAATACCCTAGTTCCTTTTTGAGTTCTGAAACTGCATATTTAAATGTGTACTTGTTTAATTAAGTTCCTCGTTCTTGTTTGACTTATTTGTTTTACCATTTTTTTTAAACTTGATTATTGTTGAAAACCCTAGGTCTTTAGGTCTGAAATTGTTTGTTTGAATACTTAACTTGATTGAAAGCTCTTGTTTCAGACTCTATTTTCTTTATGTGACTTATCTGATTTTTACTATCTTTCAACTCGACTATGGTTGAAACCCTAACTTCTCGAAAGGTTTCCTCACCTGTTACTGTGAGACCAATACTTGTTCAACTCTCTTCTTCACTTTGGCTACACGTGTGAGCCCTGACTATCTAGCTTTGTTCACCACTGAATCCTACGTTTATTTTTGCTACTATTGTATGTTGTTTCTTTTGCCAATATGTTTGGCCTCGCATGTCTGATGTTTCTGTTCACTCTGTTTATATACTTAAGTGCAGAAGCATGTTTCTTCCTTGATTGATCTTAATCTTGTTACTGATTTCAAGAGCTTTTCCTTTATGAACCCTAATTTCACTCGCCTGTTTAAAATTAATTGATTCCTTTCCTTTATTATGATATTTTGCCTTACTGAATCTTTTTCCAAGATAAGCATACTTCTGTACTTAGACTTGATTGCTTACTTCATGTTTTTACTACCCCTTTTATGGCAATAGTTAGTCTATCTCTAAACTGATTTTTCCCCTAATTAGACCTGCTGCTACCCGTTAAACAATGATTCCTTAATTAAAGGGGAATCACTTGGGCAATTGATTCTCACTTGTGATCATTTCCATGTTTGTATCAAAACTTTAATTATTACATCTCCTTCACTCGTTTTCAAAAAAGATATAAATACCCTGCACCCCTCTTCTTTCAAAAAACAAGAAACGAACTATCTGAGTCCAGAACACACACTTCACTCAACACTCTCTCTCTCTTTTCTCTACTACTACTTGTGCTACTGCTTTGCCTAGCTGGCTGAAAGCCAAGGCTAGGCTGTGGAAATTTGTATTTTTTCTTTATGCACTTTGCTCCTTACTGGTATGTCCTAGTTAATCTTCAAGCATCAACAACAATATGTTTCCTTAGCTATTTCAGTTTCCTTCACTCTTGCCTGCTTTTGCTTATGCAATCAAGTTATATTACTAAGCGTGTTGTAATCTGCTCCCTCCCCTTCTAAATTAATGTTTTCCCTTATGCATGTACTATCTTAGTCACTTTTTATATGATTTGCTGACTTATGAATCCCAAACCCCCATATCCCCTATCTACTTGTGCTATCTAGTCGGTTTGTGGGCATGCCAACATCATCTATTATTGTGCATGTCCCAAACCTAACCACTTTTGTGCAATTACTGATTTTGTATAATTTAAATTTTACTACTACTGTTTTCAAATCACCTTTACCCCTTACTATTCTCAACCCAATTTTAAATAAATCTCTGTTTCTGCACTTCCACTACACTCTTAGAACTTAGGTTCTGCCCCTCTTGTATGAGCCTTTCCTTGGGACCCATGAGATCCCTCTGAACTTAGACACATAAGGGCTGGCCCTTCCACACTGCACTCATCTCTATCTAGTTATGCAAACCTAGGTGTAAGAACTGCCTGGGGGCCTTTGAGACCCTTAGGGAACTTTAACAGACCCAGATCTGAGAAAGGCTTTGAAACAAGTGGTGCTTGAGGTGGTTTATTCCATAACTCAGAGAGGAAGTCAAGAATCAGGCTTCCTTTGGTTGTAACTTCTTGTTTTACACTATTTTGATGTAATTCAGTTTTTAGTCTATAATAATTTGTAACAAATACTGGGATTGTCTAGGGAAAAGGGGATGGGTAATTATGCATGTTTAGATATTATAAGGGTAGAGAACATACCTATAGGATCTGTTTCTTTAAATTCTGCATGTTTCGATTCTACATCTAGATAACATGCCTATAGGACTTGTTCCTTTAAATTCTGCATGTTTCAATTCTACGTAGATAATATGCCTATAGGACCGGATTTAAATTCTACATGTTTTATTACCACACTTAGACATCATGCCTATAAGATCTAAATGGCTATAATCATACATCATGTTCATAAGGTTGAAATCAGTATTTTTCATAGAAACCATGCCTATAGGAATTTCAAGCAAATCCTGCCTGCTTCGTTTCACGTTCAACAAGATATCATATCTATAGGAATTAAAAAACCAACAATGATAGAGTAGATGCCTATAGGATCTGAAACTAGTCTAGTTTATAATCAAATTAAATCGTACTGTTCTGAATTAGTTTTAAACAACCTATTGCCTTTATTAATACGGTTTAGAAAGCATGCTTATAGGATCCCAAATCGCTCATTTAAAACTGTTACTACTTTGCTACATTCTGAATCAGTAATAGATATCGTGCTTATAGGATATCACCAACACACTTAGGCAAGCCTTAGGTAATAACAACAAACTTAATCCGCCTTTGTTGATTAGTAACTGATACAACCAGCAGGCAGGCCTGATTCGAACTTCTTATCTGAGTTATGTAATAAACTAGTCTGCTTCAACAACTAAAATTCTCCTGTCTTAGTATTTTTAAATTCTGACCCTAAATGTGTTTAAGTCATGCTACTTAAGTGCTTTACTTGAGGAGGTATATATGAGCCTTTTGGTTGCTTACATATTTTCCCCTAATATACAGTCCTATGTGTTTTGAATGTCTTCTTAGCCTTTTTACCTTTTGAAAACTAAAAGTCAGCCTAATATCCTCCCCCTTTAGGAATAGTAGTCTTAAGTTCCACCGGGACTGATAGGAATAGGACTGGTAATAGCATGCAATAGAGGTCGAGACCCATCCGCGCTTTAATACCTTAACGGGGTGGGAAGGGTAGATATGGATATGATGACCGGTGCGCTAATACCATGTGTATCCCCTCTTCTAAGGAGTGTTATACCGGGTATCACATTGATGTGATCCATATTACAAATAAACCTAGGACCCCTTTCCTTTTTCATTCTCAAATATTTGTAAAAAATGCAACTCCTTTTCAAAATTTGCCTTTTAATTGTTTTCAAACTCTTATATGTTTAAGATTAAATCCCCTACTATTTGGGCCTATACTTGTCTATCTGCTAATTGTACAAAATTCATAAAACTGTCTGGCCGGGAACCATACTAGTAGATCCTGAGGGGTGGCTAACACCTTCCCCTTAGGATAATTTCAAGCCCTTACCCTATCTCTGGTTATCAAACATAGTTTTAAATGAACTTTATAGGTGTGCTAATGCACCTTAACTCATTAGGTGGTGACTCTCCAAATGAAAACCCCAGTTCCCATAAGGAATGAGTTGTCTCATACCCCAAAATATCATAAACTCGATTTTCCGATGCAAAGAGGAAAAAAGGGGGCGCGACAACTCCCCTTAGGATTTAGTATTGTTTTGATATGTGAGCGTCGTGTACGTGAGGTGGTGAGTACGTACACGGGCTAATTATTGTAAAACCCTAATTTTGGCTGAGTAATAACCTGTTCTTCTTCTTATTTGAGATATATCAGCATGTGTAGTATCATGTTTGCTTAGAATAGCCTACTTACTTGCCTTAATTGCTTATCTGAACTCTGTACAACATGTTTAGTGAAATTTCTATTTTTCCTTGACTGGTACATAGTCAAATTTGTAGGTTTTCTTGTTGTAGTTGTTATTTACATTGTTTGAGCTGCATATTTACTTTGGGACTATGGAACGGTATTCTGGTAGATCCCCTTGTTTTGCATATTTACTTTGGCACTACGGAATGATATTCCGGTAGATCCCCATGTTCTGCATATTTACTTTGGGACTATGGAACGGTATTCCAGTAGATCCCCTATGTTCTTCATTTTTACTTTGGGACTACGAAATGGTATTTCGGTAAATCCCCCCCTGCACGTTTACATTTGGGACTACTGGACGGTATCCTAGGAGATCCCCTGTTGTTATCTTATCTACTGAGCTGTTATTTTTCTGTGATTTCATTCTTGTTAAATTTTTGTATTTATCTTTACTGCAATATTTCATTCTGTCTTATTTTACTATATATATATATAGACACACATATACCAATAGGTCCCTAACCTGATCTCGACACTACTCGAGCGAGGTTAGGCTTGGCACTTACTCAGTACTATTGTGGTGTACTCATGCCCTTCCCTGCACCTTGGGAGCTCAGTTTGAGACGATATTTTGTGGGTTTTTCAACAAAATTCATCGGGGTAAGTGATTCTAATTCGGATTTGGTTAATATACCTGAATATATCACTGATTTCAGCATTTAATTAGTACTTTAAGATGGAAATAAGGGAAAAATTGTAGAAACTTCATAAACCAAAAATTGAGGATTTGAAGGTCGAGTTGTTATTGGAATTGGATAATTTTGGTATGGTTGGACTCGTGAGTGAATGGTGTTCATATTTGTGACTTTTACCCGATTTTCAGACATGGGACCGGGGAGGCTTTTTGGGCATTTTTCTAATTTCTTTCTTTAGCTTTGATTTCATTAGCTGGATTAGCTTCTTGTAGCTATATTTACGTTATTTAATTGATTTGGCTAGATTTGGGCCACTCGGAGCCAGATATTCGTGGGAAAGGCATTGTGACCGATTGATTGAGCTTGATTCGAGGTAAGTGGCTTGTCTAACCTTGTATGGGGGGAACTCCCCTTAAGATTTTGTACTGTTTTTATATGCGAGCATCATGTACGTGAGGTGGCGAGTACGTATACGTGCTAATTATTGTAAAAACCTAATTTTCACTAAGTAATAACATGTTCTTCTTTTTATTTGAGTTATATCAGCATGTGTAGTATCTTGTTAGCTTAGAATAGCTTGTTTACTTGCCTTAATTTCTTATCTGAACTCTGTGCAGTATATTTAGTGAAATTTTTATTTTTCCATGACTCGTACTTAGTCAAATTTGTAGGTTTTCTTGTTGTAGTTGTTATTTACGTTGTTTGAGCTGCATATTTACTTGGGACTATGGAACGATATTCTGGTAGATCCACCTATTCTGTATATGTACTTTGGTACTACGGAACGGTATTCTGGTAGATCCCCATGTTCTGCATATTTACTTTGGGACTATGGAACGGTATTTCGGTAGATCCCCCTATTCTGCATATTTACTTTGGGACTATGGAATGGTATTTTAGTAGATTCTCATGTTCTTCATATTTACTTTGGGACTACGGAACGGTATTCCGGTAGATCCCCCTGCACGTTTATGTTTGGGACTACGGGATGGTATCCTAGGAGATCCCCCGTTGTTATCTCTATGTACTGAGCTGTTATTTTTCTATGACTTCATTCTTGATAAATCTTGGTATTTATCTTTACTGCAATATTTCATTCTGTCTTATTTTATTTTATATATATATATATATACCAGTAGGTCCCTGACCTGATCTCGTCACTACTCGAGCGATGTTAGGTTTGGCACTTACTCGGTACTGTTGTGGTGTACCCATGCCCTTCCCTGCATATGTTTTTCATGTGCCGATCCCAGTACCACTTATCAACCGTATTATCACTGAGGCTAGCCAGTTCTAGAGATTTCAAGGTATATTTGTCGCATCTGCAGACCTCGGAGTCCCTTTCTACTTTTCCCTGTCTCAAACACTTCCTATATTTCCTTTTGTTAGACTCTGGAGTATAGAGATACTATTTTCTTTCTATAGTCTATGACTCGTGATGTTCCGAGTTTTGGGCATATTGTGTATTTTTTGAGTAATTGGTTATTGAACGTGCCATGCAGCATGGTATTTAGTTATGTTGTTCTGTTATAGTTAGTTGTTAACATTATGTAATCAATTTATTATTACGCAAATGTTAGGCTTACCTAGTTGTAGAGAACAGGTGCCATCACGACGGTTCACGGAGGGAGAACTTGGGTCGTGAAAAGTGGTATCAGAGCTCTAGGTTCATAGGTGTCGTGAGTCACAAACCGGTTTATTAGAGTCTCGCGAATCGGTACGGAGACGTCTGTACTTATCTTCGGGAGGCTACGGAACTGTTAGGAAAATTCCACTTCATTTCATTCCTATTGTGCAAGCTTATTGATCTCAGAGTTTGAACACTTATCATTCCATTCTCTCGAAAATGGTGAGGACATGAATTATAGTTATCGATAATGCTGCTCCCAGAGCAGGTATCGCTAGAGGTAGAGACAGAGGAAGAGGCCGATGAGTAGTGCGCATTGTAGCTAGAGCACCTATCAGAGCAATAATTGAGGAGCCGCCAGTAGCTCCATATGGGGAGCAGGTACAGGAGGTACCTATTGTTACCTCCGGACTTTAGGAGACCTTAGCACAGTCCTTGAGAATATTTGGTACATTGGTCTAGGCGGGGTTGATTTTGATTGTACCAGCTACTTCACAGACTGGGAGAGGGACCCAGACTCCTGTTACCCATACTCTAGAACATCGAGTTCACGTTGGTCAGGTTCCAGGTGTCATGACGACATAGTCTGTGGTCCCATTTAAGCAGGTGGTAAGGATCATTTTCCGAGTAGAGGATGGGCGGGTCTAGGAGAGAGAGGACAGACGAGGTCAGGAAAGAGAGTACAGGGAGGCGAGGAGACCTCGTAGATTGGAGAGATCCACTGGTTCTTATTTTGGTGGCAGGGTATGGCATGGTAGAAGTTTTGTGGTTCAGACAGTTCAGTTTGAGTTTCAGGCTTCGCATAGTGTTTCAAGTGTTCATGGGTCTCAGAGTACCTATACCGCACAGTTCTCACAGCCATGTCAGCAGCGAGGTTGTTTTGAGTGTGGCGAGTATTTTCCCCAGACTTGGGAGGGTGCACCTCCACAAACTTCTCAAGTACAACATGCTCCACAGGTTTCTCAGGATATGATTACCGCACCAGCTGCTACCCCACCTGCTCATCCAGATCGAGGTGGAGGTCTCCTAGTCGTTGTCCCCCCTGTTTGGCTTTTCCTCTAAGGGTTTGTTGTGTAACCAGCGCATAATATCCACTAGAGCACCCATGGATTTTATAATCTGCTTGATGAATTAATTTCAAGATATAAGGTTTTCCCATTATAACGGGTTGTTTAAAAGGATATCCCATACTTCCATTAAATATTCTATTTTTTTCCTGGAAAATCCATGTTATAACAATAAATTAAGTTTTCTAATTGTAAAATGGTTGTTTTAGTCCACTCAGCCATCTCTCCCAATTGAAAAAGATAATTGCTACATGAGATAGCACATAAGATAAAGGAAAGAATATTTCTTTATCTCTTTTTTTCTTTCTATATTATACAAGATTCTTGGTTAGTGAGATAAGAGGATTAGCTGAATTTACTCATTTTTTTGATCGACGAGTAATTGATAGGATTACTAATGGGGTTGGGGTTATGAATCCCTAATTGTATTTTTTTGTTAGCCCATTGATAATTCCCTAATTAGACCTACTTTATCTAGAACAGAACGTGCAATCCCTGAATATTTGAAATTGTCTAAGTGGAAATAGCTTTCTTATCATTCAATGAGTATCTTGTATTCCATAAAAATTGGTGGAAATATAATCCTTACGTAAGGGACATCCAATCCAACTTTCAAGCATTAAGATGCGTTTCAAGCGTGGATGATTATCATAAGAGATTCCCAACATATCATATGATTCTCGTTCTTGAAAATCCACACTTTTCCAAACCCAGATAATAGACGGAATTCTAGGATTCCTCCTGGAGGCAAATACTTTTATGCATACCTCCTCTGGTTGATCCACACCATCCTCTATTCTTGTAAGATGATACACGCTAGCTAACAGCCCGCCAGGTGCTACATCATAGGCACATTGAGAGCGGAGATAGTTGTACCCATATACATAAAAAATGACAGCAACAAGAAAATACTATCGTGGTTTGGATTAAATCTCGATGAAAGAATAGATCAATGAGAAGTTAATTCGATAAGTTAATGACCCTTTCTTATAACTTTAAATTTTATAATGGAAAATTGAAAATATAAAAAAGGAGTCAAAACTCGTCTTTATTGGAAAATCGAAAACCCTTTCGTTAGAAGTAAGAAAGAACCTTTCCAGAAAAAAAAAAAGTCGACTGGAATCTATACATTGATTCTCAATTTTTTTGAATCATATGTATGCCCTAGAGGGGGAGGCTAGGCCAGATACTATGCCCTTCCTGCTCGTATAGAGGCAGTTGCTTCTGATTGTATCATTACATGTATTGTTCTGGTCTGTCATAGAGATGCATCGGTTCTATTCGATCCAGGCTCCACTTATTTCTATGTGTCATTTTATTTTGCCTCGTATTTGGGCATATCTCGTGATTCTTTGAGTTCTCCAGTTCATGTGTCTACACTTGTTTGAGATTCTATTATTGTGGACTGTATATGTCAGTCGTGTTTGATTACTCTTAGTAGTTTTGAGACCAAAGCTGATTTATTATTGCTCAGCATGGTAGATTTTAATGTTATCTCGGGCATGGACAGGTTGTCATGCAATTATGCTATTCTTGATTGTCACGCCAAGACCGTGATGCTGGCTATGCCAAGCTTACTGCGATTAGTGTGGAAGGGTACCTTAGATTACACTCTCAGCTGAGTTATTTCTTTTCCTAAAGCTCAACAAATGGTTGATAAGGGGTTGTGACGCGTATCTAGCTTATGTGATAGATATCAGTATTGACACCCCGACAGTTGAGTTAGTCCTAGTAGTGAGGGATTTCCTTTATCTGTTTCTAGCTGATCGTCAGGGCATGCCGCTTGATAGAGACATTGATTTTGGCATTGATTTATTATTGGGCACTCAGCCCATCTCTATCCCTCCTTATCATATGGCCCCTCCTGAATTAAAGGAGTTGAAGGAATAATTACAGTAATTGCTTGATAAGGGCTTCATTAAGCCCAGTGTGTCACCTTGGGGGTGCTCCTATCTTGTTTGTGAAGAAAAAGGATGGTTCTATGCGTATGTGCATTGATTATCACTAGTTAAACAAAGTTACGGTGAAGAACATGTATCCTTTACCTCATATTGATGACTTATTTGATCAGTTACAGGGTGTCTGAGTGTTTTCCAAGATTGATTTGCATTCTGTTTATCATCAGTTAAAGATTCAGGAGCCAGATATCTCGAAGATTGCTTTCAGGACTCGGTATGGTCATTACGGGTTCCTTGTCATGTCATTTGGGCTGACCAATGCCCTAGCAGCATTTATGCATTTGATGCACAGTGTATTCCCTCCATATCTTGACTCATTCGTCATAGTCTTTATGGATGACAGTCTGGTGTACTCCCGAAGTAGGGAAGATCATGAGCAGCACCTGAGGACTATGCTTCAAACCTTAAGAGAGAAGAAATTATATGCAAAGTTCTCAAAATGTGAGTTTTGGTTAGATTTTGTGGCATTTTTGGGTCATGTAGTGCCAAGTGAAGGGATCAAGATGGATTTGGAGAAGGTGGAAGTAGTGCAGAGTTGTCCTAAACCGTCCTCAGCTATAGAGATCTAGAGTTTTGTTGGTTTGGCGGGTTATTAATGTCGATTTGTTGATTGATTTTCATCTATTGCAGAACATATGACCAGGCTGACCCAGAATGGTGCAGAGGAGTTTGAAGAGAGCTTTCAAAATCTCAAGGCAGCTTTAACTACAGCCCTAGTATTGATATTGCCTACAGGTTCGGGGCTTATACTGTTTACTGTGATGTGTTGCGAGTTGGTCTTGGCGTAGTGTTAATGCAGGACCGTAGGGTAATTGCCTACGCATCAAGACAGCTAAAGGTGTATGAAAAGAACCATCATGTCCATGACCTTGAGTTAGCAGCTATTTTTCATGCCTTAAAGATTTGGAGGCACTATTTGTATGGTGTCCCTTGTGAGATCTACATCGATCACCAGAGTTTGCAGCATCTGTTCAAGTAGAAAAATCTTAATTAGCGTCAGATGAGGTGGTTAGATCTGCTTAAGGATTATGATATCGCCATTTTTTACCACCCTAGGAAGGCCAATGTGGTGGATGATACTTTGAGTCGTCGGGTAGAGAGTTTGGTGAGTTTAGCATATTTACCAATAGTAGAGAGGACCTTGGTGTGTTGGATGGTCAAGCTTTAGCCAGTCAGTGTATGAGATTGGATATTTCTGAGCCGAGTCAAGTATTGGCTTGTGTGATCTCTCAGTCTTCTCCTTATGATCGTATCATGGCGCATCAGTATTATGACCCCCATCAGTTTATTCTTAAGGACATGGTTCAACACGGTGATGCTAAGGAGGTCACTATTGGTGATGCTGGTGGATTGAGGATGCAGGGCAGGTTATATGTGCCCAATGTGGACAGATTACGGGAGTTGATTCTTTAGGAGGCTCACAACCCATGATACTCTATTCATCTGGGTGATGCGAAGATGTACCAGTACTTGAGGCAGCATTAATGGTAGAGTAGGATGAAAAAAGACATAGTGGAGTATGTTTCCTGGTGCCTAAATTATCAGTAGGTGACGTATAAGCATCAGCGGACGGGTGGATTACTTTAGAAGTTATAGATTCCGGAGTAGAAGTGGGAGCGAATCACTATGGATTTTGTTGTCAGACTTCCACGAACTCAACGGAAGTTTGATTCAATTTGGGTAATTGTGGATAGACTGACCAAGTTAGCTCATTTCATTCCTGTGATGACTACTTATTCCTCCGAGTAGCTGGCTCGAGTTTATATCCACGAAATTGTAGGCTTCATGGCGTGCCGTATCTATCATCTCTGATCGAAGTACGTAGTTTTCATCACAGTTATGGAGGGCCGTACAACATGAGTTGGGTACTCGAGTGGAGTTGAGCACAACATTTCACCCTCAAACGGACAGACAATCCAAACGCACTATTAAGATTCTTGAGGATATGCTCCATGTGTGTGTGATGGAGTTTGGAGGTTCTTGGGATCAAGTCTTGCCCCTTGTGGAGTTTGCCTACAACAACAGTTATTAGTCCAGCATTCAGATGGCACCGTATGAGGCTCTCTATGGTAGGCGGTGTCGGTCCCCACTGGGGTGGTTCGAGCCAGGCGAGGTTAGGTTATTGGGCACAGACTTAGTTTAGGATGTTTTGGGGAAGGTTAAGGTGATTTATGATAGACTTCACACAACCCAGTCCAGACAGAATATTTATACGGATCAGAAGGCTCGCAATATGGCATTCATGGTTAGAAAGCAAATATTGCTCCTGGTTTCACCTATGAAAGGCGTTATGAGGTTTGTAAAGAAGGGAAAGCTGAGCCCAAGGTTCATTGGCCCATCTGAGGTGTTGTGGCGAGTTGGGGAGGTTTTTTATGAGCTTGTCTTTCCTCCCAGTCTAGCAGGATTTCATTTGTATTCCATATTTCTATGCTTCGGAAGTATCACGGCAATCCGTCTCATATGGTGAATTTCAGCTCAGTCCAGTTGGATAAGGATCTATCATATGTTGAGGAGCCAGTGTTTATTTTGGATAGGCAGGTTCGAAAGCTGAGGTCAACGAACATTGCATCAGTAAAGGCTCAATGGCGGGGACAGCCGGTCAAGGAGGCGACTTGGGAGACCAAGCAGGATATGTGCAGTCGTTATCCTCATCTTTTCACCACTTCAGATATGTCTCTATGCTTATTCGAGGATGAACGATTGTCTTAAGAGGGGGAGGATATAACGATCCGGCCGATTATTTTGAGAGTAATAGCCCTAACTATGTTGACTACTTCCTCCGTATCTTTTTCGACTTATATGTCTTACCGGGAAGTTTTATTTTTGGTTTCAGAGTGTTTTGGAACAATTAGCCACTAAACGGAAGCTTAAATCTTAAGATTTTATCTGTAGTCGGAACTATGTGAAGGTGACTCAAAAATGGTGTTTCGTCAGTTTCGTTAGCTCCGTTGAATGATCTTGGACATAGGGGCGTGTCCGGACAGTGAATTGGAGGTCTGTAGTTAATTTAGGCTTGGAATAGCGAAAGTCGAATTTTTGGAGATTTTAACTGGAAGTCGACTTTTTGATATCATGGTTGCATTCCGATTCTGGAAGTTGGAGTAGGTCCATAATGGTGAATATGACTTGTGTGCAAATTTGGGGTCAACCAGATGTGATTTGATAGGTTTTGGCATCGGTAGTAGAAGTTTGAAGATTCAAGTTCATTAAGCTTTAATTGGTGTTCGATTCGTGTTTTTGTTGTTGTTTGATGTGATTAGAGGGTTCGGCCAAGTTTATATGGTGTTTTAGGACTTGATGGTATCTTTGGGTGAGGTCCTGAATGGTTAGGGTGAGTTTCTTGGTGAGTTTTAAGTGAGTACGGGATTTTCGGCACTCTAATGTTGTTTTAGGGTCTTTGGTAGTGCAGACCGCACATTTTAGGAGTGCTAAGGCAAAAGGGAAGTGCGGACCTCAGGTGAATTGTGCGGACCACACAATTTTGTGAGCGACCGTACTTCAGGACGCAGAGGAGTGTGCTACCGCACTCAGGAACTCTCAAATTCACTGGTCCGTCTTCGGAAGTTTATATCTTTTGATCTACAAGGAATTTTGAGATGATTCAGAAATAAAAGTTGTAGCTCTTCGTGTCTAGGATGTGCGGCCACAGTTGGAATTGCGCGGCCGCACTTGGTGAGTTCAGATAATATACTATATAATCGAGGCTTAGGATATTATTTCATTTTTATACCATGGGAGCTAAGTTTGAGATGATTTTTCATGGGTTTTTTAAGAAATTCATATGGGTGTTGCGCCCCTTTTTTCTCGCGAAATCGGGTTTATGATATTTTTTGGTTGGGACAACTCGTTCCTTTTGGAAAGGGAGTTTGCATTTTTTGAAGAGTCGTCACCTAACGATTTAAGGTGTGTTAGGGCACCTATAGGGTTCATTTATAACTATATTTGGTAACCAGAGAGAGGGTAAGGGCTTGAAATTATCCTAAAGGGAGGTGTTAGGCACCCCTCAAGATCCACTAGTGTGGTTCCCGGCCAAACAATTTTTGTGAATTTGTACAGTTAGCAAATAAACAAGTATAGCTCAAATAGTAGGGTATTTAAGTTTAAATACACAGATGTTTGAAAAAAAACATTTAATGAAAAGCAAGATTTTAAAAGAAACGAATTACAATCTAAGCATGTTTGTAAGTGTAAAAGGGGTGTCAATATGGATCACATCAATTCAATACCCGGTATGACACTCCTCAAAGTGGGGCTACACGTGGTATTAATGCACCGGTCATCATATCCATATCTACCCTTTCCCGCCCCGTGAAGGTAATTAAAGCGAGGGTTGGTCTCGATCCCTATTGCATGTTGTTACCCATCCATTTCTATCAGTCTCGAAGGAATTTAGGACTCTTATCCTATAAAAGGGGGTTCTAGGCAGACCCTCAAGTTTAAAGGTAAAATACTAAAGCGGCATATAACAAACAAGTAGGACTTCAATTAAGGGGAGCCTGGAAGACAAATGAAAGGCTCAGATATACCTCCAAACACAGTACACATAAACAACACGACTTATAGATAATTAAGGTCTAAATTCAGATTCTAAGCATGGTATCTAAGTGATAATAGCAGAGTTAGATTTATAACATGACTCAGAGAAGAAGTCCTAATCAAGCTTGCCTACTGATTTTATCATGTTGATAGTTAAACATTAATCACAAAGACGGTTCTGGTTTTATAATAAAGTTGACTACCTAAGACTTACCTAAGCATAAAATAATATACAGTAGTTACTAGAATTATTAAAACTGTTTGGTAGTTATTTTACCTAAAGTATGTTGTTCTAGATGTTGCAAAGACATGCAGGGATTGCGGCCAGTTTCACTTAAAAAGGATAATCAAACATGAGACTGTTTTATGTCATTTTCCATGCATCAACAGTTTAACTAGGTGTGACTGAGCGAGTGTGAACAAGATCCTAAAACAGGGTATCTAACGTGCACATATGAAAATGCAAAATGATTGCAAAATTCCTAAAGCATGATTTTTAAATGCCCAAAGAGTTACAACATGACTTCAACACGTGTAGGAGCAACAGTTTTATGTTAATGTTGTTATTTAGCCTAAAGTAGGATTTCTAAGTGGTAAAGTGATGCCAAATGAGATGCTGAAACAGTAAACCTAAGAACATGGTATCTAATGCATGACATGCTTTGAATGGGCTGATCTTACACATGGATTCTAATGCACTTATAGGAAATGTAAACCTAAGACATGGTTTCTACCCATTGATGTTGATAGCATATATAATTACCCTCCACTTTTCACTAGCCAGCCCCAATACTTGTTTACAAACCAATACTGAAATGAATTACATAAGTAGAAAAGAAAAATAAAAAGTTACACTATAAAGAGCCTGAAAACAGGCCCAGATTTTCAGCACCTGATTAGGACTTCCTCTTTGAGTTATGTAATAAATCTAACTCCAACACTTCAAATGCCAAGATTGTTTCATAACCTTTCTCATATTCGGGTGTGTCAGAGTTCCCTAAGGATCTCAAGGGATCATGGGCAGTGCGCAAACCCAGATTTTATAGCCAAGACTGAGTAAGTGCAGTGTGGAAAGGCCATCTTTCATGTGTCCAAGTTCAGAGAGAGCTCAAGGGTCCCAAGGCAAGGCTCACACAAAAGGGGAAAAACTTAGTGGTCTAGGAGTAGAGTGAGAGTGCTTGTCATAGTGTTTAAAAGATTTAAGGAGGAAAACAGCTTGAAAGACTTGTTTGAAACACTTTTGTAAAACAACATGGGGGAGTTGTTCAATAGGGCAGTTTTGAAAAGAGAGTAGAGTAATAGTCCAAACACAACACCCAAACAGGTTCACACATAATCAAGGAACGTAGGACCAAGGTAGGTTCAGCAGTCACCAACAGGGGTAGTGGGGTTTGGGGACACATAGGTTACATAAGTAAACACATAGGAGTACTTAAGTATAGAATCAGCAATATGCTGAGGAGTTAGAGAACTTCATATTTAGCACAGAATCATGTAATTTGAGGATAGCCAACTATTTTTTGCACAGAGAGGTTCATGCTAGAAATCAAAGCAAACACAAGTAAAGAAGGGTCATATTGGGGTATATTAGGAAGGGGAATAACAATTTTATAAACATGACGAGTCACATTCAGAAGCATGTTGATGAAGTGATAAAGTAAACATATCACTTACATGTTGAATCAATAGAACCATAAGTGAAAACAAACTAGAAACAAGATGAAATGAATCAGTAAAAGAAACACATTGTTTTGAAACTTGAATTGAAATTAGAGCATACCAATAAAGAAGTAAACACAAATTAAGGGGCAAGAGAGTAGAGTAATCAGCCTTGGCTTGCAGCCGGCTGACTTAGAACAATAGTAAATAACCAGAGAAAAGAGAGAGTAGAAGAATGTTTTCTTTTTGTATGAGAGAGGGTTTTTAACTATTGTGTTCCATGTGTAATGAAAAGAGAAGAGAGTATATATAATAGTTTGAAAGCTAGGTAGAAAATAAGGCAAGAATCATAGTTCAGTAACAATTATGGAACTATGTACTAATTCAAATCAAGTCAGTGTAAGTACTTCCTTTTAATTAAGGAGTTAAGTAACAAAATAAGGAAAGAAATCAATATACGACCAATAAGGACAAACTTCAAATACAGCAGGTATAGAGTAAACAATTAGGGCTAAGTTCATAAGGTTCTAATTAAGGAAATAGCATAAAAATCAATCAACAGCATAGTCAATCATGTAATAAGGCAAGAGAATGATTTAAAGGTCGGAAATCAGCAAGGGTATCAATCACAGGAAATCAGTAAAAGGTATCAATCACAAGAAATCAGTAAAAGGTATCAATCCCAGGAGATTAGGGATTTAACTAAAATAGTACTAATTAGAAGAAATCACCACAAATTTCCATCAACGAACAAAGTAAACATGATATAGGCAGGATAAGCAAAATCAGAA
This sequence comes from Nicotiana tabacum, assembly GCF_000715075.1. Lineage (NCBI taxonomy): Eukaryota > Viridiplantae > Streptophyta > Magnoliopsida > Solanales > Solanaceae > Nicotiana > Nicotiana tabacum. The sequence continues at coordinate 5,767,243 of NC_134084.1, read as the reverse complement.
ACCCAAATGAGCACAGGGAGGTAGAAAATCATACAAGCTCAGAACATATGTATGAGAAACAGGTATACATACAAATCAGATAAGCAAAGACAGTTCCAGAACCCCTGATAAAACCAAAATAATTAGGGTTTTCAACATGATGAATCAGGTAAAAGAAAAACCTAAATAAACCGTTTAAACATAGCAAAAATCATATGATAATACTAAAAATCGGAGGAGAAGTCATTTTAAAAGGGGGTTAAGAAACCCTAATCTTGAAGGCGAAGAGTTACTTTAGAAAAATCGGAAAAAACCTTTGAGGAAAACAATAAAAGCTCATAATATACATAGATCTAAAAGAAAACGGAAAACCTTAAGAGTTAGGGTTTTAGAGAACCCATAGAAGATGAGAAGACCTTAAAATGTTACTAATTTTAGCTGAAAAAATTATAGATCTTACTCGAATGGCTGGAGGTGGCCAAAAAATGGCATGAAGGACCATGGGTAGGAGTTGAATCGCTCTAGGTTCACCTAAGGACCTCAAGGTAGTGTCAAAACGACGTGGGGTGAAGCGGAAGCCAGGAGATGATGAGAGGCCATGGTTTCCGGTGAAGGAGGTGACCGGAGAAGGTGGACAGGGTCTATCAGCGAGGAGGAGAGAAGAGAAGGTTCTAGAGAGAACTAGAGATAGAGAGATGGAGATAGACAAACCGGTTGAGAGAGAATCAAAGAGGAAGAAGGGATAGTCTTAGGGTTTAATTCTGGTAAGGGGGATCCGGACCGTTGATTGAAATTAATCAACAGTTCAGATTGAGTGAGGGATTGGGCCGGGTAGTATGGTATTGGGCTTGGGGTCTCGTGGGTTATTTAATTTGGACCAGGTTTAATTAGGTTATAATTTAAATAAGAATGCCTAATTGTTAAATACCCATCAAAATTAGATAAATAATTAATAAAAATAGCTAATAATTAGATAAAATGAAATTAAAGCAAAATAGGTAAAATTATAAATAACTAATATTTAAAATATAAAATGACTGATTATTGAATTAAAATAGCGTAAAGTGTACAATTAGGCTATAATTACAAAATTATTGTAATTATAGCCAAACAATGCCAAATTGGCTAATTTGTGAAATAATTAAATCCTAATAGGATTAAAAATGCTATATTGAGCTAATACATACTTTGAAATTATTTGTAATGTAATTTATGAATAATTATTGGATATAAAGTACTAAATAAATTAATAGTATGGAAAATTATGGAAAAATACCAATTATTATAAAAAGTGATTTTGAAGGTATATATGCAAATTTAAAAATAGTTTGAGGAAAAATTGGATATCAACAGCTGTCCCTCTTTACCCGGGAAGGATGAAAGAGTTGTCGGGTAAAGATATGATGGCCAACTTTGACCGAGCGAAACGGTTTGAAAAGATTTAGGCCGCACCCTGGTTTCTGAGTTGCCTACACATCCCTGGTTTTATAGGAATCAGGTCGTATGTAGTTCAGGATCCATCGGCGGAGTATACCGGTAAAGCCATTTCAAGAATGGAAGCAACATCTAGGGCTGGGTGAGTGAACGGTTTACTGGAACAACTAGGTTTGATATGGCTTGAGGGAACTGGAGCGGTATCGTTCCTACTGAGATAGCCGTTGAGAGCCGTCTTACCTGCAAATAGAAGCAACACAAGCGTATACTGTGCATAAATTTAAACATGATGCAAATTCCTGTCGGACCATGAATGTTGTCTTTGGAAGGTTAGGAGTGGCGTCCTCAGACCATGATGTCCTGGGCCATGGGTTATTTGATTCGGGATTCGCAGGCCATGAAATGCTATTCTCGGGCTATGAGGATGGTGCCTCTGAACCATGACGCCTTTGAATAATGATATGCAAAAGATTGAAAGAGATCCTCAGGCCATGACATGGTGTTCTCGGGCTATGAAGATGGTGCCTCCGAACGATGATGCCTTTGGATGAGTTGGCAATATTTCAGCCCATGAAGGATGCAGTAGTATGATGCGGACAAGACAGAGCCCAGTTTGCGAATTGAAGGGCGGAGATTAGCCGTAGGGCGGAGATTAGCCGTAAGAGAAGTGAGATAAATAGTGTTTGGGATAGCACTTTAGTTTCGAAGAAAATTAGAGGCAAAACTTAGCCTCGGAAGGTAGAATGGTATCCTTATGTAGATTGGAAGGAAGAATAGTAGCCTTATGCAATGCAAATGCAGGTGGAGGTAGAGCTTAACCTCAGAAGGCAGAATGGTAGCCTTATGTAGATTGGAAGGCAGAACAGTAGCCTTATGCAATGCAGATGTAGATAGAGGCAGAACTTAACCTCGAAAGGCAGAATGGTAGCCTTATGCAGATTGGAAGGCGGAATAGTAGCCTTATGCAATGCAGATGCAGATGGAGGTAGAGCTTAACCTCGGAAGGCAGAATGGTAGCCTTATGCAGATTGGAAGGCAGAATAGTAGCCTTATGCAATGCAGATGCAGATGGAGGTAGCGCTTAACCTCGAAAGGCAGAATGGTAGCCTTATGCAGATTGGAAGGCAGAATAGTAACCTTATGCAATGCAGATGCAGATGGAGGTAGAGCTTAACCTCGGAAGGCAAAATGGTTGCCTTATACAATAAATAAGATAACAAATGACAATAGAGTTTTCTTAGCTGATACCAGATTGCGGCGTTGTGATTACTGGGAACATTGTGACATACGGAATATCATTGGTGTGTGCTGATAGCAAATGTTGGTAAGTGCAACGATTCTGAGAATCATATTTTGAACAATGTTTGTCCCGTGGGCATACAGTATGTCTAATGATTTCACAATCCTAGTGCCTGCATCCAAAGAAAAATTGTGAGTTTTGTAAGGGAGGAGGTTAATTCGTATCCCCGCTGGCTTTTACTTAACTCGTTCGTCTTTGATCTGGTGATACCGTTTGTACTATTGGGGTAGCACTGCTAAACAAGCAGTTTCAATAATAACATGCATGATTTGTAAAAGTATAACATAAATTAAAAATAGCTTTTAGAAGAACCAACAACTGTGTCGTAGTTCAGGACATTGCGACCTCACCTGCTACGGAATTTTGAGGGTCCTCCTCAAAATTCTACCCCAGTTTGATGGGTTGACGTTTCTGACTGTTGCTCGTATGGCGATCAGCTAAAATTACTTCGGAATTTTGAGGGTCCTCCTCAAAATTCTGCCCCAGTTTCCAATTGCGGGGGAAATGAAATTTTATTGCATTATGACCGAACTAATAGGGCTGCCTACATATACCCTCTTAAATGGGAATCAAGTCAGGCATAGTTCAATTTACATCATATAAGGAAAGCATAAAGATTACATATAGTAACGCTTGACTGCATCTAAATTGATCGACTTTGGCCAGACTTCTCAGTCCATTTCTACAAGTATGAGGGCTCCCCCTGTCAAAACCCGATGAACCATGTATGGACCCTGCTAGTTGGGAGAGAACTTCCCTTTGGCTTCATCTTGATGCGGAAAATTTTTCTTTAATCCCAGCTGCCCCGGTGTGAATTGTCTTGGCTTGACTCTTTTGTTGAAGGCTCTGGACATTCTATTCTGATAGAGTTGACCATGGCAGACTGCATTCATTCTCTTTCTGTCTATAAGGGCTAGTTGCCCATAACAACCTTTTACCCACTTTGCATCATTGAGCTCAGATTCTTGTATGATCCTTATGGAAGGAATTTCTACCTCAGTGGGAATGACAGCCTCTGTACCGTAAACCAGCATATAGGGGTTGCCCCAGTTGATGTGCGGATTGTGGTATGATACCCTAGAAGAGCAAATGATAACTTCTCGTGGCACTGTCTGTGATTCTTTATCATTTTCCTCAATATCTTCTTGATATTCTTGTTGGCGGCTTCTACAGCTCCATTCATTTGAGGTCTGTAGGCTGTGGAATTCTTGTGCTTGATCTTGAAAGTTTTGCACATAGCTTTCATCAAGTCGTTTTTGAGGTTGGAACCATTATCAGAAATGATTGACTCTGGAATTTCGAATTGACAAACAATGCGGTCGTGGACAAAGTCTGTCATGACTTTCTTAGTCACTACTTTGTAAGATGTTGCTTTGACCCATTTGGTGAAATAGTCGATGGCTACTAGGACAAACCTATGTTCGTTGGAAGCAGCAGGCTTGATTGGTCCAATAACGTCCATTCCCCAGGCAGTGAATGGCCACGGTGAGCTTGTTGTGTTAAGCTTGCTTGGAGGTACCTTTATCGTGCCTGCATGTATCTGACAGCGGTGGCATTTTCGGACATACTGGATGCAGTCTGTTTCCATAGTCATCCAAAAGTAACCAGCTCGGAGTATTTTCTTTGCCAAGACAAAACCGTTCATATGTGGACCGCAGGTCCCAGCATGAATTTCCTCTAGTAGCCTGGATGCTTCCTTTGCATCGACACATCTTAATAATCCTAAATCGGGAGTCCTCCTATACAGTATTTCTCCACTGTGAAAGAAGTTGTTGGATAATCTCCGAAGTGTGCGCTTCTAAGTAGGATTTGCAAGCTCTGGGTACTCTCCTTTTGTTAAATATTCCTTGATATTATGAGACCAAGGCTTTTCGTCTACTTCCTCTTCAACATGGGAACAGTAAGCTAGATGATTATGGATTTTCACCGGAATGGGATCAATGAAATTCTTGTTGGGATTCTATATCATAGATGATACGGTAGCTAATGCATCAGTGAATTCATTCTGTATTCTGGGAACATGCTGGAATTCCGTCTTCGTGAACCACTTTCTCAATTCCTGTACATGATGTAGATACAAGAGTATCTTGGAGTTCTTGATCGTCCATTCTCCTCGTACCTGATGTATAAGAAAGTCTGAATCTCCAATCACTAGCAGCTCTTGAACGTTCATGTCAATGGCCATTTTGATTCCTAAGATGCGGGCTTCATACTCAACTATATTGTTGGTGCAGGGGAACCTGAGTTTGGCAGACATCGGATAATGCTGACCGGTTTCTGATATTATGACTGCTCCTATGCCAACTCCTTTGAAGTTTGATTCTCCATAGAAGAACATCCACCAACCGTCATAGGATTCTGCAATGTCTTCTCCTATGAATGATACCTCTTCATCAGGAAAATACGTTCTCAAGGATTCATATCCTCCATCCACGCAGTTTTTAGCAAGGTGGTCTGTCAGTGCATGTCCCTTGACCGCTTTCTGAGTTACGTAAACAATGTCGAACTCACTCAATAGGATTTGCCACTTGGCTAGCTTTCCGGTGGGCATGGCTTCTGAAAGATGTACTTCAAGGGATCCATTTTCGATATGATATATGTAGTATAGGCACATAAGTAATGTCTCAACTTCTGAGCTACCCCAATTCAAAGCACAATAGGTGCATTCTAATAGAGAATACGGGGCCTCGTACGAGGTGAACTTCTTACTGAGATAATAAATGGCTTATTCCTTCCTCCCTGTTTCATCATGCTACCCTAGAATGCAGCCGAAAGCTCCATATAACATTACAAGGTAGAGTAATAAGGGTCTACCTGGCTCAGGTGGGACTAAGACTGGTGGTGTTGACAGGTACTCCTTGATTTTGTCGAAGGACTTTTGGCAGCCATCGGTCCATTTGGTGGCGGCGTCCTTCTTTAACATCTTAGAAATTGGCTCACAGATAATTGTAGATTGTGCTATGAATCGGCTGATGTAGTTAAGCCTTCCTAAGAAACTCATCATATCCTTATTGTTCCTTGGCGGTGATAGCTCTTGAATGGTTTTGACTTTTGATGGATCCAATTTCCTCGGTGGCTCACAATAAACCCAAGTAATTTCCCAGCAGGAACCCCAAATACGCACTTTGCAGGGTTTAGTTTCAGGTTGTATCTCCGCAGTCTATTGAAGAACTTCCTCAAATCTTCTATATGGTCAGTGGCCTTGTTGGATTTGATAATAACAACGTCCACACATACCTATATCTCCTTGTGTATCATATCATGGAAAATGGTAGTCATGACCCTCATATAGGCGGCCCTTGCATTCTTCAGGCCGAATGGCATCATCTTGTAACATTACACTCCCCACTGCATAATGAAAGCCATTTTCTCAGCATCTTCCTCATCTATCCAAATCTGATGATAACCAGCGAAGAAATCTATGAATGATTTTAGTTCATGCTTGGCGCAATTGTCAATCAGGATATGTATATTTGGCAAAGGGAAGTCGTCTTTTGGACTGGCCCGGTTGAGATCCCTGTAGTCGACACAAACTCTGACCTTCCCATCCTTCTTTGGTACTAGCACAATGTTGGCTAACCATGTCGGGTATTCTACTACCCTGAGAACCTTAGCGTTGATCTGCTTGGTGACTTCTTCCTTGATTTTCAAACTCATATCAGGCTTGAACTTTCTGAGCTTTTGCTTTACCGGTGGACACATTGGATCGGTTGGCAGTTTGTGAGCCACAATAGACGTACTCAGACCAGTCATGTCATCATACGACTAGGTGAATATGTCCCCATACTTCTTTAGAAATTTTGTGTATTCTTTCTTCCCTAATGGTGATAGGTGAATGTTGATTCGCATTTCCTTGATATTTTCTTCATCTCCCATGTTTGAAAATCTCGGTCTCGTCCAGATTGGACTTAGGTCTGTTCTCAAAGTTCTCAACTTCTTTGACAATCTCGTCAGGTATGTCATCTTCTTCTGAATCCATGTCTGTTTGTTGCGTTATCTCATTGCATGTCACAGTCATTGGTTCATCAAGACAAGTAATAGAAATTCTTATTTTGGGATTGTGAAAGGGTCGTGTTCCGCTTTGGGGACATCGAAATGACATCTTTGCTATAGGAGATAGGAGGACTGACCGGTCTAGTGTGGGAAACCCCGAGTTTGCTAATGCCTGAGAACCGCATTGGCCTTTATTTTCCTCCAATGGTCGTCCAGACCTGTCTCAATTAGGGGCGGCCGATTGGAGGCCTGCGTGCTTGATTCAGCCAGATGTTTAGGGGTATAGACTCTACCAGTTCTTATCAGACCCTGTGTTGTGACAGTTTCTTCAATCCTGACCTTGCCCTTCCTTCTCGCCTCGATGGTATAGTCCTAGGGTATAGCATTGTTATAGAATTGTAGCATGGTAGACATCACCATTGGGATCGGTACGGCTATCCTCACTTCGAATGGAACATGTGCCTCGGGTGGCAAGACTGCAACCTTAAATGGTACGGGTGCATTTGCCGGAGACACAAATTCAACCTCAATTGGTGTGAGTGCTTTTGCAGATGGCGCTGCTTCAAACTCAAGAGGTATAGATATATTTACCTCAGCGTCCTCAGACGGTTGGATCTGAACTATGATGGGATTGAGAGTAATTGTTTTTTTTGGGTCATCACCTTCTGCGATCAACCCAATTGATCCCTCGGGATCCTAGTCATCTTCTACTTCAATCATGTGGATACCTCCACCCTGATAGTCTGGCAGAGGGTTATTACGGACGTTTAGAGCAGGTTCCTTTGCCATAATGGTCTTGTTGTCAATCAGAGACAGTATCTTGTCTTTCAAGGAGCGACATTCATCGGTGGTGTGCCCTTTCATGCCGGAGTGGTATGCACAGGACTTGTTTGGGTTAACCCATTGAGAAGGATTCTCAAGGGTTGCAGCAAGGACGAGGATGATATAACCAGCATCTTTGAGCCTCTCATATAGCTGGTTGATGGGTTCAGCGATGGTTGTATTTTGTTTTAGAGGTCTACGATTAAAATTAGGTCGGGGTCTAGAGAAATTTTGGCGTGCAGGGGGTGATTGATAATGGGATGGTTGAGTATTATAAGTTTGGTAGACGTGATTGGGTTGGAAGTATCTGGGTGAAGTAGGTTGATATGGATGAGGTGGAGATGACTGATAAGTTGGTGGCGGAGCTTGGTATAAGGGTGCTTGGTAATTTGGGGTTAGCTGGTATGTGAGTGGAGGTGTTGGGTAAGCTTGGTATTTAAGGGGAGACTTGGTCCTTTGTGCAACCATCACGGCCCCTACGTCCCTTTTCTTGGACACACCACCGGAATATAAAGCCTTATTCGTGGCTTGCAAGGCTTTGAAATTTGTAACCATACCACTTTTAATACCTTCTTCAATTATTTCACCTAATTTGATAATGTCGGAGAACTTGTGGTTCTCAATCATCATCAGTCGTTCATAGTATTGCGGGTCCTAAGCTCGGACAAAGAACTTGTTCATTTGCTCCTCAAATAAGGCGGGTCTGTCCTTATCAACTTCGGACCTCCAGCGAGTATAATACTCGTGAAACGTCTCCGTGGGCTTCTTCTTCAAATTCTGGATATAGAACACGTCTAGTGCGTTCTCTATATTAAACCTGAATCTGTCCATAAAGTCAGATGCCATGCCTAGGATCTTGGCTAATGTACCAAGATAATGCATCTCCCTTCAAACTCCTCATGAACAACTTTATGCGGATCCTTTATCCTTTCATACTCCAACCAGTTTGTGGCAATATGTCATCAGATGGACCCTTGGATCACCCATACCATCAAATATTTTGAACTTAGGAGGTTTGTACCCCTCGGGCAGTTCGACATCAGGTTGTATGCAAAGGTCTTTGTAGTTCAGCCCCTCGATTCCTTTGCTTCCCTCAATGCCCTAAATTCGGTTGGTCAGTTTCTTAAGTTCCTTGGCCAAGTTCCTGATAAGCATATCCTTTTCATCGGACTCAGGTGTGCATGAGACAACTTAGGTGGGGTGTGGCATGGTCTCCACGTAGATAAGATTGTTATGGTGACCTGGTGTACAAGTGTGGAAATGGTCAGTTGTGAAGTTCTGAGTTTCTGGGATGAGTGGTGGAGTGTTGTGTAGGGTATGGCAGATGTTACATTGGTTCTTTGGTGGAGCAGCATGATGGTGAGGCGCGGGATGATTCTGCTGTTTTGGGACATTTTGAGGAGGTGTAGGGTTTTGAGCATTGGGGAAGTTGAGGGAAAATGACAGGTTTGCAAGATTTCTAACCTGATCGAGCTCTTCCTGGAATTTCAATAGTTTTTGTTCAAGTTGTGACACATTCTCGTTAGGAACCCGAATACCCTGGACATCAGTGGCCTCTACCCGTTCAGTCGTGTTCTCCTTCCTGATGTTGTTTAAATCTTCCATTTTATTCTTGCCTTTATAGGGACTAAGAAGAGGAGTGGGTGGAGGGCCCCTGGATCTTGTGAAATAAGATGATGATGCTAGAGTGCAAGAACTAACCTTTGGGAAGGGAATAAAATAAAAAAAACAAAACAAAAACAAAAGGTAATCAAGTTAGTGAGGATTATAAAAAGTATTGGAATATTTAAACATATAGTGCAGGAATGTAAAGTGTGTCCTAATTTGGGAACCTCTTTGTGCCCGAGGTAGGCCTAGCAACAAATAGACTTGGAGAACTTTTAATGCTGAATGCCTCATTTTATTGATAAAGATAGGCGAATTCCAAGACGACACTAAATAAGCAAGAAATAAAAGTCACTAATGGCCATTGGCCTTATTACATTCATAAAGCGAAAATGTAAACTCCTATCTATTTGGTCCTAGAAGGACCTTCCCCAGATTCGACATCCTTGGCTCTGTCGAACAGCTTCCCCAATTCACGAAGTCCCAGCAACACGTATGCTCTGGCTAGATGTCCACCTTCGGTCCCTTCAGCCTTTTGACAGTCTTCAACCCTTTTGAGAAATTTTCCCTCTAATTCTACTATGCCCCGCTCCAAGTATCCTAGCCTTTTGTTGTCACTGATAGCCATGTCTTTCCATTCCTCAATCAACTTCTTGTTGGACACTTGTATCTTGCGGTGTTCTCTCTCGCATTCACGAATCCTTTTACGTAGCTGGTTGTATTTGACTTGTGTCTCAGCCTTCTCATCTATAATTCTATGACCTCAAACGAAACCTGGCTGGCCCAGACCATCCCAATTATCTTCCAACCAACCAGAATAGAAAGGGGTACAACCGGCATGATATCTGTCTGGCTCGATAGTGTCTTTCTCCATTACGATCTTGTAGTGCCACATGTGCTGGGCTTGGCACTTGTGGTGACTATCATCATTTTGGAAGTCAGCTCGAAGATGGCTCATCTTGTCGACCCTGGGTATGACTTGCTTCCTTCCTGCTTGCCTCATAACCCAAAGAGGGACATAAGGGTATGTTCCTCTTGGACCAATCAATATCAGGAAAGGAGCATCTCTGGACCGGGCGATGAACTCCTCTATCGGAAACCACTCAAATATCCATTGAACCTGTTCTTCAGTTAGATTATCAAAGAGCTCAACCCATTCTTTGGCATTCTCAGGCTGAGCAAACATGTTAGGAATGTACTTCATTCGCTTTGGATAGTGGAAAGCGATGTGATCATCCCAGGCCCTTCACTAAATTTCTTGTCGGTATTCGCCCTTCTGGAGATGTTCCATGAGCTAAAGTTGAAGTAGTAGATTGCATCCTTCGAAGTGTCTCGCTCCTCGTTGACACTTCTCTAAGGCTTGGAATATGTTTGCAATGATCATGGGTACAATGCTGAATGTTTGCCCACCAATCCCCTCCATTAGGGTCTTGGTTACCATAGCCAGCCTAGTATGTATTCTCCCTTTCTTCATTGGAAACACGATCAGACCCAGGAAGCAAAATGTGAAGACGAATACCCTACGATGGATATGTCCCAAGGACATGATGTCAAACTCGTCATGGTAGGTACGGTATGATTTGTTGTGATCGTACCTTTCATACAGGTAGTCAAAAGGGATGTACAACTCCTTTAGGCATACCAATTCTGCATTCTTCTTCAAACCCATCATTTAGAAAACCTCTGCCTGTGCGGTTCTCAGGCATTAGCAAACCCGGGGTTTCCTACACTAGACCGGTCAGTCCTCCTATCTCCTCTAGCAAAGGTGTCATTTCGATGTCCCCAAAGTGGAACACGGCCCTTTCACAATCCCAAAATAAGCTAGAAACTTCTATTATCATGTTGTTAGGCTGAATCTCTAGGAGGGATGGTAGATTACCCAGATATTTTCTGACGAGGGTTTTGTCACTAGAATGTAAATCTTCCCACCAACTTAGCAATCTTGGGTGGATATTGGTGACCATGCCAAATCTGGGGACTTCGTGCCTCATATTTCTGCAAGGCAAACAAGGTTAGGCCCTTACCCCCACTAGACTCGACTATTTAATATCAACAATTAGCATGAAGCATTTAGTTCTCCAAATAAATACACAGAACGTGATGATATTCGTTTGGGTTTAGGAAAACCCAGTGACCTTTTAGACAAGGCTATCTTAAAAGATCATTATATGGACAACATAACTGACCCGGCTAGGTTTGACCATGATGCATGTGTAATTTAAACAGAGTAAGGTTTCTATGGGGTTTTAGACTGGTACCCTTGAGCGGGAAACTCAAGGGGGAAGGCACGGAACTATTGACTGCACCACTGATCGACTAGTTTTACCGCAAATAAGCCTTTCCGAATTTAGGGGGTAATGATATAGGAAGGGCGCAACCACTCATTAAGCGTTGCTATAGTATTTGTTTGGCACGAGTGGAGTATGATGTTTCAGCATGATTATGCAATAATTAAAAGCATGTTGACATGTATTTGCATGCTAAGAAAGCGATAAATGCATCAGTTTTATAATTTAAAGCAGTTATAAAAGAAGGAAATAAGAAAAATATGTCAGTTTTGCTTTTGAAGAAGAAATTAAGTGCTTAAAGGAATTAAACAAATAATTACACATAGGGAGGGTACAAATTCACAAAAATGGTATGAAATGGTAAAAGCCTAAAAATCCCCAGCAGAGTTGTCATGCTGTCGCGCCCCCTTTTTCTCGCGAAATCGGGTTTATGATATTTTTTGGTTGGGACAACTCCTTCCTTTTGGAAAGGGGGTTTGCATTTTTTGAAGAGTCGTTATCTAACGATTTAAGGTGTGTTAGGGCACCTATAGGGTTCATTTATAACTATGTTTTGTAACCAGAGACAGGGTAAGGGCTTTAAATTATCCTACGGGTTAGGCACCCCTTAGGATCTATTAGTGTGGTTTCCGGCCAAATAATTTTGTGAATTTGTACAACTAGCAAATAAACAAGTATGATTCAAATAGTAGGGGATATAAGTTTAAATTCACAGATATTTGAAAAAAAACAATTAATGAAAAGCAAGATTTTAAAAGAAAAGAATGACAATCTAAGCATGTTTGTGAGTGTAAAGGGGGTGTCCTAGGTTTGTTTATAATATGGTTTACATCAATGCAATACCGGGTATGACACTGCCCAAAGAGGGGCTACACGTGGTCTTAACGCACAGGTCATCATATCCATATATACTCTTTCCCGCCATGTGAAGGTAATTAAAGCGAGGGTTGGTCTCGATCCCTATTGTATGTTGTTACCCATCCATTCCTATCAGTCCCAAAGGAATTTAGGACTCATATCCTATAAAAGGGGGTTCTAGGCAGACCCTCAAGTTTAAAGGTAAAATACTAAAGCGACATATAAGAAACAAGTAGGACTTCAATTAAAGGGAGCATGGAAGACAAATGAAAGGCTCAGATATACCTCCACACACAGTACACATAATCAACATGACTCATACATAATTAAGGTCTAAATTCAAATCCTAAGCATGGTATCTAAGTGATAATAGCAGAGTCAGATTTATAACATGACTTAGAGAAGAAGTCCTAATCAAACTTGCCTACTGATTTTAAAATGCTGACAGTTAAACATTAATCACAAAGACGATTCTGGTTTTATTATAATGTTGATTACCTAAGACTTGCCTAAGCGTAAAATAATATGCAACAGTTACCAAAATTATTAAAACAGTTTGGCAGTTATTTTACCTAAAGCATGTTGTTGTAGATGTTGTAAAGACATTCAGGGATTGTGGCCAGTTTCACTTAAACAGGATAATCAAACATGAGATTGTTTTATGTCATTTTCCATGCATTAGTAGTTTAACTAGGTATGACTGAACGAGTGTGAACAAGATCCTAAAACAGGGTATCTAACGTGTACATATGAAAAAGCAGAATGATTGCAGAATTCCTAAAGTATTATTTCTAAATGCCCAAAGAGTTACAGCATGACTTCAAGACGTGTAGGAGCAACAATCTTATGTTAATACTGTTATTTAACCTAAAGCAAGATTTCTAAGTGGTAAAGTGATGCCAAATGAGATGCTGAAACAGTAAACCTAAGAACATGGTATCTAATGCATGACATGCTTTGAATGGGTTGATCTTACATATGGATTCTAATGCACATATAGGAAATGTAAACCTAAGACATGGTTTCTACCCATTGATGTTGATAGCATATATAATTACCCTCTCATTTTCACTAGACAGCCCCAATACTTGTTTACAATAGATTATTGCAGACAAATATTGAAATGAATTACATAAATAGAAAAAAAAAATAAAAAGTTACACTATAGAGAGCCTGAAAACAGGCCCAGATTTTCAGCACCTGATTAGGACTTCCTCTCTGAGTTATGTAATAAATCTAACTCCAACACCTCAAATGCCAAGATTGTTTCATAGCCTTTCTCATATCCGGGTGTGTCAGAGTTCCCTAAGGACATCAAGGGATCGCGAGCAGTGCTCACACCCAGATTTCATAGCCAAGACAGAGTAAGTGCAGTGTGAAAAGGCCAGCTTTTATGTGTCCAAGTTTAGAGGGAGCTCAAGGGTCCTAAGGCAAGGCTCACACAAAAGGGATAGAAATTAGTGGTCTAGGAGTAGAGTGAGAGTGCTTGTCATAGTGTTGAAAAGATTTAAGCAGGAAAAAAGCTTAAAAGACTTGTTTGAAATAATTTTGTAAAACAACAGGGAGGAGTTGTTCAATAGGGCAGTTTTGAAAAGAGAGGGAAGGGGAACGTAGGACACATAGGACCAAGGCAGGTTCAGCAGTCACCGACAGGGTTAGTGGGGTTTGGGGACATATAGGTTACATAAGTAAACACATAGTTGCAGGAGTGCTCAAGTATAGAATCAGCAATATACTAAAGAGTTAGAGAACACAGAATCATGTAACTTGAGGATAGCCAACTATTTTTTTGCACAGAGAGGTTCATGCTAGAAATCAAAGTAAACATAAGTAAAGAAGGGCCACATTGGGGTATATTAGGAAGGGGAATAATTTTATAAACATGATGAGTCACATTCAGAAGCATGTTGATGAAGTAAACATATCAATTACAAGTTGAATCATCTACCTCTCCACAAACACACCACCAAAAATACAACAACAACAACAACAACAACAACAACAACAACAACAACAACAACAACAACAACAACAACAACAACAACAACAACAACAACAACAACAACAACAACAACAACAACAACAACAACAACAACAACAACAACAACAACAACAACAACAACAACAACAACAACAACAACAACAACAACAACAACAACAACAACAACAACAACAACAACAACAACAACAACAAAAACAACAACAACAACAACAACAACAACAACAACAACAACAACAACAACAACAACAACAACAACAACAACAACAACAAGTGGGATCTGGGAGAAACAAGATGAAATGAAGCAGTAAAAGAAACACATTGTTTTGAAACTTGAATTGAAATTAGAACATACCAGTAAAGAAGTAAAAATAAAGTAAGGGGGGTTAAGAGAGTGGAGTAATCAGCCTTGGCTTGCAGCCGGCTGACTTATAACAATAGCAAATAACCAGAGAAAAGAGTAGCAGAAGAATGTTTTCTTTTTGTGTGAGCGAGGGATTTTAACTACTGTGTTCCGTGTGTAATGAAAAGAGAAGAGAGTATATATAATAGTTTGCAAGCTATGTAGAAAATAAGGTAAGAATCATAGCTCAACAACAATTATGGAACTATGTACTAATTAGAATCAAGTCAATGTAAGTACTTCCCTTTAATTAAGGAGTTAAGTAACAAAATAAGGAAAGAAATCAATGTACGGCCAATAAGGACTCACTTCAAATACAGCAGGTATAGGGTAAACAATTAGGGCTAAGTTCATAAGGTTCTAATTAAAGAAATAGCATAAGAATAAATCAACACCATAGTCAATCACGTAATAAGGTAAGAGAATGATTTAAAGGTCGGAAATCAGTAAGGGTATCAATCATAGGAAATCAGTAAAAGGTATCAATCACAAGAAATCAGTAAAAGGTATCGATCATAGGAAATCAGTAAAAGGTATCAATCCCAAAAGATCAGGGATTTAACTAAAATAGTACTAATTAGAAGAAATCACCACAAATTTCCGTCAACGAACAAAGTAAACACGATATAGGCGGGAGAAGCAAAATCAGAAACCCAAATGAGCACGAGGAGGTAGAAAATCATAGAAGCACAAAACATATGCATGAAAAATAGGTATACATACAAATCAGATAAGCAAAGATAGTTCCAGAACCCCGGATAAAACCAAAATAATTAGGGTTTTCAACATGATGAATCAGGTAAAAGAAAAACTTAAATAAACCGTTTAAACATAGCAAAAATCATATGATAATACTGAAAATCAGAGGAGAAGTCATTTTAGAAAGGGGTTAAGAAACCCTAGTCTTAAAGACGAAGAGTTACTTTAGAAAAATCGGAAAAAATCTTTGAGGAAAATAGCAAAAGCTCATAATATACACAGATTTAAGACAGATCTAAAAGAAATCGGAAAATCTTAAGAGTTAGAGTTTCAGAGAACCCAAAGAAGATGAGAAAATCTTGAAATGTTACCGGTTTTAGCCGGAAAAGTCATAGATCTTACTCGAACGGCCAGAGGTGGCCGAAAAATGGCATGAAGGACCATGGGTAGGAGTTGAACCACTCCAGGATCACTTGAGGACCTCAGGGTAGTGTCAAACCAGCATGGGGTGAAGCTGAGGCTAGGAGATGATGAGAGGCCATGGTTTATGGTGAGGGAGGTGGCCGGAGAAGGTGGACAGGGTCCATCGGAGAGGAGGGGAGAAGAGAAGGTTCTAGATAGAACCAGAGATAGAGAGAGGGAGATAGAGAGACCGTTTGAGAGAGAATGAGAGAGGAAGAGGGGATAGTCTTAGGGTTTAATTATGGTAAGGGGGATCTAGACCGTTGATTGAAATTAATCAAAGGTTCAGATTGAGTGAGGGATTGGGCCGGGTGGTATGGTATTGGGCTTGGGGTCTGGTGGGTTATTTAATTTGGACCAGGTTTAATTAGGTTATAATTTAAATAAGAATGACTAATTGTTAAATACCCATCAAAATTAGTTAAATAATTCATAAAAATAGATAATAATTAGATAAAATTAAATTAAAGCTAAATTGGTGAAACTAAGGTAATTAACTAATATTTAAAATATAAAATTTACTGATTATTGAATTAAAATAGCGTAAAGTGTACAATTAGGCTATAATTACAAAATTATTGTAATTATAGCCAAACAATGCCAAATTGGCTAATTTGTGTTAAATCCTAATAGGATTATAAATGATATATTGAGCTAAAAAAATACTTTGAAATTACTTGTAATGTAATTTATGAATAATTATTGGATATAAAGTACTCAATAAATTTTAAAAAAAATTAATAGTATGGACAATTATGGAAAAATACCAATTATTATAAAAAGTGATTTTGAAGGTATATATGCAAATTTAAAAATAGTTTGAGGAAAAATTGGGTATCAACACGGGGTAACTGATTCTAACTCAGATTTTGTTAATACACATGAATATATCACCGGTTTCATTATTTAATTAGTACTTTGAGATGGAAATAAGGAAAAATTGTAGAAACTTCATAAACCACAGATTGAAGAATTGAAGGTCGAGTTGTGATTGGAATTGGCTAATTTTGGTATGGTTGGACTCGTGAGTGAATGGGTGTTCATATTTTGTGACTTTTATCCGATTTCCAAACGTGGGACCGGGGAGGCTTTTTGGGTATTTTTCTAATTTCTTGCTTTAGCTTTGATTTCATTAGCTGGATTAGTTTCGTGTAGCTATATTTACGTTATGTAATTGATTTGGCTAGATTTGGGCCACTCGGAGCCGGATATTCGTGGGAAAGGCATCGTGACCGATTGATTGAGTTTGATTCAAGGTAAGTGGCTTGCCTAACCTTGTATGGGGGAACTCCCCTTAGGATTTGGTACTATTTTTATATGTGACTACCGTGTACGTGAGGTGACGAGTACGTACACATGCTAATTATTATAAAAACTCGATTTTCACTGAGTAATAACATGTTCTTCTTCTTATTTGAGTTATATCAGCATGTGTAGTATCATGTTCGCTTAGAATAGCCTATTTACTTGCCTTAATTGCTTATCTGAACTCTGTGCAGTATGTTTAATAAAATTTTTATTTTTCCATGACTCGTACTTAGTCGAATTTGTAGGTTTTCTTGTTGTAGTTGTTATTTCCGTTGTTTGAGTTGCATATTTACTTTGGGAATACTGAACGGTATTCTGGTTGATCCCCCTGTTCTGCATATTTATCTTTATTGCGATATTTTATTCTGTCTTATATATGTATATATTTATTCTGTCTTATATATATATATATATATATATACATATCAGTATGTCCCTGACCTGATCTCGTCACTACTCGACCAAGGTTAGGCTTAGCACTTACTGGATACCGTTGTGGTATACTCATGTCCCTCCCTGCACATGTTTTTTGTGTGCAGATCCAGGTACTGATTATCAGCTGCATTATCAGTGAGGCGAGCCAATTGTAGAGACTTCAAGGTATATCTATTGTGTCCGCAGACCTCGGAGTCCCTTTCTACTCTTCCCCGTGTCAAACACTTCCTGTATTTTCTTTTGTTAGACTGTGGAGTATAGAGATACTATTTTCTTTCTGTAGTTTGTGACTTATGATGTTTCGGGTTTTGGGCATATTGTGTATTTTTGAGTAATTGGGTATTGTACATGCCAAGCGGCATGGTATTCAGTTATGTTGTTATGTTACAGTTAGTTGTTAAAATTATGTTATCATTTTGTTATTACGCAAATGTTAGGCTTACCTAGTTGTATAGACTAGGTGTCGACACAACGGTTCACGGAGGGAGAACTCGGGTCGTGATTTTTGTAGTACTTCCCATTTGAAAAATGAAGACGACTGGTTCTTGTCGTTCCTGAATGATTTTATCTTTTCATTGGTGTATCTCAAAAATTAAATAGAGGGAATAAAATATAAGGAGGGGTAAAATGGGTAAAAGGGTGCTGAGTTGGCATGCCATGTGGCAACCACCTCATAAAATATCATTGTCACGTAGGATTGGATATCCAGCTTGTACAAACTTAATGGAAGAGGAGTATATTTGAATCAATAGTATAACAATAGGGACATATTTGGATCCAAAGTATAACAAAGGATATATTTAAACCTTTTTTCATAGTACAGGGTTATATTTGACCCTTTTTCGTACCATAATCAGTGCTTTCAATAAATCGGACATAATCTCAATGCTATCAATTGTGGATGCATCTTCAATATCATTTACACATTTGCCTTTATCTATACAACTGGAACTTGTAGCAACCAAACAGCTGGAACTTGTAGCAAACAAATAATTATCATAAATTTCTTTCGCAGTCACATACAACAGGTACTCAGTGAAATCTAATTTTTTTCTTCTTTAACTAAATATACACCTGAACACCAGTATCGTGGTTAATCAGGATCGGTGGCAAACCGTCATTTGGGAGAAACTTAATTTCTAATGTACTTAACTCAGAATCAACTCTAATTTGTTTCAAAATTATTTCAACTAAATTGTTGTAGCTGAATGTAGACTCAATTATTACACAATCGCCGACGAAATTGACAAATTTATTGTCATCCCATTCACCACTGTGAAGAACATAAATTGGATAAAGCTCCATTGAACTTAAAGCTGAAACCAAAATTGCAGCAAAAAAAGGATGAAAATTGCACTTATTGCAGCAAAAAAAATCACTTTTTGCGTTAAAAAAAAGAGCTTGTAAGGCCCGTTGCGTTGAAGTCCCCGAATAAAGAGGCTATACTAAGTCGGTGGGGCATTGGGCAGCCCCTATTGCCCAAGGGCAAGGCCACGCTAGGCCATTCTAGAACCTTCTATAGAATGCTAGCTTCTTGTAGCTTGTATGGCAACCCCTTTGGCCGACCTAGGCAGCTTCCTAGGACTCTCTAGAGTACTCTAAGATGCCACCACTCCTTTGTGCTTCCATGGATCTTCCACCAACTCCTAGATCACTCCGGAACCTTCTAGAACCTTCCATAGCGCAAGATTGTGCTTCCATGGCCTGACGTGTTCTTGGCATTGTCTTGGCCACTCTTCCACATGCACCCTGAATTTGTCTTTTTTTGTTCAATCATTGGATAGAAGGGAAAGACAAGTAGTAAAATTATTCCTCGTCTAGAAATATCCAAATTTTGATGCCCAATACTCCATAGATAGTTCGAACTGTATAAGAGCAATAATAAATTTTCGCTCGAATCGTTTGTAGGGGAACCCTACCTTCTCTGATCCATTCGACACGTGCAATTTCTTTTCCGTCGATACGCCCCGCAATTTGTATTTGAATTCCTTTTGTATCTGCTTGTTCTGTTAATTCAATAGCCTTTTTCATTGTTTTTCGAAAGGAAACTCTATTCTTTAATTGTCCAGCTATAAATTCTGCAAGAATATTAGGGTTTCGCTTTTTTAGGTCTCAGGCTAGCTTTTGACTTATATGGCGCTTAGGCTTAGCTCATCAAACAAGTGCGCCAAAAGTGGGGGATGGTATCATAGTCTCTTATAAGAGAGGCACGCCTGCTTTTAGCTCGTAGTTTCACTCTTGCTTTTGCCTTACCTTCTATATCATTTGTTGTTGTTTCGAGCTTGATAAAGAAGAATTTTTAGGTTTTTTTTGGAGTTGCATTGCGTGTGAAATAGCGTTTTTGTTGATTTGGGGAAGAAGAATGGAAAGAAAGAGAGAGAATCCCGCTGAAAGAGAGAAAATCCCTCTTCCGAATCCCAAAAAATGAAAAAATGCCCTTTTTCGGACTTGGGCCTATTATTTTTGGGCTAGCCGCTTGTAAACTGAAATATGGGCTATAAAATTGAAAAGTAGGGAGCCCAATTATTTTTATGTGAAAATTTTCCCTTTCCAATATACCCTCTTCTCAATCAAAGCACAATCATAGAAGGTGGAAAAGCCATAAAAAAAAAAGGCAGTAATAATAGCAAGATAATAAAATAACCGAAACAAGAGAAGCAACATATAGTAATAAAATCCAAAGATAAGAAAATAGGAAAATAATTCTAAATTATTAGTATGGCTAGATACGATCGAAACATTGCTAACTTCTACCCTAATTCTTGCTTGGTATATCTTTCTATCAAATGGTATGTCCTTACTAAACTGGAGTTATGCCATGTACTGAGATAAAAAAAAGGTTTTTTAATTATTTTATCGGTCGATCTTTTTGAAATTTTAAAGTATTTTTTTATTTTAGGAACTAACCGAATTGGATGATTTTTACTTTTATTTGTTGGCGTGTGTCAAGAAAAATAGTCTAAAAGTTGAAAATTGGAAAGCCCTTGCTTCACTCATACCTTAAGAATAAAGGAATTGGAAAACAGTAAAAGTTCTCTTGGTGTCGACTTTCTTTTTCTTCTTTTCCTTCCTATAGGTTTGCTTTGTCAATTAAATAGTAGAATAAAGAGAATGTTTGTCGAAAGTAGTTTTATTAATAAAATAAAAGGAGGAATCATTCTTCTCCCATCTGCACAAGAATGAAGAGGCTCCACAACAACTGTTTAAATTTGTTAAAAAGACTTCCTGCAATTTTGCCTTAAATAAAGAAAGAAAGTGGAGCAGTAAAATAGAGAGTTACCTTGCAAAATTTCACATGTTAAATGATTCTTCTTTTTTGAGCTTAATCATCCGACATTTACAATGCTTTTCACCGGGAGTTTAGGGCTCGAACCCAAAATTTCTAGTGAGGATTACACGAATCTCATCTATTTCACCTAACCCTTAGTTGATTGTGTTATGCCGAGTAAGAGACAAACACAAGTGACGCACTAACACTTGTCCCGTAAAGTTTTCCCCCTAAACACGATTCTCAAACCCCATATGGCTATATTGTGGATGTTACTGAATGAGAAGGAAGAATCCTCAATTTATAAAAGTCCACACTTTTTCCTACAAGAAAAAGGACTAGCAAAATATAGGAGAATTATAATTTTCTACTACAAAAAGAAAAATCCAATTAAGGTAATTATATTGCATTTTTCCTTCAAGAGATAGGAAAATCAAATATGGTAAGAAAATTATGGCAAACACCTAACAATTCTCCCCCTTGACCTGAATTTTCTGACAAAATAAACTTGATCCACCTTCTTCACATAGCCTTCAACAGATCTTATCTCCAAATCTCCACCAAGAAGTTTGTCTCAACGTGCGTTGCACACCGGTCAAATTTCTCAAACAAAAATCATGATTATCGTCAAATATGTTGCGGCTAGAACTGAACTTGTCAAGATGAACTTGTCTTGAACCTCGCTCTGATACCACTTGTTATGTCGAGGAAGAGGCAAATACAAGTGACACACTAACACTTATCCTGTAAAGTTCTTCCCCTAAACACGACTCTCAAGCCCCATATGGCTACATTGTGGATGCTACTGAATGAGAAGGAAGAATCCTCAATTTATAGAAGTCCAAATCTTTTCCTACAAGAAAAAGGACTAGCCAAATATAGGAGAATTATAATTTTCTTCTACAAAAAGGAAAACCCAATTAAGGTAATTATATTGCCATTTTCGTTCGAGAGATAGGAAAATCAAATATGGCAAGAAAATTATGACAAACACCTAACAGATTGTAGGCTATAAGTACTTCTCCCCAACTACTAGTAGGGACCAGAGGCGAAGCTACACTCAGATAAGGGTGAGGGTGGTCAATTGATCACCCTTCGTTAGAAAATTACACTTCGTATATAGATAGAATATTAGTTTTAAAGGTATATAACATATGTTGAACACCCTTTATCAAGGATATTTTTTACTTCTTTCAAATTTGAACACCCTTAAAAACAATTCTGGCTTCGCCATTAGTAGGGACCAACAATAGTTTTAAGTTGTATAAAGGAATCATTCTTCTCCCATCCGAGCAAGATTGAAGAGGCTCCACAACAACTATTTAAAATGAGGAAATACACAGTTTGGCTTCATTTGATCATGTTTGAGAGCATCATTAATTAGCATTCTGATCAGAACCATTTTTTTTTTCTTTACCTCAAGAATTGTTCAATGGATATAATTTTTAATGTTGTATCTGGCTTTGTTGTTAAGGTGGGAAAGTTTGGGTCTAAATTCATATTTCCTAAGATTGTAAATACCATCCATTTCTCATCAGATATTGAAAATCTTAGGAAGGAAATGGAGAAGCTAACAAAGCTTAGAGATGATATCAAAGAGAAAGTGGAAGGAGCTAAGAGCGAAGGCTATAAACCAAAACCAGATATTTTCAAATGGCTCCAAGATGTTCAAAAGCTAGAGAATGAATGGGAATTCATGCAAGAAAGCATTGCGGAAGCTAAGATTTTTGCTTATAAATGTTGTCCAAAATGGAGCCTTCGCTCGGAAATCTTCACTCAAGCACTGAACAGGCGAGATGAGCTTTGTGCGCTTGTAGAAATCGGAGAAAATTTTGGATCAAATTTGGTGGTAGAAATTTATACGATCCAAAAAGCTGAGTTCATCCCAGGACCATCAATAGAAGGCCAGTCAGCAGCAACAAGAAATCTCAACAAAATTTTACAACTATTAGAAGATAATAAGGTATTGTTCGAATTAAAGAGTTACTTTCTGAAATTTAAGCTAAATATAGAGTGCAGTTACTTTTCCTTTTATTTGGTGAAATTAATATTTATTGAAAAAAATTCTTTTAATTTACACCAGAAGTTTTTCTCTCATTTGTTCCTCACATGTACCTTTTATCTGTTAAATATTTTATCATATAGCGTATATATTATTGAGAAAGTTTTATCGGTTATATGAGAATATTTTACTAGGTGAAAAAACTAAAAATATTATTTAGTGAAATAAAATATTTATCGAGCAAATATTATATTTATATCGAGAAAGTTTACTGTCGTTGGGTCAAATGTGAAGATCATGACAGGTCAACAATGTTATTATACATATAAAAGAAAAGAGAGTGCGAGAGAAAATGATGAGAAACAAGTTTATAAGAGATTTAAAATGTAGATATTTCTCTCTTTTCTATTTTAATGAATTTTCATCAAAGGTTTTATATTTATCTTTAATATATAAAAATAAGAAAAATAGTTTATTTATAAAATAAACAACTAAATTTTAGGATTTCAAAATCAGTTAAAATATTTTTATTAAATCTTTCCCTATTTGACTTATATAGGAATCTAATATTTAACATATTTGAAATTAATTTAAGATCTAAAGGTGAAGTTGTTCATCGGTTTTCTTTTTCCTTTGAAAGTAGGCTTATTGGATAAAATTATAATTATATTTAAATATTCAATTTTAGGATGAGCTAATATTAAGAATTTTAATCAAAAAAATAAATTATTTTTTTAATGTTGAGAATGAATAGTTATAACGCCGAATTAACTAATTAGTAAAAGAATCCAATCCACTAATTTTCAAATTTAACATACTCATAAAATCATATTTTCAAGTTGACAAAACTCTATGGTGCATAAATTTATTTCGGAGCATAGGCGGTGAAAGAAATAAAATAATACAACAAAATCGATTATGGTATAATATTAAAATTCAAATTCATTAAAATACAAAATCGAACAAAATAAGGATAAAAAGAATGCACTCAGAATGAGTTTTCATTAATTATTTTTCTTTCTTTTTTCTATTGATTCCAACAATGACTTCTTGTAGTTTTGAAAATGTTAAGTTATTTCTTGTACCATAATTACTCAACATTATTTATTTTATATTTTACATTTCATAAGTGGTAATAGAAATTCTTACACAGAACAATTCAGAAAATAGTATTTGATATGCCAAATTTTAGTTGGATTTAAAGTCCCAACTGTTAATGAAATAATTAAATAACAATTATTTCTGATATAAAATTTATTTTTAAAAGGTTAAAGAGTCTATCAACATTTTGCATAGAGGCTTTCTTTACTTTTATAATAGAATACGCATAGGGGTTCCACACTTTTATAACAGAAAATATACATGAACGAGTGCTAGATATCGTTTGGTTGATTATATATGCAGCTCCTTAAATTTGTTAGCATTTTTCATTCAGACACTTGTACGTAATGAGTTTTGTTCCAATTGAACACTTGAACAAATTCACAAGTGTGTCTATTGAACACTTATTTGACAATTCTAGACAAATCACAAGTGTGTCTATTGATTTTCATATCTCGTTACCATTATTTTCTAAAGCAAATCCCTAAGATCTCACCGGAAAGTAAAGAGGGGAAGTAACCCGGCGTAGAGTGGTGGCGGCAGATAAGAAGGGAAAAAGATAGAAAATTGAGTACTACTATTAAAAACGATAAATTGAGTCTTTTTACTCTCTCAAAAAGAGGTGTGATACACATGTCAGCAGCATGTCTTCAATAGGCGCACTTGTGAACAAGTTTAGGTAGGGTTGGGCGTTCGGGCAGTTCGGATTGAGTATGAAAATTACAGTTTAGATATTCGGTTTTTCGATTAAATAAGTGACAATCCAAATTCAATTCAAATAAGCTCGGATTGGATCAGAATTTTTAAGTTCGCTTTGGATATTTTGAATTTTCACTTTTGAGCCTATATGTTTAGATATTTCTTCTTCTTACAAAAATAAACAAATAAAATATTCATGTTAAATTATCTTAAAAGTTTCTCATCCTCACTGTAATCATCCAAATAAAGTATTCAAGTAATGAAATAATTATAAAGGAAATACAACAAAGACATTAATAATGCCGATAGGAAGTAGTGAGTGGAGATTAAGTTGAGATCAAGAGATTATGAGTGAATTATCAAAACATACACCTCCTTCTTTCTCTAATTTGCTAAATTTCCTCTATATAACCATTGCTGCATCTTTCACTCTGTGGATAAATAATTTTTTAGGGTATTTGAATCCTTTTAGGTATGCACCATTGGTGTATGGGGTGTTGGAGGAGTCGGCAAAACGACTTTGGTGATGAATGTGAACAATGAACTCCTAAAGATTGCTGCGTCGAGCTCTCAACTGTCTTTTGATGTTGTGATATGGGTTACAGTGCCCAAACCGCCAACGGACGTTAGAAAGGTTCAAGCACAAATTGCCAACAGATTAAAACTACAGACGGATAGCGAGGAAAGTGTAGAAAGCATTGCTAGCAGAATTCATCAAAGGCTCAAGGAAGGAATGAAGCTCCTTCTTATACTTGATGATGTTTGGGAACCTATAAATTTGGATCATATAGGTGTGCCACAACCTGAAGATCACCCAAGATGCAAGGTAATTATAACATCTCGATTTTTGGATGTTTGTAGGCAAATGAGAACAGACAAGAAAATAAAGGTGTACACATTGGATGAGGATGAATCTTGGCACATGTTTGTCAAAAATGCGGGAGATATTGCGAATCTGGAGCATATTCAACCATTCGCAAAAGAAATTGCAATGGAGTGCGATGGATTACCTTTAGCAATCACTGTCATTGGAGCATCTATGAGAGGGAAGACGAGGATCGAGCTGTGGAAAGATGCTTTGGAATCACTTAGAAGGTCCGAACCTCATAACAAAGATGTAAAAGATAAGGTTTACAAGGTCATCGAGTGGAGTTTTGATTCTTTAGACTCTGAGGATATTCAAAGTTGTTTCTTGTATTGCTCGTTATATCCAGAGGCTATTTCAACAGCTGATCTCATACATTGTTGGTGGGCAGAGGGGCTCCTTGGTCATGAACATGGCACATATGAAGAAGCCTACAACAGGGGAATCATAGCGATTGAGAGTCTAAAAGATGCCTGCTTACTAGAAGCCCACGAGTGGGATTCTGTAAAGATGCTTGAACTAGCAACCCATAAGTTGAATTCTGTGAAGATGCATGATGTGGTTCGTGATGTTGCTATATGGATAGCTAATTCCTTTCGGGGTGAGCACGATTCTCTTATTCAAGCTGGAATTGGATTGACTGATATATCACATATTAAAATGAAAGCTTCTGTCAAGAGAATATCTTTCGTTAGTAACAAAATTGAATGTCTACCTGATTGCTTCTTGGAATGCCCAGAGACAACAACTTTACTTTTGCAAGATAATATTCCGCTTCGGAGAATTTCCCATGATTATTTTTTGGCATTTCTAGCCTTAAGAGCTCTGAATCTGAGTAACACTTCTATTAGAGAACTGCCTATTTCCATCAACAGTTTATATCAACTACGTGCTCTAGTACTACAGAACTGCTGCTACTTGACTGAATTACCACCTATTGGTAATCTTCGCAATTTGCAATTGCTTGATTGTGATAATACAAGGTTACATCGTCTCCCTCCAGGAATGGACAAGTTGACAGATCTGAGGGTATTATATCTGCCTGCAACTGATTTGGAGAACATTCGCGAAGGAATCCTTCTCAGATTGTCTAGCATTGAAATGTTAAATATGCTAGATACCAAATACCTTTGGGGCCGAAGCTACCCAACGCTTGACGAGCTCTCATATCTACGCAAGCTGACTTGTCTTTTTATCAAATTGGATAGCTCATCAGTTTCACATAGAGACCACACCTGGATGTCTAGATTGAAAAGATTTCACATTGAAGTTGGCGAAGCGCCAATGCCATTCAACATTTCAACTAGGATGATAGGTGTTTCCGAGTGTGAAATTTTCATTCGGGGACAGCTCTCAGGCATGTTGCAGTTTGCTTCACTTTTGTACTTGAAAAATTGCAACGGTCTCAGCAAGTTGATTGGGTACAACAACAATTTTGATGGATTAAAATCATTACACATTAGTGGATGTCATTGTTATTTCAAACCAATGGAAGAAGGAAACG
Organism: Nicotiana tabacum; assembly: GCF_000715075.1. NCBI lineage: Eukaryota > Viridiplantae > Streptophyta > Magnoliopsida > Solanales > Solanaceae > Nicotiana > Nicotiana tabacum. The sequence goes on along the minus strand of NC_134084.1, from coordinate 5,740,219 downwards.
GGCAGTTTGACCCTCTACCAAATCTGGAGTCTCTTCGCCTCTATAAGATTTTTAATTTAATGAGTGTTTCTGATTTTGGTCATCTTCTCGGTCTAAGATTTACTAAATTACGCCAACTGGATGTGTATGCGTGTACAAATTTAACATGTCTTTTTATAGGTGGTGGGGCTTTTTCTGTACCTAAACACCTGGAAGAAATTGATATCATCTTATGTCCGAAGCTTGTAGAGTTATTTGAGCAATGCGACTCTCTCTTCAACTCAGAATTTGCAAGAGTTCGAAAGTTAAGGTTGAAAGAGTTACCGCAATTAGAAACTCTGGGCAAGCCACTGAGTATGTGGGAACACCTGGAGGAACTTAGCTTGATAAACTGCAATCAAATAAGGAAATTACCTCTGTTTATTCAAACTTCCAAGAACATCAAAATAATAAGAGGAGCTTCAGAATGGTGGAACCAATTGGAGTGGGATGACAACAGCTTCAAGTCAGATTTGGAGCATTGTTTCCTACCACGTTACTACTAATTATTACTTGCTGGGTCGGAGCGTAGACGAGCGAGCATAGCCAAGCAAAGAGGGAACCCCGTCATAGAGCAGTCAACTAGAAGTAGAAGACTGCTGGCCTGAGAGAGGGCGGCCACTACTGACAGAAGGATCAAAGTTGAAGTTGCTTCCGTTGCATTTCAGGTGATGCGCCAATTAACTTTTAGATTTCTCAATTGTAAAACTGCTAGTGGTACTATACTAGTATATTGTTTGTCCTATAGCATCCTTTTCTATACAACTAATTTGAGCCTTGATTTTTTATTTTGGTTTATAATGGATTTGGGTTGATGCCCAAATTATTTTACAACAAAGATGAACACAGAGAGGGGAGCCTTGTTGTAACGGGAAAAGTTGTTGTCATGTGACCAGGAGGTTACGGGTTCGAGCCGTGGAAACAGTCTTTCGCAGAAATGCAGGGTAAGGTTGTGTACAATAGACCCTTGTGGTCCGTCCCTGTCCCGGCTGTGTACAATAGACCCTTGTCGTCCATCCCTTTCCCGCACCCTGTGCATAATGGGAGCTAATGCACCGGGCTGCCTAATTTGAAAAAAACAAAGTTCTTTCATTACCTCCTTTCTACGAGGTTTTAGATCCACCCATAGCATTACCTCGAAAAGACTTATGCTTTACCAAAACGAGATTCAATTGTGTGTTTGGTATGACGAAAATCATTTCCAGAAAACAAATTTTGGAAAATGGCAGATATTTTTGAAAAATAATTTCCTGATAAATGTTTTTCATTGTTTGGTTGGAGCGTGAAAAATATTTTCTGAAAAAAGAATGATAAAAATATTAGCAAATTGGACAATATTTCGATGAAACTTTTAAGTAATAAAGATTTATAATAATGTCTAACTGTTGGCTAAAGCAATGATATGAAGTTAATAATTAGGTATAATTGTGAACAAAAATTACTTCCGCCGAAAGTGAGGAAAGTTATTCTACCTTTTTTCGTGGAAATGTTTTCTCGGGAAAATATCTTCTGAGTTCTTCAACCAAACACCAGAAACTGACATATTTTCTAGAAAATATTTTCGTCATACCAAATTTAGAGAAACAAAAAAAGTTAGCAGTCCGCTGCAGAAGTGATTTTATCATTAAAATATTATCAAGTGCGTTGAGCTTGACTCGTTGTTGCCTCATTCAGGAGTGGAGTAGAAAGACAGAAGAAAGAACAACATGCACCAGAGATAGAATTCTATACACAGTTCGAACTAAAGTTAAGTGGCAGTGTTTGTTGCGATGTACTTCCCGTCAGATGTCTTTAGGTTTTTTTCTTCCCTATAACTCATGTTCCTTGTTTGTACTATTTTTTCTTTCTGGTTCAGATATTTTGATTACTTGACTGTACACTGAGTAATTCTTTGTTTCGGTTGTGTTGTGTGATCATCTTGTTAATTTGTAATAAACTGGTATTGCTTCTCTATGATTATACATTATAGAGCAATCTTAAATTGTACATTCAAAATTTGGCACAGCTCCTTGAAACAATCTATTGCGGAAATATAGAGTAATACTGCGTACAATATACCCTTGCGGTTCGGCCCTTCTCCGGACCCCGCAAATAGCGGGAGCTTAGTGCACCGGGTTGCCCGGTGACAATCAGTGAAGAAAAACATTTAGGAAACTAAATCACTTGAAAAAATATATTTCACATATTTACAGAGTCTATACCCTGCATGTCACGGCAGATTACATATGCACAAGACAATTTCCTGTTTTTTCCTTCAACATAGGAAAATCATTAACTTTATCATTACATGCCCACATACCCATTGCAGAAAACGACAATTGATGTTAGTCATTGTGAGTGTGAACTGTAATATTCAAATTCTAATTCTGATTCGACAGTTCAAATCTGAATCATCAACATCAACTGTGTTGAAGTACAATGTTGAAAGTTTGCCATCAAATTTGGAAACCAATTGATGGACAGACAATCCGAAGTAACTTGATCATAGTTATAGTAAGAAAAGAAAAGACTCTAAATAGTGATATTATCATTCTTTTGGGATAAGTAATATATTCTTGAATCGTTCATGGGGCTTGAAATTTCAGTAAATTTCTCTAACTCCAGCATATTTTACTGAAGTTTTACTTGTTAAAGTTTTGAACTCCAATAATTTTGGAGTTGTTTGAGTTTTAGCTCTGAACATTTTTGTTCAAAAATAATTTCGTACCAAAAGAGTGGCTAAATACTAAAGTATCGTTAGGTACGATGGTGGGATATCCCAGGATATCCTATGAGGTTGGATATTTATTGGATTAACTATTCACCTTGTATATGAGATTAGTTAATCCCACCATTTAAGTCTAAATATGTCACGACCCAAACCGAAGGGTTGCGACGGGCACCCGGTGCCTTACTCAACTGAGTACCAACATAACATATCTTTCTTATTATACTATCTTGAGTAAATGAGCCAGAAACTCGTCATGAGATAACAAGAATAAAACGTAAGGGAATACTCAACATATGACGACCCAACATGATATACAAACTTATACATGTGACATGCGGGCCTATAAGGCCGACATGACCATTTGTAAACTCAACACATAGGCCAACAAGGTCATACAAGTATCCACAAACCTGACATTTGTCTACAAGCCTCTAAGAGTACATAAAATCATAAAGGTCGGGATAGGGCCCGGCATACCAATCAATACATATCCAAAGCATACTGACTAAATAGGCAACTCCGGAGCAAGTGGAGTGTACCAACACCTCCGCTGAGCTGATAGCCTACTAGGAAGGTTGTCAACCTATCAATCGGGACCTGCGGGCATGAAATGCAGCGTCCCCAGGCAAAAGGGACGTCAGTACAAATAAAGTACCGAGTATGTAAGGCAGGAAAACATGAACAAGAACACTAATGTAAAGAGAGATAGAGGAGATACAACCTGTAACATCTGAGTGCCTCTGGGGATACTAACATGAAATGCATAATACATATATATACATAAACTTTTAAAACATACCCCTCTATGGGCATCATCATCATCATATCGTACCCGGCCTCAAAGAGGACTCGGTAAAAATGTACTTGGCCATCATAAGGCTCGGTAGAATCGCACCCGACCACGTGGAGGTCGGTAAACTTAACTGATCAGTGGTTGCACAATAGGTGTCATACCCGGCCTACTATAGCGTGGCTCGGTAGAGTAAAATAGATACTATATATAATGCATGCTAGACTCATGGAATCACGTTCTAAACCTTTTGGAGTGACTTAAGGTCGTTGCACCTTCGATTAACATTATGGACATCATACCATCAATATGAGCTTCTATAGGATTCAAGGATCATACATACTTGCTTAAAATAACTTTATAAGGAAAGAACAACATGGGCAACCTTAGTTTCTAGGAGTAGATTCGTTATAAAATAGCGTATTCATTTCACTTTAGATCATGCCAAACGAAAGAAGGAAGTGCCTTAACATACCTTAACCATGGTGAGTCCTTAATACCTCCCAAGCTACTCTTCAAACAACTCAACTCAATCTACCATTGCATAAAGAGATTCAAAATCAGTGTTGAATAAAGGCTAAGTCTGCAACTTAAACTTGTAGTTTATTTATATAAATTCGGGCAGCATCTCCCCTAAAACAAGAGCCTCCTCCAATACCATATATCAACAACAATTACTAGAGAAATCCAGAAATACATAATTATCAATAACAAGACACCATAAAACAACAACAAGTCATAACTATTTTACGACAAGCTCCAATTGGAATTCGTATACCTCATATCATCCCTTATAGACTTTTTACTTTAACTTAATAGTATCATTAACATGATAATGAAGTCATTCATCAATAATTCCATCCTTATACCATATATCCATAACAAAGAAAATGATCCACAACTCCAATTATTCTTAATTAGCAACTTTATTCACTAGTTCATCCATTTAACTTAAGCAATGCCAAGATAACCTTAAGCGCCTGTAGGAACACAATATAATGGCCTCCTACAATGGATTCAAGTCGAAATCCATGTTATGTTTATATTACAACAACTCAACACACCCCAATCAATTCATACAAAAAACGACGACCATAGTAGTGTCCAACACCCCGAAGATATTACAAAGAATGACTAATCCATCATTTCGCCATTAAGTGGTGTTTCTCCACACCATTTATCTTACAAAAACTCCATTAAATAGAAGAAAAATATACAGCCCAAAACCTACACGAAACATCCCACAAAACAGTCCATTACAAATCAAATAACTCGAACTCACGGCTTTCGATCACCGTCCCGTGAGTTCTAACTATTATGAAATAAATTAATCAATCTTCCTTGATGTTTAAGACCTTGAAACCAGAAATAGGCATTTTTATTAACCTCAAAATACCTTCCAAAACTCAAACTACAAAGAAAAAGAGAGGTTATATAGCGATACTTACATCGGGGGGATCGTTAGTGTTATTGCTTCGTGATTTCGTGCCTCGGACAATAATCTTGTTGGATAACCTTGTGGACAGCTTAAGGGTGAGGTTAGGGGTCTTATTTGGTCGAGCTCTCTGGAATTATGAAGAAAGAGACAACATAGGAAGATAAATATTCATTTTTGGTTGAAAAGTCAAAAGGTGCTACTTTGCACCATCTCATTGTCCCTTTTTCAAATACGTATATCTTTTTATCCGGATGTCGTATGAGCAAACGGTTAAGAGAGTTGGAAACTAAATTCCAAGACCTTCAATTTTGTATATAATATATCCCAAAAAGACCTCATATAGCACACGAAATTCATTACTCAATAAGCTTCATTACAAGGCAAATCCTTAGTCGGTTTTTCCGCAACTTAAATCCGATTTTTCTCAAACTTTATACTTCATATACAAACATCATATATAGTCATATCATGGATTTAAACTCATTTAAATCATGGTTAACAAGTCTCATATTCGGATAAGAGGGGTTGCTCTGATGGTAAGCAACCTTCACTTCCAACCAAGAGGTTGTGAGTTCGAGTCTCCCCAAGAGCAAGGTGGGAAGTTCTTGGAGGAAAGGATGTCGAGGGTCTAATTGGAAACAGCCTTTCTACCTTAGGGTAGGGGTAAGGTCTGTGTACACACTACCCTCCCCAGACCCAACTAAGTGGGATTATACTGGGCTTGTTGTTGCTGTTGTTGTTGTTGTTGTTAACAAGTCTCATATTCATCTTAACTTACTTAACACTTCGGCAAACCTTTCTTATCCTTGTAGGAAGATTTCATCCTTTTTGAGTTTACATTAGATAATCCTATAATGATAGTAACGTCTGAAGTACGGGGTGTAGCAACATGTACCCTTATAAACATTTGTCCTTGAATATTAACTCTCAAAGGCTTGCAAAAAAATATGGGACGTAAAGTCACTTTATATACTTTCCAAGAGGATCTCATTTCTGAGCTTACATCAAAGGACTTACTACGTACTTTAACGTACAAAAATATGGGTTGTAACATTATTCCCCCCCTTTGGAACATTCGTCATCGAATGTTGACTGATGCGCTTCTCATTCTCATACCATATGGCTCTTATGAATACTTTAATATTGTCCTTTGTTATCTAGGCAATTGTTCTGTGAATAAATTTAAAAACCAGGGCATTCCCCCCTTTTTTCCTATTCTCACCTCGCGAATTATGGCCGGAGTTCTTCCAATCTCGTAACTTCGACTACCTTCTATGATGTATCCTATATGACTATGACCTTTTATGCACGACTCTTCTCTCCTTTTTTCCTACAGCTTTTTGCCAATCTCTTTGCTTCACTTTGTGAATACATATATAGAACTATGACATGATGTCCTCTAGGCATATATAGGTATATTTAAGCTCTTCACTTGGTACTTTGCTGAATGTACGACTATTGCTATATTTCATTTTATAGCCTTGGTATTATTACCGAGGTGTGCTACACAACTCTAGGTTACTTTCTCATTGCTTGTCTCATAACCTGTCGGCGCAACCCTACCACATTAGGAACATATAATCGACCTCGATATCTGAGTACTCCATCTCACCCTGCCACATTAGGAACATATAATCGACCTCGATATATGAGGACTCTATCTCCTGTAATCTCAAATAGTGTCTTCTCCTTTTGAGGGGTTGTATTTCTTTAATGATCTAGCACATGATCTTCATACTGGCATTCCTTCACCTCAGTTACTAAAGAGGAGGTTTCCATGTCCTAAGTAGTTACTCTGGTACAACCTGCATCTAGTAATCGAATTCCAAGATTAGCTAGCAGATGAATCTCGCAAGCTATCTCACTCTTCTATACATGTAAATATGATAGGCTACACATAGATCTACGATTGAGGGCGTTGACTACTACATTCTCCTTCCCTGGATGATATAAAATATAAACATCATAGTCTTTCACTAAGTCCAACCATCGCCTCAGATGTAATACATTGTTACTAAGGTTCGCGTCTCATCGGGGAACATCTGAAGTTATTTTCTTGATGCACCTAGGGATGATACTATACTTCAATAACTGCATTTTCATAACATCCCAACGTATTCATCTTACGGGGGCATTCTAATACTGTGCCATGCATGAAATCCCTTTTCTTTAAATCATTATTCAATCGAAGGCCCAAACGTCATTCTCTTAACTATCACAATTACACCCTTATTCTACTACCAGGGCGGTATTCCATCTCTTCTAATTGCTCATGTTCTTAGACTCCTCTGAGTTCATTCAGAGTGTACCGAGCTTTCTATAGCTCAGGGAAAGCATCAGCCCTCTTGTTTTGACAGGTTTAATTCTGAGACCTTGCCTATTATTGTCACCTTCTCACTCACATTTATCATACTTACCTTTAAATCTCACACTGTATCTTCTATCAATTTCATAACCTCCCTTATACATTGGTGGAATTCACATCCATACCTTAAAGCTCCACTATAATACTTGCAACCCTGGTGCATACATAATCTGGTGGGAGCTTCGTATTAACGTCTTATGAAGCTGGTACTCTTCTAATTGTTTTATCGTAGAGCTTTTATAGAATATGATTGTTGTACTATTTCTTTTATGCCTCTACTATTAAAAGTGTTCCTCATATGGTTTGAGTCACGATTTCTATAATCATTCTGGGTCTAACAATCGGACTCATGATGTAACTTTCGAGCTTCCTCTTCCTTATCAGCCTTTAATTAAGCTTAGGCTATCTTCCAATCTTCAGCTTAGGGTATTAGCTATTACATAAGACTTTCATGGACTCTATGTAGCATCCATGATATAATCTTCTAACAATTCAAGCCTTTATAGGTGACGTGGACTTAATTCTTTCTTTTAACTTATACCAGAGTCCCCTATAGCTGTATGAATGTCAACATATATGCTGAATAGATATAACTCTGAAGTCTTAAGTGCATTCGCAACATAATAAACTCTGGATCATTGATTGAATAATTTCTTTCGTTCCTTCTCAGCGTTCTTTAAATGTAAGCAATTACTTTTCATGGCCGTTATGCCACTTGTTGCATGAATACTTGGCTTATCTTATTGCCCACCAATACTTGAATTTCCTATAACTCATATGATATCAAATATCACTTTTGACTTCCCGTTCATTAGTCACGATAGGTGCCACTTTCTTATGGAGTGTATACCACATTGTAGTGAGACTGTTGTTACAAGACCATTTCTTCTTTATATCATTATGCTTAAGTTAAAGTCTTCTTCCTTATTTCCTCATCTAGTCTTTCTTTGTAGTACTTAATGAGACTCTCTGGATCTTGTAAAGTTACGATCTTGTTATACTGTATACCCGAAGGAATTTTTGATGTTCTTACTCGCCTACAAACATCCTTAGTTACATACCTTCATGCCCTTGTGCTCGTAGGGTTACTTCTAAACTCAGATTTTGCTTGTCTCCTTAGTGGCACTCTCCATTATTTCCGTAACACTTATACGGTACCTTTAGTAACCCAACTCCTAGCTGAATACTTCCCAAGGTTACGACATCATATCTGCGAGACTAAATTTACTAGATTAGGATTCACTACGTTTATCTTGCATGATCTGCTGATTTGCTTATAACCTCTTGTATAGCCATACCTTGGCTCTTCCTGAATTAAATACAAACCACTCGTTGGTCCATTCTCATATCTATATTCCGCGTAATCTCTCTTTAGTTATTTATTTTGTCTTAAGTTACCTCTCGCACTGGCTCTTTATGTATCAAGTGTTCATTTGCACTTATTTATCAATATCATCGGGTGTGTAACCCTTATCGCTTCTCTCCGGCGTCATGCTTGTATAATGTTCAGGAGTCATATCATATCTATAGGATCTGAATAGATACAATCTCATTCCTTTCACCCTTTTACCGGTTCCTCATTTATTATTCCATAGTTACCTCTTCATCTTGGTATTTTTTTCACATCTTCACTAATATCTTACTCGCCTTGCGGTAACCTCTCTATACCAGAGATAATTGAATTTATTACGCACGAGGGTGAAACTTAATGTAACTGGCACACTTAGTCCCTTAATCTTAACTTTGCTCCACGTGCTTGCTTTAGGGAAGCATCTTCCTAAATGAACCTTAAAGGTTATTCTTTTGTTGTCTATTCTATTATTGTCGGAATGTTATCGCTGAAATTCAAATGATATCAACTATTATAAAATCCTTTAGTCCCTAATTCATGTTTAGTTTATCTTGTTCACCAGCCCATACTAATTTCTACTACTCTGGGGTCTAACCTTTCCTCCTGGTAATCACGTTGAAGTCACCAACTCATTATCGAAATAAGGATATGACTTTATAGACTATACTCATTTATTGCCTCAAGGCTTTTCACCTCTTGTATTTTCCTTCACTCAACTATAGACTCTATCATCGTGTCATATTTTGATTTAGTCACCCATATATCATATCTTACTCATGATGCTTCATTTACTCTCTTCTTATTCTCCGGATAATATATTTGTCTATCACTTTATTCTGAAACTTGAACAAAATGTTCTTTCACTTTTAGCTCCCCTTGCTTTATCTCACTGGATCTTCGGAATGCCTAACATTCTTCCTTTATTTTTTTTACTCGGGGCTGGAGTCATACTAACGGAAATATTTTTCTCTTCTAGGATCCCACTACCTATCTTCTAAAATTTTTGAATATTCTAATATTCATATCTGATTGTACTATTCTAAAGTTCACCGTCTAGGTGTCTCACAAGGAGATCTATTACCATATTTGCACTATCCTTCGGATACATTACTTAATGATAACAATCCATCCATAATTTTTGGTTACTCTAACCCGAATTGAATCTTGATATCACCTTCTTCTTTTAAACTATATTTGTTAGCTCCCATAGGGAACAACTGAGATGGTGTGGTCAATTGTATATATCACCGTTAATATTGAAGGTAACACCAATACTTACATTTCTCTGCCTGAATTGTAAATACTGATAATCTTCATTAACTAGGTACTTCGTACCTTTCGTCATCTTGCTTGTTTTACTTGCTGAAACTAGTGTCCACTTTCCGATTCATGTATTCCTTTGTACTATACAAGTGGATAGATATTCTTGCCTTAGGGCTTCTTATCAAGAAGCTTACACATCTTAGAACACACATGATCCGCTGAAGACCCCACATTTGCTCATCATAAGCATGATGCAAAATCGAGTTCCTCTGACTCAACTCTTCCACAACCACATTCAATCTCATACCAACTGTTTATTTGGATGAGGTATCGTTGTATTATGAACATAATAGAATTTAGAAGTTTGAATTCTTACAATTGAGATGTACAACACGATCTAGAGTAAGAAGAAAGAGTGACAATCCTAAATGCCTTGTAGCCTCCTGCTTATAAGTGTGGTACACAACACACCCATAAACAAGACTCTACTAGACACGGCTTGTAGACTCCCTAGGACAGAACTGCTCTGATACCATTTTTGTCATGACCCAAACCGAAGGGCCGCGATGGGCACTCGGTGCCTTACTCAACCGAGCACCAACATAACATATCTTTCTTATTATACTATCTTGAGTAAATGAGCCAGAAACCCGTTATGAGATAACAAGACTAAACTGTAAGGGAATACTCAATATATGACGACCCAACATGATATACAAACTTATAAATGTGACATAAGGACCTATAAGGCCGACATAACCATTTGTAAACTCAACACAAAGGCCAAAAAGGCCATACAAGTATCTATAAACATGACATTTGTCTACAAGCCTCTAAGAGTACATAAAATCATAAAGTTCGGGACAAGTCCTGTCATACCAATCAATACATATCCAAAGCATACTGACCAAATAGGCAACTTCAGAGCAAGTGGAGTGCACCAACACATCCACTGAGCTGATAGCCTACTAGGAAGACTGTCAACCTATCAATCGGGACCTGCGGGCATGAAACGCAGCGTCCCCAGGCAAAAGGGTTGTCAGTACAAATAAAGTACCGAGTATGTAAGGCAGGAAAACATAAACAAGAACATTAATGTAAAGAGAGACATGGGAGATACAACCTATAAAAACTGAGTGCCTCTGGGGGATACTGACATGAAATGCATAATGCATATATACACATAAACTTTTAAAAACATATGCCTTTATGGGCATCATCATCATCATATCGTACCCGGCCTCAAAAAGGACTCGGTAAAAACGTATCCGACCATCATAAGACTCGGTAGAATTGTACCCGGTCATGTGGAGCTCCGTAAACCCAACTGATCAATGGTTGCACAATAGGTGTCATACCCAGCCTACTATAGCGCGTCTCGGTAGAGTAAAATAGATACTATATATAATGCATGCTAGACTCATGGAATCACGTTCCAAACCTTTTGGAGTGACTTATGGTCGTTGCACCTTCGATTAACATTATGGACATCATACCATCAATATGAGCTTCTATAGGATTCAAGGATCATACATACTTGCTTAAAATAACTTTATAAGGAAAGAACAACATGGGCAACCTTAGTTTCTAGGAGTAGATCCGTTATGAAATAGCGTATTCATTTCACTTTAGATCATGCCAAAAAAAAGAGGGAAGTGCCTTAACATACCTTAACCATGGTGAGTCCTTAATACCTCCCAAGCTACTCTTCAAACAACTCAACTCAATCTACCATTGCATAAGGAGATTCAAAATCAGTGTTGAATAAAGGCTAAGTCTGCAACTTAAACTTGTAGTTCGTTTATATAAATTCGGGCAGCATCTCCCCTAAAACAAGAGCCTCCTACAATACCATATATCAACAACAATTACCAGATAAATCCAGAAATACATAATTATCAATAACAAGACACCATAAAACAACAACAAGTCATAACTATTTTACGACGAGCGACAAGCTCCAATTGGAATTCGTATACCTCTTATCATCTCTTATAGACTTTTTACTTTAACTTAATAGTATCATTAACATGATAATGAAGTCATTCATCAATAATTCCATCCTTATACCTGTCACACCCCAATCTTGGGAGGTGTGGCTGGCACCCGATGCCCGAAGGCCCGAGCGAACCAACCATGAGATATGATCTGAAATATAATAACCTGTAGGTAGAAGAGCCCAAAATGACATATATAAATATATATATATAACCTAGGCCAACACGACATATATATATATATATAAACTAGGCCAACAAGGCTGCAACAACAGTATAATAGCTATCCAGAAGGCCGATAGGGCGATACGAAAAATATATATATACAATGACCGCTAGTCTGCAAGCCTCTAAGAGTGTAAGACAATCTCAACAGGGCGGGACAAAGCCCCCGACATGCCCAAAACCACACATATACATCTGTAATAGTACCTATGGACTCAAAGTCAGCAACTCCGAAGAAGTGGAGTGCGAAACCCAACGCTGATCTTGGGGGTCCTACTGAGGAGGCACGCCACTCTGTCTATTCGAACCTGTGGGCATGAATACAGCGCATAAAAATGCGTCAGTACGAAATATGTACTAAATGGGCGACAAGTGTAACATGAAAAATGTAATTAACAAGAGAAGAGATATAGAGACAATTTGAATTCCGAAACTAGCCTCGATAGGAAACTAAAATTCAACATGGATATAAATGTATGCTCGTGGAATCTTCACTCACTATCGCTACTTATAATATATCACATTATATAATAATAATAAATCCCTCTGTGGGGCTATAATATCCATAACATACCCGGCCATAATAAAGGTTCGGTAGAATCGTACCCGGCCACGTGAAGCTCGGTAATCCCAACTGATCAGTGGTTACACAATATGTATCATACCCGGTCGTCTATAGTGCAGCTGGGTAATGAAAGTAAATACATACATATATTAAATTGTGAATTATATAAGTGCAATGCGAAACTAACCTTAAAAGGCGTATTCTAAGAAGAGTCGAAGTGGCCTATCATCATTATTCCCCGACTATCATGGTTGTCGCTAAAATATTTAATTTTCAACTACGAGCCAACAAGTACTAAGAACATGAGAGTTATGTATTATGAGTACCTTTGAAGTAAGTGTTACTTATTCATGATTTATATGAACGTCGAAAGTAGAACGAGTAAAAAGGCTCTAGTTCTTTTTAAGCAAGGAACAATGAAAAGCGAGAATTCATAGATATTCTATGAAGTAAGAAAATCTATGAGAAAGGATCAGGTCTAAGCATCTTTATAAGTTGAAGGTGAAATAACTCGAATTCGACGAAACAATTCGATAAACATTTATTCGAATTCTAGTCATGCCGAAAAGTATAGCGAAAGCCCTACATACCTTGTCGATAGAGTTATATACTGATTCCGAGACCTCAAAAGCCTTAGGAATGATTTCCTTCATAATACGAACCATTCAAAATCAAATTCAAGCTCATAGCTTATATAATTCTTCATTTAGACATTTATGCGAACAACTTGCGGCCATGAATTTGTAGACTCTTTTGTAGTTTAATTCCCCCCCCCCAACACACCACCAAATTTTACTTTACTACATCTCCTCATCGACACGATTCCATCCATTTCTTCACAAATCCAAACAACACAATAAAACCATATAGAACAACCTCAACAATCAAGTCATATTAAGAGAGGTTTCTTAAAAAAACAAGAACATTTCTATAGAGGTTTCAACTATTTCTTAGGAATTGTTATTGTAGAAGTTTACAAAGATCAAAGAGAAAGTTAAATCATAACTTATGTGACCAGAATTACTTTGAATTCGAGAATACTTCAAGGTGGAGTCTTCCTACGAAAAGTGAAACACCGAAAAATTCATGATTCTGAAGTTACCATGGTGTTCTCTATCTTGAGGATCACTAAATTGTTGCTATGATTGGCTAGATGGATGGGAGGAGTTTGAGAGGAAATACCTAGGTTTTAGGTTCTGTTTTGGAGAGGATAAAACGCAGGGATTATGTTTTAAAACTGACTTAAATAAAAAAGAATTAACCAAAATCGACTATGCACACTGTTCCCGTAACATTGTGCACCCTTGTACGAAAATGTTAATATCTCTCTACTCCGAAGTCGTATTAATAAACGGTTTGTTGCGTTGGAAACTAGACTCATAGACCTTCGATTCGGTGGGTCGAACTATAACTCCTAGTATATTTATAGGAAAGCTCATCAACATTTTATCCAAATTTCAGTGAAATTTAAAACCCGTAACTTGCGGCGATCTTTGTCGAATTTTTAATCATAACTCGAATGACTTTCAATCTTAATGTATAACTATCGCATCATTTAAATATCTCATAGAAATTATCTTCCTATCGAATTAGCCCCTTTACAGCATGATAACGCCAAATACACAAGGTGTAACATTCCCCCCTCCTTAAGAACATTCTTCCTTGAATGTTAGCGGTTAACGTAACTTCTGAAATTTTTTTAAAAAAATATTTGCCAGAGTTTCTCCTGTAAATAGGACTATCCAAAACCTATCATCAGCCCAAACATACATATCTAAAGCCACACAGGGCTACACGTCATCATAATAACATCAACTTGGCCCCACACGGCCGCTTACTTATACAATAATGATAATAAGAAGGTTAGCCATAACTTAATTACCTCAACTGTCACTGGTTGATATCTGTGCAACACCTGCCATATTTGTCTCAAGCATATCACCTAAAGACTCAAATAAATGAGGGTGTCCGGACTTCATGTCCTCCTCGGCCTCCCATGTCATTTCCTCTACATTATTGTTCCTCTAAAGTACTTTTACTGAGGCTACCTCTTTAGTCAGTAGCTTACAGATTTGACGATCAAGAATGGCAACAGGTATTTCTTCATATGACAAGTCCTCGGTAACTTGAATATCCTCAATAGGGCTGATGTAAGAAGGATCACCTAAGAATTTGCGAAGCATGGAAACGTGAAATACCGGATAGATTGCGTCTAATTCTGGTGGCAAGTCAAGTTTGTAGGCTACTTGCCCAATTCTCTGAACAATCTGATATGGCCCAACATATCTAGGGCTGAGTAATCCCTTCTTGCCAAATCTCATTACATCCTTCATAGGTGACACTTTCAAGAATACCCAGTCTCCCACAGCAAATTCCAAGTCTCGACATCGGTTATCTGAATATGATTTATGTCGACTTTGAGCTGTACGCAACCTTTCCTGGATCAACTTTACCTTTTCTACAGCTTGTTGTACCAATTCGGGTCCTAGCAACTTTGTCACGCCAACATCAAACCAGCCAATAGGAGATCTGTATTTCCTCTCATATAGTGCCTCATAGGGTGCCATCTGAATACCGACGTGATAATTGTTATTGTAGGCAAACTCAATAAGAGGTAATTGATCTTCCCAACTTCCCTTGAAATCTAAGACACAAGCTTGTAATATATCTTCGAGTGTCTAAATAGTGCGTTTGGCTTGTCCGTCGGTCTGCGGATGAAATGTTGTACTAAGGTTAACAAGAGTACCCAAAGCTTCTTGAAAAGACCTCCAGAAATTAGATGTAAATTGGGCACCTTTGTCAGATATAATAGAAAGCGGAACTCCATGTAGCCAAACTATTTCCTTGATATACAGTCTCGCATAGTCTTCAGCTGAATAGGTGGTCCTAACTAGGAGAAAGTGAGCTGATTTCGTTAGCCTATCCACAATGACCCAAATAGAATCGAACTTACGGCGAGAATTGGGCAATCCTGTAATGAAATCTATATTAATCGATTCCCATTTCCAAGCTGGAATCTCAATATTTTGAAGTAGTCCTCCAGGTTTCTGGTGTTCATCTTTAACCTGCTGGTGGTTGGGACATTGAGCCACAAATGTGGCTATATCTTTCTTCATGTCGTTCCACCAGTATAGCTGACAAAGATCATGATACATTTTGGTTGAACCAGGATAAACTGAGTACCGAGACTGGTGCATCTCTGTCATAATTTGCTTACGAAGCTCCCCAACATTAGGTACTCACCATCGGCCTTTATATTTTAGAATTCCATCATCAGATTGCTCGAACAACTGCTTCTTCTGAAAAGGGATGCTCTCTTTAATCTTGACTAGCTCCGGATCCTCAAATTGACGCATTTCTACCTCAGCTACCAGTGATGACCCCGCAATATTTTGGACTACTACACCGTGGTCACCTGTATCATGTAGCTGCACACTCAGGTTAGCCAATCGATATATCTCCTTAGTCATTTCTAATTTCCCAGCTTCTACATGCTTCAAGCTGCCCATGGATTTGCGACTCAACACACCAGCTACCACATTCGCTTTGCCCAGATGGTACGAAATATCCACATCATAGCCTTCAACAATTCAAGCCACCTCCTTTGTTTCAAGTTCAACTCTTTCTGCTTAAATATATATTGTAAACTTTTGTGATCTGTATAGATATCCACATGAACACCATAAAGATAATGATGCCATATTTTCAAGGAAAATACAACGACTGCTAACTCAATATCATGAGTCGGATAATTGTGTTCGTGCTTCTGCAACAGCCTCGAAGCATATGCAATAACATTTCCATGATGCATTAGAACACATCCTAATCCAACCTTGGATGCATCACAATATACCACATAACCTTCAGATCCCTCAGGAAGTGCTAGAACAAGTGCCGATGTTAAGCGTTTCTTCAACTCATGAAAGCTCCTTTCACATGCATCAGACCATTGGAACTTAACGGCTTTGTGTGTCAATTTTGTCATGGGAGCAGCAATAGAAGAGAAGTTCTCCACAAATCTCCGATAATAACCAGCTAAGCCCAAGAAACTACGAACTTCCGTAGGAGTTGTGGGTCTAGGCCAGTTTTGTACTGCTTCAATTTTCTGACCATCTACCTTAATACCTTCATCGGAAATGATATGCCCAAGGAAAGCCACTGAATTCAACCAAAATTCATATTTGGAGAATTTAGCATATAATTTTTGATTTTTCAAAGTGTGCAACACCACACGCAAATGATCCTCATGTTCTACTTCTGATCGAGAATATACCAGAATATCATCAATGAAAACAATTACAAATATATCTAGAAATGGCTTGAAAACCCGATTCATTAAATCCATAAAAGCTGCTGGCGCATTAGTAAGACCGAAAGACATCACAAGGAATTCATAATGGCCATATCTAGTCCAGAAAGCCATTTTCAGAATATCTCTCTCCTTAACTCGCAACTGGTGATAGCTGGATCGGAGGTCAATCTTTGAGAAATACTTGGCACCTTGCAACTAATCAAACAAATCATCAATTCTGGGTAAGGGGTACTTGTTCTTGATAGTCACTTTGTTGAGCTGACGATAGTCAATACACATTCTTAACGAACCGTCCTTACAAACAAACAAACAACACTGGTGCACCCCAGGGAGATGTATTGGGCCTGATAAAGCCCTTATTCAGAAGATCCTTCAACTGGGCTTTCAATTCTTTTAACTCAGCAGGAGCTATTCTGTATGGATGAATAGATATTGGCTGAGTATCTGGAAGCACATCAATAGCAAAGTCGATTTCTCTTTCGGGAGGAAGACCAGGAAGTTCATCAGGAAATACATCGAGAAATTCATTCACGATGGGAACCGATTGAAGGGTTGGAGATTTCACCTCCATATCATGCACTCGTACCAAATGATAGATGTACCCCTTCAAAATCATCCTTTGAGCTTTAAGGTAAGAAATAAACTTCCCCTTAGGAGCTGCAGTATCACCTTTCCATTCAATAATAGGCTCACCTGGAAAATTAAAACGAACAATCTTTGTCCACCAATCTACATTGGCATAACAAGAAGCCAACAAATCCATACCCATAATGATATCAAAATCAACCATTTCTAGCTCATGCAAATCGGCTAACGTATGGTGGTCATGAATCTTCACGTCACAACTTCGATATACCCGTCTAACTACAACAGACTCACCTATTGGCGTAGATACCTCAAATGACTTATGCAACAATTCAGGCTCTCTATTCCATTTACTAGCAACGAAGGGGGAAATATACAACAATGTAGAACCAGGATCTATTAAGGCATACATATCGATAAAAAATACGAATAGTATACCTGTAACTACGTCCAGAGATGACTCTAAATCCTGACGACTCGATAAAGCATATATGCGATTCTGCTGACCTCCTGAACCAGAAGCTCCAAATCTTCACGTACCCCTGCTAGCTGATGTCTGCATACTCTGCCTAGGAGGACATACCGAAGAAGAAGAAGCCCATACAGATGTCGTCGGCTGAGCCATACCCCCTCCACCTATCATCGGACAATGTCTCATAACATGACCTGGCTGCCCACATGCATAACATGCATCAGAACCCTGGCGACATGGTCCAAAATGATTTCAGCCACATCGATCACATCTGGGAAACTGAGGCCTCATCTGACTGAACTCGCCTCTAAACTGTGGACCTGGGGTCCATGAACTCTGACCTGGATCAGAATAAGTGGTCAAATCATGTCGCTGTCCCTGAAACTATGGTGGCGCACTGGCTACTGGATAAGATTGACGTCGGGGAAACTATGGTCTAAATCCACCTCGAAACTCTCCTGTGTTACCTACGAACCGCGCCCTCTTCTGCTGACCTCTATCATGCTCTCGATTGGCTCGTTGTTGCCTCTTGCGATCCTCTAGACCCTGTGCATATGCTTGAATACGGGCAATATCCATTCCTTGGTTTAGAGAAGCTGTAGTGCACTCATTTATCAAGTGTACCCCCAACCACTAACAAACTGGTGTACCCGATCACTCATATCAGCAACAATCGTAGGAGCATACCTAGCCAAAGAGTTGAACTGCATGCTATATTCTCGAATGCTCATATTACCCTATTCTAAGTGTAAGAACCTATCTCGTCGGGCTCTTCAAAGCTCGATTGGCAAATATTGCTATAAAAATGCGTCAGAGCACTCCTTCCATGTCACTGGTGGCACATTAGGCCCCCGAGTCTGCTTCCAAGTCTCATACCATGTCACAGCAATATCACGTAGTCTATAAGAAGTAAACTCCACTGACTCAACATCTGTGGCATGTATAATTTGTAAGGTCCGTTGCATAAGATCCAAAAAATCCTGTGGGTCAACATTAGGATCAACCCCTGTAAATACTGGAGGATCCAAGTTGATAAAGTCTCGAACTCTCGCACTCACGTACCTATCAGCAATACCGAGGGTCTGGTGTTGGTCCTAGGAGGCCATTATTCGAGTCAGCAATTGTACAGCACTCTGCATGTCTAGGTCCTGATCAGGAACAACTGGAAGAGGGACTGGAGGTACGTTAGCTCCTCTACGCCATTCTGGGGGTTATGGGGGTGCTACCCCGGAAGCCTGAGAATCAACCTCATTCTATGGCTCATGTTAATCTACATTAGTAGGTGGCACCTGACTTGTGCCCTCTCCCGCCTCCTCATCCAACCTCTGAATAAATTTCATAGCCACTTGTCGTCTTGTAGTATTAGGCATCACTGAAAAGGTAAACAAAAAGAGAATTAGGAATGAACACTTATGATTAGGCTCTATTGCACGATCTAGATCAAGAAGAAAGTAATAATCCTAAATGCCCAATAGCCTCATGTTTATAAGTGTGGTGCACAACACACCATAAACAAGACTCTACTAGACACGGCTAGCAGACTCCCTAGGACTGACCTGCTCTAATACCAAGTTTGTCACACCCCAATCTTGGGAGGTGTGGCTGGCACCCGATGCATGAAGGCCCGAGCGAACCAACCATGAGATATGATCTGAAATATAATAACCTGCAGGCAGAAGAGCCCAAAACAACACACACACATATATATATATATATATATATATATATATATATATAACCTAGGCCAACAAGGCTGCAACAACAGTATAACAGCTATCCAATAAGGTGATGAAATACAAATATATATATATATATATATATATATATATATATATATATATATATATATATATGCAATGACCGCTAGTCTGCAAGCCTCTAAGAGTATAAGACAATCTCAACAGGGCGGGACAAAGCCACCGACATGCCAAAACTATGCATACACATCTGTAATAGTACCTATGGACTCAAAGTCAGCAACTCCGAAGAAGTGGAGTGCGAAACCCAACGCTGATCCTGGGGGTCCTACTGAGGAGGCACGCCGCTTTGTCTATCCGAACCTGTGGGCATGAACACAGCGCATAAAAAGGCGTCAGTACGAAATATGTACTAAATGGGCGACAAGTGTAACATGAAAAATGTAATTAACAAGAGAAGAGATATAGAGACAATTTGAATTCCGAAACTAGCCTCGATAGGAAACTAAAATTCAACATGGATATAAATGTATGCTCGTGGAATCTTCACTCACTATCGCTACTTATAATATATCACATTATATAATAATAATAAATCCCTCTGTGGGGCTATAATATCCATAACATACCCGGCCATAATAAAGGTTCGGTAGAATCGTACCCGGCCACGTGAAGCTCGGTAATCCCAACTGATCAGTGGTTACACAATATGTATCATACCCGGTCGTCTATAGTGCAGCTGGGTAATGAAAGTAAATACATACATATATTAAATTGTGAATTATATAAGTGCAATGCGAAACTAACCTTAAAAGGCGTATTCTAAGAAGAGTCGAAGTGGCCTATCATCATTATTCCCCGACTATCATGGTTGTCGCTAAAATATTTAATTTTCAACTACGAGCCAACAAGTACTAAGAACATGAGAGTTATGTATTATGAGTACCTTTGAAGTAAGTGTTACTTATTCATGATTTATATGAACGTCGAAAGTAGAACGAGTAAAAAGGCTCTAGTTCTTTTTAAGCAAGGAACAATGAAAAGCGAGAATTCATAGATATTCTATGAAGTAAGAAAATCTATGAGAAAGGATCAGGTCTAAGCATCTTTATAAGTTGAAGGTGAAATAACTCGAATTCGACGAAACAATTCGATAAACATTTATTCGAATTCTAGTCATGCCGAAAAGTATAGCGAAAGCCCTACATACCTTGTCGATAGAGTTATATACTGATTCCGAGACCTCAAAAGCCTTAGGAATGATTTCCTTCATAATACGAACCATTCAAAATCAAATTCAAGCTCATAGCTTATATAATTCTTCATTTAGACATTTATGCGAACAACTTGCGGCCATGAATTTGTACTCTTTTGTAGTTTAATCCCCCCCCCCCCCAACACACCACCAAATTTTACTTTACTACATCTCCTCATCGACACGATTCCATCCATTTCTTCACAAATCCAAACAACACAATAAAACCATATAGAACAACCTCAACAATCAAGTCATATTAAGAGAGGTTTCTTAAAAAAACAAGAACATTTCTATAGAGGTTTCAACTATTTCTTAGGAATTGTTATTGTAGAAGTTTACAAAGATCAAAGAGAAAGTTAAATCATAACTTATGTGACCAGAATTACTTTGAATTCGAGAATACTTCAAGGTGGAGTCTTCCTACGAAAAGTGAAACACCGAAAAATTCATGATTCTGAAGTTACCATGGTGTTCTCTATCTTGAGGATCACTAAATTGTTGCTATGATTGGCTAGATGGATGGGAGGAGTTTGAGAGGAAATACCTAGGTTTTAGGTTCTGTTTTGGAGAGGATAAAACGCAGGGATTATGTTTTAAAACTGACTTAAATAAAAAAGAATTAACCAAAATCGACTATGCACACTGTTCCCGTAACATTGTGCACCCTTGTACGAAAATGTTAATATCTCTCTACTCCGAAGTCGTATTAATAAACGGTTTGTTGCGTTGGAAACTAGACTCATAGACCTTCGATTCGGTGGGTCGAACTATAACTCCTAGTATATTTATAGGAAAGCTCATCAACATTTTATCCAAATTTCAGTGAAATTTAAAACCCGTAACTTGCGGCGATCTTTGTCGAATTTTTAATCATAACTCGAATGACTTTCAATCTTAATGTATAACTATCGCATCATTTAAATATCTCATAGAAATTATCTTCCTATCGAATTAGCCCCTTTACAGCATGATAACGCCAAATACACAAGGTGTAACATTCCCCCCTCCTTAAGAACATTCTTCCTTGAATGTTAGCGGTTAACGTAACTTCTGAAATTTTTTTAAAAAAATATTTGCCAGAGTTTCTCCTGTAAATAGGACTATCCAAAACCTATCATCAGCCCAAACATACATATCTAAAGCCACACAGGGCTACACGTCATCATAATAACATCAACTTGGCCCCACACGGCCGCTTACTTATACAATAATGATAATAAGAAGGTTAGCCATAACTTAATTACCTCAACTGTCACTGGTTGATATCTGTGCAACACCTGCCATATTTGTCTCAAGCATATCACCTAAAGACTCAAATAAATGAGGGTGTCCGGACTTCATGTCCTCCTCGGCCTCCCATGTCATTTCCTCTACATTATTGTTCCTCTAAAGTACTTTTACTGAGGCTACCTCTTTAGTCAGTAGCTTACAGATTTGACGATCAAGAATGGCAACAGGTATTTCTTCATATGACAAGTCCTCGGTAACTTGAATATCCTCAATAGGGCTGATGTAAGAAGGATCACCTAAGAATTTGCGAAGCATGGAAACGTGAAATACCGGATAGATTGCGTCTAATTCTGGTGGCAAGTCAAGTTTGTAGGCTACTTGCCCAATTCTCTGAACAATCTGATATGGCCCAACATATCTAGGGCTGAGTAATCCCTTCTTGCCAAATCTCATTACATCCTTCATAGGTGACACTTTCAAGAATACCCAGTCTCCCACAGCAAATTCCAAGTCTCGACATCGGTTATCTGAATATGATTTATGTCGACTTTGAGCTGTACGCAACCTTTCCTGGATCAACTTTACCTTTTCTACAGCTTGTTGTACCAATTCGGGTCCTAGCAACTTTGTCACGCCAACATCAAACCAGCCAATAGGAGATCTGTATTTCCTCTCATATAGTGCCTCATAGGGTGCCATCTGAATACCGACGTGATAATTGTTATTGTAGGCAAACTCAATAAGAGGTAATTGATCTTCCCAACTTCCCTTGAAATCTAAGACACAAGCTTGTAATATATCTTCGAGTGTCTAAATAGTGCGTTTGGCTTGTCCGTCGGTCTGCGGATGAAATGTTGTACTAAGGTTAACAAAAGTACCCAAAGCTTCTTGAAAAGACCTCCAGAAATTAGATGTAAATTGGGCACCTTTGTCAGATATAATAGAAAGCGGAACTCCATGTAGCCAAACTATTTCCTTGATATACAGTCTCGCATAGTCTTCAGCTGAATAGGTGGTCCTAACTAGGAGAAAGTGAGCTGATTTCGTTAGCCTATCCACAATGACCCAAATAGAATCGAACTTACGGCGAGAATTGGGCAATCCTGTAATGAAATCTATATTAATCGATTCCCATTTCCAAGCTGGAATCTCAATATTTTGAAGTAGTCCTCCAGGTTTCTGGTGTTCATCTTTAACCTGCTGGTGGTTGGGACATTGAGCCACAAATGTGGCTATATCTTTCTTCATGTCGTTCCACCAGTATAGCTGACAAAGATCATGATACATTTTGGTTGAACCAGGATAAACTGAGTACCGAGACTGGTGCATCTCTGTCATAATTTGCTTACGAAGCTCCCCAACATTAGGTACTCACCATCGGCCTTTATATTTTAGAATTCCATCATCAGATTGCTCGAACAACTGCTTCTTCTGAAAAGGGATGCTCTCTTTAATCTTGACTAGCTCCGGATCCTCAAATTGACGCATTTCTACCTCAGCTACCAGTGATGACCCCGCAATATTTTGGACTACTACACCGTGGTCACCTGTATCATGTAGCTGCACACTCAGGTTAGCCAATCGATATATCTCCTTAGTCATTTCTAATTTCCCAGCTTCTACATGCTTCAAGCTGCCCATGGATTTGCGACTCAACACACCAGCTACCACATTCGCTTTGCCCAGATGGTACGAAATATCCACATCATAGCCTTCAACAATTCAAGCCACCTCCTTTGTTTCAAGTTCAACTCTTTCTGCTTAAATATATATTGTAAACTTTTGTGATCTGTATAGATATCCACATGAACACCATAAAGATAATGATGCCATATTTTCAAGGAAAATACAACGACTGCTAACTCAATATCATGAGTCGGATAATTGTGTTCGTGCTTCTGCAACAGCCTCGAAGCATATGCAATAACATTTCCATGATGCATTAGAACACATCCTAATCCAACCTTGGATGCATCACAATATACCACATAACCTTCAGATCCCTCAGGAAGTGCTAGAACAAGTGCCGATGTTAAGCGTTTCTTCAACTCATGAAAGCTCCTTTCACATGCATCAGACCATTGGAACTTAACGGCTTTGTGTGTCAATTTTGTCATGGGAGCAGCAATAGAAGAGAAGTTCTCCACAAATCTCCGATAATAACCAGCTAAGCCCAAGAAACTACGAACTTCCGTAGGAGTTGTGGGTCTAGGCCAGTTTTGTACTGCTTCAATTTTCTGACCATCTACCTTAATACCTTCATCGGAAATGATATGCCCAAGGAAAGCCACTGAATTCAACCAAAATTCATATTTGGAGAATTTAGCATATAATTTTTGATTTTTCAAAGTGTGCAACACCACACGCAAATGATCCTCATGTTCTACTTCTGATCGAGAATATACCAGAATATCATCAATGAAAACAATTACAAATATATCTAGAAATGGCTTGAAAACCCGATTCATTAAATCCATAAAAGCTGCTGGCGCATTAGTAAGACCGAAAGACATCACAAGGAATTCATAATGGCCATATCTAGTCCAGAAAGCCATTTTCAGAATATCTCTCTCCTTAACTCGCAACTGGTGATAGCTGGATCGGAGGTCAATCTTTGAGAAATACTTGGCACCTTGCAACTAATCAAACAAATCATCAATTCTGGGTAAGGGGTACTTGTTCTTGATAGTCACTTTGTTGAGCTGACGATAGTCAATACACATTCTTAACGAACCGTCCTTACAAACAAACAAACAACACTGGTGCACCCCAGGGAGATGTATTGGGCCTGATAAAGCCCTTATTCAGAAGATCCTTCAACTGGGCTTTCAATTCTTTTAACTCAGCAGGAGCTATTCTGTATGGATGAATAGATATTGGCTGAGTATCTGGAAGCACATCAATAGCAAAGTCGATTTCTCTTTCGGGAGGAAGACCAGGAAGTTCATCAGGAAATACATCGAGAAATTCATTCACGATGGGAACCGATTGAAGGGTTGGAGATTTCACCTCCATATCATGCACTCGTACCAAATGATAGATGTACCCCTTCAAAATCATCCTTTGAGCTTTAAGGTAAGAAATAAACTTCCCCTTAGGAGCTGCAGTATCACCTTTCCATTCAATAATAGGCTCACCTGGAAAATTAAAACGAACAATCTTTGTCCACCAATCTACATTGGCATAACAAGAAGCCAACAAATCCATACCCATAATGATATCAAAATCAACCATTTCTAGCTCATGCAAATCGGCTAACGTATGGTGGTCATGAATCTTCACGTCACAACTTCGATATACCCGTCTAACTACAACAGACTCACCTATTGGCGTAGATACCTCAAATGACTTATGCAACAATTCAGGCTCTCTATTCCATTTACTAGCAACGAAGGGGGAAATATACAACAATGTAGAACCAGGATCTATTAAGGCATACATATCGATAAAAAATACGAATAGTATACCTGTAACTACGTCCAGAGATGACTCTAAATCCTGACGACTCGATAAAGCATATATGCGATTCTGCTGACCTCCTGAACCAGAAGCTCCAAATCTTCACGTACCCCTGCTAGCTGATGTCTGCATACTCTGCCTAGGAGGACATACCGAAGAAGAAGAAGCCCATACAGATGTCGTCGGCTGAGCCATACCCCCTCCACCTATCATCGGACAATGTCTCATAACATGACCTGGCTGCCCACATGCATAACATGCATCAGAACCCTGGCGACATGGTCCAAAATGATTTCAGCCACATCGATCACATCTGGGAAACTGAGGCCTCATCTGACTGAACTCGCCTCTAAACTGTGGACCTGGGGTCCATGAACTCTGACCTGGATCAGAATAAGTGGTCAAATCATGTCGCTGTCCCTGAAACTATGGTGGCGCACTGGCTACTGGATAAGATTGACGTCGGGGAAACTATGGTCTAAATCCACCTCGAAACTCTCCTGTGTTACCTACGAACCGCGCCCTCTTCTGCTGACCTCTATCATGCTCTCGATTGGCTCGTTGTTGCCTCTTGCGATCCTCTAGACCCTGTGCATATGCTTGAATACGGGCAATATCCATTCCTTGGTTTAGAGAAGCTGTAGTGCACTCATTTATCAAGTGTACCCCCAACCACTAACAAACTGGTGTACCCGATCACTCATATCAGCAACAATCGTAGGAGCATACCTAGCCAAAGAGTTGAACTGCATGCTATATTCTCGAATGCTCATATTACCCTATTCTAAGTGTAAGAACCTATCTCGTCGGGCTCTTCAAAGCTCGATTGGCAAATATTGCTATAAAAATGCGTCAGAGCACTCCTTCCATGTCACTGGTGGCACATTAGGCCCCCGAGTCTGCTTCCAAGTCTCATACCATGTCACAGCAATATCACGTAGTCTATAAGAAGTAAACTCCACTGACTCAACATCTGTGGCATGTATAATTTGTAAGGTCCGTTGCATAAGATCCAAAAAATCCTGTGGGTCAACATTAGGATCAACCCCTGTAAATACTGGAGGATCCAAGTTGATAAAGTCTCGAACTCTCGCACTCACGTACCTATCAGCAATACCGAGGGTCTGGTGTTGGTCCTAGGAGGCCATTATTCGAGTCAGCAATTGTACAGCACTCTGCATGTCTAGGTCCTGATCAGGAACAACTGGAAGAGGGACTGGAGGTACGTTAGCTCCTCTACGCCATTCTGGGGGTTATGGGGGTGCTACCCCGGAAGCCTGAGAATCAACCTCATTCTATGGCTCATGTTAATCTACATTAGTAGGTGGCACCTGACTTGTGCCCTCTCCCGCCTCCTCATCCAACCTCTGAATAAATTTCATAGCCACTTGTCGTCTTGTAGTATTAGGCATCACTGAAAAGGTAAACAAAAAGAGAATTAGGAATGAACACTTATGATTAGGCTCTATTGCACGATCTAGATCAAGAAGAAAGTAATAATCCTAAATGCCCAATAGCCTCATGTTTATAAGTGTGGTGCACAACACACCATAAACAAGACTCTACTAGACACGGCTAGCAGACTCCCTAGGACTGACCTGCTCTAATACCAAGTTTGTCACACCCCAATCTTGGGAGGTGTGGCTGGCACCCGATGCATGAAGGCCCGAGCGAACCAACCATGAGATATGATCTGAAATATAATAACCTGCAGGCAGAAGAGCCCAAAACAACACACAAGAGCCCAACACGACATATATATATATATATATATATAACCTAGGCCAACAAGGCTGCAGCAACAGTATAACAGCTATCCAGGAGGCTGATAGGGCCATACGAACAATATATATATACAATGACCGCTAGTCTAGGACAACAAGGCTGCAACAACAGTATAACAGTTATCCATAAGGCCGATAGGGCCATACAAATATATATATATATATATATATATATATATATATATATGCAATGACCGCTAGTCTGCAAGCCTCTAAGAGTATAAGACAATCTCAACAGGGCGGGACAAAGCCACCGACATGCCAAAACTATGCATACACATCTGTAATAGTACCTATGGACTCAAAGTCAGCAACTCCGAAGAAGTGGAGTGCGAAACCCAACGCTGATCCTGGGGGTCCTACTGAGGAGGCACGCCGCTTTGTCTATCCGAACCTGTGGGCATGAACACAGCGCATAAAAAGGCGTCAGTACGAAATATGTACTAAATGGGCGACAAGTGTAACATGAAAAATGTAATTAACAAGAGAAGAGATATAGAGACAATTTGAATTCCGAAACTAGCCTCGATAGGAAACTAAAATTCAACATGGATATAAATGTATGCTCGTGGAATCTTCACTCACTATCGCTACTTATAATATATCACATTATATAATAATAATAAATCCCTCTGTGGGGCTATAATATCCATAACATACCCGGCCATAATAAAGGTTCGGTAGAATCGTACCCGGCCACGTGAAGCTCGGTAATCCCAACTGATCAGTGGTTACACAATATGTATCATACCCGGTCGTCTATAGTGCAGCTGGGTAATGAAAGTAAATACATACATATATTAAATTGTGAATTATATAAGTGCAATGCGAAACTAACCTTAAAAGGCGTATTCTAAGAAGAGTCGAAGTGGCCTATCATCATTATTCCCCGACTATCATGGTTGTCGCTAAAATATTTAATTTTCAACTACGAGCCAACAAGTACTAAGAACATGAGAGTTATGTATTATGAGTACCTTTGAAGTAAGTGTTACTTATTCATGATTTATATGAACGTCGAAAGTAGAACGAGTAAAAAGGCTCTAGTTCTTTTTAAGCAAGGAACAATGAAAAGCGAGAATTCATAGATATTCTATGAAGTAAGAAAATCTATGAGAAAGGATC
This sequence comes from Nicotiana tabacum, assembly GCF_000715075.1. NCBI lineage: Eukaryota > Viridiplantae > Streptophyta > Magnoliopsida > Solanales > Solanaceae > Nicotiana > Nicotiana tabacum. Next base: position 5,711,575 of record NC_134084.1, on the reverse strand, counting down.
AGGTCTAAGCATCTTTATAAGTTGAAGGTGAAATAACTCGAATTCGACGAAACAATTCGATAAACATTTATTCGAATTCTAGTCATGCCGAAAAGTATAGCGAAAGCCCTACATACCTTGTCGATAGAGTTATATACTGATTCCGAGACCTCAAAAGCCTTAGGAATGATTTCCTTCATAATACGAACCATTCAAAATCAAATTCAAGCTCATAGCTTATATAATTCTTCATTTAGACATTTATGCGAACAACTTGCGGCCATGAATTTGTAGACTCTTTTGTAGTTTAATTTCCCCCCAACACACCACCAAATTTTACTTTACGACATTTCCTCATCGACACGATTCCATCCATGTCTTCACAGATCCAAACAACACAGTAAAACCATATAGAACAGCCCCAACAATCAAGTCATATTAACAGAGGTTTCTTAAAAAAAATCAAGAACATTTCTATAGAGGTTTCAACTATTTCTTAGGAATTCTTGTGGTAGAAGTTTACAAAGATCAAAGAGGAAGTTAAATCATACCTTATGTGACTAGAATTACTTTAAATTCGAGATTACTTTAAGGCGGAGTCTTCCTACGAAAAGTGAAACACCGAAGAATTCACGATTCCGAAGTTACCATGGTGTTCTCTATCTTGAGGATGACTAAATTGTTGCTATGATTGGCTAGATGGGTGGGAGGAGTTTGAGAGGAAATACCTAGGTTTTAGGTTCTATTTTGGCGAGGATAAAACGCAGGGGTTATGTTTTAAAACTGACTTAAATAAAAAATAAAAAATAAAAAAACCGACTATGCACACTGTTCCCGTAACAGTGTGCACCCCTGTACGAAAATGTTAATATCTCTCTACTCCGAAGTCGTATTAACAAACGGTTTATTGCGTTGAAAACTAGACTCATAGACCTTCGATTTGATGGGTCGAACACACCATAACTCTTAGTATATTGAGATAAAATCTCATCAACATTTTATCCAAATTTCGGTGAAATTTAAAACCCGTAACTTGCGACAATCTTTGTCGAATTTTTAATCACAACTCGAATGACTTCCAATCTTAACGTATAACTATCACATCACTTAAATATCTAATAGAAATTATCTTCCTATCAAATTAGCCCCTTTACAGCATGATAACGTCGAATACACAAGGTGTAACAATACCATATATTCATAACAAAGAAAATGATCCACAACTCCAATTATTCTTAATTAGCAACTTTATTCACTAGTTCATGTCTAGTTCATCCATTTAACTTAACCAATGCCAAGTTAACCTTAAGCGCCTATAGGAACACAATATAATGACCTCCTACAGTGGATGCAAGTCGAAATCCATGTTATATTTAGATTACAACAGCCCAACATACCCCAATCAATTCATACCAAAAACGACGACTATAATAGTGTCCAACACCCCGAAAATATTACAAAGAATGACTAATCCATCATTTCACCATTAAGTGGTGTTTCTCCACACCATTTATCTTCCAAAAACTCCATTAAATAGCAGTAAAATATACAGCCCAAAAGCTACACGAAACAACCCACAAAACAGTCCATTACAAATCAAATAACTCGAACTCACGGCTTCCGATCACCGTCCCGTGAGTTCTAACTATTATGAAATAAATTAATCAATCTTACTTGATGTTTAAGAGCTTGAAACCAGAAATTAGGAATTTTTATTAACCTCAAAATACCTTCCAAAAGTTAAACTACAAAGAAAAAGAGAGGTTATATAGCGATACTTACATCGTGGGGATCGTTCTAGTGTTATTGCTTCGTGATTTCATGGCTCGGACGATAATCTTATTGGATAACCTTGTGGACAGCTTAAGGGTGAGGTTAGGGGTCTTATTTGGTCGAGCTCTCTCGAATTATGAAGAAAGAGACGACATAGGAAGATAAATATTCATTTTTGGTTGAAAAGTCAAAAGGTGCTACTTGACACCATCTCATTGGCCCTTTTTCAAATGCGTATATATTTTTATCCGGATGTCGTATGAGCAAACGGTTAAGAGAGTTGGAAACTACATTCCAAGACCTTCAATTTAGTATATAATATATCCCAAAAAGACCTCATATAGCACACGAAATTCATTACTCAATAAGCTCCATTACAAGGCAAATCCTTAGTCGGTTTTTCCGCAACTTAAATCCGATTTTTCTCAAACTTTATACTTCATATACAAACATCATATATAGTCATATCATGGCTTTAAACTCATTTAAATCATGGTTAACAAGTCTCATATTCATCTTAACTTACTTAACACTTCGGCAAACCTTTCTTATCCTTGTAGAAAGATTTCATCCTTTTTGAGTTTACATTAGATAATCCTACAATGATAGTAACGTCTAAAGTACGGGGTGTAACAATATGTACCCTTATAAACATTTATCCTTGAATATTAACTCTCAAAGGCTTGAAAAAAAATATGGGACGTAAAATCACTTTATATACTTTCCAAGAGGATCTCATTTCTGAGCTTACATCAACGGACTTACGACGTACTTTCACGTACAAAAACATGGGTTGTAACATTATATTTTCTAAAAAATGGAGCACAGGAAACACGTGGATTTGAGGGAAGTGGGGAGGGGGTGCGGAGAGTAGCATAAAAAATTATTTTCCTAAAAAGTATTTTTTTTCTCTCTAGCTAAACACTAGAAAATATTTTCTGGAAAAAAAATTTCACTTGCCAACCAAATAAGGGAAAATAAGTGACAAAACCACTCATTTTCCAATAAACATTTTCCTTCGTACCAAACACACCCTAAAAGAGAATCCTTTTTTTTTTTTGGAAAAAATGAACGACATGACACATACGAAGAAGCCTACAATCGGGGAATCACAGTGATTGAGAGTTTAAATTGGATGAATTAGATTGTGTCAAGATGCATGACGCGGTTCATGATGTTGCTATATGGATAGAAAATCCCTTTGGGAATGAACACAATTCTCTTATTCAAGCTGGAATTGGGTTGATTGAGATATTCCACATCAACTTTTTTTGGCATTTCCAGCCGTAAGAGTTCTGAATCTGAGTGATAGAAACTGGTATTGTTGCACTGCCTTCTTCATCAATAGTTTATATCAACTCTGTGCTCTAATACTACAAAATTGCAAGTGGCTGTCAGAGATACCACTTATTGATAATCTTTGCAATTTGCAAGTGATCAACAACACAGTGAAATCTCACAAGTGGAGTCTAGGGAGGGTAGTGAGTACGCAGATCTTACCTCTATACCGAGGGAGTAGAGAGGTTATTTTCGAAAGATCCTCGGCTCAAGAAAACGGGCAGGGCAGCCCGGTGCACCAAGGCATCCCGCGTTCACGCAGGGTCCGGGGAAGGGCTGCACCCAATCTAACCTAATGCAAGTATTGGTGGTTGCTTCCACGGCTCGAACCCGTGACCTATAGGTCACTTTTACCGTTATTCCAAGGCTTCCCTTCTGGCTCAAGAAGACGAAAAGAGACAAATACATTAGTACCATCAACATAAACTATAGAAAAATAACAGCAACAATTTGCAAGTGATGGATTGTGATAAAACAAGGTTACGTTGGCTGCTGCAAGGAATGGACAAGTTGACAGATCTGAGGCGTTTAACTGCAAATTATTTGGAGAGCATCGACCAAGGAATTCTATCATCTCTACGGAATCTGACTTATCTTTTTATTAAAGTACATAGCTTATCAATTATCAATACAGTTAGAGACCACACCTGGATTTCTAGATTGAAAAGATTTTGCATATATAGAAGTTGGGGACGGTGAAATGGTATCGGAATTGAACAAGTCAACAAGGATGATAATTGATAAGTGTCTCCAATTCTGAAATATTCTGTAAGGGAGAGCTCTCAGGCATGTTGCAGTTTACTTCACTTTTGGACTTGGTCTCTTGCACAGGTCTAAGGAAATTTATTGGCTACAACGTTTTTCTTGGATTAAAATCACTACACTGCTACACATTACATATTGCACATGTGATTTCAAACCAGTGGAACAACTAAGTGGAAAGTTTGACCCTCTGCCGAATCTGGAATATCTCCACCTCAACATGATTACTAATTTAAAGAGTATTTCTGATTTCAGTCATCTTCTGGGTCTAAGATTTTCTAAATTACGCCAACTATCTGTTGCCATGTGTCCAAGTTTAACATGTCTTTTTAACATTGGTAGAGCTTTTTCTGTACCTACGCACCTAGAAGAAATTGTAATTATCTTGTGTAATGAGCTGGTAGTGTTGTTTGTGCATTGCGGCTCAAGTCAGTCGATAGTTGTTAACTCAGAAATTCCTTGAGTTCGGATGCTAGGTTTGACAGTCTTAGCAAATATACGTGGTCGTGGGAACACCTGGAAGAACTCAGCTTGATAAATTGCAGTCAAATAAGGAAGTTGCCTCACTCTATTCAAACCTCCAAGAACATCAAAAGAATAAGAGGATGGTGGAGCAATTTGGAGTGGGATGGCGACAACTTCAAGTCAAATTTACAGCATTGTTTCCTACCAATGTCTCGCTGGCAAGGCGAGGATTTAGCGATGTTGTTTCCACTGCGCATCAGGTGATTTGTCAATTAACTTTCAGATTTCTCAATTATGAAAATGTCTTTTAGCATCCTTCTCTTTAGAACTAATTTGGGTCTTGATTTTGTCTTCTTTTTTTTTTTTTTCCAGTTCAAAAGGGTTTACAATGTCTTAGATTAGATTCTCAAATTATTTTTTAAGACCAGGCTTCCTTGTGGTTTACAATATTACGCTTGCTTCCCTTGTTTTTATTTATATGTAACAATTATTTTAAAATTTTGTTATTATTCATAAATAACACCTCACTGATTTGCCCTTACTAATATAGATCTTTGTTTAATTAATTTTAGTCTGAAATATGTAAACAGAATTTCTAATAAGAATTAGCCCTTACTAATATACGTCTTTCATTAACATTATAAACAGAATTATCCTTGTATGAATTTCTTATAAGACCTACCGTTACTCTTATGATTGTTATTTTAATATTACGTGCATTAAGTATGTATGTAGATATGTATCTTTGTATCTGTGGTTTATCATTAAAATGTTATCAGATGTGTTGATCTTGACTCGTTGTTACCGTTGAAGTTTGGCAAAATGCCAAAGTCTCACATCAGTTGGGAGAAGAGTTGGGGGGATTTTTCCTCCTATAAAAGAAGGCCTAATGTTTAGGATTTAAATACACCTCTCATTTGCCTTCTCATCTGTTTAAGGCATTTGTATCTTCTCTCTTTAGTATTATTTCACTTGTATTTTTGGAGTGGAATAAAATATTGGTTGTGTCCGAGGAGTATGCAATATTAGCCGAACCTCGTAAATTCTGGTGTTCCCTTTATTGTTGTTTTATTGTCTTATTTATTATTTGGTGGCTGTCATAATTTTTGGTATAGTAGTTGTGACTTATTCACACTATATACATTTGGCTTCCGCAACAATTGGTATCAGAGCCAAGGTACTGTCTAAGTATGCTCTGTGGTTGCAGCATAGTCTGATCTTCCACATCAGAAAAGATTTATCTTGGTAACTGTGTCAAGGTTCTGTCTTAGTATGCTCTGTGATTGCACCTTAGTTTGATCTTCCACACCAGAAAAGAAATCATCTTGATTTGTGTCGTCAGCTATTAAATAATATTCGTGTCAAAATGGGAGACAATAAACAAGAAGAATCTACATCAAGTGTCAATAATACGTCATCGTTGGCATCTTCGCTTATGACAAGAATTGTGTCAAATGCGAAATTTGCGGTAGAAATTTTTGACGGATCAGCACATTTTGGGATGTAGCAAGGCGAGGTTCTAGATGTCCTTTTTCAACAAGGGCTAGATCTTGCCATTGAAGAAAAAAGACCAGATGTTATTGGAGAAGAAGATTGGAGAATTATCAACCGTGTTGCTTGCGGTACCATTCGATCCTAGATTTTTGATATTTTTCGAATGTTTTCGCTTGGGCTATGTTCCCTTAGTATATTGTGATCTATTCGTTCTGATTTTGGATAGATTCGACGCGCGTGGAGGCCAATTTGAGAGGCAAGGGCATAGCGAGCTAGAGTTTTGGCCAGTTTGAGGTGAGTAATAATTTTAAATGATGTCCTGAGGGTTTGAAACCCCGAATTTGCACAACGTAGTGCTATACTAAGTTAAGATACACGATGTGTGGAGAGCGTGAGGTTCAATGCTATGGGGATTGGGACTTGGTCCATCCCGAATGATATTTTACTACATTTTTTATTGAGACATATACTTTATTATTGTGAATTGGGCTTGTTGCCATGCTTGGGGCCTTGTGCCGACCTGTAGATACCTTAGAGGATTTTTGATTGGTTTTCCTCACTTACTTTGTTATAGAATTTATTTCCTCAGTCATGTTTCCAACTGCTTAAGAATGATATGAACCAGATTTTTGAAATGCTAAACATAAATAGAAAGAGATATGAGGGCTGAGATCCCGACCGTACATTATGCCCGTGAGGCTGTGATTTTAAATGACTTAGAGGGGTTGAGGACCCACTAGTGAGGATATTTTATATGATATGGATCGGGTTGTGCGCCACATCAGATATATATATATTATACATATTATGGATCGGGCTGCACGCCGCAACAATTACTTATATGGATCGGGCTGCACGCCGCAGCAATTATATAGCGATTGGGCTGAAGGAGCCCCTCCGGAGTCTGCACACCCCCAGTGAGCACAGTCGACTATTATTATTATGGATCGGGTTGTACGCCACAGCGATATGCAGATCGGGCTGCACGCCGCAGCGGTAAATATATATATATTGATTCGGTTATCGTGAGAAGTATATGAATTGACAACTGAGGATAAGAACGAATAAATGAACTGAAATGCTTGAGGAGCTGATTTATACTGACTATATCTGTTTTACCTGGTTTAAAGAATTTCACATGATTTCCTTATCCACAGATGTTTAAATGATTTTACTGTTTGATATAGAACTGCTTAGTGCCTTTACGTGATTTCATACTGTCAGCCATTATTTATTGTTATTACTCACTGAGTTGGAGTACTCACTTTACTCCCTGCACCATGTGTGCAGATACAGGTATCCCGGAGGCATAGTTTGAGCCTTTTGCTGCTGTTCAGCTTATTCCGGAGTCATATCCTAATGGTTGGCGTCCGCAAGACCCGATTTCTCCCCTTATCCTCTTTATTTTCTGCATTCTAGACAACTCTATCTATAGGTTGCTATTCAAACTTGTATTAGAGGCTCTTGGCTCGTGACACCAGATCGGTGGGAATTATATTCATATTTTATGGATTTTCCGTACTGTTTACCTATTACTACAGAGTTATAATCATGTTAATTTAACATTAAATTCTATAAATTGGTAATGAATTCTATATAAGGGATTGTGAGTGACGAGTTGGTCGGGCTTGCCTAGCATCGTGTTGGGCGTCATCACGACCGGGGATTTGGGGTTGTGACAAGATCGATTGTTACCTTATCGACAATTCTTCTCTTAAAATATTGTCCGCTTAATTACAAATTGATCTCGATAATGCAAATTATTTTGTAACAGAAGAGAAAATTATGCTGATTTTTAAGCACAAAAAAATATTTTGGACAAAGTAAGAAATCTATATTATCATGTCATATTAAAGGACGTATTTATATATATTAATTATATATCTTATTATCTATACATAATAAAAGGATAGGCAAAGATATCATATTAAACCAAGTGACATCATAACAAAAAGCCTCTTAGAAATTTTATGACAAAAATATTATTATTCATAAGATTAAGCCAAATGTCAAGATACTAAAAAATATTCTCCACTCAACGCGCGGGAATAAATACTAGTACTGAAAATAAGTAAGAATTTTCTAGAAAAATATTGTCTTTTGGACACAAGCGGATCTAGGATGTAAAGACCATGGGTGCACTCTAATTTTAAGTAAAAATGATGCTGATAATAATGTCAAGTGATGCAAAAAAAATTAAAATATTTTAAGAGTTAATACTTGGTACAGTAAACTATTATATATATATATATACACTATTTTCTCGGCACATGCGTTGCACGTGTATGTCGAGTGATGGAATATATGATATTGTAAATAATATTAATATTATTTAGACAAAATCTTGAATAAATAATGAAAGAATAACGTACAAGTTTATGTGAGTGAGTGATCAATTAATGCGAATCATCATATAATTATTTATTTATTGAGATCAAGATAATTGGATGTGTGTGTGAAATGATCATGATGCAAGAGATTTTTATGAAAACATAAATTAAGTGTAGGCTAGGCATTTCCAAAAAGCTATTTTTAGGATAGTAATTTCCACATGGTACAAAATTGTTAAATACACACTGCCTACCAAAAAAATCAAAGTTATACCTTTTAATTTCTTTTAACACAAAAACTGAACCAATAAAAAGAAATTTAAATGTTAGAGTAGAAGATTGAAGGAAAAGAAACATCAATATAGTTGCAATGTTGGAAGGAAAGAAAAAGAAGAAGATTTTGGCAGAATATTAGTTCAGAAGAATATAATGGCTTCTCACACCTAATAGTAAAAAAGCTTTTATTTAAATGTATATGTCGATTTCAAAAGCAGCCACCGGCTATAGCAAATTAAAAAGATTGTTTACCAACAGAATTATGGCAAGCCTCCGAAAAACACACCCTTTTCAAGTATTTACGATCATTATAAGATAATATTTGCATATAAATATTGTTACGCTAGTTAATTTACTCGCGCTTCGTGCGATTGTAACAGACATTTAAATTTATAAAAAATTATTTTAATAATAAAGTGGAGATAGAACATATAAGTTTTAAGTAAAATGATAAATAAAAAACCAAGGTTTAATTATCCTCCATATGATAGACTTGGTAAAAGATATTTATGGTTGAACTAATTGAAACATACACTTGAAATGGAAACAACCACTTGAAAGACAACTAAAATTTTGACTTTGAGGATTAATTAAGTCACTATCATACCATAATCATTTGAGGAAGTATACACAGAACAATCAAGTATAGCACAAATGAAATCTTAGTGCTTGTTGTATAATCTCTCAACATCTCTCTAATAAAACTGACAAAAGGAGGTAATGCACTTGCAACGAATATAAGAGCGACAAATTTTTTCCTCTTGCTCAATGAGTTAAACGTTTATCACAAATAGAAATCATAAAAATTACATATTCTTTTTGAGAGTGCTAATTAAAGAATGATATACTAAATTGATTTTTAAAAAAAAAAGGATGGTACACCTTTGTTTGGATCATGGGATGATTATAAGCCTTCCTCACTTCAGTACTAATTCGAGTTTGTTTCAATTGCAATATATATGAATTTTCTTTTAAAAAAAGTTACAAGACTTCATCGTTTACTTGTCAGACTTTTTATAAGTTCTTTATAGTCTGCAGGACTATTCCCCATTTGGCCATGTCTCACATTAGCAACTGTTATTGTTGCTTTGGAGGGTTATTATTTGAATGTTCAGCTGCAACCCTGCATAAAAATAATAGTTGTATCATTAGTAAGTTGCAGTAGCATCATACATGCAAGAGTGCAATATAGATATGCTTTATATCCATCTCGAAATATTAAGCAGAAAACCAAGAGATATTCTGTACATCAATATTGAGTGCAGAACATTCAACTCTAAAACTAATAAGATAGAGAAAAATTAGCAGGAAGGAGTTCTCAATCAGCATATCCAATTTAGGAAAAACCTTATCAGAATATTAAAGGTGTACCTTTTGTACTTGAATAAACTTATCAAGTACCGTGCAGATTGGATAAAAAATTAAAGCAAGCAAAGGAATCATGAAGCTAAAAGATATCATACTCGGGTTTTTTTCCCTTGAAATCCTCTAAACTTTTAGGTTCAGCTCATTTTTAACATGGAACTAATATAAGTCTTATATATAAAATGGAGCTACTAATAATTTTTTCACTCGTTATGAACAGAGCACAAGTTCGACAGAGGTCTAAAAGTATGCAAGTAAACTAACATAAAACCTATAAGATGTATGACTATAGAGAAAGCTACCATGCCATTAAATAGATGACTAAATGTAGACATATTAACAATGTCACTACTACTGCCAAAATAAACTCGAAATACCATGAACAAAGTGAGGAAACAAACATAGATTAGAACAAAATCATGTCCAGAGGAAATCCAAAAGAGATAAATAAATAAATAAATAAAAATGGTTGGTTATTTGATGATGGTGACATAGCTTGAGAAATAGACTGAAATATATTTTGCTACGTGTCTACAAAGGTTTCTATACTTCTTCTGCAGAGCATAAGAAACCAATTCCTTCTCCCACTCTAAGTATCTGATCTATTATCTTTGAAACCCGATTTGGATCCTTTCTCACCCACCCCTCTCCCCTCCCCTCCACTTCGTCTCTTTCTTTTAATTTTTTCTTTATTCATCCAACTTCTCTATAATTAGTCACTACTTGAATTTTTGCCTTAAGAAAGAAAGGGAAAGAGGACTATAATTCTTAACTGGTGGTGCTTTCAATCTTTTCAACAATTATATATAGTAATCTGATTATCTAAGTTTTTTTTTTAGTCTGTCTCTTGCAAATAACATTGTCAAGAAAATATTGAAAAGCCAAATGGGAAGGAAGAAGAAGATATAAAAGTTTCACCTGAATCTATATGGTTGGACTCATACTGTGCCAAAAGCTAATTCCACTTTCAAGATAAACACTGTGAAATCAGATAGAACGGGAAAAGGCAATGCTTAAAGTTTTTCACCGGAGTCCACATGCTTGGACTCTTTACTCTGCCAAAACCTGATATAAAAAGTAAAAAAAAAATATTAATACAGAGACACATGAAATAAACACCAATCAAGTATGAAAAAGTTGTACCAATCTGAATAGCATAATAATGATAGTGTCAGATTCTAATACGCATAAATCACATTCCTATAAAGTAACACAACTTGAACTATAAATACAAAGAATAAATAATCAAAGAGAAAAAGCAAATATTAGAGCGACACCGGACCAAAGAAAGTTAGGAAAATGCAGAATTATACCAAAGATGGAAGCTAGAATATTGTTCTTTTTCAAAACATAAACTCGTAATTAGAATACCTAAAAAGCAAGAAACTCTGTAAAGATATCTTAGGAAAGATCCATTCACAAATATGTAATGATTGACGGGTATAAATATTTTAATGCTAACAAAGAAATGCAAGACGTAGCAAAAAATATATACCAACCAATAGAGAAAACAAAAAGCTATTACCAAGTGCCCTTTACCAGACTCTCATGCCCCTTTGATCATGTTGGGAAGTGATGAAAAACTGAAACTTCTAAAATCCCTATATATTACAACCAAAACCTCAAAAGTCAAGTAATAGACTTGAACTACAAAAGAACACATTAAAAACTAATCAAAATAATGGGAAATAAAAACGAATAAATATGGAAGTAATTATGTTATGAATGAGTTTAAGGGGAGGAAAGAACGTACGTATATTACTTATTTAGATTGGACAAAACTATTTAGAGAAGTCATATCAAATTAATTTTTCTTCTTTTAAATAATAAATTATTTTAAACATGAATTATTTAGTTGTTAGCATTGTCATCTTTTCCTTTAACAAATGGCACAGACAATTAATTTTAGGTAGACGTTTCTCTTTCCTTTTCCTGAATAATGCATTTTCCTATCAATAAGAATGACGTGATTCGAAATAGTATGAGTTTTTTAAAATGTAGAGCCGAATATAAAACTTTCAGTTTTTCTAGAAAAACTAGAGGATTTCAATGTGAAGTTGGTTCTTAATTTCAAATATTAAAAAAATATAAAATCATATGTAAAAGTTACATAAAAAATAGTACTACAAATTTTTGAAACACGTTGTGTATGAAAATTTGACTTTTTAAACAGCGATGGTGTTATTTTGCTGGATGTACAAATGGAGAATAATATTATTAACTAACATAAGATATTAAAGTGCCTATAACTAATAGTGTATTTAATTTGGATTCATAGCCTCATAGGTAAATATTTTGCAATCGTTAACGTTATAATAATCATACTCTTTAATCAAATGCCTATAAAGCTGATATAATAGAGTATATATTGGACTGTCAACAAATATTATGCGGCTAAAATCCAAAGAACTCAATTGCAATCATAAATATCAATTGACCAATTATGTCAACAAAATCCAAGTTGCAAGGAAATATTTTATAAATAAATAGTAAATAAAATAGGGAAATGTGCCAAATTTGTTGTACTCTTCCAAATTAAGCTATTTTGCATTTCGTTAAACTTTTGCTCTAATATTACACTACTAGGAGAAACATGTTTATTCTAAAAGAGCTCCAAGATAAAGGTAATTTAGAATTATAGTTATAAACTTTGAGAGATAAATTGGACTTTTTTCTCATAAATATTTGAACAAATGAAATCCACTCATTACATGATTAAGATCCACTAAGGGCAAAGAAAAATATCAAAATAATTTGCTTGCGGTAAGAATATGAATGAACAGAAGATACTTCTAAGAATGATATTGAGTAACTTCGAATGATACTAAAATAAAATAAAATAAAATAAAAGTAAGCTAACGCTAATAAATCTATGAAAAAGAGCAATCAAAAGAAGGAACATTCGATTGGCTAAAAATGGATAATATTGTATTATTAATTAGTATGTCTTCAATTATTGAAAATATTTTTGGTACTATAAAGAGATGCATAGAGAAGATAAGAACTATATGATAACGGATAGCTCGACCCTTGCATCATATAAGTTAGGCTATGGTGAAGTCCACGGGGGAACACGTCAAGTTGGATTGTGATTAGGACAAATTATTCTTTTATGTCTAGTGCACGTGATTTTATTCCCGCTAGTGGACAATTGCCCAGCTTCTTTTTGGGTGATAGCAGTCCATGCAGGGCACTTACCCCCCTCCCCCTCAACCCAAGAAGTTTACCATGTGTATCAAGTAATAAATTGTTATTTAGGTAGAAGTGTTTAGGTTAACATAAAGTAATACGAGTGAGATTTGTTTTAATGGTAGAGTACTTCGGGAGTCATGATGATATTATCGAGGAGTGTCTTTATCAGAATATTTTTACTTCTCACCTCAGCCACTTAGCAATAATTTTTTTCTGTGCACTTCCGAAAATTTATTTCAAGTAGCTTGATAAGGAAATTTTGAGTCGTGGGTACAGGACCCTTTAAATGTACGACTTATTGCTCATGCAATTTGGGGTCCTCATTTCGGTTAATCGATCGTGGAAGCTTTTACTTGAGCGGGTGCTCTTGGCCAGTGGATATCGCTTATTCTAGTGTTTATTAGTGGTGGTATACAATCGGTTTATGCACTAATGAAAGATCTTTATACTGGCGCTCTTTTTCTATTTTTTCTTTATGTCATATCCTTAATAGCAGGTTGGTTACACCTACAATTGAAGTGAAAACCGAGCGTTTTCTAGTTCAGAAATGCAAAATCTCATCTGAATCATTATTTGTAAGGACTCTTTGGTAAAGCAGAAGCAGATTCTGAATTTAAAATTTACAGGTTCCTACAAGAATTTTAAGTTAATAAACTACACTTATCCATCTGTTAGCTTGATATCTAGTCGAGTGAATGATAGTCGCTCCTGCTTACTAATAGATATGTTGCAACTAGCATAACAAAAAAAAACCTAAGAATAAAATGTGTTACTTTCCACCCTCGAGGATTGGTATGGGTGCTAAGGAATTAAACGTGATGCAAATTTCTTAAACATATTTTCTCATTAAAAAATTAAAAGGGTCAATTTATTCAAGGAGAGCAGAATAATCTTAGTTAAAATAATCCAAGTGTTATACTAAGATCAATTGTTACCTTATCGACAATTCTTCTCTTAAAATATTGTCCGCTGAATTACAAATTGATCTCGATAATGCAAATTATTTTGTAATAGAAGATAAAATTATGCTGATTTTTAAGCACAAGTAAATATCTTTAGTCATGTAATCTTATTACTTTTAGGATATACTTCATAAAAATTCCTATTACTAATATAATTCAAAGGCGTATAATAATGTCCTATTACAATTTAATTTGAGAATGTATTATATTGTCCAAATCCATTTAGAAAAAGGAGAACCTATATTATTATAAAAGCATAAATACAATATTAATATATCAAAAATAGCCCTAAAATATTAAGCGGAAGAACTCATAGGGAAAGGACATAACTGCAATAACCTAATTTTTGGACTACAATACCTTCTTTGCTAATTTTTAATATTTAAAATTTTAAAATTAATAAAAAAAAATCTATTCAATTTTTATTAAAAATATGTAAGAAGGTTTAATAAAATCAATTTCGGAAGAATCCTCCGTATTGGCAATACATTATCACTCTGTAATGTTTAATACAAAAAAAAGTAATATTAGATGGACTTCATAAAGGGTTGAAATTGAGAAAAAAAAAAATATGCCCACAATAGTATATTTTCATATTGTATTTGAACTATTTTTCTACTCAAATAATATTTTTTTAATCAATTTTTCGTGTAATATTGAAAAATATTCAATTATTAAACAACAACTAAGAAAATATTTAAGAATATAAATGTATGAGAAAGAGAAAATAATAGTTAGTAAGAGTCAATATCACTAATGATTCTACAAACATAAAGATCTAAAAGTGAAATGTGATATCAATATTTTACTCTTTAAAAATAAAATTTATAGTGTATACAATTATAATTAAGATTAAATATTCAAAACAAGAGATGAACTAATATTAAGATCTAAATCAGCATAGAATAAATTATTTTTTATATTAAAATCTAATAATTAAATCTTTTAATTAATTATTTAGCAAGTGAATCTAATTCAATTATTTTTTAAATTCATCATATGAGTAAATTTTTTATTCAAGTTCAAAAAAGTCTTAGGATACATAAATTTATTTCATAAAAAGAGTGTTAAAACACAAAGTAAAAAAGGTTAGTCTATTATTAAGAATCAAAATGCTATACAAGCGTCCGCAGAAGCATAACCAAAGCTAAATCATAATCAATAACAAATTTTTCAAGACTATATTATAAAGAATCGACTCTGGTATAACGAGATTATTCTTTATAGATGCCTCCGACAGAATTAAAATAATATTTCTATGTCATACATTACTTGCAAATATCATACAAGAGGCATGATATTGTTAGCAATAATAACAAGTGATGTACCATATATAATTTTATTATGAGGCAACCCACTTTAGATTTGATATACCTATTCAAACAACTTAAATAAGCATCACAAATATATCAAAGCAGAACAATGGTGCTATATTTGTAAGGAAAGCAAAATTGATAATATGGGATGAAGCACTTATGACAAAGTGTCAAACGATCGAAATAATTGCCTAGAGTTCTAATTAATGAACCATTTGGTGGAAAAATTAATGGTTTGGGAGGTGATTTCTGTCAAGTACTACCAGTAGTTCCAAAATCGACAAAATATTGAAAAAGCTAGCATGCCAAAGTTATACTTCTGGCTTCAAATGAAAAAGATTCAACTGACTAGAAATATAAAGTAAGAACAGATCCAGTATTCAGTGTCTTCTTGATTCGTGTCGGAAACGAATAAGAGTATCCAATAAAAGATGATTTGGTTTTTCTTGAACACTTGGTTATCAATCTCAATGGTAATAGTAGTGCATTTAATAAGAGAAATATTTCTATCATAAAATTAAAACGCAATTTGTACAAATCACATGATAGAATTAAAAAGATATCTTAGCTAGCAGAAATGAATATGTGATGAACTAAATAAAAGGTTGATTGCAAAATTTTATAATAAAAATAAAATGTTTTTTAAAATTTGACTCAGCAGAAATGATACCAATAATTACTACCAAGAAAAATACTTAAATACTTTAATACCAAATGACCTTCTACCATACATGTTTGTTGTCAAGTTTAATATTTCTTACGTATGTTAGCGTCACCGTATATATAATAGACTAGGTTAAAGTTGATCTTCCATTATATAAGTTAATTTTGAAAATAAAAATTGTCCATCATGCTCTAGAAAACTTAGATACGCCGAATAACTTATGTAATAGCACACAAATGGTATATAAGAAGTTTTGACAATATCATACATGCAAAAATTATGATACTGGTTAATGTGCTTCTAAGTATATTCTTATCCCTCAATTCAACTTTCGTCTTCCGAAACTAAGGAACATCCTTTTAAATTTGTGTGAAAATAATTTTTAGCATGTTTATGTTTTGCAAATATAACATATAAAGCACAAGGACAAATATCCTAAATATTGGACTATATTTACCGCAATATTATTTTTGCACGAACAACTGTATGTTACACTTTCAAGAGGTATATCGAGATCGACAACAAGAATTTTGGTTAAGGTAGAGCAACCAAAGCATTAGGAGAAAACATACACAAAAAAATATTATCCACAAAGAAGTGTTCGTTAATATACTAGCACATTAAATACTTTTAAACTATAATAGTACATAATTATCTAACTAACATGACAAAATTGATCATTTGTGTAAGTTTTGATGATGTCCTTTTATTTTAAATTCATGTATTATGTATAATAATAATTTTCGGCATTTAGATGATTGTTGTATTATTATATATAAAATTTATCTCTTTAATTAAATTTTATTGTTCCTTCATATAAATAAATATTTAAACCATCACGTGTCATTATTAACGTGTAACGCACATTCATATATACTAGTATAAATAATATTAGTGGTGATTACTTGTAGTATATTGCAAATTAAGTGCAAGAAATAACAAAAATCGTAAATCATATGATTAACTTTCAATCAATAAATTGCTTGTGTCCAAAATATAAATTAAAAACTTAGTCTAGTTGTGAAAATTTTGGAGGCGAAAATCCAATAATCTTGTTGGCAATAATATAAATATGACTCAAGGAGTTTTATTGTAACTTAAGTAGGCGTTGGACATAACATTGTAAAATTTAAAAAAATGGTGAAATTTTTTTTCAAGTGAAAATGGTTTTTGAAATTTAGAGTTTTGTTTGGACATAAATTTCAGTTTGGGTTGTTTTTGAAGTTTTGTGAGTGATTTGAGTGAAAATTTTAAAAAACGGTTTTTTGGAGTTTTCCAAATTTTCGAAAACTTTCAAAATGCATCTTCAAGTAAAAATTAAAAATTTTATGAACAAACGCTGATTTCGGAAAAAAGCGAAATTTTTTTGGAAAAAAGGAAAAACAATTATGTCCAAACGGGCTCTAAATCTTATAGTCACACAAATTATTTATAGTGCTCAACAGTCATAGAAGTCGAGGACCTAGCGTCACAGGGAAAAAGAAAAGTCGAGGACCAATAATGCACCTAGTGTCCTTTTGAACAACCAAATTCTTGACATTAATATATGGCCACAAGTTGCCCCTCCAATAGTTGATTTTGCTTTTTGTTCTTCTTCTCGATCGGATTTCTGCCTTAAGCAAAGAAGAAACAGTTAGTTTAGTTTAGTCTCAGGAATTGTTCAATGGAAATAATTTTTAATGCTGTAGGTGGTTTTGTTGTTGAGGCGGGGAAGTTGGTGTGTAAATGCATCTATCCTAATATTGAAAATACCGTCTGTTTCACATCAAATGTTCAAAGTGTAAGAGAGGAAATGGAGAAGCTAACAAAGTTTAGAGATGATATCAAAGGGAGGGTGGAAGGAGCTGAGGGAGAAGGCTATAAAACAAAACCAGAGGTTCTCCAGTGGGTCGAAGATGTTCAAAAGCTGGAGACTGACTGGGAATCTATGCAAGAAAACATTGCAGCGGCTAAGATGGTTGCATATAAATGTTGTCCAAATTGCAGTCTTCGCTTGGAAGTCTCCACTCAAGCACGAATCATGCGAGATCAACTTTCCGACCATAAAAAAATGGGAGAATATTTTGGGTCCAGTTTGGTGGTAGAAAATTACCAGGTGAAAAAAGTGGAGTTCATCCCAGGACCATCAATAGAAGGCCAGTCAACAGCAACAAGAAATCTCAACGAAATCCTACGACTATTAGAAGATGAAAAGGTATGTTGAACTTAAATCAATTTTCTGTTCTAGTGTTGCTAAAATTCTTCTTTATAACCAATTTTCCATCCATGACTTGTGGGTAAATTTCTTTTTGGGTAATTTGAATCCTTTCAGGTATGCATCATTGGTGTATGGGGAATGGGAGGAGTCGGCAAAACGACTTTGGTGAAGAATCTGAACAATGAGCTCCTAAAAACTGCTGCGTCAAGAGCTAAACTGTCTTTTTGTGTTGTGATATGGGTTACAGTGCCCAAACCGCCAATAGACATAAGAAAGGTTCAAGCACAAATTGCCAACAGATTAAACCTAAAGGTGGATAGCGAGGAAAGCGTAGAACGCATTGCCGGCATAATTCATCAGAGGCTCAAGGAAGAAAAGAGTTTCCTTCTTATACTCGATGATGTTTGGCAAACTATAAAATTGGATCATGTAGGCGTGCCCAAACCTGAAGATCCCGCAAGAAGCAAGGTAATTTTAACTTCTCGTTTTGTTGATGTTTGTAGGCAAATGAAAACAGACACCGAAATGAAGGTGTTGACATTTGATGAAGATGAATCTTGGCAAATGTTTGTCAAAAATGCGGGAGATATTGCCAATCTGGAGCATATTCAACCAGTTGCAAAGGAAATTGCAAAGGAGTGCGATGGATTACCTTTAGCAATCACTGTCATCGGAGCATCTATGAGAGGCAAGAAGAGGGTCGAGCTTTGGAAAGATGCTTTGAAATCACTTAGAATGTCTGAACCTCACAACACTGATGTAAAAGATAATGTTTACAAGGTCATCAAGTGGAGTTTTGATTCTTTAGAATCTCAGGATATTGATATTGATATTGAATTATCCTTAGAGCAAAGAAGCAAACATGTGAAAAAAAGGGGAGGTGACATTCAAAGTTGTTTCTTGTATTGCTCCTTATATCCAGCGGTTATTTCACCAGATGATCTCATACATTGTTGGTGGGCAGAGGGGTTCCTTGGTGAACATGACACATATGAAGAAGCCTACAATAGGGGAATCACAATGATTGAGAGTCTAAAAGATGTCTGCTTACTAGAAGCCAATGAGTGGGATGTAAAGATGCATGATGTGGTTCGTGATGTTGCTATATGGATAGCTAATTCCTTGGGGGATGAGCACAATTCACTTATTCAAGCTGGACTTGGGTTGTCTGAGATATCACATATTAAAATGTCAGCTTCTGTCAAGAGAATATCTTTTGTAAGCAACAAAATTGAACGTCTACCTGATTCCTTCAAGAAATGCCCAGAGACAACATCTTTACTTTTGCAGGACAATCATCGCCTTGTGGAAATTCCCGATGCATTCTTTTTGGCATTTCCAGCCCTAAGAGTTTTGAATCTGAGTAGAACTGATATTAGAGCACTGCCTTCTTCCATCAATAGTTTATATCAATTACGTGCTCTAATACTACAAAGTTGCAACGAGTTGAAAGAGTTACCACCTATTGGTAATCTTTGCAATTTGCAATTGCTTGGTTGTGATAATACAAGGTTACATCGTCTGCCGCAAGGAATGGACAAGTTGACAGATCTGAGGCGTTTAACTGCAAATTATTTGGAGAGCATCGACCAAGGAATTCTTCTCAAATTGGCTAGCATGGAAATGATAAATGTGCCGGGTACCCGTCTTGAATCAGCTTCTTTTGATGAGCTCTCCTCTCTACAGAAGCTGACCTCTCTTTACATCAAATTGGATAGCTCATCAGTTTCTAATAGAGACCACACCTGGATGTCTAGATTGAAAAGATTTCAAATTGTAGTTGGGGAACCTCTAATTCAGAGTTATTCCTACTACGTACACCAAGGAATATAGCTATCTCCGAGTGTGAAATTTTCAGTAAGGGAGAGCTCTCAGGCATGTTGCAGTTTGCTTCAAATTTGCGCTTGGAAAACTGCAGGGGTCTCAGGAAGTTGATTGCATACAACAGTTTTAATGGAATAAAAGAACTTACAGTAAGTCGCTGTTATTGTGATTTCAAACCAGCAGGAGGAGGAAGTGGACGGTTTGACCCTCTGCCAAATCTGGAACATCTCTGCCTCATCTGGATACATAATTTAGAGAGTTTATCTGATATCAGTCATCTTCTGGGTCTAAGATTTTCTAAATTACGCAGTCTAGATATTTTCGGTTGTCCAAGATTGAGATGTCTCTTTAACGTTGGTGGAGCTTTTTTTGTACCGAATCAGCTGGAACATATTGAAATTGAGTATTGTGATGAGCTGGTAGAGTTGTTTGTGCAATGCGGCTCAAGTCAGACGACACTTGCCAACTCAGAAATTCCAAGAGTTCGGAAGTTACTGTTGAGAAATGGTCCAAGCTTGAGAACACTGGGCGAGCCAGAGAATACGTGGGAACTCCTGGAGGAGCTTCGTTTGACAAAATGCAGTCAAATAAGGAAGTTGCCTCTCTCTATTCAAACCAACATCAAAGTAATAAGAGGAGCATCAGAATGGTGGAACCAATTGGAATGGGATTCCGACAACTTCAAGTCAAATTTAGAGCATTGTTTCCAACCATATTGTTGAAGTTTGGCAAAATGCCAAAGTCCCACATTGGTTGGGAGTTAAGTTTGGGGAGGATTTTTCCCCTATAAAAGAAGGTCTAATGTTTAGGATTGAAACACACCTCTCATTTGCCTTCTCATCTGTTTAAGACATTTGTATCTTCTCTCTTTAGTATTATTTCACTTGTATTTTTGGAGTGAAATAAAATATTGGTTGTGTCCGAGGAGTAGGCAAAATTAGCCGAACCACGTAAATTCTGGTGTTCCCTTTATTGTTGCTTTATTGTCTTATTTATTATTTGGTGGCTGTCATAATTTTTGGTATAGTAGTTGTGACTTATTCACACTATATACATTTGGCTTCCGCAACAATTGGTATCAGAGCCAAGGTACTGTCTAAGTATGCTCTGTGGTTGCAGCATAGTCTGATCTTCCACATCAGAAAAGATTTATCTTGGTAACTGAGTCAAGGTTCTGTCTGAGTATGCTCTGTGGTTGCAGCTTAGTCTGATCTTCCACACCAGAAAGGAAATAATCTTGATTTGTGTCGTCAGCTATTAAATAATATTTGTGTCAAAGATGGGAGACAATAAACAAGAAGAATCTACATCAAGTGTCAACAATACGTCATCATTGGCATCTTCGCTTATGACAAGAATTGTGTCAAATGCGAAATTTGCGGTCGAAATATTTGACGGGTCCGAACATTTTGGGATGTGGCAAGGCGAGGTTCTAGATGTCCTTTTTCAACAAGCGCTAGATCTGGCCATTGAAGAAAAGAAACCAGATGTTATTGGAGAAGAAGATTGGAGAATTATCTACCGTGTTGCTTGCGGTACCATTCGATCCTACCTTGCTAGAGAGCAGAAATATCCATACACAAAGGAAACTTCTGCAAGTAAATTATGGAAAGCACTGGAGGATAAATTTTTGAAGAAAAACAGTCAAAATAAATTGTACATGAAGAAGAGACTGTTTCACTTCACCTATGTTCCTGGTACCACGATGAATGAACATATCACCAGTTTCAATAAGTTGGTTACAGATTTGCAAAATATGGATACAACTTATGATGATGGTGACTTGGCCTTGATGTTGTTGGCGTCACTTCCTGATGAGTACGAGCACCTTGAAACTACTCTACTCCATGGAAATGACGAAGTTTCTCTCAGAGAAGTTTGTTCGGCTTTGTACAGCTATGAACAAAGAAAGCGAGAAAAACAGAAGGGCGAAGAAGGAGAAGCACTATTTGTGAGGGGTCGTCCTCAAAATCAAACGAGGACAAAGAAGGGAAGATCCAAGTCAAGATCCAGACCCAGCAAAGATGAATGTGCCTTTTGTCGAGAAAAAGGGCACTGGAAGAAAGACTGTCCGAAGTTGAAGAATAAGGCCAAACATAACAATGGAAAGGCCATTATGGATTCAAATGTAGCTGATTGTGATGATTCAGACTTCTCATTAGTTACAACAGAGTCATCAACATCATTAGACATATGGTTGATGGACTCGGCTTGTAGCTATCATATGTGTCCCAACAGGGACTGGTTCGTGGAATTTCAAGAAGGAGAATATGGAGTCGTCCACACAGCGGATAACAGCCCTCTTACCTCATATGGCATTGGTTCAATACGATTAAGGAACCATGATGGAATGATCAGAACATTGATAGATGTTCGATATGTACCGGATTTGAAGAAGAATCTCATCTCTGTGGGAGCCCTAGAATCAAAAGGGTTCAAAATCATTGCAGAAAATGGAGTGATGAGAGTATGCTCCGGTGCACTAGTGGTAATGAAGGCTAATCGGAAGAATAATAATATGTACCGCTATCGTGGCAATACAGTTATTGGGACAGCGACAGTGACATCCAGTGACGACAAAGAGGCAGAAGCAACCAAGCTATGACACATGCGCTTGGGACATGCTGGAGGAAAATCCTTGAAAACTCCATCAGATCAAGGATTGTTAAAAGGAGTAAAGGCTTGCAACTTGGAGTTTTGTGAGCATTGTGTCAAAGGGAAACAGACAAGGGTTAAATTTGGTACAGCGATCCATAATACTAAAGGCATTTTGGATTATGTACACTCTGATGTTTGGGGTCCTTCCAAAATACCTTCATTGGGTGGGAAGCACTATTTTGTAACCTTTGTTGATGATTTTTCTCGAAGAGTGTGGGTGTATACAATGAAAAACAAAGATGAAGTGCTGGGAATTTTTCTCAAATGGAAGACGATGGTGGAGAATCAAACAGGCAGGAGGATCAAGTGTATTCGCACAGACAATGGAGGTGAATACAAAAATGATCATTTCAATAAGGTCTGTGAAAATGATGGCATCGTCCGACACTTCACTGTTAGACATACACCACAACAGAATGGAGTGGCAGAACGTATGAACCGGACCTTGCTGGAGAAGGTACGGTGTATGTTGTCCAATGCTGGCTTGGGCAAAGAATTTTGGGCTGAGGCAATTACATATGCATGCCACCTCATTAATCGTCTACCATCTGCTGCTATTGATGGCAAAACACCATTTGAAAAATGGTACGGAAAACCTGCTGTAGATTATAACTTTTTGCACGTGTTTGGCTCAACTGCATATTATCATGTGACGGAGTCAAAATTGGATCCAAGGGCAAAGAAAGCTATTTTTATGGGAATTACTTCTGGAGTCAAAGGATATCGCTTATGGTGTCCTATGACAAAGAAAGTAATATTCAGCAGAGATGTTACCTTTGATGAATTTGCTATGGTAAATAAGGTAACAGAAGATACCAAACAAAATGAAGGTGCTTCTAAGCAGGTGGAGTTTGAGGGAAAATTTATTTTTCCTACACAAGAAGCAGAGGAGGAAACAAATGAAGATTACCCTCTGGAAGGAGAGCCAGTAGAGGAGATTCCAACTCAGGAATCTCAACAACAACTTGAATCAATAGCAACCAGCAGGCCAAAAAGAACAATAACGAAACCTGTTCGTCTCATAGAGACGGTTGCTTGTGCAACCTCAATTGTAGCTGATGATGTTCCTACTACTTATAAAGACGCTGTTCAAAGTTCAGAAGAAGATAAGTGGAGGATTGCCATGAATGATGAGATACAGTCCCTTCATCAGAATCATACATGGAGATTGGCCAATCTCCCGAAGGGAAAGAAAGCAATTGGGTGCAAATGGGTATTTGCAAAGAAGGAAGGATTTCCTAACCAAGTAGATGTTCGCTACAAAGCAAGATTGGTGGCCAAAGGATATGCTCAAAAGGAGGAATTGATTACAATGAAGTGTTTTCTCCAGTTGTAAAACATTCCTCCATTAGAATTATGTTGGCTTTGGTAGCACAATTGGATTTGGAACTAGTTCAGATGGATGTAAAAACTGCGTTTTTACATGGAAACTTGGAGGAGGAAATCTACATGACTCAGCCAGAAGGATTCAAAGTTGCTGGAAAAGAAAATATGGTGTGCAAACTTGAAAAATCGTTGTACGGATTGAAACAATCTTCTACACAATGGTACAAGCGATTTGACGAGTTTATGTTGCGGCAAGGGTACAAGAGAAGCAAATACGATCATTGTGTGTATTTGCACAAGCTTAAAGATGGTTCATTTGTATATCTTCTCCTATATGTTGATGATATGTTGATAGCTTCCAAGAATTCGGAAGAAATTGATAAGTTGAAGATTCAACTGAAGAAGGAGTTCGAGATGAAGGATTTGGGTGAGGCAAAGAAAATTCTTGGCATGGAGATAATTAGAGATAGACGTTCAAAGAAACTTTGTTTATCTCAAAAGGAATATTTGAAGAGAGTACTTCAACGTTTTGGCATAGATGACAAGACTAAGCCAGTTAGTACTCCACTTGCTTCCCATTTTAAGCTAAGTACTACTATGTCGCCAATGGATGAAGCTGAACGAGAGTATATGTCAAAGGTACCATACGCAAATGTTGTTGGTAGCTTGATGTATGCAATGGTTTGCACAAGGCCTGACATTTCACAAGCTGTTGGAGTTATTAGCAGATATATGCACAATCCAGGAAAGGAGCATTGGCAAGCTGTGAAGTGGATTCTACGGTATATTCATAATACTGTAGATGTCGGGTTAGTTTTTGAGCAGGAAGACAATCAGTTTGTAGTTGGATATTGTGACTCAGATTTTGCGGGTGATATGGACAAACGAAGATCAACTACTGGTTATGTGTTTACTTTTGCAAAGGCACCAGTTAGTTGGAAGTCTACTTTGCAGTCAACAGTTGCTTTGTCTACAACAGAGGCAGAGTACATGGCTATTACAGATGCTGTGAAAGAGGCAATTTGGCTTCAAGGATTGCTAAAGGAGCTTGGTGTTGAACAAAAAGGTATCACAATTTTTTGTGATAGTCAAAGTGCTATTCAATTAGCGAAGAACCAAGTTTATCATGCAAGGACGAAGCACATTGATGTTCGGTATCATTTCGTACGAGAAATCATAGAAGAAGGTGGAGTCACGGTAAAGAAAATTCATACTACAGAGAATCCTGCTGATATGCTGACAAAGGTGGTGACTGCGGTCAAGTTTCAACATTGTTTGGATTTGATCAACATTGTTGAACACTGAAGATTGAAGATGAAGACACAACCAAAATTTGTTATTGAGAGAGAATTGAAAATGTGGAATTTTGTCAAGGTGGAGATTTGTTGAAGTTTGGCAAAATGCCAAAGTCCCACATTGGTTGGGAGTTAAGTTTGGGGGGGGGGGGATTTTTCCCCTATAAAAGAAGGCCTAATGTTTAGGATTGAAACACACCTCTCATTTGCCTTCTCATCTGTTTAAGGCATTTGTATCTTCTCTCTTTAGTATTATTTCACTTGTATTTTTGGAGTGAAATAAAATATTGGTTGTGTCCGAGGAGTAGGCAAAATTAGCCGAACCTCGTAAATTCTGGTGTTCCCTTTATTGTTACTTTATTGTCTTATTTATTATTTGGTGGCTGTCATAATTTTTGGTATAGTAGTTGTGACTTATTCACACTATATACATTTGGCTTCCGCAACACATATTAATACTGACAGAAGGATCAAAGTTGTGGCTACTTCCACTGCATTTTAGATTTCTCAATTATAAAAATGTCATGGTACAATACTTGCTCATTTACAAGAATAAGAGAGGAAGTGAAACTTAAATAATACACATGCTCACACCTATACATATTTAATGCACGTAATATTAGAATATTAATTATAAAAAATAGTGGTAGATTTCTATCAAATTATTCTATTTAAAAATAGTGGTAACTTATAAAATGATTATTCTATCTATAGTGTTAATGTATTTAAATTAAATCTATAATAAGAGATATCATTATTTAAATTGCAAGTAAAACACCTTGGTAAAAAAGAAAATATCATATATGGTATTTACATTTGGAATGATATCATTATTTAACAGTTGTAGTTTTCACCCTTTTGTAGCTAAAAGAAAAAGATAGTCATGAAATGGAAGATATTTACATTTGAAATGTCTGGAAATGATGATACAAACTGCCGTAAATGGTTTTAATACAATTCCTCCATTTTCTTTTCCTTCCCTTCCACCTATTGACTCAAGCGAATTCTTTCATCACCTCCGTAGACTTATCACTTTTATAAGGTCTTAGATCCACTCTTAGCTTTACCTCGGGAAACTTATACTTAATAAAAACAAATTAAGGGTGTGTTTGGTAAGTTAAAAGTCATTTACAAAAAGTAAATTTCGAAAAATGACATATTTTTTTAATTTTTTTTACCTAGTAAATGTTTTTCATTATTTGGTTGGAAAGTCCAGTACCCGCTGAAGTGAAATCCGCTTTAGCATCATCAACAGGCACAGAAGAAATGGAAAAAATTGGATTTGTGGACTCGCCCCAAGATGGAAGGGAAGAAATATTTTCTAAACGGACTAATAATATTGTCTAAGTGCTATATGAAGTTCATAATTCAAATATTATCTAGTATGTTGAGCTTGACTCATTGTTGCCTCATGCAGGAGTGGACTAGAAAGGCAGAAGAAGGAACTTCCTGCGCCAGAAAAACAGAGTTTCGAGCCAAAGTTAATCGGTGGAGTTTGTTGCGATGCATTTCATGTCCTATATTTTTTCTGCCAATAAGTATACCTTGTTTGTACTATTTTTCTTCTTTCTGGTTCTGATATTTTGATTGCTTGACTGTACACTGAGTAATTTTTTTGTTTAAGTTGTGTTGTGTAGTACATTCAAAAATTTGGCATATGTCCTTGCTTTGGTACAATTATGAGCTAAAGAGCCATTGAGGGGAAGAGAAACTTTTTGGATAAATCACTTGAAAAATATATTTTACATATTTACAGAGTCAATACCCTGCAGATTAGGCAGATTACATATAAACAAAATGACCAAGTGATGTTAGTCATTGTGAGTGGTGAAGTGTAATATACATGCTGATTGCGAATGCTAATTAGCTTCACAGTTCAAATCTGGATCATCAACTGTGTTGAAGTACAATGTTGAAAGTTTGTCATCAAATTTGGAAACCAGTAACGCTTCCCTAGTCGAGCAATGAAAATGTCAATTATTTTCTTGAACATGTCATCTCCTTTTATTAGGGGCTACTCCACAAACTCAGCTAGAGGTATCCACTGCATCGCGAACAGAAAGGCAGGCTAAGTAAATGCAAGGTAAAATAAAACTACACACTCTCGTCAGAATTGTTCAAAAAATGGACTTTGGATCTAACTCAACTCCTAAAGCTAGATCATAAGGTGAGGATGGTCCAAAATCATATAAGAAAAGAACTAACACATTTTCCCACTCAATATGAGATACTTAGCATCCCTCGCATGCCCAGGATTGAACATTTTGTGCATGGACAATACAGTGTGGCGCAAAGCCAAGAATATGATGAGTGGTGTAACTCTGATACTATGTGAAGAAAAGTGAACATTTAATTTAACATAAAAAGCTAGCTCATTGGGCGAGGAAACAACAAATTTCCCAAACCAATGTGGAACATTAAACAAGAATGAAAATGCCAATAGATGAGTATATTCTAAATATTAATGTTAGATGTTAATGGCCCATATTCTGAAATGACGGAATAAGTAGTTTCTCAATTTTCTTGAGGTTAATCAATGTTTTCCTCCAGAAAATACATGTAATGAATAAAATACATGACACGTTAAACTAAGGTTTATAGTGTGATTGTCTCAAATAGCATGAGTGAGAGCAAGAAGCTCAATTAATATTGAAGATGGGCAGTTTTTTTGTAATTGGAAGAAAATAAATCTTATATTTCTATATCAGATGCACATTCGTTTTGATCAATTTGTTACATCAGAAAGCAAGAAGTGTCCTAAACAATGAAGTCTAGGGGAGCCTTAGCGTAACGATAAAAGTTGTCGCAGTGTGATCAGGAGGTCATAGGTTCAAGTGGCAGAAACAACTTATTGTAGAAATTTCAAGTAAGGCTACGTACATAAGAACCAATGTGGTCCGGCCTTACCCGAACCCCGCACATAGCAGGCGCTTAGTGCACTAGGCTGTCCTTTTTTAGCAAGCAAGAAGTGTCCTAAACAGTTAAATCTAGCAAATTGTACTTCTATATTCTCTATGTGTCTGAGCAAAGTTCACTCGGATTCTTATCGTATCAGCATTTCATGTTCTTATAAAATATGCTAATATAGATCTTCCTAAAGCTAAAAAGGCATATAATCATCAAAAATCATGGTCCTTCGAAGAGGAAGATTTTTGTTACCTGAAAGTCATAACCTCCACAAATTCAGTATCAATCTATAAAGAATAATGAGAAAGAAAATTCATCATTTAAATTAAAATTTCTCACTATACATTGCTTATCTAAGTAAAAAATATGTTTAAGTGCGGATTTCTTACCCCAATTTCCTCCACTTCTCTCACAACTCCTGTAAAGATCTCCTCTGACTTTATTTTGACACAAGAACAACGTTTAAGGAGCCAAGCATCAAGATTTCATGTTTCACTATTTACTTCAGTCAAAACTTAAAAGCGACCAAGATCAAAATGCAATACAGGAATATACCTCAAGAATGAAACCAGTTGGTATTTTCCATAAGCCTGAAAGAGTCCACGCAGAATGTTTCTCTTGCACGACGATGTCACGATCCGGATTTTTCACCCTCGGGAGTCGCGATGACGCCTACTAATATGATCTAGGAAAGCCAATTATTGAATGATTTACCTTTTTACCATTTTTATTCTCTTTAACATTATATAAAAACATAACATGTAAACAACGAAAATTTAGATTAAGTGGAAGAAAACAATAAAATATCTGAACGTATAGATGTTGCAACAATTTAAGCCTTAACCACCCAGAACTGGTGTCACAGTATCACAGACGGTCTAAGATTTACTACATACAAAGTTCGGAAAAAAAATAACGATACACTGTTTCTGAATTAAAGAAAACAAAACAGGAAATAAGGGATAGAGGGAGATGCCAGGGCCTGCGGACGCTTGCAGGTCTACCTTGGATCTCCGTGGACTGAAGGTAGCCTCCAAACTACGGTCCAAAAGCTACTCCGAGATCTGCACATAGTGCAGAGTGTAGTATCTGTCGCACCTCCTTTTTTACACTCCTGAAGGTATATAAGGGAGTTTTTCTACTTAAGGTGACATCATTCGAAACGAGATTATTTATTTATCAGAGTCGCCACTTGGGATATTTATTATGGTGTCCCAAGTCACGTTTATTTTAAATCCCAAATCGAGGAAATTCGACTTTCCTTCCTAAGTAAGGAATTTTGTTAACCCGAGAGAAGGTGTTAGGCATTCCCGGGTTCTGTGGTTCTAGCACGGTCGCGTAAACTATTACAATTGGTCTATTATCTGATTTATTACATGTTTTAACCTATTGTGCATTTTTAGCTTTATAACTGCATTTAAATAGTTTAATCGTTTTTAGGATGCTTCAACATCATTTAAAAACATGCCTTGAACCGCACCACATGAAATGCACCCACGGTCCACGACACGTTTTATTTAAAGTTATTGAGAATTAAAATTAGGTCACATGAAATGCACACCTGAATTTAATAATTTAAAGAAAATCAATTTAAAGAGCGCGCCTAAAGCAACTACGAAGGTTCAAATTAACAATGTTTGCGAAGGCCATGGAAAATTCAATTGATGGCACACCTCGATTTTTAAAGAGTTAATATTAATTAAATGAGGGCCATGGGTTATTTAATGAAAATGGCACACCTCAAATTTTCTATAAAAACTAGCTAGTTTTGTGAGGGCCATGAGCTTAGGAGTTTTATTTGGCATGGCACGCCTCAAATCCATTTTAAGAATCTAGTTAATTAAGGAAAAAACTTAAAGGGATTCTAATTAATTATTCAAACCTATGTAGCAACTAACAAGCATTGTATTAAGCCACCAATTGTCTAAAAGGGAATTTCCTCCACAATAAAGCAACTAAACGAAGGAGCTGAATTTGATGAAACGCAACAGGCCAAAGTAACCAAGAGGTAAACAATCTATTTACGGATGTCTTCAGGCTTGGGTCCAAAATGAGCCCAATTTTTAATGGAAGCATGAGTGTCCAAACCATAGAACATTTGTGCAAATTGGGCCAGCATTAGGCCCAATCTTCAGAACCAAACACTTGTGCAAATTCATTTAAATGCCAATCAACTAAAACTATATAAAACACGAAATTAAACTAACATTCTACTTCTGAATTTTTAAACTATTGAAACACAAACCAACTAGCTAAACATTCTGTATTTTTAACATCCATGCATCTTTGGGCCGAGCCCGCTATAAAAATAACAGTAACAACAAACAGACATGGTACTGGGCTTAAGAAACATGCCCAAATATCAATGGTCATACCATTTTTCCTTGCAAAGTGACATCAAAGTCCCAGGCCCAAGGAATTTAAACCTTGCAAGAGCCAAGGGGAAAGAGCAGGACTCAATGTCGAGTCCCTAACAACACAAAAACTTTACAGGCTATTAGCTCAACTTACACTAAAATAACATATTCTTATCCTCAATTGCACTGATGACCAAACTAAACAAATGTTCATTCTTGCATTCAATTTCTAAGCTAATTTCACAAATGAACGTATGAAACCTAAACTCATTTAAACTCTCTTTCACTATCAACAGTAACAGGATACAGGGAATTAGTAAATTATTCACTTGAATCTCAAAAGACATACTAAAATTCTTAACATCATAGATTCATTTCAACAACCTATCAGTAACAAGAGAAGAGTTGAAGTAACATGTATAGTTTAGGATTTACACATAGAACACTTCATAAATGAGAGAATCAGAACCACACTTTAGAGTTTCGCACAAACTCAAACATGAAATGAGTCTGCTATTACATATCTAGGACATGTAAAAAGGCAATAGGGGAAATAAACAAAACTGGATAACTTAAATTAACACATGGAAAATGATCTTCAAAGATAAACAAACTTATTACATTTCAACAGACTCCCTATTTTTCATACCCAATAACCACATCCATAGCTTCATTGGCCACTCAATAGTTAAAGGAAATACCTGGAAATAAAAGGGAAACAAAAAAGAGAAGAATCAGCAATAAGCAGCAGCAGAAACCAACTTAGAACCAGCAACGAAACAGTGCCAAGGTCAGCAAATCAAGCTTCAGTTTATCGAACCAATTCTCATATTCAAAACCCCAAATGCACGATTTTCTACTAAACCTTTAAAATTCTGACTTATCACAAAGGAATCAGAACTCAAAATCAAGCAGAAATTCAAACTATTTTCAACACTTCTCTTAAAAGAAAGAACTCAGCCGTTTCAGTTTTTTTTTCCAGAATTTTTAATCTCTAAAATCTGACTTGTGGGTGAAGAAAGATTGCCTTTATAGGCAAGCTTTTAGGGAAGCAAGAGTGAATTCATTTTTGCACATTAATCCTTTTAGAATTTTCATTTTTGCTGTTTAATCCTTAGTTCAAAAATCAGGTTTTCAGAATAAGTCCCAAGGACACCTTTCCAGAAGCTTCCCTATTCAGTTACAAATATATTCCCTAGCCTAAATTCTTAGACTACCCCTTAAACCCCTAAAAATTACCTCAGTGAACCCAAACAGGTCAGTGTTGAACCAGGGTCCAAATTCGAAAATTGGGTTGGACAAAGCCCGCTTGAATCCCTTTTGGGCTTCTAATTTCCAAAACCCAATTCAATCGGCAATCAAAATTACCTAACTAAATGACCTACAGAGTCATAAAGACTCCTAAGTTCTTGGGCTCAAAGAAAGGTAGAAACAAATAAAATTTAAACAAAAATCTAACACAAGAAAAAAATCATGCTAATTAAGACGAACTTAATACTAACATGCATAAACAATGACTCTGAAGAAACTGGGAAAACAAGAGAGAATAAGAAAGAAAGCAGAAGAAAAGAAAGAAACAGAAGGAAATGAGATGAAAGGAAAAATCGAAGAAAAGATTAAACAAAAGAAAAAGGGGAAACATCTAAAATAGCTCGGACAGTAAAGAATGACAACGAATCTTCAAATCTTCAAATATAGGCCGAGTTTGACATTAATCGTGTGTTCTTATCAAGAACACACGAATAATATCCAACTAGACCCCAATCTTCACTGAAATCTCGATTTTGAGGTTTTTTTTGGGGGGGGGGGGATTTTAGAGTCCGAACTTCGATTTAAGATTCGACAGGTCTGGCAGGATTCGAGGGAAAAGGAGTGAGGATTTGGAATGGGGAGGTGAAGGGGAGTCTGTGATGTAGGTTTGGGGGTGATTAGAGGCGTCGCCGCCACCGGAGGAAGCTAGGGCGGCGGTAGGGTTGAGGAGGCATCTCTGAAGATAGGGTGAAGTGAGAGAGACGAGTTAGAGAGGAGGGGTAGGCTTTAGGACAGTTATATATTAAAATGGGGCTCAGTTCCGGACCGTCCGTTCAAATGAGATCGACGGTCCTAATCAAAACAATTGAAACGACGTCGTTTGGTTCCTGAGTGGGGTTTGGACCGGGTAACAGACGGGTGTGGGTTGATTTTGACTGGGTTATGTGGAATTTGATCAATTGTGCTTGGGGGATTTCAAGGATTTGGCCCAAAAATCCGAATCTTTTCAATTCTTTTCCTTTTCTTTTATTTCAAAAATTCATTTTCTTTTCAAAATTAAAAATAAAGCCTAAATTAATCCCTAAATCAAATTATCCTACCAAATTAAGTTAATTAACTCTAAATAAATATTATCACAACTAATTAACTACCAGATTAAAAGAAAATTACCCAATATTCGAAGCTAAAAATTCAAAATACAAAAATAAGTTATTTTTTCGTGATTTTTCCATTTTTTTGTAAAACACTAATTTATTAATTAATCTAAAAAATGTAAAATTAAATCCTAAATGCAAATTCAATGTATTTTCTTTTGTATTTTTAGCATTTAAACAAGATTAAACATGCACACAAAAATGCAAACAATCAGAAAAATTCTACAATAATTCCTAAAATAACAAATAATTAAAAGAAAAATCTAATTTTTGGAATTCTGTAGGAGTAATTTATGTGAGGCAAAAATCATGTGCTCACAGTATTAGCACAACCGACCCCATGTGTTGGTAAGTGCTCAGCCTAACCTCGGCGAAGTAGTGATGAGGCTAGGACCAGGCTACCAAATAACTTGTGCAATTCTACTATATATAGTGGAAAAGAAGAACAGAAGTAAAAGAGTCAAATATAGGAGGGGGAGCATGCTGCGAGGGAGATATCAATTCCGAATAAAAACACAACAAGTAAATGAATGAAACAATATAACTCGGATATCAACAAAGAACCAGAAATTATTAAATGCACGGCATCACCCTTCGTACTTTTACTCTCGTCCTCACCAAAGCAATCATATAATGAAAATGTGCACGGCATCACCCTTCGTTCTTTTACTCTCTTTACTCACCATATAATCAATATAATCGGCACGGAATGGTACATCGTGCGGCACGACATCGCCCTTCGTGTTTTACACTCTTTCCTCACAAAAATAATACATGGCATCACCTTCGTGCTTTAACACTCTCTTACCAAAACAATGCACGGTATCACCCTTCGTGCGTTAAATCTCTTCGTCACCCAATCAACAATCACAGACAATAGGGCAAGGGAATAATGAAGTTACAACAAGAATCCCGGCAAGGGAACAATAATTCAACAACAAGTCCCGGCAAGGGAGTCAATATGGTGAATCTTTTCTCTTTTTCACTTTTATTTCACAACTCACTATATAACTTGAGTCAATGCTCCAAGGGTTCAATTACCACATATACTTTCACAATTCGTTATACAACTTGAGCCAACGCTCCTCAACGTTCATAGGTCACAATTCCTTTCACTAACTTTGCACAATAAATAGAAATCTTCAACAAGGCATGAATAATACAACGAAGTCATGATAATTACAATATAAGACTCACGGGCATGCTAGACACCAACGTATAGATACTCGTCACCATGCCTATACGTCGTACTCAACAATTACCATACAGCAAATAGGACTCGACTCCTAATCCCTCAAGCTAAGGCTAGACCAAACTCTTACCTCGATGCCACGAACACAATTTACGATTCAACTATAGCTTTACCCCTCGATTTCATCACCAATTTGCTCGTATCTAGTCACAAGTTACTTAATTATATCAATAAATGCTAAATGAATCAACTTGAATGCATGAAAATGAATTTTTCAAAGTTTTGCCCAAAAAGTCAAAAATCGCCCCGGACCCACATGGTCAAAACCCGAGGTTCGAACCAAAACCTGATTAGCATTACCCCACGAACCCAAATATATAATTTATTTTGAAATCAAACCTCAAATCGAGGTCCAAATTCCCAATTTTTTAAAAACCTAGGTTCTACCCAAAACACCCAATTTTCCCCATGAAAAGCATTGATTCTAGGATGAAATCTTATAAAAAGAAGTTAAGGAGTAAAGAAAACGAGGTAGAAATCACTTACCAAGGTTTTGGAGAAGAAATGTTGTTTGAAAAATCAACTCTTATGTTTTTAGGGTTTTGAAAAATGAAAAATAACTGAAAATCTCATTTTAATATACCCCTTTCAGACCCCCTGTGCGGACCGCACAAAATCAAGTGCGGCCGCACAGCTCACCAGGTTGACTGCAGTGACATATTTTAGTATTTTGGCCATAACTTTATCTACAGATGTCCAAATTGTGATATAGTTAACTTTATGGAAACTCGACATGAAGGACTACAACTTTCATTTTTGAATTATCTCAAAATTCCTTGTAGATCAAAAGATATAGGCTTCCGAAGTCGGACCGGTGAACCTGTGCGGACCGCACAAAATCGAGTGCGGCCGCACAGCCCCCACCGTGGATTAGCGTCGGGGGTATGCCCCGAAGCCGTACATGTTCAGTATTCTTAGAGGCTCATGACTTGGTTTAGTGAGTATTATACATTTTTTTAGTCCCATTTTGGTATTTTGTTAAGATTCATAACTTAGCTATCAGTTTGAATTTAGCTTTCAATTAATAAACATGCCACCACATTATTTTGGGATTTATCAGTCATCATGATTCTAAGTACAATTTAGTTAAGGGTTCACTCGACGTGTTGCTTAGATCGGGTGCCAATCATGTCCTACCCAGCTTCAGGGGCGTGATAGTTTCTCTTTTCCTTTTCATGAATAATGCATTTTCCTATCAATAAGAATGACGTGATTCGAAATAGCATAAGTTTTTTAAATGTAAAGCGAATATAAAATTTTCAATTTTCCTAAGAAATAGAGGATTTTAATGTGAAGTTGGTTCTTAATTTTCAGATCTTAAAAAAAATATAAAGTCATATGTAAAAGTTACATAAAAAATACTGTGTAAGAAAATTTAACTTTTTAAACAACGACTGTGTTATTTTGCTAGATGTACAAATGGAGAATAAATATCAATTGATCAGTTATGTCAAAAAAATCCAAGTTGCAAGGAAATATCTTATAAATAAATAGTAAATAAAATAAGAAAATGGGTCAAATTTGGTGTACTCTTCGAAATTAATCTATTTTTTATTTCATTAAAATTTTGCTCTGATGTTACATTACTAGTTAGGAGAAAGATTTTTATCTGACTCCTAAAAGAGCTCCTACATAAAGGTAATTAAGAATTATAGTCAAAACTTTGAGAGGTAAATTGGAAATTTTTTTTCAAAAATATTTAAACAAATGAAATCCACTCATTACACATTTAAGATCCACTAAGGGCAAAGAAAAATATCAAAATAATTTACTTGTAGTAAGAATATGAATGAACAAAAAATACGTTGTTATTTAGGTAAAAGTGTTTAGATTAATATAAAATAATCAAGATTATATGCGTGAGATTTGTTTTAGTGGTAGAGTACTTCGAGAGTCAGAATGATATTATCGAAGAACGTCTTTATCAGAATATTTTTGCTTCTCACTTCGGCCACTTAGCAATAATTTTTCTGTGAACTTCCGGAAATTTGTTTCTTGTAGCTTGATAAGGAAATTTTTGAGTCGTGGGTACAGGACCCTTTACATGTACGACATATTGCTCATGCAATTTGGGGTCCTCATTTTGATTAACCGGTCGTGGAAGCTCTTACTCGAGTGAGTGCTCTTGGTGCAGTGAATATCACTTATTCTGGTTTTTTATCAGTGGTGGTATATAATCGGTTTACACACTAATGAAGATCATTATTCTGGTGCTCTTTTTCTATTATTTCTTTATGTTATATCCTTTATAGCAGGTTGGTTACACCTACAACCGAAATGAAAACCGAGTGTTTTCTAGTTCAGAAATGCTGAATCTCATATGAATCATCATTTATCAAGA
Organism: Nicotiana tabacum; assembly: GCF_000715075.1. Lineage (NCBI taxonomy): Eukaryota > Viridiplantae > Streptophyta > Magnoliopsida > Solanales > Solanaceae > Nicotiana > Nicotiana tabacum. The sequence continues at coordinate 5,675,097 of NC_134084.1, read as the reverse complement.
CTCTTTGGTAAAGCAGAATCGAATCTTGAATTTAAACTTTGCAGGTTCCTACAACGATTTTAAGTTAATAAAATGGGTTCCAAACTAAACATCTTATACATTTAATGTTAGTATACTGTATTTGTAAAATAATTCTGGAAATATAAATGAATATAAACAGAAATGAACATAAACAGAAATGATAGAAAACCAATTCGAGCCCACTGAATTCACAGTGTTTCCTTAAAGAATTTAATCCCCTTCAAGTACCCAAGGTTATGGATTATTTCCTCCCAGGATAGAACGAATTGCACACTGGTGTAGTGGTACTTTAAACCCCAGTGTTTCAGCGAACACAAAGTTCGGTAGCAAATCACCCTTACTTTTGCTTTGTTTGATGCTAAAAGTATGCAGAAGAAGGAGAAGAAACTCAGAAAATCGTAGTGAAATTCTGAGCAGAATAGTGTTGTATTTATAGCCAAAGTTGGGCTGAAATCTGAAGAGGTGCAACTCTTCAAAATGGCTGTTTCTGCAAAATGGTCACATCATAAATGTCATTACATAAATGGCTATTTACTCAACAATAAAGAGGGAAAACAAAGAGGGAAAATTGAAGAGGGTAGTTAATTTTTCTGTTACCAAAACAGAAAAAACGTCCAAAAAGTTAATCAATCAATCGATCATTTGACCAAATCCGAAACCGAAGCCAAAGCTGAGCCGAGCGAGCGACGACGATGATGACGACGATGGCGCGAGACTTGCCTTCTTCTCAACTCTTTAAGAGCTAGAAGAAGAGAAATTGCTTATATACCCATAAAAACCTCTTCCTCTTCCAATATGGAACAATGCTCATTTACCAAGGGGGGAAACTTAAAATTTCACTCAAAAATTTCATTTCCCTCCATTTTCCATTCACCCTCTTTAAGTATTTAATATATTAACTAAATACATAAAAAAATGCAACAATCCCTCACGTGAATGGGGAATGGCTATATCACAGAAGTATGCATGAAAAACTGTATGATTCGCAAATAAGGATTAATTGCATCTGGATAAGCAGATTTCCCTTTGAACTTTCGATAGTGAACTTATGTCGGATATACACGATCAACGGTAGATTTGATATCTTTGAACCGTCGAACTTTGGTGTATACTTAGACAACCACAAGTCACACAACCAACCCTTAACTATCTTTGGTTCTCATTGTTGTGTTCATTTCAGCCATGAACACCGCCTGGTTTCATAAGTGCGTAGAGAACTGGCCTTACAAAATTCTCCTTGATGCGGCTAACATTTCACACTTACATAGGAGATTCCTAAATGTGTCATCCCATAGATAGACTATTTGATATAACCCGTATCAAATTTAGAAATTATTAAAAAGCCTTAATGCTTTATCCTTGGTACTAAACATTGTCTCATCACGAGAATGGACCAAAAGTTATTTGACAATGTTGAACCGTCATTAATGACTTTGTTTGATCTCCTTGAACCTAGATCTTGGGATCTCTAGTCTTCTAGGTAGAGTTACTGCCACTATGACTTGTTCTCGGCCACGGTCTCATTCCCTTTGATGACTTCTCAACTACCTCTCTAGTTAGGCCTTTTGTAAGTAGATCTGACACATTATTACTTGACTTTACATAGTCAATAGTGATAAATCCTCTACAGAGTAATTGTCTAACGGTTTTATGTATTCATCGTATATGACGAGATTTACCGTTATACATAACGCTCCCAGCCCTGCCAATTGTCACTTGACTATCACAATGTATGCATATTGGCGCCAATGGTTTGGGCCAAAATGGAATATCTTCCACGAAATTCCGGATCCATTCAGCTTCTTCACCAGCTTTATCAAAGGCTATGAACTCATCCTCCATTATAAAGCCGGCAATACAAGTTTGTTTAGACGACTTCCAAGATAACGCTCCCCCACTAATAGTGAATACATATCCACTTGTGGACTTGGAATCAGTTGATCCGGTGATCCAATTTGCATCACAGTATCCCTCAATGACCGTAGCATATTTACTGTAGTGCAAAGCAAAGTCCTGAATATGTACTAAATAGCCCAAAACTCGTGTCATGGCCATCTAATGAGATTGACCTGGATTGCTCGTATATCGACTCAATTTACTTATAGCACAAGCTATATCTGGTCGTATACAATTCATGATGTACATTAAGCATCCCAACACACGAGCATAATCCAATTGTGACATGTTTTGGCCTTTGTTCTTTGCTAATGCAAGATTCATGTCAATTGGAGTCTTTGTAACTTTAAAACCCAAGTGCTTGAATTTTTCAAGTACTGTATTAATATAATGAGATTCTGACTGTCGACGCCCCCTTTTTCTTTCCCCTTTTTTGGAGTCAAGATCGGGTATACGACATTGGGAGGACAACTCTTTTCCCTTTTGAGAATTGGGTTTTGAAATTTTGAAGAGTCGTCACCTAATGATTATAGTGCATTAGGACACTTTAAGGAAGGTTTGAGATGAAGAGACCAGAGATTAGGGTAAGGGCTAGAAATATCTCAAGGGGAAGGTGTTAGGCACCTCTCAAGATCCACTAGTGTGGTTCCCGGCCATGCTACAATTGTGACTTTAAGAAAAAAAACAAGTAAGAGAACAAGTAAAGGGATTCACATAGCTTTGCAGACAAGTTTAAGAGTTAAGGAAGTAGAAAGTTTAGAAAATTAGTCTTTAAAGAAACCTAAAAAGTTAACAAGTAAAAGGAAAAGGGTCCTATGTTTATCGATAATATGGATCACATCAATGCAATATCCAGCAATCACTCCTCAAAAAAGGGGTCGCACGTGATATTAGCGCACCGGTCATCATATCCATATTCTACCCTTCCCACCCTGTTAAGGTATTTAAACGCGCTTAGTCTTGTTTACTTATTGCATGCTAATACCCCTACCAACCTATCAGTCCCGGGGCATTAGGACTTCTAATCCTAAGAGGGAAGAAAGGGATGGGGCCTTTATGGGGTTTCAAAGGATAAAATTCTAATTCAACAATCAAAACAAATATCAGATGAAGAGATGAGTAAACAGGCAAATAAGGCTCAAATAAATCCCTTAAATCAGACAACACTTAGTTTAGCATGTCTTAGCATATACTGATTTGGTCTTAAGTTAAAAATTAAGCAGCGAGCGGACTGGTTCAACACATATATTTAGACAGAAAGTCTGCATTAGGAACTCGGATACAATTGTCAGATATTAAAGCACTTGATTAATGCGAATTAGGTGAGATTACTGACTTTAGAAAATACACTAGTATAGAGGGGTTTTGAAGAAAAGGTATGTTGCAGACTTAAAAAAATGTTTAGAAATGAATTCAGAAGAGAAACAGACTACCGAGTTGTAGATAAACACAGAAAGAGTAATTTAAAAGTTTCAGAAAAAACAGATTATTTGAAGAAAATAAGTGAATTGCAGAACTGTTTTTAAAACGACAAGTTCAAAAATGGAACTGAGTTGGAAAACATTTGTCAAATTATTAGAAAGGCGGTAGATTTCAGAAAGAGTGTACATTAATTCGAGAAGGTTTATCAAAAGGAACAAGTTGTCAACAAAAGATATACTCGTCTAAGCGTGAAGAAAATGGTTGTTCCAATCAATTGTTACTGTTTTTAGACGGGAGAGGCGAGTTTGATTTAAAAAACTCCTATAGACATGGTCTCTATGAGTCATTTGTTTTAAACCCTCTTGTAAATAGATGCTGATTTGATTAATCCTAAAAGTTTGCCTAATATCGTGAATATGCACATTCCTATAGGCATAATTTCTATATGCAAATTGCAGAAAGTTAAACGTTGTCTCCTATAGGCATGATTTCTATGGGATTGGATCAGAAACATTAAAATCCTAAAGCATGGTCTCTACCCTTACTGATGCAAGAAAGTGAAGCCCCTCCCACACCCTTTTACTATACTCCCCGAGTTCATACAAGTTAATACAGACCAGAAAAGATAAAGAGCGCATCAAAGACCAACAGCTAGATCCGAGCAGCTTAATTCAATCTTAATGTCTAATAATATGTGATTAACCAATTCCGAATCCAGATTTCCAAAGCCTCCTCTTTATCTAAAGTGTTTCAAAGCTCCAAAGAATCTCAAGGATTCCCGGCATTGCTTACAATCAGGATGCCATTAAAAGAATAGTGTAGTATGGAAGAGCCAGCCCTCAGGCATCCAAGTTCAGAGGGAGCTCAAGGGTCCCAAGGCATGGCTTGCAAGAGGGGGCAGAACTTATAGCTAGGATTAAGTACAAAGTGCAAGAGGGATTGGGAAACCATAATAGATTGGTGGTCATACCCAGCCATAAGGCAGGCTGGCACACCCCCTGACAACCTATTTAGCCAAACAAATGAGAGCAGACCTATTGAAGGTCAAACCAAGGTCTGGACAGTGATTAGGACACTGCCAGACCAAGGTCTTAGGCTCAAAGCACACATAAGGGGAAAGGGAGTGGGAGTTGATTGAGTTTGGGATTCAAGGAATCCAGTCTAGACACATGAACAATAATGTTTAAGTATTGTCATGCTTTCCTGAACCATAGCTCACATACAAAGGGATTTAGGGAGAGGGGATTCATGTAAGAGCAAATTTTGCAGAAAAAAGCAGTAAAGTAGACACACAAAAAGAACTGAAGTGTAAACACATAGGGAAGAGGCAATATTAAACTAAAGGGACATACCAGTTGCAAAAAGTAAACACAAAGAGGAACAGAACACTTGCAGCCACAAATAGGGAACACTGACTCAAGATTTCAGCAGGAAACTCGAAAAGCTTTGCAGAAAACTTAGAAGTATTTGAGAAGGAGAAGTAGTGAGTGTAATGTGTGTATGTTTGTTAGAACTTGTGTGTTGAAAGAGGAGAGGGGGAGGTATTTATAGCCTTTGAAAAACGAGTAAAGAATAGAGTAAAAGCACAAATATGGGCATAATCGCAAATCAGAATCTATTAGTATAAGTTTTCCCTTTAATCAGGGGATTCTAATTCAAACGAATACTAACAGGATCCAAATAAGGAAGGAAGAATCAATCTTGTAAGCCGAATGGCTTGTTTCCATAAAAGAAACAGTAAAGTCATACAATAGGCAAATAAGTCTAAGTACAAGATTGTAATTATTTTTGGAAAGATTCAGTAAGGCCAAACAAGGAAAGGAAATCAATTAACCCTTGACAGGCTAGTAAAAAAAAAAATCAGAATCTCACGGAAGGAGTTTTGAAATCAATTGCAAGTTTGTAAATCAATCGCAGAAGGGACTCAGTATATAATGAATGCACAAGTAGCAGACATGCGAGGTCAAGCTATGGCAAAAGAAACAGCATACAGCAATAGCATAGAGCAAACATTCGAAACATGCTAGTTAGGTATCAGTGGTTTAGTAATAGAGAAAAGAGTCAGGAGCGTGCAAAGAGCCGAGTGAAAACTGTAGTCGAGTAAGATAGGTAGGAAGAGCTCGGAACAAAAGAAGTCGCATAAAGAAAAAGAGATGCTGAAGCAAAAGAATCAAATTTAGCAATTTTTAAATAGACGATTTGCACAAACAGACTCAAAGGACTTGAATAGGCGCCAAAGAACTAGGGTTTTCGAAATCAGTCGAGTTCAGAGGAGATAAGCAGATAAACACACCAACAGTCTCAGAATCTCACATAAACCCTAAAATCAGGGTTTTCACCACTTAAGCAGTAAATCAAACGAACACTAACATGTAGACTCAGAAACTCAAGCAAATCTTGAAAAATAGGGTTTTCAATACCAACTAGACCTAGAGATGCTAAGCAGATGAATCGAACAAAGCATTAACTGTCAGACTCAGAAACCCTTATTTAAAATCAAAAGGTTTTGAAAAGGAAATTTGGAGAAAATGCTTTAAACGTCACATATAGAATAGATCTAGCACAGATCTAAACGATTAAACGAAAAAGAACCTTGAATAGGCTAGGGTTTCTGAGAACCCTAAAGAACAAGAGAGTCTTGGAAAATACAAGATCAGATCTGAGTCGATAAGGTCGGAACCAGGCTCAGGAGGCTAGGATATGCCGGAGCATGCCGGAGCACGGCCGGAGATGGCTGAAAACCTTGAATCGACAAAGGTTTGGGTGAAGATCTTCGAAGACTGGCCTCGAATCTTCAGGCATCAGGCATGTGGGAGCTGTAGAAGGTGCTAATAGGTCGTCCATGGCTAGAGCAGCCATGGATTCTGGTGGGTTTGAGGTCGAAGAGAGGTAGGAGGCAATTAGGGTTTTGAGAGCGTTTGAGAAGAGAGGAATTAGAGGTGGCGTGTCTAAGAGAAATGGGGTAGGGTTTGGGGTCGTTTGGGAATTAAAAAGGAAAGGATCAACGGGGGCCGTTGATCTAAATGATCGACGGCCGAGATTGAAAGGGGTTATGGGCTGGGTCGGTTGCTGGGTCGGGTTAAAGGCAATTGGGCTGGGTAATTTGGGTTAATTAGGGGTGCCAAATTGGCTGAAATTGAAAGCAATTGAGGCTAGATTGTAAATAGCCATTTTTTCCCATTTTGTCTTTTAAAAAATAGCAATAACAATTTTAAAACAAATTAAAAGTGCTTGGTAAACAAACATTATATAAAATATTAATTTAAAAATATTGGGGTTCATTTTATAATTATAAGATGCTATAAAATCTCAAAGAGGCTAGTATTATAATTATATGTGATTTAGTTTTAAAAATACCAAACGAATTTGTAAAAATATGCAGAAAATCATGTTAACTATATTTTGATGTAAATATAAGAATGAAATAAATTATTCTCCAAAAATAGCAAGCTTTGGGAATAATTATGGGATTTAATGGTGTAAAAATAGGCCATAAATTGGTTTAAAAATCATTAAAATGTCAAAACCTTTTGGGGTGCTTATATATGCACATATATGTCATTTTGAAAATATATAAGAAAAAATTGGGTATCAACAGCTGCCCCTCTTTACCCGAGGAGGATGAAAGAGTTGTCGGGTAAAGACAAGATGGCCAATTTTGACCGGATCGGTGATTGAAAAGAGTTTTGGACCGAGCCCTGGCTTCTGAGCCTCATACATATCCCTGGTTTTATGGGAATAAGGCCATATGTAGTTCAGGAACCATTGACGGAGTGTGTCGATGGAGATTCGAAAAGACAGATGAAATGATTAGGTTTAAAAAGGTGTTTGGAGTCGAATAGGTTGCGGAGGACCGGAGCGGGATCGCTCCTGCTGAGACGACCGTTTGTTAGCCGGTGTACCTGCAAGTGAGCAATACGAGCGCATATTGTGCATAATTAAAACATGATGCAAGTTCTCGTTGGACCATGAATGTTGTTTTTGGACGGTTAGGATGATGTCCTGGGCCATGAAGAGCATAAAAGTAAAGATTCGCAGGCCATGAAATGGTGTTCTCGGGCTATGCAGATGGTGCCTCCGAACCATGACGCCTTTGAATAAGTTGGCGATCTTTCAGCCCATGAGAAGGTGGCAATCTTTCAGCCAAATGAATGCAAATGATGGTGATAGTTCAGCCGTTCGAAAAAATAAAGTGGCGATGTTTCAGCCGAATGAATGCAAAGGGTGGCGATCTTTCATCCAAAGAGAGAATTTAAATGCAGGTGGCGATATTTCAGCCGTTCGAAAAAATAAAGTGGCGATGTTTCAGCCGAATAAATGCGAAGGGTGGCGATCTTTCAGCTAAAGCGATAATTTAAATGCAGGTGGCGATATTTCAGCCGTTCGAAAAAAAATAAAGTGGCGATGTTTCAGCCATGCAAGATGGAGACAATGCTTAGTCTCGGAAGCAGATGAGTAGCCTTATACAGGATGGAGGTAGAGCTTAACCTCGAAAGGCAGATGAGTAGCCTTATGCAGGATGGAGGTAGAGCTTAACCTTGAAAGGCAGAAAGGTAGCCTTATGCAAAAAATGCAGATGGAGATAGAGCTTAGTCTCGAAAGGCAGATAAGTAGCCTTATGCAGAATGGAGGTAGAGCTTAACCTCGAAAGGCAGAAAAGTAGCCTTATGCAGAATGCAGATGGAGACAGAGCTTAGTCTCGAAAGGCAGAAAAGTAGCCTTATGCAATGCAGAGGAATGCAGGATAGAGACAGAGCTTAATCTCGAAAGGCAGAAAAGTAGCCTTATGCAATGCAGAGAAATGTAGGATGGAGACAGTGCTTAGTCTCGAAAGGCAGATAAGTAGCCTTATGCAAAAATACAGATGGAGATAGAGCTTAGTCTCGAAAGGCAGATAAGTAGCCTTATGCAGAATGGAGGTAGAGCTTAACCTCGAAAGGCAGAAAAGTAGCCTTATGCAGAATGCAGATGGAGATAGAGCTTAGTCTCGAAAGGCAGAAAAGTAGCCTTATGCAATGCAGAGGAATGCAGGATGGAGACAGTGCTTAGTCTCGAAAGGCAGAAGAGTAGCCTTATGCAGGATGGAGGTAGATCTTAACCTCGAAAGGCAGAAAAGTAGCCTTATACAAAATGCAGGATAGAGATAGAGCTTAGTCTCGAAAGGCAGATAAGTAGCCTTATGCAAAAAATGCAGATGGAGATAGAGCTTAATCTTGGAAGGTAGAATAGTAGCCTTATGTATAATGGAGTTAGAGCTTAACCTCGTAAGGCAGAAAAGTAGCCTTATGCAAAAATGCAGATGGAGACAGAGCTTAGTCTCGAAAGGCAGATAAGTAGCCTTATGCAGGATGGAGGTAGAGTTTAACCTCGAAAGGCAGAAAAGTAGCCTTATGCAAAATGTAGGATGGAGACAGAGCTTAAAATCGAAAGGCAAATAAGTGGTCTTATGCATAATGGAGGTAGAGCTTAACCTCGAAAGGCAAAAAAGTAGCTTTATGCAGGATGGAGGTAGAGCTTAACCTCGAAAGACAGAAGAGTAGACCTATGTAAAAAATGCAGATTGAGACAGAGCTTAGTCTCGAAAGGCAGATAAGTAGCCTTATGCAATGCAGAGGAATGCAGGATGGAGACAGTGTTTAGTCTCGAAAGGCAAAAGAGTAGCCTTATGCAGAATGGAGGTAGAGCTTAACCTCGAAAGGCAGAAAAGTAGCCTTATGCATTGCAAAAATGTAAAAGTACGATTAGTAGCAAGATCTCTTAGCTGATAAACGATTACGATGATATGACTGCTGGGGAGATTGTGTACGGATAACAATTGCAGGCAAGTGATGATTCTGAGAAGTTGCATTCTTGGGAAAGTATGCGTACATAAATATACCTGACAATATTGCAAGTCGAGTGCCTGTATCCAAAGAAAAATCGTAAGTTCTGTAAGGAGAAAGGTTAGTTTGTCTTCCCTGGTCTCTTAACGTTGTGTACCATTGGGGAAGCGTCGCTAAACAACAGCAATCCGGATAATAGTTATGCATGATTTAGTAAATATAACGTAAATGTATAATCGAAATGGTTTTCTTTAGATGGTCCAACGACTGCGACATGGTTCGAGACATTGCAACCTCTTTTGCTTTGGAATTTTGAGGGTCCTTCTCAAAATTCTGCCCCAGTTTACTAGGTGGACGTTTCTGACGACTGTGTTGTATGACTAAAAAAACATCTTTGGAATTTTGAGGGTCCTCCTAAAAATTCTGCCCTACTTTACTGGGTTGGTGCTTCTGGCGATGCATGGACTAAAATCAACTTCGGAATTGAGGGTCCTCCTCAAAATTCTGCCCCAATTCCGATAGCGGGGGGAAATGGAATTTTTATTAAATTGTGACCGAACCCATAGGGCTGCCTACGTATCCCCTCTTAAACGGGAATCAGGTCAGGCGTAGTTCAAATTACATCTTATAAGGAAAGTATGAAGATTACACATAGTAACATTTTACTGCATCTGAATTGATTGGCTTCGTCCAGACTTCTCCATCCATTTTTGAAAGATTAAGGGCTCCTCCAGTCATAACCCGGTGAACTATGTACGGACCCTGCCAATTGGGAGAAAATTTCCCTTTGGCTTCTTCTTGATATGGGAATATTTTCTTCAACGCCAGTTTCCCTGGTGTAAACTTCCTTGGTTTAACTCTTTTGTTGAAGGCTGTGGACATTCTGTTCTGATACAACTGACCGTGGCAAACTGTATTTATCCTTTTTCCATCTATAAGGGCTAACTGCTAGTAGCGACCCTTTACCCATTCTACATCATCCAACTTTGCTTCTTGTACCATAAACCAGCAGATAGGGAGTTGCTCCAGTCGATGTGCGGACTGTGGTACGGTATCCTAGTAAGGCGAACGATAATTTCTCATGCCATTGTTTGTGCTTTTCGACCATCTTCCTTAGTATCTTCTTGATATTCTTGTTGGCGGCCTCTACAGCTCCATTCATCTGAGGCCTGTAGGCTGTAGAGTTCTTGTGTTTGATCTTGAATGTTTCGCACATTGATTTTATCAAGTCGCTGTTGAGATTGGAACCATTATCAGTGATGATTGATTCCGGAATTCCGAATCAACAAACAATACGGTCGCGGACAAAATCTGCCACAACCTTCTTAGTTACTGCCTTATATGATGCTGCTTCGACCCATTTGGTGAAGTAATCAATTTCCACTAGAATGAATCTGTGCCCGTTTGATGTGTCAGGCTCGATAGGCCCAATAACATCCATTCCCCAAGCGGCGAATGGCCATGGTGAACTTGTTGTAGTAAGCTCGTTTAGAGGCATTTTTATCATATCTGCATGTATCTGACAGTGATGGCATTTTCGAACATATTTGATGCAGTTTATTTCCATAGTCATCCAAAAATATCCTGCCCGAAGTATCTTTTTTGCTAAGACAAAACCATTCATGTGCGGCCCGCAGGTCCCTGCATGCACTTCGTCCAATAGCTTGGATGCTTCCTTTGCCTCGACACATCTTAGTAGACCCAAATCAGGAGTCCTTCTGTACAGGATTCCTCCACTATGAAAGAAGTTGCCGGATAACCTACGAAGTGTGCATTTTTTAGTAGCGTTGGCAAGTTCTGGATATTCCCATGTTGTCAAGTACTCCTTGATGTCATGGAACCATGGTTTTCCATCCACTTCTTCCTCAACGTGGGCACAATAAGCTGGTTGATCATGAATCTTTACTGGGATAGGATCAATGAAATTTGTATCTGGATGCTGGATCATGGACGATAAAGTAGCTAATGCATCAGCAAACTCGTTCTGGATCCTGGGGACGTGCCGAAATTCTGTCTTTGTGAACCTTTTCCTTAACTCCTGTATGTGATACAAGTAGGGGTATTTTAGAGTTCTTGGTCGCCCATTCTTCTTGGAACTGATGTATAAGCAAGTTTGAATCTCTGATCACTAGCAATTCCTGAATGTTTATGTCAATGGCCAGCTCGAGCCCTAAGATGCAGGCTTCGTACTTGGCCATATTGTTGGTACAAGGGAACCTGAGTTTGGCGGATACCGGGTAATGCTGACCAGTTTCTGACACTAGGATTGCTCCTATTCCAACTCGTTTGAAATTTGCTGCTCCATCAAAAAACAACCCCCAACCATCATAAGATTCCGCAATATCCTCTCCTATGAAAGATACCTCTTCATCGGGGAAATACATTTTTAAGGGCTCGTATTCTCCATCCATGGGATTCTCGGTAAGATGATCCGCCAATGCTTGCCCTTTGATTGCTTTCTGGGTTACGTAAACAATGTCAAATTCACTTAGTAGTGTCGCACCTCCTTTTTACCGCCCCCGTGGGGCGAGTGGGGAGTTTTCTCTAATTAAAGGACAGTCGAAACGGGATTTGTTTGTTTGTTTCAGAGTCGCCACCTGGGAATTTTAAGGCGTCCCAAGTCACCAATTTTAATCCCTGAATCGAGGAGAATATGACTCTGTTTATTATTCTGCGAACCAGAAATCCGGATAAGGAATTCTGTTAACCCGGGAGAAGGTGCTAGGCATTCCCGAGTTACGTGGTTCTAGCACGGTCGCTCAACTGTTTTTACTATTGGCTTAATTATCTTGACTTTTACTAAATGCGTCCTTATTGCATGATTTTTACTACCGCTTTTATAAATACTTCTTGTGATTAAGGGCCCTTCTTTGAATCGAATCACGCGTACGTATATTCGTGTTATAAATAAAAAAATACGGAATTGTGTCACGCGCACGTGTACACGATAATCTTGATAATATATTTATTAAAAAAACAATGATTTTTCGAAATTGTGTCGAATCAAGAATATTCGTCTTTCTTAAATAGTGAACCGCACATCTCGGGTTTTATGAAATAAATTTAATATTTTCCAAAGAAATTCGTTTTTTTTATTAAATATTCGCTCGAAATTGCGCGTACGCATAATCCGAATTTTTGCTTTTAAAAATATAATCAGGGTGCGCGAACGCATCCCTGATTGCGCAAAATCTTTGTTAATAATATTATGGACTTTCCCCAAATTGTTTATTATATCATGAGAAATATCCATTTAAGATACCCTTGAACTCTTGAAAAGAATTCACAATTTATTAAATGTTGCCCGTCGATTATAATTCCCGCGTATAAATTATATTCATTCCAACTATTCAAATTCAAAGAAAAGAATAAAAATATGATTAATACTATTTTTAACAAGTACAACATATATATATGCCAAAGAATGAATTGTATATGAAACTAACAAAACTGATTTATGAAGGGAAAAGTATTTTTGAACATTATTTATTTAGTGCAAATTCTATTTCTAATTACCATTGATATAAAGTGTTGCAATTTGTGTTTGTATATCTCATCTTATTTTCATATACTTATTTTAATCTAATAGGCGAAATTATTTTAATTAATTTATTTACGATGGTAGATAAGCATCAAGTTGATAAGAAAGGGAATTATTATGCAAATCGATTCAATAATATTGCCTTACATGCAACCTAACTATATGTTGTAAACATCGTAACAAACTATATTATATCACCTTTCGCCAATGGTCATACACACATCTATTATCCTATATAAAAATGCCACCAATACTATCTTAACCTTATCTAACAACAGGAGTTAGTAATGTAGTTTCTTGATATTTCTACATTATTCTTTACTTAGCTAACAACGCCATAAAATTTAAATAATGGCCAACTTTACGTCATATTTCCTACCTTGACAGTTCAAACATGACTAAACTAATGAGATTTCGGAATGGCTAACATTATTACAAAGCTTTATACGAATTTCAAAATAAGACAATTAACTCACAGCTATCAAATTGAATTCACTACTAGTTAACTAACCTGAAACAAAAAATGAAATTTAAACTAATGAACTTGGACAAATGGAAAACAGAATTGCAATTCAGGCTTCATTGATTTGTCATGCTGAATCTCTTTCCAACATAGAATTTAAAAGATAAGTACCTGGAAATGAAGGTAGAAGAAGTAAATTTCAGCAGTAGCAGCAGTAACAAAATCAGCAGAATAGCAGTCTTTCCACAGATTTGAGCAATAATGAGACCCGAGAAACCCAGATGCACAGTAACAGTATTTTAAAAGAAAACTTCAGATTTTAACTGAACTATGGATTCAAATAAATCCGGACAGATTTAACCAAGGGACATTATTTCAGATTTTAGTTTCTCTTCTGTTTCAAATTCCTGTTTCTGACTTTTCTGTTTCTGATTTTTTTTTGTTTCTTCTTCTTGAACTCTAAAAAATCTCCTCAATCAGATTTTTTCTGTTTCTGTTTTCAAATTTCTGTTTCTGATTCTATTTCTATCTCTTTCTTTCTTTCTGTTTTTCTCTCTTAAAATCTGCCCTCAAATCTGATTTTTTTTCTCTTTCAAAAAAAAAATCACTCTTATCATATTTTTCTCTTTCAAAAAAAATCTCTCTTATCAGATTTTTCTCTTTCAAAATCTGCCCCTAAATCAGTCCCAATCCCCCTCTATTTATACAGGGCTGTCCTGTACCCTTCTAGTGCTGCCTGGACCCTTTTCTCCTTTTAAAATCAGAAAGTTTTCCATTAAAACTACTTTTGAATACTTTAAATCCTATTGAGTGCTATTATCCTGTTTTTCAGCAGCCCATTACCCTTTGTTTCCCACTATCCTATTAAATTAAAAACCATTAACAAACCACTTTCAGCCCACTATTATGTCACATTACCCTTACTGTTTTATCCCAGAAATGCCCCCTGACTCCTACTGTTATTACTGAAAAAATCAGAACCTACTGCAAAACTGATTCTATAATCTGTATAAACTTGATTATTCTTCTGATTTACAGTTATAACCAATCCTATGAACCTCCTAACACAATTGTATTTGACCAACTTTTGTAAACTTGAATTCAAACTTAACATCACAACAATATTACACTGAGTTCAGTATAATGATTCAAACGAACTTTAACTTTGAACAACATCAAACAAACACAGAAACATTGTCAATATACTGACAATGCCCTGAAACTCAATGTTCAGAAATCAACATATACACACCATTGACAAACTTTCTGATTTATTAAACAAGAATCAATTAATTGGGAAGAACTAATTGATTAATTTCAATGATAATAATCAACTCCAAACAGATAAACAGGGTATTACAAACAACATTTTCAGAAGCAAGATTCACAATACAACTAATCGACGAACTTAATCGAGTCGATTACACACATTGTACATAATCACAATCAACAGAAACAATTCACATTTAGAATCAAGTAGACGGGTAGGGGACAGTATAACAAAATTGACTAGAAAATTATGAAAATTTAGACAAACTAATGAAACGAACATAGAATATACGTAGAATACACACAAGAAACAGAAAATTACCTCTGAACCTTCAAATTCAACCGGACTCAACTCAACTTGGATTTGGATTTTGTTTGAAATCAAACAGACCTTAGTCGAAGTATTTTCTACTGAAAATACTTTGACTAAGGTCGATTAAGCCTCAATCTTTCGTCTGAAGTGAAAAAGATGCCAAGGCTAGAAAATTTAGGGTTTTAGACCTTGGCTTTTAAATCCGAACACTGCTGGGTGGATTCGAGGGAAACCAAAGATGGCACAAGGGTGAGGGAAGCCTAAAGGTCATTTGGTGTTAATTTGGGAGGAATCTGAGTTTGTTCTTGTTTGGTCCGAATCTTCAAAAGAAGATTCGAGAAGCTCGGAAATGATTCGAGCCAAACAAACTTCAGATCCATAACGAGGCATGCTAGGGGGTACTATGGTGTTATTTTGGAAGCCATTGGAAAGGTTTGAGTTTTCAGACCCACCTTCGATTTAGTATTCGAAGAGTTGGGGTCTGATTCGAAGGAAACTAAGGTCAGATTTGTGTAGAGGATGTTCAGGGGGTTCTAGGGTGTTATTTTGGTGACCGGCGGCGTTGATGCCGCCGGGTTTCAGGCGGTGGGATTCTAGGGCGGCTAGGGTTAGGGGTGGGGTTTGGGGACGATGATGAACAGTGAGAGGAGGGGGTGTTCAGTTAGGGGCGGGGGTAGGGGCTTGGGCCTTATATAGGGGTGGGGTGGATTGATCTCATCCGTTGGATCAATTAAGATGCACGGTTGAGATCAATCCACTTATCCAAACGACATCGTTTGATTTAAGTTGGGGAAAGGGGTCAACCCGGGGTTGAAATGGATCGGGTTTGGGTGAGTTTTTAAGACCGTGGGATCAAGATGGATGAACGGTTCAGATCTAGTTGCCCTTAAACGTCGTCGTTTCATTTATGCAGAAGCTGAACTGGACCGTTTGATTGCAATGAATCAACGGCTCAGATTTGAGGTATCTCATGCGTCGTCGTTTAGGCTTGTTCGAATTGGACCGGACAGGGGGATGTTGGATTGGGCACGTGGGAGGGTAATTTGATTTGGGCCTGGATTTTAATCCAGGTCCAATTTTTATTTTACAACTTATATATTCTTTTTTTTATTCTATTTTATTATTTATCATTAAAAAATCCTAACAAAAATTATAAAACAATTTTTAACCTTACACAAAAATATTAATCACTTCATAACAACTATTCAACATACAGATAAAACATTAATCACACAGTGGAATATAAAAAATAGAACGAAATGCATATTTTGGTGATTTTATTTAAATTATCTTTCAAATACATAATTAAATCCTATATGCATGCAACATGTATTTTATTTTAATTTTCATTTTATTATGACAAAGTAAACATTTACGGACATAACACAAATATTTAACACCACGCAAATTCAAGAATTACACAGTAAAAGAAATTTATTTTATTTTTTGATTTATTTTGGAGTAGTTTTCATTAAGGCAAAAAATCACGTTCTCACAGCTGCCCCTCTTTGTGCGGAAACTCGAAGAGTTTTCGTGCAAAGATAAAGTGAGCGGATACGAGCGATTTTTTGCCCGTTCGAATACTCCGTGGAAGCATTTTTTGAAAGATTTGTCCGAACCTCTGCTTCAAAGGTTTCCTACATATCCTTGGCTATAAAGGAATCAGGTCAATGTAGTTCGAGAAGTTTTGGGTAGCTGGGACTTACCGTGGGACTACGATGTTACTGCTGTTTCGTGCTGTTTTTTACTGCTTGCTGACCTCCTTATTACACCTTACTTCCAAGGTAATACAAAAAGCTAAACTAGACTATGGTACATGAATTATAATATCTTATCTAGATTATGCCCTTGCGTTTCTTGTTGTCTTGATTTCTTGGTGACTCTTGGGCGTTTGGCTTATTCCGTATTCCTTTTCATTGTGTCCCGTATTTCTTTCATCTGTTTGGGACTCTTGTTTGTTTCTTGCTGGGGATTCTGTTGGACTCCTCTGCTTTATTGATTCTAAGTGTGCTCCTTTCATATGAGCGGGCTTTTGATTTCAACACTTCAATTGCATTCCCTTGTTCTTCAGGTGGGTGCCTGACTGCTTCTTTTCTTTCTTCATCCTCATTCTCCAGGTGGACGCCTGACTTCTTTTTAACTTCTTCATCCTCATTCTCTAGGTGGACGCCTGACTTCTTTAATTCTTATCCTCGTTCTCCAGGTGGACGCCTGACTTCTTCAATTCTCCATCCTCATTCTCCAGGTGGACGCCTGATTTCTTCAATTCTTCATCCTCATTCTCCAGGTGGACGCCTGACTTCTTCTTTTCTCATCCTCATTCTCCAGGTGGACGCCTGACTTCTTTAATTCTCATCCTCATTCTCCAGGTGGACGCCTGACTTCTTTAATTCTCATCCTCATTCTCCAGGTGGACGCCTGACTTCTTCTTTTCTCATCCTCATTCTCCAGGTGGTCACCTGACTTCTTTAATTCTCATCCTCATTCTCCAGGTGGACGCCTGACTTCTTCTTTTCTTATCCTCATTCTCCAGGTAGACGCCTGACTTCTTTAATTCTCATCCTCATTCTCCAGGTGGACGCCTGACATTCTTTAATTCTCATCCTCATTCTCCAGGTGGACGTCTGACTTCTTCTTTTCTCATCCTCATTCTCCAGGTGGACGCCTGACTTCTTTAATTCTCATCCTCATTCTCCAGATGGACGCCTGACGTCTTCTTTTCTCATCCTTGTCACACCTCCTTTTTCCGCACCCGAGGGGCGCAGGGGAGTTTTTTCCAATTAAAGGACAACCGAAACGGGATTGGTTTATTTATTTCAGAGTCGCCACTTGGGAGATTTAGGGTGTCCCAAGTCACCAATTTTAATCCCGAATCGAGGAAAAGAATGACTCTATATTATGGTCTGCATACCAGAAATCCGGAAAAGGAATTCTGTTAACCCGGGAGAAGGTGTTAGGCATTCCCGAGTTCCGTGGTTCTAGCACGGTCGCTCAACTGTTATATTCGGCTTATTTATCTGATTTTTAATACAATTATGAACCATGTGCAAATTTTATCTTTTAACCGCTTTATTAATTATTATTATTAAGAATGTGAACATCGCTTAAAACATGTCTTTGGACTGCGTCACATGAAATGCACCCACAATCCGGAACATATCTTATTTGACGTTTTGGGATTTGGATTTGGGTCGCATGAAATGCACACCCAAGTTTAAGAAAGTAAATTATTAAACACGCGCCTAAAGAGACTATCGCATTATTATTTCGGGAAGGCCACGAAATTCACTAAGCGGCCCTCCTGAATTCTAAGTAATTTTAAACAAGTATTTACTAAGGGCCCCGCAATTTATATTTTTATTCGGCGAGGCTCATCTCATTCTTATTTTTTTTTAAGAATTTGCAACGTCATGGAAATGCATCTCGGGCCACGCCACAATCAATGCGCCCGTGACTAGAGACATATTTCGACTCCGTTGAGATTTAGATTTGGGTCACATAAATGTGCACCCGAGTTTAGGGAGATAACATTATTAAAGGTGCGCCTAAAGCAACTAGCGCATTATTATTTTTTTTGGGGTAAGGCCGTGAAATTTGCTAAACGGCCCATCCCAGAATCTAAGTATTTGATACATATATTTTGTGAGGGCTCCGCAATCTGTATATTTTTTCCGGCGAGGCTCGTCTCATTTTATTTATTTTATTATTATTTTTTATTCATTTTTTTTATAATTATTTATTTATTTTTAAAGGATGCCATTTCTACGCCTTTAACAATACTAAACTTACGACCTCTGTACAACTAAAATCTCATAACTTGTCAAGATTTAATAAAAGAAGCTAGGCGAATGAGTGTTTCGTGCGTAGTAACAACAGGTACTAATATTAATTTTGTCCAAATAAACTAAGACAATAATAACATAACACATTGAACGTAAATAATAACAATACTAATCTTGGGACTACTAATACAACTAAATCAAATGACATCAAGTAATCAATAATAACATAACACAAAAATGAACTAAAATGCATACGGTGAAACATAAGCAGAAAATTATCATATCAATTTTTATATTGCATCTCAAACATTCAACGTAAGTTTATTTATCTAATACATCGAGGTTTACTAACCTTTGAACCTCGGCAAACTCAGGACGACAAACACGACCCCGATGGAACTCAAGCCGGACCTCCCTGAACGAGGAACAAAGACGAAACCTCGGAACAAACTCGGCGCACTGGACCTCGACTCAACCTTTGGACCTTGGACTGGAACTCGACCTCAACACAAGGTCGAGCAGCTCACCTCCATGAACTCCGGCTCAGCTAGTGGCGTGAAGCTGACGGACTGTTTAGTCGACGATTGTGGGGGTCGACGGGCAGTGTTCAATGGCTGGATTATGGTGGTTTGGACAGTAGGGTGATGGTGTTGCGACGTGAGGGAGTAGAAGAACGTAGCGACAGCGATGCCACTGCTGGTTTTTTCCTGGTGGTTGACGGGGAGGGCTACTAGGGTTTTGCTAAGTTTTTTTTTTTGTGAGGAAGAAGGCGACGGGGGGAGCTGGTTGCGACGAGGGGGAGCTGGTTGCGACGAGGGGGCGACTGGGTTTTGGTCGTTGATGGTGGCTTTGGACGAATGCAGCAGCAGCTCAGTTTGGGTGGAGCTGGAGCTTGCAGCGACGGCAATGGCGGTTTGCAACGGGCCTGTTTGGTGGTCTGTTTGGTGCCGGTGTTTGGTTGGTGGTGTTCGTTGGTTGTTTGGTTGTGACTGGTGTGGTCGCAAGGTGGGTTTGGACTGGTTTGTCGACTGGTCGTCGCGAGTAGTGGTCGACGGTGGTTTTCCGGCGTTGATGGAGGTTTTGGGCGTGGAGGTGACGGGTTTTGCTGGGTATTTGCTTCTTCTTCTTCTTGAAGAAGAAGCGTGAACAGTAGTCCCGTAGGGTTTTTTTTCGTGGGTTTTGGTAGGGCTTGCTGAAGAAGAAGGAAAAATGAACAGTAGTCCCTTGTTTTGTTTCTTCTGCAAGAAGAAGACGAGGCTACAGTCCTCCTTTTCTCAAAATTTCAAAAAAAGTCCTCCTCCTTTAATTCCCCAAAGTCCGTCCGTTTTTGTTGGCTTTTTCCTTCTTTTAAAATTTCCCAAGCCCCTTTTCGTTGGTCCCCGTGTTTTGTAACATAATGCCCATGAAAATGAGCCCCACGCGTGGTGGGGTTCGAGGCATATGTCCCCCACGCGTGGTGGGGTTCCCCACGTGTCCTGGACACGGTTTATTATGGGCTAGGTCCGAAAATTAGGCCTAAAACCGGGTAGTTTGAACCCGAATATTATTCTTTTGCCCGGACCCGAGAAATAGGAACACGTTGCTTAACTAGTCCTATGTAAGCAAAATAACTACCAAAAATAAGACTAGTATTTAAACAAAACTATATATTTTTAAATATTTTTTCAAGATTTTTAAAATAGCTACAAAATATTAATAAAACTATTTTTTTTGTAATTTTCGTTTTAAATATTAAGATAAAATATGAGGTAATATTTTTGTATTTTTTCCAAGTTAAAAATGACTATAGAATATTAAAAAAACTATTTTTTTGTAATTTTCGTTCTTTAATAAAGACAAAAATATGACGTAATGTTTTTTTTTGTATTTTTCAAAATTATAATGACTGCAAACATTAATAGAACTATATTTTTTGTAATTTTCGAATTTATATAAAGTACCAAAATAAAGTACAATTTTTGTATTTTCAAATTTATGAGAGATACATAAACTAAAATTTATATATATATTTTTTGAAATTTTTCTTTTTGCAACGAAATAAAGTAAAATAGTTAAAATAGCTATACTAGTCCTAAATTAGATATTTAAGCTTAAGAACATAAAAATTCCCGGGGAGGGTCAAAAATCACGTGCTTACAGCTGCCCCTCTTTGACTGGAAACACGAAGAGTTTTCCGACAAAGAACGACTAGACGTGTTTTTGACCCGACCATTACTTGGACGGACTACACTTGAGGAAAGGGAGGGAATGTGACCGAGCCTTGGTATCCGAGCTGCCTACATATCCTTGGTTATACAGGAATCAGGCCACGTGTAGTTCGGGAATGAGAGAGAGATGGCAGAGTTGTACCGAGGTGGAGAGCCGATCGAGGTCCGTTCCGTTGAGGTTCCGGTCCGCGGTCCTATCATTACAACAAAACGAAAACCGAAAAAGACTAACTAAGCCTATCAGCTACTAGTTACAAGGATTCCTATCTCTTAAGTCTTCTGAAACTTGGTCTTGAGTCTTGAATGGTGCTTCATACAGACTTTGGATTTGAACCTTGATACTTGCTAGTTGTAGGTGTTAGTTCTTGAGCAGACCACATTTGTTCTCCACTTCCGCATTTTGGGCTCTTCTCTTTCTTCTTCTTTTTTTTTCTTTTTCTTGTTTTGGTTTTTTTTTTGTTTTTGTGACCAGCTTCTGTTGATCATCCCAGACTATTGATTCGCGCTCTTGAGGCGAGCTTCTAACTTGGATTGAATGCTGGGGATTTCTGTTGTAATCATTCTGCTCTCCAGTGGGTCACTGCTTGATTTTGAAAAATGTTTCTCCGTTCTACAGGCGGACTCCTGACTTCTTCTATCTTCGACACGCAACAAACCCCGTTCTACAGGCAGGTCCCTGAAAATCAAAACAAACAAAACAAACAAAATTTCCTAACCAGTTTGTACTGGGAAGATTTGTGAGTCGTTAGCAAAATCGTAACTCACTTACACTACTGATGCAATGATGAGAGTAAACTAAAGACTAGGCTAGGATGTGCATCTCCTATGAGTAAAACCAAAACTCTTGCTAGCAAATGTGTCTGCTAAAATAAAAACCTCAATGACTCAAACTAGAAAGTGTGTCTTCTATGGTTGAATCGGAATGAGCTAAACTAGGAAGTGCGTCTCCTAAGGGTGAAAACTTCAGTGACTAGAACTAGGAAGTGTGTTTCCTATGAATAAAATCTCGATTAGGAAGTGCGTCTCCTACGGGTAAACTTCAAAAAATTGGACTAGGAATTGTGTCTCCTATGGTCGAACTTAAAATGAATCAAACTAAGAAGTGCATTTCCTAAGGGAGAAATATCGATTCCAGAAGTGCGTCTCCTAAAGCAAAAGTATAACTTGAGCGAACCAGACTAGGAAGTGTGTCTCCTAGTAATGAAAACTTAATTCAGGAAGTGTGTTTCCTGTGCATGGAATTAAACTTAGGAAGTGCGTCTCCTAGGGGTAAAACTAAACTTTAGGAAGTGCGTCTCCTAATGGTAAAACTGAACTTAGGAAGTGCGTCTCCTACTGGTGAAACTTTTTAGGAAGTGCGTCTCCTACTTGTGAAACTTTTTAAGAAGTGCGTCTCCTACTTGTGAAACTTAGGTTAGGAAGTGCGTCTCCTACTTGTGAAACTTAGGTTAGGAAGTGCGTCTCCTATTGGTACAATGGACTTAGGAAGTGCGTCTCCTATTGGTGAAACTGAACTTAGGAAGTGCGTCTCCTATTGGTGAACCTATTCTTAGGAAGTGCGTCTCCTAATGGTAAAACTGAACTTAGGAAGTGCGTCTCCTATTGATGAAACTTGCTTAGGAAGTGCGTCTCCTATTGGTGAAACTTGCTTTAGGAAGTGCGTCTCCTATGGTGAAACTGAACTTTAGGAAGTGCGTCTCCTATGGGTAGAACTGAACTTAGGAAGTGCGTCTCCTATGGTAAAACTGAACTTAGGAAGTGCGTCTCCTATTGATGAAACTTGCTTAGGAAGTGCGTCTCCTATTGGTGAAACTTGCTTTAGGAAGTGCGTCTCCTATGGTGAAACTGAACTTTAGGAAGTGCGTCTCCTATGGTGAAACTGAACTTTAGGAAGTGCGTCTCCTATGGTGAAACATATCTTAGGAGGTGCGTCTCCTATGGGTGAAATGAACTTAGGAAGTGCGTCTCCTATGGTGAAACTGAATTTTAGGAAGTGCGTCTCCTATGGGTGAACTATTCTTAGGAAGTGCGTCTCCTACTGGTGAAACTTGCTTAGGAAGTGCGTCTCCTATTGGTGAAACTTATCTTAGGAAGTGCGTCTCCTATTGGTAGAACTGAACTTAGGAAGTGCGTCTCCTATGGTAAAACTAAAACTTAGGAGGAAATGCATCTCCTATGGGTAAAGACGTGGAATGTATGCCTCTGTTATCTGGGCGGGCTCCCAATTTCAACACTTGAAAATAAAAAGACTGAATTTATGCCTCTGTTATCTGGGCGGGCTCCCAATTTCAACACTTGAAAATAAAAAGACTGAA
Organism: Nicotiana tabacum; assembly: GCF_000715075.1. Lineage (NCBI taxonomy): Eukaryota > Viridiplantae > Streptophyta > Magnoliopsida > Solanales > Solanaceae > Nicotiana > Nicotiana tabacum. Next base: position 5,652,046 of record NC_134084.1, on the reverse strand, counting down.
TTTATGCCTCTGTTATCTGGGCGGGCTCCCAACTTCAACACTTAAAATAAAAAGACTGGATGTATGCCTCTGTTATCTGGGCGGGCTCCCAACTTCAACACTTAAAAAGTAAAGACTGAATGTATGCCTCTGTTATCTGGGCGGGCTCCCAACTTCAACTCCTATGGGTAAAGACGTGGAATGTATGCCTCTGTTATCTGGGCGGGCTCCCAATTTCAACACTTGAAAAGTAAAGACTGAATTTATGCCTCTCATTATACAGGTGGGCGCCTGGCTTCAACACTTAAAAGTAAAGACTGAATGTATTCCTCTCATTATACAGGTGGGCGCCTGGCTTCAACACTTAAAAGTAAAGACTGAATGTATTCCTCTCATTATACAGGTGGGCGCCTGGCTGTAAAGATATGAAAAATGATATGCCCGCATTATACTGGTGGGTGACCTAGAATATGAAATGAACAGACACAAGTGTATTCCCGCATTATACTGGTGGGTGACCTAGAACAGAAATGAAAAGACAGAAATGTATTCCTCTCGTTATTCAGGTGGGCGCCTGTTTCAAAACTTGAAATAAAGAGACTGAAACCAACATATCCTATTTGAGGGCGGATGAACCCGACATATCCTATTTGAGGGCGGATGAACCCGACATATCCTATTTGAGGGCGGATGAACCCGACATATCCTATTTGAGGGCGGATGAACCCAACAGATCCTATTTGAGGGCGGATGAACCCGACATATCCTATTTGAGGGCGGATGAACCCGACATATCCTATTTGAGGGCGGATGAACCCGACAGATCCTATTTGAGGGCGGATGAACCCGACAGATCCTATTTGAGGGCGGATGAACCCGACATATCCTATTTGAGGGCGGATGAACCCGACATATCCTATTTGAGGGCGGATGAACCCGACATATCCTATTTGAGGGCGGATGAACCCAACATATCCTATTTGAGGGCGGATGAACCCGACATATCCTATTTGAGGGCGGATGAACCCGACAGATCCTATTTGAGGGCGGATGAACCCGACAGATCCTATTTGAGGGCGGATGAACCCGACAGATCCTATTTGAGGGCGGATGAACCCGACATATCCTATTTGAGGGCGGATGAACCCGACATATCCTATTTGAGGGCGGATGAACCCGACATATCCTATTTGAGGGCGGATGAACCCGACATATCCTATTTGAGGGCGGATGAACTCGACAGATCCTATTTGAGGGCGGATGAACCCAACATATCCTATTTGAGGGCGGACGAACCCGACAGATCCTATTTGAGGGCGGACGAACCCAACATATCCTATTTGAGGGCGGATGAACCCAACATATCCTATTTGAGGGCGGATGAACCCGACAGATCCTATTTGAGGGCGGATGAGCCCGACAGATCCTATTTGAGGGCGGATGAACCCAACAGATCCTATTTGAGGGCGGATGAACCCAACAGATCCTATTTGAGGGCGGATGAACCCAACATATCCTATTTGAGGGCGGATGAACCCGACAGATCCTATTTGAGGGCGGATGAACCCAAAAATATCTTTAAGACTTGAAAATGTCTTACCTCGAATACTTGCTGGGGGTTGGGATGAATTTTTCTTTTCTACCTTCCCCATTTTTATTATTATTCTTTTTTTATTATTATTATTATTATTATTTTATTATTATTATTATTAGCTTCCTCCTTTGAAGTCTAACCGCTGAGGATACCGACTTTCCAACCTTGTGTTGGACTACTCGCAACTGCTAGGGATAGCGCTGTTGAGGAATTATTTACTTACCTGTTGGGGGTAAAATGTTATCAGCTGGGGGTACCTGACTTCCAGAAAATTTTCTAAATGGAAGGAAAATTTTCTGCCCCAGTTTGATAATATCCCTTGTGGCATGCGTTTCCGGCATCAATGCCATTTCCTTTACTTGTTTCAAATCAAACAAAATTTGTTAGTTTAAAACATGGTGGTTGGTTGTGATACTCCTACTGGGATGGTGTTCCCTTTCTCCCTCCTTGCTCTGTGTTCCACAACTTGTTGGGGATGATATTATGTGATGGGGATAATCCCTTCCTGCTGGGGAATATCCCTCTTCTTTTGTGGCATAGCTTGGAAACTGGCATTTCCCCGACCTTTTAGTCTAGTATGGATTTCGCCGAATCATGCTCACTGCTCTCCTTGATTTGTTCACGGGCTTTGTCTTTGAGGTTTATAACCTTGATTAAGGCAATGGTATCCCTCTTGACGCTTGTCAATCCTTCTGTCAATTCCCTTTGCTGGGGATATCTTTTTGACACTGGTCTCGCGCTTGTTCCTTGACGACTATACCATTTGGGTGCACTAGTCAGATCTCATCTGGCATAATTGGAAAGCTGATGGCATATTTTGAAGTCAATTCACACTTGTTCTGACCAGACAGACTCTATTGGGGATTTTTCTATGAAAGGAAAAAGATAAAAAAGGAACAGAATAAAAAGACCAAGGGAAAGACGACTCTTTAACAAAAGAAACTATAAATAAAACCTATCAAATGCAGATACCGACTCTAATGGCCATGACATGCGCATGTGGCCTATCCTTTTACCGTCAATCATCTTTCAAGATCTTCAATTGGCGATTCCCCATCGGATTCTTAACCTTATTCGACTTGTAGTGCCCGAAGGGTTTTCGCTATCAAGTCTCTCTCATTTTTTGTTCCTCTCTCAGCTTTCATCGCCTTATGGTGCCTGTGAAGGTTTTCACCAATAAGACTCTCTCGTTTTATATCTCTCTCCAGCTGGGGATTTTGGAGTGTTTCTGGTATGACTCTTTCTGTTGGAGATTAGAGTCCTTTCTGCTGTGGAACAGAATGTTATGTTCGCCGGTAAGACTCTTCATTTGTCTGACTTGGCATCTTTTGAAGACTGATCGGAAGGTCTTTCTTTGGACCGTAACATGGGTTTTGGATAGGGCTAGAAAGAAAGGGTATAAAAGGCTCAAAAAAAATGCATTAATTTTGGGTTATTAATTACAACCTTCGGAATTAGATTTATTTACATCAAACACAACTTTTGCCCCAGTTTCTTGCTTGGGGATATCTTAATTGTTTTTTTTTCATTTTTCAAAACTATGACCGAGCCGTGAAGCGCCTACGTATCCTCTTTGACGAATCAGGTCAAACGTAGTTCCCAATTCCTCTTTTTCATTTGACTTTCTTTCCTTTTGTGTTTTTGTTATCATTTTTCTTTTCTCTTTTTCTTTTCTCATTTTCTTTTGTCGTTTTTTTTTTCTTTCTCTCTTTTTCTTTCATTCTTCTTTTCCCATTTTGTTGTTTTCTTTTCTTTCTTTTCTCTTACCCGCCATGCTTGCGTATTTTATTCGTTGCTACTAATTCCGAACGAGGGGTATGAAAGAAAATAAATAAGGCTCAAAAGGGGTAACGAAGGATAAAGTGTTTGGGTAGCAGAACAAAATGCCTTCGTCATTCCGGTCTTCAAAACATGCCAAGTGCAAACAACACAATTTAAATTTGTAGTCTCTTCTGATGGTGCTGGACTTGACAATTATGTTCAACATCTGTTTGTTCGTTTGTCACTTCTAAAACACCGTTGGGCGACACTCTCATTCTCATTATTATGAACGACCCTCATGCCAATTTAGGCGAATCTTTCTTTAACGGTTTTCTTTGTGTTTAACTTGCCCCAGTTCCACATGACTCGAGCTCTGAATAATCTCAAACCGTCCTTATTTTCTTTAAATGGTCTGATCGCCTTTCTAGGGTTTTATGATTAACTTTAAAGACTAGGCCCAAACTGGGTGCGCATGTCATGTCCCTAGAATCGGCATTGAACGAAATGATAAAAGGACTAAACAAAAGACGACTGGAACTAACAAAAGACCGGCTTTGTATTAGACTACCGGCGAAATGGCTTGAATAATAAAACAAACGAAACAACCAGAATAAAATCCTACCACAAACTGGACGAAATTTAAACAAACTGCTATGACAAAATGGAAAGAAGGTTTGACACAAGACAAAATCAAATTACAACCTTAATAATCTCGACAACAGAAATGACAACAAAATAAGCCACCAGCTGCTTCTTTCTTGTTAACCAAGGAAGGGAGCGTCCTCCCATTTTATCAAACTTGGCATCGTAGCCACTGAGCTTTGCATTAGTACTGCAATGATCATTGCCAACTTCAATATCATTACCCTTAGTCAACAAGTTCCCACTAGGACATGAATGCTTCTATCATCAGGCCTGATTCCCGTAGAGTGTGCATCATGAGGTGCAAGTAAAGGATTCTGGGTGTCATTGTCCGGCTTACCACAAATCAACCACCTTAACTTTATTTGCGAAACAAACAGGTTAGAATGGATTCAGTCGGTCCTCATTATTGACAACATCTTCTTCTTTTTTTTGGTTTTTTTTTTCTTTTTTTTCGATTTTTCTTTCTTTTTTTTCATTGCTTTTTTCATTTTGCTTTTTCTATTTTTTTTTCTTTTTCTTTTCATTCTCTTTTTTTCCATTTTTTATTTCGTTTTTTTTTCATTCTTTTTTCATTTTTTTTTTCATTCTTTTTTTTTTCCATTTTTTCGTTGTGGTCGAATCTTATGGAGATTGCCTACGTATCATGACCCCGCATGAATCAGACCTTGCGTAGTTCGGACCAATAAAAGATAAACAATAATGAACATTTTTTTTTCCAATTTTCATATTGAAACAAACTGGGTTTCAAGGATTTAAAGATGACCCGCAAACTTGAAAATCAAACAACCCGCATGTTCTAATCAAAAGATTGGTAGACTCAAAAACAAAATTCCAGCTCCCTTTCTCTGTTCGACAAATGCAACCAAATGGTTATTTTTTGCAAATGTGGCTCCTTCCAAATTTCACATGAATTTTGAGGCCGGGGAGGATTATTTCGACACTTTAAAAACTTGTCCATTCTTTTACGAAAATAACCTTTCGACAACTGAAAGATACTCTAAGGCTATTTCGGCAAGAACGGTTTAAGATGCGGCCGAAGCTGGCTCGGCTTATTATGACAAAAGACGGTATTCACATGACCGCTGACTCTTTGATTTTTTTTTCTTTTCAAATTACAATAAAAGACTTGGCGTTGTAAACACGGCCCTTCAGCGCCTCGGGGACGAAGATTTATAAGGCTGTGTGGGTCAACTGGACCAAAAATCACCCAAAGATGGCTGTTTATGCCAAGTCAGCCTTCCGGCGTCCCTTTCGGGAACATTCGGCTATTTATGACAAAACAGCATCACCTGACTTATTTATAACTTTTTTTTTCATCGTTTTTCAAATTAGAAAAGTCAATATTGCAAACACGGCCTTTCAACGTCTCGGGGACGAAGATTTTTAGGCTGTGGGGGTCAACTGGACCAAGTCTTAAAAATGACCAAAAAGTGGCTGTTTATGCAAAGCCAGCCTTCCGGCATCCCTTTCGGGAACATTCGGCTATGTCTTGATAAAACAGTGGCACCCGACTTCTTTATGACAATTAAAATTTGACAGATTTGTTTTTGCTATATTTTTTGTAAAAGGGGGAAGTTACATCACTAGACTTATTTACGACAAAATTAAAAATCTTTGACATGTTTTCTTTTGTTTTTCATTATTATTTGTTTTTGGCTTTTTAGCAAAAGGTGGGGTTGGACCCGATGAGGGTTGCCTACGTATCTCACATCCGGTGAGAATCAAACCCGCGTAGTTCGGTCAATTAAAATTTTTTTGGAGAAGACCCTTTTCCATTTTCTATATATTTTATTTTTTCATTTTTATTATTATTTTCACAACAAACAAATAGACTATTATTCTATTATTTTTTCATTTATAACAAACAAACGAATTAACGAAAAACATAAAACATTCCTTCTTTTTGAGAAGGTGGGGTTGGACCCGATGAGGGTTGCCTACGTATCTCACATCCGGTGAGAATCAAACCCGCGTAGTTCGGTCAATCAAGGATAAGTAGATGAACTAACTTTTTTTTTTTGAATTTGAAAGAACTACTTTAAAAGAAGAAAGGAAGTATATTTTTTTTATTTTTGATTGATTTTCTTTTTTAAAAGAAACACTTCTAAGATATATTTTTGAATTTCATTTGCTTTTTTTTTATTCTAAAGAAGAAGAAGAAAATATTTTTTGGAATTTTACCTTTAATAAAAGAAATGCTTCTAAAATGTTTTTTTTTTCTGAATTTTCTAAAGAAGAATCAAAATATTTTCGGATTTTTATTTATCTATTTTATCTTTTTTGAATTTTGAACTTTCTTTTGAATTTTTTTTTTTGGATTATATATATACTTATTTTTGGAACAAATAATAAAATCACATTCAACGCCGGACTCTTTTTATTTTTATTTCTGGCATTTTCATAGACAAACAAAATAAAATAAAACACATTTTTTTTAAAAAAAAACAAACTCCTTTTCATTTTCATTTAATGGCAAAACAAACTATTTTTTTTTTAAAAAAAACAGACAGAACAATGATGATTTTTTTTTCTTTGCTTTTAATATAACAAGACATTTTTCATTTTCAAAATTTCGGCAGAGTTTCGACTCTGCTCGGACTTCTATGCTGTTATTTTCTCCTCTTTTCCACAATTTTCTAATTTGTGGATGATGATGAAAACATACACAATCTTTTTTTTTTGAATTTTCAATGTTTTTATTTTATTTTATATATATACATATATATTTTATTTTTTATATTTATTATATTTTCAAAATGTGGCATGGGGGACATAGGGCATTCCAAGACATCTTGGATTTCACAAATGTTCCCCATTTGCTCTTCCCAAAATATGAAGCGTGGGGGACATAGGGAATTCCAAGACTTCTTGGATTCCACAAATGTTCCCCATGTGCTTTTCCCCGTAATGAAGCATGGGGGACATGTGGAATAACAAGGCTTCTTGAATTCCACAATGCTCCCCATGTGCTTATTTAACATGCTTATCAAAAATAGTGCAACTTTCTTATTTAAAGTGATCAGCATGATAAGGAGTGTCATTTGTCCGCAAATATCATTGGTCTGCCAAATGACCCATTCACCCTTGAATAAATACAACATGTAGCACATAGGATGCCAAAGATGGTCTATTATTTTTCAGGTTGCTTGTCCTAGACAGACTCAACCCCTATGTTGAGTCCCCTAAGTCAAATGCACATGATGCAAATAAACGTTCCTACTAGGGATCCGGCATGAAGCTGAGTTATTCTAAGTTGATAACCTGGGTATTTGTTCTAGACCTGGCTTACCCGAGCGGACAACTCGAGCCAAGGATGGGAGCTGTGTACCGGTAACCAAAAGGCCATCCGATTTTGCAACTCCTCCGAATCCTCGTTCTATTTTGGCATATGACACTAACAGAAAGAAGCCACGACCAGCGTGCACTCCTCAAGAGAGAGAAGAGAGGGGTTTCGGCACAATTTATATATACAGTCCAAATAATATCAAAGCAGTAAAAACAGCATTTAGCACATTAGGCTCAAACACGTAAAAAACCAGATAATAAATAAAGCCAAATAATAACAATTATTTCAAGCTCGAATTCTTAACCCTGAACCAGTGGTTCTGGGTTACCAAATCCCCAGCAGAGTCGCCAGAGCTGTCACACCTCCTTTTTCCGCACCCGAGGGGCGCAGGGGAGTTTTTTCCAATTAAAGGACAACCGAAACGGGATTGGTTTATTTATTTCAGAGTCGCCACTTGGGAGATTTAGGGTGTCCCAAGTCACCAATTTTAATCCCGAATCGAGGAAAAGAATGACTCTATATTATGGTCTGCATACCAGAAATCCGGATAAGGAATTCTGTTAACCCGGGAGAAGGTGTTAGGCATTCCCGAGTTCCGTGGTTCTAGCACGGTCGCTCAACTGTTATATTCGGCTTATTTATCTGATTTTTAATACAATTATGAACCATGTGCAAATTTTATCTTTTAACCGCTTTATTAATTATTATTATTAAGAATGTGAACATCGCTTAAAACATGTCTTTGGACTGCGTCACATGAAATGCACCCACAATCCGGAACATATCTTATTTGACGTTTTGGGATTTGGATTTGGGTCGCATGAAATGCACACCCAAGTTTAAGAAAGTAAATTATTAAACACGCGCCTAAAGAGACTATCGCATTATTATTTCGGGAAGGCCACGAAATTCACTAAGCGGCCCTCCTGAATTCTAAGTAATTTTAAACAAGTATTTACTGAGGGCCCCGCAATTTGTATTTTTATTCGGCGAGGCTCATCTCATTCTTATTTTTTTTAAGAATTTGCAACGTCATGGAAATGCATCTCGGGCCACGCCACAATCAATGCGCCCGTGACTAGAGACATATTTCGACTCCGTTGAGATTTGGATTTGGGTCACATAAATGTGCACCCGAGTTTAGGGAGATAACATTATTAAAGGTGCGCCTAAAGCAACTAGCGCATTATTATTTTTTTTGGGGTAAGGCCGTGAAATTTGCTAAACGGCCCATCCCAGAATCTAAGTATTTGATACATATATTTTGTGAGGGCTCCGCAATCTGTATATTTTTTCCGGCGAGGCTCGTCTCATTTTATTTATTTTATTATTATTTTTTATTCATTTTTTTATAATTATTTATTTATTTTTAAAGGATGCCATTTCTACGCCTTTAACAATACTAAACTTACGGCCTCTGTACAACTAAAATCTCATAACTTGTCAAGATTTAATAAAAGAAGCTAGGCGAATGAGTGTTTCGGGCGTAGTAACAACAGGTACTAATATTAATTTTGTCCAAATAAACTAAGACAATAATAACATAACACATTGAACGTAAATAATAACAATACTAATCTTGGGACTACTAATACAACTAAATCAAATGACATCAAGTAATCAATAATAACATAACACAAAAATGAACTAAAATGCATACGGTGAAACATAAGCAGAAAATTATCATATCAATTTTTATATTGCATCTCAAACATTCAACGTAAGTTTATTTATCTAATACATCGAGGTTTACTAACCTTTGATCCTCGGCAAACTCAGGACGACAAACACGACCCCGACGGAACTCAAGCCGGACCTCCCTGAACGAGGAACAAAGACGAAACCTCGGAACAAACTCGGCGCACCGGACCTCGACTCAACCTTTGGACCTTGGACTGGAACTCGACCTCAACACAAGGTCGAGCAGCTCACCTCCATGAACTCCGGCTCAGCTAGTGGCGTGAAGCTGACGGACTGTTTAGTCGACGATTGTGGGGGTCGACGGGCAGTGTTCAATGGCTGGATTATGGTGGTTTGGACAGTAGGGTGATGGTGTTGCGACGTGAGGGAGTAGAAGAACGTAGCGACAGCGATGCCACTGCTGGTTTTTTTCCTGGTGGTTGACGGGGAGGGCTACTAGGGTTTTGCTAAGTTTTTTTTTTTTGTGAGGAAGAAGGCGACGGGGGGAGCTGGTTGCGACGAGGGGGAGCTGGTTGCGACGAGGGGGCGACTGGGTTTTGGTCGTTGATGGTGGCTTTGGACGAATGCAGCAGCAGCTCAGTTTGGGTGGAGCTGGAGCTTGCAGCGACGGCAATGGCGGTTTGCGACGGGCCTGTTTGGTGGTCTATTTGGTGCCGGTGTTTGGTTGGTGGTGTTTGTTGGTTGTTTGGTCGTGACTGGTGTGGTCGCAAGGTGGGTTTGGACTGGTTTGTCGACTGGTCGTCGCGGGTAGTGGTCGACGGTGGTTTTCCGGCGTTGATGGAGGTTTTGGGCGTGGAGGTGACGGGTTCTGCTGGGTATTTGCTTCTTCTTCTTCTTGAAGAAGAAGCGTGAACAGTAGTCCCGTAGGGTTTTTTTTCGTAGGTTTTGGTAGGGCTTGCTGAAGAAGAAGGAAAAATGAACAGTAGTCCCTTGTTTTGTTTCTTCTGCAAGAAGAAGACGAGGCTACAGTCCTCCTTTTCTCAAAATTTCAAAAAAAGTCCTCCTCCTTTAATTCCCCAAAGTCCGTCCGTTTTTGTTGGCTTTTTCCTTCTTTTAAAATTTCCCAAGCCCCTTTTCGTTGGTCCCCGTGTTTTGTAACATAATGCCCATGAAAATGAGCCCCACGCGTGGTGGGGTTCGAGGCATATGTCCCCCACGCGTGGTGGGGTTCCCCACGTGTCCTGGACACGGTTTATTATGGGCTAGGTCCGAAAATTAGGCCTAAAACCGGGTAGTTTGAACCCGAATATTATTCTTTTGCCCGGACCCGAGAAATAAGAACACGTTGCTTAACTAGTCCTATGTAAGCAAAATAACTACCAAAAATAAGACTAGTATTTAAACAAAACTATATATTTTTAAATATTTTTTCAAGATTTTTAAAATAGCTACAAAATATTAATAAAACTATTTTTTTTTGTAATTTTCGTTTTAAATATTAAGATAAAATATGAGGTAATATTTTTGTATTTTTTCCAAGTTAAAAATGACTATAGAATATTAATAAAACTATTTTTTTGTAATTTTCGTTCTTTAATAAAGACAAAAATATGACGTAATGTTTTTTTTTGTATTTTTCAAAATTATAATGACTGCAAACATTAATAGAACTATATTTTTTGTAATTTTCGAATTTATATAAAGTACCAAAATAAAGTACAATTTTTGTATTTTCAAATTTATGAGAGATACATAAAGTAAAATTTATATATATATTTTTTGAAATTTTTCTTTTTGCAACGAAATAAAGTAAAATAGTTAAAATAGCTATACTAGTCCTAAATTAGATATTTAAGCTTAAGAACGTAAAAATTCCCGGGGAGGGTCAAAAATCACGTGCTTATTCCCGGTGGACGCCTGACTTCTTCTTTTCTCATCCTCATTCTCCAGGTGGACGCCTGACTTCTTCTTTTCTCATCCTCATTCTCCAGGTGGACGCCTGACTTCTTTAATTCTCATCCTCATTCTCCAGATGGACGCCTGACTTCTTTAATTCTTATCCTCATTCTCCAGGTGGACGCCTTACTTCTTTAATTCTCATCCTCATTCTCCAGGTGGACGCCTGACTTCTTTAATTCTCATCCTCATTCTCCAGGTGGACGCCTGACTTCTTCTTTTCTCATCCTCATTCTTCAGGTGGACGCCTGACTTCTTCAATTCTCATCCTCATTCTCCAGGTGGACGCCTGACTTCTTCTTCTTTACCAGGTATTTCCTGACACAAATATTGTCTTTGCCCCTGTTTTAAATCAAAGAAAACTTCGTTAGTTTAAAGCAGGGTGGTTAACTAGGGTATTCTTACCGATGGTGAGGCTTCTCTTCGTCTCTTTTTTATTGCCTTGGAATGGTTGGAAAAGACCGTTTTGTCCTTGTAATTGATCCCTGACTATAGGATTTCCCTCTGTATGTTTTCCTTCAAATCCTTTTAACTGTAATCATATGTCCCTTCTTACTTTGCTGATCCACTTTTGATTTCACTTTTCTTACACCAATATCTTTTTATCTCCCGCCTTTCATGGCCGTATTTTGCATCATGTAACCTTGAATCTTGGTAGTATACCTTGACATTCCTTCTTATTTGTTTGGAATAAAACTTATCTCAAAGCTTTTAGAAAAGTAAGATTATTAGTGACGAAACACGCTGATTTCGACAATTATAGAATGAAAAGAAAAATCCAAGTTTGGATGACTGTTGGAGAAAGAATAAAAACTTATCTGATTGGAGTTACTGGCGCCAATGATCAGGGTATGCATTTTGGATTAATCAACCCAGTCTTTTAATCAATCTCCTTTCAATTGTCTCATTTTTATTTTTCCCCAAAATTTCTGTAATCCAACTTCATTTTTCATTTCACAGACCTGTTGGACTTGTAATGTCTCAAAGAGTTTTCACCGATAAACCTTCCTCATTTATTCATTTCTCACTTCCTTTTCGCCTTATGGTGCCTACGAAGGTTTTCACCAATAAGACTCTCTCATTTTACTTTTCTCTCAACTTCCGTCGCATTATGGTGCCCGTGTGGGTTTTCACCTATAAGACTCTCTCATTTTTACTTTCGTTTCTTGTTTGTACCAGAGTGTTATGAACCATCTTCATTTGCTTGTCTCAGCATTTTTCTAAGATTGATCGAAAGGTCTTTTTGGTATGGGGTTAGAAATGGAAAAGGTATTAAAAGCTAAATAGCTTTGGTATGGGTTTAAAATTACAACTCTTGGAATCTTTTCTTATTTCCAATACAATTCCTGCCCCAATTTCTTGATTGGGGTCTCTTAATGTTTCTTTTCGTGCACATTATGTATGTCGTGCACCCTATGACCGAGCCGTGAGGCGCCTACGTATCCTTCTTTGAGGAATCAGGTCAAACGTAGTTCACTAAATAATAGTGATTTTTTTTTCATTGATTCCAAGAGAGGGTAGGAAAGAAACAAGTATGGCTCAAAGGGGAAACAAAGGGTATAGTGTTTGGATAGCAGAATAAATTGCCTTTGTCATTCCAATCTTCGAAATAATGCTAAATACAAACATTCAAAAAGTTATGCATTTGCCTTCAATATCTATTAAGCATAGTGCACCATTCGACAATACTCTGGTCACAATGAATGGTCCTTGCCAATTCGGGGCAAATTTGCCTTTCGCCTCAACCTGATGTGGAAGAATACGTTTCAGCACATGCTGACCCACTTCAAACTTCCATGGACGCACATTTTTGTTGTATGCTCTTTCTATTCTTCTTTGATATAATTGACCATGACATACTGCGGCCAATCGTTTTTCATCAATCAAGTTTAACTGTTCCAGACGGGTTTTGACCCACTCATCATCATCAATCTTTGCTTCGGCGATGATCCGAAGGGAAGGAATCTCAATTTCTGCAGGAATTACTGCTTCAGTGCCATACACCAACAAATAAGGAGTTGCTCCTACTGAAGTGCGAACAGTAGTGCGGTATCCCAATAATGCAAATAGTAATTTTTCATGCCATTGTCTTGAACCTTCTACCATTTTCCGAAGTATCTTCTTTATGTTTTTGTTGGCTGCCTCGACTGCTCCATTTGCCTTGGGCCGATATGGGGTAGAGTTGCGATGTGTAATCTTAAACTGTTGACATACTTCCTTCATTAAGTTGTTGTTAAGATTAGCCCCGTTATCTGTGATGATCACCTTTGGGATTCCGAATCGACATATGATATTTGAGTGGACAAAATCGACCACAGCTTTCTTGGTCACCGATTTGAATGTCTTGGCCTCAACCCATTTGGTAAAATAATCAATGGCTACCAGAATGAACCTGTGCCCATTGGATGCTGCCGGCTCAATTAGTCCAATCACATCCATGCCCCAGGCAACGAAGGGCCATGGTGCCGACATTGTGTGCAACTCAGATGGTGGAGAATGAATCAAATCTCCGTGTATCTGGCATTGATGACACTTGCGCACGAATCTGATACAATATCTCTCCATGGTAAGCCAATAGTAACCAGCTCGGAGGATTTTCTTTGCCAACACATATCCGCTCATGTGGGGTCCGCAAACTCCCGAATGTACTTCAGACATGACAGTTGTAGCTTGTCTGGCATCTATGCATCTTAATAATCCAAGATCTGGTGTTCTTTTATACAAAACTCCTCCACTTAAGAAGAATCCATTTGCCAATCGCCTAATGGTCCTCTTTTGATCTCCTGTGGCTTGTGCGGGATATATCCCCATCCTGATATACTCCTTGATGTCGTGGAACCATGGTTCACCATCAAATTCTTCTTCAACCATATTGCAATAAGCGTGCTGATCGTGGACTCGAATATGTAGTGGATCCACATAAGCTTTGTCTGGATGGTGCAACATTGATGCCAAGGTAGCTAATGCATCGGCAACCTCATTATGAATCCTCGGAATATGCCGGAATTCCACTGATTGAAATCGCTGACAAAAATCATGTAGACATTGTCGGTATGGTATGAGCTTTAAGTCTCGGGTTTCCCATTCTCCTTGAATTTGATGTACCAGAAGATCTGAATCTCCCATGACTAAGATTTCTTGGATACCCATGTCTGCGGCTAGCCTTAAACCCATAATACAAGCTTCATATTCAGCCATATTATTGGTGCAATAAAATCGCAGTTGAGCCGTAACAGGATAGTGATGCCCTGTTTCAGAGATGATTACAGCTCCTATCCCGACTCCTTTCATGTTAGCGGCTCCATCAAAGAAAAGTTTCCAGCCAGGTTTTTCAATTCGCTCCACCTCGTCGATGTGCATTATTTCTTCATCAGGAAAATAGGTTTTCAATGGTTCGTATTCCTCATCGACCGGGTTTTCGGCTAAATGATCGGCCAGTGCTTGGGCCTTCATTGCAGTTCGAGTCACAGAGATGATGTCAAATTCTGTGACCAATATCTGCCACTTTGCAAGTCTTCCCGTTGGCATAGGCTTTTGAAAAATATATTTTAATGGATCCAGACGAGAAATGAGGTAAGTAGTGTAGGATGACAAATAATGTTTCAATTTTTGAGCTACCCAAGTCAGGGCGCAACAGGTCTTCTCCAAATGAGTATACTTAACCTCATAAGTTGTGAACTTCTTGCTAAGGTAGTAGATGGCATGTTCTTTTCTGCCAGTGAGGTCATGTTGCCCCAATACACAACCAAATGAATTTTCCAAGACCGTTAAGTAAAGAATCAGAGGTCTTCTCGGCTCTGGCGGGACCAACACGGGTGGGTTCGACAAGTACCCTTTTATCTTATCGAACGCTTCTTGACACTCATCGGTCCATTTGACCGCAGCATCCTTTTTCAACAATTTGAAAATTGGCTCACAGGTTGTTGTGAGCTGAGCAATAAACCTGCTGATGTAATTTAACCTTCCCAACAAACTCATTACTTCAGTTTTGTTTCTTGGAGGTGGCAATTCTTGGATGGCTTTGATTTTTGATGGGTCTAGCTCGATGCCTCGCCGACTGACTATGAATCCCAGTAACTTTCCAGATGGAACTCCAAATGCGCATTTGGCAGGGTTAAGCTTGAGGTTGTACCTGCGAAGTTTTAAGAATAATTTCCTTAGTCTCCAACGTGGTCAGATTGATGCTTTGATTTTATGATCACATCGTCCACGTATACCTCAATCTCTTTGTGTATCATATCATGAAACACTGTGGTCATCGCTCTCATGTAGGTTGCTCCGGCGTTCTTCAAACCGAATGGCATTACCCGGTAGCAATAAGTTCCCCAGGGTATGATAAATGTTGTTTTTTCTGCATCTTCTTCATCCATTAGAATTTGATGATACCCGGCATAACAATCCACGAAAGATCCTATATCATGCTTGGCACAATTGTCGATCAAAATATGGATATTGGGTAATGGGAAATTATCCTTTGGACTTGCTTTGTTGAGATTGCGGTAGTCGACGCATACTCTAATTTTGCCGTCTTTCTTTGGTACAGGAACGATATTAGCCAACCAAACAGGATATCGAGTGACTCGAATGACCTTTGCTTCCAATTGTTTGGTGATTTCTTCCTTAATTCTCACACTCATGTCAGGCTTGAATTTTCTCAGCCTTTGCTTGACAGGAGGCACTGTTGGATCGGTGGGCAATTTGTGAACTACTAAATCAGTGCTCAGGCCCGGCATGTCGTCATATGACCATTCAAAAATATCTTTGAATTCTATGAGTGCTTTAATTAACTCTTCTCGGATCTTTGGTTCGATATGGACACTTATTTTGGTTTCCCGGACATTACTCGTGTCCCATATATTGATGTCTTCGGTATCACTCAAGTTAGGTTTGATTTTTTCCTCAAAGTGAATTAACTCTTTACTAATCTCTTCAAAAACCTCATCTTCATCATATTCTGATTCATAATCACAATATATTTCTTAAATTATTACTTCGGAACCAGATTGATTTTTAAGACTAGGCTGAGGATTCCTCATGCATGCCATATCACTAGAGCCAGCGTAAAAAGAACTGTACAGAAAAAAAAACTATCAGGAATGATAATAAAAAGGAAACTGCTTTTTATTGGATGATGAAAGATAACAAGGTTTGCACACTTCAAACAAACTGTAAGATAAGCTTTGGGATTACAACCCTGAAGTAACCCAAACAAACTTGAAAGAAAATCAAAATAAACTACCAAGACTCCTTTCGAATGGGGAGAGGAGTGGCTTTCCAATTATTAAGCTTTGTTTCTGGCCCAACGAATTGAACTTTTGCGTCGCTACACCCTTCTCCATTTTCCAACATATTCA
Organism: Nicotiana tabacum; assembly: GCF_000715075.1. Taxonomy (NCBI): domain Eukaryota; kingdom Viridiplantae; phylum Streptophyta; class Magnoliopsida; order Solanales; family Solanaceae; genus Nicotiana; species Nicotiana tabacum. The sequence continues at coordinate 5,635,830 of NC_134084.1, read as the reverse complement.
CATCATCAAACAATTTCTCGAATCTTTCAATTAATTCTTCCTCAGGATTGACCCGGGATTTAGGAATTGTTGTTATCGGGCGATTTTTAACACCGGTCTTGACAAAAGACTTTGACAGACGTGGGACTGGTTTTGGAAGAACCCATGCTTGGTGTTTCAACTTCCTGGCCTTTATTACGTCATTTACAGTGGGTGTGAACCCCAAACCGAATGTTCCCCAGTTCTCGGGGAGAGACACTGGTTGTATAATTCCTTGCAAAGATAAGCCCAGACCTTTGCCGGGTATAAAGCCATTCTTTAACATTTCATAAGCTACCATGACTGATGCAGAGGATATCTTTGGATTCGGAAGGTATTTCCCCTCTGGAATTTTCTCCACCGACACTGTGTCGGACACTTGGTATACCCATGGTCCCTGGTCATTTTCTGTTCCCTCGACTGGTACAATGGTACTGCTGCGAGCATTTAAACTTTCTTCCCCATGCACAACTATTTCTTGATGATCCCATTCAAACTTGACAGTCTGATGTAGTGTTGACGGGACTGCTTTAGCAGCATGGATCCATGGTCGACCCAACAACAAGTTGTAAGAAACAGTTATGTCCAACACTTGAAATTCCATTGTGAATTCAACTGGCCCTATAGTTAGTTCCAACACTATGTCGCCAAATGAATCTCTGCTTCCACCGTCAAACCCCCGTACGCAGATACTATTCTTTTGGATCCTCTCCTCTTTAATTTTTAATTTGCTTAAAGTGGAGAGAGGGCATATGTTTGCACTTGACCCATTGTCAACCAATACCCGGGTTACTATGGAGTTTTCACATTTCACGGTGAGGTAAAGAGCTCTGTTATGCTTGGTACCTTCCACAGGTAATTCAACATCAGCAAATGTAATTCTGTTTGTCTCAAAGATTCTGTTGGCTATTCTTCCCAAATGATTTACAGAGATCTTTTCAGGAACATGAGCCTCATTCAGGATTTTCATTAAAGCCAGACGGTGCTCCTCTGAATGGATCAGTAATGACAACAATGAAATTTGAGCGGGCGTCTTCTTTAATTGATCCACAACAGAATAATCATGGAGTTTCATTTTTCTTAAAAACTCTTCCGCCTCTTCTTCCGTCACAGCTCTCTTTGTTGGTGTTGGATTATTTTTAGTTTTTCTTAACTCTTCGGGAGTAAAACATCTTCCCGAACGAGTCAAGCCTTGTACCTCACACACTTCTTCCTTGACTTCTTTTCCCTTGTACATTACAGTCACCCGTTCATAGTTCCATGGGATGGCTTTGTTGTTGATGACCGGCAGCTGGATTACAGGTGCGATAATAACCCGATCTGTACGGGCTCCTTCCACGAATACAATGGGTTTGTTAGCAACCCCTGGTACTATCACTTTCGGCCTTTCTTGTTTTGGAGCAACTTTGCTCGATGATCCCTCCTTGTCTACCACAGATGATTCATCGCCATTTCTGCTCTGTTTAGGTACCGGTTTCTCCTTTGTTAACTGCTTATCTGGTTTGGCTTCATGAGACTTTATCATCATGACAGTTTGTGACGGCTTCTTTGTCTCCCCATCAGCTTGTATGATTTCTATCATATTGGCCTCTTGATGGGCTGGCATTGGATTTATATTGATATTGGGAGCTTCGGGGGTTTGAACCTCGATTTTATTAGTATCAATCAGCTCTTGTATTGCATTTTTCAAATGCCAGCATTTCTCCGTATCATGGCCTGGTGCACCGGAGCAATATTCACAGCTAATGGTGTAATCCAGATTCTTTGGCGGAGGATTGGGTAGCTTGGATTATATTAGTCTTAGCATGTCTAGCTGTCTCAGCCTGTGGAACAGACTAGTGTAAGACTCTCCCAATGGAGTGTAAGTTTTCTTTTTCTGTTCCCTTTCTCCCCTGAATGCTGGCCTAGGCCTGAAACCTGGTCCGGGATAGGCTCGTGGATAAGTACTTGGTATGGCAGGAGCACGCCAATTGGCGTGAACAGGTGGCTGATTGTATGCTTGAGCATGGTTAATGGAAAAATGAGGCTCCGAAGGGTGATAGTAATGTTGGGATGAATCGTGGTGGTAAGTTGATTGGCGAGGTCGTTGTTGATTATAGTAAGGCGATGACCTATTGGTCCTGACCAAATTCTTGAATCAACTATTGCTGCCTCTTCCCTCTTCTTTCTTCCGATTCCTCCTACCCCGCCTTGAATAGCTTGAGTAGTCGCCTTAATTGCTGAATAGCTCATGATTTTATTTGTCTTGAGGCCTTCTTCCACCATACCTCCCATCTTCACCACTTCGTTGAATGATTTACCTACCGCTGAAACCAAATGGGCATAGTAAGTTGGTTCCAAGGCTTGGAGGAAGTAGTCTACCATTTCACTCTCCTTCATAGGAGGATCCACTCTTGCTGCCTGTTCTCTCCACCGGAAGTCGTACTCTCTGAAACTTTCATTGTGTTTCTTCTCAAATTTTGTCAAAGATAGTCGATCTGGGATGATTTCCAGATTGTATTGGAAATGGTATGCGAATGCCTGTGCCAGGTCATCCCATGTGTACCATCTCCCATGGTCCTGGCGTGTATACCACTCTAAAGCTGATCCGCTTAAACTTTGACTGAAGTAAGCCATCAATAATTCATCCTTTCCCCCAGCTCCTTGCATCTTGCTACAGAAACCCCTTAAGTGGGCTACTGGGTCGCCGTGCCCATTGTATAGGTCAAATTTGGGCATCTTGAAGCCAACTGGTAATTGTACATTTGGGAATAAGCACAAATCTTTGTATGCTACACTGACTTGCCCACCTAATCCTCGCATGTCTCTGAACGATTGTTCCAGACTCTTGACCTTCCTGAACATCTCTTCTTGTTCAGCATTTTTGGCTGGCTTGTCAATTTCGGTTGGGAGGTCAAAACGAGGAGTAGTTGAATGGATTTCGGAAGCTTTGAGGGTAGGCTCCGGGGGGTAATATTGGTTGTCCTGGGCCTGGAATGTAGGCTCACTAGGAGATTTGTGGAATGTAGCAGGGGGAGGTGCTACGAAAATAGGAGTCATAGGTGGAGGAAAATAGGGAACTGGTTTTGGAGGTGGAGACTGCGGTGTCTGAGAGGTGGTGCCTCGGTAGTGCTGGTAAATGGGGAAATTTGGGGATAATTCAGTGGTAATATTATCCTGAGTTTGGGTCATTGATGGAGCAGGGTTAATTGGGTAAGACGGGGGTAACTGTCCTGTAGACCAGGCTTGGTACATCTCAGCCATTTGCTGCTTGAGTTTAAACATTTCTTCTTTCATTTTCCCGACATCCATCTCCTCTAGCTCCATACCTGTGTCAACATCTGGGATAGACATACTTTCGAGTATTGGTCCTTTCGATCTTGTGTGATAATGATAATATGCCAGTATACTCTTTATAGAAACTAACTGCTTGAATTCTGGAAATGAACAAACTTGTTAGTTTTGAGAGTTTAACACATATATAATCACACGTTGAGATGCAATGCTCCTAGACAAATAATCCCTTTCTATTATGCATTTGCTCGGCTGCTTGTGTCGTCCCAGCTTTCTTGAAATTTTTATTGTTATTCACTTTTATTTATTATATATATCTTTTATTGTGGTGGTCGAATCTTATAGAGATTGCCTACGTATCATGCCCCCGCATGAATCAGACCTTGCGTAGTTCGGACATGAGGCAAACACTTTTATTCATTATACAAAGATGAAATTACATTTGAAAACTTTAAGAAAATGATTGGAAATACACATACTTAAATCAAAATAAAAGATACAATTCTTAACATCTCACAACGTGCCCCACTTTCCATTTGTGTTATAGATTATTAGATTTTTTGCTCAATGTGGGGCTTGACCTGGATGACCTCCCAGCGTATGATACATCCTTTCCAACTCCATTTCTAGATGACGGGCAAAAGTGGGTGCATGCTCTGTAAACCTTTCATAATCCATTCCTTGGCAATTTACGTAACTTTGAGAGGTGTAGACCGCCAGGTCGTGGATTTGTGCCCTGAAATCTTGGAGACGTTGGTCTTGGTTCTGCAATTGCTGCTGACGAGTGGTGGCTATATCTCTAACACGGTTTTCACGATCTAGAGTTGATTCTAACAGAGCTCAGAGTCTGGCCTGCTCTAATCTTGCTTGCGCTCTTTCCCTGTCGAGGTCGGCTTGTTGATGTTCTCTGTTGCATCTTCTTGCCTCTTCTAGTTGTGCACGAAGCTGGTTTTCTGATCGTATCCAATGGTCTTTTTCCTTCTTGAATTATGCCCTGTCTTCTTCGGATTGCCTTACTTGGCGTTCCTTATTAGATCTGGCTTCTTCGTTTAATTGTTGGATCCTTTCTTTTGCTTTGCTCAATGCCCTTTCGTTTTCCGCAAGAATGGAATCATAATCTTGCATTCTTTCAAAAAGATTGGCGATGATTTTTTGATCCTTCCAGCTCCTCTTTGGTGTCTCAGAAACTCTTTTCATTCTTTGAAATCGAGCATGAAGATTTTCATTCTCACAAGCTAGACTCTTCTTCTCGCCTTCGGCCTCTTGTGCTTGCAAATCTTTCTCCAAACTGAGGCTTCTCAGATTTTCTTTTAGGGCATGGATAGTTGCTTTGTACCCTTTTTCCTTTTCTCCCCAGATCAACCGCTCTTGGATTTTATCATTGAAGTTTTGAACATGGGGTCTTTTTGTTGGTCTTCTTAGCTCAGGCTCTGGCACATCATCCACGCGAGACCGTTTTTCAAACCACCTTGCATATCCAGGATTTATCTCACCCTTTGTAGTGTCTAGGACTTGAGTATCACTTTTCAAGTATCGACATCCATTCCACATCTGCTGAAGTAGAGCCTCGGGAATAGTGGCTTCTGGGTGTAATTCGATTACTTGCATACTCAAATCTTCATCATCAGGAACTACTTGATATCTCCCTAGTTGTCTTAGGACTCTTAGTAGCGCATACAGCTGAATGCTTATCAATCCCAATAGTAGTAGATAACTATTTGAGGTTGACATGTGTATTACTTCCCTCATCGGGAGCCATCCCAAAGTCCATTCAATTTGATTTGCCGTTAAAGCCCTTAGATGAGATACCCATGCTTCTATTCCTTCTGGAGCCTGATAATATTTTATTCTTTCCTCATAACTCTCAATGCAATTATCATTGTTTGGCCCATACTGTATGATCTTGGGCTGTTGTTGGAGATGTTCAATCACCCACATTTGCAACAAAATTTTGCATCCTTCGAAGACTTTTGCTCCTAATTTACATAAAGTCAAAGCCCGATAAATGTCTGAGAGAATGATGGGGATAAGGGTGTGATTTTCTTTGGTGGTGAGGATTTGCACAACTTTCGCGGTGCGAATATCAATTGTTCGCTCTTTGTTTGGGAAGACCATGACTCCTAGAAAAGCCACCATGAAGGCAAAGCGACGGTGAATCTGCCAAGTGTCTTTGTTTTGCTTGTTAGTAAGGCCTTTCTCATGTATTTCGAACCCATCTGACTTTCCGAACCTTGAATACAAAAAGTTGAAGGAACAACATCCATTGATGACATTGTTTTTCCTGATTTGACTGCTGATGTTCAGAAGACCGAAGAATCGATGTACCGAAGGAGCCTTTGTGAATATCAGGCTTTGATTTCTTAGACTTCCGTCAAAACCAGCATAGCCAGCTATCTCCTCTAATGTAGGAGTAAGCTCGAAGTCAGAGAAACGAAAGACATTGTGAACAGGGTCCCAAAAAGTTACTAACGCCGCAATCAGATCATCACGGGGTTTAACTTTCATAATGTCCGTGAGATTTCCCAAATGCTTGACGACCCATTTTTGACCATCTTCGCCTAAATCATACCACCACATTTGAAGCTGAAATAGAAATTCTTTTGTACTCGTGGATGAGGGGCTTTGTGTGGTGCTCATTTTGTATCTGAAATTTAATTTTAATAAAGTCAAGACTCATTTTGAAAATATACACTAAAAAAAATCATTTTCAAAATTTTTTTTATTTATTAAATACCTTTATTTCAAGATTTAAAACTATTTTTTTTTCTTTTGAAATTTTTAAAACAACCCATTTTATTCTTCTCTTCTCACCATGATTTCATTTAAGCTGGTCAACAAGCATGTTCGAGGCAAATGAATGCACAAGTAGCAAGTAAGATGCATGAGGATGGTCTTTTTATTTTGGGTTCACCTGTCCTAGACAGACCCAACCTCTGTGTTGAGTCTCCAAGGTCAAATATACATGATGCAAATATACGTTCCTACTAGGGATCCGATACATGGCTGGGTTATTCTAAGTGAAAAACCTGAGGTTGATTGTTCTAAACCTGGCTTACCCAAACGGACAGTTTGAGGCGAAGCGGGGGCAATGTACCGGGAGCACGAAAGTCTACCCGGCCTAGTTACTTGTCCCAACTTCGTCTTATTTGGTATGACTTTAACAGAAAGGTGGGCCACGCGCACGTGTGCACCATAAATTTAGAAGACTCAGAAAGAAGGGGGTTTCGTAGCAGTTGTATGTATTCACAATTCAAATAATATTAAAGCGGTAAAAAAAAGAACATTTAGCATGTTAATCATATAAACAGTTGAAAAATCATATAATAAATAAAGCCAATTATCGCAGTTATTTTAAGCTCGAATTCTTTAAACCCTGAACCAGTGGTTCTGGGTTACAGTACACAGATAGTCCCCAGCAGAGTCGCCAGAGCTGTCGCACCTCCTTTTTATCGCGCCCGCGGGGCGAGTGGAGAGTTTTCTCCAATTAAAGGACAGTCGAAACGGGATTTCTTTGTTTGTTTCAGAGTCGCCACCTGGGAATTTTAAGGCGTCCCAAGTCACCAATTTTAATCCCTGAATCGAGGAGAATATGACTCTGTTTATTATTCTGCGAACCAGAAATCCGGATAAGGAATACTGTTAACCCGGGAGAAGGTGCTAGGCATTCCCGAGTTCCGTGGTTCTAGCACGGTCGCTCAACTGTTTTTACTATTGGCTTAATTATCTTGACTTTTACTAAATGCGTCCTTATTGCATGATTTTTACTACCGCTTTTATTTATACTGCTTGTGATTAAGGGCCCTTCTTTGAATCGAATCACGCGTACGTATATTCGTGTTATAAATAAAAAAATGCGGAATTGTGTCACGCGCACGTGTACACGATAATCTTGATAATATATTTATTAAAAAAACAATGATTTTTCGAAATTGTGTCGAATCAAGAATATTCGTCTTTCTTAAATAATGAACCGCATATCTCGGGTTTTATGAAATAAATTTAATATTTTCCAAAGAAATTCGTTTTTTTTTTATTATTAAATATTCGCTCGAAATTGCGCGTACGCATAATCCGAATTTTTGCTTTTAAAAATATAATCAGGTTGCGCGAACGCATCCCTGATTGCGCAAAATCTTTGTTAATAATATTATGGACTTTCCCCAAATTGTTTATTATATCATGAGAAATATCCATTTAAGATACCCTTGAACTCTTGAAAAGAATTCACAATTTATTAAATGTTGCCCGTCGATTATAATTCCCGCGTATAAATTATATTCATTCCAACTATTCAAATTCAAAGAAAAGAATAAAAATATGATTAATACTATTCTTAACAAGTACAACATATATATATGCCAAAGAATGAATTGTATATGAAACTAACAAAACTGATTTATGAAGGGAAAAGTATTTTTGAACATTATTTATTTAGTGCAAATTCTATTTCTAATTACCATTGATATAAAGTGTTGCAATTTGTGTTTGTACATCTCATCTTATTTTCATATACTTATTTTAATCTAATAGGCGAAATTATTTTAATTAATTTATTTACGATGGTAGATAAGCATCAAGTTGATAAGAAAGGGAATTATTATGCAAATCGATTCAATAATATTGCCTTACATGCAACCTAACTATATGTTGTAAACATCGTAACAAACTATATTATATCACCTTTCGCCAATGGTCATACACACATCTATTATCCTATATAAAAATGCCACCAATACCATCTTAACCTTATCTAACAACAGGAGTTAGTAATGTAGTTTCTTGATATTTCTAAATTATTCTTTACTTAGCTAACAACGCCATAAAATTTAAATAATGGCCAACTTTACGTCATGTTTCCTACCTTGACAGTTCAAACATGACTAAACTAATGAGATTTCGGAATGGCTAACATTATTACAAAGCTTTATACGAATTTCAAAATAAGACAATTAACTCACAGCTATCAAATTGAATTCACTACTAGTTAACTAACCTGAAACAAAAAATAAAATTTAAACTAATGAACTTGGACAAATGGAAAACAGAATTGCAATTCAGGCTTCATTGATTTGTCATGCTGAATCTCTTTCCAACATAGAATTTAAAAGATAAGTACCTGGAAATGAAGGTAGAAGAAGTAAATTTCAGCAGTAGCAGCAGTAACAAAATCAGCAGAATAACAGTCTTTCCACAGATTTGAGCAATAATGAGACCCGAGAAACCCAGATGCACAGTAACAGTATTTTAAAAGAAAACTTCAGATTTTAACTGAACTATGGATTCAAATAAATCCGGACAGATTTAACCAAGGGACATTATTTCAGATTTTAGTTTCTCTTCTGTTTCAAATTCCTGTTTCTGACTTTTCTGTTTCTGATTTTTTTTTGTTTCTTCTTCTTGAACTCTAAAAAATCTCCTCAATCAGATTTTTTCTGTTTCTGTTTTCAAATTTTTGTTTCTGATTCTATTTATATCTCTTTCTTTCTGTTTTTCTCTCTTAAAATCTGCCCTCAAATCTGATTTTTTTTTCTCTTTCAAAAAAAATCTCTCTTATCAGATTTTTCTCTTTCAAAAAAAAAATCTCTCTTATCAGATTTTTCTCTTTCAAAATCTGCCCCTAAATCAGTCCCAATCCCCCTCTATTTATACAAGGCTGTCCTGTACCCTTCTAGTGCTGCCTGGACCCTCTTCTCCTTTTAAAATCAGAAAGTTTTCCATTAAAACTACTTTTGAATACTTTAAATCCTATTGAGTGCTATTATCCTGTTTTTCAGCAGCCCATTACCCTTTGTTTCCCACTATCCTATTAAATTAAAAACAATTAACAAACCACTTTCAGCCCACTATTATGTCACATTACCCTTACTGTTTTATCCCAGAAATGCCCCCTGACTCCTACTGTTATTACTGAAAAAATCAGAACCTACTGCAAAACTGATTCTATAATCTGTATAAACTTGATTATTCTTCTGATTTACAGTTATAACCAATCCTATGAACCTCCTAACACAATTGTATTTGACCAACTTTTGTAAACTTGAATTCAAACTTAACATCACAACAATATTACACTGAGTTCAGTATAATGATTCAAACGAACTTTAACTTTGAACAACATCAAACAAACACAGGAGCATTGTCAATATACTGACAATGCCCTGAAACTCAATGTTCAGAAATCAACATATACACACCATTGACAAACTTTCTGATTTATTAAACAAGAATCAATTAATTGGGAAGAACTAATTGATTAATTTCAATGATAATAATCAACTCCAAACAGATAAACAGGGTATTACAAACAACATTTTCAGAAGCAAGATTCACAATACAACTAATCGACGAACTTAATCGAGTCGATTACACACATTGTACATAATCACAATCAACAGAAACAATTCACATTTAGAATCAAGTAGACGGGTAGGGGACAGTATAACAAAATTGACTAGAAAATTATGAAAATTTAGACAAACTAATGAAACGAACATAGAATATACGTAGAATACACACAAGAAACAGAAAATTACCTCTGAACCTTCAAATTCAACCGGACTCAACTCTACTTGGATTTGGATTTTGTTTGAAATCAAACAGACCTTAGTCGAAGTATTTTCTACTGAAAATACTTTGACTAAGGTCGATTAAGCCTCAATCTTTCGTTTGAAGTGAAAAAGATGCCAAGGCTGGAAAATTTAGGGTTTCAGACCTTAGCTTTTAAATCCGAACACTTCTGGGTGGATTCGAGGGAAACCAAAGATGGCACAAGGGTAAGGGAAGCCTAAAGGTCATTTGGTGTTAATTTGGGAGGAATCTGAGTTTGTTCTTGTTTGGTCCGAATCTTCAAAAGAAGATTCGAGAAGCTCGGAAATGATTCGAGCCAAACAAACTTCAGATCCATAACGAGGCATGCTAGGGGGTACTATGGTGTTATTTTGGAAGCCATTGGAAAGGTTTGAGTTTTCAGACCCACCTTCGATTTAGTATTCGAAGAGTTGGGGTCTGATTCGAAGGAAACTAAGGTCAGATTTGTGTAGAGGATGTTCAGGGGGTTCTAGGGTGTTATTTTGGTGACCGGCGGCGTTGATGCCGCCGGGTTTCAGGCGGTGGGATTCTAGGGCGGCTAGGGTTAGGGGTGGGGTTTGGGGACGATGATGAACAGTGAGAGGAGGGGGTGTTCAGTTAGGGGCCGGGGTAGGGGCTTGGGCCTTATATAGGGGTGGGGTGGATTGATCTCATCCGTTGGATCAATTAAAGATGCACGATTGAGTTCAATCCACTTATCCAAACGACATCGTTTGATTTAAGTTGGGGAAAGGCGTCAATCCGGGGTTGAAATGGATCAGGTTTGGGTGAGTTTTTAAGACTGTGGGATCAAGATGGATGAACGGTTCAGATCTAGTTGCCCTTAAACGTCGTCGTTTCATTTATGCAGAAGCTGAACTGGACCGTTTGATTGCAATGAATCAACGGCTCAGATTTGAGGTATCTCATGCGGCGTCGTTTAGGCTTGTTCGAATTGGACCGGACAGGGGGATGTTGGATTGGGCTGTGGGGGGGGGGGTAATTTGATTTGGGCCTGGATTTTAATCCAGGTCCAATTTTTATTTTACAACTTATATTTTTTTTATTCTATTTTATTATTTATCATTAAAAAATCCTAACAAAAATTATAAAACAATTTTTAACCTTACACAAAAATATTAATCACTTCATAACAACTATTCAACATACAGATAAAACATTAATCACACAGTGGAATATAAAAAATAGAACGAAATGCATATTTTGGTGATTTTATTTAAATTATCTTTCAAATACATAATTAAATCCTATATGCATGCAACATGTATTTTATTTTAATTTTCATTTTATTATGACAAAGTAAACATTTACGGACATAACACAAATATTTAACACCACGCAAATTCAAGAATTACACAGTAAAAGAAATTTATTTTATTTTTTGATTTATTTTGGAGTAGTTTTCGTAAGGCAAAAATCACGTGCTCACAAGTAGGATTTGCCACTTGGCGAGCTTGCCAGTGGGCATGGGCTTCTGGAAGATATGCTTCAGAGGGTCCATTCTGGATATTAGATAAGTAGTGTAAGCATAGAAGTAATGCCTCAACTTCTGCGCGACCCACGTCACGGCGCAACAAGTGCGTTCTAAAAGAGAATACCGGGCCTCATACGGTGTGAACTTCTTACTGAGATAGTAGATGGTTTGCTCCTTTCTCCCTGTTTCATCATGTTGTCCCATAACACAACCGAATGCTCCGTCCAGTACCGCAAGGTAAAGCAATAGGGGTCTTCCTGGCTCAGGCGGAACCAAGACCGGTGGCGTTGATAGGTATTCCTTAATTCTGTCAAAAGCTTTCTAACAATCATCAGTCCACTTGGTAGCAGCGTCCTTTTTCAACATTTTGAAGATAGGTTCACAAATGACCGTGGACTGAGCTATGAACCGGCTGATATAGTTGAGCCTCCCCAGGAAACTCATCACGTCCTTCTTGTTCTTTGGCGGTGGCAATTCTTGGATAGCTTTAAACTTTGATGGATCTAGTTCTATTCCTCTACAACTTACGAGGAATCCCAATAACTTTCTAGCAGGAACCCCGAATGCACACTTGGCGGGGTTCAGTTTCAGATTGTACCTTCTTAGTCTGTTGAAGAACTTTCTTAGGTCTTCCATGTGATCCTAGGCTTTCTTGGATTTGATGATGACATCATACACATATACCTCGATCTCCTTGTGTATCATTTCATGAAAGATAGTAGTCATGGCTCTCATATAGGTGGCACCAGCCTTCTTCAAACCGAATGGCATCATTTTGTAACAGTACATTCCCCATGGCGTGATGAAAGCCGTTTTCTCTGCATCTTCCTCATCCATCCATATCTGATGATACCCAGCGAAACAATCAACGAAAGACTACAACTCATGCTTGGCGCAGTTGTCAATTAGAATGTGTTTGTTCGTCAAGGGGAAGTCGTCTTTGGGACTGGCCCGGTTGAGATACCGGTAGTCGACACAGACTCTAACTCTTCCATCCTTTTTTGGCACTGGCACGATGTTGGCTAACTACGTCGGATACTCTACTACTCTGAGAACCTTGGCTTTGACCTGCTTGGTGACCTCTTCTTTGATTTTCAAACTCATGTCGGGCTTGAATTTCCTGAGCTTCTACTTTACCAGCGGACATGTTGGATCGGTTGGCAGTTTGTGAGCTACAATGTATGTACTGAGACAGTCATATCATCATATGACCAGGCGAATATGTCTTCATATTCCTTTAGGAACTCCGTGTACTCTTCCTTTTCTGATGGTGACAGGTGAACACTGATGCGCATTTCTTTGACATTCTCTGTATCCCCCAGATTAACGACCTCAGTTTCGTCCAAATTATACTTGGGCCTATTCTCAAAATTCTCAACCTCTCTGACGACCTCTTCTGGTACATCATCCTCTTCTGAATCCATATCCGTTTGTTGCGTTGTCTCATCACAAGTCACAATCGTTGTTTCATCGTCAAGGCAAGTAATAGTAATGTTGTGTAAAATAAAGTGAATGATAGAAAAGTAATAATAAGAGTGGGATATATAATAAACTGAAATGCTTCATAATTGTTTTGAATGTCAGAGCTCTTTTCAAAATCAAAATTAATGCGGAAATAAAATCAGCTAGTAAAAGTAAAATATGATGCATGGTGCTTTTGTTTAGCCTTTCTACCCCGAGACTTTCCGGGCCGTGATGGTTCTGATTGACCAATTGTTGAGGTGTTCTTCTCGGTTCACGGCTTGTATGGAAGGGCCTTCCTCCTCGAAAATAACACAGCAGTCCATATCATTGTCTTCCAGAAACAGATTCTTCATGGCTGCCAATGCTTCATCTTCCTCTGACCCATATATAGTATCTGTCGGCTGGAAAGTCTGCCCCAAGCGAGGTATCGGATGCTCTAGTGGATAGTAGGGGTCGCGCCATGGTGGCGACCAGTGGTTGAACTTCTCCCAAGTGTACTCATACCCTAAACCAAATGTAGTACCATGTTTCTTCAGTTTGATGGGTTTGGGGATTCCCTAGAGGTTTTTGCCGAGTCCCTTTCCAGGTTCGTACCCACACCAATTCAGGATACTTTCAATCTTGTTATCCCACCATTTATCCTTGTCTACAGCGTTGACTCGCTCGATATGGTGGTATGTTTCTCTGCCTATTCTTCTCCTACCTCCGACCATCGGTATGGTTTGGCGACTGTATATAGGGTTGCTACCGTCGCCGTGAATTATCACTTCTTGATGATTCCACTCAAATTTTACAGCTTGGTGCAAGGTTGATGCCATAGCCCCAGCAGCGTGGATCCAGGGTCATCCCAGCAATAAATTGTAGGACGCCGGGATGTTTATAACTTGAAAGTCCACATCGAACTAGGTAGGTCCCATCTGCAAGCACAGGCTAATTTCTCCAATGGTGGATCTTTGGGACTCATCAAAAGCTTTAACATTGATTGCTCCATCTTTGATCTCGTGCAAACCTTTCCCCAATGTCCTGAGAGTTATTAGCGGACAAATGTTAAGGCTGGATCCCCCGTCAACCAAGATTCTGGTGATGAAATATTCTTCACATTGCACGGTGATAACACCTTGTTGTGGCTCAGTCCTTCTGGTGGTAACTCGTCTTCGTGGAAGGTGATCTTGTGGCTTTCCAGCACTTGTCCTACCATATTCGCCATTTCGCCTCCCGTTATATCGCTGGGAACATAAGCTTCATTCAATATTTTCATCAAGGCATTTTTATGTGCCTCAGAGTTTTACAAAAGGGCTAGGATGGAAATCTGCGCTGGTGTTTTGTTCAGTTGCTCAACGACCGAGTATTCTTTGGCCTGTATCTTTCTCCAAAGGTCATCGGGCCCAATTTCAATAGTCTGCCCAGAGGCTTGTTTACTGGACTCAGCTAGATGTTCCAGAGTGTATATCCTGCCGGTTCTGGTCATTCCCTGCGTGGCGATTGCTTCTCTGGTATGTGTCTTCCCTTTTCTCCTAGCTTCCGCTGTGTAATCCCAAGGTATGGCGTTTGAATTGAATGGCATTACTTCTGTCATGAAAGCCAGAATAGTCATCCTCGGGGATAACATAGCAACTTCAAATGGTGCAGGTGCTTTTGGGATCCCGAACTCAACCTCAATTGGCCTTGGCACCTTTGTAGGAGGCGCTTCGAACTCGACTGGTATAGACACATTTACCTCATCGCCCTCAGAAGGTTGGATCTGAACAAAAATGGGGTTGAGGGTGACCGTCGGCTTCTTAGGCTCATCTCCTTCAGCAATCAACCTGATTGACCCTTTGGGGTCCCAATCATCCTCAATCTCGATCATATGGATGCCTCCACCCTTGTGGTCGGGCAGAGGGTTGTTGCGGACATTGGGAGCAGGTTCCTTTGCTATAATGACCTTATTGTCAATCAAGGTCTGAATCTTGTCTTTCAACGAGCGACACTCGTCAATGGTATGGCCTTTCATTCCGGAATGGTATGTGCAGTTTTGTTCGGGTTGACCCATTAGGAGGGATTTTCTGGAGTTATGGCCGGGATAGAGGTGACATAACCGGCTGCTTTGAGTTTTTCATATAGCTGGTCAATTGGTTCAACAATGGCGGTATATCGTCTGGGAGGTCCGCGGTCGAAATTTGGTCTGGGTCGAGGAAAGTTTTGGCGAGTAGGTGGTGATGGGTAATGAGAAGGTTGGAGTTATATGCTTGGTACACAGGTGCGGGCTGGGAATATCTTGGTGAAGTGGGTTAATATATGGGTGGTGGAGGTGATTGGTAGGCGAGTGATGGAATTTGGTATGTGGGTGAGGGTGCTTGGTAATTTGGGGGAGATTGATATGTGAGTGGAGTTGAGGGATATGTTTGGTATTTCACAGGGGATTTGGTTCTTTGTGCAGCCATTACGGAATTCACGTCCCTTTCCTTTGCCGTGCTACCAGACTGTAAGGCTTTGTTGGTGGCCTGTAATGCTTCGAGATTAGTGACCATACCATTTTTGATACCTTCTTCGATCCTCTCCCCCAACTTAATGATGTTGGAGAATTTCTGACCCTCTATCAGTATCAGCCTTTCATAGTATTGCGGATCCTGAGCCCGGACAAAATATTTGTTCATTTTCTCTTCCTCTAAGGCTGGCCTGACCTTAGTAGTTTCTGACCTCCAACGAGTAGCATACTCGCGAAAGGTTTTTGTGGGTTTCTTCTTCAGATTCTGAATGTAGAACACACCTGGTGCGTTCTCTGTGTTGAACCTGAATCGGTCCATAAAATTGGATGTCATGCTCACCCAACTTGTCCATTTCTTCGAATCCTGGCTAATGTACCAAGATAAGGCATCGCCTTTCAGGATCCTCATAAACAGCTTCATGCGGATCTTCTCGTCCCTTCCAACTCCTACCAGTTTATCACAATACATTCTTAGATGGACCCTGGGATCACCTGTACCGTTGAACATCTCGAACTTGGGAGGTTTGTACCCCTCCGGGAGTTCAACATCTGGCTGAACACAAAGATCTTCGTAGTTCAACCCCTCAACGCCTTTGCTACCTTCGACATCCTGGACCCGGCTAGTTAACTTTTTGAGTTCAACGGCCAAATTCCTGATAAGGGAGTCTTTATCATCTGAGTCAGATGTACCTGAGATTGGCTGGGTGTAGTGGGGTATAGTGTCCACAAAGACAGGAGTGTTGTGGAGGTGGTTGTTTGTGGTGTTTTCCGGTTCAGCAATGAGCAGTGGAGTGTTATTGCATGTGTTGTAGGCTTGGGTGTGAGCGAGTGGTACTGGTGGTTGTGGGGTGTTCTGTAGAGGTGCGGGGTTCTGGGCGTTAACATCAGGAGTGGCAAGAGTGATTGATAGGCTTGCCAAGTTCCGAACTTGGTCCAATTCCTCCCAAAATTTCAGCAATGTTTGCTCAAGATGAGCAACAGTTCCCTTGGTAATCGGAGTATTCTGAGAAGTCTCCTCAATTTCCTTCCTAGCATTTGCATCTCCAATTTTGCTTTTGTTCCTGTTTCTGATAGGACTTGGAGGAGGAGGAGGTGGAGGGCCCTTGGATCTCGTACTGTATGATGATGGTTCCAGAATGCACAAACTAACCTTTGGGGAGGGGAATAAAAATAAAAGAAAAAACAAAAAAAGGTAAAAAGTTAGTGCGGATTCTAAGAAAGAAAATATGGCAATATTTAAACATGTCGTGCAGGAATATAAGTCGTTTCCTAATTTGGGTGCCTCGTTGTGCCCGAGGTAGGCCTAGCGACAAATTAAATTTGGAGAACTTATAATGCTAAATGTCTCATCTTATTGATAAAAACAAGACGAGTCTTAAAACAACTGAATAATAAAATATCATCAATGGCCATTGGCCTTATTACATTATGAAAGCAGAAAAATAAAAGTCCTACTACTTGGTCCCAAAAGGACCTTCCCCAGATTTGGTATTCTTGCCTCTCTCGTACAGCTGCACCAACTCGCGCAATCCTAGCAATAAGTAGGCTCAGGCCAAATGCCCGCCCGTATTTGCCTCGGCATTCATGCAGTTTTCGATCCTCTTCAAGAACTTTCCTTCCAATTCTACTAAACCCCGCTCCAGATACCCTAACCGCTTGTTGGCGTTGACAGCCATATCCTTCCATTCGTCGATCAGCTTCTGGTGGGCTTCCTGTATTTCCCGGTGCTCATTTTCACACTCTCGAATTCTCTTGCGTAGTTGATTGTACTTAACCCATGCTTCGGCTTTCTCGTCGATGATTTTGTGTCCGTGAATGAACCCGGGCTGGCCCATACCATTGTGATTATCTTCCAACCAACTCGAATAGTGAGGCACGCAACTGGCGTAAATACCTGTCTGGCTCAATAGATTCTTTCCCCAAAACGATCTTGCAATGCCACAGGTGCTGAGCTTGGCACTTGTGAGGGCTATCATCGTCCTGGAAATCAGCCCTAAAGTGACTCATTTTGTCGACCCTTGGTATGATTTGCTTTCTTCCAGCTTGCCTCATGGCCTGGAGGGGAACATAGGGATAAGTACCCCTTAGACCAATGAGCATGAAAAATGTTGCATCTCGGGATCGAACAATGAACTCTTCCGTAGGGAAACACTCAGCCATCCACAGTACCTGGTCCTCCTTCAGATTCTCAAATAGCTCTACCCATCCTCCGGTGTCCTCTGGCTGAGCGAACATGTTAGGCATATAGTTCATACGCATTGGTTGGTGGAAGGCAATGTGATCATCCTAGTCTCTGTGCAGGATCTCCTGCCGGTATTCTCCCTTCTGGAGGTGCTCCATGAGCCAGAGTTGAAGTAGTAAATTGCATCCCTCGAAATGACTGGCCCTTCGCTGACAGTTGTCCAGGGCTCGGTATATCTCCGCAATAATCATAGGCACTATGTTGAAAGGCTGCCCGCCAATCCCTTCCATCAAAATCTTAGTTACCATGGCCAGTCTGGTGTGAATCCTAGCCTTCTTCAGAGGGAACACTATCATCCCCAAGAAGCAGAACATGAATACGAAGACTATCCTATGAATATGCCCCAGTGAGGTGAGGGCAAATTCGTCGGAATAAGTGTGATATGACTTGCTATGGCCATATCTTTAGTACAGATAGTCGAATGGGATGTATGAGTCTTTCAAACATGTCAAGTCTGGGTTCTTCTTCAGTCCCATCATCTTAAGGAAACCCTTACCTTTGCGATTTTCTGGCATAAGCAGACCCGGAGTCTCCCAAGGAATACCAGCTAAACCTCCTATTTCTTCTAGCAAAGGAGTCATTTAAAGGTCCTCGAAGTGGAACACGGACCTGTCACTATCCCAGAATAGTGTTGCAGCCTCTATGATTTTATTGTCAGGCTGGATTTCTAGAAGAGAGGGTAGATTCCCTAAGTATTTGCGGATGAGTGTCTGATCACTGGGGTGGAGGTCTTTCCACCAATTTGGCAACCTTGGATGAATGTTAGTTACCATGCCAAATCTGGGGACCTCGTGCCTCATTTTTCTGCAAATCAGAGTGTTAGACCCTTACCCCACCAGACTCGACTATTTAAACCAATAATTAGCATAGCAGGCATTTAGTTCTCCAAATAAATGCACAGAATATGGTGGTGTCCGTTTGGGTTTCAAGGAAACCCAGTGGACTTTGGACAAGGCTATCTTAATGAGTCATTATGTGGACAACATAACTAACTCGGCTAGGTTTGACCATGATGCATGCACAATTTAAACAGAGTAAGGTTCATATTGGGGTATTAGACAGGTACCCTTGAGCGGACAACTCAAGAGGGAAAGGCACGGAACCGTTGACTGCACCGCTGATCGACTGGTTTTATCGCAAATAAGCCTTTGCCGAATTTAAAGGGTGATAATATTGGAAGAGTGCAACCACTCATTACAAGCGTTGCTATGGTATTTGTTTGGCACGAGTGAAGTATGATGTTGAAGATGCAGTTTACAAGAATGAAACAAGTTGACATGTATTTCCACGTTCAAAAGATAAATGAAACAATAATTGCAGTAATTACAACAGTATTGAAACAAAGCAGTAAAAGAAAGCAGTTAAAAGGAAAGAAAAGACATGAAGAGCCAAGTCAGTTTTGTAGTGAAAGAATAAAAGACAGTAAATAAAGCAATTAGTAAAGTCACAAGCAACATGCAATGGTAAAAGCCTAAAGAAATCTCCCCATCAGAGTCGTCATGCTGTCGACGCCCCCTTTTTCTTTCCCCCTTTTTGGAGTCGAGATTGGGTATACGACATTGGGAGGACAACTCTATTCCCTTTCGAGAATTGGGTTTTGGAATTTTGAAGAGTTGCCACCTAATGATTATAGTGCATTAGGACACTTTAAGGAAGGTTTGAGATGAAGAGACCAGAGATTAGGGTAAGGGCTAGAAATTATCTCGAGGGGAAGGTGTTAGGCACCCCTCAAGATCCACTAGTGTGGTTCCCGGCCATGCAACAATTGTGACTTTAAGAAAAACAACAAGTAAGAGAACAAGTAAAGGGCTTCACATAGCTTTGCAAACAAGTTTAAGAGTTAAGGAAGTAGAAAGTTTAGAAAATTAGTCTTTAAAGAAACCTAAAAAGTTAACAAGTAAAAGGAAAGGGGGTCCTAGGTTTATTGATAATATGGATCACATCAATGCAATATCCAGCAATCACTCCTCAAAAGAGGGGTCACACGTGATATTAGCGCACCGGTCATCATATCCATATTCTACCCTTCCCACCCCATTAAGGTATTTAAGCGCGCTTAGTCTCATTTACTTATTGCATGCTAATACCCGTCCCAACCTATCAGTCCCGGGACATTAGGACTTTTAATCCTAAGAGGGAAGAAAGGGATGGGGCCTTTATGGGGTTTTAAAGGATAAAATTCTAATTCGACAATCAAAACAAATATCATATGAAGAGATGAGTAAACAGGCAAATAAACTCAAATAAATCCCTTAAATCAGACAACACTTAGTTTAGCATGTCTTAGCATATACTGATTTGGTCTTAAGTTAAAAATTAAGTGGCAAGCAGACTGGTTCAACACATATCTTTAGACAGAAAGTCTGCATTAGGCAACTCGAATACAATTGTCAGAGATTAAAGCACATGATTAATGCGAATTAGGTGAGATTACTGACTTTAGAAAATACACTAGTATAGAGGGGTTTTGAAGAAAAGGTATGCTGCAGACTTAAAAAAAATGTTTAGAAATGAATTCAGAAGACAAACAGACTACCGAGTTGTAGTTAAACATAGAAAGAGTAATTTAAAAGTTTCAGAAAAGACAGATTATTTGAAGAAAATAAGTGAATTACAGAACTGTTTTTAAAACGACAAGTTCAAAAATGGAACTGAGTTGGAAAACATTTGTCAAATTATTAGAAAGGCGGTAGATTTCAGAAAGAGTGTACATCGATTCGAGAAGGTTTATCAAAAGGAATAAGTTGTCAGAAAAAGATATACTCATCTAAGCGTGAAGAAAACGGTTGTTCCAATCAATTGTTACTATTTTTAGACGGGCGAGGCGAGTTTGATTTAAAAAACTCCTATATACATGGTCTCTACGAGGCCTTTGTTTTAAACCCTCCTATAAATAGATGCTGATTTGATTAATCCTAAAAGTTTGCCTAATATCGTGAATATGCACATTCCTATAGGCATAATTTCTATATGCAAATTGCAGAAAGTTAAACGTTGTCTCCTATAGGCATGATTTCTATGGGATTGGATCAGAAACATTAAAATCCTAAAGCATGGTCTCTACCCTTACTGATGTAAGAAAGTGAAGCCCCTCCCACACCCTTTTACTATACTCCCCGAGTTCATACAAGTTATTACAGACCAGAAAAGATAAATAGCACATCAAAGACCAACAGGTAGATCCGAGCAGCCTAATTCAATCTTAATGTTTAATAATATGTGATTAACCAATTCCGAATCCACATTTACAAAGCCTCCTCTTTATCCAAAGTGTTTCAAAGCTCCAAAGAATCTCAAGGATTCCCGGCATTGCTTACACTCAGGATGCCATTAAAAGAATAGTGCAGTGTGGAAGAGCCAGCCCTCAGGCATCCAAGTTCAGAGGGAGCTCAAGGGTCCCAAGGCATGGCTTGCAAGATGGGGCAGAACTTATAGTTAGGAGTAAGTGCAAAGTGTAAGAGGGATTGGGAAGCCATAATAGATTGGTGGTCATACCCAGCCATAAGGCAGGCTGGCACACCCCTTGACCAACCTATTTAGCCAAACAAATGAGAGCAGGCCTATTGAAGGTCAGACCAAGGTCTGGACAGTGATTAGGACACTGCCAGACCAATGTCTTAGGCTCAAAGAACACATAAGGGGAAAGGGAGTGGGAGTTGATTGAGTTTGGGATTCAAGGAATCCAGTCCAGACACATGAACAATAATGTTTAAGTATTGTCATGCTTTCCTGAACCATGGCTCACATACAAAGGGATTTAGGAAGAGGGGATTCATGTAAGAGCAAATTTGCAGAAAAAAGCAGTAAAGTAGACACACAAAAAGAACTGAAGTTTAAACACATAGGGAAGAGGCAGTATTAAACTAAAGGGACATACCAGTTGCAAAAAGTAAACATGAAGAGGAATAGAACACTTGCAGCCACAAATAGGGAACACTGACTCAAGATTTTAGCAGGAAACTCGAAAAGCTTTGCAGAAAACTTAGAAGTATTTGAGAAGGAGAAGTAGTGAGTATAATGTGTGTATGTTTGTTAGAACTTGTGTGTTGAAAGAGGAGAGGTATTTATAGCCTTTGAAAAACGAGTAAAGAATAGAGTAAAAGCACAAATATGGGCATAATCGCAAATCAGAATCAATTAGTATAAGTTTTCCCTTTAATCAGGGGATTCTAATTCAAACGGATACTAACAGGATCCAAATAAGGAAAGAAGAATCAATCTTGTAAGCCGAATGGCTTGTTTCCATAAAAGAAACAGTAAAGTCATACAATAGGCAAATAAGTCTAAGTACAAGATTGTAATTATTTTTGGAAAGATTCAGTAAGGCCAAACAAGGAAAGGGAATCAATTAACCCTTGACAGGCTAGTAAAAAAAATCAGAATCTCACGGAAGGAAAAGTTTTGAAATCAATTGCAAGTTTGAAAATCAATCGCATAAGGGACTCAGTATATAATGAATGCACAAGTAGCAGACATGCGAGGCCAAGCTATGGCAAAAGAAACAGCATACAGCAATAGCATAAAGCAAACATTCGAAACATGCTAGTTATGTATCAGTGGTTTAGTAATAGAGAAAAGAGTCAGGAGCGTGCAAAGAGCCGAGTGAAAACCGTAGTCGAGTTTGACAGGTAGGAAGAGCTCGGAACAAAAGAAGTCACATAAAGGAAAAGAGATGTTGAAGCAAAAGAATCAAATTTAGCAATTTTTAAATAGATGATTTGCACAAACAGACTCAAAGGACTTGAATAGGCCCCAAAGAACTAGGGTTTTCGAAATCAGTCGAGTTTAGAGGAGATAAGCAAATAAACACACCAACAGTCTCAGAATCTCACATAAACCCTAAAATTAG
Source organism: Nicotiana tabacum (assembly GCF_000715075.1). NCBI lineage: Eukaryota > Viridiplantae > Streptophyta > Magnoliopsida > Solanales > Solanaceae > Nicotiana > Nicotiana tabacum. The sequence continues at coordinate 5,613,455 of NC_134084.1, read as the reverse complement.
GGTTTTCACCACTTAAGCAGTAAATCAAACGAACACTAACATGTAGACTCAGAAACTCAAGCAAATCTTGAAAAATAGGGTTTTCAATACCAACTAGACCTAGAGATGCTAAGCAGATGAATCGAACAAAGCATTAACTGACAGACTCAGAAACCCTAATATAAAATCAAAAGGTTTTGAAAAGGAAATTTGGGGAAAATGCTTTAAACATCACATATAGCATAGATCTAGCACATATCTAAACGATTAAACAAAAAAGAACCTTGAATAGGCTAGGGTTTCTGAGAACCCTAAAGGACGAGAGAGGCTTGGAAAATACAAGATCAGATCTGAGTCGATAAGGTCGGAACCAGGCTCAAGAGGCTAGGATATGCCGGAGCACGGCCGGAGATGGCTGAAAACCTTAAATCGATGAAGGTCTGGGTGAAGATCTTCGAAGACTGGCCTCGAATCTTTAGGCATCAGGCATGTGGGAGCGGTAGGAGGTGCGCATAGGTCGTCCATGGCTAGAGCAACCATGGATTCTGGTGGGTTTAAGGTCGAAGAGAGGTATAAGGCAATTAGGGTTTTGAGAGCGTTTGAGAAGAGAGGAATTAGAGGCGACATGTCTAAGAGAAACGGGGTAGGGTTTGGGGTCGTTTGGGAATTAAAAAGGAAAGGATCAACGGGGGTCGTTGATCTAAATGATCAACGACCGAGATTGAAAGGGGTTATGGGCTGGGTCAGTTGCTGGGTCGGGTTAAAGGCAATTGGGCTGGGTAATTTGAGCTCGAATTTGGGTTAATTAGGGGTGCCAAATTGGCTGAAATTGAAAGCAATTGAGGCTAGATTGTAAATAGCCACTTTTTCCCATTTTGTCTTTTAAAAAAATAACAATAACAATTTTAAAATAAATTAAAAGTGATGGGTAAACAAACATTATATAAAATATTAATTTAAAAATATTAGGGTTATTTTTATAATTATAAGATGCTATAAAATCTCAAAGAGGTTAGTATTGCAATTATATGCGATTTAGTTTTAAAAATACCAAACGAATTTGTAAAAATATGCAGAAAATTATGTTAGCTATATTTTGATGTAAATATGAGAATGAAATAAATTATTCTCCAAAAATGGCAAGCTTTGGGAATAATTATTTATGGAACATAATAAAAATTTTGTCGTGACAATACCAAATAATTTGCAACAAACATATTCTGCACTAAGTACTACAGTGGTTAATTAGCTATGATCCAAAAGCTCTTAAGTGAAGGAGATTTTTCCAATAACAATAACAATAACAATAACAATAACAATAATAATAATAATAATAATAATAATAATAATAATAATAATAATAATAATAATAATAATAATAATAATAATAATAATAATAATAATAATAATAATAATAATAATAATAATAATAATACTAACTAAATAATCCACAACAAACATTACCAGTAGTCAATTAGCTCTGATCCAAAAAGGACCTAAGCGAAGTCTACAATTGCATCATAAGCTATTTGAACATAACATGACAGTATAAAGGTCTTCTACAGTCTTAAAGATTCTCCATATTAACTCATCATGCTCCACATTTTCTAGAGTATTTTTCACATTATTACTCTGTTTAACTTTAGAACGTTTCAAGAAAATCGCATAATCAAGAATAATAGGTTGCTAACTATGATCCGAAAAGGACTGAAAAGAAGTCAATATTTACACCATAAAATAATTGAAACATATAAAGACACTCTTTTGCCAAAAAACAAATCTTGCAAAAAGAATACAAAAAGGATAATGGGACAAAAATACCTTATTGTGCACTTATATAGTATGTGGTGAAGAATGTGAAAAGATTGTGAAAAGAAGTTACTAATGTTGAATATGAAAAATGGAAACAACAATTAACTAAGGTAATTTACATTGAGATAAATAAAGAATGCAAAAAGGAGGTTGCCATGGAAGATGAAACAAACAAAGAGTGAAACTCAACAAATTCTCCATACGCTGCTTACTTGCTTATCAGATATCCTTTTTTATTTTACCTTCTGATTTTCCCTAATGATCCAAATTTGTATTGTTAAAGCTCTTGGAAATTAAGAATTCAAGAGAAATGGAGAAGGGGGAGAAACGTTTCCATTGGTAATTATGATGAAGTAATTAAATGAGAACGTTTGTGGAAGGAAAATATGAATGGCCTAAACCTCATTGAATTGATTTGATGAAGCATATTAAAGTATTACAATATCATCAGCTAACTTCTAATCTAATTTGTTTGTTTTTTTTCAAGGAGAAAATTGTAACTCAAATTTTAAAGGATATTATCGTAATTCAACTTTGAAGTTAGGAGCTTCCTATTTTTAGTATAATATGATATGATATGATGATATGATATATGATATGATGATTTTCAAGGTATATACAAAAATTTTAATGGAAATTACTGGATCCGATAATCTTTCAATATTATACATAGGTCCACCTCTAATCGCAATAGGGGCGTTCATTTCTTTTCAACCTAGACTTCTATGAAAATCATTTCAAAGAATATGTACGACTCTTTTCCAAAATGTTGATTGTAAGACATACATTGAACTTGATTAATTTAGGACTAATAGATTGTGTGTCACTTGATTGCTTTACATCTAAAGTCCTCTTCTCTAGTCTTTAGTCCCCACCATTTGAAACTTATAATGGGGAAGAAGAAACTACTATTACTAAAAGAGTAAAATGACTACACTAACTGATCAATACAAAGAAAAAGATTGGTCCAAAATAAAACCAAGAAATTTTGAGACCCACCGTATCCTCCATATCAAAACAACCATATCGACCCTGCCCGTTTGGATTGGCTTAAAAAAAATAGTTTTTCAACAAAACAGCTTTTAAGTCAAAAGGCAGTAAATTAGAGTTGTCCAGCTTATTACTTTTGACTTGTTTTAAGCATTATTTAACTTTGTTAAACACTAAAAAAAATTAAAAAGAGCTTAAAAGTTCATTTGAGTCAATCCAAACATCCTCCTATTTTCATACATACGCATCATGTTGTTGAATTTTCCAAGATTAGTATATCGACCCTATTGACTAAATTACCCTTCCATCGATGGCAAAATCACGATCTAGGTTTTAGGGCATTGATGGGCATGTGCGGGACGGGAGAGGTGGCCTAGAGATTAAATGGCATGGGCCGTTGTTGTTGGGCCAGGCCCATTTGGTGGGCTCAAGGGTCGACATTCGTGGGACCTGACGAGGATGGAATGGGTGGGCCCGCGACACGCTCTATGGTGAGGGTGGTGGGAGGGGTCATTTGCACGTAGAATTAAGGTGATAGTTTTAGTGCCCTTAACTCTTGAACTTCCTTTTGTAATCTCCTGTTTTCTTCGGTTAGATTCTCACAACATCTTTTCAAGAATTCACAGTCTACTTCAGTTTGCTTCAACTTTGTCCTGTTAACAAAAATTTGCTTGACCCATTAGTTAAAACCCCAAAATATTCATTCAATAATGTAAAGAATCTTTACATTATCAGATCGTCTAAAGTTCTCCATAATAAATGGAAGTAGGAAAAAAAAGAAAAGGTTAGTTAACTTGCTACAATATATTAAATTGCACTAGTTAATTAGTATTAAAAAAATTCGAAAAAAATGACATTGTATAGCCGCTCTCAAAATAATCTATATCTATATCTATATCTATCCTATATTAAAAGCACGAAGGTCCTTAGCGAAATATCGTTCGCCTCTTTTGTCCCTCTAAAAATAAATTTCACACTAAACAAAATAGTCATTTTATTATTTTCCAACTATTTAGGAATAGTCATTTAATTAAGTCCCTAGTATTTTGGAATAGTCATTTAATTATATTTAAAGATAATCGTTTAATTAGGACGTTGTAATCAACTCAAATTTTAGTTATTAGATCTTTTCTTATTTGAAATATGTAAGAGTTGTCGGTTAAAAATTTTACCTTATTAAAAAAAGAGATAAAGAAGCAAGAGCCCTAGAAAAAAACGTTATACTCGGAAGACAACATAAAAATTAAAAATCCTAAGAAACGAAATAAAGAAACCCAAAATATGGATGAACTAATTACTCTGCAGTTTGTAATGATTTATTTAATAGAATGAAAAAGATTCATTTTTGAAAACTTGAACCCTGAAAAGACTCGACAAAAAAAATAATTCCTCAAGTATATATTATTTCAGTGACTTTGCCTTTATTAATAAAGTGTATTTTTTGTGACTTATAATTATTCTTCTTTCAATTATTTAACAAAAATTTCATATTTTCATAAAATAGAATGAAAGAATGTATAAATCTAAGAGGAAAAACAAAGAGACACAATGTCGGTAATATTCATTTTAGTTTTTTATAGAAAGTCAAAATAGTTGCATAAATCTATAAAAAAAAATGTGTTTTCGACAGAATTAAGAGGTATTAATGTGCATTTATAGTTTTAACTCCTGTAAACAGCCTCTCTACCCCTCGGGGTAGAGGTAAGGTCTGCGTACATATTATCCTCCACAGACCCCACTTGTGGGATTACACTGGGTTATTGTTATTGTTGTTGTTAATGATTTGAGTTAATACCCTAAAATCCCCCTAGACTATCATGTTTTTGTTAGTTTCCTACTTAATCTATTCGGTATCCCTGTAATCCCCCGGAACTATATCTCTTCAGTTATTAAAAGCTCCCTCGTTACATTAGAAGCAACTCCACATTTATAGAACTGCAGTCAATTTAATCAAACTTGAGGTCAAACTAGTCATTGAAATTCCACTCCATTACTATTACCATGCCTAACTGTAAATATTGGTCAAGTGCAAAGGAGTGTTTTGTAGAATTTGCATTCTGAAAATTTTGTTATCCTGATTGTTTCAATTAGTTGAATAGAATAAGTATTTATATATGATTGGTAAACTTCCAAATTACCTCATATTTGTTAGATTCTTTTTCTTAACATCTTTTGATAAATTTGAATGGAGAAACGTGGTCAGTGAGAATTCATATTGCCGGCTCCCAACTTCTTTATAACGGAGGCGTGCATAGTTGTTGCTTATGTTGTAACATCCTTTTTCTGCTACTACAGCTGCATCTGTCCTTAAAGCCACCAATTTTTTCCGTAGTTCCAATTAGATATTCCTTCTGTTTCAAAAAGATTGACACTATATCCTTATTTATTCTGTTCCAAAAAGCTTAACACCTTTCAATATTTTCTTAATAGGAAACATTTATAGCCACACAGATGCTATGACTAGTTTCAAATCACAAATTTCAAAAGTTTTACACTGACACAAATGATATGGCTTATTTTAGATCACATATCTCAAAAGTCTTCCATTCTTCATTAAAGTTTATGCCAAGTCAAACTAAGACAATCTTTTTGAAATGCAGATAAGTTTCTATCCACTAAGGTCAAATTATTTGATTTGGTGAGAAATGCAGATAAGTTTTACCAAATCAAACGTTGTGGACACGGTTGCATTGCATGCAGATACAGAACAGGATTTTAACGCAACAAAGGTACCACTATTCGGCTCAATTGATGCCCCTAAATACTTTTAGTGTTAGGCGTACTAAGTTAGTTATACAATCATTTTCAAGATATACATACTTGCATATACAAAAAATTTGCTGAATATTACTGGGTTCGATAACCTTTCTAACATTATACATAGGTTCGCCTCTAATCGCTAGAGGGAAGTTTCATAGCTTTTCAACCTAGACTTTTATGAAAATCATTTCAAAGAAAATGCATGAACAAACTCTTTTTCAAAATTTTGATTGTAAGACATACATTGAACTTGGTTAATTTAGGGCTAATAGATTGGGTGTCACTTGATTGCTCTACATCTAAAGTCCTCTTCTCTAGTCTTTAGTCCCCACCATTTGAAACTTATAATGGGTAAGAAGAAACTACTATTACTAAAAGAGTAAAATGACTACACTAGCTGGTTAATACGAAGAAAAAGATTGGTCCAAAATAAAACCAAGAAATTTTGAGACCCACCAAATCCTCCATATCAAAACAACCATATCTTAGACCTATTTTCATACATACACATCATGTTGTTGAATTTTCCAAGATTAGTATACCAACTCAAATGACCAAATTACCCTTCCGTCGATGGCAAAATCACGATCTAGGGTTTAGGGCGCTGATGGGCCTATGCGGGACGGGAGAGGTGGCCCAAAGATTAAACGGCATGGGCCGTTGTTGTTGGGCCAGGCCCATTTGGTGGGCTCGAGGGTCGACATTTGTGGGCCCTGGCGGGGATGGAGTTGGTGGGCCCGCGACTTGCTCACATGAAGGGCACATGGTGAGGGTAGTGGGAGGGGTCATTTGCATGTAGAATTGAGGTGATAGCTTTAGTGTCCTTAACTCTTGAACTTCCTTTTGTAATCTCCGATTTTCTTCAGTTAGATTTTCACAACACCTCTTCAAGAACTCACAGTCTACTTCTGTTTGCTTCAATTTTGTCCTGTTCACAAAAAAAAAAATGCTTGACCCATTAGTTAAAATCCCAAAATATTCATTGAATAAATAAGTACGTAATAACGTAAAAAATCTTTACATTATCAGATCGTCTAAAAGTTCTCCGTTATAAATGGAAGTAGGAAACAGAAAAGGTTAAATAACTTGCTACAATGGATTAAATAGCACTAGTTAATTGGTATAAAAAAATCAGGAAAATTACATTGTATAGTTGCTCTCAAAATAATAACCAAAATAATATATATTTTTTGTATACTTTTTGTATATACAAGAGGCATACCTATGCTATATCGAGAGGGGTCATCGGCACCGTTATTCGGCATAAACTCCATGTATAAATGTATATGTATTTAGAAAATAGTGATATATTAATAGTGGGCACCCTATATACAAAGCAGATTTTGGTTGCATCCAAAAGTGCACCCCCGACCTTCAAATTTTGGATCCGCCTCTGTGTATATATATACACTTTTGTATGTTATATATAAAAATTATACAAATTTTATACACTTTGTCGGCTACCAAATGTAAATAGTTTCTGACATGAGCTAAAAATAGAAAAACCCTAAAATTTCTTTAAAATATCAAAGTATATAAGTTAAATTCTTTCACATATGATATACTGTTGAATTTTTTGGTATTATTATTGATATATCATTGTCAATATCATCAATTATTATTTCAAGAGAAAGAAATGCAGTATATCCCAAAATGTCAATATGATTTGATTTTGACATATGATATACTTTTCAATTTTTGGTAATTATTATTACATATCATTTTCAACAGCATTATATTCACTATTCTTAAAGATGTGCAGTAAAATCCCAAAAAAAACCATAAAAGTAAACAAAAATCTCACCTTGCCCTTCTGTTTTGAAACCAAACTTCCACTTGCCTAGGCCTTAATCCTAGTCTCTTTGCCAAAGCTTGCTTTTGCTTCTGTAAAAAAAAAATATCACAAAAATAATAAGCTAATCTGTTTAAGCAAAAATCTCCTAATAGACCAAAACACACACTAACACCTAATTATTTACCTAATGTAATAATAGCGCAAGCGAATTTTGTGGGTTCAACTGAATTTATTGTTAAAATCGAATTCATATACATATGAAAATAAATTTTAAATGTATACATAAAATCTTAACTAATTAACTCTAAAGGAATGTTTGATATGATACAAAATACTTTTTCGAAAAAATATTTTTCTAAAAAATAATTTGTTTTTTCCTTTAGTCTTGGTCGAAAATTATTTTCTTCACTATTATCAATGACTATTAACTTCATATTACTATTTTAACCAATTTTCGATATTATTACAATAATAAGAGTAAACCTAGTTTAATCCTGTAAGTGGGGTTTGAGGAGGGTACATAGTGTGTATGCAGACCTGAAGTCTCACTAATATCATTGACTATTAACTTCATATTACTATTTTAACCAATTTTCGATAATATTACAACAATAACAACAACAAAAACCCCAGTTTAATCTCATAGGCAGGGTGTGGGAGGGTAGTGTATAGAGAGACCTTACTCCTACCTTATAAAGGTAGAGAACTTGTTTCTAATAAACCTCGGTTCAAGCAGTAGTAAAAATAAAGTAACAAGCAATAGCAACATCAATGTAATAGGGTCAATTTTCGATACTATTATCGATCTTTAACACCCAAATTTTATTTTATCAAACCTCTATTCTATTTGCTAATATTATTATCAATAATTTAGTAAATATTTTTTATAGAAAAAAAATTTCACTCTCCAACCAAATATGGGAAGCTAAAAATTTCTCACCGGAAAATATTTTCAGAAAAATAACTTTCGTCGTACCAAATACTTAAGTTGCACGAACTCTCCAAAATACCGCTACACCCATGTCAGATCCTCCAAAAAAATACACTATTTTTAGAGGATCCAACAAAATTCCGGCAACATCTTAGGAGAGTCCGAGCAACATAGCCAAACACATAGTAAATCCTACATAAATTGTGAACTTGGTAGAAGAAAACTTACAGGGTTGAGAGTGTTGTGTTCTTTAAAACTCTCTTCAAGAACAGCAGATTGATCTTTAGTAAGTCTTAGTTTTTTTCTACAAGTTTCTCCATCTTCTTCATCACTAATACCTCTACAACAATCCAATTCTTCCTCACAATTTATTTCTCTTTCATTTCTCTTATTTCCACTCAAACTTGAAATAGTACTATTTGGAGAAGAAACTCCAGCTTCTTCTTCTTCTGTATCTGTAATTGTTGGAATTCTGTTCACATCTATTCCCTTTAAAAAAGTTCTGCATGTCTCCAAGTTCCGATCTGAAAAAAAATATTTATGTTAAAAATTCAATTTATAAATAAAAGTCCGGCAGATTCATAATTTAAATTTGATAAGTTTAGGTCTTCTATGTCTTTACCACTAAACTCATTGTAGTTTAATATATATATATATATATACTCCACTAGAGGTGGACCTATGTACGGAGAAGTTGACACCGTTAACTTCGGCAAAAATTCTGAATATATATATGCGCATATATATTGAAAATATTTATATATTTAGCCTGGAACTCTTAATATCAAAAGTTTAATAGGGCTAGTTGAGTGGTCTGCTTATGTCCCCAGGCACATTTGAATTTTGGGTCCGCCTCTGTGTGGCACCACGGTTGACAGTTTAAAATGTTTTACAGGCTCTGCATTTTTTTAATCTGTACCAGATAATCTGGTTTATTCAAAAATTTTATTACCAATTATTCTTTTTTTTAGAGATAATTACTGTAGTTTTGTAATAAGTGATCAGATAGCAAAGTTAAAGTATAAAACTACATATTAAAAACTTTAAGAGAAAAATAAAGTTCCAGATCAAGCCTCTGTTTTCAGATCAACAATGAAAATCTATACCAAAAAATGCCACTTTTTCCTTCAACTTTTGGGTATATTGAAGAGGGGAGAAAGATAAATGCTTTAGTTTTTTTGGAATATCCAAAAGGGTCAAGGAAAAAAGTAGAAACTGAGCAAAATATAATGAGATTGTATTTTGTAACCGAGTAAAATTTGCAGCCGCTACGCCTCTACGCCTCTACCACAGCCTCTGCGTGAGCATTTTGTGGGCATCGGGTAAATTACTATTGTGTAATAGCCTGCAAATCACACAGGCGCACTAGACAAATCCGGTGTGACAGGCTCAGACCCGTAAAGCATTGAGGGTGATCGATCTCACGTCATCACTATGGATAACCCCTCCAAACTAACTGGGCCGTCCCGAAGGATCTGTAGTTTATACAGAAAGAAATGATAAATCAAGAAGAAAATATCACAAACCTGAAGAAGGAAAGGAGTCAGTCCAACAAGTTTTCTGAAGTAGATTAAAAGGTGAAGGAGAAGGAGAAGGAGAAGTTGAAGAAGCCAAAGAAGAGAACAAATTCAGCTGCAATGAATTTGTTGTTTTGTTTTCTGGAAAACTAAGACTCAAACTCAATCCCAAATCTTGATTTTCCAACATCTTGTATCTTCAATAATATTCTTGAAAATAAACTTAAAAAGATTTCAACTTTTTCAAAGAGGAGAGAAAAAAGAGAGAACTTTGAAGAGTGATGAGTTGAGGTGCAATGAAAGGAGTTATATAGAAAAATATAAGGACTTTTTTTCTTTATTTATTTTTTCTTTTTTATTGAGAAAAAAAAAAGAGTGGGTCAATTATGACAAGGAGAGTCAGGTGTACTAATTATTGTGATGTATAGCTTTTGGCTCCCCCAAAAATATTACCACCATTTTTAATGGTCCTTTTTGTTTTGGTCCCACATTTCCTCATTTAATATTATCTCTATCCCATATTATGTATTTGAGAAGGGTGGTGTACAAGTAAGATTTGCGTATATTCTATCACTTTTACATCTCATTGGTGGAATTTTATTGGTTTGTTATTGTTGTTCTATCCCATATTATAACAAGAACTCATTACCTTTCTTACTCACTACTCCCTCCGGCCAAAATAAGTGATTTTTTGGATGTTTTCACTTGTATTAAAAAAATCATTTTTTAACATTAACTAGTAATAAAATATACCATTTTAACCTTTATTATCTCTTCACATAAATACTCCTAATACATACTCGAACATTATTTATTCCAAGGGCAATATAGAAAAAAAATAATTCATTCATTCTTGAAATCTAAAAAAATTATTTATTTTGGACCAAAAAAAAACAAAAAATAACTTATTGTGGAGCGAAGGGAGCATTACTTATTTATTGTCCTGGTAAAGGAAAGTACATGAATTATTAATGTGAAAGCTGAATATATGGCTAAAGTAACACTAAATGGCTTGGCTTTGGGATATAGCTTAGTGGCTTATAGCTTGTTTTGCTAAAGTTTCTAAAATAAGCTTACTATGAAAAATATTTTTTTCTAAAATGTTTTTAAAAAAAATATTTTTAATGAGAAATAATTTGTATTTGACTAATTAATTTTAAAAATATTTTTGAGCAATAATTAGTGTTTGGCCAAGCTTTTAAAAGTGATTCTAAGTGATTTTTCTCAAAAGTGCTTTTCAAAAAAGTACTTTTGGTGAGAAGCAGTTTATGTTTGACTAATTAATTTGAAAATCACTTCTGAGCAGTAATTAGTGTTTGACTAAGCTTTTAAAAATTATTTCTAAGTGATTTTTCTCAAAAGTATTTTTTTAAAAATAAGTTACTTTTTTCTGCTTCTCAAAAATTATTTTTGCTTCTACTCAGAAATATTTTTTTCTTCTAAAAATTTAACCACATATATTAACTTTGGGAAAAAAACATTTTTACCTAAAAAGAAGATTGGCCAAAGGTTATAAGTCCTTGAGACATATATTAGGCAACCTTCACATCAAATCATGAATGGAGATGATCAATGCTCATTATATATGATTGCAATAGACACTTGAATTGTTTGTCACAACATCCCAAATTCATTGCCCACTTGAAATATTGGCCCCTCTTATATTTGTGCAAAGACCCAATTTCCATTTACCTCCACAAGATTCAAAAAGGATTAGACATGAAGTCATATTCATGGACTTTATTGTTTCTAGTATAAAAAAAAATTAGTATGTGTTTGGATTAGTTTGTTGTAGGTAACATTTTTGCATTTCTATGAAAAAAATCCGGATCCTAATTTTTGTAAAACTAGTCGAAAATAGTCTCTCTGTATATAAAAGATAAAGTATGTACACATTATCCTCCTCATATCACATTTATAAAAGTACATTGAATATATTGTTATAGTTATTCGTTAATATAAAACTAACCAATTTTTTTATTAAGTCGCATGTAATTCTAGTTACTCCTATTATATTTTACGTGACACTACTAATAAAAGAGTCTAACACTACTAAATTTTAGTTACTACTATATTTTTTCAAACTCTTTTTTAATAACTTAAATTATTAATTATGTGAATATTTAAATATATAAAGTTATTTCAAAATCTTTAGGAATTTAGGTCAAAATTTACACAAAATTAGGTTCTCGTATACTTGACATAGAGTGGAGAGAGTGTTACATAGAACATTAAAATTTGCATTATTTATAAATGATGTGTTTTCATAGCATACTTTGTTGACAATTCTTATCAGAAAGTATGTCAATGAAATCATTATTCTTTTTCCATCATTATTCATATGGAATAAAAATCAATTATTCGTTGAAATTGACGAGTGGATCAAGAAAGTTACTAATAGGGACAGGGCACTGTGATTGAGTCACCAATAATTGTCTATAAGATTTGAAAAAGAAGTCGGTAAATGAAAAAAAAAAGTATCACAATCGGCCTAGCGATCAATAAAATGAGTTTAAAATATTAGATTTTAAATTCAGATTTCAGCGAAAGTAAGAAAATTAATTTCTTCTTGTCTAAGTCTTAACGAACACAAAGGCGAAGCTAAGATTTCAAACTTATGTGTTTAGAACAACGACTTCAAGTGTTAGTTAGGGCTGTGCACGGATCGGATCGGATCGGATTTAGCACATTTCGGATTCGAATTTCGGATTTCGGATTCTAAAAAAAGCAATCCGAATCCGATCCGAATTATATCAGATTGGATCGGATTTTAAAGTTTGGATCGGATCGGATTTCGGATAGTATTATTATGCCTCAAAGTTAAACTAATATGTATATTTTCTTTGTAAAAGAGGCAATACATTAAGAAAAATTCATGTTTATGTAATTATGAGAGTAATATAGTGCCAATATAGCTAAATCTAGCAATTGTAAAGGTAATAACTTGGAGGTTGATGTAAATGAAGTACTGACTATCCGAAATTAAAGTGTAGTATTTATATATGCCCTAATAATTTCGAATTTCGGATCGGATTAAAATATACCAATCCGAATCCGATCCGAAATCCGAAATTTTAATAAACACAATCCGAAATCCGATCCAATCCGAAATCCAAAATCCGAAATTGAATGGATCGGTTCGGATTTCGAATATCCGATCCGAATGAACAGCCCTAGTGTTAGTGATTGAGCCAAGATTTCAACCTTATGTGTTCGATATTTTATACCGATGAAAAAGTAATAAATACTCTAATAAAATTAATTAAAGTGCACGTAAATTAGTCCGAACACCACGGGTATAAAAAATAAGATGTCTACATCCAAGGTTATGGAACCATCTACCTCTATGTTCCCAAAGTCTGTTTCAAATAATTACATTCTCAATGTGTTTGTAGGACCAATTGTGACAAAACGACCACTCTAAGCCAATGAACTTGGAACAAAATGTCCACCCAAGATGCAGACTAACTTTTTCTTCAATGAATGCTTCAAGCTATAGTCAAATTAGTGGATATATACTTTTACTTTTGTTTGTATGAACATAGCTTCGAATAAAGTCACACATTATAAGTTTTGAGAGAAAATAAATTTTCATATAAGGTATTATGACATTTTTAGTGGTGCGAAACTTTTCAAGAAAAATGATACCTACTTGATCTGAAATAAATAATATTAAATTATATCTTTTAATCATTGTAATGCACAAATAATATCAAAATTAATGGTTTGATGAAATAAGTACGGAGATGATGGAACGATAACATGGGGCCTGGCTTACTGGCTTTGCTTAGTTAAATATATACTATATTTTATTATGTCTGTTGTTATTGTCTTTTTTTTTAATAATTTTTTTACTACTATTTTTTTAAATATTGTTGTGATTATAAAAGGAGAGTCTTAGCGTAACTGGTAAAGTTTTTGTTATGTGACCAGGAGGTCACGGGTTCGAGCCGTGAAAACAACTTCTTGCAGAAATGCAGGGTAAGGTTGCGTACGATAGACCCTTGTGATCTGACCTCTCCGGACCCCGCGCATAGCGGGAGCTTAGTGCACTGAGTTGCCCTATGTCGTAGAAGGAGATAATAGGTGGAGCCAATGACCCACTAAGACTAACCTATATATAACTACATCCCCGAACGACGAGTTTCTTGCGGGTCTAAGTCGATCTAAAAAAAAAGAGAAGAAAAGATTTTCTTTTGTAGGTAGTGTATCAATTCCCCCTTGATTTTTCTTTGGACCGCGATTCTTTTCTAAGGGTTTTGTTTGAACCAGGTGTAGTTAGTTTTAATGTTTTAGGTACTTATGGGCTATGGGCTGAGATGGAAAGAGGATCTCTTAATGTTGTTACGCCTTGAATACAATAGATACTTTAGTGTAACGCTTAGGATCAGTTGTTGATTCTTGTTAGAGTGTCTTAAATTGCATGTTCTTAACTTGACTTAAGTACTCTGACTAGAGTGTTTCGATGATCCAATATGAAGTGAGTCGTGTGCCATGTGTGTGTGAGATTTGTTGTATTATGTGTACTGCATTTGATGCCTAGAACTTGTCATGTGTGTTTGCAAAGCGAAATCGTAGTTTTGTTCAGTCTTGAAAGTGATATAGGCGTTTCTTTGTTGAGCCAAATATGTATATTTTACATGCCTAAATGTTATGTATCGTAGTTAACCCCTTTGAGCTTGTAATCCTGTTTCTTTGGCAACCACATTACAAGTCTTACCCATTTGTTTGAATTTACCATCTATTTGAACTTTTTCACCTCTCGTGAGCATTTAAATTGTGATGATCTTGGTAAAAGTTAAAGTGCGAGGCGGTTGTTTTGGCTTTTGAGTGGAACTAATGAAATAAGGAGAAAGGTGCACGGTTTTGAATAAATAAGATCCACTTGAATTGAAAAAGAAAGAAAAAAAAAGTTGTATTGTTGTGAAAAATATTCTTCGATATGTGGTGGCTCTTGATGTAAGTTTACCTAAAGAAGTAGGGAGTTAATATATATTAATGTGAGGGTGGAGTCATGGTTCGACATAAGTGTGGGGTTCTAAATGTTGAAGTATATGTATTAAAGTGCTTAGGGAGGTATAGTCACTATTATATCTAAATGTATCCTATCCGTCTCTTAGCCTACATTACAACCAAATAAAGTCTTACTTGATCCTAGACTGAATGAGCTCGATTAGTAGAGTAGTACACTACGGTCAAGCCTATGGTGCATCTTTTGTGGCAGATGAATGTACTTTTTGAGAGTTAGTGAATTTTTTCTATTTGAGTTCCTAATTGTTCTTAACTTTTATTGCTTGTGGAACTACTCTCATTTGCAATGTGAGGGCATTTGATTCATGAAGGAAAGGTAAATCTTGACTTCTGTGTTAGAGTAAGTGAGTAAGTTAGGAATATTACGTGGCATGTGAGAGTCAACTCTTGAGGCGAAGATGTTACACTACTGGGCTCAATCCATGTAATATGTTCTTGGTGAGATGAGTTAGAGAAGTTGCTTAGTGAAGGAGACCTCTGTAGAGTATGGTTTGATTGCTCGGGGACGAGCAATGATTTAAGTGTGGGGTATTGATAATAGGCTATAATTATGTAGTTTAGCTACTATTTACGCCCCAACTTTGCTATACTTTATTGTTATATAAATGTTAAATGACAACAAATAGCTCTAATTATGAACTTTGTGCTTTGTAGGAGCAATTCCTGTCTATGAGGACATTAAAGAGTGTTTGGAGTTAATTTGGGGCAAAGAAGGCCAATCGGAGGTGAGTGTGCGCAAAAGAAGAAGGAAAAAAATGGAAGACAGATTGCACTCCAGGAGCGGGGGCCAACCACGGCCGCGCTCGTCGGGCAGAAGAGATGACGATATGCGCGGTCCAACCGCTGTAAGCACGTGATTTTTGCCCTATATGAGAAATACTCCCGCGCTCATTCCTACGAGGAACTTTATTTCAGGGGTAAATTCGTAAGTTCAGGGGCGACTCTCTTTGACCTATAAGAAGCCCATCTCGCCCGAAAAGAAGGTATCAAGGTTTTTGAAGGCAAGAACAAGCAAGAAGCAAGGCGGAAGATTCGGCATAGAGTTTTTACCCTTCTTCTTCTTGTTTTTATCATTGATGATGAATTCCATCGTTATGCTTGTGAATATGATTATGCATAGCTAAACTCCTAATCTAAAGTTTTGATGGAACCTCTTGGAGGATGAATTTCTTGTTTTGTTAATATGGATTTGCCATAATATTTTCTCTGGTTCTTCAATTTAAACTGACCATTGAAATTCTAACGCTTGTAGTCATGGTTGTTATAGGTGCATGCCTAGAAACTCCTCAAGAACTGGTGAATTGTTCGAAGCATTATCAGATCCTGAAAAAATTGACCAGACATGGAAGACGATAATCTAAACAACAGAGACAATATGAATGACCCAAACAATAGAAACAACCTGGATGACCGAAACGATCAGGGTGTGGTACCCCTTGTGCCAGAATCAACACTATATGATTGGGAACAACCCACCGCTGATAACTTAGCAACTGCCATTATAGTCCTTCAGATACAAGCAGATTCATTCCAGATCACAAATAAAGGGCAGGAAACAATATAGTTGAACAAACAGAGAAAATATTATGGCAAATCAATATTAACATAACGAGAAATTCATCCTCCAAGAGGTTCCATCACAATCCTATATTAGGAGTTTAGCTATGCATAATCGTATTCACAATCATAATGATAGAATTCATCATCAATGATAAAAACAAGAAGAAGAAGGGTAAAAACTCTATGTCGAATCTTTCGCCTTGCTTTTTTGCTTATTCTTGCCTCAAAAACCTTGATACCTCCTTTTTGGGCGAGTTGGGCTTCTTATAGGTCAAAGAGAGTCACCCCTGAACTTTACGAATTTACCCCTGAAATAAAGTTCCTCAGAGGAACGAGCATGGCCGCGGTTGGACCGCGCATACCGCCATCTCTTCTGCCTGACGAGCGCGGTCGCGGTTGGCCCGCGCTCTTGGAGTGCAATCTGTCTTCCATTTTTCCTTTTTCTTTTGTGCACACTCACCTACGATTGGCCTTCTTTGCCCTAAATTAACTCCAAACACTCTTTAATGTCCTCATAGTGAGGAATTGCTCCTACAAAGCACAAAGTTCATAATTAGAGCTATTTGTTGTCATTTAACATTCATATAACAATAAAGTATAGCAAAGTTGGGGCGTAAATTGTAGCTAAACTACATAATTATAGCCTATTATCAACAGTCAAACGGGGGCATGAATGCGAGATGCCAGCGGAATGATTGGTCGGACAAATGCTAGGGCTGTTTCCTTCCTTTTTTACTGTTGTGACTATACTTTGTTTGAGCCGAGGGTCTATTGTAAACACTCTCTTTGCCTTCGCAAGATAAAACTAAAGTTATATATGTACCATTCTTCATAATTTCCACTTATGAAATTATATTGAATCTGTTATTAATATAACCATTGTCATTGTGTATATACTTATGAGATGAGCAAAAATAGAGTTGTTATTAGGAGTGGGCATAGTTTGGGCAAATCCGAAATCCAAATCTAAATTCGAATTAGTCTGAATTTTTGGATTACGGATTAGGTTTTGGATTTAATTTTTAAATTTTTTGAATTTTGGATTGGATATTGGATTTGGTACTTCGAATTTTTGGATATCTGAAAGTCTGAAATTCTTATACTTTATATTTCGTTCATTATCCATATGTCTACCCTACCCATTAGATATTATCTCATATACTCAATATTAATTACTATATTATTGTGAGAATATTTTTTATTTGGACTTGATTTTACTATTTTTACTTCTTATCGACCATATTAATGTCTCTATTATATTTTTTTGATAATAATTTCATTATTTGAATACTTAATTTGGATGATTGCGGTGAGAATGAGGAATTTTTCAGGCAATTTTACATGAGTACTTCATTTGGATATTTATTTTTGTAAAAAAAAAAAAAAAAAAAAAACTCAACTTATAAACTTAAAACTAAAAAATCAAAATATCCAAACCAATTAATTTGAAATCAAACTTAAAAAATTTAATCAAATCTATGCTTATTTGAATTAGATTTGAATTGTCATTTTTTCAATTCGAAAATCAAAAATCTAAACTAAAATTTTTATATGTCATTCGAATTGCCCGAACGTCCACCCTAATTGTTATGTTAAAGCCGAAGCCAAAATCAAATATGAGTAGAGATACGGCTAAGGAAAGAGGTAGATAAATGTGGGGCCAAGGAGTGAAGAGACAAGGAAACAGAAGAGAGTGGAATTCACGTGAAGAGAAATGAGAGAAGCGTGGAAGTAAAAACTAAAAAGAAAAAAACCCTTCTTCTCTATTATCATCATCGTCCTTTGTTTTTTCCCTTTATCTTAAGTTTACTTTGTCCCAGAACTCACGTGGACCAAACATCTTGGTTTACACGTAGTTTTCCTTTAAGGTTAAGGTTGGAGTTGGAAGTTGAAACTCTGAGTTCGGCTGAATTTAGTTTTCCGAAAGGTTATCGGTTCGAACCTTAAATACTAACGAATAACTTATCTGGCCAAAAGTACTTTTTTGGTCAAAAGTATTTTTAGAAAAAAATTAAGGTATTTGGTTAAATTTTTGGAAAGAAAAAAGGTATTTTTGAGGAAAAGCAGAAGTACTTTTAGGAAACGAGAAAAAAATAGTTCATCTCCAAAAGCACTTTTGAGAAAAATACACTTAAAAGCTTGGTCAAACACTAATTGTTGCTCAGAAGTATTTTTCAAACTAATTAGCCAAACACAAATTGTTTCTCACCAAAAGTACTTTTGAAAAAAAACACTTCTCAAAATAAGTTAATTTTTGCAGTTTGGCCAAACGAGCTAGAAGTCAAAATTTTCATTAAGGGATATCAAAATATAAGAAATTAAATATACCATAAAATCAAGAGGAGTCAATTTATAATAAATATATATATAATAAGAAAAATTATCTAGCACTATAATATAATTTTCCGCCGAAGAAGTGTTAGTTGACACCCCTTGGTTGAATGTGGCTCTGCCACTAGCCATAAAAACAAAATTTTGTAGAAACTTAGGTTAAGGTTGCATACAATAGATTTTTATGGTTCGGCCTTTCATCAAGCTCTGTGCATAGCAAAAGTTTAGTGCACTGGATCTGCCCTAAGTATAAAAAAATTAATTCTAAATAATATCTCAATCTTAATATTTATAACTCATAAACATTAATTTTAATTTTGCCTCTGATCTCTCTAACATATCTAAGATTTCATTGTTTAATTTTTTATTTGATCTTCGATATTTATCTTAAGATTATCAATTAATTTATATTTACAGTGTATACGACCCAATAAAAGGAAAAATATTTTTTATTAATTTTTTATTCATAGAGATCAAATTCAGAATCATTAATTTAAAATTTAAATGAATTTAAGCTTTTAATTATTTCAAGTTATAAAATTTTAAATTAATATACCATACAATAAATTTATTTAAAATCAAAATAAACTTTGAACTAAAATTATTAAATTCAATGAAACTTAGTGCACATTTGGACATAAAAATTGTAAAATTTCAAAAAAAAAAAAAGTGAAAATCAATTTCAAGTAAAAATGGTATTTGACAATTAGAGTTTGTTTGGACATTAATATAATTTTGAGTTGTTTTGAATTTTTGCGAGTGATTTGAATAAAAAATTTGAAAAATAATTTTTTATCAAATTTTTAAAACTTCCGAAATTTATGTTTAAGTGAAAATTAATTTTTTTTAAAAATATTTTCTTCAAAAAAATATGAAAAATTTCATATATCCAAACGGGCCCTTATAAACTCTATTGCAGCTATGGTATCTAAAGTTGCCCTGAATCATTAATTATTGTGACAAATGAGATGACTGTTCAAACAGACAATCCCCACTGTGTTTGTGCGTGTGTGGGTCCCAGGAAACATACGGAGCTCGTGCGTGTTATGTCCTATTGTCGCTTTATTACCCGACATGACATCTCTATACAATCATTTGAACTCTTCTTCCTTTCCCCCACTATAACGTCCTCTTTACTTTACCTTTCTTTCTGGCCCCACATAGCCTTTCCAGGTTTTTCTCGCGCGTGTGAATTCATCAGCACTTTCCTTTTTCTTTTCACCTTTTTATTTTCTTTTTAATTCCTCATATTTACGGTGGTCGTTTGATTTGAATATAGGTTATGCTGGAATTGTTTTTTATCCACTGTTTAGTATGTTATATTAAAAATAATATTTGTATAATTAGTATATAAGTTATCTCGGTACTAATTATCTCACCCCTACAAGGTATAAGTTATTCCCTCCGGTCCAAAATAAGTGATTTTTTTGAATGTTTTCAGACAGATTAAGAAATCCACCTTTTAGCATTAATTACCAATAAAATTGAACATATTAACCTTTATTATCTCACATAAATACTCCTAACACATATTCCAACACTATTTACTCCAAGGATAATATAGGAAAAAAATAATTAATTCATTCTTGAAATCTCGAAAAAACACTTATTTTGGACCACAAGAAAAAGGCCAAAAAATCACTTATTTTGGACCGGAGGGAGTATGTATTAATTTTAATCCCGGGATAATTTATCCCAGATTTATTAACCAAACAAAGTATTAAGGTGATATTAAATTTTCATCCCAACACTATTTCTACTTATACCTCATACTAAATCACTCCTTAGGGGTTGGTTTGAATATGGCTTATACTAGAATAAGTTATGTTTGGATTAGTTTTGTTGGAATTAGTTATCCTGGTATTTTTTTTATTTACTTTTTGGTATGTTGTATTAAAAATGATAATTGCATAATTTCTAAGAAGAATTTATAAGTTATCCCGGCACTAATTATTTCATCCCCTACAAAATATAAGTTATTCCGATACTAATTTTAATCCCGAAATAACTAATACCAAATTTGCTAACCAAACAAAGTATTAATATGATACTAAATTTTTATCTCATCCTTATTTTTACTTATACCTCGTACCAAACCACTCCTTAGAGTATTAAAAATAGAGGAGTAATATCATTTCATCATATCATTGGAATAGAACCAGGGACAGAACTGACATATTATAGGTATGTGTTCGATCGAGCTGAATATTTTTTGCTTGAACACTGTATTTACATTAAATAATTTATTAAATATATATAAATATTTAATTACGAACATAGTAACTAAAATAAACTATAAATATTATGGCAAATATACTCATAAACTTTAAATCTTGATTCTGCTATTGATTAAAACATTATATTATTTTAGTTACAAAAGGAAAATATTGAAATAAATTGATAGAAAAATAGCATAGCAAAAATTAAAAGAGTTTAATGAATTTAAATTCTAAAAGAATTGTATAAATATTATGATGATGTCAACAACAACAATAACTACCCAGTAAAATCTTACAAAGTGAGATCTGGAGAGTGTAATGTGTACGCAGATCTTATCCTTGCCCCGATAGGGCAGAGAGGTTGTTTCGACTATGATGATGTCAAATAAGTAACAAAAGCAATATTATCCCCGCCATTCTTAGTGCTTTGAAATATTATTTTTCACATAGTTATAAAAGTAAAGAACTATTGTCGAATATACCATGCCTCAAATGAGATTCTACTTTGTTGAATTTTTTTATTAAATATTTATATAGAAATAATAAGTAAAATAACATTATTAGGTATAAATATAAGTAACATCGTTTATCAATATAATAATTTATAAAAAAATTAAAAATTTAAATACCAATTATAAAAATTCGTTGAAATGATTTCTTTCAATAATAATCCAGGTAAGCAGGGGCGGATCTACCTTAGAGGGTCGATGTAGCAACCCCTTTGGGAGGCTACTACTTAAGAAACAAATCTAATTCCCTACTAACAAAATATTAAAAGAGATATTAATAAAAATATTCAAAGTAATTTAGTAGCGGAAATAGGCCCATGCGAAAAGGTTCAAAGTGCAATATATTTTTTTTAACATACACCATAATTTTATTTAAAATAAAATACAATGTCAAAATATTAACACAGGGTGATATAACCCTTCTTGAGCAATCAAGAGATTAAAACAACATTCTAACAAATTTATACACTCATTCAAAATCACTGCAAGTTTGTATTATACATAAATTTTAAACTATCGGGTATAAAGAAAAGGAAACTAGTTTTCTCCTTTTCTACATATTTACAAGACAAAGTGTAAATTAAGTATATTACAAGACCTGAGTCGTTAAAATACCCTAATACAATAAAGTAGGTTACAAATTCAAGTTACAAGATTTTTTTTGGTTTTAAAAACCAACAAGCCTCCAAATAACATAAGTGTGACATATATATATATATATATATATATATATATATATGTACATATATATACATGTATATATATATATATATATGTATATATATATATATATATATATATGTATATATTCTGTATATCCTGTACATCATGTATACGTCCCAAAACTATGCAAAACCAAGGTGCATATGCAAATGTGATCTTCATAAGTTCTTCCAAAAGACTAATTCACCCTGGTCATCTTCAGATTTCATCCTGAACATTTCCTACGATAGAAAATAACTATCGCTAAGCATAAAGCTTAGTGGTGTATAAACTTTAGGCTTGGAGTCATTAAATTCTCCAATTCCCCTTTTCAGTCATAGCTAGCTCAATTTAACATAATTTAAAACAAGTGAACAAATATATCAAACATACCAATATCAAACTTTGAAGTGTTTCCAAATATCAATAACAATGTTCAAGAGTCTAGAAAGTGTACACTATCAGTTTAAGAGAGTATACCAAATATCCATTTTTCGCCCAATATGTACGTCATGCCATCACACTAAGCATAATCAGATATCAAGATGGACCGAAGCCCCAAATCAAGTAGGGTCAAAACCCAATAGACAAGAGAATCAAGAACCATATTAAAAATGGCTTCCTAGTTCGTACTTAACACGGACAAGTTCCATAATCTAAGACTAACTACAAATCCAAAGTCAAGATGGCAAAAGATCCGAATCAAGAGGCATGCCAAGTGAGTGACCAAATTCACTGCCACAAGAAGGACAAAGTCCCAACAAGAATGCAAAATGATCAAACAATCTGTACGAATGGGCGATTTAGCAAATTTCTGACAAGACTTAATATAATACGAATATAACAATATAAATTGAAGACAATAAAAACAAAATATCAGGTTATTTCAACATATTTCCAGCAAGCAAAAAGAGTACAAGTTTATACACAAACCTTGGTGTTTTACCATAAAACAGTTCAATCACAACTTGGGGACGTTCGAATCGTCTACGCCGTAAACAAACCAAATCTGTCCACTTCCTCAAACACTTCCCCTTTGATGTTTTTTTCAAGGGTTTATATACCTTAAATACATAATCAAATATCTAAAAAAGTTCAGTGATTTAACAAGTCAACTAAACATAATATTGGTGAAAATTACCCAAAAACGTTTGAAACAGAAATTCTGGACAGTATCACTGTTCCAAGTTGTGACTCAGTTTTGAAGATCTATACGGACAAACTAGACTTTATAGTCTTCACAAAAGTTGTAGATCTATGTCTTACCGTTTCAGAACATCTTGAATCACCACCATTTCAATTTTGAACAAAAGGTTATGCTAAATTTACTAACAGCAGTACATGGAGTATTTCAAGAACTGAAAATCTGGACAGCACCTGCCCTGTACTTTCTGACTCTTTTTCAGGTATATAACAACAAAACTAGATTTTGGTTCCTTCATAAGAGTTGTAGATTTATGAAATACCTTTCCAGAAAGTCCTAGATCACTTAAATCAGAGCTCTGTACAAAAAGATATGTAGAAAATACTAGTAGATGTCTAGTATAAAAATGGGTTATAGAAACTTACCAAGAGGAACAACTTGATCTTCACCAAAAACGAATTTTGTGTGTTGATTTAGTAGAAATCCATGGGTTTTTTTTTTATGAACCTTCAGCTTCTTGTTCTTACAGAGGAGAAAGATAGAGAGAGATAGAGATAGAGAGATAGAGTAGAAAGATAGAGATAGAAAGAGAGAGAGGTAGATATTTCTTCTTCTTTGTTTCTGAAGAGCAGAAGAATAGGGAGCTTACGGATAGATATGAAATAAAATGATTCCTCAACTACTAAATATTCTTAGATAAATACAAAAGGTTGGAAACCCAAAACTTAATTATATACTATATTTAATAACAACTCGACAAAATAATATTAAGTGTTACATATAACAACACCATGGAACTTCCTTGCCAATATTAACACAACCTAAAGTAAGAAATTTTCATATACTGACCATTTCACATTTAGGAAGTGCAAAGTAAAATATTTCCTTGTTAAAAAAAATGCTCAATCAAGAATGCAAATATTGTAAAAATTTTGGGGTGTTACAACTCTCTCTCCCTAAAAAAGATTTCGTCTCGAAATTTACCTTGTACTAGTCCCGAAACAAATGTGGATATTGAACTCGCATATCCTCTTCTCGCTCCCAGGTAGCTTCTTCGCCTGAATGATTTCTCCAAAGAACCTTCACTAATGGGATTCTCTTTTTTCTAAGCTCTTTTATCTCCCGCGCTAAGATTTGAATTGGTTCTTCTTCATATGTCAAATTAGGATTAACCTCAATAGACTCAATAGGAAGAACATGAGATGGATCTGAGCGGTATTTTCGAAGCATAGAAACATGAAAGACGTTGTGGATCTTACCTAATTCAGGTGGCAAAGCTAGGTTATATGCAACCGGACCAATTCTTTCAAGTATTTCATAAGGTCCAATAAATCGAGGACTAAGTTTACCTTTTTGGCCAAATCTCATAATCTTTTTCCATGGAGATACCTTTAAAAATACCTTATCGCCCACATGATGCTCAATTTCACGTCTTTTAAGATCAGCATAGGACTTTTGTCTGTCTGAAGAAATTTTCAAACGATCCTTGATGATTTTTACCTTATCTTCAGTTTGTTGCACAATCTCAGGACCCACAAATTTTCTTTCACCAACCTCATTCCAACAAAGAGGCGTTCTAAATTTTCTCCCATATAAAGCTTCATAAGGAGGCATGCCTATGCTTGATTGGTTGCTATTATTGTAAGCAAATTCTATTAGGGCCAAATGTTTGTCCCAACTACTCTTAAACTCAATAATGCAGGCTCGAAGCATATCCTCCAAGATTTGTATTACCCTTTCAGACTGGCCGTCTGTTTGTGGATGGAAAGCGGTGCTAAAATTCAACCTGGAACCCAAAGTTTCTTGCAGACTAGACCAAAATCTGGATGTAAACCTCGGATCTCTATCAGACACAATAGAAACAGGGATTCCATGCAGCTTCACAATCTCATTAATGTACAATTCTGCTAAACGTTCCAGTGAGTAGTCCATTCTGATTGCCAAGAAATGAGCACTCTTAGTTAGTCTATCTACAATGACCCAAATTGCATCATGATTTCTTTGAGTACGTGGAAGTCCAGAAACAAAGTCCATCGTTATCCTTTCCCATTTCCATTCAGGTATTGACAAAGGTTGCATTAAACCAGCTGGGACTTGATGTTCGGCTTTTATTTGTTGATATACCAAGCATTTAGAAATGAACTCAGCAATGTCTTTCTTCATACCACTCCACCAATAGTGTTCCTTAATGGTCCGATACATTTTAGTACCTCCAGGATGCATTGCATAAGGTGAACTATGTGCTTCAATTAAGATCTGCTTTCTCAATTCATCATCATTAGGAACACACAACCTATTTTTATAAAATAAGGTACCATCTTTCCTTAATGAAAAATTTGATTCTCTTCCATTTTGGACTTCTTCAACCTGTTTCACCAGCTTCTCATCTAACTTCTGTGCTTCTTGGACTTGCTCAAGTAAGACTGGCTTGACTTGCAAATTAGCAATGATAGAACCATTAGAATTAAATGAAAGGCAAACATTCATGGCTCTTAATTCAAGAAGCAAAGGCAAATGACTTAGAGTTAAACTTGCAAGGGAATTGCGACTCAACGCATCTGCAACCACATTGGCTTTACCAGGATGATAATCAATCATGCAATCATAATCTTTGATGAGTTCAAGCCATCTACGTTGTCTCAAGTTTAACTCTTTTTGTGTACCCAAGTACTTCAAACTCTTGTGATCAGTAAATATGTGACGCTTCTCTCCGTACAAGTAATGCCTCCAAATTTTTAAGGCAAAAACAATGGCAGCAAGTTCAAGATCGTGAGTGGGATAATTTAACTCATGTGATTTCAACTTTCGATAGGCATAAGCAATTACTTTCCCTTCTTGCATCAAAACACAACCCAAGCCACGATGAGATGCATCACTGTATACCACATAATCTTTTCCTTCAGCTGGCAAAGAAAGTATTAGAGCTTGTGTCAACAAGGATTTGAGCTTTTCAAAGCTCTCTTGACACTTGTCATCCCATACAAACTTAGTATCTTTCCC
The DNA here is from genome assembly GCF_000715075.1 of Nicotiana tabacum. Classification (NCBI taxonomy): domain Eukaryota; kingdom Viridiplantae; phylum Streptophyta; class Magnoliopsida; order Solanales; family Solanaceae; genus Nicotiana; species Nicotiana tabacum. The sequence goes on along the minus strand of NC_134084.1, from coordinate 5,587,175 downwards.
CAAAAGTTTGGTTAAAGGAGAAGCTATAATAGAGAAGCCCTTCACAAACCTTCTGTAGTATCCTGCTAAACCCAAGAAACTTCTTATCTCAGTTGGAGTTTTAGGGAGTTTCCAATCAACAATAGCTTGAATCTTACTAGGATCAACCTTCACACCTTCAGATGATACAATGTGCCCCAAAAATGCCACTTCATTCAGCCAAAATTCACATTTGGAAAGCTTAGCGTAGAGTTGTCTCTCTTTCAGAATTTGCATGACAATTCGGATATGCTTATCATGATCTTCTCTATTCTTGGAATAGACTAAAATGTCATCAATAAACACTACCACAAATTGATCGAGATAAGGCTTGAATATACGGTTCATTAGATCCATAAATGTGGCAGGAGCATTTGTTAAACCAAATGGCATTACCAAAAATTCATAATGGCCATACCTGGTCCTAAAAGCAGTTTTAGGAACATCTTGCTCCCTCACACGCAACTGATAATATCCAGACCTCAAGTCAATTTTTGAGAATAAGTTGGCACCCTTCAGTTGGTCAAACAAGTCATCGATTCTAGGCAGTGGGTATTTGTTCTTGATTGTTACCTTGTTCAGCTGTCGGTAATCAATGCAAAGCCTAAGAGAGTCATCTTTCTTTTTCACAAATAAAACAGGAGCTCCCCAAGGTGAAATACTGTGACGGATGAAACCTTTCTCAAGAAGTTCTTGCAATTGAGCTTTCAACTCTTTTAATTCAGCTGGAGCCATTCTATAAGGAGCGATAGAAATAGGGGTAGTTCCCGGGACAAGATCTATAGGAAATTCAATCTCCCTTTCTGGAGGCAACCCAGGAAGATCATCTGGAAATACATCAGGAAAGTCGCACACAGTTGGTATGTCCTTAAGACTTGGACTCCCCAATCGTGTATCGACTATATGAGCAAGATAGGCATCACAACCTTGACAAATCATTTTCCTTGCCAAGACCGCTGAAATAATATTAGATGTCAATGATCTTTCTCCTTGAACTACTATGTGTGAATGTGCAGGAGTTCTAAATGTCACTTGCTTCAACCTACAATCAACCACTGCGTGGTGCCTATGGAGCCAATCCATGCCAACAATAACATCATAGTCTTGGAAGGGCATTTCAAGCAAGTCGGCAGGGAAGACCAGATTTTGAATCATGAATGGACAATCTCGGTAAATCCTGTCAACAACAGCCTGATGACCTAATGGACTCGTGACCAGAACATCAAAGTCAAGTCTCCCAGATTTAACAGTATCAGGAAATGCAAGTGATGAGAAAACATAAGAGTGCGAAGATCCAGGATCAAATAGTGTAACAACAGATATGCCAAATAAGTGAAATTTACCAGCAACCACGTCTGGGCCATCCTGGTCATTCTTCTGTCTCATAGCATAAACTCGTGCAGTAGCCCTTGACCCACCAGCCTGATTAGCTCCACTCGAACCCGCTGCTTGCATATTTCGAGGTCTAGCACTGCTATTAGCTTGAGAATGAATAGTGACAGGCTTTTGAACTGATCCCTCTGTATGTGAATACGAAAAAGGATTAGGATTAGGACAATCCTTCACTTTATGATCCATACTTCCACAATTAAAGCAAGCACCGGAAGCTCGTCTACAGGCACCATAATGATTCTTCCCGCACTGTGCACAAGTAGGGGTATGAGTTTTGCCTTGGCCATAACTTGGAGTACTGGCAGTAGAAAAATTTGACTTATCCTGCTTATGATGTAATGATTTATGTGTACTCTCAGTCTTGGAATAATCAAACTTTCCCTTTTTGGATGGACCACCATAATCTGAATTACCCTTCCTAAACCTGTTTTCTCTCCTACTAGCTTCTTCCTTGTCAATTCTTTCCCAAGTAAGAGCAGCTGAAATCAGCTTGGAAAAATCATCAAGTTGTAAGATTGCCACTGATTTTCGAATGTAACCATTCAAACCTTCTTCAAATCTTCTGCACTTGCCTCTTTCACCATCAATAATACCTTTAGCATAGCGAGAAAGCCTGAGAAAGTTTTGTTGATATTCTGCAATAGACATACTTCCTTGTCTTAAATTCAAAAACTCTTTCTTTTTAGCATCACAATAGACAGGGGGAACATATTTTGCACGAAATAATTTCACAAAGTCATCCCAAGTCAGCACCGGAGGTTTTGCTTTTGCATTTGGCACACTTACCCACCAATCATAGGCGTTTTTTTTGTAAAAGAGAGATAACATACTTAAATTTGGAAGCATTAGTACACTCCAGTTGTTCAAAGACCCTCTCCATGCGCTCGATCCATTGTTCAGCTATCGTGGGATCTGTAGTGCCTTCAAATTCAACTCCGCCTATTTTTCTCATCTTCTCAAAATTCATTTCACTAGGTTCTGACCTTGTCCCAGCCAAGTGACGAAAGAACTCAGCCATTTGCTGGAATGGAGGAGTCATAAATGGAGTATTATGACTCATTGCTCTTGGATTACTGCCCACTTCATTTCCACTAACACGAGGATGATTTAGGTCAGGCAAGGGTTCCTCATTTTTTCCCTGAAGGTGAGGCATGACATTATGTTGAGCCTGACTTTCATCAACGGATTCAACAGCTCTATTCGAAGAAGAGGCCATATTAAAATTCCTATAAAAGATAAGATCACACTGCATTAGGGACATGTACATGATGCACGTGCACACAGAATCCAATAAATTAAATTAAACAAGTATGCAAAAATTTATAAACTCCAAGTCATTTTCAAAAAAAAAACAAATACTACGTACTATCACAACAAAACAAATCCTAGAATCACAAGCCGTGGCTCTGATACCAAAACTTGTAGCAACCCCTTTGGAAGGCTACTACTTAAGAAACAAATCTAATTCCCTACTAACAAAATATTAAAAGAGATATTAATAAAAATATCCAAAGTAATTTAGTAGCGGAAATAGGCCCCTGCGAAAAGGTTCAAAGTGCAATATTTTTTTTTTAACATACACCATAATTTTATTTAAAATAAAATACAATGTCAAAATATTAACACAGGGTGATATAACCCTTCTTGAGCAATCAAGAGATTAAAACAACTTTCTAACAAATTTATACACTCATTCAAAATCACTGCAAGTTTGTATTATACATAAATTTTAAACTATCGGGTATAAAGAAAGGGAAACTAGTTTTCTCCTTTTCTACATATTTACAAGACAAAGTGTAAATTCAGCATATTACAAGACCTGAGTCGTTAAAATACCCTAATACATAAAGTAGGTTACAAATTCAAGTTACAAGATTTTTTTGGTCTTTAAAAACCAACAAGCCTCCAAATAACATAAGTGTGACATATATATATATATATATATATATATATATATATATATATATATATATATGTGTGTGTGTGTGTGTGTGTGTGTGTGTGTGTGTGTATGTATATATTCTGTATATCCTGTACATCATGTATACGTCCCAAAACTATGCAAAACCAAGGTGCATATGCAAATGTGATCTTCATAAGTTCTTCCAAAAGACTAATTCACCCTGGCCATCTTCAGATTTCATCCTGAACATTTCCTACGATAGAAAACAACTATCGCTAAGCATAAAACTTAGTGGTGTATAAACTTTAGGCTTGGAGTCATTAAATTCTCCAATTCCCCTTTTCAGTCATAGCTAGCTCAATTTAACATAATTTAAAACAAGTGAACAAATATATCAAACATACCAACATCAAACTTTGAAGTGTTTCCAAATATCAATAACAATGCTCAAGAGTCTAGAAAGTGTATACTATCAATTTAAGGAAGTATATCAAATATCCATTTTTCGCCCAATATGTACGTCATGCCATCACACTAAGCATAATCAGATATCAAGATGGACCGAAGCTCCAAATCAAGTAGGGTCAAAACCCAATAGACAAGAGAATCAAGAACCATATTAAAAATGACTTCCTAGTTCGTACTTAACACGGACAAGTTCCATAATCCAAGACGAACTACAAATCCAAAGTCAAGATGGCAAAAGATCCGAATCAAGAGGCATGCCAAGTGAGTGACCAAATCACTGCCACAAGAAGGACAAAGTCCCAACAAGAATGCAAAATGATCAAACAATCCGTACGAATGGGCGATTTAGCAAATTTCTGACAAGACTTAATATAATACGAATATAACAATATAAATTGAAGACAATAAAAACAAAATATCAGGTTATTTCAATATATTTCCAGCAAGCAAAAAGAGTACAAGTTTATACACAAACCTTGGTGTTTTATCATAAAACAGTTCAATCACAACTTGGGGACGTTCGAATCGTCTACGCCGTAAACAAACCAAATCTGTCCACTTCCTCAAACACTTGCCCTTTGATGTTTTTTTCAAGGGTTTATATACCTTAAATACATAATCAAATATCTAAATAAGTTCAGTGATTTAACAAGTCAACTAAACATGATATTGGTGAAAATTACCCAAAAACATTTGAAACAGAAATTCTGGACAGTATCACTGTTCCAAGTTGTGACTCAGGTTTGAAGATCTATACGGACAAACTAGACTTTATAGTCTTCACAAAAGTCGTAGATCTATGTCTTACCGTTTTAGAACATCTTGAATCACCACCATATCAATTTTGAACAAAATGTTATGCTAAATTTACTAACAGCAGTACATGGAGTATTTCAAGAACTGAAAATCTGGACAGCACCTGCCCTGTACTTTCTGACTCTTTTTCAGGTACATAACAACAAAACTAGATTTTGATTCCTTCATAAGAGTTGTAGATTTATGAAATACCTTTCCAGAAAGTCCTAGATCACTTAAATCGGAGCTCTGTACAAAAAGATATGTAGAAAATACTAGTAGATGTCTAGTATAAAAACGGGTTATAGAAACTTACCAAGAGGAACAACTTGATCTTCACCAAAAACGAATTTTGTGTGTTGATTTAGTAGAAATCCATGGGTTTTTTTTTTATGAACCTTCAGCTTCTTGTTCTTACAAAGGAGAAAGATAGAGATAGAGAGATAGAGTAGAAAGATAGAGATAGAAAGAGAGAGAGGTAGATATTTCTTCTTCTTTGTTTCTGAAGAGTAGAAGAATATGGAGCTTACGGATAGATATGAAATAAAATGATTCCTCAACTACTAAATATTCTTAGATAAATACAAAAGGTTGGAAACCCAAAACTTAATTATATACTATATTTAATAACAACTCGTCAAAATATTATTAAGTGTTACATATAACAACACCATGGAACTTTCTTGCCAATATTAACACAACCTAAAGTAAGAAATTTTCATATACTGACCATTTCACATTTAGGAAGTGCAAAGTAAAATATTTCCTCGTTAAAATAAAATGCTCAATCAAGAATACAAATATTGTAAAAATTTTGGGGTGTTACAGTCAAGGTGGCACGCCACCCGCACGATTCGGCAAAAATTCTTAGTAAGTTGATATCTATGAAAAATAGGTTATATATTTAAAGTGGCACCCGGAATACGCAAATAGCATCTTCGCGGTTCAGGTTCGAGTCCGTGCAGCAACATTTTATTTCTTTTAGTTTTTTTCCTGCTTATTAGTCTCAGTTTTTTTTTTTTTTTTTTTTTTTGGGTAAGATCCTCTTCTGTTATTTGGTACTAACTCTCTCTATCTTTTTATCTTTTTTAAATTTTCTTACATTAGCCTTCATTTTGCTACCTAAAATTATACCTTATTTTATGAGCAATTTCGTTTGATGCATAATTTTAAATGATTCTCGATAATATGTAGCTTATATCTTTTTAATGATACAACATTAATTTATGTATTGGAGTATCATTTGAGTTGTATTATTTATTGACTTTTGAAAAAAAAATCCTTACTAATATAGGTTTTGAATTGATTCTCAGACTGAAAATTAAAAAAAATTTCTTTGAAAATAATTGTCATATAACTCGACAGTTAAATAAAAAAAAATTAACCCAATCAAACACAAGAATATATAATAACTGAGATACTCCTTAAGAATTTTTTTTAATTGGAGGCGGCTTTCATCACATATTAATTTTCTATATTTTATTCTATAATATAATTAAATCAAGTGTTAAAAAGTTGAACTAAAAGTGAACTTATTTGGTCATTCGTTAATAAAAAACTTAATTGGATTAATTAAAAACTAACTTAATCGATCCATTTTTCCTATTCGATTTTTGTGGCTAGTGGATAATGTGTAGTGGCACCCACAACTTTTAAATTCTGGATCCGCCTCTACAGGTAAGCGTGCATGTATAAATTAAGAAGATACCTCAGCCATTGATGCTTCCTTCTTCTTTCCTTTTCCTTAGGAAATTTATTTATGAATGTCGTATGGCTGTCCACAGGAAGTTCAACAGGGAGCCGATAAGCATGACCTAATCATTAAGCCTTTTTTTTTTTAAAGTTCCATATAATTATATATTTAATAATGATGACTATAAACATATTACCTAATCATTAGCCTGATTTTCAATAGTAATATCTTCACATAAAACTGAACTTGGAATCATTTTAAAATCAAGCACTTCAAACTCGTCATTAATTAAGCACATTCATGTTATAACATTAAAATTTAATAAAATAGAAGTTAAATATAATAACTGCTACAACCAAAGACGAAGCCAAAATTTAAACTTGTTGGGTTCCAAATTTTATAATAAGAACATAAAGTATTAGTAACTAATTCCGAAACAAAAATTACAGGATTCAACCGAACACATAGTTAATGTTGTAGCTCCGCCCCTAACTACTACTCTCTCCGATCCACTTTAAGTGATTTTTGGCTCTTTTCACACACATATTAAAGAATTCATATTTTAGCATTAATTAACGAAGAAATTGACCATATTAACCTTAATTTGCTCATTGAAAATATAACAAACTATTCCTATGTTCTTTACTCAAAGGACAACCTTAATTTAATTGACTTCGTAAACGCTGACTATTTTTGAATGACCAGTTCGAAAACTGGCTATACCGTGCTATTTTTACATTAATTTTTGCATTTGTAGCAAACCCTAATAAGCAAGTGGAGACGTGGGCCAAGAAAAAAACAATTCAAACAAGTATCCTGCCAAATCATTCCCATAATAGGAAACAGATATGGAATAATAACAAAAATGATTGGCGTGTGGAAAAAAAAGAAAAACCAAAATGATTGGTGCAAATACACTAGCTTTAGATTCTTAATTTTTTATATTAGTTTTTTTGTCTGTAAGGATATCGTAATTAAGAAACTAATTTAGGTCGGGCTGCACTAATGAGTCTACAAATAACCAAAAAGTGGTCTAAGCTCAATATTAAAATATCCACAAATCATGATTAATAAATGGCTTAGGGACAAGATGTCGGAGGATTGTGGGAAAAAGTGTTCCCACAGGTGGCGTGATAGCTGTCCCACGTGTCGCTCAATACCTCCAATAATTGTTTATAAATTTTTTTGAGCAATTTATGCAAAATACCCGTTGAACTTAAAATAACTACCATTCTCTATCCATTTGAAAATTATTTACAATATATATCTACTCAATTAAAACTAATTACCTAACCTAGCTTAGCTTGACTTGACTCGACTTGGCTTGGTTCGGCTCGGTTTGGCTTGGCTTGACTAAAAAAATGGGTAGAGAAAAAACTTTATGAGTAGAAATAGGTAAATAGTTTATGGTGGGTGGGTATTTGCAAAAGATCCCCTATTTTTTTTTACACTCTTTCAATTTTTTCTTAATTATGGTTTATAAATTTGACACACACGTTAACAAAATTATTTATCATAAAATTAATCATAAAAATTATTTGATTACATTATTATTTATCTCTCCTCAAGATAAGTTTTGAGAGACATTTGAAAAAATTATATAAATTATTTACTTTAGCAAGAGTGTATTTGAACACAAAATAATGTTTTCTTGATTTTTTAAAAGTGAAGCGATAAGCATTTAAAGTAGATCGAAGGGAGTATTGTACAAACAAATTGAGAAAGAAAAAATGGAAGAGGTAGACATGGAGTTTTGAGAATGAAAAAAATTCTTATAATAAATATTGATTTTTCTCTTTAAGAGGCTTTACGCGCTGCAAATTTGAATTAATCAAAGTATACATGCGAGTAAAAAAGGAGAAGTAAACAATGTTCGAGAAAAGAGAAAATTACAAATTAATCCTTTCTTCAACTTTTGTCTACTCTTTTCTAGCTAAAGTATCGCATGCATGTTTATAAATTCCTCAAGAACGTGCCCCTCAGCTCTCTCTTCTATGCAAAATAATTTACAACGGTATCATAATTTAAAGAAGCAAATTAATGAATAAATTATTATAATAACATGCGGTATTATTTTTATAATTATCCTTAATATTTTTATTTTCTTTATATATATCTAATAAAACAATTGATGAAGTGGTATTTGTGACACCACATGCAATAAGGTGCATACGGCCCTGGTTTTGAGTGACTATTCTAGCACTCCAAGAGATTTAGTAACTAATTAAATATGTAATAAATAATTAACATTATTTTATGTTAATAAAAATAACAATAGAGACGTAAATCCTAATGATGTTAATCAACAAATGATGAGGCTCAAGACCACTTATTAAGGATTTGGTTTCCGACAACGACATGATTTGACAGACAATTATTGATAACTCATTTTTATTCCGAATTTCATGTGTATATCACACATTAGCTAGCTAGCTTTAATTTCTTAATTATTCAACTAATCACTTGTGTCTAATCATTGTATTTATGTTAGTTGGCTACAACTCCATAATTAATTCTTCAACTTGGCTAACCTTTTCCAAGCACTGATCATTTTAGGGACTAACTATGTTCGGAAAAGGAAAGCAATCATCATTAACATTAATGGACCCGTTTTTCCCTTCTTCTTTTTTCTCTTTTTTTTCTTTCTTTTTCTTTTTTTGCAAAAGTATATTTGTCCATTAAATTTTACAAGTTTTTGAAATGTTCGAAAAATCCAAAATTTTTAAGTTTTTTTCCCACTCACAAAAGTGCAACATTTTTTCAAGTGAAACGCATGTTCAAACATAATTTCAAATTTTAAATACTATTTTTCAAATTAACTATCTCTAAATATTATTTTTTCTTCAAAAATTATAGTTTTTATGTCCAAACGCCTACTTTATTTCGAGCAAGCTTCAGAATATCTAAAAACAAAACAAAAATATTCAATTTCATAAACATGTACAAGAACCCTTAAATTAACCACAAAATGAGCATAATTAGATTCCCTCAAAAAATAAGAAAAAGCACGAGAAAAGAAACAAAATAAATCGAAAATCTTAGCAGTTTAATTGGTTGGGTGTCTGAATTTTCACATGTTAGTAAAAGTTTAATTCCCTACTTTGTAATTTCCTATCCAATTTCCTTCCGCGCCCTTATGTATGATAATTTTTCTTTAAATAACCAAAAATGTCATGTTATATTAAAAAAAAAAACATTAAACAAGCTTATTTATTATTTTTAATCAAGTTGCAAACTATGTCATGACCAACATCATGTGCTTCTTACGTGGCACACCGTCATTCTTTTAACAGCCTAAGTACAGCAAAGACACATGTAATGAGATTCGCATACGTGCACCCACACGTGCACCCCAGTCAAAGTGACTTTGTTCATGCTTAGATCCGTTCAACGGTCAAACTAAAAAATTCTCATTATTATTCATGCATTATCATATCTAGGGATGGAAAGTGGAGGGTCGGATCGAATATGGTCAGGTCAAAATGAGTAATGCAAGAACGGATAAATTATGTGATCCGATCCATATTTAATACGAATAAAAAATGGGTTAACCGGCAGATAATATGGATATTCATATTATCCATGGTTTCTTGAATATGAGAATTTCTAGTCTGCTAAACTTGAGAAACCCCTAATTTGAGGTCATACAAATGTAAAAGTTAAACTCATTATGGGTAATATGATTTTTATTCATATTTGACACGTTTTAAAAAAAATATTAGTTAATCCATTTTTAATGAATAATATGGGTGAATAATTGTTTTCTTTTAACCATTTTGCCACCACTAATCATACCTATCCCTCTGAATCAGTGGCAGAGTTAGAGTATTAGGTACAGCTTCGAACGCACACAATAGCTTTACTTAAATTCTATATTTGTATTAAAAATTTCGTTAAATTTATGTACATATTAACCCATTAACTAAGACAAGTGATGAGTTTAAAGGCAAGTTCAAAACTTATAACCCTCAAATTCTGATTTTGCCTCTGCCGTTAATCTTAGAAAATATGATCATAATTGTTTTTATGGGAACATAAACTCTTTTCTATCAATTAGACAAAAACATAACATCGGTCTCATTTTCCGTCTACGATATGATCTTAATTTAATGATCGAGTTTAAAGTGTTACTACTACGGAACCAAGAATTACAAGTCTAACCTTTAACTCATATTGGCAATTGTTTTTACATGTGAAATCTTCTCTTTTAATATATTTTTTTTATATAAATATAACGAGCAATATAATTGTACTAAGAGAAATTATAGCAGGTGTAATTTTTTTAGATTATGCAAATTTCAGTTGTGACAAAAACATGAGGAGTTGACCAGTGGCGAATCCAAAAATTTTGTAAAATGTATTCAACGGTCAATATTTATTTATAAAAAATTATTTTGATCTATATACATAATTTAATTAATTTTTTATAAAATAACATAATTTTTCGATGAAAGGTGTTCCTCGACACCCTTCACTCTATGTGGCTAAACCACTCGTGCCGACTGAAATACCATTGTTATAAAAATGAGCTAGGTTATATACATCATTAGTATAAAGAATTTTTTCACACTAGCACGATACCCGGAGGATATTACACGTAACTTTCAAAATCAATGACAGAGCTAGGCTTTCGACAATGAATTCGGTCGAATCGGAGAGTTTTGGTGTCAATCGTATTTGTCTTAGAACCTCATTTAATATGTACAAATTAATACTTTAGAACTAACTTAGTAGCTTAGAAGAACTAAAATTCTAAACTCACAAACTTTAAATTCTAGTTCTACGTCTACTTAAAATATGAAATTGGTCCTATAAAAATAAGACATGTTACCTATCTAATATGATAAGTAAAAATGATATGATAGTATAAAAACTTTTTGTACTAACGATATACAACAACAATAATAATATATTTAGTATAATCTCACATAATAAATGTGAAGAGGGTAGGGGGTATACAGCCTTTATCCCTACTTTACTAAGATAGAGAAGACTATTTCCTAGACCCTCCATAGCTTAAAACTTTATAATAAAAAAAAATACTACAATAACTTGGCTTTGACATGATTTTTCATAAACAATGCGACTTTTAAAAGAAAAAATTCTTCATTATTTGTGGTCTTATTATTTGATCAAGGGATTCCCGCACGTGCAATCCTGCATGTGCAACAGTTACCAAGAAAGTGAACAATGGAGTTTGTCGTGGGCCAGCTTTTGCATGGATTAGTGGGCCATACATATCTGGCCCATGTGATTAGCTTAGCTGTTAAACATGTGATTAACCATTAATCAAACAAATCCCTAAACTAAGAGAATCTCGTTAATAATACTGATTCCCTTAATTATTCAATACCCCAACTTGAGGGGGTTGCACGTGTGATGAAAAGGATGAATTTTTGTATTAATATGTACTTTGATTGCGACCTTACGTGAGCTGACAATATATAAAAAATTTACGCCAACGGTATATATGTTATGTTCACACTATTTTGTTATTTTACATATAATTTTATTATTGCACTTCCTTTCACTTATTTGGTTTATTTTAAGATATTATTATCATTTTTCTTGCTTTTTTTGTTGTTACTTATCTCTCCTTTCGTGTGCTTTTGAAATTATTATATCTCCTGTTGAGCCGAGGGTCTCCCGGAAACAGCCTCTCTACCCTTCCGGAGTAGGGGTAAGGTCTGCGTACATCCTACCCTCCCCAGACCCCACTAGTAAAATTTTACTGGGTATATTGTTGTTGTTGTTGTTACGCTACGTATTATAATTTTTCAAAACAAGTCTGATGTGATATTGGAAATAAAGTTAAAATTTGTTGTAATCAGTTAAATTATATTATTAGTGTATATAATTTAAATTCATGAAAGTATTAATGGTAAAAAATAATTAAAATATTTAATCCTTATTAAAATAACATTATAGTTCATAACTTCATCATTTGATGCGACTTATTAACAGAAGATTCTTGGGCTGAAATGATTTTACCTAATCATATTATTGCTTCAAATAGTGAGAAGCTAACGCAACAAATTGCGATCTTAAAATCTTCATTCTTCTCCATATTTTATGGAATTTTCATGTAAAGTGAGGAAAATCTGAATGATTTAAGATTGGTATTATTCTTTAATAAGATGCTATTAAACTTTTGTTAAACTTTTGCTATTCAACAAAGAATATGACAAGAAATAAATCTATTTTTTTACTTAGTCATAAATAGCTTAAATTCCTTTCATGTTACTACTATAAAGGCAGTTTGATGCACAAAATATTGTGTATTCAGGGTTTGAGGAAGGGCCGCATCTTAAGGGTGTAATATAGACATTCTACCTTAATGCTAGCATTAGTGACTGCTTCCAAGCAGAATAACTCTTTAAGAATGTTAGAAAAATAATAATCAAAACTGGCTTTGAGGCGTGAAAATCGACTGTCCTTAAAGAGTTATCGCCTGTATACTAATTTAGGGAAAATACAAAACGATTCTCTTCAGGATACAACAAAGCCTGCAGTAACACTTGTGATTTTCTATATCCACTTCGTTGGAATTCTTGTGTATTTATAGGCAACCAATAGACCCTTTCAGAAAAGATGTCTTGTTTCACAAACAAACACGACTATTTATTCGAATTTTGAATTTAAAATTCAAATAAATATTTAACTCTAGGATCTCGTGTCTGTTGAGTTAATCTCGTGCCTGTTGAGTCAGTCTCGTGCCTGTTGAGACAATCTCGTGCCTGTTGAGTCAGTCTCATGCCTGTTGAGACAATCTCGTGCCTGTTGAGTCAGTCTCGTGCCTGTTGAGTCAGTCTCGTACCTGTTGAGTCAGTCTCGTACCTGTTGAGACAAACTCGTGCCTGTTATGTGCTATTTCATAATGATCAGTTTCGAGACTAACATGCACGGTACGAGTAAGGTCGGTCCCGGGAGTGTTTCACATGATAGGAACGAAACTTCTTTCTTCCGATGTGGGAAGAATCCCACTTCCAACTTGCCAATAACAAACTATCTTACAATCCCCCACTAGTTTGTTATTTCGCTTCATAACACTTGTGAATAATTGAAAGTATCTTTTACAGATTTGAACTTTCCTTTAGTGTAAGTATATTAAAGTTTTGATAAAGTTAATGGTATTTTAAGATTTGAACCACAACTCCTTGTGCCAAAACCGAAAGTATCACACACACAGTGTTATCTAGTAGCTTAGAAAATCCAGTATTCGCTTTAGCACGTTTACGGCCATGTGCTCATCCTGAATTCATGAATATTTACAAGATCAACCCTTTAAATCTTGCTAGAAGCGGCACCACTTCAATATTCATATAGGTGGAATTAGTTACTATGTCCCTGTTACTCCAGACATTAATAATTCCATTAAGATTAATCAACCTCTTCATGTAACAGTATGCACTTTGGAGTTTGTCTTTATGCCCCTGTTATAACAAGCATTTAACAACTCCTTAACTCCTCATATAACAGTAAGTAGTACAATAGAATTAGGGCTCATAAAGAGGAGATCAATGCTTAAACAATACAAGTAACTTGTTATTACCCATTGAACTTATATTGTTAGAGTGTATACTAACTCAAAGTGGGGTTCCCATTCCTTGTATTTAATTTAAGGGCCTCAGCCCCATCCCTCCACAAGTTTGTTGTACTACATCTCTACCTAATGGCTTCGTAAGTGGATCAGTCAAATTCTTATTTGATCTCACATATATTATAGCTATAGCTCCATTTGTAATTAATTCTCTTATATAAGCATGTCTCAAGCTTATATGTCTCGATTTCCCATTATATATTTTATTGTGAGCAACACACATTGTAGTCTCACTATCACAGAATATGGAAATGACTGGCATAGGTTGTGGCCACAACTTTATATCAAGTAACATATTCCTCAGCCATTTTGCTTCTTTTCCAGCAGCTGCTAATGCAATAAATTCAGATTCCATAGTTGAATGGGAAATACATGTTTGTTTCTTTGATGCCCAACTAATGGCTCCACCGCCTAGAGTAAATATCCATCCTGATGTGGATTTATTATCATTAATACTTGTAATCCAACTTGCATCAGAATATCCCTCTAATACATTAGGAAAACCATTATAGCAAATGCCTAAGTGCTTTGTATATTTTAAATATCCAAGTACTCTACTTATTGCTTTCCAATGATCATTACCTGGATTACTGGTAAACCTTGAAAGTTTACAAACAGCAAATGCAATGTCGGGTCTAGTGCAATGCATTGCATACATCATACTACCTATCGCACTTGCATACTCCAACTGTGCTACTGCTCTTCCAGTATTTGCAGTTAGCTTAACACTAGAATCATAAGGAGTATTATACCCCTTTATTCCTAAATGACTGAAATTTAGTAAGGATTTTATCTATATAATGTGCTTGTGACAAAGTCACTTGCTTGTTATCTCTTTTGACCTTGATTCCCAAAATAGTATCAACTTCATTTAAATCCTTCATTTTAAAACTGAGGTTAGATACTTCTTGGTCTCGGTAATTCCTTGTAGATTCGTACCAAAAATCAGCATGTCATCAACATATAAACAAATTATTACTCTATATTCTTTTGTAAATTTAGAGTAAATGCACTTGTCTGCATTATTATGTATGAATCCGGTTGATAGTATTACACTATCAAATCTTTCATGCCACTGTTTAGGCGCTTGTTTAAGACCATACAGAGACTTTATCAATTTGCAAACTTTCTTCTCGTTTCCCGGAAGAACAAAACCTTCAGGTTGTTGCATAAATATTTCTTCACTAAGGTTCCCATTTAAAAAGGCTGTTTTAACATCCATTTGATGTACGTAAAGATCATAGATAGAGGCCAAGGATAAAAGGACTCTAATGGATGTTATTCTTGCAACAGGAGCATATGTATCAAAATAGTCTATGCCCTCCTTTTGAGTGAAACCTTTTGCAACTAATCTTGCTTTGAAGGTTTGGACAGAACCATCTGTATTGTACTTTCTCCTAAAGACCCACTTACAACCTATAGGTTTTGATCCAAGAGGAAGATCAACCAAAACCCAAGTGTTGTTGGATATAATTAAGTCCATTTCATCATTAATGGCCTCTTTCCAAAAGGCAGCGTCTCTAAAAGACATTGCTTCTTGAAACGTCTTTGGGTCTTCTTCAACATTTAATACAATAGGAATTTGATTACAAACGTTTGTCCTATCTCCTTCAACAAAAAATACTATAGATTGTGAAGAAATAAAATCAGAACCAAGATATTTTTCTTTTCTTATTCTTTGGCTTTTCCTTGGTTCTATCTGCATATCATCACTTCTTTCCTTAGTTTTAATAATTTCAGAAAGCGACAATTTATTAGCATCAATACGTTTTCCATTTATTTCAGTCATTTCATCAACATTGTCATTTATAAATCTATTTTCAATAAATTCAACATGTATAGATTCTATAATGACATTAGATTCTAGATCTAGCAGTCTATAAGCTTTGGAGTGTTGTGCATATCCTACAAAAATACTTTTAATTCCTCTAGGACCCAATTTTGTTCTTTGATGGTCAGGTACTCTATAATAGGATATACACCCCCACACTTTAAAATAATTTAAATTTGGTTTTCTACCATTCCAAAGCTCATAAAGCGAAATATGCATACTCTTTGAAGACACTCTATTTAAAATATAACATGCAGTTAGTAATGCTTCACCCCATAAATTATGTGGCAAATGTGCATTAAGTAACATAGCATTAACCATATCCACCAAAGTTCTATTTTTTCTTTCCGCTAACCCATTTTGTTGAGGAGTATAAGGGGCACTCATTTGATGTATTAGGCCATGCTCTTCACAGAACTTATTAAATTCGTTAGGAAAATATTCTCCGCCTCTATCACTTCGAATAATTTTAATTTTCCTACTCCTTTGATTTTCCACAACAGACTTGTATTCTTTAAACTTTTGAAAAGCTTCGTCCTTAGTTCTAAGTAGGTAAACATATGTAAATCTAGAGAAGTCGTCTATAAAAGTAATAAAATATCTTTTGCCTCCTCTAGTTAATTCTCCAT
This sequence comes from Nicotiana tabacum, assembly GCF_000715075.1. Lineage (NCBI taxonomy): Eukaryota > Viridiplantae > Streptophyta > Magnoliopsida > Solanales > Solanaceae > Nicotiana > Nicotiana tabacum. The sequence goes on along the minus strand of NC_134084.1, from coordinate 5,570,846 downwards.
TTACTGAATGTATTAAATCTAATAGTTCTGTGTATCTTTCAACTTTACGAAATGGTTTTTTTGTCATCTTTGCTTGTATGCAAATTTCACATTTTATATGATGAGTTTTACATGAGATATAACCATTTTTGGACATATAATTCAAGGAGCCAAAATTTAAATGTCCTAGTCTAGCATGCCATAAACAAGAATCAGACTCAACGATGTAAGCAGAAACATAATTTATTTCATTAATACTCAATTTGAACATGTCGTTATAGTTATAGCCTTTTCCAACAAAAACACCATTTTTAGACACTATTACATGATCAGACTCAATAACTATCTTGAAGCCTTTCTTTGACAGCAAAGCAGCGGACATTAAGTTTTTCTTCATATCAGGAACATGATACACATTCAGTAATGTCAACTTCTGGCCAGATGTGAAGTTAATCTCAATACTTCCTTTTCCAGCAACATCTGCCGCAACATGGTTTCCCATCAAGACTTGTTCAGAATCCTGCACTTCTGCATATGTCTTGAACATCTTCTTGTCATAACAGACATGAATAGTAGCACCCGAATCTAGCCACCAGTCTTGAGTATTTGTAGCAGCGGTAGCCTCATTCAACTCTGTGACCATACCAATTTGCATTGCGGAAACCATGACAACCAGTCCTTGGGCAGAATTTTCCACTACGTTTGCCTTTTCAGAATTTCCAGATTTTTCAATCTTTCTAGACTTTTCGGTATTGCCTGCATTGAAATTTATTCCTGCCTTTCTATATCTACAGTCCCGAATCATATGGCCTTTCTTTCCACAATGATGACAACTAAAGTTCTTTCTCTTTTTAAAAGAAGACTTTTGGAAACTTTCAGATGTTTGTTCCCACTTCCTAAACCATTTTGACTGACAAAATTGACTGCGGAACTCGAAAGCTGACTAATAACATCACGAGCACGAGTCTCACTTTCAATTTGAATGTGAGTACGAAATTGTTCCACAGTCATTTTATCCATAGAATGTAGGATTTTCTTTCTATAGTCATTCCAAGAGGAAGGCAATTTCGAAAGAATAGCACCTATTTGAAGTGCATCAGGAATTTTAACTTCAAGATCACTTAGTTTTGATACTAAGATTTGCAGTTCATGAATCTGATCCATTATAGGCCTAGTATCAAATATTTTAAATTCAAAGTACTGCAGAGCCAGGAATTTGTCAATACCTCATTTTTCATTCTGGTATGCAGTTTGTAGAGCAGTCCAAATCTCTCTTGGCGACTTCAGATTGCAGTAAAGATCATAGAGTCGATCTGTCAAAGTATTCAGAATATGGCCGCGACACAACAGTTCATCATGTTCTCGTTTCTTCCTTTCTTCCTTGACTACGTCAGAATCTTCTGTTGTGGGCTCAGGCATCGGAGGCAAGGCAGAATCAAGAACATAGTAGATATTGAGAGCGGACAACAAGAATATCATCTTGTCTCTCCAACGGGTAAAGTTCGTTCCATCAAAGCGATCAAGTTTGATGAACTCCTTCGGATTCTCAACAACAGACATCAATTTCTCCATAGCAGAATAACTCTTTAAGATTGTTAGAAAATAACAATAAACAAAATTGGCTTTGAGGCGTGAAAATCGACTGTCCTTAAAGAGTTATCGTCTGTATTCTAATTTAGGGAAAATACAAAAAGATTTTCTTCAGGATACAACAAAGCCTGCAGTAACATTTGTGATTTTCTATATCCACTTCATTGGAATTTTTGTGTATTTATAGGCAACCAATAGACCCTTTCAGAAAAGATGTCTTGTTTCACAAACAGACACGACTATTTATTCGAATTTTGAATTTAAAATTCAAATAAATATTTAACTCTAGGATCTCGTGTCTGTTGAGTTAATCTCGTGCCTGTTGAGTCAGTCTCGTGCCTGTTGAGACAATCTCGTGCCTGTTGAGTCAGTCTCATGCCTGTTGAGACAATCTCGTGCCTGTTGAGTCAGTCTCGTGCCTGTTGAGTCAGTCTCGTACCTGTTGAGTCAGTCTCGTACCTGTTGAGACAAACTCGTGCCTGTTATGTGCTATTTCATAATGATCAGTTTCGAGACTAACATGCACGGTACGAGTAAGGTCGGTCCCGGGAGTGTTTCATATGACAGGAACGAAACTTCTTTCTTCCGATGTGGGAAGAATCCCACTTCCAACTTGCTAATAACAAACTATCTTACAATAGGTGATACGGAGACAATTTTATCGTGCTCCAAGGCTCCCTTTCAATAACGAAAAATGTTACTCCCTCCGTTTCAAATCAGTGAACCTATTTAATTGGGCACGAAGTTTTAAAAAAAAAAGAGATGACTTTTTAACTTGTGGTGTAAAATGAGACATATATATATATATATATATATATATATATATATGTATGGGTATAAATTATTGCATAAACGAAAATTATTTTCAAATATGAAAATGGATCATTCTTTTTGATACGGAATAAAAAAAATATTCGCATAATTGAAACGAAAGGAGTATTTTGCGTGCAACTTTCAATAACATAGAGGATTCTTGATCAAATAATACTAAAATTAGGTTTAAATTTTATGGCGTCTTTCCTCAATGTCACTCATTTTTTCTTCTTCGTCCCTTCGTTCTATTCACACCGGATCCACAAAAAAAGATGCTTAAAAGGAAAAAAAAAAAGAAAAAAAAATGAATTTAAAATATAAAATGTCACAAGATTTCAAGCTTGTGGCTCATCCTAAAATCACAACTTTAAATAGTTAGAAAAGAAGAGAAAATAAAGAAAGGGGAAACAAAAATTTGACCACTTTTTTTCGTTTATGTCACAAATCTTTATACAGCAAAATACGACATCTTCCATTCACTTAAAGGCATTCTTGTCACACCTTTTTTGTGTATATTATGCACTATAATTCATGACCTAATTGTTGCATTAATGAAACGTCAACTTGTAGACTTCAACATTTGTTGTGGCTGAAATACACACATAACATACTAACATACTATTTGTAGCTCGTGGCTGAAACTATTTATATCTGGTAGCCGTATATATATATATATATATATATATATATATATATATATAATACACACATATTTTTTTAATTATTATTTTAAAAACGATCATACAGTGTCATTTTTTCCGTCCTTTTCTACTTTCAAATCTGACAATTCAACTCAAAAGCCTGAAGACCATTCAATTCCCAGTAATATAAATTTGGTGTTGAAATGTGATATTGACAAATCAAATCAATCAACGTTTACTACTACCTTTTTTCTTTTTAAATTGTTATATGGAAAGTGAAAAAATACAATTGGATCGCAGTGGTTGAAAGTCTAGGTGGATTCAGGATCTGAATATAATGGTTTCGAGTTCGGAGTGATATACCATAACATCTTTTATTTATTAGGTTCGAAGTTTATTTTTGAAATTTAATGAATCTTTTAAATATATAAGGTTCGAGTTAACATTATTGAGTTCATATGAACCGATATATCTTTAACTACATTCCATGTTAAAAGATCGCTAAAATTAGTACCCATAATACTAATTATTGAGCAAGATACATTTTTAATATGGTATCAACATCAAACATATCCCTATTTTTTTTATTCGATGTTGACATCCTATATTATGTTATTCACGCTTTAGATTTTTAATCTTGGACGTGCAAAAAGGAGGAAAAATGTTAAGGGTCTCACGTTTAGTTGAAGGAATTAATAATTTAGGTTCAAGTTTCATCTTCTTTACAAACTATTAGGGGTGGCAAAATGGTTTAAAGAAAATAGTTATCCACCCATATTATCCATTAAAAAATGGGTTGGATAATGAACTATTTAAAAACGGGTAAAATATGGATAAGAACCATATTATTCATTTAGAAAATGGATAACCAATGGGTAACCAATGGATAACCAATGAGTGTAACTTTTATATTTGTAAAGCCTCAAATTGGGGGTTCCTCAAGTTAGGGAGACTAAGAATTCTCCAAAATGTAATCATATGCAAGAAGTCATGGATGATATGGTTACCCATATTATCCGTCGGTTAACCCATTTTTTATCCGTATTAAATATGAGTCGGGTCGGATAGTTTACCCATTTTTTCATTATCTATTTTCGACCCGAACCATATTCGATCCGACCCACCCGTTTGCCATTCCTACAAACTATCAATGACATCAAGATTGCAAACCTTACCTTATGTGGGAGAAGGGCATAGTTAGCCACTAATTAGAGCTGTATTTACTCTTAAGTCATTGTTTAAAATGTATTCACTTTTTAGCTAGTGTTTTAATAAGTTTTTACTCTCTCGGACGAAATACCCCTGTGCTAGATATGATGTCCTTAACTTCATGAGTGTTGTGTAAATATTAAGGACAAAGTGTCCTGAATTAGCACATTCCGTTAAACTTTAGGATATCATGTTCTTAACTTCATATGTGCAGTGTAAATGTTAAGGACACGGTGTTTTTAACTTCATGTGTACAATGTAAATATTAAGGACATAATGTCCTTAATTTCATGAGTGCTGTGTAAATATTAAGGACATGGTGTCCTTAACTTCATGAATATTGTGTAAATATTAAGGACAAAGTGTCCTATTTTTGCACCTTCTGTTGTTAAACTTTAGGACAACATGTTCTTAACTTCACGAGTGTTGTGTAAATATTAAGGACAAAATGTCCTTAATATTTATACAACACTCATGAAAAAGGATATACCCGTCTTTTCGTATTAATTTTAATAAAGCAATGACTATTTTTGTTCAGCATTAAAAATGCTAGATAAAAACTAAATACCACATTAAAAAATGACTATCTCACGGCATTTTTACACCCTATGTTTGGCAAAATAGGATAAAGGGACTTTCATGTAAGAATATCAATCCTTCTATGTCCAAATTAGCCAATAAAAAAGAAAGAAAAAAATCCAGTTAGGAGTACATCATGTCATTTAACAAGTTGATACTTGAAACCATAAAAGACTATACTAGGATCTTCAATTAATGTCCATTTGAACACTGTACTTTGATGTTTTTATCTGTTTTGCATCTATAGCCACTAGTTGGTTACTTTAGAATAGGGCCATTTGTGTTAGTTATGATGTTACACATAATAATGCTTGACTTTAAATGGCCATTTTATAATTTTGATTGTGACAACTCTTAGAAGTATGGACAATGGTATTGGTTGATGAGAGATTGATTTGTCATTTTCTACTTATTTGATCAAGACAAAAAAAATGCCTCGTCTAAATAAGGCTGAATTTAGTTATGCAATTTCTAATAATTTCAAAGGATTTTATTTCTTGGCACTACGAAGAAGTTTTCGAAATCGAAATATATAAATAAAAAAATCTCGAATAATATCTCCAAAATCTAATCAATTCAAAAGTGGACACGAAAAGATTCAAAATTAATTGGAGCATACAATTGCTTCAGCAGAAGCTACTATCGATATTAAGAGTATTTTTAATTTCTAAATTCTCTCCTTAAAATAAATTTCATTGGAAAAATTATTTGCTTTAACCGAAAATATTGTCTTGTTTTCCTGACGACTTTCTTAATCCCTTTGTCTTTTAAAAAAAGAAGAAATTTTATGGAAAATTTGGATGACAGCCTTTTTTGAGGTCCTTTTCTAAATTATGTTTCAATTTTTCATATTGAAAAGTTTACCCAGAGAACTAATTTCCTTTTTCAATTTTTTTTTGACTTAAAAATGTCCGGCTGGATTAACTATTTACTTTCTCTCTCTATATATATAGATCTACTTTTTCAACACGTTAAAACTTAACTTAATTAAGGGTTTTTTTCCTAGTACTACTATAATAAAGACTTTATTACCAATTTTCTCTAGGTTTAGTAGTTTTTTCCAAATACCCTACTTTCTTTTACAATTTTTATACAATTAGTATATTAACTTCCTAAGTCCGTACGTTTTTAATACTACCGTAACAAACGGGAGAAATTCAAAAATAGCCAAATTTACAACTGGTCGTTCATAAATAGCCCAATTTTAAAAGTAATCGAAATTTAGCCACTTTTCATGAAAGATAAATCTGAGCGAAAACACTGTTTAAAACTCGAAAAATACGCCACTATATTATGCTGGAGTTCCAACATAAGTATACTTGAACTCCAGCATATTATACTAGAGTTCCAGGATAAGTATGTTGGAACTCCAGCATAATATGATGGAGTTCCAGCATAAGTACACTAGAACTCCAGCATAATATACTGGAGTTCTAGCAAGTATACCGGTCCAACATAATATACTGGAGTTTCGAACACATGTGCTCCAGTCTCCAGTATATTATACTGAAACTAGCAATGTATACCGGTCCAGCATAATATGCTAGAGTTCATACACAAGTGCACCGAACTCCAGTATGTTATGCTGGACCGGTCTCCGTTGCAGCCAAATAGTGGCTATTTTTCATTGACTTGGTAAATGCTGGCTATTTTTGAATGACCAGTCCGAAAACTTGCTATACCGTGCTATTTTGGGTAAGTTTACGTACAATAGGCCCGTGTGGTCCGGCCCTTCCCCGGTCTCCGCGCATAACGGGAGTTTAGTGCACCGGGTTACTTTTTTTAATTATATGGGCCGAAATTTATATGTCTTTTTGTATTTGGCCCAATATATTGGATAGGAAGGCCTGGTAATTCTACCCACTGTAGAATTGAGCCCATACTTCAAACCCGAAATTCAACTGAGAATCCCACAAATCAAATTACGTTCGAATCTGAAAGGATTTTTGCATTTTGTCACAAAGCAGTGTCCGTCTTCTTGCTGCCCGCCAGTGATTTGAATTTCAGGTTTGACAAATTTGGAAAAACCATTAAGCTTTTTGATATTTTGTTATATCTTGTGATTTAGGAATTGTTTCACTGGCTATTAGGCAAATATTGGGTCGGGTTTTATTTATTTAGTTGTTAATCTGGAAAACTGCATTGGGTAGTAGAGAATTCTACTCCTAGCTTAGATGGATGAAAAGAAATCACTTAAATTTTTTGTCTTTTCTGCTATTTGAATCTTGTTTCTTATGGTATTTATAGTAAACTTTTATGATGTTAGTCACACACTTGGTGCCAGAGGCGGAACCACGATTTCAATCTTATGAATTTTGAATTTTAGAATGATAACTTCAAGTATTAATGACTCGGTTCTAAATTTTATATTCGTACATATTTAATGAATTCTAAACACCAAATACACTATTTGAGCAAAAGCTACTGGATTCGGCCGAATCCATAGCTTGGTTTGTGCCTCCACCCCTGCTTGGTGCTCTTATGGTATTTGTTGTAAATTTAAGTTTGTTAATTTGATAGGTAGTGTTCGTTTGGTTAATAGTATTGACATAATTAATCTCTGCGAAAAATCCCACATAAGATAATGCAGTATTTGGTTGGTTACAGAAGAAAAAAATAATTGATGCATAACAAATGCAGCCTTCGGTTGGTTGCATAAGAATAAATAATAACTGCATTTTGAATGCAGAATTTGGTTGGCGGTATTAAATAAATCTGCATTAAGTATAAGGGGTTTTACCTCATGATTTGGTAGATAAGTAATTCTTGTATAACAAACACTACATTATAATCTCCGCATAATTGGTATGTGAACCAAAAGACCCCTTAGCATACTGCCAACTCCCTTTTCTTGAGTTGGTGCTCTCAAGTTGATTATGTCTCTGGGTTTCAAAAGAGAGTTTGCGTTTTGAAATGAAATGTTACATGTTGCTCTGTTGCAGCTGCCTCTGGAGAGGTAAAACAATGGTTCTTTGATGCTATATTAGTTGCAAAATTTGATTCCCCTCTTAGATAGGAAAAAGCCAAATACTTTTAGGTGTTAGATCTGGTGGATATCTTATTGTAAAAGGGCAGCCTGGTGCACTAAGCTCCCACTATGTGCGGGGTTCGGGGAAGGGCCGGACAAGGACAAGGGTCTATTGTACGCAGCCTTATCCTGTATTTCTGCAAGAGGCTGTTTCCACAACTCGAGCCCGTGACCTTCTAGTTACATGGCATCAACTTTATTGTGGCTTAATCAAAAGAATGGTGAAGTTTATTTGCTTGGAATTATTCACTTGTTGCAAAAAATATGCACAAATCAAACGGCTTCTAAGCCATGCTAGTTTTACAAAGATTACCCACAAATACAGGTCTCATATATTAGAGAATAGTTTCTAGCTTCAGGGGTTTACTTTGGTGCTTAAAATTAATTAGTTTAATTCTATTTTCTCTTCAAAATGGCAGCTACTTCTTCCTTTTTATTGATGTTAAATTTACTGTTTAAAGTTTTAATGTCTTGCTTTAATCGTGTAGCCATTTTAGTTTGCGATGGTAATATAGGAACTGCACCATTTTTTCCTTATATAGATGTTCGATTTAATTTTTCTTTTGGGGTTTGCTTTATATTTGAGATGCATTTGACTCTCAACTTAAAATCAGAAATTCCAAAACTGAGGACTTTTAATATTATTACTATTTTCAAAATAAGACTGGTTACGCTAACGATGTATATGACTTAAACTCTTTAAAAACATAAACATCATGTACTTATTGGTATGGTAAAAATACTCCATCTCTTAACCATTCTTTTTGTCTCTCTATTTGTCCTTTTGCAGAGAAACCACTTTTGGTGCATTGCAAGAAGACACACAGGTATCCTTATCCGAAAGAGGCATGGTCGAAGGAGATGAGAAGGTTGGTATGCTCATGAAGTTGGAAAAGAAATCCAAGAAAAGGAAAAAAAGTGCTTGTTCCAATGGTTTAGGAGTGACAAAGGGTGATGTCGAAGCTGTTGCGTGTGATTTAAGTTTCAAGGAAGAGAATCTCTCTTTTATAAGGACCAGGAAAGAAAAGGATAAGGCAAAGATGGAAACTAAAGCACCCGTAGAAAGTGAAAATCGCGACGTCAAGAGAAAGAAAGAAAGAGGCTGCGGGAAATCCAGTAAAGACAGTTGCAAGGATGCTGTTAAAAATGTTGTGAAAAAGAAAAATAAGTGGAAGAATGAGCGAGAGACATTGACAATGCATGATGCGAGTTTTGACACCAAAGCAATTGCTCATGAAAGTGCGAGCGAAACACAGGAAACCATGGCGGTTGAGACGCTCAACGAGGGCTCTGATGTAAATGTTATAGACGAGGTGAAGAGTAAGAAAAGGAAAAAGGAAAAGAGGAAAAAAAAGGAAGGACAGATAGATGTCTTGGCTGGTGTCAGTCAAGATGATATTACAGCTACAGAAGGGGTAACAGATAGCAAAATAGATGAAGCTAATATCAGAAAGAGGAAAAAGACAAAGTTAGGACCCAATTCTAAAGATCTTACACATGAAAAGAGTAAAAAAAGAGTGAGATTTTCTGATCATGTACAGTTTTTCCCTCCTAACAGTGATCCAAGTGATGAGAAGCATGAAGATAAGGACGAAAAATTACTGTTTGGCAAACAATTCACACAAGAAGAAGATGAAATTGTCAAAGACGCTGTTTATAGATACATAGAGGTACATAACTTGGGCGAAGAAGGGTTGCAAAAGGTTATAAACTCTATATCTAATCCTGAAGTAAGGGGTTGCTGGAAAGAAATAGGGAAGGCTATACCGTACAGACCTTATAGAGCAGTTTATTCTCGTGCACAGCGTTTGTTTCGAAGGGGTGAGAAACGTAAATGGACTGAAGAGGAGTATGAGATGGTACGGAAGTTCCATGGAAAACATGGGCACAAGTGGACCGTCTTGGCTGATGAACTTGGGAAACATCCGGTTCATGTAGGGAATGCATGGCATAGGATAAAACTAGCCAATCGGAAGAAAGGAAATTGGGATCAGGAGGAAATTCAGACTTTGTTTGATTTGGTAAACGCGGATCTGCAACTGAAGCTCTGTGAAGAGAAGAAATCTAAGCATGGGATGTTACGGGATAATATTTGCTGGAATGCAATTAGTGACAATCTGTCCACCAGGATTTCTCAACATTGCTGCAATAAATGGTACAGACAATTAACTTCATCGATGGTGGCCACAGGTGAATGGGCAGACACTGATGACTATCGCCTAATTGATGCCCTTTTTGAACTGGATGCAAGTTGCATAGAGGACGTGGATTGGGACAATCTTCTTGACCACAGGGATGGAGAGTTGTGTCGAAAAAGATGGAAACAGATGGTTCGTCAAATAAGTCAACATGAAAACAAGTCATTTGCTGCACAAGTAGAAGTGTTAGCTAAGAGATACCGTCCTGATTTGGTTGGAGCAAGGGAGGCCTGGGATAGAAAACCACTTGTTCCATGAAGTGTCAGCACGGACGATTCTATAGAGAGAGATGCTCAAGGAACATGTATTCTAAGGCGGATCCAGGTTTTTAAATTGGTAGGTAGTATCCTGTACCCTTTATTTTCCAGTCAGTTTGGACATAGCGTCAATATATAATTTTTTAAAGATTATCCAATTGTAAATAGGTCAAATCGAAGGCATTGAGTGCAGGCGGTACCTACACTAAATGCGTCACTGGATGTACTAAATACGTCCTATTCCTATATTCTAATGCATCGTCATCAACTTGAGTATTAGTTTGACATATTTGGAATAAGTACTTATCTTATTTTAAGACTTGGGAGTAGTGTGGGGAAAAGTAATGATGCGTTGCTTTGGGCTGAGTTTTAGATAAAAAGAACTCCAAAAAGATTGATCTAGTGCAAAGGGGGCTTGTATGTCCAGGAAATATCGTAATAACTGCATTTGTTTGTTTCATTTTTATACAGGAAATGTATCTGGTCATTTCGCATGGCATGATGCAAAGATTATAGCGTTGCTAATTGGAGCGAAGGAACTAGCTCGTATAGCTATCAAACACTGATCTCAGAATGTCAACTCAAAAGCCCGAAGACCATTTCATTCCCTGTACATAACGTTGGTGATGAAACGTAATGTTGACAAATCAATCAATTATAAGATTCATTCTTGTAATGCTAGTCATTTGTAGGAGTCGAACTGTAGTCTCTTAATTACTAGGTTTTCTCCTGTATGTTAAGGTGGCCAGCTAAACTTGCTATGCTCTAGTCTTATGTTACTAGGTTTTCTCCTCTATGCTAAAGAGTCCAGCTAAACTTGCTCTGATTTAGTGTGTATTTGCTCCTGTTCGGGTTCACACAGAAAGCTAGCTTTTTTGAATGTGGAGGAGTGGAGCATTTTCTTGTTACTGTTTCAATGTTCAGATGGACGAATGTTGCTAGTAGAGTGCTTAATAAACCAACTGAAGATTGACTTAGAGCCGGAGAAGCTTTAAAGATAAATTCAAAGCTTACGACAGGCTGAATGAGAGCTTCGATCAAGAAGAAGAAAATTGTGTACTAGACCTATCCTCATGGGAGAACCAAGAATGGGATGGCTTTAGTTGTCTAATAGTAGATTCTATAGGAGGTTTATAATTGTCAGAGTACCATATGTTTGTAATTGTTTTTGGTTCTTTATCTTGTGCTTTGAAGTAGGGGTGGGCATAGCTTGCCCAAATCCGAAATCCAAACCGACATTCGAATTTTTTGGAATTTTTGTTTGGATTTTCAGATTACGAATTGGATTTTGGATTTAATTTTTAAATTTTTTGGATTTCGGATTGGATATTGGATTTGGTACTTCGGATTTTTGGATATCGAAAGTCCGAAATTTTTATACTTTATATTTAGTCCATTATCCATATGCCAATAGTAATAAGTTAAATACCCTACACATTAGATATTATCTCATATATTCAATATTAATTCCTAAGTTACTGTCATAGTATTTTCTATTTGGACATGATTTTACTATTGCTATTTCTTATTGGTCATATTGATGTCTCTGTTGTTTTTTTATAAATAAATTCATTATTTGAATACTTTATTTGGATGATTGCGGAAAGAATGAGGAACTTTTCAGGCAATTTAACATGAGTACTTCATTTGGATATTCATTTTTGTAAAAAGTAGAAACATTTCAACTTATACGTTCAAAACCAAAAATCCATAATATCCAAATCGATTAATCCGAATCCGAACATAAAAAATGATCCAATTTGAACTTATTTGGATTGGATTTTATTGTTATTTTTTCAATCCGAAAATCGAAAATCCAAACCGAAATTTTCATATCCAATCCGAACTGCCCGAACGCCCACCCCTACTTTTAAGGTCTTCAATTTGATGTGCAAAATTTTCAGATAACCAATTATAAAGTTTAAGTCAACATTAGTAACTTCAGTACATGTTTCTTGATGTTACTGAAATTGAAAAACAAATGCTCTTGTACAAAGTAAAAAACTAGATTTTTTCAATTCTAAAAGAGCAATACATATTCCTATGACTCCACATTGTAAATAGGCTGCCAATGTTTGAAAGCTACAAAAATTGAAATATCATTCATGACCAATTGGGGTAGAAAAAGATAAGGGATAGAACATAGAGTAAGCTTGGCATTGCATTCTGTCCAGAAGATATTGTTTCTAATAGATCCTCGGCCGAAGAAAAGATGAAAAGAATCACCAGAAACAAATAGTAACAACAAGGTATTAAGAAAAACCAAAACGAAAGATAGCAGTCAAACAATAGGTAGTAATAACAATTTAAATAGGCGAGTACTATTTGAAATTTAATTAAAAAATAATATTTAAAATTTGAAATTATGTTTGGAGATACGTTTCACTTTAAAAATTCTCCTAGTTTTGGAGGTCTTATGCGTACCAATTTCTCTTGGGACTGGTCCCACAAAAGAAAGTCAAAGTTAAGGATAATTCCATAAAAAAAAAAAAAAGTTTATCACCAACATATTTGGTGCACAACATATGTTCCTAGAGAAACTTCCACGAAAAAAGTACTTTTTTGGGCCAAAAATATTTTTAGCCAAAAATTGAGGTGTTTGGCCAAGTTTCTAAAAGTAAAAAAGTGCTTTTGAGGAGAAGCAGAATCAGTTTTGGAAAAGCAGAAAAAAGTAGCTCTCTCCAAAAGCACTTTTTTGAGAAGCACTTTTGAGAAAAATACACTTAAAAGCAATTTTTTAAAGCTTGACCAAACACTAATTGCTGCTTAGAAGTGCTTTTCAAACTAATTAACCAAACACAAACTGCTTCTCACCAAAAGTACTTTTGAGAAAAGCACTTTTGAAAAAAAACACTTCTCAAAATAAGCTAATTTTTGCAGCTTGGCCAAACGGCTATAAGTCGGTCACAAAAATTAGTCATGAAATTATAATTTAGTTTGCATACCACACGGATCCAATCTCTCTCTAATTTTCTTCTATAATTGCTTGCTTTATTATTGCAATTTCGTGAAAAATTGTGAAGTTGATGAATTGAAGTATTCAAGTCTTCAAGTCTTCAACGATATTCAATTTTCAAGAAGTTGTTCGTCAATTCGGTAAACTCGTTCCAACTCTTAAGTTTTAACATTATAGTTTTGTTTGTTTTATTCAGTATAATTATAATTAATATGGACTTTTCTTTGAAAAAAATATTTGGTGGTAAGGGAAAATCTAAAATTGGTGAATCTAGTCGCCAAGCTACTATTCTTCCCCCGGCTCTCCGACCCAAACACGTTACCCGTCCTCCTCCACCTATTATTCTTGATAGTGATAACCCTTGTTTTCAATTTTTCGATAGTCAATTTTGCCATGATGTTGCACCAGGTCAACAATTAAATGAATAAGTTATGAATGTTATTTATCCTAATCAAACGATCTTTGAAAATGATGAGGAAAATGATGATTTAGATGAAACGCAACCGGCTTTAGATGATACACCTACTAGCCCTGTTAATAATCCAACTGATGCCCCGCCTGACCCTCATGTAGTAACCCCTACTTAGGGGTGGCAAATGGGCGGGTTGGGCTGAATTTGGGCGGGTCAAGATGGGTTAGGTCAATAAATGGGGCATTGCCCAACCTAGCCCAAAGTGTATTTGGGTTAAGATGAGCTGGGTCAAGATGGGCTAAACAATGGGTCATAACCCAATCCGCCCAACTTGACTCATGTTTTAGAACCATGCTCATCTTGAATAAAAAAAAACCTTTTACCCTAAAATATGTGAGTTGACAAATATTTTATGGGTGAGGAAGGGGGGTTGGGGTGGGTGGATGGTGTCACACCTCCTTTTTCCGTCCCCGCAAGGGGTGAAGGAGTTTTTTCCAATTAAAGGACAATCGAAACGGGATTTATTTGTTTATTTCAGAGTCTCCACTTGGGAGATTTAAGGTGTCCCAAGTCACCAATTTAATCCCGGATCGAGGAAAAGAATGACTCCATATTACAGTCCGCGAACCAGAAATCCGGATAAGGAATTCTGTTAACCCGGGAGAAGGTGTTAGGCATTCCCAAGTTCCGTGGTTCTAGCACGATCGCTTAACTGTCATATTAGGCTTGTTTATTTGATTTTATACAATTATGAGCTCATGTGCAAATTTTAACTCTTTACCGCTTTTATTATATTTTTAAAGGAATGTGAACATCGTTTAAAAAACATGTCTTTGGATTGCGTCACATAAAATGCACCCGCAATCCGGAACATATTTTATTCAATGTTTTGGGATTTAGATTTGGGTCGCATGAAATGCACACCCGAGTTTAAGAAGGTAAGATTATTAAAATGCGCCTAAAGAGTCTAACACGTTATTATCTTTGGGGAAGGCAGTGAAATTCACTAAACAGTCCATCCCGAATTCTAAATATTCAATTAAACATTTATTGAGGGCCCCACAATTGGTGCGTTTTATTGGGCGAGGCTCATCTCATTTATTTTTAAAGGACAATCCTAAAATGCCTACATTTTTCTCTATTAAATTTGTCTCTACAAAATGAAAGAGAAAATGTCTTAATTTATTTACATGCTTGAGTTATTATAGTTGGGTTTCGAATATGATTCATAAAATCTGAAAATGATGCAAACAGGACAGTCCGTTGCCAATGCGAGCCCAGACCCAACGTGTATGGCATAAACTAGACGTGGGTCATCTTATTCACATGTTACTACCTAATTACATTATACTAGGCATGTTCACAGTTTGTCAAATTAAAAAAAAAACTTAGCAATCTAATTTTAATTCTAAACCATTTACATGCTGAAATTAACCAATAGTATTTAACTAAACAACATTCCTACAAGTTCCAAAATGGTCTATTCGCTTGATGAACTGACGTACTTTTTGAGACATGGTAATCATCTAACAATAACGAATTAACTAGACGAAGTTACTACACCATTTATTTACTTTTAGGCAATATATAGATAGTTCGTCCGTTAAGCTATCGTCAGATGTTTATATATTAAACAACTACATGATTCTGATTAGAGTAAGCTAAATAATTTATATATACAAATAAAATTTAGAATATAATTAAAATAAATTCAGAACTTTCAACTCTTCATTTCGTATTCATGCTTCATGTTTCAGTTTACACTAACCAACGTGTCAGTTGTCTACCTGATATTGGAAGCAAAAGAAAAGGGAGATCGACAGAAATTCAGTAGCATGCAACAACAGCAACACCCAGCAACGAGAAACCAGTGACAGATTTTAAAATCAAGATAAAAATCTAGAAACACTGACAATAATTAACGGACAGAAGCCAAGGGAATCTTTTCAGATTTGAAAGACTAATTTATGTTCAACCCTTAATTTCTGAAACCGTATATCAGAATATTTAAATGGTATATCAGGTGTATATTACTCACTCTTTTAATTTCCAGAATGTTTTTATTGGTATTTTTGGAAGTCTTAATATTTTCGGAATTTTCTCTCTCTTAAAATTCAGCTCCCTTTTTTTCTCTCTCTATTCTTTTTTCTGTTCCCCCTTCTCTGTCCCTTTTCCCAAAATCTGATCAAGTCTCTCTATTTATCTCTCATCCCAAACCCTTTAATCAATTAATCAAATAATAAAACTACCACTTTCTCTTACCAAACCCACTACTACATAACAAATACAATTATTATTTATTTAAACAACTTTTCTTGAGCCTCGCAATCCCACTATGTCTTGTTCCCCATTTTTTATTAAACAAGTACATTATTCCCCACCATTATGTGTTGTCCCCCCATTATTGATTATTTTAATATTATTTTAATCTTAATGGACAGAGCACTCAAAATAAATAATTGTTCAGAATTTTAATTTTAAAAATACCCCTCTGACCTTACTGAAATTACCATTTTGACCCTGAAAACATTGTAATTTACCAATCTACCCAGTCAGCTATAACAAGTTCAACTAATCAATTCTAACCAAAATATAGCAGCTATAACCAATTCCTAATCAGATTTTATGAACAAACCCAAACTATATGATGAACAACAAAGAAACAACTGAAATTGTTTTGATTGAACAATCTTTTTAAATAACAAATCTATTTTCAGATTCACCAACAATAACTAACAAATATATTCAAAGCATGAGCTCAAATTCAAATTAAACTTAAACAAAAATAAACAGATTCAAATCACTAAACTCAAATAATCAATTGATCTTCAAATTAAATCCAACAAAATTACAACAAAGATACATGATTCAAACTAAATTAAAAACCAAAACATAAACTCACATTAAATCACTGGATTAAAACAAACTTCAAAATAAAAAAATGAACACGAATTAAATCTAAATTAAACAATAAAGAACGGATTCAAGCGATTTAAACTAACACTCTTCTATATTAAAACTAAATCCTTTTGAATTAATAAAACAAACTGAAAAATAATTAATTGAATCTTCAACTTAAATCTAACAACATTATAATTAAACTAATCAATTTCTTCCTAAAAATAAACAAGAAAAATGAATGAAACAAACTGAAGAAAGATTTAAAAAAAACGATGAACATGAAATTAATATCAAACATATTTGATTTCAAATCCGAAAAATATCAAACAAATTACGGACAGAAACGAAACTTAAACCAACTAACTGGATCGGAACGACGAAGAACTTGAATGAAAACAAATCTGTCCGGAAGCGATTATCGCACCAAAACAATTCGACGCCGAAGACGACCACGAACGGACCATCAAAGAAGATGGTCGTTTGGTATCTGTCGAAGCTGGACGAAGCAGAATCATCGAGCAGCAGCAACTCGCCAGCAGCCATGGCAGAAGGAAAAGAAGCAGCAGCATCGGATTCCAGTAAAGAAGGAAGAAGCAGAAGAAGCAGCAGCGTGCGACGGGGGGGCTGGACGCGGAGCAGCTGCTCGACGAGCTTGAAGACGCAGCCATGGCAGCGAGGTTCTCGTCCATGGCTGGACGTAGCAGGAGTAGTCAGTGGTGAGGGCTGTTTGGAGTGAACGTTTGAGGACAATGAAGAAGAAGAAATAGCAGCCATGGACGGGCTGCTGCGTGTGTGTGTGTGTGTTTTGTTGTGTATGTGTGTGTGTGTGTGTTGTGTGTTGCGTGAGTGTGTGTGTGTGTGTGAGGGGGTGGTTGTGAGGGGGTGGTCGTGGGGATGAGGGGGAAGGGCAGCAGCCATGGGAAGCCATGGGAGGGGAACTTGGGGTGTTTTTTGGAGAAGAAGAAGATGATGAGGGGGGGATGGTTAGGGTTTTTAGGCTAGGGAAATGAAAAATGAGAAAATGAAGAAAAGGGGTTGGGCGGATAGTTTAGTTATGGGGCGGACCGGGTCGACCCATGTTGAAATGGACCGGGTCATGGGAAAGGTTGGGTATTTTTTGGGCCTGTGGTTTGAAATTTGGAGAAGAGGCCCAATTCCGATTTTCTTTATATTTTTTGCTCTATTTTCTTATACTTTCTAATTAATAAAACTAAAATTCTAAATTAAGTTATAAACTAAATTAACTTATCAACAATACTAACTAATTCCTAGCAACATTTATCATACATAATTAAACACCCATTAAAACAAAATTGCACAATTTGACATTGAATGCTAAAAATGCAAACGATGCATATTTTTTGTAATTTTCATTCTGGTAAAACAAACTTAATTATTCCTAATTGTAGGATTAAATCCTAAATGCAAAATGTGATATATTTTTTTGTGTTTTTTATTAATTTTAACAAATAAACATGCGTGGACAAAAATACCAATAATTATCCAAAAATGCCATGAAAATTCAAAAATTGCACACCAAGGAAAATCGTTTTATTTTGAATTTTTTTGAGTAATTCTTTCATAGGGCAAAAATCACGTGCTTACAGCTGCCCCTCTTTGCCCGAAGACATGAAGGGTTTTCGTGCAAAGACAAAGTGAGCGATTTTTGCCCATCCGAGTACTCCGTATGAAGCATTTTTTGAAAAAGATTTAACCGAACCTTTGCTTAAAAGGTTTCCTACATATCCCTGGCTAGAAGGGAATCAGGTTAATGTAGTTCGGGAATTTTTGGTAGCTGGGACTTCCATGGGACTGCAATGTTACTGCTGTTGCCTGCTACTTTTACTTGTTTGCTGACCTCCTTATTACACCATGCTTAAAAGAAAAATCAAGAAGTTAGGCTAGACTACGGATTACAAGATCTCATCTATCTTCCATTTGTTCTTGATGCCTTGCTTTCTTGTCGGCTTGCGTCGATTCCGGTGCTTCTTTCTTCCGAGAACTGACGGGGCTGACACCGACCTTTAGCTACTTTGAATACCAATTCTCACTGTCTGGTTCGGTCCGCTGGGGATATGGCTTTCTTCATTAAGCTTTGTTATGCTGGGCATAATTCAATGTTCACAGGCCGCTTCTTTCAAGATGCGTCTTTTCTTCCTTTTGACTCATGCGCTTGAGTTTGCGCTGGGATTTCTTGTTGCAACCTTCCGCTTTCCGGTGCTGGGGATTTTTATTGTTTCCCGCTGGGGATTCCTGTTGGATTCTTCTGCTTTACTGACTTGCAATGTATTCCTCTATTATATGTGTGGGCTCCCAACTTCAACCAACAACTTTGAAAATAAATTCGCCATTCTTCTTTTCAGGCGGGCTCCTAACTTCATCAACAACTTTGAAAAATAAAACGCCTTTCCTTTCTTCAGGCGGGCTCCTGACCTCAACAACAACTTTGAAAAATAAAGCGCCTTTCCTTTCTTCAGGCGGGCTCCTGACTTCAACAACAACTTTGAAAATAAAATGCCATTCCTTTCTTTAGGCTGGCGAGATTTCTAAAATAAAACGCCTTTCCTCTCTTTAGACGGGCTCCTGACTTCAACAACAACTTTTGAAAATAAAATGCCATTCCTTTCTTTAGGCTGGCGAGATTTCAACAACTTTTAAAAATAAAACGCCTTTCCTTTCTTCAGGTGGGCACCTGACCTCAACAACAACTTCGAAAATAAAATGTCATTCCTCTCTTCAGGCGGGCTCCTGACTTCAACAACAACTTTGAAAATAAAATGTCATTCCTTTCTTTAGGCTGGCGAGATTTCAAAAATAAAACGTCTTTCCTCTCTTCAGGCGGGCTCCTGACTTCAACAACAACTTTGAAAATAAAATGCCATTCCTTTCTTTTGGCTGGCGAGATTTCAACAACTTTTAAAAATAAAACGCCTTTCCTTTCTTCAAGCGGGCTCCTGACCTCAACAACAACTTCGAAAATAAAATGTCATTCCACTCTTCAGGCGGGCTCCTGACTTCAACAACTTTGAAAATAAAATGCCATTGCTTTCTTTAGGATGACGAGATTTCAACAACTTTGAAAATAAAATACCATTGTACAGGTGGGCTCCTGACCTCAACAACAACTTTGAAAATAAAATGTCATTCCTTTCTTCAGGCGGGCTCCTGACTTCAACAACAATTTCTTAAATTTTAAAACCTCCATTCTCCAGGCGGGCTCCTGACTTCAACAACTTTGAAAATAAAATGTCATTCCTTTCTTTAGGCTGACGAGATTTCAACAACTTTGAAAATAAAATGCCATTGTACAGGTGGGCTCCTGACTTCAACAACAACTTTGAAAATAAAATGTCATTCCTTTCTTCAGGCGGGCTCCTGACTTCAACAACAACTTTGAAAATAAAATGCCTTTGGCAATGATTTATGAAACATATATTTTGGCAATGTTCTTACAAGCAGGACCACTCGGGTCAAAATAAATCAAAACGTCCTTTGGAGAAAGGATTAAATTCAATATCCTATTTGAGGGCGGACGAACCCAAAATATCCTATTTGAGGCCGGACGAACCCAAAATATCATATTTGAGGGCGGACGAACCCAATTTCTTCAACTTAAATGAAAAGACTGAAATATATTCCTCTGTTATATGGGAGGGCTCCCAACTTCAAAACTTGAAATTTAAATCGCCATTCTGTTCTTCAGGGGGGATCCTGACCTCAACAACTTTCTTAAATATTAACACCTCCATTCTCCAGGCGGGCTTCTGACTTTAACAATTTCTTAAATTTTAACACCTCCATTCTCCAGGCGGGCTCCTGACTTCAACTCTAATACTTTAAAATAAATCAAGCTCCTTTCGAGCTTTAGAGAAAGATTCATCAAACTAAGATTTGATATCTCAGGAGAAAATTTCATCGGACTAGGACTTTTATCCTAGGAGGAAAATGTAAAGATCAAAGGTTTGAGAAACTTACCTTGGTAATTTCTTCTTTTCTTTTCTTTTTCCTTTGCGCTGCTTTGTTCCAGTTTCAACTCTCAAGCAAAGAAAATTTTATCAGTTTTTTTTTTTAAAAAAAATGGTGGCCGATTTGTGGCCTTGCTGGGGATGATTTTCTCCTTTAAAAGCTCGTGTTGTCTTTCCCCGAGATTGCTGGGGATAACACTGCTGGGGAATTATTTTCTTGCCTGTTGGGGAATAATATTACTGGGGAGTCTCCTTTCTTCCCCCTTTTCTCCAAAGCTACTTCCTTCAAAACTTTTCTCTTCAACATTGCTGGGGATAAAATGTTATCAGCCGGGAATAACGCTGTTGAGGATAACACTGCTGGGAGATTTTGATTCCTTCAAAACTAGTGCTTTATTCTTCTGAAGGCTGCTGGGAATGATACTGGCCTTTTGCTTTTTCCGAGCACAAGTTTCATCCTTTTGTTCTGTCCGATGGGGAACAACTTCCTTTATTAAAACTTGTTATGCTGGGGGTAAAACTGGTTCAAAGACCACTTCCCTTGAGACTGGTGCTATCTTTATTCTTCCCCGAATGGGTATCTGACTTCCAGAAAATTTTCTGCCCTAGTTTGACAATCTCCCTTATGGCATGCCTTTCCGCCATCAATGTCATTTCCTTTTAAGATTCGACTGTGGTGGTTGGTTGTGATACTCCTACTGGGGATGGCTTTTCCCTTTCTCCTTCCCTGCTCTGCGTTCCAAAAACTTGTTGGGGATGATATTATTTGCTGGGAATGATCCCTTTCTGCTGGGGATATCCCTCTTCTTTTGTGGCATAGTTCGGAAACTGTCATTTCCCCGACCTTTAGTCTCGTATGAATTTCCCAAATCATGCCTATTGCTCTTCTTGATTTGTCCACGGGCCTTGGCCTTGAGGTTTATAACCTTTGATTTCGGCAAGGATATCCCTCTTGACACTCGTCAATCCTTCTGTCAATTCCCTTTTGCTGGGGATATCTTTCTTGACACTGGCCTCGCGCTTGTTCCTTGCTGACTATACCACTTGGATGTACTAGTCAGATCTCATCTTGCATAATTGGAAAGCTGATGGCATATTTTGAAGTCATTTCTCACTTGTTCTGACCAAACAGACTCTATTGGGGAATTTTCTATGAAAGGAGAAAGATAAAAAGGAACAGAATAAAAGACAAAGGAAAAAGATGACTCTTTAACAAGAGAAACTGTAAATAAAAACCTATCAAACGCAGATACCGACTTTAATGGTCATGACATGCACATGTGGTCTATCATCCGCCGTCAATCGTCTTTCAAGATCTTCATTTGGCGATTTTCCATCTGATTCTCAATCTTATTCGACTTGTAGTGCCCGAAGGGTTTTCACTTTCAAGCCTCTCTCATTTCATTTTTCTCTCAGCTTTCATCGCCTTATGGTGTCCGTGAAGATTTCACCGATAAGACTCTCTCATTTGTATCACTTTCCAGCTGGGGATTTGTAGTATTGCCGATACGACTCTCTCTGCTGGGGATTAGAGTCCTTTCTGCTGTGGATTAGAGTGTTATGTTCACCGGTAAGACTCTCATTTGTCTGACTTGGCATCTTTTGAAGACTGATCAGAAGGTCTTTCTTTGGACCGTAATGTGGGTTTTTGGATAGGCTAGAAAGAAAGGGTATTAAAGGCTCAAAAACAAATCAATTTGAGGTTCAAAATTACAACCTTCAGAACCATATTTGTTTACAACAAGCGCAACCCTTGCCCCAGTTTCTTGCTTGGGGATTTTTTAATTTTTATTACACTATGACCGAGCCGTGAGGCGCCTACGTATCCTCTTTGAGGAATCAGGTCGAACGTAGTTCACAATTCCTCCGTTTTCTTCTGACTTTTTTTTTTGTTATCATTTTTTTTTCTCTTTTTTTGTTTGTTGTTTTTGTTTTTTCTTTCTCTTTTTCTCTTCTTATCTTTTTACGTTTGTGTTTCCACTCTTTGCTACTGATTCCGAACGAGGGGTATGAAAGGAAATAAATAAGGCCTTCGTCATTCCAGTCTTCAAAACACACCAAGCATAAACAACACCATTAAATATTCGCCACATCTTCTGATTGTGCCGGACTTGATAACCATATGCATACATTTGCTTTTTTCTTTTGTCATTTTTAAAGCACCGTTGGGCAATACTCTCACTTGATTTTATGATTTTTCTTTATGTTTTATTTGCCCCAATTCCACATGACTTGAGCTCCGAATAATCTCAAACCGTCTTTATTCCTTTTAAATGTTCCGATCACCTCCCAATGGTTTTATGATTATCTTTTAAGATCAGGCCCAAACTGTGTGCGCACGTCATGTCACCAGAATCAGCGCTGAACAAAATGACAAAAGAACTAAACAAAAGACGACTGGAAATAATAAAAGACCGGATTTTGCATTAGACTAACGGTAAAATGGCTTGAATAACAAGACAAACAAAACAAACCAGAATACAATCTCGAAACAAATCTGGACAAAACTAAACAAACCGCTATGATAAAAAATGGAAAGATAGGAAGGTTTGACACAAGGCAATATCCGAATTACAACCCTAAGAATAATCTGGAGAACAGAAATGCCAACAAAATAAGCCACCAAAAGCTTCTCTCTTGCTAACCAAGGAACAGAGTGTCCTACCAATAATCGAACCTGGCATCTTAGCCACTGAGCTTCGCATCAATATTGCCAAGACCATTACCAACTTTAATATCATCAATCTCAGTCAACAAGTTCCCAATAGGATTCGAGTGCTCCATGTCACTGTCATCGATCACAATCCTCCCTTTTTGGATCATTCTTTCTACTTCCCTTTTCAAATTACGACAGCTCTCAATGTTGTGCCCTCTGACATTGGAGTGGTATGCGTATCGTGCAGCAGGATCAGATCTTTTTGCACGTGAATATGGAGTATATGCGGGGAGCGGCTCAATCAAGCCAGCATGCCTTAGCCTTTCAAACAGACTTGCATAAGATACTCCGATAGGGGTGAGAGCCTTTCCTCGTTTCAGCAACCTCTCGTTCCTAAATGCTTGATTGAGCCGGAAACCTGATCCAGGGGGCTTCCGGTAGGCTTGTGAGGGTGGATAGGCCTTTTGTGGAGCTGGGTATTTGGAAAGTGAAGCATGTCTTTGGGAGTCTCGTGGAGAGAAGTAGTGTTGAGGAGGGGAGTAGCGTTGACGAGTGATGGAGCTACTCGGGTAGCTGGGAAAGATACTATAAGTGGGTTGGGAGGGAGAGTATGGGGGATCATCCGTTATGGTGTTGGGTGCTTGGGTAAGGACAGAGTTCAAGAAGCTTGGCGGTGGCGGGGGTGGTGCTTTCCCAGTCATCCATGCCTGATATATGTCTGCCACATGCTGTCTCAGCATTTTCACTTCTTCTACCAACCCGTTGTTCCGTTCGACCAGTTGTTGTCGGTCATCAGTACCGACCCACTTGGTTTTGCGGTTCTGTGTCATTGTCCTTTGACTTTGCTTTGCAGGGAGGAGTCACCACAACCAACCACTTTTTTATATATGAACACAGCAAAGTGAAGCCATCACATTAGTGTTAGGGCATTTGACAGGTAATCATATATCATAGATACAATGCCCCTAAGCAGTTAGACCGTTCTTTCACACATTCACTTCAGTTACGTGCATCGTTCCGGCTTCTTGTAATTGTGCCCCTTTGAAAATCTCCCATACTTTCCTTTATTTACTTATTTTTTTACTTTTTTTTCGTTTTTTTTTTCTTTCAATGGTGGTCGAATCTTATGGAGATTGCCTACGTATCATGACCCCGCATGAATCAGACCTTGCGTAGTTCGGACCAATAAAAGATAAATAATAATAAAACATTTTTTTTTGGAATTTTCAATTTTCATATTAAAACAAACTTGATTACAAAGTTTAAAAACTGACCATACTAACAGACTTTGACAAAAGACAACAAACGGCCTCGAAAAATCAAATAGCCTGCATACTCTAATCAAAGAATTACAAACTCAAAAACAAACGGCCAGTTCCTTTCCCCGTTTGACAAATGCAACCAAACGGTTATTTTTACAAATGTGGCTCCTTTCCGATTTCATATGAATTTTGAGGCCGGTAAGGATTATTTTACAACCTTTCATAAACTTGTTCGTTCTTTTACGAAAATAGCCCATCGACAATCGAAAGATACTCTAAGGCTATCTCGGCAAGAACGGTTTAAGACATCACCAAAACCGGGCCGGATTATTTTAATTAAAAACCAAACGGTATTCACTTGACCACTGGCTTATTTTTTCTTGTTTTTCAAATAATAAAAGACATGGTTTTGCAAACACGACCTTTCATCACTTCGGAGACGAAGATTTTAAGGTTGTGCGGGATAACTGGTCGCAACCCAAAAGAATGACCAAAGATGGTCGTTTATGCAAAATCAGCCTTCCGGCGTCCCTTTCGAGAACATTCGGCTATTTTTGACAAAACAGCGTGACCCAAATTTTTTATGACTTTTTTCTTGTTTTTTTTTTAAAATTAGAATAAAAGACACGGTATTGCAAACACGACCTTTCAGCGCCTCTAGGACGAAGATTTTTAAGGCTGTATGGGTCAACTGGACCAAATCTAAAAAAAAATGACCCAAAGGTGGTTGTTTATGCAAAGTTAGCCTTCCGGTGTTCCTTTCGGGAACATTCAGCTATGTTTTGACAAAACAGTGTCACCTGACTTCTTTATGATGAAATTAAAATTTGATATTTTTTTTGGCTATTTTAGCAAAAGGGGAGGTTGGACCCGATTAGGGCTGCCTACGTATCTCACATCCGGTGAGAATCAAACCAGCGTAGTTCGCCCAATTAATTGAACTATTTTAAAAAAAAAATCATTCATTTTTCATGGCAAGACAAACTATTTTCCTTTTCTATTTTTTGAAAACAAGACAGAACAACGACTCTTTTTTTTCTATTTTTCCTTTGCTTTTAGTAAAACAAATTAATACAATATTTTTTTTATTTTCTCAAAATTTCGGCAGAGTTCGACGGTATTTGGGCATTGTGTTTTTCAAAAATAAACAATTAACTCCCTAACCGCTATTTTTTTTTATTTTCAATTTCACAATATTCTTAATATTCAAAAACCGGTCAGCATGCGGGCGCGAGACAAATAAATGCACGGAAAACAAATAGGATGCATCAGGATGGTCTTTTCATATCAGGTTGCTAGTCCTAGACGGACCCAACCCTTGTGTTGAGTCCCCTAAGTCAAATGCAACGTGATGCAAATAAGCGTTCCTACTAGGGATCCGGCATGAAGTCACGTTATTCTATGTTCAAAACCTGGGTCGGTGTTCTAGACAGTGTACCCGAGCGGACAACTCGAGTTGAGGAAGGAGCTCCTTTCCGGGAACCAAAAGGCCAGCCGACTTAGAAACTTTCCGAGCCTCTTTTATTTCAGGGTATGACACTAACAGAATAGGGAGTCTCAACCAGTAAGCACATCCCCGGAGGTAAGAAGAGAAGGTTTCGACACAGTTTATATGTACAGTTCAAATAATATCAAAGTAGTAAAAAGCATCATTTTGCATATTAAGCACATATCATATGAGAATATCAGATAATAAAGCCAAAATACAACAATTTATCAAGCTTGAATTTCTAACACTGAACCGGTGGTTCTGGGTGAAAATTTTGTCCCCAGCAGAGTCGCCAGAGCTGTCACACCTCCTTTTTCCGTCCCCGCAAGGGGTGAAGGAGTTTTTTCCAATTAAAGGACAATCGAAACGGGATTTGTTTGTTTATTTCAGAGTCACCACTTGGGAGATTTAGGGTGTCCCAAGTCACTAATTTAATCCCGAATCGAGGAAAAGAATGACTTCATATTACAGTCCGCGAACCAGAAATCTGGATAAGGAATTCTGTTAACCCGGGAGAAGGTGTTAGGCATTCCCAAGTTACGTGGTTCTAGCACGGTCGCTCAACTGTCATATTAGGCTTGTTTATCTGATTTTATACAATTATGAGCTCATGTGCAAATTTTAACTCTTTACCATTTTTATTATATTTTAAAAGGAATGTGAACATCGTTTAAAAACATGTCTTTGGATTGCGTCACATGAAATGAACCCGCAATGTTTTGGGATTTGGATTTGGGTCGCATGAAATGCACACCCGAGTTTAAGAAGGTAAGATTATTAAAATGCGCCTAAAGAGTCTAACGCGTTATTATCTTTGGGGAAGGTATTGAAATTCACTAAACAGTCCATCCCGAATTCTAAATATTCAATTAAACATTTATTGAGGGACCCGCAATTGGTGCGTTTTATTGGGCGAGGCTCATCTCATTTATTTTTAAAGGACAATCCTAAAATGCCTACATTTTTCTCTATTAAATTTGTCTCTACAAAATGAAAGAGAAAATGTCTTAATTTATTTACATGCTTGAGTTATTATAGTTGGGTTTCGAATATGATTCATAAAATCTGAAAATGATGCAAACAGGACAGTCCGTTGCCAATGCGAGCCCAGACCCAACGTGTATGGCATAAACTAGACCTGGGCCATCTTATTCACATGTTACTACCTAATTACATTATACTAGGCATGTTCACAGTTTGTCAAATTAAAAAAAACTTAGCAATCTAATTTTAATTCTAAACCATTTACATGCTGAAATTAACCAATAGTATTTAACTAAACAACATTCCTACAAGTTCCAAAATGGTCTATTCGCTTGATGAACTGACGTACTTTTTGAGACATGGTAATCATCTAACAATAACGAATTAACTAGACGAAGTTACTACACCATTTATTTACTTTTAGGCAATATATAGATAGTTCGTCCGTTAAGCTATCGTCAGATGTTTATATATTAAACAACTACATGATTCTGATTAGAGTAAGCTAAATAATTTATATATACAAATAAAATTTAGAATATAATTAAAATAAATTCAGAACTTTCAACTCTTCATTTCGTATTCATGCTTCATGTTTCAGTTTACACTAACCAACGTGTCAGTTGTCTACCTGATATTGGAAGCAAAAGAAAAGGGAGATCGGCAGAAATTCAGTAGCATGCAACAACAGCAACACCCAGCAACGAGAAACCAGTGACAGATTTTAAAATCAAGATAAAAATCCAGAAACACTGACAATAATCAACGGACAGAAGCCAAGGGAATCTTTTCAGATTTGAAAGACTAATTTATGTTCAACCCTTAATTTCTGAAACCGTATATCAGAATATTTAAATGGTATATCAGGTGTATATTACTCACTCTTTTAATTTCCAGAATATTTTTATTGGTATTTTTGGAAGTCTTAATATTTTCGGAATTTTCTCTCTCTTAAAATTCAGCTCCCTTTTTTTCTCTCTCTATTCTTTTTTCTGTTCCCCCTTCTCTGTCCCTTTTCCCAAAATCCGATCAAGTCTCTCTATTTATCTCTCATCCCAAACCCTTTAATCAATTAATCAAATAATAAAACTACCACTTTCTCTTACCAAATCCACTACTACATAACAAATACAATTATTATTTATTTAAACAACTTTTCTTGAGCCTCGCAATCCCACTATGTCTTGTTCCTCATTTTTTATTAAACAAGTACATTATTCCCCACCATTATGTCTTGTCCCCCCATTATTGATTATTTTAATATTATTTTAATCTTAATGGACAGAGCACCCAAAATAAATAATTGTTCAGAATTTTAATTTCAAAAATACCCCTCTGACCTTACTGAAATTACCATTTTGACCCTGAAAACATTGTAATTTACCAATCTACCCAGTCAGCTATAACAAGTTCAACTAATCAATTCTAACCAAAATATAGCAGCTATAACCAATTCCTAATCAGATTTTATGAACAAACTCAAACTATATGATGAACAACAAAGAAACAACTGAAATTGTTTTGATTGAACAATCTTTTTAAATAACAAATCTATTTTCAGATTCACCAACAATAACTAACAAATATATTCAAAGCATGAGCTCAAATTCAAATTAAACTTAAACAAAAATAAACAGATTCAAATCACTAAACTCAAATAATCAATTGATCTTCAAATTAAATCCAACAAAATTACAACAAAGATACATGATTCAAACTAAATTAAAAACCAAAACATAAACTCACATTAAATCACTGGATTAAAACGAACTTCAAAATAAAAAAATGAACACGAATTAAATCTAAATTAAACAACAAAGAACGGATTCAAGCGATTTAAACTAACACTCTTCTATATTAAAACTAAATCCTCTTAAATTAATAAAACAAACTGAAAAATAATTAATTGAATCTTCAACTTAAATCTAACAACATTATAATTAAACTAATCAATTTCTTCCTAAAAATAAACAAGAAAAATGAATGAAACAAACTGAAGAAAGATTTTAAAAAAACGATGAACATGAAATTAATATCAAACATATTTGATTTCAAATCCGAAAAATATCAAACAAATTACGGACAGAAACGAAACTTAAACCAACTAACTGGATCGGAACGACGAAGAACTTGAATGAAAACAAATCTGTCCGGAAGCGATTATCGCACCAAAACAATTCGACGCCGAAGACGACCACGAACGGACCATCGAAGAAGATGGTCGTTTGGTATCCGTCGAAGCTGGACGAAGCAGAATCATCGAGCAACAGCAACTCGCCAGCAGCCATGGCAGAAGGAAGAAAAGCAACAACATCAGATTCCTGTGAAGAAGGAAGAAGCAGAAGAAGCATCAGCGACGGAGGAGAAGTAGCAGCGTGCGACGGGGGGGGGGGGGAGGGGGAGGGGGCTGGACGCGAAGAAGCTGCTCGACGAGCTTGAAGACGCAGCCATGGCAGCGAGGATCTCGTCCATGGCTGGACGTAGCAGGAGTAGTCAGTGGTGAGGGCTGTTTGGAGTGAGCTTTGAGGACAATGAAGAAGCAACCAGCAGCGGCGAAGAAGATGATGGTGGAGTGAACGACGTGAAGACGTCGAAGAAGAAGAAGACGCAGCAGTGTGTGTGTTTCGTTGTGTGTGTATGTGTGTGTGTGTGCGAGGGTGTATGCGTGAGTGTGTGTGTGTGTTGCTGTGTGTTGCTGTGCGGCAGCCATGGGAAGCCATGGGAGGGGAACTTGGGGTGTTTTTTGGAGAAGAAGAAGATGATGAGGGGGGGATGGTTAGGGTTTTTAGGCTAGGGAAATGAAAAATGAGAAAATGAAGAAATGGGGTTGGGCGGATAGTTTAGTTATGGGGCGGACCGGGTCGACCCGTGTTGAAATGGACCGGATCATGGGGAAGGTTGAGTATTTTTTGGGCCTGTGGTTTGAAATTTGGAGAAGAGGCCCAATTACGATTTTCTTTATATTTTTTGCTCTATTTCCTTATACTTTCTAATTAATAAAACTAAAATTCTAAATTAAGTTATAAACTAAATTAACTTATCAACAATACTAACTAATTCCTAGCAACATTTATCATACATAATTAATCACCCATTAAAACAAAATTGCACAATTTGACATTGAATGCTAAAAATGCAAACGATGCATATTTTTTGTAATTTTCATTCTGCTAAAACAAACTTAATTACTCCTAATTGTAGAATTAAATCCGAAATGCAAAATGTGACATATTTTTTTGTATTTTTTTTATTAATTTTAACAAATAAACATGCGTGGACAAAAATACCATTAATTATCCAAAAATGCCACGAAAATTCAAAAATTGCACACCAAGGAAAATCGTTTTATTTTGAATTTTTGGGGGTAATTCTTTCATAGGGCAAAAATCACGTACTTAGAGATGGTGCAGAAAAAACGAAAAAATATAAAACAGAAAACAGAACATTGAAGTTATAAAAAAAAGTAAAAAAATAAAAAAAAAAAAGGGTTTTGCGTGAGGCGGGGGTGGGGTGGGGTGGATGGTGCAGAAAAATAAAAAAAATGAAAAATTGAAAATACAAAAAAAAGGAAATTTTTTTGAGAGGGTTTGCGCCGGGGGGGGGGGGGGGGGGGGGAGGTGGCGCAGAAAAACAAAAATCAGAAAATTAAAAATACAAAAAAAAAGTAAATTTTTTTGGGGGTTTTGCGGGGGGGGGGGGGGGGTGGGTGGGTGGATGGGGGTGGTGTAGAAAAACAAAAGAACAAAAAAAAAACAAAAAAACAAAATGGGGCAACTAAGTAAATTTCTAGATAAGTTGGGTTGAGATCCTTTATTTTGGGTTAGTTTCATGGGTTGTATTTGGGCTGTTAAATGGGTCAGAATGAGCTATAAAAAATAATGGGTTAATTTGGGCTCAACCCAAATTGACCCATGAGCTAAAATATTTGTAGCCCAACCCATTATTCTCTGGGTTAGTTGGGCGGGTTAGATGGGTTTGGGCTCAAATTGCCACCCCTACCCCTACTTTTAAGAGAAAACCTTCTAAACGGCCCGAAACATCTCTTGTTTGGCACTTTTTTACTCAACTAAGAGAACAAAAATAAGGCTAAGTGTAAAACTTGTGGGTCTTTGATGGCTCATAAATATATTGGAGACCGTAGCGGTACAGGTAGTTTGACTAGATATATATTGAAACACCCTAAAGATAAAGCTAGATATTTACAAATGAAAGTTGCGCAAGAGGGGACAGTGTAGATACTACGGTTAACCCTAGTACAGGTTCAAATCTAGTTCAACCGGAAATTAACACTGTTACCGGTGACATTTTATATTATGATCCAAATAAAGATCGTGAAGAATTGGCAAAAATGGTTACTGTTATGTGCTTACCCTATAGTTTTCCTTCTAACTCTCATTTTGTGCATTATATTAGAAGAATTTTTAATCCTACTTATAAAGGATGACCTCGCGCAACCGTAAAGAGCGATATTTATAAATATAAACATGAATATGAACAATATTTGCGCTATTTATTTACTCATATAGATTGTCGCATTGCTATTACTACTGATATTGGTAGAAGTGGTAATGACTGTGATTATCTAACTGTTACAAGTCATTGGATAGATGAGGAGTGGATAATGCAAAAGCGCATTATTGCTTATAGAATAATTAATTCACGCCACACAGGTAAGTTTATTGCTAACACAGTTGCAGATATTTGTAGATATTTTTGCATTAGAGATAAAATTATGTCGGTTTTAATGGATAATGCTTCTAGTAACACTAACGCTATAGGCTTGCTTACAACTACACTAAATCCTGCATTTAGTAATATTTTTCATGTTAGATGTATTTGTCATATTTACCATTTAATCGTCGGTGCTGGTATGAAAGTTTTAAATGTATAAATTGAAAAAGTTAAAATGACTCTTAATTGGCTTTTTTATTCAAACCGTAGAAGTAGACTTAAAGACTATTTTAAAAAATATGATGAATTTGGCCTTAGAGAAAAAAAGGTTCCTAAACCTTATCCGACTAGATGGAATTACATGTATGAAAGTTTAGTTGTTGCATATGAATATAGAAACCCAATAAGCGCAACATATAATGCTCGTGTAGGTGATGATGATGGTGATGATGATGAGCACCTTACAATTCAAGATTGGACTAATGTTAAAATGCTTGTAGACTTTTTAGAACAATTTCATGTTGCTACAAATGAATTATCTGGGCAATATTATTCTACTATTTTTAACTGTTTAGTTTATATTGCAGCACTTGCAGATTTATTTACTCAATTTTCAGAGGGTGGGGTAATTTATCAACAAGCTATTATTTCTATGAAAGCTAAGTTTAAAAAAAAATTCCCTATCCCCCTATTTTTGGTGTTGCTGCAGTGTTAAATCCTACAATGAAATTAGGAGGTCCTCACTTTTGGTACTCAAAAATTTATAACGCTTTATCACTTTCAGCTGAAGAATTTGCTACACTTGGAGATACAAAAGCCTCAATTAAAATAAATGCTCAAACAATTTATAATGCTTATTAACTTGCCTTAGATCATGCTAGACCAAATGTTCCAACTCCTACTTCGTCTAGTTCGTAATCATCTAAAAGAACTGCGGGCCTAAAAGCCCTTAGTTCTTGGACGGAGTTCCGGGGTTCTCAAGGTGATAATATTGGTGATAGTTCACAACTAAATGAGCTTCAAGTTTATTTGTCGCAGGGACTTGAATAAGAGAATCCCGACGGTTCCTTCGATGTTTTAGAATGGTGGAAGGACAAACAAAAACACTATCCGGTTCTTTCAAGGATGACTCGAGATATTTTAAGTGTTCAAGCTTCAACAGTGGCATATGAGAGCGCTTTCAGTCAAGCGAGACTTCAAATCGGTGATCATAGAGCGTCTATGAGAGAGAGCTTGGAAAATCAGTACTCTTCAAAGATTGGATCCGTTCGGAAAGAAGAAATTTTGGACTTGCAGAATCACAACCGGAGATAGACGAAGCTTATGAAGAAATGTTAGTGGAACTTGCGCAGGATGCTGCTTCGCCCGGAAGTGGTGATGAACAAGCTTCTTTTCCACCACCACCAACGAAAATTCCTCCGGACCTTGAAGGATTTATGAGATTTGTTAGAGATAATACATAGACTAATATGTAACTTGTATTTTGGCACATCTTCCTTAGTTTTTTTTCCCTTTTAATGGTGGTATTAGTACCTTGTTGTGCTCATTTCATTAGGGGGAGGAAGACTAAGAAAGATATTGCCATTTTTTGTTAATGTCGTAATAATAAAAATTATAAGACATTTCCTTGAATATTTCTTTGCAATTTATTTTGTGTTTAAATTTGATATAGTATATATATATATATTATATATCTAATACATATAAGCTATATATAAGGCACTATATATATATATATATATATATATATATACACACACACTTCACTTAGTATATATAATAGACTATACTATACACTTAATTAGTATATATAATACACTTAGTATATATAATAGTTTTATATATGTATATATATGTGTATATATATATATATATAAAATATTTTTAAAAATATTATATATTATAGATATAGATATAGTATATATAATATATATAAGCTATATATTATATAAGGCAATATATAATTATATATACATACTATATATATTTATATAGCTATATATAAGCAATTTATATTAGTATATACATATATAGTTTACAAGAAATTGCCTTAGATAATTTTTTTTTAAAAAAAAAATAGTCCGGAAAAAAGCCCTTTTAGGCCCGCGGGCCCGGCCCATTTAGCCCGGAACCATGTGGGCTTAGGACCGCAGTAGGCCGGTTCCACTCATTTGCCCTGTTAGGCCTGGGACAGCCTAAGCCCACCCGCCTAAGCCCAGGCCCATTTGGCCCGGCCGGTTTGGCCTATTTAGGCCCGGGCCCGGACCATAATACAACCTTAAACGAGTGTGTCCAAGGTAAAATAATCAATTATTGTTCGGAGGTAGTAATAAATATTGAAATGATGTTACATTTTCATATGAAATAATAATGCTAGTATTCTCTCAATTTCAGTTTAAGAAATACATCGACATTTTTATGACTATTTAGAGCATGTAATTAAGGTTTAAATGAGAAATTTTAGAGTTAAGGTTTAAGTGAGAAGCTGATTAGGGTTTAAGTGAGAAGCTGATTAGGGCTCGAATTCCGTCCACAAGGCAGTGGCTACCCTGTTGGAGCTCTCGCACTTGCCCTATACATCCCTGATCGCCATTGATTTGAACCTTCAGGTTTGACAAATTTGACTACAACATTTAGCTGTCCAAGTTTTTTTTGTCGAAATGTTGATTTTTGGGTATTGTTTCTTTTCCTATTATGCAAATGTTGGAGGTCTTATGCGTACCAATTTCTCTTCAATCTTACATTTTTTTTGCAAAGATTTCATAAACTTTGAAACGAACTAGGTTTTTCAAAAAAATAAAAAATCATTCTTTGCCAGGATTGTGTCAAACTAACGCACCTAAGCTTGGTGAATTTAAGATGGTCTTACCGTTAGCTAACTCCCCACCTATGTTGCTCGGACTCTGGTGTGGGTATCCAATAGGGGTGCGGATCTAGGAGGTCGGATTCTTCGTCACATAAATTTTAGGATCCGGAGGTATGGACCCGAATGCGGATGCGGGTACTGGGATGCAGCAAATAAATGTATATTATAACATATAAAGTACATATTTTGATTAATTAAAGCTACTACACTAAAACTAATAAAATTTAATTCCTTATAAACACCTAGTAATATGTTATCCATAAGATATCTCGTGTAATAGCTAAG
Source organism: Nicotiana tabacum (assembly GCF_000715075.1). Taxonomy (NCBI): domain Eukaryota; kingdom Viridiplantae; phylum Streptophyta; class Magnoliopsida; order Solanales; family Solanaceae; genus Nicotiana; species Nicotiana tabacum. The sequence continues at coordinate 5,536,105 of NC_134084.1, read as the reverse complement.
CATTCTCATACTTTATATAACTAAACTTATATGACATAAACCTAAAAATCAAACTAAATGGCCAATCAATCTATACTTCTCAGTCATTGATGTAGTCAGTGCAAGACCAAATCCAGTGTGGATCTCACACCCACAAATATGTCGTGTCGACACGGGTGTGCCAGGGATTTTGAAGAGTCCGCACAACATAGCTCCCAACCCCTTTTCTTGAGTTTGTGTCCACAAAATGTTCAAAGATATAGGATTTTAGGCTTCTTGAAGTTGACTGGTTACTTTTTCTTGGGTTTAGAAAGAGAGTTTGAGTTTTGAAATTGTAGCATATTCTTCTGGTGAGGAAAAAAGATAGACTTTTTAATGCTATATAAGTTACAAAGTTTGATTCCCATCGTGAAAGGAAGAAAAATCAGTTATCTTAGTTGTTAGATCTGATGGATATCGTCTTGGGGAGTGGTCAATACAGAGGCGGGTGTAGTGCTTTAGTTACAGGTTCATCCGAAGCCAATAACTTTTGCTCAGGCTCTTTATATGTATTAAAAAAAATTCACCATGTAAGTATAAATAATAGAATGCTGAAGTCTATTTGTTTGGACTTTATCTGCCTTTAAGGAAGCTAAACTTATAGAAATTTAGCAAGATTTTGATTGTTCTGGTTTATCAGAAAGATATTCTTTGAGACACAGGTGACTTCTTCCCATCTGCCTAAACGTTGGCCGGCAAAGTTACCCGATGGAATAGTCGAGGTGTGAGCAAGTTGGCCGGACACCACCGTCACCAGAAAAAAAAAGATGGATATGTTCTTTCTACCACATATATTGAGGTTTCAAGGGTCTATGGAATTATGCACTCATACTGTTCCTTTTCTTTTTGGTGATAAGTACAGTCAGACTGTTCCTCTTGAATTGTTTTTTGGAACTCTTTCTGTTTTAAAGGTTTTTTTGAGACAGCCAGAGAGAATAGCAGTTATAAGTTTTGGTAGTTTGATAAAAATTTAGTCACAAATATAGGTTTCATATTAGAGACTAATTTCTAGCATGAAGGGTTTTAGTTTGGTGCTTAAAATTGATTAGATAATTCTATTTGCACTTAAAGGTGGGATATATTTCCTTGTTCTTCGGAGTTTTAGCGCCATGCTTTAATTGAATAGACATTCTTATTGTGATGGTAATATGGGAGCCGAAACAGTTTTTCGTTTTTACAGATGTTAGATTTAATATTTTGTTTTGGTGTTAGTGTCTGAAATAAAATTGACTCTTCTGTGCAACTTGATACTTAAAATCAGAAACTCTGAAATTGAGGACTTCGGTCTTGAAGTAAGTAGTTTATTGAGTGTTACTTTTTACTTTCAAGTGAATTGGATAGTACGAAACAAAACTAAACCAAAATTTAAGTATTTTAAGTGGGTTATGGTAATCTCATCAGGGGGTAGCAGTATGCTCGGTCTCCTAACCATGCTTTTTCTCTCTTTCTCCTTCTGCAGAGAAATCGGTTTTGGTGCATTGCAAGAAGCGTATGCTCATGAAGTTGGAGAAGAAATCCAAGAAATGAAAAAAGAGTGCTAGCACCACTGGTTTAGGGGTGACAAAGGGTGATGTTAAAGCTGTTGAGCGTGATTTAATTTTCAACGAAGAGAAGCTCTCTTTTGTAGGGACCAGGAGAGAAAGGGATAAGGAAAAGATGGGAACTAAAGCACCCGGAGAAAGCAAAGATCGTGACATCAAGAGAAAGAAAGAAAGAGGTGGTGGAAAACAGCCTGGGAAGTCCAGTATAGACAGGTGCGAGGATGCTGTTGAAAATATTGTGAAGAAGAAAAATACATTCAAGAATGAGCGGGAGAAAATGCATGATGCACTTGTAGATACCAAAACAATTGCTCATAAAAGTGATAGTGAGACACAGCATAGTGAGGTGAAGAGGAAGAGAAGGAAGGAAAAGAGGAAAAAAGAGGATGGACAGGTAGATATTGTGACTGGAGTCAATCAAGGCGATGTTTCAACCATAGTAGAGATAGAAGATAACAAAACAGATGATGCTAATATCAGAAAGAGGAAAAAGAAAAAATTAGGAAACAATTTTAAAGATCTTTCACATGAAAGGAGTGAAAAAAGAGTGAGATTTTCAGGCGATGTTCGGGTTTTCCCTCCATCCGTTGATCCAAGTGATGAGAAGCATGAAATTAACGAAGAAAAATTACTGCACGGCAAATGGTTCACAAAAGAAGAAGATGAAATTGTCAAAGACGCTGTTTATAAATACATCGAGGTACATAACTTGGGCAAAGAAGGATTGCAAAAGGTTTTGAACTCTATATCTCATCCTGAAGTAAGGGGCTGCTGGAAAAAAATAGGGAGTGCTATACCGTACAGGCCTTATGGTGCAGTTTATCAGCGTGCACAACGTTTATTTCGAAGTGGTGAGAAGCGTAAATATACTGAAGAAGAGTATGAGATGATGCGAAAGTACCATGGAGAACATGGAACCAAGTGGAAGGTCTTGGCCGATGAACTTGGGAAACATTGGATTCATGTGGGAAATGCATGGAATAGGATAAAACTGGCCAATCAGAAGAAAGGAATTTGGGCTCAGGAGGAAATCCAGACTTTGTTTGATTTGGTAAACGCTGATCTGCTACTGAAACTCTGTGAAGAGAAGAAATCTAAGCGTGGGATGTTACGGGATAATATTAGCTGGAGTAAAATTAGTGACAAATTGTCCACCAGGAGTGGTGTACGTTGCTGCAATAAATGGTACAGACAATTAACATCATCGATGGTGGCCGCATGTGAATGGGCAGACACTGATGACTATCGCCTAATTGATGCCCTTTTTGAACTGGATCCGAGCTGCATAGAGGATGTGGATTGGGACAATCTTCTTGACCACAGGGATGGAGAGTTATGTCGAAAGAGATGGAAACAGATGGTTCGTCAAATAAGTCAACATGAAAACAAGTCATTTGCTGCACAGGTAGAAGTGTTAGCTAAGAGATACCGTCCTGATTTGGTTGGAGCAAGAGAGGCCTGGGATAGAAAACCACTTGTTCCATGAAGTGTCAGCACGGACGTTTCTATAGAGAGAGATGCTCAAGGAACATGTATTCTAAGGCGGATCCAGGTTTTTAAATTGGTAGGTAGTATCCTGTACCCTTTATTTTCCAGTCAGTTTGGACATAGCGTCAATATATAATTTTTTAAAGATTATCCAATTGTATATAGGTCAAATTGAAGGCATTGAGTGCAGACAATACGTACACTAAATACGTCACTGGATGTACTAAATACATCCTACTCCTATATTCGAATGCATCTTCATCAACTTGAGTGTTACTTATGGCATATTTGGAATATATACTTATCTTATTTTAAGACTTAGGAGTCTGGTGGGGAAAAATAAGTAGCTGTTGCTTTAGACTGAGTTTTAGATAAGAAGACTCCAAAAAGACTCATCTAGTGCAAAAGGGGGCTATATATGTGTGTGTCCAGGAAATATCGTAATAACTGCCTTTGTTTGTTTCATTTTTAATACAGGAAATATATCTGGTTATTTGCCATGGCATGATGCAAAGAATCATAATGTTGCTAAGTGGAAGGAAGGGGCAGGATCGTATCGCTACCAAACGCTGATCTCACAATGTCAATCCAAAAGCCTGAAGACCATTTCATTCCCTGTACGTAAAGTTGGTGATGAAACGCAATGTTGATAAATCCATCAAGTAAAATATTCAATCTCGTAATTCTAGTTATGGTAGGAACTGTAGTTTTAATTACTAGGTTTTCTCCTGTATGTTAAAGAGGCCGGTTGTGTCTGCCAACGCTAACTGTTATGAACGTGGAGTAGGGCATTTTCTCGTTACTGTTCCAATGTTCAGATGAAGGGAGCCTTGGCGTAACTGGTAAAGTTGTTGCCACGTGACAAGGAGGTCAAGGTATCAAGCCGCGGAAACAGCCTCTTGCAGAAATGTAGGGTAAGGTTGCGTATAATAGACCCTTGTGGTCCGGCCCTTCTCTGACCCCATGCATAGCGGGAGCTTAGTGCATCGTGTTGCTCTTTTTTTTTTTTTTTTTGTTCCAATGTTCTAGGTGGATGAATACTACTAGGAGAATGCAGAATAAACTAGTTGAAGATGGAAGTGTGAACATTGTGAGCCTAGAGCCCGAGAAGCTATAAAGATAAGTTCAAAGCTCGCGAAGGGCTTAATGAGAGATAAAGCTTCGATCAAGAAGTAAATTGCATACTAGATCTTCCCTTATGGGAAAACCAAGCAAGGCATGAAACTTTGGCTTTTGTTGTCTAAGCGATTATATAGGATGTCATGATAGTCAGAGGCAGAGTCAGGATTTGTAACTTTTGGGTTCATTATTCTAATTCTTTTAAGTTACTGGTTCTAAATTAATAAATTGTGTATAATTCAATAATTTAAAGACAAATATATAGTTTGGACAAAAGTTACTGGGTTTAATTGAACCTGTATCCGAAGGGCTAGCTCCGCCCCTGATGATAGGTCACATTTTAAATAATGTAGTTGCATTCGGTATGTTTTCATCCCTTCATTCAAACGTCTATTTAAGCATTTGGATATATTTGGTTGAAGTTGAAAAAAAATACTCGTAATATTTGCAGTTGAGGTGAATAGGAATATTTAAAAGATGAAGTTGTGTTTGAACATGAAATATAGTTGAAGAAAAAAGTTGAAAATTTGTGATTGAAGACCATCGTTCACTTGAAATACTTTTCAATTTTTTTTTTTTTTAAATTTTTTACCAGTACTGCGAATAGTAAAGTCCGTTCTATTGATAACCAAACCAATATTTACAATTATTTTACAATCAAATGAGGTAGGAAAAAAGTAATGGAACACAAGTTAAGGTTTGCATTCTATAATAAGGGTATTCAAAAAAAAAAATAGAAAAAAACTTAGATAGTGACTGAATACAACTAAGTACTAACTATATAGGAAATTCAACATATATATAGAATTATTTTATTTTATTTTTGAGACTGAATTGAAGACCCCTTCACACACTTAGGTGCCGTGTGCATAAAAAACACTTTTTTTAAAAAAAAAAAATCACTTTTTTCCTAAATTAGTGTTAGGCTATGAAATTGATGAATTTTAGAATTTTTCGAAAATTTGAAAAGCTTCAGAAAATTATTTTTTAAAATTTTCATTTCAAAGCACTCACAAAAGTTCAAAAACAAACTAAATTATATTCATGTCCAAATACAATTCTAATTCATAAATATCATTTTCACTTGATTTTTCTTTAACTTTTTCCGGAAGTTTACAATTCTTATGTCCAAACGACCACTTAGCTCCGCCACTAATGTCTAGTTTATGTTACTATCTTTTTAGTTGGCCAAATACATAAACAGATCATTAAATTTGGCCCAATTTTTCATTTTGGCACTTTAACTTAGTCTTGTTCCATTTTGGCCCTTAAACCTTATTTTTTTTGTTCCACTTTAACACAAAAACTTTTATCCCAGGTAAAAATACAACGCGTGCAAATACCCAGCTGCTATCCCCACCTCCACCCCCACCCCCACCCCACTGCCCCCCCCCCTCCGGAATTCTTTTACTTTTTTTCTAATTTCAAATTATTATTTTTTTCATTTTTTCTGCCTACTATATATTTTCAATAATAACTATGGGTTCAACTGAACCCATAACTTTCGACGCGGAGTAAAATTTCGTATGTAAAAATTCATTAAAATTGCAAAAATAATAGATATGAACCCATAACTTTAAATATATAATGGGTTCAATGTTAAAAACATTAAATTGAATCCATAGGATATAAATCCTGGATCCGCCTCTGCGTTGGGAGTATGAAATTTGGCTTAATAAACGACTCTCATGCGCCTACAAGGGTGAGTCAAATCACACATGGAATCTAGTCAGCTTTTGTGTTAAAGTGGAACAAAAGAAATGGGGTTGGAGGGCCAAAATGGAACAAGACTGAGTTAAAAGTGCCTTAATGGCCTATCTATATATTTGGCATTTTTAGTGGGAGATATTCAAAAATAGCCAGATTTACAACAGGTCGTTCAAAAATAGCCCAGTTTCAAAAGTAATCGAAATTTAGCCACTTTTCATGTAAAGATAAATCTGAGCGAAAACACTGTTCAAACCCGAAAAATACGCCAGTATATTATGCTGGAGTTCTAACATAAGTATACTTGAACTCCAACATATTATACTAGAGTTCCAGGATAAGTATGCTGGAACTCCAGCATAATATGATGGAGTTCCAGCATAAGTACACTAGAACTCCAGCGTAATATACTGGAGTTCCAACAAGTATACCGGTCCAGCATAATATACTGGAGTTTGGAGCACCGATGCTCCAGTCTCCAGTATATTATACTGGAGCCATCAAAGTATACCGGTCCAGCATAATATGCTGGGGTTCATACACAGGTGCACCGAACTCCAGTATATTATGTTGGACCAGTCTCTGTTGCAGCAAAATAGTGGCTATTTTTCATTGACTTAGTAAACGCTGGCTATTTTTGAATGACCAGTCCGAAAACTGGCTATACCTTGCTATTTTTACTTTTTAGTTTGTTCTAAAAAAGAATAGGGAAATTTTCGTTCCTATACCATATAGGAAACTATATTACCAAATATGTTCACAGTTTGCATATTACCCTTCATGTTAATAGTATTTCTACATAATATATACAATGCATTAAATAAGGAATCATTGTAGCTGTAAGATCCCTTATTTAGGCGCGCTAAAAAGGGGAATCAAATATTTTTCAGATCTTCCACAACGCAAATCACGCACAGTAATAACTATCGTCTACTTTGTTACAAAATTTCCGTACTCCGTTTTTGCGATAAACTCTGTTTCAACATTTTCTTTGATTTCACAAATCAAAATCGACAAAATCTTCTACAATTCTTCTGCAACAAAAACAATTATGGCGAAAATACCAATTATGCTACAACTGAATGGGAATTGGGATAGCTTTGGGAGATTTAGAGAATTCGAGGTCGATGGCATTGTAGTCGATGATGATGTGAATTATAGTCTATTGATTTCTACAATAGCACAACAATTAATGATTGATACATCAAAAAAAATTATAGAAATCAAATACATTGTCAACGAGCATTGTCCTCCAATGGAAGTTAGGAACGATATGGGTGTTCGTGTATACATGGAGACGAAAAAGAAAATAAAAACTTAGGATCATATCCGCTATGTATAACTTTTCGCGATTTCAATATGGAATTGAGTATCACTAATGAGAACACAGCTGCAGGTGTGTAACTACATTTTTTTCTATGAACTACATTTTATCTACAAATAAACTACATATACATATCAGTATGGATTTCTGTAATATCTATAAAATTTCTACATTTATTCTACAATAAAACTACAAAAAATTTGAAAAATTAATATGAAATACTAAATTTCAACCTTTCTACAAATTATCTATAAATTTTCTACAAACTGGTCATAACAATATTTATATTTATTTTCATGCAGGTTCATCTGGAATACTATAGTTACTTGATATGCCAACATCTCCCGTTATAGAGGAATATGAAAGTATAATAATAACAGATAATACACCAAGTTCTATTGAAGTAGGACAAGTATACCAAGACAAGGAAACAATTGCAACTGCAATGAAACACTATTCTGTCATGCACAAGTTCTAATTCAGGGTTAAAAGATCTAGTGAATAGTCAAAGATTATTATTTTTTTAATTTTGTAGTTTATTTGTAATTTTTTGCTTCTTCAATTTTCCTTGTGATAATGTTTAAAAGAATTATAGTTGAATTGTAGTTATGTTGTATATAGATTATATAATGTGATCGTTTAAGCTAAAACAATTTTTTTAAATCTAAATTTTAACCCATTGTTAAAAATGTATTTATTTTGTAGCTACTGGCTGATATGTGTTGGTGAAAACTGTACATGGAACATTAAGGCAACTAGCATAAATGATTCTGCAATGTTCAAGGTCAGAAATTTCGACAGCCAGCACACATGCTCTTTAATGGACAACACGTTCACACAATGCAAACCTACTGCCATGGTAGTTGGTAGCATGGTTATTCCAAAATATTCTGATCCTAAGACAATTTACACCCCAAAAGACATTCAATTTGACATGTCTGAACACGACGTGAATCTAACCTACATGAAAGCTTGGAGAGTAAAGAAAAGGCCTTACAGTTTTTGAGAAGTCATCCTGCTGACTCCTACAACAAATTGCCTAGTTATTTGTATATTCTAGAGAAGACTTATCTGGGGTCTGTAGTAAAATTGAAGAAGACAGACGATGACTGCTTCTTGTATGTATTTGTTGCGATTTGTACGTCAATCAGTGGCTGGGAATATTGTAGACCAGTTGTAGTAGTTGATGTGACCTTTTTAAAGTTAGCATACATGGGAATAATGCTAACAGCCAGTACAATGGATGCATAAGGTACTAAAGTTTTGTTTGTAGAAATATTCTAGCTTGTATGTTTTTGTAGTACTTGCAGATTAATTATAGATATATTGTAGAATAATTGTAGTTTGTATATATATGTCTTCTTCTGCATTTTTACTACAACTAATTAATTACTTCTTGCTACATAATGTAGATACCATATTACCATTGGCATATGCTGTTGTTGATTCAGAGAATGAAGCATTATGGAAGTGGTTTTTTGAGCAATTCAAGCTCACGTATGGTGAAAGACCAAATATGTGTGTTCTTTCGGATCAGAATGAGAGTATCTTGAAGGCAACATCTATTGTTTATCCCAGCATGCCACATTATTCTTGCATGTGGCATATTTGGACAAATATACGGGCAAAGTTCAAGAAGGGGCATCTTAAGCTAAGTGAATTATACTTTGCCACGGCGCGGTCATACACACTTGATGAATTTAATGAAAGGATGTCAAAGATTGAGGAGATTGACCCCCGTGTTAAAGCATACTTATACGATATTGGCTATCATAGATGGTCTCGAGTACATGCTACGGTGAACAGAACTTGGACTATGATATCAAACATTGCAGAGTCGTTGAATGCTGTAACAAAATATGCAAGAGAGCTGCCGATAGTAGAACTATTAGAGTATATGAGCACCCTTCTTGAACGTAGGACGAAAGAAAAGTTATTGAAAGCAAAGGGTATATTCACACACCTTGGATACAAATTCAACAAAGAGTTGGATGACAACAGAACATTGCCGCACAAGCTTAGAGTAAGATCTGATTATTTATTGGATCAAATTCATAAACAACACAATATAGATTTTTTGTAGATATTTTGTATATATCTTGATTTTAACCGTATATGAATTATTTTTTGTTTGTAATGTACTCGCAGGTGAGGGCTTCAACAGACTACATCCGTACAATAATAGATGGTGTGAGGCGCTGTATTGTGTGTCTTGAAAACAAGAAATGTAGTTGTTGTCACGACCCATTTCCTGAACAAGCCGGGACTGGCACTCGATCACTAAACATGACCGAGCGAACCATCTCTACATATCAAATCTATTATAACTCCAAACTTTATATGCATCAAGACAATACTCTAACCAACTACTTTTGATTAATTTAAACATTTAAATAAATCAACTCCAAAACTTTATTCATAGTAACCAATGAAATACTGCTAAGTTATTATAAAAAAATCTGAATCTTAACCCAACGACAATGTCTATGAAGCCTCTACTGATAAACTGATGCACTGCTCAGGACATGAGATTTCCTGGCCAGTTCTCTAAGTAACAAAGAAATAACTAAATAAAGATGACTCTAAGTAGCCTGATAGATGTTATTGTAAGAAAATTCTATAAGTGGCAAGTGATCATCCCAATTACCTCCAAAATCTATAACACATGCACGCAACATATCTTTGAGTGTCTGAATGGTCCTTTCTGCATGGCCATCGGTTTGTGGATGGAAAGCGGTGCTCAAATTGACCTTGGTACCTAATCTTTTCTGAAATGCCCGCCAAAAATGCGCTGTGAACTGAGGGCCTCTGTTAGATATGATTGAAACTAGAGTACCATGCAATCAGACTATTTCTTTGATGTACAACTATGTGTATTGCTCTGCGGAATCTGTCATCTTTACTGGTAGGAAATGTGCGGACTTTGTCAATCGGTCTACAATAACCCAAATTGAGTCATGCTTACGGTATGTGCGAGGTAGACCTACTACGAAATCCATATTAATCATCTCCCACTTCCACTGTGGTATCTCTATATCTTGAGCTAGGCCACCAGTCTTTTGATGCTCGGCTTTGACTTGCTGGCAATTCAAACATTTAGCCACATGATCTGCTACTTGTTTCTTCATGCCTTTCCACCAATACAACTCTTTCAAATCTAGATACATTTTGGTAGCACCTGGGTGAATAGAGTATCTCGAACTATGAGCTTCCTCCATTATGGCCTTCCTAAGACCATCTACATCAGGCACACATAACCGATCATTCAACTTCAAAACTCCGTCACTTCCTAAAGTGAAAGCAGTGATTTCTTTTCTTCTGACTCCTTCTTTTAATTTCACTAAGTACAGATCTTCGTCTTGCTTAGCCTTAACATGCACAACAAGAGAGGATTGTGCTAAGGCATAAGTAGTTATATCTCATTCTTCGGTCCCATCCAATATAATTCCATCATTTGCTAGTTTTTGAATTTCTCGACCCAAAGATTGCCTTTGTACTGCAAGATGGGCCAAGATACCCATTAACTTCCTACTAAGTGCATCTGCTACCATATTAGCTTTGCCCGGGTGATAAAGGATATTGATGTCATAATCTTTCAACAGCTCGAGCCACCTTCTCTGTCTCAAATTTAGTTCTTTTTACTTGAAAATGTACTGGAGGCTTTTGTGATTTGTAAACACTTCAGAATGCTCGCCATAAAAGTAGTGTCGCCATATTTTTAATGCAAACACCAGTGCTGCAAGCTCCAAGTCGTGTGTGGAGTAGTTCTTTTCATGATTCTTTAACTGCCTGGAAGCATAAGCAATAACTTTTCCATTTTGCATAAGAACACAACCAAGGCCCACTCTGGAGGCATCACAATACACTGTGAACCCACCCGAACCTGTCAGCAAGGTTAACACAGGTGCAGTGGCCAACCTCTTATTTAACTCTTGAAAACTCTGCTCACAAGCGTCTGACCATTGGAACTTAACTGCTTTCTGAGTCAACTTAGGTAATGGAGCTGCAAGTGAGGAAAACCCCTCCACAAACCTTCTATAGTATCCAGCTAACCCAAGAAACTCCTGATTTCGGTTGGCGTTGTCGGCCTAGGCCAGTTCTTGACTGCTTCGTCTTTTGACGGTCTACTGTTATTCCTTCACTAGATACCACGTGGCCTAAGAATTCCACTAACTACAACTAGAACTCACATTTTGAAAACTTGGCATAAAACTCATTCTCCTTCAAGGTCTGCAAGGCTATTCTGAAGTGTTCTGTATGATCTTCCTTGCTCTTAGAGACCACCAAAATATCGTCTATAAACACAATAATAAAAGTATTCAGGAATGGCTTGAAAACTCTGTTCATGAGGTCTATGAATGCAGCTGGAGCATTTATCAACCCGAAGGACATCACTAGAAATTCATAGTGCCCGTAGCGAGTTCTAAAGGCTGTTTTAGATATATCCTCTTTTCTGATTCTCAACTGATGGTACCCCGACCTTTAGTCTATTTTTGAAAAGTACTTTACACTCTGAAGTTAATCAAATAAATCATCGATTCTTGGTAGTGGGTACTTGTTCTTAATGGTAACTTTATTCAACTTCCGATAGTCGACACACATTCTGAGAGACCCATCGTTCTTCTTGACAAACAGGACCGGGGCACACCACGGTGAAACACTCAGTCTGATGAAGCCCTTGTCAAGAAGGTCTTTCAATTGTTCTCTCAACTCATTAAGTTCTGCTGGAGCCATCCTATAAGGAGGTATAGATATGGGCTGAGTGTCTGGCATGAGATCAATGCCGAAGTCTATGATTCTTTCGGGAGAAAGTCCGGGAAGGTCATTTGGGAAAACTACTGGAAATTCTCTAACAACTGGCACTGACTGAAGAGCTGGTGGTTCTGATTCTGGATTAATGATATAAGCCAAATAGGCGAGACACCCCTTACAGATCATTTGTTGTGCATTAAGGTAAGAAATAAACTTACCTACAAGCGATGCTGAACTACCCTTCCACTCTAAGACTTCTTCATTTGGAAATTGGAACCTGACTATCTTGGCATGACAATCTAACATGGCATAGCAGGAAGACAACTAATCCATACCCATGATCACATCAAAATTCACCATTTCTAACTCTATGATATCGGTTTTGGTGTTGCGACCTTGGACTGAAATTATACAACCATTATAGACTCTGGTGACTCTCATTGACTTGCCAACTGGAGTAAACACTAGGAATAGCTCACTAAGTTGTTCAGGTTCTAGTCCGAGGTTAATTGCAAAGTATGGAATCACATATGAAAACATTGATCCTGGATCCATTATGGCATAAGCATTATGTGAGCAGACTAAAAGTATACCTGTAATAACTTCTGCAGATGCCTCTACACTCTGACGATCAAGTGTAGCAAACAAATGGGGTTGTCCCCCTCCCTGAGTAACTCGATCTACACCTTTGCCTGCCCCTTGCCCGATCTGATTATGAGAACCACAAGCCTGAGGTGGAACTAGAAGGACGAGTTGATCCACCACTAAAATTACGTCGCAATTTTGGGCAGTTGGCCTTTATATGACAAATTCTCCACAATGATAGCAACCATGAAACCCGAGCTTGCACTGACCTGAATGTTGCCGCTTACATGTTCCACAAAGACCTTGTTGGTGTGAATGTTTCTCAGCATAACTCTGGCTATGTGAGGATGGTGTCCTAAAATTCTGATTCTGGCAAGACTGATTTCCATAACTCTGAGTATGTCTGAAGGAAGACCCACCACCTGACTGATGACTAGACTAAGCTGGTGCTAATGACTCCTTATTAGAGGAATCCCTTCCACCTCCGCTGGATGTGCCATTAAACCTGCCCGCTATCCGGGCTTTCTTGTTATGCTCTTTTTCTTCTCTCCTTTATTGTCTGTCTTTTTCTAAGTGCTTGGAAAATCACACAACAGAGGAGAAGGCTGTTATCCCTACTACTGCAGCTGATGTCATATCCTTAATGTGGTAAGCTAAACCGCCAACAAACCTGCGAATCTTTGCTTTTTCTGTCTTAACCATGTGAGGAGCATGCTTAGCTAGCCTTATGAATTCCTTGTAGTACTCTTGCACACTTTTATTCCCTTGCTTGAGCTGTTCGAACTCTGTTGCCTTAGCTTCCCTATCCTCCCCTAGGATAAAGTTAGCCATGAAGGCCTCTTCAAATTCTTCCCAAGTAGACGGACCATCATCTTCATCTCCCACAACATCGAATCTTCATCAACTATAGAACCATGGAACACTGGAGGACTCAACTTTAAAAATTCATTCACTCTTGATGACTCAGAATTGTTCTGTCTATTTGATTGAGGTGGAATCTCATCTCTTCTCTCGTTCTGGTTAGCCATGAAGGCTTTAAACATCTCTATAGCACTGTTGACAACATCAAACATCTAACCCACCTTGGGAGATATAGTTGCCTGAGCCGGAGCTGCTGTTGGGGGCGGCACTGGATCCTGAGGTACTGGATCATCATGATCCACCCCTTCTTCTTATTCAACCCAGGGTACTTGGACTCCCTTTATAGATTTCCCCTCCTTTTCTGAGTCGAAGCCTCCTTAGTTCTACCTTGAGCCACAATAGTAGCAATAATTTCTTGAGCAACATCCTGAATGTCGGTGTCAGAGTTGCGAGTATGAGCCATTTCTGCGAGTTTTGGAGAAACGAATAAATTAGATAATTTCTTAGAGGTAGACTGTACTGCACGATCTGAAGTATGAAAAAAAAGAAGAGACTTTTCCTAAATGGTTGTAGCCTCCTGTTTATAAGTATGACACGCTTCATACACATAAACAAAACTCTACTAACACGGCTTCATAGACCCCTAGGACTCCATAAACCTGAGGCTCTGATACCAAGTTTATCACGACCCATTTCCTGAACAAGCCGGGATCGGCACTCGATCACTAAACATGACCGAGCGAACCATCTCTGCTTATCAAATCTATTATAACTCCAAACTTTATATGCATCAAGGCAATACTCTAACCAACTACTTTTGATTAATTTAAACATTTAAATAAATCAACTCCAAAACTTTATTCATAGTAACTAATAAAATACTGCTAAGTTATTATCAAAAACATCTGAATCTTAACCCAACGGCTATGTCTATGAAGCCTCTACTGATAAACTGACGCACTGCTCAAGACATGAGATTTTCTGGCCAGTTCTCTAAGTAACAAAGAAATAACTAAATAAAAATGACTCTAAGGAATACTCCACGAACAAAAGCGGAGCTCACCAATAGCACTGGAAGAGAAGGAAGTCCTAACCAGTAGCCTGCTCGCCTACGAAACCAGTTCCTACGTTGTACCGCAAACCAACGTAAGTTTCCAAAAGAGAACGTCAGTACCATCCATTGTACTCAGTGAGTCTCAACAACAGGGGCGAAAATTTAATAACATATACATTACGAGCAAATATTCTAAATGCATGTAAAACATAAAGCTTATAAGAATAATTCTAAAATAATTGCATAATAGCAGTTTATGAATATTCTAAAAGAATTTTTTTTCCTTTTCTTTCTTATAAAAAAAACTTCACTTTATACTTTGGGAGTTCCAACTATCTTGACTTAATTCTGTTTCAGTCACCATGTGATCGGCATGGGTTCGATCCCATCTTGATCGAATATGCCCAATCCACGAGGTGTCACTCGCTTCATGGTTCTCAGCGCTCATGTATCATACCTTAGCATGGCTAAGTAAATTCTCAGCAACGAGACCCTCGACTCGTGTGCTCCCTACTTTGGCACAAGTAGTTTTAGGAAGTCAACGCCTCGTCAGGACCCTCGGCCTGGACGATGACCCCTTCTCAAAATAGAGGATACTCCCAAAAATCTTTTCTTTCTAAAACTTCTTCTTGTGACTTTTAAAGTCTAAATCTTTCATATATACTTATTCTGGAATCCTTAAATGCAAGGTATGACATAAGAATAAAATAAACATTCAAAAGTATTTATAGAGAATCTTGGTCCTTCATGAATTTTCAACATGAAAATGGCATATAAGAATAACTTAACAATCTGAAATTTATGCACATATATCAAAATAAGCATCTAAACTTTAGCTAGAAAATAATTCTAAGCTAATAGGTATTTACTACTCCAATTAAGTATATATTAACTCTTTTATGCAATTCTTCGAACACCTTGTATGTATGTTTTTGTGAGTTAAACCATTTTAGTAAAGAGTTATATCAACTCACCTCAAAACTTCTCGAGCCAATACGTAGGCCCCAGTCCAATTGACACCAGTCAAACAATCGATTCTACAAAATCAGTGCATTTTAATCAATTTTAAAGTTTCACACCTAAATATGAAATTTATTATTGATATAGAGGAAGAAGGGAACTAACTATTCTATTCTTACATATTACTATTGTAGAGTAATTGAGAATAGAGAATTTATATACCTGAGAAAAAAAAATGAGTTATGGAGAACCCTAGAATTTTTCGAGCAATTTCTGGCTGCCTCTGTTCCTACCCGTGCGTCTGTGTTTCTGTGTTCTGCACCTCTTTTTTTGCTTTGCTTGTTCGAAATAGGCTTCTTGCCTTTGTGAATGAGAAGTACACTCATTATCATTCCAAGGTTTTAAGCCTTTTGTTTTATTATTATTTTTTTCCTTTTTTTTCTTTTTTTTTGACTTAACTAGTAATTAATGATACCCGCTTTTGATAATTAATAATATTAAAATTATTAATATTTTCCTTATTGTATATCCAATTATTTAAGTGTGTATATATATATATATATATATATATATATATATATATATATATATATATATATATATATTTCACTATAAGCAAGATAAAAATAATAGTAATAATAATAATTTAGTTTTATAATTAGCGTATCTTGAAACGTTTATAAATTTGAGGAGTGTTACAGTTGTGGGCAATTCCAGCTTGATTAACTACCTTGTCCACATGCTTTGGCTGCTTTAAGATAGAGGGATGAGTCTTTTGAAGAATATTGTTCTCCTTATTACACAAGGGCGAACCTCTTGCGTACTTATGAAATACCAGTAAATCCGTTGCCTGATGAAAGCAAATGGAATGTGCCACAACATGTAACTGAAGAAGTAGTAAATCCACCTAAAGGAGGGAAAAGGCAGTCAGGAAGACCTCAAAAATAAAGATACAAAACATATGATGAAATAAATTCAAAGAAGTACATGGTTTTATGCGGCAACTGCGGAGGAGAAGGGCATAACAAAAGATCTTGCAAGAATGCACCAATTTTTTTTTTTATGTAGTTAACAGAATATTTCATAAAATTTGTTGGTTAGTTCTGGATAACAGATTTTGATGTGTACTCGTTGGTGTTTTTTAAGATCATAATGTAGTTAGTTAGGATTTTTCTATATTGAAATAATACTTTCATAGATTTATTTGTTTATGAATATTTTCTATATAGATAATCTAGAATTTTTTTACTATATATGGAATCCTTTACATAGTTGTTAGTGTGTTTTTGCAATTTATCTACAATAAAACTACAAAAAAAATATATTATCTGGAATTTACAGAGTATATACATTATAAATTTGTAGGAAAGTAGTTAACAAATTTAAATATTGTAGATGAAGTATTGTTTACATTCGATAAATGAATATAAAAGAAAAAAACACACTGTTTAAATAATCTACAAATTATCTACAAATACAACTACAAAAAAACTACAATATCTGTAGCTGACATAATATATAGATTAAAGTTCAGGTAGAAAGAAGCTTTATGGTGAAAATAATGTAGATCAGAATAACTGTATAAAATTTCACTTGGAAAAGATTTAAAAGCTAAAAAAAATGAAGATCAAGTACTGTAAAGATTCAACAAGTGAATATAAACCTAACAGAATGTTTCTATTTGAACTACAATATATGATAAGAAAAAAGAAACAAAGGCTACTATAATTGTAGCACAAGTCTACTACAATTAAAACATAATAAATTGTTCAAAAACTTGTCTACCGTCTTTCCTATAAACTAGCATCAACTACACAATTGCGCTACATGTTCTATTCAAAACATTACAACTACTTCTTCTTCCTCTAGACTCGTGTTTTCTCATTCAAAGCTGGTGCACCTTTCCTCCTTGCCAATTTTCCTGTCACCCCACTATCACTAATTGCCCCAAGCTCCCTTTCTAGCATATTCCCAAAGTAGCGCTCCATAGCGTCTACGGTGTTGGTCAATATCAGAAAGGTCTTCTAGCGGAATTGATAATTCTCCAATACTAACATACTCTGCAAAGGCAGCAACAAATACACCACAATCGCTGCAAAAGATAAAAAAAGTCAATATTTACCAAACCTTCAGAAAAAAGGGTTAAATGTATAAAAAGAAAGAAGATTTTTGTTATAGTGATCTTTCTTTTTGTTGTGGTATCTCTCTGATGATCCACTGAATGTTAAGAGGGTCGGTAACAGGTTTCTCAATGTATGCTTTTGTATTCTTGAAGTTGATGTCTTTACGTTTCCCATAAAATTCGGTGCATGACAAATACAAAGGAATAATAATAGAAACTTGTTGACACAAGATTCAACAATAGGGTGATTGTGTGAAGATACCATGGAATCATATGCATAATAACACCTTTCTGCAATGTCAAAAACAACCAACACCTAGTGGAATTTTTCTACAATGTTGACGGCCATGGTGACATAATCAACTTCATCCCATGCAACATTTGCGAGTAGTCTATACCCCAATATATATTCTGTTACAACGTCCTGGGGTTTGACAACAGAAAACTTCTTTTTTTGAGGAGAATTTTTGAACTTTTCATAAATCTGGTCAATCCTAGTCTTGAACATACAATGTGTTGTAGTAAATCTGGTCTTGTTGTAGGGGCCATACTTGCCTCTTTTTCTCAAGTAATACATTATAACATTAATGTGCTGCAACAAAAACAGATTGCATTTATTCTACAAGTTATCTCAAAATATTCTACCCAAAAACTACAAATAACTACAATTCATATACAATCAGAATACAAAGCATCTATTCATTCAGAATATAAAATATCTACAATTTATCTACATAAAATCTACAATCAAATACATTGAATCTTAGCGAGTCATTAAGGACTTGTCTTGGGTGTGCCAGGGAAAAGAACCACTCCTTCTTATCAACCTTTTCAACTCCAAGATCCAACCATGGCTTAATTTGGTTGTCCTTTATAGAATACGGAGCCTTCCTCCTATATAAACAAATAGAAATTAAAATAGAATTGTTGAATGAAGTGGATGTGTAAAAGTTGAATACTGGAATAAAAGTGTCAAATTGTGCAACCTAACCTCTTTGGACCTGTGTCGGTATCGTAGTATAACCACTTGTGGAATTGATCCAACAACTCAGGGTCTACATTTTGACCAATAGCCCTAGTAAACGGGTGCTTGAAGTAAAATATTTGAGATCCAACCGAGGTGCTGCCACCAGAACTGTATAAAGGGAGAAATGGTGATCGGTCATGCTTTCTCGGCTGCCTTGTTTTACCTTGATACACGAGTGTTGTTTCATCTTGTATAGGCTCGCCAAACTTAACCAACTGGGAGAAGTTATCAGGCAGCTTGAAATCATCAAGCGTAACCTCCTTCTCACCTCCGAATTCTTCTGAATCACCTACATTCACATACTCTGCCTATTCACCTACATTGTCATCTCCGGATTCTGCTATTCTATTTGAGCTGCTACTGTCACTCCGTGAATTGGAGATTGTGCATGCATATCTTCCCTCTCTGTAACACCATGTATATATAACTTAATGGAATGGTAAAAATATTGAAACAAAAAGAAAATATCTCTCAAAACAATTTAATACCTGCATTCTCTTCATCAACAGCCCCTTCAAAATGTGTATATAAGTCAACACGTGCTGGGTGATTTTCTTCACCATGTGCACTTTCAACATGTTCTGTTTTTTTCATTTAAAATGTTAAATAATACTGGATAGTATTGGCTTGACAATTTATGAAGATATGAAGGTGTGTCATAATATCTACATAAATTTGTATAACTGTGTAAATAAGCTATGTAATGTAGACAAATTGTAGTTATGTTGTAGATAATTTATAGTTATTTTGTAGATATTTTGTATCTAATTGTAGATATACTGGAGATATATTGTAGATACCTATTTTACTAGGGCTGACCTGCACTGGTTCACCACTATTGAACTGAAATTGCTGATTGTTCTTGTCTTTTGGTTGGTCAGTATTTTTTGTTGAACTCCCAGCAAACTGTAAGTTTTATATTAGTTAGGATATATATTTAGAGGTGACATAAATAGTTTTGTTAATATGATTAAGATTCAAATGTTACCTTTGCATCAACTTGATCATTTGGATTGTTTATCACCTGCAAAACAGTCTTGACTGAATCCTTTATTAGGTCTCGAAGGCTACCTAATTCTTCAAATACATCTTTCCTAAAATCTTCAAGCTTTTCATCGACCTACATAATTAAAAAAATACATAGTTAACTTCAGAAATATGTATTAAAAACAGATACACTATTATATATAAATCACAATGCTTTTTAGGACTACATGTTACCTTCTCAACACCTCTTTTTAACTTTTTTATTTTACGAAGAATAGTCTCCTTTTCCTCTTTTCCAATTGATTCTTTGGGTTCCAATGGAGGAGAATCAACATTTGGATTCTCAGAAACATGTTCAACCTCTTCAATTGTGTACTCAATTTTATTCAGGCAAAGACATCACTGAAAGCTCTTCAGGTGATTCATTTATGTTGGTGAACTGAATGGTGAAAAAAGTAAATTAGCTTGTTTAAGGCAGAGTATGTATACAAATTGTAGATATTTTGTAGATAAATTGTATTATCATAAATAAATACCATTTACCTTCATCCATTCAGGCTTGATCATTTTGTCTTCAATTGCAGCTAACCAAATCTGACCCTTATTAGCTGACCAGTTTAGTATGCGAGGGATTGAATTAGAAATCTTTGTAGCTATATCAATGTTGACGGAGGAGCAACACTCATACAACCATACTTTCATGGCTAGTGGAAATCCTGGGGAATCCTCGAATGAGATAAGAATGAACGAAAGGATTTAGCCTGTGCCTAACTGATTCAATCAACTGTTTGTAAGAGTGAATACCCCATGAAACTGACTCGTACTTACCGGATTCCACCAAATAAAAATCTAAAATGATCTATCAACCCAATATGGTATCTCTTTGAAGGACAAATGAAGAATTCTATGAGATATAGAATAAATAACTTTACTGCATCCTCATCATTGACCCAGCTTTTGTTAGTTACTATTTGTTTTAGGTATGTCGTCTCAACTTTTACCTTTATTTGTAAAGTAACTGCTCATTATCTTACTGACATAACTAGGAGTGTAACCAAAGTCTGTCACCTCAGTATGACATCTAAGATCAGTTATTACTGCAAACTCTCTCAATCAAAATTTAACCTCTCACCTTTTAACTCGGCTAAAAAATAGGAAGCAACGAGTGATTTCAATTCATATTTCATAAGAAGATGAATAGCTTGATTTTGTACGCATGAATTGGAAAATGATAGTAAATAACCAAAGCATGTCTTCTTGAACAGCTTCAAACCATTTAGAGACAAAAGCGCTTTAATTTGGCTAGGAATGCCAGGGTCACATAATGTCTGGAATCTAAGCACCCCATAATCAACATTATGGGATGCAAAAAAATGTCCATTCTGCAAAATTCAACAAATGTAATCTTACATTAATACAGTAATTAAAAAGCACTGATACATTTGTATTTTTCTACAAAATAACTTCAAAAATATACAATATAACAACAATGTTAAACAGATCAACAAATCTACAATTAATCTTCAAAATTAAGACAAATAATCTCACATAATTTCAGTGCTTAAAAATATAGATACATTTGCAATTTATATACAACATTTCTACAAAAATCTACAAAGCAAAAAAAACATAGATTATGTAGATTTTTAACAACTAAAATAGGCGAAATAAGTAGTGAAGAAATTACTAAATTCTTACCTTCACCAATGAGTATTTTCGAACATTTTTAGGAGTCTTAACACTAGGGGCTTTTTTTTGAATTTTTCTTCTTTTTAGGAGTTTTTGAACTAGGAGCTACCTTAGCTTTCTTTCCAGGTTTACTGGTAGGCACATTGTAACGACCCGACCGGTCATTTTGAGCATTTGCACTTTGCTCACCAGTTCTCGGGCATGACTTGCTCCGTGTGGTGTATTATGACTTATGTAAATCGTTGGTGTTGGGTTTTAGGTTAATCAGAATTTAATTTGGAAGAACAGTCTCAATTGAAAGCTTAAAATTTGAAAGGTTTGACCAATATTTGACTTGTTTGTATATGATCTCGGATCGAAATTTTTATGATTTGGTTAGCTTCGTATGGTAATTTTGGATTTAGGATCGTGCCCGAATTTTTTTTGGAAGTTTGTAGTTTAATTAGGCTTGAAATGGTGAAAATGAGAAGCCAAAGTTTGGAAATTTGACCGAGGGATTGACTTTTTGATATCGAGATCAAAATCTAACTCAAGAAGTTGGAATAGCTCCATTATGTCATTTATGAATTGTGTGCAAAATTTGGGGTCAATCGGACCTGATTTGATAGGTTTCGGCGTTGTTTGTGGAATTTGAAATTTCTAAGTTCTTAAGCTTGAATCCGAAGTTGATTTGGTGTTTTGATGTTGTTTTGAGTGATTCGAAAGCTCGACAAGGTGTTAATGATGTTATGGGAGGTGTTGGTATGTTTGGGTTGAGGTTTGAAGGCCTCGGGTGTGTTTCGGGTGAGTATTGAGCGAGTCCGGACATTTCTGAACTTAGAAAATGGATGGGGTGCTGGGCGCGGAAAATGTTCCTCGGTCCGAGGTCATGAAGACCCGCATGTCGTCGGTCCAACTTCGGAAGCTCATATCTTTTGATCTATAAGGGATTTTGAGATGATTCAAAAACGAAAGTTGTAGCCCTTCGTGTCAAGTTTCTAAAAAGATAAAGATATTGCAATGTGGACATCTGTAACAAAAGTTATGGCCAAAATACTAAAGCCTATCACTGCAGAGGAAAGCTGTGCGACATCGGTCGTTTTTGTGCGGACCGCGGTCGGTTTTGTGCGGCCCGCGGAGGTTAAAATCTGAGGGGTACTCTATAAATACGAGGTTTTGGGTTTTATTTGATATTTTGACCTAAAGACCTCAGATTTTGGCGATTTTTCGAAGGTTTTTCAAGAAATTCATTGGGGTAAGTGATTTTAACTCAGATTTGGCTAGAATACATGAGTCTATCACTGAATTCATCATTTAATTCGTGATTTGGGATGGAATTTGGATAGAAAATTGTGAAACCTTTCAAAAATATAAAATGATGATTTGAAGGACCAAATGATATCGGAATTGGATAATTTTGGTATGGTTAGACTCGTGAGGGTATGAGGATTCTGAAAATATAAATTTTACCCGATTCCGAGACGTGGTCCCGGGGCTCGAGTTGTGCTAATTTCGGAATTTTTGATATTTTTCGAATGTTTTTGCTTGGGCTTTGTTCCCTTGGCATATTGTGACGTATTCGTTCTGATTTTGGATAGATTCGACGCGCGTGGAGGCCAATTCGAGGAGAATAGGCATCGCGAGCTAGAGAATTAGCCGGTTCGAGGTGAGTAATGGTTGTAAATAATGTCCTGAGGGTTTGAAACCCCGGTTTGCACATCGTAGTGCTATATTGAGGCAAGATACGCTCTGGATGATGAGCGTGGGGTCTTTTACTACTAGGAATTGTGACTTGGTCCATCCTGATTGGTGATTTTACCGCGTATTTGACTGAAATTCATTTGTTATCATCATGATTTGGGCTGATTGCTATATTTGCACTTCGTGCCAACTATTTGAACCATTCGAGGATTTTTATCACTGTTTCCCTCACTGCTTGACTTATTATTTGAACTCAGTCCTGTTGATATCTACTGTTTTACAAACTCAGCCACTTTTACTCAGATTTGAAACTTAAATGATATTTCTATATCATGTTTTGGGCTGAGAACTACTGTTTTAGTAATGCCCAAGGGGCTTGTGATGATTTTTGGACTGAGTGAGGTCGAGGACCATATGTGAGGATATGTTGAGTGATATGAGGCCGAGGGCCTGAGATACTTTATATGCCACGAGGTGGCTTGAGTGATGTGAGGCCGACTGCCGAGTGATGTGAGGCTGAGTGCCGAGTGATGATGCCACGAAGTGGCTTGATATAGCGCTTGGGCCGTAAGGGGGCCCTCCAAAGTCTGCACACCCACAGTGAGTGCGGACACCCATTATGATCTGAGAGTGAGCCCGCAGGGCTAATACTATTCTGAGTGATTGATACTGAGCCCGAGGGGTTGATACTATACTGAGAGTGAGCCGAGGGGCTGATACTGTTCTGAGCGATTGATACTGTGCCCGAGGGGCGGATTTCTACTTGTTATTTACCTGTAAAATTACCTGTTTTACTTGTTTAAAAAAAGTGATATCATTTGATTTCTTCACTGATTACTGCTTTAAGTGATTTTACTGCTTGATATGGAATTGCTTTGTGCCTTTACATGTTTTCATACTTTCATCCATTATTTATAATTATTACTCACTGAGTCGGAGTACTCACATTACTCCCTGCACCATGTGTGCAGATTCAGGCATCGCAGAGTCCACTCCTGAGTGCTGATTCTCCTAGTCCAGGCAGTGATTCGGAGACTATGAGGTAGCTGTTGGTGTTCGCAGCCCCCTGCCTCCCTTATCTTATCATTTTCATATTTTTAGAACTATTGTATCGGATTTAGTGTTCAGTAGACTTGTATCCGGATTTCTTAGTTGCTCATGACTTGTGACACCCTGGTTTGGGTTGTGTCAGGATGGTTTCTACTGTTGTTATCATTAATTCCGCAAATTATGGTTATTATATCATGTTTTAGAACTACTTATGGTATTTAACTGTTTAAAAGAGGTGGTCTGTTTTGGTCTGGCTGGCCTTGTCTTCACGAGAGGCGCCATCACGATCGGATTTAGGGAATTGGGTCATGACAAGTTGGTATTAGAGCCTAGGTTACATAGGTCTCACGAGTCACGAGCAGGTTTAGTAGAGTCTCGCGGATCGGTACAGAGACGTCTGTATTTATCCTCGAGAGGCTGCAAAACCTTTAGGAAAAACTTCACACTCTTGAATTCTTATCGTGCGTCCTTGATTCAGCTTGGAAAGTAACTTTTGAAATTCCTTCCACGTGTTCGTATGCACGCATGAGCGCTCAGTATCAGATGTGCATCAATGGCTTGTGATTCCCTAAACGAAGGGTGAGATATGATCTCGGTGAGTTGATGTTGGGCCAATCTGGAGGACTTAAGGCCGGATTTTTGCCTATAGCTTGAGCACCGAGATGCTCTTTGTGTGAGCAAGTGCTTTTGAATTTATATGTTCGGTATTTTCCCTGTTAGTGGAAGTGACGGCTGGATGGCTATGTAATAAGAATGTTAGTGCTGCGAGATGTATTCGTATGATTTTGCAGTGATGAGAAAGGTCTGCTGGAGGATAGAAGAACTATTAGGTGCTTGATTTCCGTCTTGATTCGAGTTATAGCCCGAGTTATGGGCGTGTGAAAAATCTTTTCATGTCTCCTAGTTGGGAGTGGAGTAGATTTCATGTTACGGTATGAGTTTAGACTCAGGAAGATTTAGTGAGTGTGTGATGGTTATGATGGTGGAAGGTATACATAAATTTTAGTTTAAGGCAAAACAGGTGGGTTATCTCCTGCGAAGTGTTCTGGAGTTGTGCGATATTTATGTTGTCTGTTAGAAGATCCCATTTACAAGTGAAATATATGTGCAAATTTAATTTGGGTCTCTTAAGAGAGTGGGTTTAATTGTTACGAGAGTAAATGCGAGATTTGTAAAAGATATGAAGTACTAGATGGTCTGTGTGCCACGAGCGTATGAAGGGTTGAGTTTAATCTCACTATGGTACTATGACAGCAATAAAGTGTATGCGTTATGAGTTATGGTGCGTGTTTTGAGCTATGGCTTTGAGCCAAGTGGGGGAATCCGCTATTGAATAGTTGATTGCACGGTTATGTACTCTAATAGTTCCAGTTCGAGGCGTATTTGTAAATCAGTTGTGGCTTAAGTAAAGGAAATTTCAATAAAGGCTATGTTATGCTTTATGGGTGTACGAGAATCGGGGAATGACTTGAGTTGTGGTTGGTAAGGAATGCTCGGTGCATAGGGCAGGAAGTTGCTTGGTTATATTGGAATGAGGTCACATTCTGTAGTGTCGGAGTGTAAATGAAGCACATGTTGTTCGGTTCGTTTAATCAATCTAACTTTGGTTTAAGTAGAGTGGATGCCTCTAGAGAATGGTCCTATTGTGTTCAAAATTTTACATGCAATAATTGGAGGCTTTCAAGTTGTACTTATGGATAGAAACTGAATTTTTAAGTGGAAGATGGCAAGACTTGTGGTATTTTCTATGTTAATTATGGGATTCCATATATCAGTATAGGGAAGGTGAATGTAATGGCTTCAGATTCGCAGTAAGTCCTTTCAGAGTTGGTATCTTGAATATGGTGCTTTGGGGAAACATTAAAAAGAGTATTCAGCGGGTGATGAGCCTTAGGCTGTGTGGTATTATGCTTGGGTCTCATGTGGTAAGTTTGGGTTGAGGAAATGTGATGTTATAGCGAGAAGGAGTATCAAGTGAAGGTAAATCAGAAGGGAGCTCGGATAGATGGGATAGCTTGGTAGTAGGCCATATCGGTATGGTAAAGATATGAATAGTTCTTTGGGTGTTTACAAGGTAATGAGTTTCCATATGTGTTTCGTGGCAATGCTCTTAGGTTTTGGATGGCTTGTGTATCTTGGTTGAGTTAAAATAAGTCAGTATTGGTGGTTTGGTTTTATGGAAAGAGGGATTTGTAGAGTTCTTAATAATTTCTACCACGATAGAGATGTATAATTTCTGCTGGCATAAGGAGCATGGAATGTATAGTGAACTAGAAGGGATCAAATGGAAATTTTTTGGCTAGTTAAGGATATAGTTGATTGTGGCTCGGAAAGGGATTTTGAAGTTCTCATATTTATCATAGGATGGCATATTATATGTGGTATGTTGTGTAGGGAAGAGATTGGCATATATAAGGTCGCAATTCAGTTTTGAAAGGAAGGTCATAAATTCTTAGACAACACATGTAGTTTCAGATGACTAGGTAAATGATATTACTAAATGGTGTGTCTTGATAACGGTATGCACTTCAGAAAGAGGTAAATGTGATTGAGTTAATAATACACCATAGGTATTGCAGTTGTGGACTGTGAGAAAATAGCTAAGGTTGGTCAGAGGGTAGTATGTGCTATGATTCAGTCGTTGTGAACCTTCAGAGGATTATTTATCTGTTGTGTGTGACTAGACTTGATGTGTGGTTCATTGGTAGACCTATATGGATGTGTGTGTTCTGTATCACGACGGTTTGGTTGACTTCGAGTTGCCAATGGTGAGAGATGTGTTGATTCGGTTGTTATTGAGTTATTAGTAATCACAGGGATCTATGAGTTATCTTTCCATGTTGCAAGGCATTAAGGTTTGTTGGTTATAGGCACATGTGGTGCAGCGTTATTGGGCCCTCTTAGTGGAATTCGAGCGGGTAGAGTATCGGGTATTGCTCGGCGGGTAGCGTATCGGTTGTGTCCCTTCGGGTATGTGTAACGTTATATCAATTGCTTCGCGGTGGTTATGATGATTGCTTTGGTTTTAGCCATCATATTGCGCACCATTGTCGATTTTGAGAAGAGTGACTTAAGGTGTTTTCCCGTGGATCAATGTTTGGATGAGGTCGCGCGTTGGAGCGAAGCTATGGGGAGGTATGATCCTATGGGTTAGATTTGTGTGTTCTGTTTTTATGATGTGATACGGGTTCTCGGCATTGTGTGTGGTGGTACTAGTGAGCTTGCAGTACAACTCTTTCATTTGAGTCATTTTTCAGGAATTGAGTAGGTTCAGATTGTGGCTTATTGGTGCACGGATTGCACAAATTGTGGCTTTAGTCTATATTGAGGTGTCAATGTCACAAGAGTAGTTGTGTTAGATTAGATGAGACTGTCGGGGTATTTAATTACTGCAAACGGATTTGATTTCAGTATGTTGAAAGGATAATATCGAGCTTCAGCTCAAAAATTTGCTGTGGTATTTGCCAAAGGAGGAGTGACTTCTTGAATGGTTGTTCTGGGAAATGGTTATGGCTTACCACATGTTTTAGTGATCATTGGCAGTATATGAAAGTATTGGGGTGAGACTTTAGTTGATAAGAGTTTTTCTATCGGTATTCGTTTGTTGTGTGCAGCTGTTATAATTAGAAGTTATCACTACGAGTGTTTGAGTCATGTGGTATATCAAGTGATTGCACCTGAGATTGCAAGTATGGGTGATTACAGCTGGTTCAGGCTTATTCTGAACATAAATGTGAGATTCTGATCTTGTGAATGATTTTAGAAGTGGAAATATGGTTCTAAGGCTTATGGGTTAGATTGGGTTGTGAAATTTCAGTTATTGTGTGTTATCGGACCTATGTGAGATAGGGTGATGTGGGATCACCCCCCGGTATATGCATGGTAAGGTTATTCAGCGATTGGTTAGCTTTTGGAACAACTCTGAGCACGTTCGCGAACGAACGTATGTTTAAGTGGGGGAGGATGTAACGACCCGACCGGTCGTTTTGAGCTTTTGCACTTTACTCGCCAGTTCTCGGGCATGACTTGCCTCGTTGGTGTATTATGACTTATGTAAATCGTTGGTGTTGGGTTTTAGGTTAATCAGAATTTAATTTGGAAGAACAGTCTTAGTTGAAAGCTTAAAATTTGAAAGTTTTGACCAATATTTGACTTGTTTGTATATGATCTTGGATCGGAATTTTTATGATTTGGTTAGCTTCGTATGGTAATTTTGGATTTAGGATCGTGCCCGGATTTTTTTTTGGAAGTTTGTAGTTTAATTAGGCTTGAAATGGCGAAAATGAGAAGCCGAAGTTTGGAAATTTGACCGAGGAATTGACTTTTTGATATCGAGATCAAAATCCGACTCAAGAAGTTGGAATAGCTCCATTATATCATTTATGACTTGTGTGCAAAATTTGGGGTCAATCGGACCTGATTTGATAGGTTTCGGCGTTGTTTGTGGAATTTGAAATTTCTAAGTTCTTAAGCTTGAATTCGAAGTTGATTTGGTGTTTTGATGTTCTTTTTTGAGTGATTCGAAAGCTCGACAAGGTGTTAATGATGTTATGGGAGGTGTTGGTATGTTTGGGTTGAGGTTTGAGGGCCTCAGGTGTGTTTCGGGTGAGTTTTAAGAGAGTCCGGACATTCCTGTACTTAGAAAATGGATGGGGGCAGAAGTTTTGGTGCTGAGCGCGGAAAATGGTCCGCGATCCGCGATCATGAAGATTCGCAGGTCGTCGGTCCAACTTCAGAAGTTCATATCTTTCGATTTACAAGGAATTATGAGATGATTCAAAAACAAAAGTTGTAGCCCTTCGTGTCTAGTTTCTAGAAAGGGAAAGATATTGTAATTTGGACATTTGTAGCAAAAGTTATGACCAAAATACTAAAGCCTGTCACTGTAGAGGAAAGTTGTGCGACCGCGGTCATTTTTGTGCGGACCACACTGGTTTGTGCGGACCGCGGTCGGTTTTGTGTGGCCCGCGGAGGTTGAAATCTAAGGGGTACTCTATAAATACGAGGTTTTGGGTTTTATTTGATATTTTGACCTAGAAAGCTCGAATTTTGGCGATTTTTCGAAGGTTTTTCAAGAAATTCATCGGGGTAAGTGATTTTAACTTAGATTTGCCTAGAATACATGAATCTATCACTATATTCATCATTTATTTCGTGATTTGGGATGGAATTCGGGAAGAAAATTGTGAAACCTTTCAAAAATGTAGAATGATGATTTGAAGGACCAAATGATATCGGAATTGGATAATTTTGTTATGGTTAGACTCGTGAGGGTATGGGAATTCTGAAAATGTAAATTTATCCGATTTTGAGACGTGGGCCCAGGGCTCGGGTTTTGCTAATTTCGGGATTTCTGATATTTTTCGAATGTTTTCGCTTGGGCTTTGTTCCCTTGGCATATTGTGACGTATTCGTTCTGATTTTGGATAGATTCGACGCGCGTGGAGGCCAATTTGAGGGGCAAAGGCGTCGCGAGCTAGAGAATTAGCCGGTTCGAGGTGAGTAATGGTTGTAAATGATGTCCTGAGTGTTTGAAACCCCAGTTTGCACATCGTAGTGCTATATTGCGGCAAGATATGCTCTGGATGATGAGCGTGGAGTCTTTTACTACTGGGGATTGTGACTTGGTTCGTCCTGATTGGTGATTTTACCGCGTATTTGACTTAAACTCATTTGTTATCATTATGATTTAGGGTGATTGCCATATTTGGGCTTCATGCCAACTATTTGAACCCTTCGGGGATTTTTATCACTGTTTCCCTCACTGCTTGACTTATTATTTGAACTCAGTCTTGTTGATATCTACTGTTTTACAAACTCAGCCACTTTTACTCAGATTTGAAACTTAAATGATATTTCTACATCATGTTTTGGGCTGAGAACTACTATTTTACTAATGCCCAAGGGGCTTGTGATGATTTTTGGACTGAGTGAGGCCGATGACCATATGTGAGGATATGCTGAGTGATATGAGGCCGAGAGCCTGAGATACTTTATATGTCATGAGGTGGCTTGAGTGATGTGAGGCCGAGTGCCGAGTGATGATGCCACGAGATGGATTGATATAGCGCTTGGGCCGTAAGGGGCCCCTCCGGAGTTTGCACATCCATAGTGAGCGTGGGTACCCATTATGATCTGAGAGTGAGCCCGAGGGGCTGATATTGTTCTAAGTGATTGATACTGAGCCCGAGGGGCTGATACTGTACTGAGAGTGAGCCCGAGGGGCTGATACTGTTCTGAGCAATTGATACTATGCCCGAAAGGCGGATTTCTACTTGTTATTTACCTTTTAAATTACCTGTTTAAAAAAAGGGATATCATTTGATTTCTTCACTGATTACTGCTTTAAGTGATTTTACTGCTTGATATGGAATTGCTTTGTGCCTTTACGTGTTTTCATACTTTTAGCCATTATTTATAATTATTACTCACTGAGTCGGAGTACTCACATTACTCCCTGCACCATGTGTGCAGATTCAGGCATCACAGAGTCCGCTCCTAAGTGTTGATTCTCCCAGTCCAGGCAGTGATTTGGAGACTACGAGGTAGTTGTTGGCGTTCGCAGTCCCGTGCCTCCCTTATCTTATCATTTTCATGTTTTTAGAACTATTGTATCGGATTTAGTGTTCAGTAGACTTGTATCCGGATTTCTTAGTTGCTCATGACTTGTGACACCCCGGTTTGGGCTGTATCGGGATGGTTTCTACTGTTGTTATCGTTAATTCTGCAAATTATGGTTATTATATCACGTTTTAGAACTACTTATGGTATTTAACTGTTTAAAAGAGGTGGTCTGTTTTGGTCTGACTGGCCTTGTCTTCACGAGAGGCGCCATCACGATCGAATTCGAGGAATTGGGTCGTGACACACATCTTCTACAAAATCATCATCGGACACTATCTCTTTTTGTTTCCTATCCGCTTGTTTGATTGGCCTCGAAGATTCTCCAACATCGAAATCATGTTTTTGTTTAGTTCTAGCTTTAGCCCTGATTTGACGCGGAGAAACACTATGTTTCATATCTACAATTGCATGTGCAGATTTCTCTTGTTTTTTTGGGTGAATGTGGTGATAATACACCCAAATCGAAAGAAGGTACATTAGATTCTAGATTTTCTTTAGGGTTGTGTTTTGAAGATTTGTTCTTCTTCATTGAGAAAATTTGAAGCTGAAGGTAAATGTGTATGAACTTTGAAGATTTGACTTCAATTTTGACTGGTTTTGTACGAGAAAAACCTTGATTTTGGACGTTAATGGTAGATGGTTACCTTTGTTTTTCTGGTTTTAGCAGAAGGAATAATGGTTTGAATCGTATGTGTGTCGTGGGGGTATATGGAGGAATATACGGTACCATTAATTTAGGAGTAATATAAGGTATAATTAATGTATAGTTAAAACAACTTATGGTATAGAATTGGTAATTAGGTATACTAAATGTAATTATATCAAACCTTAAACATTGAGGGTATAGTTTCCTATATGGTATTTTTTCATTTGAATATACTTTCAGTATGCACAAAGAATGTTTCTTTCTCCCTTAAACTACCTGCTAATCAAATACCTCAAATATAAAATGAATCAAACACAATTATTTATGGCCTAAAGGGAATCAAGAGAGAAAACTGAATTAGGGCTCGAATTCCGTCCACAAGCTCTCGCACTTGGCCTGTTTCTCATTGCTGCCCGCCATTGCCTTTGAACATTCAGGTTTCACAAATTTGACTTCAACATTTTAAGCTTTTGAATTTTTTTTTTTTGAAGCCGGTGATTTTTAGTTTTTTTTTTTCACTTGCTATTATCCGAATGTTAAGGTGTCCTTTGGAGGAAGTTCTTGCAAAAAATTGATAGATTTTTCGCATAACATTTCATAAACTTAAAAAAAAAACAAAGTTTTAAAAAAACAACTAGAAATTTGCTCTTTGCAAGAAGTGGTGTTGAACAAATGCCTCCTAAGTTTGGTGAAGTTTTAGGCTTCACGAAGTTGATTGGTTACTGTTTCTGGGTATATAAGGTGAGTATTTTTTCTTTCTTTAAATGTGAGTTTGAGTCTTGAAATGTAACATAATATTGCTGTTTGTTGCAGCTTGTTCTGGTAAGGAAAAAAGATGGTCTTTCTAATGCTATGTTGTTCAGTGGAGAAGCGAGGAATTTACCCAAGAGTATTCAAATCTGAAAGAAGTGAACCCGACAAAGGATGTTCAATATGTATTATATACCTCTAAAACGTAATATTTTACACATATACACAGTTTAATTTTTCGACGAAGGATGACAAGCTGACCACTCTTATAACCATGTGGCTTCGCCACTGATGTTGTTTACAAAGTTTGATGCCCATCTTTAGAAGGGAAAAAGAAATCAAATATATTAGGTGTTAGATCTGATGGGTATCTAATTGTGGGGTGGTTAATAGGGTGGTGAAGTTTATTTGCTTTAAATTTTCTGTCTTTAAGAAAGCTAAGCTTGTAGGATTTTAGCAAGATTTTGATTGTGTTGGACATCAGATTGATATGAATTGAGGTTTTCAAGGGTCAATGGGAAATAAGCACTCATACCATCAACCCCCCCCCCCCCTCCCCCTATTTTTTGGTTAAGTAAAGCCACATCGTTCCTGTGCAATAAGAGAATGTCGTCTGAGATGGTCCACGTGTTACATTGGCCTCCAGATGCACCGGCTTCTAGATGTGAAAACATGATGATTGAAGTTAAACGAGGAAGAGATAGACTTAAAATCACATGTAGAGGATAACATGATAGAATGGCGCTTGCCACGTGTTACATAGGCTTCTAGATGCACCAGTTCTTAGAAGTGAATACACGATGATTGAACAAGCTAAATGAGGAAATAGACCTAAAATCACATGAAAAGAAGTTGACTCAAAAGATTTAGAAATCTCGAAATCCAAGCAAATCTAGAAAAAGATGGAAAACAGTGGAAGTTGAAAATTCATATAGGTGATACTATCTAAATTATTAGTGCTTACTAGAAGACTCTTCATATATTAGTGATATAACCACTAGAGAATCCCTAGTGTTATATAATCCTCAGGTCCGGAGTATTGAAATGTTATGGACCCAAACAAAGCATTTAAGATATTGATGAATTTGCACAATAGACTCAACTAGCTTAAAATTGAGGCACAATAGTAGTAGTAATAGTTGTCGTAGCTCACACTGTTCCTCTTAGCTTGATATTTCACTCTCTTTCTGTTTTGATGGGTCTGAAGAAAGCCAGAGGGAGTAGCAGTATTAACTCTTGCTAGTTTCATAGAAAGTTAGGCACAAATACAGCAGGTCTCATTTGAGAGACTGATTTTGAGCAGGAAGGGTTTGCCTTCGTCCTTAGAATTGATTAGGTATTTTTATTTTGCTCTTCAAGATGGGATATAGTTTTTTAATCTTTGGAGTTTTAGTGCCATGCTTTAACCGAGTAGCCTTTTAATTTGCGATGGTAATATGGGAGCTGTAACAGTCTTTCATTTATACAGATGTTAGATCAAACATTTCTTTTAGGCTTTGCTTTATGTTCGGAATCTAATTGACTCTTCTACGCGACTTGAAACTTTAAAATTGGAAATCCAGAAACTGGAGACTACAGAGTTCAGTCATTCAGCTGCTTGTTGGTTAATGTGGGTAATCTTGTAAAAGCTATTTCTTGAAATAAGTCGGTAATATAAAAATAAAGTAAAGAAAATACAAGTAGATAGGTCATAGTTTTTACATGGCTTCTGGTAATCTCATCAGGGGGTTGCGGTGTACTCAATCTCTTAACCGTTCTTTCTCTATCTCTTTCTCCTTTTGCAGAGAAGCCAATTTTGGTGCATTGCAAGAAGACGCACACGTGACATTGTCCAAAAGAGGCATGGTCCTAGGAGATGAGAAGGTTGGTGTGCACATGATGTTGGAGAAGCAATCCAATAAAAGGAAAAAAAATGCTGCCCCTAATGGTTGTGAAGTGAAAAAAGGTGATGTTAAAGCTGTTGAGCGTGATCTATGTTTCAAGGAAGAGAAGCTCTCTTCTGTAGGGACCAGGAAAGAAATGGATAAGGAAAAGATGGGAACTAAAGCACCCGGAGAAAGTGAAGATCGTGACATCAAGAGAAAGAAAGAAAAAGGTGACAGAAAACAGCCCGGGAAGTTCAGTAAAGATAGGAGCGAAGATGCTGTCAAAAATATTGTGAAGAAGAAAAATATATCAAAGAATGAGCAGGATACAATGCATGATGTACTTGTAGACACCAAAACAATTGCTCATAAAAGTGGAAGTGATACACATGACAGTGAAGTGGTTGAGACACTCAGCGAGGGCTCTGGTGGAAATGGTATAGCCGAGGAGAAGAGGAAGAAAAGGAAAAAGGAAAAGAGGAAAAAAGAGGATGGACGGGTAGATATTGTGACTGGAGTCAATCAAGGTGATGTTTCAACCATAGAAGAGATAGAAGATAGCAAAATAGATGATGCTAACATCAGAAAGAGGAAAAAGACAAGGACACAATTGTAAAGATCTTTCACATGAAAAGAGTGATAAAAGAGTGAGATTTACAGGTGAGGTACAGGTTTTCCCTCCATCCAGTTATCCAAGTGATGAGAAGCATGAAATTAATAAAGAAAAATTACTGTACGGCAAATGGTTCACAAAAGAAGAAGATGAAATTGTCAAAGACGCTGTTTATAGATACATCGAGGTACATAACTTGGGCGGAGACGGGTTGCCAAAAGTGTTGGACTCTAAATCTATCCCTGAATTAAGGGGCTGCTGGAAAAAGATATGGAAGGCTATACCATACAGGCCTTATATAGCAGTTTATAAACGTGCACAACGTTTGTTTAGAATGGGTGAGAAGGGTAAATGGACTGAAGAAAAGTATGAGATGGTACGAAAGTTCTATGGAGAACATGGGCCCAAGTGGAAGATCTTGGCTGATGAACTTGGGAAAGATAGGGTACATGTGGGAAATGCATGGCATAGGATAAAACTGGACAATCTCAAAAAAGGAAATTGGGCTCAGGAGGAGATCCAGACTTTGTTTGATTTGCTAAACGCTAATCTGCAACTGAAGCTTTTTGAAGAGAAGAAATCTAAGCATGGGATGTTACGGGATAATATTTGCTGGAGTGAAATTAGTGACAAATTGTCCACCAGGATTGCTCTAAATTGCTGCAACAAATGGTACAGACAATTAACATCACCGATGGTGGCTGCAGGTGAATGGGCAGATACTGATGACTATCGCCTAATTGATGCCCTTTTTGAACTGGATGCAAGCTGCATAGAGGACGTGGATTGGGACAATCTTCTTGACCACAGAAGTGGAGAGTTGTGTCGAAAAAGATGGAACCAAATGGTTCGTCAGCTAAGTCAACATGAAAATAAGTCATTTGCCGTACAAGTAGAAGTTCTAGCTAAGAGATACCGCCCGGATTTGGTTGGAGCGAGGGAGGCTTGGGATAGAAAACCAGTTGGCCCATGATATGCCCATCATTCAGCACGGACATTCACATTTCTGTAGAGTAGATGCTCAAGGAACATGTATTCTGAGGCAGGTCAAGGTATCAGTAGGTGCGATATTCTGTACCCTTTACTTAGCAATCAGTTTGAAGCTAGCTTAGACATATTTTTTTAAAAATTATTCAACTTTATATAGGTCAAATCGACTACATCGAGTGCAGGCAGTCTGTACAGATCAGTCACTGAATGAACTGTTGTTGTCTACAAACTTCTGCCGCTCTTTTTTCCTCTTTTTTGTTTGTTGTTGTCAAGAAAAGGTCTATCAACTGAGCTGCAAAGTGAATCACTTTCCTTTGATTAGCTGTACATGAGATACGGTCTTATAATCAAGATTGATAAATGACTTGTACTCCTGGTTTTATATGACCCTCTTTCCTTTTAAGTTTGTTTTAGAAAAACGTTACCTTTACTATATTTGAAAATCCTTTATTTTAACTTCTCATTTTTCCCTTAATGAATGTGCCTATAGTCATTAAAAAATCATCGTTGTTTAAGAGTACAAGTTTTAAGGTTACTTTAGGTATGTGCCAAAAGTCTTTCTTTTTTAAACTCCGTATTGTCATATAAATAAATAAAATAGAGGGAGTACTTTGTTAGGATTTGATATCTATAACGCTATTCATTCCCAATGATAGAACGAGGCTACTACAACCTGATCCACTTGATCATCGCAATTCTTATTCTTAAGGAGGCAAAAAATGTGATGTATCGTGATAACAAAACACTATGAGTTCAAATGATATCTTCATAAACTTGAGTATATTTGTGACATATTTGGAGTATATACTTATCCTGCTATAAACAAATGTCACACTACATGGGTAAAAGAATAAAGACTTGGGAGTTGCAGTGGCAAAAGATAGATAGACGTTGGCATTGAACTGAGTTTTACAGCTTGTTTGGATGGTTGTTACTCATTGTATCGTATTGTATTGTTATCTCAAAATAATGTTTGTTTTGATTGTTTAATTAAAATTGGTTGTATTGTATTATTAAATTCATTGTTCCGGAACAATGAAAAGTCCTATTTTTTGAAACAACCGATTTGGTATGGTGGGATTGTTTCCTATTTTTCTTTCCTATTATGCCCTATCTTATTACTCCATGGTTCTACTTTGTCTTCGTCCCTTTTTTTTTTCTAGAACTTCCGCCGCTTTCAATTCCTACGTAAAATTGCTAATTTTGTTAGAATTTGTATGAATTTAACTGCGTAATCTATTTATAAGACATATTTGGTGATAAATTAGTAGAAAGAGATTTTCTTAAATTATATTTATGCGTAATTATTGATAAATTTAATATTTAAACAATTGAGGGTATTTTAGTAAACTTATCTGTTACAGACTTATAATACAGTACGATTCAGTCAAACCAAACAGTAAAATATTATTTAACAGCAGCAAACAATACGATCTATCCAAACGTTGTATTTATAAAAACGATACAATACAATACAATATAACACAATACGTTATAAAACGATGGGTAACAACCATCCAAACAAGTTATTAAATTAAAAGGAACTCCAAAAAGACTGGTTTAGAGCCGGGGGGGGGGGGGGGGGATTGACTTCGAAAAGGATTGGGAGCATTGTTTGAGTTGTTGCGTTAGGACAATACAACTACGAGAACCAGTCGTCCTAACGCGAACAAGCGCCACTCAACTGCGTAAATTAAGTCCGTCATAGAAGTTCAAGGAAGTAAGCTTGAATTGATTCTTGAATTATTGCAAGTCTTCTGAGGATATTCATTTCAGTGTGTGTGTGGGGGTGGGGGGTGGGGAGGTGGGGTATATATCTTAAGTTCTTAACCACTGTATATTTGTTTGCTTCGTCTTTTTACGAATAACAAATATCCATTTCGCTCATTTGGACCGGTTTATGCTCTTGGAGGTAGTGCTGTATTCTGGCCCGGGCCTTCGTGGGCCAAACGGGCCGGGCTTTGTGGGTCTGGGCTTCGTGGGCCTGGGCTCTGGCGGTCCCGGGCCTCGTGGGCTCAATGGGTGGAACCGGCCCGTGACGGGCCTAAGCCCACATGGTCCTGTGCTTAACGGGCCGAGCTCGTGGGCTTCGCGGACCTAGCGGGTTTTTTATTTTTATTTTTTTTAAGGCAATTTCTTGTAGTATCATGGATATATTAAATATATATATGTAGTATATATGTAGATCTAATTATTAAAGTGCTTGACGAAAAAGAAAATAACAAAACAATAGTAAAACACTAAATTGTCATGCATAATATATTGTCTTGTAGTATATATATTGTATCTTATGTATATATATTCTCTTATATATTTTCTTGTAGTATATATATTGTATCTTATGTATATATATTCTCTTATATATTTTCTTGTAGTATATATATTGTATCTTATGTATATATATTCGCATAATATATTTTCTTGTAGTATATATATTGTATCTTATGTATATATATTCTCTTATATATTTTCTTGTAGTATATATATTGTATCTTATGTATATATATTCGCATAATATATTTTCTTGTAGTATATATATTGTATCTTATGTATATATATTCGCATAATATATTGTCTTGTAGTATATATATTGTATCTTATGTATATATATTCTCTAATAAATTTTCTTGTAGTATATATATTGTATCTTATGTATATATATTCGCATAATATATTTTCTTGTAGTATATATATATTGTATCTTATGTATATATATTCGCATAATATATTGTCTTGTAGTATATATATTGTATCTTATGTATATATATTCTCTAATATATTTTCTTGTAGTATATATATTGTATCTTATGTATATATATTCGCATAATATATTGTCTTGTAGTATATATATTGTATCTTATGTATATATATTCTCTTATATATTTTCTTGTAGTATATATATTGTATATTATGTATATATATTCGCATAATATATTGTCTTGTAGTATATATATTGTATCTTATGTATATATATTCGCATAATATATTGTCTTGTAGTATATATATTGTATCTTATGTATATATTGTAGCTTATAAATAATTCTAAGTAAAGACAAAGAAATATTGCGAAAAGATATTCAAGGGTAGAAGCAATAAATTTTATTACCAAAAATGACATATCTTTCTTAGTCATCCTTCCCCCAATGGAATGAGCACAACAAGGTACTAATACCACCATTAGAAGGAAAAAAAACTAAGGAAGATGTGCCAAAATACAAGTTACATATTAGTCTATGTATTATCTCTAACAAATATCATAAATCCTTCAAGGTTCGGAGGAGGTTGCGTTGGTGGTGGTGGAAAAGAAGCTTGTTCATCACCACTTCCAGGCGAAGCCGAATCCTCCGCAAGTTCCGCTATCATTTCTTCATAAGCTTCATCTATCGCCGGTTGTGCTTCTGCAATTCCAAAGTTTCTTCTTTCCGAGCGGATCCAATCTCTAAACAGTACTGATTTTTCCAAGCTATCCCTCATAGACGCTCTATGATCACCTATTTGCAGTCTTGCTTGACTGAAAGCGCTCTCTGATGCAACCGTTGAAGCTTGAATTGATAAAATATCCCGAGCCATCCTTGCAAGAACCGAAAAATGTTTTTCCCTTGCCTTCCACCATTCCAAAAGATCAAAAGAGCCGTCTGGATTCTCCTTTTCAAGTCCCTGAGACAAATAAACTTGAAGCTCATTTAGATGTGAAGTTTCATCATAATATTCACCTTGAGAACCCCTGAACTTCGTCCAAGATTTAAGAGCTTTTAAGCCCGCAACTCTTTTAGACGATTGTGAGCTAGACGAAGTAGGGGTTGGAATAGTTGGCCTAGCATGCTCTAAGGCAAGTTGATAAGCATTATAAACTGTTTGAGCATTAATTTTAATTGAAGCTTTTGCATCTGCAAGTGTAGCAATTTCCTCATTTGAAAGATCTAAAGCCTTATAAATATTTGAATACAAAAAATAAGGACCTCCCAATTTCATTGTAGGATTTAGCATTGCAGCAAGACCATAAATAGGAGAGATAGGAAAAAAATATTTTTTAAACTTTTGTTTCATTTCATTTATAGCAAGTTCATAAATGTCCCCACCCTCACCAAATTCAACAAACAAATCAGATAGTGCTGCAATATAAACTAAACAGTTTGAAATAGTAGGATAATATTGCCCAGAAAATGCATTTGTAGCAATTTGAAAATGTTCTAAAAAATCTAAAAGAATTTTAACATTCGTCCAATCTTGAGTAGTAAGCATTTCATCATCATCCTCACCACCTACCCGAGAATTAAACGTTGCATTAATTGGGTTTCTATATTCATATGCTACTACTAAACTTTCGTACATACAATTCCATCTAGTCGGGCAAGGTTTAGGAACCTTTCTTTCTCTAAGGCCATATTCATCACATTTTTTAAAATACTCTCTAAGTCTACTTCTACGATTTGAATAAAAAAGCCAATTAAGAGTCATTCTAACCTTTTCAATTTCTATGTTTAATATTCGCATACCATCACCGACAATTAAATGATAAATATGACAAATACATCTAACATGGAAAATATTAGTAAATGCAGGATTTAGTGTTGTTGTAAGCATGCCTATAGCACTAGTGTTACTAGAAGCATTATCCATTGAAATTGCCATTATTTTATCGCTAAAGAAAAAATATCTACAAATATCTGCAACAGTGTTGGCTATAAACTTACCTGTGTGACGCGAATTAATTATTCTATATGCAATTATGCGTTTTTGCATTATCCATTCCTCATCTATCCAATGACTTGTAACAGTTAGATAATCACAATCATTACCACTTCTACCAATATCAGTAGTAATAGAAATCTGATTAGGTATATGAGTAAATAAATACCGCAAATATTGTTCATATTCATGTTTGAATTTATAAATATCACTCTTAACTGTTGCGCGAGGCCAACCTTTATAAGTAGGATTAAAAACTCTTCTAATATAATGAACCCAATTAGGATTAGATGCAAAAGTATAAGGTAAGCACATAACAGTAATCATCTTTGCTAATTCTTCACGATCTCTATTTGGATCGTAATATAAAATACCTCCGGTGACAGTGTTAATTCCTAGTTGAACTAGATTTGAACCTGTACTAGGGTTAACCGCAGAATCTACACTTGTCCCCTCTAGTTGCGCTTTCATTTGAAAAAATCTAGCCTTATCTCTAGGGTGTGTTTTTATGTGCCTAGTCAAACTACCCGTGCCGCTACGGTCTCCAGTATATTTATGCACCATTAATTTCCCACAAGTTTTACACTTAGCCTTATTTTGTTCTCTTACTTGAGTAAAAAAATTCCAAACTAATGATGTTTCTAGGCGTTTAACAGGTTCTCTATTAAAAGTAGGAGTTTCTACAGGTGGGTCGACCGGTGCATCAGTTGGGTTATTAAGAGGACTAGTTGGTGTATCATCTAAATCCGGTGCTTGGGTTTCATCATCCTCCTCATTTTCCTCATTATTTTCTAAGATGGTTTCATTAGGATAAAGAGCATTCATAATTTCATCATCTAATCTTTCACCTGGTGCAACATTATGGTAAAATTCACTATCGGTAAATTGAAAACAAGGGTGATCACTATCAAGAATTACGGAAGGATGAGGACATCTAGGTTGACGACTACTTTCAACTTGCTTATCTTTTCTAGGTCGGGGAGTCGGGGGAAGGGTAGTTGGTTGGCCACTACTTTCACCGGTTTTATCTTTTCCTTTACCAAACATTTTTTTCAAAGTAAATGCCATATTAATTATAATTATGCAAACTAAACCACACAAAATATATTCTTAAAACGTAAGAGTTGAAACGAGTTTACCGGATTGCCGAACAACTTCTTGAAAATTGAAAATCGTTGAACACTTGAAAACTTCAATTCAACAACTTCACAATTTTTCACGAAATTTCAACAATAAATTAAGTAATTGTAGTAGAGAGATTGAGAGATATTGATGAATTGGTGAATAAAAATGAAAGAATGAGGGGGTATTTATAGTTGAGAAATGGGGAAAAGTGTAATTATATAAAGTTTAGGGGCCAAATTACCATTTTTTAAACTTAAAAACGGTCATATTTTCAGCCCAAACGGCTAGATTTTAAATATGGCCGTTGGAGAATTTTAATTTTTTTTTTTAAAAAAAAATAGCCGTTGGGCCCGCCAGGACCGGCCCAGGCCCGTCTGACGGTCCCGGGCTCGTGGACTAAAACTACAAGACCGGCCCGTCACGGGCTTCTCAGGACCACCAGGACCGGCCCACCAGGCCCACCAGGCCCGTTAGGACCGCGGGCCCGATCCGGTCCGGTTCAGGCCCGACCCACCAAGCAGCCTTACTTGGAGGACAAAAGGACATAAAAATAATAAATGTCCAACATATCCCTCTGTTATAATATTATTACTAGTAAAAAAGAATTCATTACTAAAACAAATCATACTCCTTCCGGTTCAAAATAAGTAATTTTTGGGTGTTTTCACACATATTAAGAAATTCACCTTTTAACATTAATTAACAATGAAATTGACCATATTAATCTTTATTATCTCTTCACATAAACACTCCTAACACATACTCCAACAATATTTACTCCAAGGGCAATGTAGGAAAAAAAATAATTAATTCATTCTTGAAATATGGAAAAATTACTTATTGTGGACCACAAAAACAACCCAAAAAATTACTTATTTTGGACCCAAAAAAAATTCAAAAAATCACTTATCGTGGACCAGAGGGAGTATTAGATTTTAGTGATCATCATGCATCATGCAATCAGGGAAAGCCAAATGCAATTGGCTGTTGTTTACTATTAGGCATGTGAATAGGCATG
Source organism: Nicotiana tabacum (assembly GCF_000715075.1). NCBI lineage: Eukaryota > Viridiplantae > Streptophyta > Magnoliopsida > Solanales > Solanaceae > Nicotiana > Nicotiana tabacum. The sequence goes on along the minus strand of NC_134084.1, from coordinate 5,493,821 downwards.
TAAATATTACTCTCTCGGTCTCATATTATGTGTCATGTTTCTTTTTTACACGTTCCTTAAAAAATATTAATTAGGAAAGGGATTGGAACTATTTTATCCTTATTTATGTCTTAAGATATAATCTCTCTTCATTGAATATTTATTCTATTTATGTGTTATCTCCATCTTCAAGAACAATTATTACTAAGGGTAAAAAAAGGAAAAAAATAATTAATTTTGTCTTGAACTTCTAAAATGATAAATAATTTGTGATAACTATTTTTAGTAACCACAACTGTTAATATGAGGCAGAGGGAGTATTAGATATGGTAAATATATTGTATTATAGAGTTTGTATTATATTAGGATCTTCTTACCATGCTTTTATGAATTCCTTAATCAGAGTTGGACAAACTTGTATATATATTCTCTTTGATATCAATAGAAGAGGCAAGTTTTCCCTTTCTCTCTTCGAAACTCAGTCCACATTTTGGCATAATATCAGAGCCCTTTAATTGATATACTTATGGTCGGAGACATTGATAAAGAAAGCGACGTTGCCGACAGGAGTAATATTGGCGATGGGACTAGCTAAGGGAAGACAATCTCTCCATGCGATATAATATCTAGTGACATTGTGACAATCCTGGGATATTGATACCACGTATACAATTGAAGGGAGAAAATTATGATGGGTGGACTAGGTCCATGAGGGCTGCCTTTTGGGCAAGGAAGAAGTTTGGTTTTATAGATGGGACGATCAGGAGACCGAATGAACAGTCTCCGTATCTTAAGATTAGTGGACCATCAATTCGTTGTTAGTTTCTTAGACCTGAAAAGCAATTGAACCCACTCTGCGTTCGACCATGCCACAATTCTAGTTCATCGTCTTTTGGTGTTTTAAGGCCATAAAACATGAATTTAGGATGATTTTCAATTTTCGATGTGCTAATATGTCCATAACATATTCATGAATTTGGTTGAAATGGCTCCGAAGCGCCTAAAATTTTGTGGGGCCATTAGAAACTACCCAATGAATAATAGTCATTGCTTCACCATGAATATTCCTCATTTTTAGTGTTTTAGGGCCATAAAACAGGAATTCAGGATGGTTTTTGATTTTCATCCGCTAATATCCATGCCATCTTTATGAATTCGGGCAACGGGCTCTGAATCGCCTAATTTTGGGAGGCCATTAGAAACGACCTAGTAAACAATAATAATTGATTCGCCGTGATTGTTTCTCGTTTTTTTCTTCTTTTGCATTTAAGACCATAAAATAGGAATTCAGGACCATTTTCAATATTTTGTGTGCTAATGTCCACGCCATCTTCATGAATTCGGACGTCGAACTTCGAATCACCTAATATTTTGTGGGACCATAAAAACGATCTAATGAATAATAATCTTAGCTTCACCATAACAATTCTTTCTTTTTTGGCGTTTTAGGGTCATAAAATAGGAAGTTAGGATGATTTTCGATATTTTGTGTGCTAACGTCCACGCTATATTCATGAATTCGGACGATGGGTTCTGAATCGCCTAAAAAATTATGGGCCCATCAGAAACAACCTAATAAATAATTGACATGATTTTTTCATGACCAATTCCTTACTTTTTGGCATTTTAGGTCCATAAAATAGGAATTTAATTTCTAACATTTTGTGTGCTAATGTCCAAGCCATCTTCATGAATTCAGGCGATGGACTTTGAATTGCCTAAATTTTGCGGATCAATCAGAAACGACCTAATGAATAATAGACATGGTTTTTTCATGATTGTTCCACATTTTTTGACGTTTTTGGGCCATAAAATAGGAATTTAGATAATTTTCAACATATCGTGTGCTACAAACAACGAGAAACGGTCATGACGAAGAGGTATGTATAAATCAAATTATACAGAGGTCCAAATGACCCTCCATTATAGATTGGTTTGGAGCTCCATTAAGACCAAGAGCTAAAAATGAGACAATTTGTTTAACGGTATGTATAAATCAAATTATACACAGGATAAAATAAAATAATTTGATACAGTAAAAATAATTTTACCCTCCAAAAAAGAAGGAAGAAGAGGAGGAGAAAGGATATACTCCGTCCTTTTATTGTTAGCTATCCACTTTTGACTTTGCACTCCCTTCAAGAAAAATATAAATGAAGTATGTATTTTACAATTTTTCCCATAATAATGATAATATTTTCAAAAGTCTTGGAAAATGAGTAGCTAATGATTATGGTAAAACAGAAAAAAAAAGATTATTTTTCTCTTAATTTAATATAGTGGACAAGTAAAAATGAAAAAGTAAATATTTTTATTTTATTAAAGACAATCACCCAGGTTTTCATCACCTGGAGTGTTGGGAGGTTTGGTGAGACCCCTACTATATCTATTCCCACAAAAAAAAGATTACATACAATGGAGGGGGACATGGACCTTACCTTCTGAGAAAACGATATGAAAGGCAAGGTAATGAAAATATATCTACCTCTCATATCTATAAAAGAATGTACATCAACTCACAAAAAAATTGGCTTTATCGTACCTAATTCTAAAATAAGGTAGTTGCCATTTATCCAGCTGGAAAGGTCCTTTAGCATTTCCTGGGAGCTGCTGGAAAGTATAGTAATAGCCACTGATCCCATTTTTTGCTGCATTTTTTTGCGAAAGTATCAGCCACTTAGTTTTCTTCTCTGAAGCAGTGTGCAATGTTAACTTCAACATGGTTCCTGATCCTAGTCATATCTTCAATCAGGCCTTTTAAATGAAGGTTGTCGATGTTTTCTAGCAATGAGCATATTGGCTACTATTTGCTAGTCAATCTCCACTCTCCAGATAGAAGTCATTATACCCCTGTTGTATACATCATTGAACTCCTACTTTAGCGGCCATTGCTTCAGTGCTATTGTTGGTGTTGCTTTGAATTGGCAAGGAGAATTCCATTGTTAGATCACCTTCTTCATTTCTAATCATTGCTCCTATTCCAGCTCTTCCCGTTTCTTTTAAATAACTTCCATCAGTATTGATTTTAATCCTTTCACTGGGGGTTTTTGCCATGTTACTTGATGCACTATTGGAGTGGGGTTCCAAAGCTCTACCTTTTCACAGAACATAGACTATGGACATGTAACTTTGTATTTGGGGAAGTCCATACTCAAAGCTGCTTGGATAGTCCACATTACTTGATGCTCCATTTTCCTCGGTTGAAAATTCTTTTGCCCGCCATATCTACATGCAGTCCAACTTTTTCATATTTCCCAGTTATACCTAATGGTTCTGCTAGAAGAGTGAACTTCTGGATATTGTTCTTAGGATTCTCGTCCCACCAATTTTTGAGAACTCTTCTAACTGGCCAGGTTTCATATTTGATGCCCATAGGAGCTCTGAATCTATTCCAGAGAAATTTGGCTGCATCCCCCTCAATGAAGACATGTTGAATGGTGTCCTCTTTAGGAGTCTGACAATACCTGTATCTAGAAACAATTTTATTACCAAATTTAGCAATAATTTCATCAAAAGGAAGCTTACCAAGGTACAATCTCCAAGAAAGGAAAGAGATTTTGAAAGGTATGCAATTAAGCCAAATCTTGTTTAAAGCTTCATTCTTCTACTTCCTGCTTCTAATATTCTGCCAAGCACTCTTGTTAGTGTAGTGACCGCTAGATTTAATATCCCAAATGGCATAGTCATCCTTGTTAGAATATCCTAGAGCAATGTCTCTAATTAGTAGAGCTGTGTGGTCATCATAGTCAACTTCGTCATATCCCAACCCTCCTCTGTAATGAATTCCCTCACAATGGTGTTCTTGCTCTTTCTCCTATGGGGAAATAGATCTGCTAGAGCACCTCCCGACCAGTTATTTCACCAAAAGCTACAAGTGCCTTTGTTAACTTTCCAATATATACAACTTTCCACTTTGCTCCTTATTTGAGTCATATGTTTCCATGCATGCGAATTTCCCGATGTCCATTTCTTAGCCATTGGATGTGATTTGATGCAATATTTAGCTCTAAGGTAAGATGACCTTAAGGAATCTACAGTTCTAAATCTCCACCATCTTTTCATGGAAAGAGTATTGCTGATGTCTTCCATGGATCTAACACCAATTCCTCCCTCATCCTTAGAGAAGCAAAGATTTCTCTAAGAGCTCCAATGATACTTTCTCATATCACCTGCAGAACCCCAGAAAAAGTTAGCAAAATACATTTCAATCAATTTTTAAGTGTCCTTTGGGGGACTCATAGTAGATAGAGTATAAATCGGAAGGGATTGGAGAACACTTTTTATGAGGACCATACGTCCCCCACAAGTCAAAGGTAGAAGTCAAAAGCCTACCTTGCTACCCATTCAATTTCTTAGCAATTTTGTCCACCATAGGGTCGAAGTAGGAAAGTTTCTTTCTCCCTACATATAATAGGCAACCAAGGTAGTTGAAGGGAAAATATTTATTCATGAATCCAGTAGCTTCCCTCATTCTATTCATTCCGTGGGCTCTTGCTTTAGGGTCATTGAGAACGAAGCTCTTTTCTTTGTTTACTTTTTGCCCGGAAGCTTTCTCATATTTGCTAATTTGCTTCATGATCAGTCTTATAGACTTACTATTACCCCTACTAAAGATTACTATATCATCCGCATAGGCAAAGTGATTGATTTTTGGGCCCCTTTGGTTCATGTAAAAAGGAGTAAAATCAGGATTGGAAAGAAGCTTGTTGAGAGACCTAGTTAACATTTCTACCGTAATGATAAACAATGAGAGATATAAAGGGTCTCCTTGTTTAAGTCCTTGTGAAGAGGTAAATAAGCTCTTCCTGGAGCCATTGATCACTATAGAGTACCACACATCCGATATCAATCTCCATATAATATCAATCCATTGTTCCGCAAAACCAAACCTTCTCAGCATTGAGGCTAAGAATGACCAAGATAATCTGTCGTAAGCCTTGGCTATGTCTAGCTTTATGATAATATTTCCCCCTCTGTTTTCCTTGCCAATACCTTGTATGATTTCTTCAGCAAGCATGATGTTCTCTGTTATGAGTCTGCCCTTCATAAAACCATTCTGATTGTTTGATATAATCCTTAGAAGGAAACGATTTAGTCTGGTTGCCAACACCTTAGAGATGATTTTGGTTGTGCAATTCGTCAGACTAATGTGCCTAAGTTTAGAGAAGTTGGTTGGAGACTCCACTTTTGGTATAAGAACCAAACATGAATGAGAGTAGAACTTAGTAAGCTTTTTGCCGTTAAAAACTTCCCGAACAAAGGCTATGATGTCTTCTTTGATAATCTCCCAACAACTTTGAAAGAAAACCCCATTGAAGCCATCTGTACCAACTGCACTATTGGCATTCAGACTGAACACAACATCTTTGATGTCACTCATTGATGGATTAGCAATCAAGGACTCATTCTCCTCAGCCGAAATGCATTCTAGGAGTTGATCATTCATGACTGGATCCTCCATGCCAAAAAGACTTTCAAAATGTTTTATGGTAGCCTTTGCAATCTTCTTCTTTTTTCCCTAAGCATACTGTGAAAATATGTAGTGTTGTAGTCTCCTTCCTGGAACCATTTTATATGTGATTTTTGCCTTAAAATTTCTTTCCTGTACTCCAAGCCATTTAACGTACTCCGCATGAGCTTTATTTAATTCTTTCCTACTGTTTTCAGTGTTTATATGAAGGTCGAGTTCTTCAAGTTGTTGCACTTTTGCTTCCCAATTGTTGAACTAGTTGTAGATGTCTCCTAAGCTTTCCCTGGACCGCTGTCCTAGCCTTTTACTAAGGGACTATAGTTTGCATTTCAATCTCCACATAGCATTACCTGTGACCTGTGTGCTTCAATTATTCTGGACTACCTCTAAAAAATCTGGTTGTTGCACCCAGATATTAAGGAACATGAAGTATTTAATCACTTCTTGCTGCTCACTGTGACGTTTCATAAAGAGAGATCGATGATCCGATCCAGTCCTTACTAAATGCGTAATATAATTGTTTTGAAACTTTTGCGTCCATTCATCATTAACTATAATACTATCGAGCCTTTTCCAAATTCTTTTGTTGGTTCTTCGATTGTTGCACCAAGTAAACCTAGGTCCAAAATAGCCTAAGTCCACAAGACCACAATATTCCATAGTAGCAGTGAAATCAACGCTTCTATGAGCTCGATGAGGTCTGCCCCCCAGCTTCTCTTCTGAGTCCATGATTACATTAAAATCTCCTCCAATGCACCATGGGCCAGCAATGTCATTGCTAATGTCTTCAATATTAGCCCAAAAATCCTTTCTCTCTCTGGCAGTAGCATATACTGCAGTAATATGGATATCGCTCCTATCTTTGTCTTTGATACGTAAAGTGAGTTGTTGATCCTCGTTTGCAGCTATGTCCGCCTGACAATTCCAGAAAACCATATTTGGCCATTGGTATTTGCTAGGCAGTGTTGAAAGCCCAAGAAATTTTTGTAGCTCTCAATCTTTCCACTATTAATGAAAGGTTCAAAGATAGTAACAAAGTCATTTTTATTGATGCTGATCAATCTTTTTAATATGTGAATAGCCTTTTTGGACCTTACCCCTCTAATATTCTAGAAAATTGCACTAATCATGAAAAACTATAGGTTTGAAATCCTTATTTTAGCTCCTTTACTCTGTGGAACAGGAGTGTTCTTCTCTATGACTCTTTTCCCTCTTCCTCTTTGTTTGCTTCTTCCTCTACCATTAGGTAACCAATTAGCATTATCAGTATCATCATTTTGAGTATTCCCTGAGTTTCCTGCATTTCCTCTTTCTTTATCTTTTTTTGGTTATGTATGTACTTCATAGAGCTGCTATAAGTTTACTCATTCCTCCAAATTTCTCTGCTTATCACAACTAGAAGTATTGTTACAACATAAGTCCACAACCAATTGGATCGGTGGTGATTTTTTGAGCTCTGTGTCAATACTACTTGTTTGAAAGTTTTGAAGTCTATGTTACTTCTCCCCTGTCTCAAATGTATCTGATAATATGCTATAATTGCGTATTTTAGTCGCTTATTACACTCTAATTTACTGTACTTTAATTGAGTTTGAGCTTTAATCACTAGTGTTTTGCACTAAATATGTGTTTTATGCCTTGTAGGAGTGATTCCGATCTATGTAGGAGTTATGGAATGAACTCAAGTAATTTGGAGCTTTGGAGTCTGAGTAAAAGCCCAAGGATTAAGCCGGGATCGTGTTCGGAGATCAATGGATGATAGTTAAGAACGAAATGAAGAATCGAGCGGGCATACGGTGTATTGTCTAGAAAAATGCACATAACGTTTTGCTCAGAACTCCGTTTGGGCTTCACAATATATCGTTAGAAAGCTAATTGAAAGGGCTACAACTTTCATGTTTGTATTTTCACAAATTCTCACTACCGTGCTGCATGGAATGCCGCAGGTTGCGGCGAAACAGTGTAAAAACTGGCATGACAAGAAAAATGCAAGGCTGCGATAATCTCCACTAGTGCGGTGCAGGGTGCGACGCGCCTGTACAAATTTCACAGAGCCAAAGTCCTATTTCGCTCATGAAAGGGTGTTTCGTTTAGGCCCGACCCTACTTGGTATAAATACATATAAAATGCTATTTTGAGGACTTTTGACAGAGCTTAGACCTGGAGACGCCACTTTGGAGGAAAAATACACACAAGAAACATCGGGAGCAAGAACATCTCAGATTTCTTCATCTTTTCTAGTATTTTCAATTATTCAAACCTTATGCAATTGTTTTCTAGTATTATGAGTGGCTAAAAACCCATTCTTCTGGGGTTGTGATTTAGCTATGAATATTGTTGTTTAATGTTGACTTAACCTCGATTATAATTCACTAATATATGGTTGTTTTTTCAATTCTGTGATTAATTGCTTAATTTTCTGGCCAACAGTTAGGTTGTATTTACTATCTATGATATGCTTGGGAAAACCGTGTTTAGATTAGAGAAGAATTGAAGAGAGCATGATCTTAACCCTTAGGGGGGAGGGGGGCGGATTTGTGGTTAGGATAGGAATATACCTAGTCACTGTGCTTAATTAAATATTGTAATCTTAATGCGTTCTTAATAGATTGATTCCATTGGAATATAGGCGTTAATCTATTTTGAATAGGCGAGTAGTACTTCGGGAGAAGGCTATGAGAGAAATTATCGATTAATTAGTAACCATGAGTGAATTGTATGAGAGGAAGAGTTAACTAGAACACAATAGGATTGGTGAATCGATCACAACCCTGGAATAGTTGTCTCTATTGAATACATAACAATCCTTCTACTGCTTGATAATTTAGTTATTACTTAGAATTGTAGTTTAGCATAATTAAACTCTTGAACTCAAATTTAGCTTGATGTAATAATAATAATGGTGTGTTAGTGAGTAGTTGATATAAGTCTCTGTGGGTTCGACACTCGATTTATTATTTTATTAGGGAGCAACAAATTTTTGGCGCCGTTGCTGGGGACTTGAATATTAAGTACTTTCTAGTTTTTACTTTAATTGGTTATTTCGTCGAGTCTAACGTTACTTGACTGTTGCTCGGATCTGAGGAAATTTGGTTGATTGCGTAGGGTTAGAAGCCAGGACCGACTTCAAGGCTTTGACCCTGAACCTGAGAGAACATTTCACAGGAGGTTGAGGGAAGCAAGGGGCACGAATAATATTCAAGCACTTATTCAATTTCCTGTGGACATGGCAGAGGAGCATCACATGGCTGTTCAAGAGGTGGCGATGCCCAGCATTGCTAATGTCACCTCCAGTATTGTGAAGCCCAGGATCATTGGGTACTTTGAGCTTAAACAAAGCATGATCCAACTACTTCATGCAAATGGGCAATTTATGGGTCTTCCACACGAGGATCCACAACAACATATCCTGAACTTCTTGGAGATTAGTGACACTTATATCACTAACGGAGTCACTCCAGACTATGTGAGGCTCACACATTTTCCATTCTCACTGTTGGGAGAAGAAAAACAATGGCTGAAGGCAGAACCAGCTAATTCTATTACCTCATGGAATGATTTGGCAAGGAAATTTCTGACAAGGTTCTTCCCTTCAGGCAAAACTGCAAAGATCAGAAGTGAGATAGTTGCCTTCAAACAGAAAGCGGGAGAGTCTTTATACTCAGCTTGGGAGAGGTTCAAGGGGCTAATCAGAGACTGTCTTCATCACAATCAGATAAGAGAAGTATTAGCTCACACTTTCATAGAAGGTTTACATCTTGAAACAAAGATTGTGGTAGATGCTGCAGCTGGAGGTCAAGTGTTGGAGAAAATCTTTGATGAGATATATGCATTATTGAACAAATTCTCCAAAAGCAATCTGGATTGGCAAGGAGAGATGGGCATACACACTGTGCAAAAGTCTGTAGGAGTTCTTGAGTTAGATGTCATCTCAGCATTATCAGCGCAGATTTCTACACTGACCAACCAAGTCAATCGGATGACCTTGATTATCAACAAGCAACAAGCACAACAGGTACAACAGGTTCAAGTGTTTTGTGAAATATGTGGAGAGGGTCACACGAGCGACATATGCCCCGCTAACCCATAATTTGTCTGCTTTGTGGGTAATTCAAATAGGGGCCAAACAAACCAATATGGAAATACTTACAATCCCAACTGGAGGAACCACCCAAACTTCTCTTGGGGTGGAAACCAAGGTACTCAGAATCAATACAGGCCTTAAGCACCTCAACAACAATATAGACCACCTCAGGTTGAACAACAAATGAGTCCAACAAGTCACCTTGAAGACATGTTGAAAAAAGTGATGGCTGAACAACAAACCCTCTCTCAGAAAGTGATGACTGAACATCAAGCCCTCTCTCAAAAATTTATGGCTGAGCAGCAAGCCCAAGCCGCAACAATGAGAAATTTGGAGCGCCAAATGGGACAGCTTGCCAGTGCTCAAAATACTAGACCATCTGGAGCTCTTCCAAATGATACTGAAGCTAATCCTAGGGCATCCCTTAATACCGTATCGTTGAGAAATGAGAGACAACTAGAAGAAGTTCAGTCTAAAAAGAGGAAACATGTGCCTTTTAATGAGAGGACAACCGCTATAGAATCAACATCAGAAAAATCTAAGGAGTCAGAAAAGCCAGTTGGAGAGGCAGTGGCTGAGAAACCCCCACCATTGGTTGTAAGGCCACCACCTCCGTTCCCTCAAAGATTGTAGAAATTAAGGGATAACGCCGCATATAAAAAGTTTCTTGATATTTTGAAGCAGGTGCAAATTAATATTCCATTGGTTGACATCTTACAAGAAGTACCCAAATATGCAAATTACATCAAGGACATAGTGGGGAATAAAAGGAGGCTGACCGGGTTCGAAACTGTGGCACTCACTGAGGAGTGCAGTTCAAGAATTTAAGGCAAGTTACCTCAGAAATTGAAGGATCCAGGTAGTTTCACTATCCAAATCACGATTGGTAAACATGTTGTTGGGCGAGCTTTATGTGATCTTGGAGCGAGCATCAAATTGATGCCACTATATGTGTTCAGACAGTTGGGATTGGGTGAGCCACGTCCCACAATAGTTATCTTACAGTTGGCGGATCGCTCCCTTGCTTATCCTGAAAGAGTGATTGAAGATGTGTTAGTTCAAGTGGGTTCTTTCATATTCCCTGCTGATTTCATTATCTTGGACTACGAGCCTGATTAGGAAGTCCCATTTATTATGGGGCGTCCACTCTCAGCCACGGGCCGAGCTATTATGGATGTTTGTGAAGGAAAGATGACGATGAGAGTAGGTGATCAAGTGGAAGTATTTAATGTTTATAAAGCACTCAGGTTGCCAGCCCACTATGAAGAGCTATCCATGATTTTTGTGGTGGAAAGCGATGCTACATCGTTAGTGCCTTATATGAGCCCTATAGATCCTCTTGAACGAGCTTTGATTGGGGATGAATAAGATAGTGAAGATGAAATAATGGGAGAGATTGAGCAAGTACTTGATATGTCCTGCAATTATGTCCATGGGTTTGGAAAATTTGAGGAGTTGGACAGACCTATAACTCAGACCCCTCCTAAGTCATCTATTGAATAAGCCCCAAAACTAGAACTTAAGCCTCTACCAGCGCACCTGCGTTACACTTATTTGGGGAACTCTGAGACATTGCCCGTAATTATCTCCTCCAGCTTGACTAACACTTAAGAATAAAAATTTCTTAGAGTACTCCGCGAGCATAAAAAGGCTATTGGGTGGACTATTGCTGACATCAAGGAAATTAGTCCATCGTTTTGCATGCATAAAATCTTTTTAGAGGACGGACATTGCCCTAGTGTGGAGCTGCAAAGAACATTAAATCCCATTATGAAAGAGGTGGTGAAAAAGGAAGTAATCAAGTTGCTCGATGCAGGTATCATTTTTACTATTTCTGACAGCAACTAGGTAAGCCCAGTTCAATGTATGCCCAAAAAGGGAGGAATGATTGTGATTGAGAATGAGAAGAATAAGCTAATTCGTACTCGCACTGTTACGGGGTGGAGAGTCTGCATTAATTATAGACGGCTCAACAAAACAACCCGCAATGACCACTTCCCACTTCCATTCATTGACCAAATGCTAGACAGATTAGTCGGGCATGAATATTATTGCTTCCTTGATGGTTATTCGGGATACAATCAGATTATCATATGCCCAGAGGATCAGGAGAAGACCACTTTTACTTGTCCTTATGGTACTTTTGCCTTCAAACGAATGTTGTTTGGTCTCTGTAATGCACCAGCCACTTTTCAGAGGTGCATGATGGCTATTTTCACCGACATGGTGGAAAAATTCGTGGAAGTATTTATGGATGATTTTTCAGTTTTTGGGTCTTCTTATGATGATTGCTTGAGGAATTTAAGCAAGGTGTTGGCCCGTTGTGAAGAAACAAATCTGGTACTAAATTGGGAAAAGTGACATTTTATGATACAAGAAGGCATCGTGTTGGGTCATAGAGTATCTAGGAGCGGCACTGAAGTTGATAAGGCGAAGGTGGAGGCAGTTGAAAAATTACCTCCACCTATTTCAGTGAAGGGTGTCCGGAGTTTCTTGGGACACGCGGGTTTCTATCGACGCTTTATTAAAGATTTTTCTAAAATTGCTACTCCTTTGTCCAGGTTGCTTGAAAAAGATGTAACTTTCAACTTTGATGAAGCCTGCCTCAAGGCATTTGAAGAACTCAAAAAGAAGTTGGTGTCTGCTCCCATTATTGTGGCACCCGATTGGTCCTTACCATTTGAACTTATGTGTGATGCAAGTGACCATGCTATTGGGGCAGTGCTAGGCCAAAGGAAGGACAAGGTGTTTTATTCCATCTACTATGCGAGTAAAACTGTTGATGATACACAGCTGAATTACACCACCTCTGATAAGGAGTTGTTAGTTGTTATGTGGGCCTTTGAAAATTTTTGGGCATACTTGGTGGGAACGAAGGTCATAGTCCATACCGATCATGTAATAATCAGGTATCTGTTTATAAATCTAAGGCTAGATTGATGCGTTGGATTTTGTTGCTGCAAGAATTTGATGTAGAAATACAAGATCGAAGGGGGACAGAGAACCAAGTAGTTGACCATCTATCAAGGCTGGAAAATCATGATCATGTGGAGGAGGGTGGCCAAATTAAAGAAGTATTTCTTGATGAGCAACTTTTTGCTATCATCCAAGACCCTCCCCCATGGTACGCAGACTATGTGAATTATCTTGTGAGTGGGGTGCTTCCTCCTGAAATCCAATTTGAAGCTAAAAAGAGATTTTTACATGATGTGAACTTTTACTATTGGGATGAGCCATATTTGTACAAAAAATATGCTGATCAGTTGATGAGGAGATGCATTCCAGAAAATGAGGTGGAATTAGTGTTGTACGACTGTCACGCTTCACCTTATGGGGGCCATCATGGAGGAGATAGAACAACTGCAAAGGTACTACAATCCGGTCTCTTTTGGCCAACTTTGTTCAAGGATGCCCATGCATTTGTTAAGAACTGTGACCAATGTCAGAGAATAGGAACAATCACAAGGAGGCATGAGATGCCTTTGAATAAAATCCTAGAGGTTGAGATTTTTGATGTGTGGGGGATAGATTTTATAGGACCATTCCCATCGTCCAGAGGAAATAAATACATTTTACTAGCAGTTGACTACGTGTCGAAATAGGTAAAGGCAATTGACTTGCCAACAAATGATGCCATGGTGGTAGCTGCGTTTGTGAAAAAGAATATATTTTCGAGATTTGAGACTCCATATGCCTTAATTAGTGATGAGGGGACTCATTTCTGCAATCGGTTGTTGAATAATATTCTAGCTAAATATGGAGTCCGCTATAGAGTTGCTACAACATATCATCCTCAAACAAGTGGGCAAGCTGAGGTGTCGAACAGAGAAATAAAGCAAATCTTAGAGAAGATGGTGAGTGCGAATAGAAAGGATTGGGCTACGAAGTTAGATGATGCCTTGTGGGCGTATAGAACAACATACAAAACACCAATTGGGGCGTCGCCTTCTAAGCTTGTTTATGGGAAGGCTTGTCACTTGCCTGTTGAACTTGAACACAAAGCGTATTGGGCCATTAAGAAGTTGAACATGGACCTTGACGCCACGGGTGAGAAAAGACTCTTGCAGTTGCATGAATTAGATGAGTTCAGGCTGCACTCTTACGAAAATGCTAATCTATATAAAGAGAAGACTAAAATATGGCATGACAAGCGTATCAAGCCACGTAACTTCGAGCCAGGCCAACATGTATTATTGTTCAATTCTAGGCTAATGTTATTTCCTGGAAAGTTAAAATCGAGATGGTCAGGCCCTTTTAAGGTAGTGAGAGTCACTCCTTATGATGCAATTGAGCTGCGAGCTTTAAATGGTGAAAGAAAATTTTTGGTGAACGGACATAGAGTTAAGCACTATTGGGGAGGAATAATTGATCGTGAGAAGACTCAAGTTGTACTCGCTGATGAGTAAGCGAGGCCATGCGTCGTGCCGCGACATTAAATCAGGCGCTTGTTGGGAGGCAACCCATCTTTACCGTGTTCTTTTAATTTTCTTTTTTTTCTTATTATTGTTGTAGTATTTGTTTTTGTTTTGTAGGATTATAAACATATGATTCCAAGTCATTGGAAGAGTGCAAAAGCGATTTAAATGTTGAGGACTAAGTGTGAGGTGCCCACACGAAGGACTATCCCTGGGGGAAGTCTGAGTACTCGTGAGCCGCTATTGCTTCGGCCTTTGGCCTTTCAGGGAGTTTCTTGTCCACCCTTGTTATTGTTTTGCTTTATTTGTGCATTGAGGACACTGCAGTCTTTTAAGTGTGGGGTGGGAGAATTCTCTAGATGATTAGTAGGATGTAGAATTGTGTAGTATTTTAGTAGCTCAAAAAAGTTAAAATCGAAAAAATAGAAAATTGGACTTTTCTCGATGATGGATCTCCTAGACAGTTTTCTTGAGGGATTTAAGTCTAAAGAAAAAGGACAAAAAAAGATTTTCTTTGTATGTAGTGTAGCAATTTCCCATTGGTTTTTCTTTGTGTCGCAGTTCTTTTCCAAGGGTTTTGTTTGAACCGGGTATAGTTAGCTTTTATTTTTTAGAAATAGGAAATCTTGTGTTATGTTTTGAATTGAAGGAATCTCTTTTAACCTTGTCATGCCTTGAGAATAGTGAGTACTTTAGTTGTGACGCTTAGGCTCAGGTTTTGACTCTTATATAAGTACCTTAAATTTTATGATCGTAACGTTGCTTAACTTCTTTGACTAGAGTGTCTTGATGAGTCCAATCCTGAGTGAGTTATGTACCATGTGTGTGTAAGGTTTTGTGTTATTCTGTGCATTGCATTTGATGTCTAGAACTTACCCCGTGTGTTTGCAAAGCAAAATAGTAGTTTTGTTCAGGCTTGGAAGTGATATATGCATTTCTTTGTTGAGCCATATATATATATATATTACCCGCCTAATTTCTATGTATCATAGTTAACCCTTTTGAGCCTGTAATCCTGTTTCTTTGGCAACCACATTACAAGTTTTACCCATTTGTTTGAATTAACCATCTATTTGAAACTTTTTACCTCTCATGAGCACTTGAATTGTTATGAACTTTGTAAAAGTTAAAGTGTGGGGTGGTTGGTTTGGCTTTTGAGTGGAACTAATGAAATAAGGAGAAAGGTGTAGTGTTTTGTAAAAAAAGTAAGAGCCACTTGAAAAGAAAAAAAAGAAAAGAAAGAAAAAATTAGTTGTATTACTGTGAAAATAATTCTTTGATAGTGGTGACTCTTGATGTAATTATGCTTAAAGAAGTGGGGAGTTAATATATATTAATGTGAAAGTGGAGTTATGGTTTGACAAAAGTGTGGGGTTTTAAATTTTAAAGTGTATGTATTAAAGTGCTTAGGGAGGTGTAATTACTATTATATCTAAATGTATCCTACCCGACCTGCAACCTACATTACAACCAAATAAAGTCCTACTTGGTCCTAGACTGAATGAGCTCGATTAGTAGAGTAGTACACTACGGGCAAGCCTATGGTGCATCTTTTATGGCATACGAATGTTATTTCTGAGAGTGAGTGAATTCTTTCTATCTTGAGTTCCTAAGTGTTCTTAAATTTTTTTTGTGGGGAACTACTCTCTTTTGTTGTGTGAGGGCACTTGATTCATGAAGGAGAGGTAATGTTAGTGACCTCTATGTTAGAGTAAGTGGGTGAGTTGTGAATAATGTGTGGTAATAGTGAGTCAAACCTTGAGGTGAAAATGTTACACTCTTGTGCTTAGTCTATTTTAAATATTCTTGGGATAATGAGTTAGGAGAGCTATCTAAAAAGGTCGTGTCTATAAAGGGTAGTTTACGTGTGCGTTTGGGAGCTGCTGTAAGTTTACTCCTTCCTCCAAATTTCTTTGCCTGTCGCAACTAGAAGTATTGTTATAGCATAAGTCCACAACCAATTGGATCGATGATGCTTTTTTGAGCTCTGTGTCAATGCTACTTATTTGAAAGTTTTGAAGTCTATGTTCCCTCTCCCCTGTCTCAAATGTATCCTCTTCACATTGTTCTCTTCTGTCATACATTTCATCTTGTGGACTCTCCAAGCGCTCTTGATCAGAACTCACACGTTTTTCTTTATTTTCACCAGAATCATATATGATATTTCCCCCATTGTTGCTCTCCGCCATTTCTTGTGAAGTAGTTGTGGGTATTACCTTGTTAGGCTGCCTTTTATGACCTTCCCTTACTGTGTTGGTCAAGTTGTTCTCTTTTGGCATTGTCCCTTTGGCATTGACCAGAATCCCTGTAGAAATATTCTTCTTGCCTTGATCTTCCTTTGCTTGTTCATCATAATTCTATTCAGTAAACTCTTTAAGCAATTCTTCAACTACTATATTTGCAAGGATTTGTATTTTGCTTTTCTTGCTCGTGTTATTCTTCTACTTACTGTTTCTTTTTAGAGAAGCAGGTTTGAAAAGAACTATATTTTTTTTGTGCGGCATTCTTCTTCTTGATTATTCTCCCTTTGTTGATTGATTCATCTTCTGTTAATTTTCTTGATTAGAGTTCATCTTTTTTTATCATGTTCCTTGGCTCTCTCTTCCTTCTTTCTTTTTTCCTGTTTCTCTTTGTGTTGGGAACTTGCCATTGATACTTATCATTAGCTTCCTCAGTATTCTGCCCAAGACTAATACCTTTGTTAGAAGTACCAGCTTCCCCCTTCCCTTATTTTGCTGATCCACCTGTTTAGCCTGGCTCCCATTGGTTTTACTAGCTTCTGATTCTTTTTGATTTCCAGCATTTCCTTGTTTTTTTTCATTGTTGGCATTCTTCTCTTCTGATTCCTTATTTTTGGCTTCCTTTTCCTTTTGCCTTTCCTTCTCCAGAATTCTTTATTGAACAACTGAATGGCCCAAAATCCTGTAATATTTACAGTATTTTGGAATTCCCTCATATTCTAATTTCTGAGTGAATCACTTTAGAGGATTGGATTCGTCCTCCTGCCCAACCCACACAAATTGAAGACGTGGCTTTGTTAGATCCACCTCCACTCTGACCTTGTCCATCCCTGGCCTAGTTCCATAATCCGTGGCTAAGTCCATTGATAGAGGAACACTAATTGGGCTCAAAATCTGCTTTATGTAATACCACGTATGGCAGTAAAAGGGAAGACCCGACAGAAGTACCCAAGTTGGTACTATTGGGGAATCCTCCTCCGGTCTAAAATTCGGTGTCCATTTTTGTAACAACATGACCATTCCATCAATTTCAATAGATCGTTTGTACCATATAGTTTTGCAATCTTCATCATTAGTAACATCGATGAAGACAGTGCAGAAATCATAGGCCCCAATTTTGACCTCTCCTTTAAGAGAGATTTGCTCTGTAAAAATAGACCTAATCCTCTCTATATTTGGGCGATTCCTTAGAAACTTGCCGATGACAGTGAATTTGCATTCCTTAGCCATCACACCATAGTAATCAATAGATTTAAAGATGATAGCGGGCATGTCGGTTGTGGGTAATGATCCTTGCCTTGACATTCAGATCCCCCAATCGTTTACCTTTGGATTTTGCAGGAGCTGCTACTGCAGATGCATAATCGATCTTCTGAGGAATTTCTTTCTTAGAGTTGGTCGCCACCATAGTAGGTGCAGTGGGCACTATTTGACGCGCCGGTTAGATGCCCGCCGGTGTGCCCATTAGACGGTGCGTGGCACCACTTTCCCCAGAAAGGGAAAATTTAGTTACCATTGGGGGAAATAACGTTTAGTGTACGGAGAGTTTTTTTTTTTCCTAGTAATTATTAAGTAAATATTTATCTTTAGTAAAAACCTATCCTATTAGAAAGTTAAAGAAGTCAAGAGTGGCCGTAACCGACCAAATGATAAGAATAGGTAAAGAAAGTCAAAGCTATCCAATTAAAAATTCAGTACATATACCCTTTTTAAGTTTATATGAGAAGACCCTATTGCGATTTTTATTTAGCTTAAATACGTGAAAAACACAAGACATTTTCATTTAACTTGAAATAATTCATATTGAGAGATTTGTTACTTTGATAGTGGATTAAAAGAAAGAATCAATGTGCTCAAGGGTTCCTTTAGTTTGTAAATAAGTTATACTGGGATTATAATATGAAAACTAAAATATGATAATTAAACAATAGTGAAATTATTTAGTTGATATACTTTTATTGGAAAATATTTAATTTATTTAGATAAAAAAATAAAATATATTAAATATAATATGAAATATGTATTTGGTTTAAATTAGATAAACTTGTATTTTGAATTTTAACCTACGCTTTCTTGAACGGCATTGGGATAATAGTTTTGGGAAGACAAATATATCATTATGTTGTTTAATTCCGATATTAGTAATCCAGAAATTGTTATCCCGCATAATGTATGATATAAAATTAATACCGAAATTACGATATAAACAATTTCGAGATAATTAATCAAGAAACTAAAAACTCTACCAAACGGGAGATAAAGTAATCCCACAAAACGATCATAAAGTTAAAATGTAGGGACTAGAATAGATTGACCTCCAAACATGAAGGACTATTTGGGTTAAAAAACCTACATGACAAGTCAACGAAATCTTTCTTAACGTTAACCATAGTTGGTCTTGATAACCGACTAACCATAGTTTGTAGGTCCACTTTTCCTTTATAAATAATAGAGCATAGAATAAGCGTGAGAGAGGCTAACCATAATTGACTAGTACGTACAATTCACTACTCTTCCATAGTAACTGAACCAAAATGCTTTGCTTAACTCAAGTTTTGCAGTCTTAATACTTCATTTATTATGTGATATTATTATAAAGAGCCCGTTTGGATTGATTTATTTTACGTCCTTTTAAGTCAAAATATCTTTTAACTTATTTTGGAGTATTTTGATGAAGTAAAAAAAATGTGTTTAAGCACTTATTTTTAAGTTAAAATGACCAAAAGTCAAAAAATAGAATTCTTAACTTATGACTTATGATTAAAAGTCACTTAAAATAAGTACATCCAAACGACTCTTAACTTATATTTTGAATTTTAACTTATGCTTTCTTGAACGAAATCGGGATAAAAGTTTTGGAGAAGAACAAATGTGTTATTTTATTGTTTTTTTTCCAAATATTAGTAATATGAAAATTGTTACTCCCACATAATGTTTGATATAAAATTAATACCACAATTGTGGTAAAAATAATTCTGAGATAATTAATCCCGACATTAGAATTTATACCAAATGGGAGAATTACTCCCCTTATCACTTGGCCTAACAATCCATCAAAAAATGACCCACGTTTGAAACTCTTACCCAGTGGCACAGGTTGTATATAACCTGAAAATTACTTTTCACCAGTTAGTCCACCCCTTTTTCTTCGTTCTTCGTTCTTCTTCTTTTTCTTGTGTCATGACTTTGCGCTCCAAAATTTCTCTATCATTGTTATTCTCCTTCAATTCTTCTTCCAGATTCAAAGCTGATAACCACTATTTTGATGAAGAAGAAAACCAATTTGCAGGAGAATTAATTTTTTTGAGTCATATGAAGATCACTTCCTTCACTGGAATGGGGAAAAATGTGTTTATTGTTATGCACTAAAGAGGTTCACTCAGTAGGTTGTTGGATCATCAAACCAGAAAGAAGGTATCAGCATTGTCTCGGACTTATCCTCATTCCACATGTAATTTTGACCCAATGGTTAACTAATGCGATATTTTATACCTGAAGATATAGAGAATCAAAAATGCGAATTTGTTTTTCGAATCTGAGCTTATTGATATTTGGTAACAGATTTGTAAACTTGTAATTGGACTAAAATACTGCAAGGTCAGTTTATGGAGTGATTAATTGTGTAATTCTTTCTAATGTAATCCACATTTTATCCGGGAATTATATTCCCTTATCTTTGTAAATATATTAGGGACTAGATTGAGACTTACCTCCAAACTTGAAGGACTACTTGGGTTAAAAAACCGACATTACGTTGACGAAATATTTCTTAACGTTAACCATAGTTGGTCTTGATAACCGACTAACCATATTTTGTAGGTCTACTTTTCTTTCATAAATAATAGAGCATAGAACCAGGTGTTTTAATTGCTTAATTCACGCTAATTGGCTGGTATATATAATTCACTACTCTTCCATAGTAACTGATCAACCAAATGTTTTAATTGCTTAATACTTCATTTCTTTTCTGATCTACTTTACCAATGGAGGATAATACTAGAACAAGATCAATTCGTCGACTTGTTACCCTCCCAAGCGTGGTGCTGTTCGTTGATCAATCCAACCAAGGTTTCATGGCCATGCAATTCCACATTTTCTACGTGTACGAGGAGCAATTATTATTAATAAACGACAGTACTACTAGCTCCTCCTTCACCACTGTTTTTGCATCATTCTACGGTCTTATCCTCGGCTTTCTGCAGCTTAAATATCAAGGAAAAGACATGACTGATCCATTTCAAACACATCCCAGAATCATGTTTGTTGCAGTAAGCACTTTGCTTGTTTACTGGTTACTGTATCGAATTAAGCAGAAATATTATTACCGGCGCGGCCATCTTTTTCATGGTTTGGTATTCTTTGGTTCCTTGTCAATGGCATGTACTATCTCGGTTTTGTTTCCTCACTTTGTTCGACCACTTGTGTATTTGCTACCGGCAGTTGAAATCTTGCTTTGGATCTTTAAGAAATTAATGCAACAGATTGCTGAAACACGGTTTTGGAGAAGAGTAAAACATTTTTTATACCATTTGAAGAGGAGGATGCACGATGCGTTTTACCCCGTGGAACAAATATCTAGGCTTCCTCTGTAAATTCAGCTAGCAAAAGTGTATTAGGAAAAAACTGAGTTTATATTAAAAGATGATGTGACATGATACGTGGATTAGTTAAATGGTCAAAGCACAACAATTGACTAAGAGGCACGGATGAAAACAGCCAAGGGAAGAAGAATTTAAATAGGCACGAGACGACGTATAGATACGAGTCTCGTACCAATTTAAATTATTTACAGCCAACGGATAGAAGGCATTGAAAGCAAAGATCTGATGACAGAAAGGAGTCCAAATTCATTATTAAATACTTGATACGTTACGAAATTGGTATTTAATAGGAATGATTGTATAACGGCTTATTTAATGTCATTTATTACTCATGATTATATCATTAAAGCTGAGGCTTCATTCCTTTACCTAGAATTATCTATAAAAGGAAGAAGTATCATCATTTGTAAGGACACGGAATACTATTGAGAATTTATTGAAATACACATCTATTTGCTTTTTTACCATCGTTCTCAAAAGTATTTTATTTTTGTCTCCTGATTATCAGTAACCCGAATTTCTTTTTAGCTTTGACCAAAGACTCAGATTTTTGGTTAAACAAATTGGTTCCGTTACCGGGAATCTGATAATCTTTCCTTTTAAGCTATATCTTATCTATTGTCGTCACCATGTCAAACAACAACGCCGACAACAATAGTAATAACACATTGGGAAACCATGAGAATCAAATACATCAAAATCAAGATAACGTGGTTCCCTCTCCTCTAAATTCACCACGTCAATCTCGTGAAGGCACTCCTGTTACTGAATCCCGTGCTGATCAACAAGAGCAATCTGAACATTTTGAAGGAGTTACAACTGAAGCTTTGCAAAAGCTAATTGATGCACAGGTCGGCAAAGCTCTTCAGGCACTTGTTAGTCGATTGCCTGCTGCGCCACCTACACCAACTCCTAATAATAATACATTGGAGAACCCCCGTTCTGGTCTTGATAATTCTGGAAACGGAGCAACCCCCAGTGAACCACAAGAAGGGGGACCAGGTAATTTAAATAATTCGTATTTGCAAAATTTAGTACTAACCTTGCAGAAACAGCTTAAGGAACAAAATAAGCGTATTGAACAAATCCCTGGAGTTCCACCTGTAATAAAAGGAGTAGACATGGACAAATACTCACAACAACCATGGAAGCCTAGTGCTGCTCCCCTTTCCAATTCCGAAAAAGTTCAAAATGCCTGACATCCCAAAATATGATGGTACTACAGACCCACGTGACCACGTGACTGCATTTACAACCGGCGTAAAAGGCAACGACTTGACCAAACAAGAAATTGAATCAGTATTGGTCAAGAAATTTGGAGAAACACTCACCAAGGGTGCATTAACCTGGTATTCTCTTTTATCTGAAAATTCTATTAATTCTTTTGCTGAGCTTGCAGATTCTTTTATTAAAGCACATTCGGGAGCACAAAAGGTTGAGAAAAGGATGGAAGATATTTTCAAAATCAAACAAGGGGATTCGGAGTTGCTTAGAGACTTCGTTGATAGATTCCAGCGTGAAAGAATGACTCTACCTCGTGTGCCTGACAATTGGGCTGCTATAGCTTTTGCAAGTAATTTAAATGACAAAAGTTCTGAAGCCACGAGACGACTCAAAGAAAGTCTTCGAGAATTTCCTGCAACCACATGGAATGATGTTTACAACAGGTATAGCACGAAGCTGCGAATCGAAGAAGATACCGTACCTAAGCTCCATCATGAAGAAAGGGGCGGTACCCGAAGGTCAGAAACCGAAAAAAGATCAGGTAAAAACAGGTACGATCCATATATGGAACCCGCAGGAAAGGACCCACGGTCGAAACAAGATAGCCAGCAATATGATCAAAAATCGAGGAACCAGGATTCTGGCTCTTCTTCAAAGTTCAGGAATGATCGGAACAGACAAGAATCGTGAGATGATGACAGGAGTTTAAAGGCACGATTCGGTGGATATAATTTTAATGTCTCTACCTCCGAGCTCGTAGCTGTTTTAAGAAGCATGGGAGATAAGATACGGTGGCCAAAAGAGATGCGGTCAAATCCAAGTAGACGCAATCCGGATCATTGGTGCGAATTTCACAACGATCACGGGCACAAAACTTCAGAATGCAGATTCCTGTAGAGTGAAGTGGATCATTTATTGAAGCAAGGGTACTTCACTGAGTTATTTAGTGAGAAAGGAAAACAAGCTTATATGAAAAACAGACAAGAGCCACCACAACCTCCTTCACCCAAGAGGACAGTGAATGTCATAAGCGGGGGAGAGGACATTCACGGCATAACCTACACAGCCTCCAACAAGGTTTCTAAGGTAACAATTACACACGGGAAACGGGTGCGGCATGTCCTTGAAAATGAAAGTATTTCGTTTGATGACGCAGATACCGAAGGAGTGACAACTCCACATAATGACGCACTGGTAATATATTTACTTGTACATAATACTAATGTAAAACGAGTTTTGATTGATCCAGGGAGTTCTGTAAATATTATATTACTAAGGGTACTACGAGAAATGCAAGCTGAAGACAAAATGATACCCAAGGCGCACACCTTGTCAGGCTTTGACAATTCAAGTGTAGTAACAAAAGGTGAGGTATTTCTAACAACTTTTGCTATGGGTGTTGTGAAGGAAACTAAATTTCAGGTAGTTGATATGGAAATGGCCTACAATATGATCATAGGGAGACCATGGATACACGATATGGACGCTGTCCCATCAACTCTACATCAGGTTATTAAATTCCCATCACCATGGGGAATTTGCCAAATTCGTGGGGATCAGCAGATAGCTAAAAGTGTCAACGCTGTAACAAGTACGAGCGCCGAAAATAAAGAAAAGTAGCAATTACAGGAAACAGTTGAAGGTAAAAAAGATCAAACTTCAACTGAACAGGAAAAGACGGATTTGGACTCAAGACCTGACACAATTCAAGAACCTGAAGAAAATGAAAGCATCAAAACGACAATTGAAGAGCTTGAGGCAGTGATGTTATTTGATCAATGGCCTGAACGGAAGGTTTATGTCGGGGCCAATTTAAGCACGAACATGCGAGGTATGATAATCGAATTTTTAAAAGCTAACTTAGACTGCTTTGCTTGGTCCCACACTGACATGACAGGGATTCCACCAAATGTGATGACTCACAAACTCAATGAGGACCCTTCTTTCACACCAATAAAGCAAAAGAAACGGAAACAAGGTGCTTTCAAGAACCAGGTGATTCAGGATGAAGTCCAAAAATTATTAAAAATCGGATCAATCCGTGAGGTAAAATATCCTACTTGGTTAGCTAATACGGTGGTCGTACCCAAGAAAAATGGTAAGTGGCGTGTTTGTGTAGATTATACCGATTTAAATAAAGCCTGTCCAAAAGATTCCTTTCCCTTACCGCATATAGACCAACTAATTGATGCAACCGCAGGTCATGAACTTTTAAGTTTTTTAGATGCATACTCAGGATATAATCAAATTAAAATGGATCCTGGTGATGAAGAAAAAACTTCTTTCATCACAGACAGGGGGACTTACTGTTATAAAGTAATATCCTTTGGCCTCAAAAATGCTGGGGCAACCTATCAAAGGTTGGTCACCAAAATGTTCCAAGAACATTTAGGGAAAACAATGGAGGTATATATAGACGATATGCTCGTCAAAACCCAGCAATCTCACGATCATATTTCTCATTTATCTGTTACTTTTGAAATTTTGCGAAAATTTAATATGAAACTCAACCCAGAAAAATGTGCATTTGGAGTTGCATCAGGTAAGTTTTTGGGTTTTCTTGTTTCTAATCGTGGTATTGAAGTGAATCCTTCTCAGATCAAAGCAATAGAAGAAATCCCGGATATACTTACTAATAAAAAGGAAGTACAAAGATTAACGGGAAGAATTGCAGCTTTGGGGAGATTTATTTCCAAATTCTCGGAAAGGTGTTTTAAGTTTTTCTCTGCACTTAAAAAGCAAGATCATTTTGAATGGAATGAATATTGTCAACAAGCCCTTAGAAATTTGAAAGATTATTTGTCAAAACCACCGTTGTTGGCAAAACCGAAGGTGGGGGAAAAACTTCTCATTTATCTGGCCGTATCTGAAGTCGCAGTAAGTGATATTTTAGTCCGCGAGGACCAAGGTAAACAATCTCCTATTTATTATGTAAGTAAGTCCTTATTGGAAGTTGAGACACGATACCCACAGCTAGAAAAATTAGCATTAACTTTGATCATGACATCTAGAAAGTTAAGACCTTATTTTCAATGTCATCCCATTGTTGTAGTTACTGCTTTTCCGCTTCAAAATATTTTGCATAAACACGAACTTTCAGGAAGATTAGAAAAATGGGCTATAGAACTAAGTGAGTATGAAGTTATTTATCAACCCAGGACCGCTATAAAGTCTCAAGTACTAGCTGATTTCGTGGCTGATTTTAGCCAGGGGATGCATTTAGAAGCAGAAAAAGAATTACTAGTTTTTAATGGTGCGAACCCGGGGACTTGGGTTTTATACACTGACGGTTCATCTAATGTAAAAGGGGCAGGCCTAGGAATAGTCCTCGTACCACCTGCGGGTGAGACCATTAGACAGGCTATAAAATATCATTCTATAACTAACAATGAAGCAGAGTATGAGGCTGTAATTGCAGGTTTAGAATTGGCACGAGAACTCGGCATAACACAGATTATAATCAAGAGTGATTCTCAACTCGTGGTTAATCAGATGTTGGGGACTTATACAACCAGAGAGTCACGAATGCAAGAATACCTCGCAAAGGTACGGGAGTTAATAAAGCAATTCCAAACTTGGAAAGTAGTGCAGATCCCAAGAGATGAGAATGTAGAGGCAGATGCTTTAGCAAACCTTGCATCCGCAGCAGACGTGGCAAACAATACAGATGCTTCAGTCATACATCTATTTCATTCCGTTCTTGAACCTGATAAAAACGAGGTAAATTTTAATCATCTAACATGGGATTGGAGAAATGAAATTGTTGCCTTTTTATAGCACGGAACCGTGCCTAATGACAAAGGAAAGGCTTACGCGCTTCGCAAAAAAGCTGCACGATATTGTTTATATCAAGGAAATATTTATCGAAAGATGTTCGGCGGACCACTAGCAAGGTGTCTCGGACCCTCTCAAACCGAATATGTCATGAGAGAAGTACATGAAGGACATTGTGGGAATCACGCAGGGGACGGTCACTGGTAAGAACGTTAATTTGCACAGGATATTATTGGCCTAAAATGGAAGAAGAGGCAACCAGTTTTGTGTCCAAATGTGATAAATGTCAAAGGTACGGCAATAATATGCACAGACCAGCTGAGTTACTACATCCTGTTTTAGCCCCATGGCCCTTTATGAAATGGGGAATGGATATCGTAGGTCCACTTCCACAAGCAAAAGGTCAGGTAAAATTTCTACTTGTACTTACAGATTATTTCACTAAATGGGTAGAAGCAGGGGCATTTAAACAGGTACGAGAAAAAGAAGTTAAAGACTTCATATGGCGAAATATAATATGCCACTTTGGAGTACCAAAGGAGATCGTGTGTGACAATAGACCACAATTCATTGGAGCACAAGTTACAGAATTTCTTCGAAGTTGGCAGATCAAAAGAATAACATCTACGCCATATCATCCAGTGGGGAATGGACAAGCAGAATCAACTAACAAAGTTATTATCAATAACTTGAAAAAGAGGTTACAAGATTCAAATGGTAATTGGCCTGAGGTGTTACCTGGAGTACTATGGGCTTATCGTACAACGACCAAAACAGGCACTGGAGAAACACCATTTTTGATGGTTTATGGTACGGAAGCCTTAATTCCAGTTGAAATAGGTGAGCCAAGCACACGATACGATCAGGCAACGGAGGAATCTAATAATGAAGAGATGCGGGTTAGCCTAGATTTACTTGAAGGAAGAAGAGAAGCTGCTTTGATAAGGATGGCAGCACAAAAGCAAGTAATAGAACGATATTACAATAGGAAAGCACGCCTCAGATTTTTCAAAATTGGGGACTTCGTGCTTAAAAAGGTGTTCCAATCTGCAAAAGCTGCTAACTCAGGAAAGCTAAGTCCAACATGGGAAGGACCATACAAAGTCCGTGGCATTGCGGGAAAAGGAGCATACCAGTTGGAAACAATGGATGGTAAAGTTTTACCCTCACTTTGGAATGCTGTCCACTTAAAAAGATATTACTTTTAAGAAAGTACCTACGGTCAGGTATCATCATGTTAAAATTTCTCTCTTGGTTTATTAATATTTTACTAACGATTTTAGATGCTAGGCAAAATATCCTAACTCGTGCCAAATGATGAGTCACAACCTGCAAGGCAAAATGGAGTATTCTTAAATTCCTAGCCCAGGGTTACAATTAATCTGATGGAAATACACATGAGTTAGGCAGTCTTCATCTATAATCGCACCTTCGAGTCCTGTATATCTTTCTGTTTCAGGAAAAGGGCCAAAGTAAAAGAAATAAACAAGTACTCGAGGCTTCATACTTCACCGCTCAAACACTTGGGGGACTACATATTATACACAGATATGTGTAGAGAAATAGATACGAGTATCGAACAAAAATCGGCCGCAAAGAAGCAAGTGTTGAGAAAAAGTTACGAAGTCTTCAGCATTCATGAGAACAACAGAGTCATCTCTCAAACTCATAAACAAAGTCACCTCTCAAACCCTTCTTAATATATAAAGATAGGGTCATGACTATGTACTGAAACAGGTTATGAAGAAAAACCTTGTTTATTTTATGTTATTTACAAATCTGTTACAAGAAAAACAGTTACGAGAAAGTTGTAGATGTATTGTAATACATGTAACAGTCAAACACTTGTTAAAAGTTTATGAATAAAAACTTGCCAAAGTTGTTTCATACAAAACGTGTGTTTTCCTATTTCTTTCATCGTATTATAACACCATTATGAAGTTGAGACGTCTTCTACATTAAGTGTCGATAAAATAAAAGGGCCCTCTTTTATAAGTCTTATGTTAATAAGTCATGAGAAGAATCATAAAGCATTTTCAAAGGATAAAAATGCTAAACTATTCTATAAGTCCTAAATAAGTAAGGAAAAGGCAAGAATATAATACATTGAAGTACTAACAAAACTTCTTAATATAATTAAAAAGACTAAGTAGAAACTTAGTCAATAAAAGTTTTTACAAGTACCCCATTATGATAACTGGGGACTTTCACCAAAAAATCCATTAAAAACTAAGGGATAAAACCATCATCCAATTGAAGGGGTTAGCACATCAGAAGTTACAATATTAATTTCACTTTCAGCCACAGGCACGGTGGCAACTTCTGAAGAAGCAGCAACAGGAACGGTTTCAGCAGAGCTTGAAATGTTAGGATCAATGAGGGAAACAAGAGTCACGGAAGCTTCAACTTCCACAGACTGGGTCATAGAAGTTTCACCCTCTGAAGCTGGAATTGCAACATTTTCAGCTGAAGCAGGAATTGTAATCCCAATTGTTGCAGTATTCACTTCTTCATTTAAAAGTTCTTCTATTCCAGGAACTTCAAGTGTAAGAGAAGGAGTATCAGTAGACTGTTGGCTTTTCTCGATGGTATCTACGACTTTGGCCAGTTCAGACTGCAAGTCAAAACCTTCTTGAGCAACTTCCGTCAAAGCATCACGACGAGATTTCAGGAAAGCCCAACTCACTTCTATGTTAAAATTTTCCTCTAGAAGTCCATATTCCTTTTCCCACATAGCAAGATCATTTTTTAAGATTTGATATTCAGCTAAATGGGAATCAAGAGAAGCATGAGAACTCTTCAAGGCATGAATCTCGTCAGAAGAAGTCTGTAAGTCAGCCTGAGCTTGAGTCAAGCTTTACACTAACTCTCCTGCATATTCTTCCTTCCTAGCCAAAAGTGCATTCAGCTCCCTAACTTCTTCACTAGCCCTGGATAATTGTTCTGACAAAGAGCATTCCAAAAGCTCTTTGTCTCTTTTCAATTGGCTTGAAGAGGCTTTGACAGTTGCCAGTTCAGAAGTTAAACCACGGTTTTGCTGCTCCAGGAGATTTTTATCTTCTTGCAACTCCTCTATGGTCCCTTGAGCATTCTCGAACTGCTCCTTCCAATTGGTTGCTTCAAGCTGGGCTCCCCTAGCTATTTCTTCGGCCTCGTGGACAGTCTTTTCAGACTCACGAGCTTTTCTTTCCAGTAGGGAAATTCTTCCCATTAATTCCGTGCCAATAAGGTTAGCCTACAGAGGTAAGTCATGGAAATGAGAGATTGAAAATAATTAAAAAAAAACTTGTTAGTAAAAATACCTTCAAAGTAGAATGAACTACGTCATTCATCAGAGTTAAGTAGCTATGACTCTCCATCTTCTTCTTCTTCTCGATATCTCCAATTAGAGGTTCGAGCCAAACATCGGTTCTGCCGGTCTTCCTCAAGAGGCTATGATTGGCAGGAACCTCCAAAGTAACATTTCTCATAGTCATACTTCCACTGCTAGAACCTGTCTCTGTATGATGAACAGAGGGAAGAGGAGCAGTGGAAGGAATGGAAGGAAAAGATGTAGAAACCAACACAGGAGCGGAAGCAGGTGCGGTAGAAACAGCCAAGGGAACGGATATAAGAGCGGTAGAAACTGGCAAAAGAACGGAAGTCGTCAAAACTGGTAAAGAAATACTTACGGCCGGCAGAGGAATGGAGGAAATAGGAACAAATAAGGAAATAGGAGCTTCATAAAAAACAAGGCCGAGCTCGCCACTCCCAAAACCACTGTCAAAAAGATGCTGAATTGACTCATTATTATCTCTTGGTTCGGCGTCCTCGTCAGATTGAATCAAAACAGGCTCGGTGGCGGAGGTACGAGCAGGAGTGTTTTCAATTTCATCATCAATGATTATTCGTCTCCTGACCCTTGGCCTGGTAATTAGGGAGGTACCCTCCTCTTCTTCTTCAGAACTTTCCTTTGTAGCTTTCCTTTTAGGTAGCAAGGCTCGAGCCTTATCCAAATCAAGAGCAGCATTCGCAGACATGCGAATGGCCATAGCTACTTCAGCCGTCATTCCTCTAATGCCAAATCCTGATTAAAGGATGGATATACATGATTAAAGTTGAGGAAAAAGTGCTTAACATGTAAAAAAAAAATCATATAAAAGGGGGATACCATGTGTTTTGACCTTCCATCCATGTAAGGAAGAAATTGATTTCCAAGTTCTCTGCTCCCTAGAAGCAATCTTCAAAAGTGAGTCTACCCAACCACGAAAGTTGGAAATAGGTTCCACATCTCCCATGGTTTCTACAAAAAACCAAGAAGGGACGAGGTTAAAAACAACTTTCTTTTGAAATTCTCAAAAGTAGGTACGGTAAATAAAAGGAAACCTACGTTCAAAATTCCACTTCTCAGGGAAGGGAATATTTGTTCCGCTAATCAAGTCCACTGTACGGACAGCAACGTAACGGATATACCATCCACGATCTTTGTTATCCTCAGGATTTACCAAACTTTTTTGCTCCTTGCAGTTAAGGTAAAAACCCCATGGCGTATTAAGTTAGGATGGTATAGATGAATGAGGTGAGAAAAGGTGAAATTGACATTGGCCTTGGAGGATAAATATCTCAAACAAGCCATTGTTCTCCACACCATTGGACCGATTTGGGCCAAACAAATTGTAAAGAAACGACAAAAATCGAGAATAACTGGGTCAATCGGAGGATTAAAACCTAAAGTGAAGGGGTAAGTGTAAACAGAAGAATACCCACTTCTAAAAGAGAAATTCTTTGATTTGGAGAAGGAATTGACATTCGGAGACTATCCTTCCAGTTACAATCTCTTCTTATGGTGGGGATTGTAAGCTCGGTTACTATTGTTGGGTAAGTATCGGCTCTTTCTAAATTTTTAATTTGTTTTTGAAGAGACGTTTTGTCACTTTCAAAAGACAAATCTCCGGGAACTATATCATCAACTGAGGGTTCTTGAGAAGAATCAAGAATTTCCCTACTTTTAGAAGAAGGGGCTTTTGGGATAGAACTCCTTGAAGAAGAACCAGAGGAGCCGCCTCGCGTAGATTCTAACCATGTTCGAAGCCTACCTCCTCCGCCTCTTCTGTGTCTAACAGGGGCGTTGGGGAATTGATCTAGAATTGGAACTTTTTTATGGTTAGGGTTTGAAGAAGACATTGTTAAGAAGGGAGTATGTGCTAAAGATTTGTGAAGAAGACAAAGGAAGACAAAGTTATGTGTAAAATGGGAACCGTCAACTTTTGAAGTGTAATGATGAAAAGCCTATAATAAAGGTAGCTATCACTTCGTAAATAGTGAGAATGAAGAAGTCTCGAAAAAGGGTATGAATAGCGGAATCAATTAGAAAATGACACATGGGCAGAACATTAAATGGAAAAGACTGCTGAGACGTTAATATTGTCATGAGCATTAATTGTGGCAAAAATTCCTTTTACATGAAGATCCACTTCCCAATTATTTAATTGATAAAAAAATGAAAAGTGGGGGGACTATCTGTATTGGGAAAAAACTGAGTTTATATTAAAAGATGATGTGGCATGACACGTGGATTAGTTAAATGGTCAAAGCACAGCAATTGACTAAGAGACACGAATGGAAATAGCCACGGGAAGAAGAATTTAAATAGGCACGAGACGACGTATAGATACGAGTCTCGTACCAATTTAAATTATTTACAGCCAACGGATAGAAGGCATTGAAAGCAAAGATCTGATGACAGAAAGGAGTCCAAATTCATTATTAAATACTTGATACGTTACGAAATTGGTATTTAATAGGAATGATTGTATAACGGCTTATTTAATGTCATTTATTACTCATGATTATATCATTAAAGCTGAGGCTTCATTCCTTTACCTAGAATTATCTATAAAAGGAAGAAGTATCATCATTTGTAAGGACACAGAATACTATTGAGAATTTATTGAAATACACATCTATTTGTTTTTACCATCGTTCTCAAAAGTATTTTATTTTTGTCTCCTGATTATCAGTAACCCGAATTTCTTTTTAGCTTTGACCAAAGACTCAGATTTTTTGGTTAAACAAAAAGAAGTAAACCCTGCCATTTTTAATTTGTAGTACACAAGGTTATTTATTAATTTTCATAGTTATGTATTTTCACGAGCAAGAGAACGCATTACTGTTTTTTTTTGTGGGGCGGGAGTGGGTGGATGTCACGTTCCAAAAATGGGGAGGCGTGACTGACACCCGGTGCCGTGTTGACCCATGATAGTTATAAAAGGAATGAGTTCAGCCAACTCGACCTATGTATGTTCTAGTTTTGGTAAAACGATCATGAGTTACAAAGTGGTTCTGATGTTGCATCACGTACTTTAATATTATGATGAATCATAGTAATCCATATGAGCTTGAAGGGATTAAGACCATTCATGAGGTTATAAAGGATATTTGTGACTATATTATTGTAAGACTTCGTAAGTTTAACAACCTTGATACAGTGTTTGCCCACTTACAGTTGTACAGTATGAGTTGTGGCCATGTTGGCTCATGATAGCTACAAAAGGAATGAGTTCAACCAACTCGATCTATGTATGTTCTAGTTTTGGTAGAATGATCATGAGTTACAAAGTGGTTGGCTCGGGCTAGCACGACGCCGGGTGCCAGCCACGCCTCCCCAAGTTTGAGGCGTGACAAAGTGGTATCAGAGCAGGTCGTGTCCTAGGGAGTCTACAAAACCGTGCCTAGTAGAGTCTCACTTATGAGTGTGTTGCGCGCCACACTTATAATTGAGAGGCTATAGGGCATTTAGAAAATGTTATCATTCTTTTGTTTCCAGATCGTGCCATGGAGTTGAGTTGTAAGAAGTCAGTTTGAAGCTTCTGTCGGATTTTGTATGCACCAGAGGTGCAGGTATTATAGTAGAGCTTTAAGGCGTAATTTTCACCTATGTGGAAGAGAGCTTATGAAAGAAACAGAAGATACGATGCGAGATTGAAAAGTAAGTAAGGTAAAGGTGAATAAGATATGAGATACTCAAGTACAAAAGGTTGTGAATAGTCGAGACTTCAGATATAGTTTGAGTTTTAATTTAGTTTACAGAGGAGACTCTAGTGAAAATTTTATAAATCTCTATGAGTTAACATTCGAGGAAGAATGTTTTAAAGGGGGGAGACTCATACTTTAATACTAGGATGAGTCGTAGTAATCCATATGAGTTTGAAGGGATTAAGACAATTCATGAGGTTATAAAGGATTTGTGACTATGTTATTGTAAGACCTCGTAAGTTTAACAATCTTGATACAGTGTTTGCCCACTTACACTTGTACAGTATGAGTTGTGGCCATATTGGCAAATGATAGTTACAAAAGGAATGAGTTCAGCCAACTCGATCTACTTATGTTCTAATTTTGGTAGAACGATCATGAGTTACAAAGTGGTTCGCTCGGGCCAGCACGACACCGAGTGCTAGCCATGCCTCCCCAGATTTGGGGCGTGACAGTGAAGGTGGGAAGCATGCTCGGCAAAAAATACGTACAATCATGTTGGGACTCTAAAAATTATATAGTCAAACGTCACTATAACAATCTTCCTTGTTCCAGTATTTTTGGATTTTATAATGATCGAATATTATATATCTATAATAATATTTTATGTTTAATGATAAGAAGTCTATTTAAGTGGTAGATACTTTAAACCTGTTATTAAATCGCATAGAGATTTTATTTCTATAAATATCGATGACATATTCCTTCCCCCCCCCCCCCCAAAAAAAGAAATATGAATGTTAAAGATAGATAATTCTACAAACAACGTGCTATTATACAAATAGTTGTTGTTGTTATAGATAAATAAAAAAACTATTATAGAGATGCGACTTATAACATAAAAAAACGATTATGAAAAAAAATTAATTTTTATAATGAAAAACTGTTATAAAGATATCTGACTGTATTTGTGCGACAACGTTTACGAGTACATTTTAGAGGTGGTTCCTTTATAAGATATCTCATGAGATTATAATTCTGGGATCCTATCTCACCTCATATATAGGATAAGTAATATTTCCTCCGTTTCAATTTAGATGAGGTAGTTTGACTTAGCACAAAGTTTAAAAAATAAAAATAAAAAAAGACTTTGAAATATGTGATCTAAAAGTTTAAAGGGCAAAAGCTTTCTGAGGCCATGATATTTGTGTGACTATAAAAGCTTCTCATTAAGGGTAAAGTGGGTAAATGATTAAAGTTGAATTGATTTCAAATATAGAAATGTATCATTCTTTTGGGAATGGAGTAAAAAGGAAAGTGTTTCATTTAAATTGAAATAGAGGGAGTATTATTTTCTGGTATAATATTTATATTCATATTTGCTAATACCTACAATCAAATACATAATAACTATAATTCTAAATTTATACAAAAATTAATATTCTTATCCAGGTGAACAAACAACCTCTTAATATATTACTACTATAACGACCCGACTAGTCATTTAGAGATCTAGCATGTTATTCGGTGGTTTGAGACCCTGAATAGCTTCACTTTATGTATTGCGAATTTCACATGTGGTTGATTTTGATTTGCAAGAAGTTCAGAGTTGATTTGGAAAAATAAGTCTCAATTCGGAAGCTTTAAGGAGGAAGAGTTGACTAAGGTTTGACTTTTGAGTAAACGACCTCGAAATCAGAATTTAAAGGTTCATATAGGTTCGCAAGGTGATTTCGGACTTTGGTGTATGTTCGGGTCGAGTATCGGATGGTCTAGAAGCGTTTCAACACTTAATATCTGAAGTTTGAAAGTTTTGAAATTTGCTAAGTTTGACTTAGAGTGGACTTTGGTATTATCGGACTTTGAGCGGTGTTTCAGGACTTTTGATAAGTTCATCATATTGATTGGAACTTGTGCATGAGGCTTGGTCGTGATCCACCGGTATGTCTATGTATGATTCAAATGTGTTCGGCGAAGTTTGAATGTTTGAAGGTTAAAAGAAGGATTTTGATCATCGATTCGTGGTTTTGATGTTATTCGTGGCTTTTTGAGCCTTTGTATAAGTTTGGATATGGTATTGGGACTTATTAGTGTGATTGAACGAGATCCCAGTGACCTCAGATATGTTTCGGGGTAGTTTTGGATCATTTCACCTTGTTTTGCACATGCTGGTGCTGGTTCTGGTGTTGTACTTCGCGAATGCGGTGGGGAGAACACGTTCGCAAATATGGATTTGACATGGAGATCATTTGTTCAGCGCGTTCGTGATAGGCGAGCCATGTTCGCGAAGGTTTGGGTAGTGGAGCTCCGCTTTTGCGACAGCCTGGTCGCGTTTGCGAAATGGAAGGTGGGCTTAGGAGTCTTGGTCTTCGTGTTAGTGGAGGCACATTCGTGTTTGCAAAGGATTGGCCTGGTAAGGTATCGCGTTCGTGGACCTGGTCTCGCAATTGCAAAGAGTAATTTTGTGTTGGAGCTCAGTTGTGCTTTGCGAACATGAGGCTCATGTCGTATTCACGAAGAAGGAAGCATTGGCAGAATATATGTTAGACAAATCGGGTTGAACGCCTTAGCTGCATTGGCAGAATATATGTTAGATTTTTGAAGAAAATCTAGAAATAGTATTTTTGAGTTTTGACCACGAAATTAGGCGTGGAATTGGGAATAAATTATATATTTGAGTTCATGGTACTATGGTAATATTTATCTTTGAGAATTTTTGGAATTCGGGCACGTGTGCCCGGATATTGACTTTGTTGACTTTTCGAGTGAAGTTGAGAATTTTTATAAATTGTTAAATTACAAGTTTTTGAGTATATTTGATGGTTTGCTGTCACGATGAATTTCTCACCGTCGAAATCGTAATGGCACCTAACATTGTACCCGCTAGTCAAGCCAACGTTACTGATTATTTTACCTTTTTCCTTTATCTTTTAACAATTTACACGTTAATATAAGAAAATCAGCGGAAATAAAATTTAACAGATTAACTTAATACAAATATGAGACCATAATAAAACTCCACCCAGAACTGGTGTGACAATTTCACGGACATTCTACGAAGACTACAAATAATGGTTTAAACAAGAAATACACATCTGTCTCGGAAATAGATAAAACAGAAGAGAAACAGGGTAGAAGGGGACACCAAGGCATGCAGATGCCTGCAGGACTACCTCGAATCTCCACTGGACTGAAGGCAACAATCTCGAACAACGGTCATTATTGTCCAGTACTGGGATCTGCACAAAAAGTACAAAGTACAGTATCAGTACAGCTGACCTCATGTACTGGTAAGTGCCGAGCCTAACCTAGGCGAAGTAGTGATGAGGCTAGGACACGACAAACATAATAAACATGTGCAGTTAATCAATATACTAACAGAGTAACAAGTAATAAAACTAAGCAGAAATGAACAGGAAGGGGCAACATGCTATGGGGTTTTCAACACAAAGAATTTCAGCAGTAAAGGAATTTAAATAGTTAAAACACTTGAACTGATACAACAAGTGAACACAACAAACAGATAATGCACGACATCATCCTTCGTGCTTTTACTCTCAATCTTCACCATGCAATCAATAATAGAAATGTGCACGGCATCACCCTTCGTGCTTTATCACTCTTCCTCACCATATGAATAGTATAAATGTGCACGGCATCACCCTTCGTGTTTTATCTCTCTTCCTCACCATACGTATCAATATAAATGTAAATGTGCACGCCATCACCCTTCGTGATTTATTACTCTTCCTCACCATATCCATAAGTATGAATGTGCATGGCATCACCCTTCATGCTTTATCACTCTTTCCTCACCCAAATAGCAGAAACAAATATATCACGACAAGGTAATCAACGATAGAAACAAATACATCCCGGCAAGGGAATCAACTATAACCAATCTCGTTCCAATAGTTAACTTCAAAAAATAAATCTCAACTTGAGCCAATACTCAACAATGGTCAATTATCAAGAAATTATCATAAGTCTTGTTCAACATGAGCAGTCTTGCTTATATTTCGGTCGGTGAGAGACCGTTTGCCTTAGATGTTCAGGCTTTGGCCAATCAGTTCGTGAGGTTGGATGTTTCTGAGCCCAATCGTGTGTTGGCTTGCACGGTCGCTCGTTCTTCTTTATTGGAGCGTATCCTTAATCGGCAGTATGATGATCCCCATTTGTGTGTCCTTAGAGACACGGTGCAACACGGAGGTGCCAAGTAGGTTACCTTAGGTGATGATGGAGTTTTGAGATTGCAGGGTCGAGTTTGTGTGCCTAATGTGGATGGACTCCGAGAGTTGATTTTAGAGGAGGCCCATAGTTCCCGGTACTCTATTCATCCGGGTGCCGCTAAGATGTATAAAGATATGCGACAACATTATTGGTGGAGGAGAATGAAAAAGGATATCGTTGCATATGTGGCTCGGTGTTTGAATTGTCTGCAGGTTAAGTACGAGCATCAGAGGCCTGGTGGTTTGTTCCAGAAGATTGAGATTCCTGAGTGGAAGTGGGAGCGGATCACTGTGGACTTCGTTGTTGGACTCCCACGGACTCAGAGGAAGTTCGATGCAGTGTGGGTTATTGTTGATAGGTTGACAAAGTCGGCACATTTTATTCCTGTGGCAGTCTCTTATTCCTCCGAGAGGTTAGCTGAGATCTATATCCGGGAGATTGTTCGTCTTCATGGTGTGCCCGTGTCCATCATTTCGGATCGAGGTACACGGTTTACCTCACATTTCTGGAGAGCAGTTCAGCGAGAGTTGGGCACATGGGTTAAGTTGAGCACAATGTTTCATCCTCAGACGGACGAGCAGTCCGAGCGGACTATTCAGATTTTGGAGGATATGCTCCGAGCTTGTGTTATTTACTTTGGAGGCTTGTGGGATCAGTTTTTACCTTTAGTAGAGTTTGCCTACAACAACAGCTACCAGTCGAGTATCCAGATGGCTCCGTATGAGGCTTTGTATGGTAGGCGGTGTTGGTCGCCAGTTGGATGGTTTGAGCCGGGAGAGGCTCAATTGTTGGGTACAGATCTGGTTCAGGATGCCTTGGACAAGGTCAGGATTATTCAGGATAGGCTTCGTACAGCTCAGTCCACGCAAAAGAGCTATGCCGACCGCAAGGTTCGAGATTTGGCTTTCATGGTCGGTGAGCGGGTATTGCTTCGAGTGTCGCCTATGAAGGGAGTGATGAGATTTGGGAAGAGGGGCAAGCTTAGCCCTAGGTTCATTGGCCCGTTTGAGATTCTTGATCGAGTGGGAGAGATGGCTTATAGACTTGCGTTGTCGCTGAGCTTATCAGTCGTGCATCCAGTGTTTCATGTGTCCATGCTTCAGAAGTATCACGACGATCCATCCCACGTGTTAGATTTTAGCACTGTCCAGTTGGACTTGTCTTATTAGGAGGAGCCAGTAGCGATTCTAGACCGGCAGGTTCGCCAGTTGAGATCGAAGAGTTTTCTTTCTGTTCCTGTTCAGTGGAGAGGTTAGCCTGCAAAGGCATCAACCTGGGAGTCCGAGTCCGATATGCGAAGCCGTATCCCCATATTTTCCCCGACTCAGGTACTTCCTTCTTATGTCCGCTCGGGAACGAACGGTTGTTTTAGAGGTGGAGAATGTGATGACTTATGACCTTGTTTTTAAAATGAATTCTGCATTCCGAGGCAAAAAAACCTCTTTCAGCATCACTTCGATTTGCGTGCGTACTCCGAGCGCGTAACCGGAAAGCCATTTTGTGAAAATCTGTGAAAAATGATGAATTTTGACTTTAAAATGGATTTAAGTTGACTTCGGTCAATATTTTGGGTAACGGACCCGGGCCCGTGATTTGACGGTCTAGGAAGATCTGTGGAAAAATATGGGACTTGGGCGTATGCCCGGAATCGAATTCCGTGGTCCCAAGCCCGAGAAATGAATTTTTAAAGAAAATTATTTTCTGAAAATTTTTATGAGTTTTGGAAATAAAATGCATTTAGAAAGTGATGGTCTCGGGCTCGTATTCTAGTTCCGGAGCCAGGTACAGGTCTTATATGTGAAATAAGATGAGTTTGTGAAATTTGGTAAGAAACGAAAGTTGTTTGAGGGAATTCGGACTCGTAGTTGTGAAAATTCATACTTTGAAAGTTTTGAGATTTTTCTTAGATGTCTATGCTAAATTCGTTGTTTAAGAGGTTATTTTGGCGATTTGATCGCACGGATAAGTTCATATAATATTTTTGTGTTAATACGTATGTTTGGTTTGGAGTCCCGAGGGCTCGGGTGAGTTTCGTATGGGTTTCGGAAAGTTTTGAACTTGGAAAAAGTTGCAGCTTTTTGCTGCTCTCAGTGCACAGAGGTTTTGTGCTTCGCGTTCGCGTGGTCCCACTCGCGAATACGTAAGGCAAATTCCTGAAGTGTTAATTTGTTCTTCGCGAACGCGGAGCTTGGGATGCGAATGCGAGGCTGGGGGGGAGGGGGTACCCTTCGCGAACGCGTCCAGACACTCGCGAATGCGTAGGCTAATAGCCTGGGCAGGGGGAAGGGAATCTTGTGCTACGCGAACGCGGCCACTTGCCCGCGAAGGCTCTAGGAGCTGAAGCTCCGCGAATGCGAGTCGACGAACGCGAACGCGAAGGTCACCTAAACCTGACCCATCGCGAGCGCGACAGGCCTATCGCAAACGCGATGAAGGCCTATCCAGTGATTTTAAAACAGAAGCCAAAACGAGACTTAACCAAAATTTCATAACTTCTTCTTCCAAACTCCAAATTGGGCGATTTTTGAAAGAGGACTTCACTACAAATCCATAGGTATGTAATCTTAGACTCATTTTCTTCAATTTCCATTAACACCCATTAGATTTCTAGGCTTAAATCATGTTCTTAAGGGTAGAAAATTAAGGATTTGGGTAGAGTTAGGGCTTTTTGTATAATTGGGATTTAGACCTCGTTTTGGGGTCGAATTTTAGAACTAATTATATATTCGGACTCGTGGGTGAATGAGTGATGGGGTTTTGGTCCGAACCTCGTGTTTTGACTATGTGGGCCCGGGGGTCAATTTTTGACCTTTTGGGAAGAATGATAGGAAATCTATAATTAAGCATTGGAATCTGATTGTTTAGCGTTTAATGATGTTATTAAGTCGATTATGTCTAGATACAATTGATTTGGAGCCAAATTCAAAAAGAAAAACGGTGTTTGAAGCTTGAGTTGGCCGTGGAAGTTCGAGGTAAGTGTTTGGTTTAACCTTAGCTTGAGGGATTAGGAGTTGTGTCCTATTTGCTACGTGTTACTTGTTGAGTACGACGTATAGGCATGATGACGAGTATCTATACGTTGTTGTTGATGTCCGAACGCCCACTTAATAAAGTTTATGTTACACGTAAGTCCAAATTGCAGGCAGTGGCGAAGCCACGTATTGATAACCCTTCGTCGAAAAATTGCATTGTTTATATAGGTAAAATATTACATTTTAAAAATACATAACATATATTGAACACCCTTTGTCGGATTTTTTTTCACTTTTTTTAAATTTAAGCACCCTTTATCGGAATTTTTTCCACTTTTTTAAAATTTGAATACCCTTGGAGAAATTACTAGCTTCGCCACTGATTGAAGGGGTAAGTATTGGGTTGAACAAGATTATATTCTCTGCCAATTCATCAACATGCCAAGACCTTTTTTTATTCTTCAAACTATTAATGTTTACGTTACACGTAAATCTTTATGTGTTTGTCACTTTCAAGGAGGAAAATGATTGGAAAATTATAAGCATTTGCTAGGCCTTTTCCTACTTTAGGAAGTTTTTTCTTAAAAGCCATCGGTCAGAAATCGTAGGGAAGGAAATAAAAGACAGACATGGTCCACACCTTTCTCAAATCTTGTTGACAACATTAACATAGGAATTCTTTTAGAAGTAGGTCTTTCATAAGCAAGCCCTGAAACGAATTGAAGGGCTGATATACATTGTAATGCTTTTACTATTTAAGGATTAATTGTACCTTCAATTATGAGAAAAAGCAAGCATATTCCCTATGTTTAACAGAATTAACCATTGAAAAAGAATCTATTGTTGCTCGCATCTGAGCCAATTCAATATATTGAAGGCAGTAATAAAAAGAAAATAACTTA
The DNA here is from genome assembly GCF_000715075.1 of Nicotiana tabacum. Classification (NCBI taxonomy): domain Eukaryota; kingdom Viridiplantae; phylum Streptophyta; class Magnoliopsida; order Solanales; family Solanaceae; genus Nicotiana; species Nicotiana tabacum. The sequence goes on along the minus strand of NC_134084.1, from coordinate 5,452,976 downwards.
CAACAGCAAAAATAACGACCCAGTAAAATTTCATTAGTGGGGTCTCGAAAGATAGTGTGTACGCAAACTTTACCCCTGCCCCGTGGGAATAGAGAGGTTGTTTCCAAAGGTGGAGTCAAGATTTAAAGTTTATGGGTTATGAAATTATCATCGAACTCATTTCTCACTTATTGAAACCGATAAATCGAATTGAACCGAAATTATTACGGTTCGATTTTGATCATTAAAATCACAAACTGAAAACCGAATCAAACTTCTGCAAAATCGAATCGAATCGAATCGACCGACGCTCACCCCTAACTACTAGTCAGGTCTATATTAACAATGTAGCGGTATAGTAGTCATCTGGGACTAGACAGCTAAAAGAAGGAAATAGGAGAATAATGATTGTACTTTCGTGAAAGGGATCCATTCTCAATGTTACTCTTCTTTTTATGTGATATAATTTAAGAAAGAAAAAAATTTGAATTTGGGGTGTTAAATATATTATTATGCTAGTTTTGTAGCTATATAAAAATATGTCATTAAAGATAAAAGGGCAGTCAGTGCACTAAACTTTCGCTATATGCGGTGTCCAGAAAAATTAAGATCGGACCACAAGAGTCTTATGTCTGCGGTCTTACTCTTCATTTCTGCAAGAGGCTATTTCAACGGCTTGAACATGTGACCTCACGGTAACATGACAACAATATTAAGTATATTTTTAAATATAAAAAGAAATATCAATTCTTTTTAAAATAATTGAAAAAAGAAAAAGCACACTTTAAATTAAATGAAATAGATGGTTTATAAGTAAGGGCAGCCTAGTGCACTAAGCTCCCGCTATGTGCGGGTCCGGGAAAGGACTGGACTATAAGGGCAACCTAGTGCACTAAGCTCCCGCTATGTGCGGGTCCGAGAAAGAATTGGACTATAAAGACAGCATGACAACAACTTTACCAGTTACGCCAAATTTTATAAGTACAAAATTAAATATCCAATTTAAAGCTTCAAAATGATTGGCCATATCTTTGTTTCTACGCACATGGAACTGTACGCTTGTCAGGGAAATATACAGTCATGGAAACTTCAGATTTAGTTCTTTCTTTCTTTTTTCAGAAACCCTTGATTGTTTCTTTTCTGATTGTTTCCCCTTTTATCGGAGGAAATTTCTTCATTTTTGTGTAGTAAAAACCAGACTGAATCTGCATATCTATCTATTAATGAAAGCACCAGCTGAGAATTCCACCTTAGGCTTTCCCTAGGCCCTAGCAATACTTTGACATTACCTTTTGTGACACCTTACCCCAGCTTCAACCTATTCCTAAGTGTATTATTGTTTGTTGGAACGCACCGACGTCAGTAATAATGGAGAGTTCAACGATATTTGTGACCTAAAGCTAAACTTTATACTTTATCGAGAGTCTTTAATTTTTTAATATATATATATTAAGTACCCCTTAATAACGATATAAGAACTCCAGATTGAGGGGTTTTTTTTTTTGTCTTTTCCAAATTAAAGCTAGACAATCTGATTCTCTTCCCTTTTCCCAGATGCTCCGGTACGAAGGTGTGACCGGCTAGCTTTGGAGGGCACGAGAAGAGGTAGAGGGTGACCTAAGAAGTATTGGCAGAACATGATGAGATTTTAGATTTTCGAGGACATAGCCCTTGATAGGAAGCTGCGGAGGTCGAGTATTAAGGTTGTAGGTTAGGAGATAGTTGAGTCTTTCCTTACTTCGTACCTTTGTGAGGCTAGTCTGGTAGGGGTTTTGTCGAAGTCAGTTAGTGGCAATGTTGCGCCTTACTATTCTTTAGTTCTTCATGGTGCCGAGTCTATGTACAGTCTATCGCTTTTGCTTTGCATCTACTTTTTATTTTCATGATGTTGTTTTTCTTATTGTTTCTATTGGTGGTACTGATATTGTCTATTTTTGTCCTCTTGAGTCAGGGTCTTTCGGAAACAGTCTCTTTACTCCTTCGAGGTAGGGGAAATGTTTGCGTACACATTACCCTCCCCAGATCCCATTAATGAGAGTTTACTGGGTCGTCGTTGTTGTTGTTGTAATCTGATTCTCTTCCCTCCTCTCTCTTCCATCTTGTTTAGGCCTAGTTTTATTTTGTGTCTCATACAACTGACACTAGTTGTATGAGGCTCCTTTTTGTCTCACAAATTTGTGGACCTCAATCTTACACTTTTGGGTCCACAGAAATCTGAGTTCACAAAACTTTGAGACAAAAAAGTTGTCTCATATAACTAGTGTCAGTTGTACGAGACACAAAATAAAATTTTCGTTTTTCTCTCTTCTCCCGACCTTTTTTCTCTCTTTGTAAGATTCAACCCACCAAATTAAAGGTCTGTCATGTGGGTCATTTGCCAAAATAGTAGAAAAAATATTCAGTTTCGTGTGCCTCAAAATCTCCAAAAACGTATTCTATTTGATAAAAAAAGTATTTTGCTTTATGCTTCTGACATAGTTTGAAATACATGGAATAAAGGGGACATCATTGACTACCAAGCCTCGTATGAACAAACATTCCAAGGTAATATATCCGATAGGTGCCAATATGCTTATAACTTCATCTAAAGCGATAGTGCAGCAAAATTCTTGAGGCCTAAGTCTTTCTTATAGGAGTATATAACCTCGAGAATTCTTCTTTCAGTCTTCAAAAAAACGCCCCTTTGTCTTCATTGTACCTCTGTACCTACTACTACTACTACTCCTCCTTCTTCTTCTAGTTTCCTGAGTGATAAATATTTTTGTCTCGTAGGTTATGTGCAGGTAATTCAATTGAAAGCTCATCAATGGCGGAACCGGTGACGATCCTCACATTTTCTGCCGCGATAATAGCTCTTTTCCTTGGCTGGCTACAGCTTAAATTTCAATATATCCAGCAGAATCTGTTTCAAGAGCATTCTATCATCGTCTCAATAGCTGTAGGCTCTTTGGTGATGCTGTGGTGCCTCTTTGTATTTTACGTGAAATGTGCTGAACTATATCAAGTATATGCGCGTAATCTTCCATTTGATGTCGATTTTTTCGCATTTCTTTCAATTGCAAGCACTGTCTCGCTGCTGTTGCCGCGCTGCCTTGTGTTTTTCCTCTACCTAATTCCTTCTGTGAAGATCCTCTATTGGTTTTTCGACAAGTTGGAAGATGCATTTGAGGACAAGCAGTTTTGGGCAGAAAGGGTTGATCCAGTTCTGTGCTACCTGAGAAGAAAGAAGAAAAACGCATTTCGTCGACTCGGCTTGGATCCATTACTTCCTTTATACAAGCTGACTAGCTAGCGTCATTTCTTTGCCGTTTCCTTTGTTTACACTAGTACTAGTACGTTGACAAGGTGGGAGCCAACGACCCCCTAAGACTAACCTATCTACAACTACATCCCGAGCGGCAGTCAAACGGGGGCGTGAATGTGAGATGCCAGCGGAATGATCGGCCGGGCAGAGGCTAGTACACTTTATTTTATTTATTATAAAAAAAATCATAAAAAATAAAAGTAACAACCTAAAAGATTCCCCCCAACAAATTCCTACTTTCTTGGTAGCTTCTCAACTTAGCATAAAAAAATATCCAATGAAGCTTTCTTTTGTCTTCATCACCGATTTACCAAAAGTTAGCTAATATTTTTTTCAAGTGGTCCAAAATTTTGTATCTATAATTGATATTATTCTTTTATTCCTTTTGGAAGTGAGCAATGAAAATTATAAAGAGGATTACTTTATATTCCGTCATCTATGTCAATCCTCAATCATATATTCTGTCTATATTAATCCTTATTTGTTCAACAGCTCCGGTCTTGGTTCAGATCTCTGGCAAGTTTAAGGTCGAATCTCTTTATTTGTACGTGAATTGGTAAATGCAATTGTGGTTAATCGAGGTTGGTTCTTACCATTTTTGATTTACATTTCTTAGTCGTTCTTTTCATTTTGTTTGTTCACAAATCCTTATTCATCATGTGTTTGCTTTTGGTATTTGTTGAAGAATCTTTTATTAGGTTCATATCATGCTCTGCCACAAATTTGAATTTTATTCTTCTATACTCGCTAATTATCTTCTCCGAACCATGCTCTAATTTAAGTGCACCGTTTCTTTTGATTGAACATAGAGGTTTTATTTTTGATTAATTAGTTAAATAAATTGGGACATATGATTTTAATCATGTGAAATGAGTAAGTATGGATTTAGCAGAATACAATTTTAGTTTTGTTTGAGTGGGTTCCTAGACTTTCTCTTCTTCTTTTTATTTATAAAATAACCGAGTTGAACCAAATGGACCCTTTTTGCAACTTAGATTGTAAAATGAGGTTTAGGCTTAGTGAAATGGTTTAGGCCGTTGGGGAATGATTTTGAAATTAAAATAGCACGTGTTAGCCGGTTTCGGACTGGTCATTCAAAAATAGACAGTGTTTGCCATGTTATTGAAAAATAGCCATTATTTTTCTGTAACAGAGACCGGTCCAGCATAATATACTAGAGTTTGATGCACATGTGTATGAACTTCCAGCATATTATGATGGACCAGTATACTTTGCTTGCTCTAATATAATATACTGGAGTTCTAGTATACTTTGCTGGAGTATACTGAAACTTCAATATATTATGCTGGTGTATTTTCCGGATTTTGAGCAGTGTTTTCATTCAGATTTATCTTTACATGAAAAGTGGTTAAATTTCGATGACTTTTGAAACTGTGACTATTTTTGAATAGCCACTTGTAAATCTGACTACTTTTGAATTTCTTCCGATTCTGAACTTAGAAGGGACTGCGCTTAAATAAGTAAAGTCCATGAGCTCAGAACGTTCTTTTCCTAATGATACTTCGAGCCAATATTAGACTGCTTTTACTGCACATGAAACTGAATAGTAGAGATACGAAACTCTTTATGTTTCTTGTGTTAAATTGCATGTACAAGCACTGTATTCATGTTCAAATGTCAGTGCAGCTCTAGAGGCAATTTGCAATTATTGGATGTGTTTTTGAATATTTTCTGGTTATTGATTTCGGAACTTTTGTGTTTTGGAAAAAGAGTGTCACAACGCCTGATTCTTGCCTTTTTCGCTGGAAATATGCACGGTCCGGTCCGTCCCAAACTTCTCAAGTATTGGAGGGACAAAGATGAATCCATAGAAATTTATGGGCCTTTACCCCATAGAGTCTCAAGAGTTATGTCTTATTCTGAACACATGAAATCAAGCAAATTCTGCCTTTGTCCGATGGGTTACGAAGTTAACAGCCCGAGGATTGTCGAGGCAATATATTATGAGTGTGTTTCAGTTATCATTGCTGATAATTTTGCCCTTCCGTTTGACGAAGTTCTTGAGTGGAGGGCTTTATCTGTGGTTGTTGCTGAGGAGGATATTCCTAGGCTAAAGGAGATTTTATTGAGTATACCTCTGAGACGTTATCAGGCCATGCAAAATAATGTCAAGATGTTGCAGAAGCATTTTCTTTGGAACTCAACACCGACTAGGTATGATCTGTTCCATATGATTTTGCATTCAATTTGGTTTAGCAGACTCAACCAGCTTCAAGTATAACAGATATCTCAATTCCCTTGAGTTCTAGTTGTTCCAACTTGACGGTAGGGGTGGACATCGGTTGGTTCGGTTATGAATATTATCAGTTTAGCATATCGGTTTACAAATTTGATATACCGATAATCGAACTGATAAGATATCGGTTATCGGTTATTAGTTATTCTATTATCGATCATTATCAGTTCGGTTATCAGTTTACCCAATAAGATAACTCAATCTAGAGTTAAGCAAAAATGAGAAGAATTCACATATAGTATATTACCCATTAAGGTCTATGAAGAATGAAGATGAAGCAACTGAAGAGTGCGGCTGAGAAAGAATAGGAGAGAATGAACTGAAGTCCTAGCATATGTATATACTTAAGGGTAAAGTCGTAATTTTATTAATTCTTATTGGGTTATCAATTAACCCATTAACAAAATTGGCAAACCGAAGCCCGAACCGATAACCTAATAGTGAAAAAATTCTAAACCGTTACCAAACCGTTAACCCAATAACCCGATACCGATAATCTAATAAATAATTAATGGTTCGGGTTATCGATTTTACCCAATATATGTCCAGCCCTACTTGACGGTGTACTGGATTTTGGTTTATGACCTTAAGAGGTCATCAAATCGGATGTTGATATGCAAAACTTTTCAAGAGTTGCAGCTGGTTCAGTTGTTCAGTTCCCTTGACTTGTGCACTTGAAATGATATCAGGTGCTGAATGTTGTGGGGTCCATCCCCATAAATGAAGAAGACAAAAAATAGATAAAGTCTTTTCTATGTCTTTTTTGGCTGCCACCGTCTTTGTTGAATTGAAGAGTTTGAATATCTCTTCCTTTCTTTTTGATGTCACCGATGACATCTGTAGGGATATGGAATTTCTATAAATAGAGAGCTTCTGAGCCATTTGTAATACACCAACAAAGAGAGAAAAGAGAGAGTAAGGTATTCCATAAACTATAAGAAAATAGTTTGTGAAGAAAAATAGAGTGTGAGAGATATTGTAGTGAGGTGGAAAAAATAAAAGAGTGTTTATTTCTTTTGAGGGTGTAGTGGTCTTAGGAGTATTTTTACTCGTTACTACACAGTGTAAAATTCCTCGCTATAGTGATATCAGTTGCTCTTCTTGGCCGTGGTTTTTCCCTTATTCAGAAAGGTTTCCACGTAAAATCTCGGTGTCATTATTGCTGCATTTCTATTCTTGCTGATTTAACTATAACTTAGTGTTCTGCGTTTATCACTAATACCGTGAATATTATTTTACGGGGTTTATTCCCTACAAGTGGTATCAGAGCCAAGGTTCTGTCTGAGTATGCTCTGTGGTTGCAGCACATGCTGAACTTCCACATCAGAAAAGAATTACTTTGGTCTCATAATAAATAATATTTACATTTGTGATAAACAATGGAAGCCAACACTAGTAGAATGATTACTTTGAATGACACAAATTATGCCATTTGGAAGGGCAAAATGGAAGATTTGCTCTATGTCAAGAATTTTCATCAACCTGTCTTCGCCACTATAAACCCTGATAATAAATCAGATGAAGAGTGGAACTTGTTACACAGACAGGTTTGCGGCTTTATTAGACAGTGGGTTAATGATAATATTTTGAACCATATTTCTGGGGAGACACATGTTCGGATCCTATGGGAACACCTTGAAAGTTTGTATGCTCGGAAAACTGGAAACAACAAGATGTTTCTGATAAAGCAGATGTTGGGTTTAAAATACCATGATAGTTCCGCGATGACAGATCATCTGAATAATTTTCAGGGGATGATGAACCAGTTATCTGCTATGGGCATTAAATTTGATAAAGAAATTCAAGGCTTGTTTCTACTTGGTTCCCTACCAGATTCTTGGGAAATTCTTAGAACTTCATTATTAAATTCTGCTCCGGATGGTGTGATCTCTATGGATCTTGCCAAGAGCAGCCTTTTAAATGAAAAGATGAGAAGAAAATCTCAGGGTTCCTCCTCATCAGATGTCTTGGTGACTGACTCTAGAGGGAGAAGTAAAAATCGGGGTTCTCAAAATAGAGAACATAATAGAAGCAAATCCAGAAGCAGACTTAAAGACATTGAGTGCTATCATTGCGGGAAGAAAGGGCACACAAAGAAGTTCTGCTGGATTTTGAAAATGGAGAATAGAGACAAGGAAGAACAGAAAGAAGATGGCAATCGTGTGGCCACCGTTACTACAGAAGATCTTGTTACTGTCCTTGATGTGGATCTTATAAATATTGCTTGTGATGAGTTAAGCTGGGTTGTGGACAGTGGTGCCGCATCTCATATGACATCAAAGAAGGAATTTTTCCCATCCTATACTCAGGGTGACTTGGAACTTTGAGTATGGGTAATGACACTGTATCTAGGGTGGCTGGTGTTGGAACGATTTGTTTGGAAACTAGTATTGGAACTAAACTAGTTTTAAACAATGTAAAACATACACCTGATGTTCGTTTGCACTTGATCTCTGTTGGTGTTTTGGATGATGAGGGATATGTCAGTACCAATGGTGCTGGAAAGTGGAAGCTCACTAAGGGTTCCATGATTGTGGCTCGTGGGGAAAAACGTCATGGTCTATACTAGGACTACGGCCTCTACCTGTGTTTGTAACACCCCAAAATTTTTATAATATTTGCATTCTTGATTGAGCATTTTTATAACGAGGAAATATTTTACTTTGCACTTCCTAAATGTGAAATGGTCAATATATGAAAATTTCTTACTTTAGGTTGTGTTAATATTGACAATAAAGTTCCATGATGTTTCTATATGTAACACTTAATATTATTTTGACTAGTTGTTATTAAATATAATATGTAATTAAGTTTTGGTTTCCAACATTTTGTATTTATCTAAGAATATTTAGTAGTTGGGTAACCATTTTATTTCATATCTATCCATTTCTCTCTTTCTATCTATCTCTCCTTCTCTCTATCTCTCTCTCTCTCTCCTCCGTAGAAACTTAAAAATCTGAAGTTTCATGAAAAAACCCATGGATTTCTACTAAATCAACAAGCAAATTTCGTTTTCGGTGAAGATCAAGTTGCTCCTCTTGGTAAGTTTCTAAACTCGTTTTTATACTAGATACCTACTAGAATTTTCAATATATCATTTTGTACAAGGCTCCGATTTAAGTGATCCAGGACTTTCTGGAAAGGTATTTCATAAATCTATAACTTTTATGAAGGAACCAAAATCTAGTTTTGTTGGTATTTACCTAAAAAAGGATCAGAAAGTACAGGGCAGGTGCTGTCCAGATTTCCATTTTTAGAAATACTCCATGTACTGCTGTTAGTAATTTTAGCATAACTCTTTGTTCAAAATTGATATGGAGGTGATTCAAGATGTTCTGAAACGGTAAGACATAGATCTACAGCTTTTGTGAAGACCAAAAGTCTAGTTTGTCCGTGTAAATCTTCAAAACTGAGTCACAACACGGAACAGTGATACTATCCAGAATTTCTATTTCAAACATTTTTGGGTAATTTTCACCAATATCATATTTAGTTTGACTTACTAAATCACTGAACTTATTTAGATATTTGATTATGTATTTAAGGTATATAAACCCTTGGAAAAAATCAAAGGGGAGGTGTTTGAGGAAGTGGACAGATTTGGTTTGTTTACTGCGTAGACGATTCGAACGTCCCCAAGTTGTGATTGAACTGTTTCGTGGTAAAACACCAAGGTTTGTGTATAAACTTGTACTCTTTTTGCTTGCTGGAATATGTTGAAATAACTTGATACTTTATTTTTCTTGGCTTCAATTTATATTGTTATATTCGTACTATATCAAGTATTGTAAGATATTTGCTAAATCACCCATTCGTATGGATTGTTTGATTATTTTGCATTCTTGTTGGGACTTTGTCCTTCTTGTGGCAGTGACTTTGTCACTCATCTTGGCATGCCTCTTGATTTGGATCTTTTGCCATCTTAACTTTGGATTTGTAGTTCGTCTTGAATTATGGAACTTGTCCGTGTTAAGTACGAACTAGGAAGCCATTTTTAATATGGTTCTTGATTCTCTTTTCTATTGGGTTTTGACCCTACTTGATTTGGGGCTTCGGTCCATCTTGATATCTGATTATGCTTAGTGTGATGGCATGACGTACATATTGGGCGGAAAATGGATATTTGGTATACTCTCTTAAATTGATAGTATACACTTTCTAGACTCTTGAACATTGTTATTGATATTTGGAAACACTTCAAAGTTTGATATTGATATGTTTGATATATTTGTTCACTTGTTTTAAATTATGTTAAATTGAGCTAACTATGACTGAAAAGGGGAATTGGAGAATTTAATGACTCCAAGCCTAAAGTTTATACACCACTAAGCTTTATGCTTAGCGATAGTTGTTTTCTATCGTAGGAAATGTTTGGGATGAAATCTGAAGATGGCCAGGTGAAGTGGTCTTTTTGGGAGAATTTATGGAGATCACATTTGCATATGCACCTTGGTTTGCATAGTTTTGGGACATGTACATGATATACAGGATATATATATGTCACACTTATGTTATTTGGAGGCTTGTTGGATTTTAAAGACCAAAATCTTGTAACTTGAATTTGTAACCTTGTTGGATTTTAAAGACTAAAATCTTGTAGCTTGAAGTTGTAACCTATTTTATTGTATTAGGGTGTTTTAATAACTCAAGTCTTGTAATATGCTGAATTTACACTTTGTCTTGTAAATATGTAGAAAAGGAGAAAACTAGTTTTCTTTGTTTTTTATATATACCCGATAGTTTGAAAGTTATGTACAATATAAACTTGCAGTGATTTTGAATGATTGTATAAATCAGTTAGGAAGTTGCTTTAATCTGTTAATATTTTGACATTGTATTTCATTTAAAATAAAATTATGGTGTATTTTTAAAATATATATATATATATATTGCACTTTCAACCTTTTCGCATGGGCCTACTTCCGCTACTAAAATTATTCTAAATATTTTTATTAATATCTCTTTTAATATTTTGTAAGTAGGAAATTAGATTTGTTTTCCTAAGTAGTACCCTCCCAAAGGGGTTGCTACAAGTTTTGGTATCAGAGTCACGGTTTGTGATTCTAGGATTTGTTTTGTTGTGATAGTACCTAGTATTTGTTGTTATTTCCTTTCTTGAAAATGACTTGGAGTTTATAAATTTTTGCATACTTGTTTAATTTAATTTATTGTATTTTGTGTGCATATGCATCATGTACATGTCCCTAATGCAGTGTGATCTTATCTTTTATAGAAATTTTAATATGGCCTCTTCTTCGAATAAAGCTGTTGAATCTGTTGATGAAAGTCAGGCCCAGTATAATGCCATGCCTCACCTTCAGGGAGGAAATGAGGAACTCTTGCCTAACCTAAATCATCCTCGTGTTAGTGGAAAAGAAATGGGCAGTAATCCAAGAGCAATGAGTCATAATACTCCATTTATGACTCCTCCATTCCAACAGATGGTTGAATTATTTCGTCACTTAGCTGGGACAATGTCAGAACCTAGTGAAATAAAATTTGAGAAGATGAGAAAAATGGGCGGAGTTGAATTTGAAGGCACTACAGATCCCACGGTAGCTAAACAATGGCTCGAGCGCATGGAGAGGATCTTTGAACAACTGGAGTGTACTAATGCTGCCAAATTTAAGTATGCTATCTCCCTTTTACAAAAAGATGCCTATGATTGGTGGGTAAGTGTGCCAAATGCAAAAGCAAAACCTCTGGTGCTGACTTGGGATGACTTTGTGAAATCATTTCGTGCAAAATATGTTCCCTTATCTATTGTGATGCTAAAAAGAAAGAGTTTCTGAATTTAAGACAAGGAAGTATGTCTATTGCAGAGTATCAACAAAACTTTCTCAGGCTTTCTCGCTATGCTAAAGGTATTCTTGATGGTGAAAGAGACAAGTGCAGAAGATTTGAAGAAGGTTTGAATGGTTACATTCGAAAATCAGTGGCAATCTTACAACTTGAGGATTTTTCCAAGCTGATTTCAGCTGCACTTACTTGGGAAAGAATTGACAAGGAAGAAGCTAGTAGGAGAGAAAACAGGTTTAGGAAGGGTAATTCAGAATATGGCGGTCCATCCAAAAAGGGAAAGTTTGACTATTCCAAGACCGAGAGTACACATAAATCATTACACCATAAGCAGAATAAGTCAAATTTTTCTACTGCCAGTACTCCAAGTTATGGCCAAGGCAAAACTCATACACCTACTTGTGCACATTGCGGGAAGAATCATTATGGTGCATGTAGACGAGCTTCTGGTGCTTGTTTTAATTGTGGAAGTATGGATCATAAAGTGAAGGATTGTCCTAATCCTAATCCTCTTTCTTATACACATACAGAAGGATCAGTTCAAAAGCCTGTCACTATTCATTCTCAAGCTAATAGTAGTGCTAGACCTCGAAATATGCAAGCAGCGGATTCGAGTGTAGCTAATCAGGCTGGTGGGTCGAGAGCTGTTGCACGAGTTTATGCTATGAGACATAAGAATGACCAGGATGGTCCGGACGTAGTTGCTGGTAAATTTCACTTATTTGGCATATCTGTTGTTACATTATTCGATCCTGGATCTTCGCACTCTTATGTTTGCTCATCACTTGCATTTCCCGATACTGTTAAATCTGTGAGATTTGACTTTGATGTGTTAGTCACGAGTCCATTAGGTCATCAGGCCGTTGTTAACAGGATTTACCGAGATTGTCCATTCATGATTCAAAATCTGGTCTTCCATGTCGACTTACTTGAAATGCCCTTCTGAGACTATAATGTTATTTTTGGCATGGATTGGCTCCATAGGCACTATGCATTGGTTGATTGTAGGTTGAAGCAAGTGACATTTAGAACTCCTGCATATTCACACATGGTAGTTCAAGGAGAAAGACCATTGACATCTAATATTATTTCTGCGGTCTTGGCAAGGAAGATGATTTGTCAAGGTTGTGATGCCTATCTTGCTCATATAGTCGATACACGATTGGGGAGTCCAAGTCTTAAGGACATACCAACTGTGTGCGACTTTCCTGATGATTTTCCTGGGTTGCCTCCAGAAAGGGAGATTGAATTTCCTATAGATCTTGTCCCTGGAACTACTCCTATTTATATCGCTCCCAATAGAATGGCTCCAGCTGAAAAAAGAGTTGAAGGCTCAATTGCAAGAACTTATTGAGAAAGGTTTTATCCGTCCCAGTATTTCACCTTGGGGAGCTCCTGTTTTATTTCTGAAAAAGAAAGATGGCACTCTTAGGCTTTGTATTGATTACCGACAGCTGAACAAGGTAACAATCAAGAACAAATACCCACTGCCTAGAATCGATGACTTGTTTGACCAACTGAAGGGTGCCAGCTTATTCTCAAAAATTGACTTGAGGTCTGGATATTATCAGTTGCGTGTGAGGGAGAAAGATGTTCCTAAAACTGCTTTTAGGACCAGGTATGGCCATTATGAATTTTTGGTAATGCCATTTGGTTTGACAAATGCTCCTGCTGCATTTATGGATCTAATGAACCGTGTATTCAAGCCTTATCTCGATCAATTTGTGGTGGTGTTTATTGATGACATTTTAGTCTATTCCAAGAATAGAGAAGATCATGATAAGCATATCCGAATTGTCATGCAAATTCTGAAAGAGAGACAACTCTACGCGAAGCTTTCCAAATGTGAATTCTGGCTGAATGAAGTGGCTTTTTTAGGGCACATTGTATCATCTGAAGGTGTGAAGGTTGATCCTAGTAAGATTCAAGCTATTGTTGATTGGAAACTCCCTAAAACTCCAACTGAGATAAGAAGTTTCTTGGGTTTAGCAGGATACTACAGAAGGTTTGTGAAGGGCTTCTCTATTATAGCTTCTCCCTTGACCAAACTTTTAGGGAAAGACGCCAAATTTGTATGGGATGACAAGTGTCAAGAGAGCTTTGAAAAGCTCAAATCCTTGTTGACACAAGCTCCAATACTTTCTTTGCCAGCTGAAGGAAATGATTATGTGGTATACAATGATGCATCTCATCGTGGCTTGGGTTGTGTTTTGATGCAAGAAGGGAAAGTAATTGCTTATGCCTCTCAAAAGTTGAAATCGCACGAGTTGAATTATCCCACTCACGATCTTGAACTTGCTGCCATTGTTTTTGCCTTAAAAATTTGGAGGCATTACTTATACGGAGACAAGTGTCACATATTTACTGATCACAAGAGTTTGAAGTACTTGGGTACACAAAAAGAGTTAAACTTGCGACAACGTAGATGGCTTGAACTCATCAAAGATTATAATTGCACGATTGATTATCATCCTGGTAAAGCCAATGTGGTTGCAGATGCGTTGAGTCGCAATTCCTTTGCAAGTTTAACTCTAAGTCCATTGCCTTTGCTTCTTGAATTAAGAGCCATGAATGTTTGCCTTTCATTTAATTCTAATGGTTCTATCATTGCTAATTTGCAAGTCAAGCCGGTCTTACTTGAGCAAGTTCAAGAAGCACAGAAGTTAGATGAGAAGCTTGTGAAACGGGTTGAAGAAGTCCAAAATGGAACAAAATTAAATTTTTCATTAAGGAAAGATGGTACCTTATTTTATAAAAATAGGTTGTGTGTTCCTAATGATGATGAATTGAGAAAGCAGATCTTGATTGAAGCACATAGTTCACCTTATGCAATGCATCCTGGAGGTACTAAAATGTATCGGACCATTAAGGAGCACTATTGGTGGAGTGGTATGAAGAAAGACATTGCAGAGTTCATTTCTAAATGCTTGGTATGTCAACAAATAAAGGCTGAACATCAAGTCCCAGCTGGTCTCCTGCAACCTTTGTCAATACCTGAATGGAAATGGGAAAGGATAACGATGGACTTTGTTTCTGGACTTCCAGCACTCAAAGAAATCATGATGCAATTTGGGTCATTGTAGATAGACTAACTAAGAGTGCTCATTTCTTGGCAATTAGAATGGACTACTCACTTGAACGTTTAACAGAATTGTACATTAATGAGATTGTGAAGCTGCATGGAATCCCTGTTTCTATTGTGTCTGATAGAGATCCGAGGTTTACATCTAGATTTTGGTCTAGTTTGCAAGAAGCTTTGGGTTCTAGGTTGAATTTTAGTACCGCTTTCCAACCACAAACGGACGGCCAGTCTGAAAGGGTAATACAAATCTTGGAGGATATGCTTCGAGCCTGCATTATTGAGTTTAAGGGTAGTTGGGACAAACACTTAGCCCTAATAGAATTTGCTTACAATAATAGCTACCAATCAAGTATAGGCATGCCTCCTTATGAAGCTTTATATGGGAGAAAATGTAGAACACCTCTTTGTTGGAATGAGGTTGGTGAAAGAAAATTTGTGGGTCCTGAGATTGTGCAACAAATTGAAGATAAGGTAAAAATCATCAAGGATCATTTGAAATTTTTTTCAGACAGACAAAAGTCCTATGCTGATCTTAAAAGGCGTGAAATTGAGCATCAGGTGGGCGATAAGGTATTTTTAAAGGTTTCTCCATGGAAGAAGATTATGAGATTTGGCCAAAAAGGTAAACTTAGCCCTGGATTCATTGGACCTTATGAAATACTTGAGAGAATTGGTCCGGTTGCATATAAGCTAGCTTTGCCACCTGAATTAGGTAAGATCCACAACGTCTTTCATGTTTCTATGCTTCGAAAATACCGCTCAGATCCATCTCATGTTCTTTCTATTGAGTCTATTGAGGTTAATCCTGATTTGGCATATGAAAAAGAACCAACCCAAATCTTAGCGCGTGAGATAAAAGAGCTTAGAAATAATAGAATCCCATTAGTGAAAGTTCTTTGGAGAAATCATTCAGGCGAAGAAGCTACCTGGGAGCGACAAGAGGATATGCGAGTTCAATATCCACATTTGTTTCGGGACTAGTACAAGGTAAATTTCAAGACGAAATTTTTTTTAGGGAGAGAGAGTTGTAACACCCCAAAATTTTTATAATATTTGCATTCTTGATTGAGTATTTTTATAACGAGGAAATATTTTACTTTTGCACTTCCTAAATATGAAATGGTCAATATATGAAAATTTCTTACTTTAGGCTGTGTTAATATTGGCAATGAAGTTCCATGATGTTGCTATATGTAACACTTAATATTATTTTGACTAGTTGTTATTAAATATAATATGTAATTAAGTTTTGGTTTCCAACATTTTGTATTTATCTAAGAATATTTAGTAGTTGGGTAACCATTTTATTTCATATCTATCCATCTCTCTCTTTCTATCTATCTCTCCTTCTCTCTATCTCTCTCTCTCTCTCTCTCCTCCGTAGAAACTTGAAAATCTGAAGTTTCATGAAAAAAATCATGGATTTCTACTAAATCAACAAGCAAATTTTGTTTTTGGTGAAAATCAAGTTGCTCCTCTTGGTAAGTTTCTAAACTCGTTTTTATACTAGACACCTACTAGAATTTTCAATATATCATTTTGTACAAGGCTCCGATTTAAGTGATCCAGGACTTTCTGGAAAGGTATTTCATAAATCTATAACTTTTATGAAGGAACCAAAATCTAGTTTTGTTGGTATTTACCTAAAAAAGGATCAGAAAGTACAGGGCAGGTGCTGTCCAGATTTCCATTTTTAGAAATACTCCATGTACTGCTGTTAGTAATTTTAGCATAACTCTTTGTTCAAAATTGATATGGAGGTGATTCAAGATGTTCTGAAACGGTAAGACATAGATCTACAGCTTTTGTGAAGACCAAAAGTCTAGTTTGTCCGTGTAAATCTTCAAAACTGAGTCACAACACGGAACAGTGATACTGTCCAGAATTTCTATTTCAAACATTTTTGGGTAATTTTCACCAATATCATATTTAGTTTGACTTGCTAATCACTGAACTTATTTAGATATTTGATTATGTATTTAAGGTATATAAACCCTTGGAAAAAATCAAAGGGGAGGTGTTTGAGGAAGTGGACAGATTTGGTTTGTTTACTGCGTAGACGATTCGAACGTCCCCAAGTTGTGATTGAACTGTTTCGTGGTAAAACACCAAGGTTTGTGTATAAACTTGTACTCTTTTTGCTTGCTGGAATATGTTGAAATAACTTGATACTTTATTTTTTTTGGCTTCAATTTATATTGTTATATTCGTACTATATCAAGTATTGTAAGATATTTGCTAAATCACCCATTCGTACGGATTGTTTGATTATTTTGCATTCTTGTTGGTACTTTGTCCTTCTTGTGGCAGTGACTTTGTCACTCATCTTGGCATGCGTCTTGATTTGGATCTTTTGCCATCTTGACTTTGGATTTATAGTTTGTCTTGAATATGGAACTTGTCCGTGTTAAGTACGAACTAGGAAGCCATTTTTAATATGGTTCTTGATTCTCTTTTCTATTGGGTTTTGACCCTACTTGATTTGGGGCTTCGGTCCATCTTGATATCTGATTATGCTTAGTGTGATGGCATGACGTACATATTGGGCGGAAAATGGATATTTGGTATACTCTCTTAAATTGATAGTATACACTTTCTAGACTCTTGAACATTGTTATTGATATTTGGAAACACTTCAAAGTTTGATATTGATATGTTTGATATATTTGTTCACTTGTTTTAAATTATGTTAAATTGAGCTAACTATGACTGAAAAGGGGAATTGTAGAATTTAATGACTCCAAGCCTAAAGTTTATATACCACTAAGCTTTATGCTTAGCAATAGTTGTTTTCTATCGTAGGAAATGTTCGGGATGAAATCTGAAGATGGCCAGGGTGAAGTGGTCTTTTTGGGAGAATTTATGGAGATCACATTTGCATATGCACCTTGGTTTGCATAGTTTTGGGACATGTACATGATATACATGATATACAGGATATATACATACACACACACACACACACACACATACACACACACACACATATATATATATATATATATATATATATGTCACACTTATGTTATTTGGAGGCTTGTTGGATTTTAAAGACCAAAATCTTGTAGCTTGAATTTGTAACCTATTTTATTGTATTAGGGTGTTTAATAACTCAAGTCTTGTAATATGTTGAATTTACACTTTGTCTTGTAAATATGTAGAAAAGGAGAAAACTAGTTTCATTTGTTTTTTGTATATACCCGATAGTTTGAAATTTATGTACAATATAAACTTGCAGTGATTTTGAATGATTGTATAAATCAGTTAAGAAGTTGCTTTAATCTATTAATATTTTGACATTGTATTTCATTTAAAATAAAATTATGGTGTATTTTAAAATATATATATATATATATTGCACTTTCAACCTTTTCGCATGGGCCTACTTCCGCTACTAAAATTATTCTAAATATTTTTATTAATATCTCTTTTAATATTTTGTAAGTAGGAAATTAGATTTGTTTTCCTAAGTAGTACCCTTCCAAAGGGGTTGCTACAATGTTGATATGGTGAATGTCGTTGAGAGCAATAACTCTTCAACGTTATGGCATAAGAGACTTAGCCACATTAGCGAGAAAGGACTAAATGTTCTGGCCAAGAAGAAATTGTTGTCAAATTTTGAAAGTGCAAAATTAGAAAAATATGAGCACTGCTTGGCTGGAAAACAAAAAAGAGTTTCTTTCCAATCTCATCCTCCTTCAAGAAAGACAGAGCTGCTTGAGTTGGTGCATTCAGATTTATGTGGTCCAATGAAGTCAAGGACTTTGGGTGGTGCACTTTATTTTGCTACCTTTATTGATGATTGTTCAAGGAAACTTTGGGTCTACATCATGAAGACTAAAGACCAAGTGTTGGGTGTCTTTAAGCAGTTTCAGGCTTCAGTTAAAAGAGAAACTGGAAAGAAGCTGAAGTGTATTCGTACTAATAATGGTGGTGAATATTGTGGACCGTTTGATGAATACTGCAAGCAGTAGGGTATCAGACACCTGAAGACTCCTCAGATCAACTGTTTAGCAGAAAGGATGAACAGGACCTTGATAGAAAGAGTCAGATGTTTGCTTTCTGAAGTAAAGTTGCCGAATTCCTATTGGGGTGAGGCTTTGTTGACCGCCGCACATGTTATTAATCTATCCCCTGTAGTTGCTTTACAAAGTGATGTTCCAAACAGAGTTTGGAATGACAAGGATGTTTCCTATGGCCACTTGAAAGTGTTTGGTTGCAAAGCTTTTGTACATGTGCCTAAAGATGAGAGGTCAAAATTAACTGCCAAGACAAGGCAGTGCATCTTCATTGGTTATGGCCTTGATGAGTTTGGTTACAGGCTATATGATCCAATTGAGAAGAAGGTCGTGAGAAACGGTGATGTTATCTTTGTAGAGGATCAAACCATTGAAGATATTAATAAAGCGGAGAAGCTAAAATCTTCAAGTTCTGAAGGTTTAGTTAATCTTGATCAAGTTCCCCATACAAATGCGGATGACGTTGATGGGCTCAATGATGATGGTGATTCCCAGAACCATATTCCAGATTAGCATATTGATGGTGATGGTGATAACAATGCTAATGTTGATGAGGTAGATGATCCTACTTACGAAGTTATGGAAGAGTTAGATATTCCACTCAGGAGGTCTTCTAGACCTCATACTCCTTCCTCCCGTTATTCACCCGATGAGTATGTATTACTCACTGATGGAGGAGAACCTGAATGTTATGCGGAGGCCATAGAAGATGAGCATAAGGATCAATGGATTGAATCCATGCAAGATGAGACAAAATCTCTTCATGAGAACCATACTTATGAGTTGGTGAAATTGCCTAAAGGCATGAGAGCTTTGAAGAACAAGTGAGTGTTCAAAGTTAAAGCTGAAGAACATAGTTTGAATCCCAGATACAAAGCTAGATTGGTTGTTAAGGGATTTGATCAAAGAAAAGGTATTGACTTTGACGAAATATTTTCTCCTGTCGTGAAAATGTAATCCATTCGGACAGTTCTTGGTTTAATTGCCAGTCTTGATTTGGAGATTGAGCAGATGGATGTGAAAGACTACTTTTCTTCCCGATGACTTAGAAGAGGAGATTTATATGAAACAACCTGAGGGCTTCAAGGCAAAAGGTAAAGAAAATCTTGTATGCAAACTTAAGAAGAGTCTATATGGATTGAAGCAAGCTCCCAGACAGTGGTACAAGAAGTTTGAGTCTGTTATGGGGAGAAAAACTACAAGAAGACTTCTTCAGATCACTGTGTGTTTGTACAAAGATTTTCTGATGATGACTTTATCATCTTCTTGCTATATGTGGATGATATGTTAATTGTGGGCAGGAATGCATCCAAGATTGACGAGTTGAAGAAACAGTTGAATAAGTCTTTTGCAATGAAAGACTTGGGTTATGCTAAGCAGATTTTGGGCATGAGAATTACTCGTTCAAGAAACGAAAGGAAGATTTACTTGTCACAAGAGAAGTACATAGAACGTGTACTGGAGCGCTTCAATATGAAAAGTGCTAACTTGGTTCGCACACCCCTTCCTGCTCATATGAAGTTGAGCAAGAAGATGTGTCCTACAACAACGGAAGAAAAAGAGAGAATGGACAAGATTCTTTATTCCTCTGCCGTCGGAGGTTTGATGTATGCAATGGTATGCACTCGACCAGATATTGCTCATGTAGTCGGTGTTGTTAGCAGATTTCTCGAAAATCCAGAAAAAGAGCATTGGGAAGCTGTAAAATGGATACTCAGGTATCTAAGAGAAAGCTCACATGAATGCTTATGTTTTGGAGGATCAAATCCAATTTTGAAGGGCTATACAGATTCTGATATGGAAGGTGACCTTGATAACAGAAATTCCACTACTAGATATTTGTTTACTTTTTCAGGGGGAGCTATATCATGGCAGTCGAAGTTGCAGAAGTGTGTCGCACTATCTACAACTGAAGCGGAGTATATTGCGGCTACTGAAGCTGGCAAAGAGATGATATGGCTCAAGAGATTTTTTTAAGAACTTGGATTGCGACAGATGGAGTATGTTGTCTATTGCGACAGTCAGAGTGCAATAGACCTAAGCAAAAACTCCATGTACCATGTGAGAACAAAACATATAGATGTGAGATATCATTGGATTCATGAGCAGGTGGAGAACGAATCTTTACAGGTCAAAAAGATTCACACGAGTGAAAATCCTGCGGATATGCTAACCAAGATAGTACCAAGAGACAAGTTCGAGCTTTGTAAAGAACTTGTCGGCATGCGCTCAAACTAGAAGTCCGGTGTTACTTCCTACAGATGAATGGATCTGGAGGGAAAGATTTGTAGGGTCCATCCCCATAAATGAGGAAGACAAAAAATAGATAAAGACTTTTCTAAGTCTTTTTTGGCTGCCACCGTCTTTGTTGAATTGAAGAGTTTGAATATCTCTTCCTTTCTTTTTGATGTCACTGATGACATCCGTAGGGATATGGAATCTCTATAAATAGAGAGCTTCTGAGCCATTTGTAATACACCAACAAAGAGAGAAAAGAGAGAGCAAGGTATTCCATAAACTATAAGAAAATAGTTTGTGAAGAAAAATAGAGTGTGGGAGATATTGTAGTGAGGTGGAAAAAGCAAAAAATTATTTATTTCTTTTGAGGGTGTAGTGGTCTTAGGAGTATTTTTACTCGTTACTACACAGTATAAAATTCCTCGCTATAGTGATATCAGTTGCTCTTCTTGACCGTGGTTTTTCCCTTATTCAGAAGGGTTTCCACGTAAAATCTCGATGTCATTATTGTTGCATTTCTATTCTTGCTGATTTAACCATAACTTAGTGTTCTGCGTTTATCACTAATACCGTGAATATTATTTTACGAGGTTTATTCCCAACAAATGCTTCTGCTACTTAGAAAAACAGAACTAGCAGCCTTTTGTGTGTTAATATATATATGCATATGGGATGATGCGTAAAAGATTAATTGAGTTCAATTTTCAGAACAGTATTGCTCTCAGATATGAAGTTGTTATGCCATATCATGTATATCAGATAGCAGATTTATGTTGCTGAATACTTTTCTCAGAAATGAAGTGGCGAGTTCTAGATTCCATATTCGCACCGAATATTCCATGGGGGTGTAAAGTTCTTCCGAACAATAACAGATTCCCCATTCTTAGTGCTCGAACCCGAGAATATGTTTAAGATATGAAGATCAAGGTGATTGCTATCTTTCAGCCTTTATCTAGACACATCAATCGCTTTCTTCACTTCCTGGGATGTCAAGTTTTCACAGAAGCGTAGGATGTTGGAGTATTATCACTTTTAACTCGTGCCAGAAATTATTTACATCTAGTAGCAGAAAAAGTTTATAAAACTTGTATAATTTTATATAGTTTTTTCGGCTATTATTTTTACGGCGATCGGCGGCTATACAGTGTCATTTTTCCTAGGATTGTTAGGCCTATGAATTAGTAAAATCTATTAGCAGGATCATTCATCCTTTTGTTCTCTTGTTTTTATTCCACTAGTTTTCTTGAACAGTCATAGGAAATATTGTCTATTCTATTGTTAAAAATTTGTTTTCTTGGATTGGGTGGTGATAGAAAAATGATTTATTATATATCCTATGCAAAAATTCTGCTGTAATTCTGCAGGTTTTTAGCTACTGTAGTAGTAATAGCTGTTTTTAGGACACCTATTCGAAGAATGAATCCGGAACCAAAATGTGGTTTTTTTTTTTTACTCAAAATACGCAAATAAGTGTTAAAAAAAAGTTACCAAACTATATATAACGCCACAAATAGTGGCGCTATACAGTAACATTAACTGCACTGTTACTGTATAGCGCCACTATTTGTGGCGCTATACTGACACACCTTACATAGCGCCATTAATAGTGGCGCTATACCCCTTATTACCTGACCCTACCAATAATTTCTGGGTTCAATAATTTAAAAGCGTATAAAGCCACTTTTTGTGGCGCTATATACAAAAAAAAAATCCCCGGCTAGCCATTTCCTATATAAACATCGTAGAATCGCCACAACTTCATTCAAAATTTTTTTTTAACTCTTGTTGGTTTCTATTGTTGTTAAATTCTCCAGCATTTTTTCATTATGTCTGAAGAACGTAGAATAAGAGTATCATTATATTGGGGGGGGGGGTGAGGTTGTGATGGAGAATAACTCTGTGGGCTACAGTTTACCTGCTAAGTGTAATGTTAAATTGCCACTTTCAATGGAGTACGAAACATTGATATCGTTGTTATGCAAAAAAATGAGTGTGAGAAAACGTTCAGTGATACTCAAAGTAACCGGAAGATATCCGTTATTCCGTTACGCCGTAAGGGGTTGCTTTTTACTCAGAGTTTAACATCGACGATGATGACACTTTGAGTGATTTCTTGAGGACTCCGGACGAATGCCGGGAATTTCTTGTAATCACAATGTTGGAGATGTACGTGAAGGTCGAAGACGTTCCAAAAAATGAGGTTGTGCGTAGTAGAGATAACCCCCAGTCATCGGGTGGTTATTCTGGATCAGTTTTTGCCGGACATGTTCCGGATGAAAGATTTTTTCTTGATTTAAATTTATCACCGTCGGCGAATGAGCAACGAGAAAATAATTTATACTCTGCTTTCCATAATTCACAAGAAGAGTGGTAAACTTCAATTTTCATTTGTGTTAATTATGTATATTTTTGCGTATTGAATTAATTTTAACGCTCATTTATTTAATAGGGGGTACCGGCCGGATATGAATTTTACAAATGGCCCATCCGGTAGTAATCACCTAACTGAAAACGTCCATCATGGAATGTCATCACATTACGACTTGTAAGTGAAAAGCTACAGCCATATATAAAGCATTTATTAATTTAGTAGCTTATATTTTTGTTGAAATGTGCAGTGAAAACGAGCAAGTTGAACTACCCGTACTCACTCAATTGCCCGAAAACGACGTATTACATCAGGATCTGGCAGATGCACAGAGTGAGGAAGAGAACAGCGATTACGATAACAATGCCGATGAATCGGGAGACGAGACACCATTTGCTCGTGAGGATGGTGATGAAGAGGACGAGGAGGAAGGACCCGATTTGAAGAGAGCCCCCATAGACGAAAAGTGTACGAGTCTGAAGTGCCGTTTCTTTCAAGGGAGATTCCTTATATTGATAACTTGCCAGCCGTGCCGGATGTGGAAGCTCTCACAAGGGATTTTGATGAAATCCAGACAGCAATGTGGGATGAGTCTAGACCAACGGTGCTTGCAAAGGGGGTGCTTTTTCCTGATAAAGCACGCGTAAGCAGGGCTTGTAAAATGCACAATGTTAAAGAGTGTCGTGAGATGCAGGTATCGGAGTCAAGTCCGACGGTATACAAGGCTATTTGCCGCAGGTGGTTTTGGCCATGTAATTGGATGTTGCATGCGTCGAAGAAGAAGACAGGTATGTGGAAAGTGGGTAAATACATTCTCACCCACACATGCGAAATGGACACTTTCAACGGGAATCACTTCAACTTGGATATTGACTAGTGTAAGCACGTGATTTTTGCCCAATATGAGAATTACTCCCAAAAATTCAAAAATAAAATAATTTTCCTTGGTGTGCAATTTTGTGATATTTTGTGATATTTTGAATAATTATTTGTATTTGTCTGTGCATGTTTATTTGCTAAATTAATAAAAAATACAAAAATATGTCGCATTTTGTATGTAGGATTTAATTCTATAATTTGTTAGTAATTAAGTTTGTTTACAAAAAAATAAAAATTTACAAAAATAGGCATCGTTTGCATTTTTAGCATTTAATGTCCAAATATACAATTTTATGCTTAATTATTACTTAATTGTGCGTTAATTGTTATTGGAAGTTAATTTGCACTTTTATAACTTAATTTAGTTCTTAATAATAATTTAAGTATTTTTATAATTTAGTTTTAGAGAAATAAAAAGAAGAAAAGAGAGCGAAAATATAAAGAAAGTCGGAATTGGGCCTCTTCTTCGATTTCAAGCCACAGGCCCAAAAAATGGCCCAATCTTCCCAAACGACCCAGTCCATTTCAAACCGGGTCAACCCGGTCCATAACCCAACACCCCCTATCTTGCATTTCAAAAAAAAAACAAAGCAAAACAAAACAAAACAAAAAAAAGAAAAGGAAGAAAACCCTAAAAAATCCCTCTCTCTCATCCGCCCCCCCCCCCCCTTCTCTTTCTCTCTTTTCTTCTTCTTCTTCAAGCATCCAAACACCCCATCCATGGCTGCCCTTCCCCCACCTCTTCTCCTTCACATACACACACACAACCACGGCAACACAACACACACACACCCGCCGCCCGTGTTTCTTCTTCTTCTTCAAGATCGCGAGTGTTTCTTCTTCTTCAAGTTCACGTTGATCGTTGCTTCTTCTTCTTCCTCACTTCATGATGCTGCGTGACTGCTTCGTCCAGCATCTACTGCTGCTCACGTTTTGCGTTGCTGCTGCCCCGTCCGGCATCGCTTTCACGGTTGTCTGCTACCTCTCCTTCAAGCTCTTCGTTTGTCCGTTCGTGATCGTCTTCGGCGTCAAATGATTTTGGTGCGATATTTGTTTCCGGGAAGATTTGTTTCCGTTCAAGTTCGTCATTGTTTCGATCTGGTTAGTGGGTTTTTGAGTTTCATTTTTTGCCCGTAATTTGTTTGATATTTTTCGGATCCAAAATCGATAAATGATTCAATTCTTGTTTTGTTTGTTCATCATTGAAATAATTTTTTTTAGTTTGTTTATATGTTTGGTTGGTTTAATTTTCAGATTCAAATGAAAATTTAATTAATTGATTTTCAGTTTATTTCATGTTAATTTAATTTTTGCAAAAAAGGAATTGTTAGTTTAGGTTTAATATTGTTAGATTTAGTTTAAATCGCTTGAATCCGTTGTTTGTTTAATATAGATTTCATTCATGATCATGTATCTTTGTTATATTTTTTTGTTGGATTTAATTAAGAAAGATTAATTGATTATTTGAAGATTAGTGATTTGAATATGTTTATTTGTTTTGTTTAAGTTCAATTCGAAATTTGAATAAAGTTTGTTATTGTGGTTGAATCTTTTCATTCATGTTCATACTTTGTTTGATTGATCTTGAATCCGAAATTTGTATAGTTTGATTTTCTTATTTCTTGTTTATCATTTGTGATTATTTCTTGAATTGGTCTCATAATCTTGTTTAAAGTTTAATATAAGAATTGTTTGTTGTAATGTTCTAAAAATATTGTTCAATCAAATTTTAATTGTTCTTGGTTGTTCAATTTGTGTTCATGTGATTTGTTGTTGAAATGTTGTTAAAATCATGTTCATGTGATATTGTTGTTATGATGTTCATCCGTGTTCATATTGTTGTTTGAACATTGTTAGAAATTGATCATATTGTCTATATTTTGGTTAAGTTTGATTAATTGATGTGTTATAGCTGATGGGTAGTTTGATAAATTTGTAATACGTTCAGGAGTAGTTTGGTAATTTCAGTAAGGTCGGAAGGGGTAGTTTAGGAATTGTACATTTTGTAATTGTTTATTTGAAGCATGGGGGACAAAATGAAATGGGGTGGGTTGTGATATGATTATTTAATATAAAGAGGGGACAAGATTTAATTTAAAGGGGAATCTTGCATTATTTTAAATGAAGCATGGGGGACAAAATAAAATGGGGTGGTGTGATATGTTTATTTAATGTAATGGGGATGAGTGGAAAGATAATGGGTTGGGTAGAGAAAAAGTATTGATTTTAATTAATTGAAAGGTTTATGGGATGGGTTATATATGTGAAGTCTTGAAATCAAAAAAAATATACAGAGAGATAGAGAAAAAATACACAGATACGAGAGAGAGAAACAAATCTGAAAATAAGAGAGAGAAAAGGGCTGAACATTTAAGAGATAGAAAATTCCGAAAAATATTTAAGCTTTCAAAAATAAAATAAAAAACTAAAAAAAATATTCTGCTTTCTTTTGTTGTTTGAAATCAGAATTAATTGTTGTTTCATCAAAGCTGGAAGATTTTGTTTTTTTTTGAATTACTACTCCACTGGTTTGTTACTGTTGCTGGGCTATTGTTGCTGTGTTGTACTGATTTTACTGCTGCTGCTGATACTCATATTCATTTTCTTTTGCTTCCAATATCAGTTAGTTGTTAGAGCGTACTGGCACCGTACCATTATCAAACAAGATCAAAAGGTCCTATACCAGAAAGCATGACTGGGTCAGACAACAGCGTTGAGTCAGAAAAAACGGCCAATCAGATGCTGAAGGAAGCCCTGGAGAAAATGGAAAAAATGAGGCTAGAAATGAATGAAATGCAGATAGCCTTAGCTAGAGCCCAGAAGGGGCAAGAACTACCCGTTACTCCTACCCTCCAACCAGTACACACGCCGGAATACCCCTCTCCCGGTCCTTCAACAAGTTTCCCAAGCCATCACTATTATCAGGGAAGAGAGGCTTATGATTCCCAAGCTCCACCTCCCACTCAAAACCCTCCTCCACCAAATGTTCCCGTCTTTGTGGCACCTCCTCCAGCTCCACTACATAGATCATCCAGTGAGCCGCTATTCCAAGCTCACGACACCCAATATTACCCTCCCGAACCCACTTTCAAAGCGCCTGAGCCATATACCTCCTCTCCCCATTTTGAAATCCTAGGAGAAGTTGAGAAACCGGTTAAGAATGCAGAACAAGAGGAGGTGATTCGTAAAGTCAAAAGCCTGGAGCAATCCTTCAGGAACATGCATGGTTTAGGAAACCAAGTTAGTGTCGCATACAAAGATTTGTGCCCTTTTCCTGATGTACAGTTGCCTGCGGGGTTTAAAATGCCGAAGTTTGACTTATATGAGGGGCACGGTGACCCAGTAGCCCATCTGCGTGGTTTTTGTAGCAAAATGAGAGGGGCTGGGGGAAAAGATGAGTTGTTGATAGCATATTTCGGGCAAAGCCTGAGCGGGTCAGCGCTAGAATGGTACACGAGGAAAGACCCCGGCCGATGGTATACATGGGATGATTTGGCCCATGCATTCATCGGCCATTTTCAATATAACCTCGAAATAGTCCCTGATCGTCTGTTATTGTTGAAACTAGAAAAGAAGTCTGGGGAAAGTTTTAGAGAGTTTGGTTTCCGCTGGAGGGAACAAGCTGCAAGGGTTGATCCTCCCATGCGGGAAAGTGAGATGGTAGATTACTTCTTGCAAACATTGGAACCTACCTATTTTGGTCATCTAGTGACATCTGTCGGGAAGTCGTTTAATGAAGTGGTAAAGATGGGAGCCATGATTGAAGAAGGATTGAAATCTAACAAGATCTTGAGCTACTCGGCTTTGAAAGCAACCACCCAGGCCATCCAAAGCGGTACTGGTGGTGTGCTGGGAAAGAAGAAGAAAGAAGAAGTTGCTGCAGTTGAAGCTAATGTTTGGTCCAGGCACAATAACCGTCCACTCTACTACAACCAACCCAGACCCCATCACCCAAACTATCAATATACCTCATATGGTCCACCGCAACACTATTATCCACCACCAGAACCACAATTTTCTATTCACCACGCCCAGACCTACACTCAACCCCCAGTGCACTCGCAATGGCATACACCAAGTCCCCAAAATACACAGCCACACCCACAAAACACCTATCCACCTCCCAGGGCTAACAGACCAGGAACCAGCTTCCGCCCAAACCAAGCTTTTAGAAATGAGAAGGCCCCAAACAAAAAAACATTTACCCCGCTGGGAGAATCTTACACTTCTCTTTTCCACAGATTGAAACAGTTGGGGATGTTGACCCCAGTTGAATCCAAAGCACCAAATCCTCTTCCCAGAAACCTGGACCACTCTGTTAGCTGCGAGTATTGCTCAGGGATGCCGGGGCACGATACTGAAAAATGTTGGAAGTTGAAAAACGCAATCCAAGAGCTCATTGATAATCGTCGTATTGAGGTACAGGCTCCAGAGGCCCCGAACATCAATCAAAATCCGTTACCAGCGCATTATGAGGCCAACATGATCGAACTGATACATAAGGGGGAAGAGCCTAAGAAACCTTCGCAGGTGGTTATGGTGATTCGTTCTACGGAAACCAAAGAAAAGACAGTGAGTGCAAGGCCAGTGGTTCAGTTAAAAGCAGTAGAAGACAAGCCAGTGCTAGTAATGGGAAAGGGACCGTTTGTGGCCGAGAAAAAGCAGGAGCCAGTCAAGATAGTGGTACCAAGGTCAGTATCCATGCCCGTGGTGGTCGTGAAGGGAGTCTATATAGAGCCGGTTGTCATAAAACCGGTAGTCCAGTTACCCATGGTTGATAGCAAAGCCGTACCCTGGAAATATGACAAAGTAGTGGTGACATACAAAGGAAAGGAAATTGAGGAAGAAAGTTGTGAAGCACAGGGACTGACCCGGTCAGGACGTTGTTTCGCCCCTGAAGAGTTGAGAAAAGCTAAGGGCGCAAAAGACAATCCAGTGCCAGTTAAAAAAGCTGTAACGGAAGAGGAAGCAGAAGAGTTTCTGAAAAAGATGAAAGGACAAGATTATTCCATTGTTGATCAACTGAGAAAAACACCGGCCCAAATCTCGTTGTTGTCATTATTAATTCACTCTGATGAGCATTGCCGAGCTTTAATGAAGATATTGAATGAGGCTCATGTGCCTGACAAAATCTCAGTAAACCATTTAGAGACAATTGCCAACAAGATCTTTGAAGTGAACAGGATAGCATTTTCTGATGATGAATTGCCTATGGAAGGCACAGAACACAACAAGGCTCTCTATTTGACGGTCAAATGTGAAGGTTCAATGGTTACTCGGGCACTAATCGATAACGGGTCGAGCGCTAATATTTGCACGTTATCCACATTGAACAAGTTAAAGATTGATGAGGATAGAATCCGCAAAAATAGCATTTGTGTTCGAGGGTTCGATGGAGGGGGAACAAACACAGTAGGGGATATTGTACTCGAATTGACTATTGGCCCAGTCGAGTTCACGATGGAATTTCAGGTGTTGGATGCTGCAGTATCCTATAATCTTTTGTTGGGTCGACCGTGGATTCATGCGGCAAAAGTCGTGCCCTCCACACTGCACCAAATGATCAAATTCGAGTGGGACAGACAAGAAATTGTGTTACATGGGGAAGATCCCACATGCGCCGTGAATGATGCCATTGTACCCTTTATAGAGACCGAAGATGATAAGGGGCCATGGGTGTATCAGATCCTCAACACGGTTCCGGTGAGCAGGTTGCTTGAGGGTAAAAGCATGCCATGTCCTAGGGTGTCAGCTACGACCGTCATGGTAGTGTCAGAAATGTTGAATAACGGGTTCGTGCCCGGTAAGGGTTTGGGGGTTGAACTGCAGGGCATTACTCAACCTGTGTCTTTGCCCAAAAATTTGGACACCTTCGGGTTAGGGTTCAAACCAACAGCGGCAGATGTCAGAAAGGCCCGTAAATTGAAGAAGAAAGCTTGGGTGCTCCCTAAACCAATTCCTCGATTGTCCAGGTCCTTTGTCAGGCCGAATATCAAGAAACAGTCATTGGCAAAGATATCGGGTTCGTTAGTTGAGGCGGATGGGAATTTGGATAAGGTGTTTGAGAAAGTATTTGTTGAAGTAAACATGGTTGAGGCCGGGGAAGGGTCAAGCAGAGCAGACATACAGTACATCGGACCACGTGCTAACATCAGCAATTGGGAAGCTACTCCTCTTCCAGTTCGGAGGGAGTCGTGGTAGTGGGTTTTGTTTTCCTTTTTGTCACCTGGATTATTCCAGGGTTTGTAATCCAGTTGTTATGTTCCGTCCGTTTGGATGAGTTAAAACCTTGTTGTCTTTACGTTTAATGAAATGCAATTTTCTTCGTCCCTAATTCTCTTTCCATTTTCGTTTCTTTTCTTTGTACAGTTCTCTTTATGCTGATATCAATGACATGACATGCATGAGGAATCTTCGACCCAGCTTTAAAAGCCAATCTAATTCAGAAGTAATAATACAAGAGGTCGAGTGTGATGATGGGATGGATTGTAATAATGATGAAGCTTATGAGGAAATTAGTAAAGAATTAAGCCACTTTGAAGAAAAACCCAAACCTAACCTAAATGACACAGAAGCAGTTAATCTAGGGGACCAAGATAATGTACGGGAAACTAAAATAAGTGTTCATTTGGATCCACAACTCAAGGAGGAGATAATTAAAGTATTGCATGAGTACAAAGACGTTTTTGCATGGTCATATGATGATATGCCGGGTCTAAGCACCGATTTGGTGGTTCATAAATTGCCCACTGATCCAGCACTCCTCCCTGTCAAGCAGAAGTTGAGAAATTTCAAAACAGACATAAGTGTGAAGATCAAAGAAGAGATCTCCAAGCAGTTTGAGGCAAGGGTCATTCAGGTTACACGGTACCCCACTTGGTTAGCAAATGTCGTGCCTGTGCCAAAGAAAGATGGCAAGACCAGGGTGTGCGTCGATTATCGAAACCTTAACAAAGCAAGCCCAAAAGATAATTTCCCACTGCCCAGCATCCATATACTGATCGACAATTGTGCCAAACATGATATTGGCTCTTTTGTGGATTGTTATGCGGGTTATCATCAGATTCTAATGGATAAGGAAGATGCAGAAAAGACGGCATTCATCACGCCGTGGGGAACGTATTGTTATCGGGTCATGCCGTTTGGTTTGAAAAATGCTGGGGCAACTTATATGAGGGCCATGACAACTATCTTCCATGATATGATACATAAAGAAATTGAGGTATACGTGGATGATGTGATCGTTAAGTCTAGACAGCAATCTGACCATGCCAGAGATTTGAGAAAATTCTTTCAAAGGCTTCGCAGATACAATCTTAAGCTCAATCCTGCGAAATGTGCTTTCGGGGTGCCATCTGGGAAGTTGTTGGGATTTATAGTTAGCCGGAGGGGTATTGAATTAGACCCGTCAAAGATCAAAGCTATTCAGGAGTTGACACCTCCAAGAAACAAAACCGAGGTGATGAGTTTGTTGGGAAGACTGAACTATATCAGCAGGTTCATTGCTCAGCTCACGGCAACGTGTGAACCAATTTTCAAATTGTTAAAGAAAGATGCCACGGTCAAATGGACTGATGAATGCCAGGAGGCTTTTGATAAGATAAAGAGGTATTTGTCAAACCCACCCGTGCTGGTCCCACCAGAACCAGGGAGACCTTTGATTCTATATCTGACAGTTGTGGACAGTTCATTCGGCTGTGTACTGGGGCAGCATGATGTTACGGGCAGAAAGGAGCAGGCTATCTACTATCTCAGTAAGAAGTTCACATCTTACGAGGTCAAGTATACTCATCTGGAAAGGACATGTTGTGCCCTAACTTGGGTGGCACAGAAATTGAAACATTACTTGTCATCTTACACCACTTACCTTATATCTCGCTTGGACCCGTTGAAGTATATTTTCCAGAAACCCATGCCCACAGGAAGGCTTGCAAAGTGGCAGATCTTACTTACAGAGTTCGACATTGTCTATGTGACACGGACTGCCATGAAAGCACAGGCATTAGTCGATCACTTGGCTGAGAACCCCGTTGATGAAGATTATGAGCCTTTGAAAACTTATTTCCCTGATGAAGAGATAATGCACATTGAAGAATTAGAACAAGCTGAGAAGTCGGGATGGAAACTTTTCTTTGATGGGGCTGCAAATATGAAGGGTGTGGGAATAGGAGCAGTACTTATTTCGGAAACAGGTCAGCATTACCCTGTGACAACTTGATATCTCTTGTACTTATTCCGCACATCGAAGCGTCCATAAAGTATAAAATCAAAGAGTGCATTACAGCAGTCCACCAAGAATATGGCCACACAATTACTAAAAGAAAGGCATATTTAATTATGGGTTTCGTGCTAGATTTTCTGAAGCTCAGTGGTACCAAACTATCATTAATAATTTTATGTTTTTTTAATAATTTTTATTCATATTTATTTAATAACTAAATTGTAAATATATATATATATATATATATATATATATATATATATATATATATATATATATATATATATATATATATATATATATATATATATATATATATATATATATATATATAATTATGGGTTTCGTGCTAGATTTTCTGAGGCCCAGTAGTACCAAACTATCATTAATAATTTTATGTTTTTTTATAATTTTTATTCATATTTTTTAATAAATTAATTGTAAGAATTATATATATATAATTATGGGTTTCGTGCTAGAATATAAGATAATTAAATAATTACTACACAATACTACGCTACAAGGCTCTACATTTTACTACGCTGAAAGGGTCTACATTTTACTACGCTAAAAAATAATCTAAACTAAACGGCATAAAAACACATAAATATACATGAGGATATTAACAAACACATTTTTTAGACTAATTTACATATTTTTATACAACATTAAAATTAAATTCGGATAAAATTTAACATGCTAGTTTCGGAAAAAATAAACACAAACCGAAATAGAACACATACAAATCAAGTAATATGCATTGTTATAAAAGTTTCAACTTAAAATAAATCGAAATACCTCGATTTAGAATTTTCAGAATGTAAATAAATCGAAATTTTGACTCCGGAAGAGTGAATCCACAATAACACGAAGCTCTACTCGACAGTGGGACCACCAATATTCAACTTTTATGTGACGGGGGGACCAATTTTTTTTTTTAAATTGGGGAAGAATCGGTGGGGGAGGGGGGACCAGAAGGGAGTAAGAAATGAGAAATGAGGGAGATGGAACGAAGAAGAAGAAGACGGAGGATTTGTATTAAGGGGTATAGCGCCACTATTAATGGCGCTATGTAAGGTGTGTCAGTATAGCGCCACAAATAGTGGCGCTATACAGTAACGGTGCAGTTAACGTTACTGTATAGCGCCACTATTTGTGGCGTTATATATAGTTTGGTAACTTTTTTTTAACACTTATTTGCGTATTTTGAGTAAAAAAAACCACATTTTGGTTCCGGATTCATTTGTATTAAGGGGTATAGCACCACTATTAATGGCGCTATGTGTGATGGTAATAAGGGGTATAGCGCCACTATTAATGGCGCTATGTAAGGTGTGTCAGTATAGCGCCACAAATAGTGGCGCTATACAGTAACGGTGCAGTTAACGTTACTCTATAGCGCCACTATTTGTGGCATTATATATAGTTTGGTTACTTTTTTTAACACTTATTTGCGTATTTTGAGTTAAAAAAACAACATTTTGATTTCGAATTCTTCGAAGAATAGCCAAAATTTGCAAATTTTTTAAAGTATAGCCGCCTTAGAATCAACTTCAAACATGTGGCCTGAAGTTGAAATCGTGGGTCTGAAGTTTGGCTCTACCAAAGCCTAAACTTCAGTTTGAATGAAGTTCAATTCATACCTAAGATCTAATAGCCTGTTTGGCCAAGCTTCCTTTGAGACAAAGTACTTTTTTTTTGTCAAAAGTATTTTTTTCTAAAATTAAGGTGTTTGGCCAAGCTTTTGAAAAAAGAAGTACTTTTGAGGAGAAGCCGAAGCAGTTTTGGAGAAGCAGAAAAAAGTATTTTCTCTCCAAAAACGCTTTTTTGAGAAGCACTTTTGAGAAAAATACACTTAGAAGCAGTTTTTTAAAGCTTGACCAAACACTAATTGCTGCTCAGAAGTGCTTTTCAAACGAATTAGCCAAACATAAACTGTTTCTCACCAAAAGTACTTTTGAGAAAAGCATTTCTCAAAATAACTTGATTTTTGCAGTTTGACCAAATGGGCTATAAGTTAGGTTTTGGCAAGACGCTAACTTTAGACCCCGAAGGTTTGAATTTGGAATTTGGGTTTTCAAAACATCAACTTTCAAGCGGAAAAGCCCAATTTCATACCCAAAAGTCTGAAGGGCGAAGTGCACCAGTAGCCATTTTTAAGTTTGATATTTAAATTATATCCACAATTTATAATGTATTTAAAGATTAGTCAACCCGTCCAAACTTTAGGACTAAGTATCTTGAATTTTGCGCTGCTAATTTGAAATTTAGGACTTAGTATCCTAAATTTTTAATCCATAATTTATAATATATTTAAAGATTAACCAACTCGTCTGAACTTTAGGACTAAGTATCTTGAATTTTAAGCTGCTAATTTGAAATTCCGAACTAAGTACCCTGAATTTGTGAACTACCAATTTGAAATTCAAGACTAAGTATCCTGAATTTCTGAATTGCTAATTTAAAATTCAGAACATAATTCGAATTTTTAGACATATTTTTCGAACTTTAGAACACGATGTTTAAAATTCAGGACGTTATGTCCTAAAATTTGAGAGAATTGGCTGATTTTTTAAATATATTATAAACTGTGTATATAATTTAAACAACATACTTAAAAGTGTCTACCTGGTGTCATTTCCACAAGTTTGAAGAAGAAGAAAAAGAAGAAGCAATAGGCTCAGTTGAAAGTTTACCAAAACAGGCTAAACTCTAAATAATTTTTTAATCTGATATATTTTAAATAGAGAAGCCGCTACCTGGTGTCATTTCTACAAGTATTTGTCCATTTTGTTTTTCAAATTATCCCAAATATTGTTCCACGAAGTGAGGAAATTAAACTGCTCAGTTTGACACAACCCAACTAGCTATATATTTACATAAGATGATTGACATTTATGAAGTTAGTTAGAGAACGTGCATGGTTGAGATTAATGTATAAGAAGTTGTGCTCTTTTTTCTTCACTAAGTTTTTTCTTAGTATATTTTATCAATATTACATTAAATGGGAGTATTATTAAAAACAAATCTCCAAATTTGTTTGTTTACATCTCTTGATCTATTTTTGTTGTTATGTAATAATAACCACGATATAATTATTCCAGATTGTGATCCCAAATGTTCCTGCACGACTTCATATACACACTATGTACCCATCTCACCCGCAATACTTCCTTGTTTGTCACTAATTGCCATAACAGTTTGCCTACAGATGCTATATTCCAATTTTTACATCCCTTAATATTTAGACCTCCATATTTCTTTGGCCTGCATAATACCTCCCATGATACCAATGCCATCTTCCTGTGTCCTTCTGTAGTGCCCCATAGATACTCCCTGCACTTCCTATCAATTGCTCTTATAACACTTTGAGGGAGTATAAAGACAGCCCCCCAAAAGTTGTATATTACAAACAACACTGCATTGATCACTTGCAATATACCTGCATATGATAACTGTTTTGCATACCCTGATTGAATGTTTATTGTAATCTTCTCCACTAGCTGATGACACTCTACTTTGCTCCACTTCTTTGATGTTAAAGGCATCCCCAGGTATCTCATAGGTAATGTACCCACTAAGAACCATGTATCTCTCACAATATTCTATTTTGTAGCCTCATCCAACCCTGCTAAAAATATGTTTGATTTCTCCATATTAGCTACCAGCCTTGACACTTCATTGAAATGGTTCACTACTTCCAACATCCTATGGATAGATTAACTGTTACCTTTGCAAAATAATATCAAATCATCTGCAAATATCATGTGTGTCAGTTTGGTGGTCTTGCACATATGGTGAAATTTAATATTTTAAATGTTGGATATTACAATTTATTTTTAAATATTGAATTAGCTAATATTTTTATTCTATGTATTTTAATTATCTTAGTAAAAAAAAGACTAAGTACGAACTATAACTAAAGCTGATAATTCGTTGCCACTCCTTCTCAATTAAAAATTTATAACTGGTAATACAATTAAAATCAATTAATTTTATATGACTTAATTATCTTAGCAAAAATAAAAAATAAAAAGAAAGAAAGACTATTTATGAAAAAGCATGTTTGATCCTCAGGTTATATAATAGTATGTCCATTGCCTTTTAATCAAATCTATAAATTTTATGTACTAAAATTTAAATACACATTCTAATAGATATTATTATTTGATATAAATTATTTCAATATCCATAATTATCATACTCTTTAATTCAATATAAAATTCTAAAAATATTTTGGAAATGATACTTAACAATTGTACATAGTTTAATAATTTTTATATGATTAGTAAAGTTTTATACTAATTAATATGAGATATATGCGCAAAGTACAAAGCCCTTTAGTGAAATTGTCTTTTTTATCCTTTAAAAATAGATTTCACGTTAGATAAATTTATAATTTTAAGTTGCTTTTACAATTTTTAGGTAGAAAATCCCAATATCTAACACATTAAATTTGTTTAACTTTTTACCATATATGAATTTCCTTATTTGAAGTCCCTTATTATTAAAGCTATCTTAAACTATACGATTTTCTTACTTTTAGAAACTTTAGAAATTATGCATTAGCAAAATTTTGTAGGAGTCAAAAGCACAATAATTCCTGAAGCACAACAATTCAAAATTGACATACTATTTAACTATTTGAAAGTAGAATTTTTATTGAATAAAATTATAATTATAATAAGCATTGGGTGGTTGTTGTTGTTGTTGCATCTAAAAGGAGAAAACTTTTGCTGCTAAACCCGGTCCTACTTAATTTCGGCTACCCAACCACAAAGTTTCTTATCTTCTTATGTCCCATCCCCTGATCCTTGTTTATAAGACTGAACCAATGTGACTAGAGTCCAACATATCAAAAAAGTGAATCAAACTCCAACACAATTGCCAAGAGTGCAAGTAGCTCATTTCACATCTAATGCAAGCAAATGTAGATGAGACACAGAATGGAAAAGTTTGTAGAAAGCCTTTAATTGAGCTGAGAATTGTAACAACCAAAGATATTACATAAGTCTAAATAATATGTATTTAATTGAACTGAGAATTGCCCTCCTTTAAACTGGGCTGATTTTCAATATTCCCTCTTAGGATAGGGTAACTTTAAAGTTCATAAAGAGAAAATTATAGTATATTTTAATATATATTTTTACTACTCTTTCTCTGTCAGTTATTCTAAAAACACTAGGGTATATCCTTGAATTTCTCAACAACTCTAACCTCCATCCTCTACAAAATTTACACCTGTTAACTCAGAATGTCTCTCATATAACTTTTTTATCACTTCTACTGATTTACTATATGTTTGTGAACTCAAATTTTAAAGACAAATAGAAATTAGAAAACAAAGATATCTCAAAATTAGGATTCAATAGTAGACTGCAATTCTAATTACCTGGTTCAATGTTGCTGGTTTTGCCATACAATATTTCTCCAACACAATATTGCAATAAGACTACAACTTTTTGAAGAAACTCCTTGATTTTGAAACATCTGCTCTCTTTTCCTACTACTGTATGTTCACGCCTTCAAAGACAATTGTCTTGTTGCTTCTAAATCCCACTACAACATCATCTACATCTCAAACAAACCATTTTGCAAGCCCAACAGAATAAAACCCCCATAAGATTTGGAGAATATACAAAAATTGAGATTGTAATCTCACAGAGCACCTCAATTCAAGATATTATAATACAAAAAATTACCTATATGGCTCGTACGATTATACCCGCTTGAAAGATCAAAAGAATAGTAAAACGAGAGCGGGAATCACTAAATGAAAGGGAATTTTTGAATTGGTAAGAAGGGATTGCTCTGATAGTAAGCAATCTCCACTTCCAACCAAGAGGTTGTGAGTTCGAGTCTCCCAAGAGCAAGGTGGGAAGTTTTGGAGGGAAGGATGTCGGGTCTATTTGGAAACAAACTCTCTACAAGATCTGCGTACACACTACCATCCCCAGAACTCACTTTGTTGTTGTTGTATTAGAAAAAAAATCACCGGATAGAGAAATTAGAAAACATTGACGGTGTCCTTACATAGCTCTAAATCCACACACAAACAAAAAAAGAGACAAGGAAAATCAACAAAATTACCAAAATCAACTTTGAGATCTTTCTCGAGAATCCCTAGTTTTCGCTCGCTGCCTAAGGGGAAGCGGACGGCGGCACCAGAAATTATGGATTTCGACAGATGGAGTTATTAGGTTTGAGGTGTTTTTGTTTAATACTTTAGTTTCCTTTTTAATTTAATTATATATAATTCTTTTTAAGAATTAATCTAAGTTGATGCTCACTCGCGCTCAATATGGAGCACTAGGGACCAGTTATTGATTTTTTTAAGGACCACATTACTCACATCGTCGTCATTTAAGAGCATAAAATCGAGAGTTAGGGGCCAACAGAAAATCAGGTATGCTTCTAGGGACCAAATTTTTAACAAGTCACTAAACGTTGGTCGCTAATAAACCTTTTTCTTGTAGTGATAGTAGGATATCATGAAATAATGAGAAACAATACAATCTACCCAAATATTGTATAATCATCAAATAATATAATACAATACGATACAATACATTATGAAACAATACGTAACAATCGTCCAAACAAGCTGAACATGTGCATGTAATGCCTTTATTGTTTAATCACTGGAGATACTCTGGCAAGTGGCTATTGCTATTGGAAGAAGTAGCATGATATATTTATTTAATCAAATAATTAAGAGTTTTGACTAAAAGTGGTCATTATAACATCAACACCAAGCTCTTTAATCAAAGCTTCCATAGAATATAAAACGAAAGTATCAAACGTTCTTTACTTGCTATCCTCAATTTAATTTGAATTGATTAGAAAAAAACTAACTCGTCGAATTTTTCAATTTTATGTGTCTTACACTCATAAAATTCGTTAAGTGATATGTATGTATGTTCTTGGAGGGAAGGATGTCGGGGGTCTATTTGGAAACAGTCTCTCTACCTCAGGGTAGGGGTAAGGTCTGCGTACACACTACCCTCCTCAGACCCCACTAAGTGGGATTATACTGGGTTGTTGTTGTTGTTGTTGTATATGTATGTATGTTCATTTTATTATTAACTATTAAAGTTAAATTAGTAATTTGATATAAGTTTTACCCCACTTACACTGATCTCACATCCTCTTGTACCATGTGCTAGTGAATAAGTTACAGAAGTTCAAATATATAAAATAAAAATTAAAGCGGACTAAAAAGATAAAGTTATATAAACTGAAAATGGGTGGAATAACTTTTTTTGCCCGCAGTTGTAGGTTATATTGTGGATGGATTATATTAACGGCTTGTTTGAATGATTGTTACCTATTGCATTATATTGTATTGTTACTTTAGAAGACGAGAACAAATAAAAATTGCTGACCAATTCAAAAAGTAAATAAAAGGTAAAATGTTACAGTCAATAAGCCAAATTCATCGCGTTCATAATTAATGAGGGGGACAAGTTGTAAATGAATGAGATTGGAATAATTATATCGTGGTTATTATTACATAACAACAAAAATAGATCAAGAGATGTAAACAAACAAATTTGGAGATTTGTTTTTAATAATACTCCCATTTAATGTAATATTGATAAAATATACTAAGAAAAAACTTAGTGAAGAAAAGAGAGCACAACATCTTATACATTAATCTCAACCATGCACATTCTCTAACAAACTTCATAAATGTCTATCATCTTATGTAAATATATAGCCTAGATTAGTTGGGTTGTGTCAAACTGAGCACTTTAATTTCCTCACTTCGTCGAACAATATTTGTGATAATTTATTTTTTTTTAAAAAGGACAAATACTAGTAGAAATGACACCAGGTAGCGGCTTCTCTATTTAAAATATATCAGATTAAAAAATTATTTAGAGTTTAGCCAGTTTTGATAAACTTTCGACTGAACATAGGGAGAAAAAATAGCCAGATTTACAAGTGGTCATTCAAAAATCGTCACAGTTTCAAAAGTAATCGAAATTTAGCCACTTTTTATGTAAAGATAATTATGAACGAAAATACTGTTCAAAATCCGGAAAATACTCCAGCATATTATAATAGAGTTCCAGCATAAGTATACTGGAACTCCAACATAATATACTGGAGTTCCAGTATAATATACCGGTCCAGTATAATATGCTGGAAGTTCATACATATGTGCTCCAATCTCCAGTATATTATGCTGGAACTTTTCGCGTGTTAGAGTTCCAGCATAATATGCTGGAAGTTCATACATAGGTGCACCGATCTACAGTATATTATGCTGGACCGGTCCCTGTTGCAGCATAATAATGGCTATTTTTTAATGATTTTGCAAACACTGGCTATTTTTGAATGACCAGTCCGAAAACTGGCTTGCACGTGCTATTTTAACCTGAACCTATTGCTTCTTCTTTTTCTTCTTCTTCAAACTTGTGGAAATGACACCAGGTAGCCACTTTAAGTGTGATGTTTATAATATATTTAAAAATTAGCTAATTCGCTCAAACTTTAGGACACAACGTCCTGAATTTTAAACATCATATTCTAAAGTTCGAAAAAATATGTATAAAATTCGAATTATGTCCTGAATTTTAAATTAGCAATTCAGAAATTCAAGACACTTAGTCTTGAATTTCAAATTAGTAGTTCACAAATTTAGGATACTTAATTCGGAATTTCAAATTAGCAGCTTAAAAATTTAGGATACTAGGTCCTAAATTTCAAATTAGCAATGCAAAAATTCAAGATATTTAGTCCTAAAGTTTGGATGAGTTGGTTAATCTTTAAATACATTATAAATTATGGATTAAAAAATTAGGATATTAAGTCCCGAATTTCAAATTAGCAACACAAAGTTCAAGATACTTAGTCCTAAAGTTTGGACGAGTTGGCTAATCTCTAAATACATTATAAATTGTAGATATAATTTAAAGGAATTTTTACCTCCTGTAGCAAAGGTTGATACCTTATTTATTTTAAATAAATACTTTTTTAAAAAAAATTATATTCCATAGCTACATTTTGATTTTTATAGCCTTTTTTTTAAAAAAAAAAAATTATAGCCAAATATCTATTTATGGTCACCTCCTACCCTTTAGTCATAAAATACGCTTTGTATTATTTTTCTCTCTCATTTTTTCAGATTTTTCTCCACCCTCTCTCTCTCAACGCCGGTCTTTCTCTATGAATACAACCATGATTCTCCACTGATTCATCTCCATTGTCGAACGAAATTTTCATTGTTAGTGGCCTGAGGCTTTGAATCAATGTTGAAATCAAGCCCTAGAATATAATTATTTTTCGGTTTGATGCGGTTTTCCAGTTCGGTTTATATACCCCCACTTTTCCGTTCCACCAAACTCCATCGGGATAAAAACACCCTTTGGTAGCGCCATTGTGCCAACCTCCTGTTTCTCTGAATCCAATGACCATTGCATCAATCCTTTTGTTATCATACTTGCTCCTATATCCAATCCAATAAAAGATAGCGAAGAAAATATGGGGATTTAGCATTAGCAAGTCTTATGTTTCGTATCAATGTTGAAATCTGACATAGGGTAAATTGGGGCTGACAATGGAGGTTGGAAATCTGCTATTGACGAGACGACATTAGGGTTATTCTTGAACAAAGACGACGGAGTTTGGGGCTGAGCAACTGGAAGAATCTGTTTCCTTTTTTCATTGTATTTCAATATATCTCGTTGTATTCTATGTATTTCATTGTATTTATTGTCTTTTTATTTATTATATTTCCATGTATCTCACTGTATTACATGTATTTCATTGTAATAAGTGTCTCGCTATATTTCATGAATGTATTCATATGTTTTTTTTTAATTAATATAATTTATGTATTTAGATTTATAATTGAGTTTGTTGAGTTATATTAGGAGTCTATTTGTGTTAATTGATTCACTTTTCGTTTAAAAACAGTTGAATAGACCACGATTTACGCTATTTACGTTACTGTAT
Organism: Nicotiana tabacum; assembly: GCF_000715075.1. Lineage (NCBI taxonomy): Eukaryota > Viridiplantae > Streptophyta > Magnoliopsida > Solanales > Solanaceae > Nicotiana > Nicotiana tabacum. The sequence goes on along the minus strand of NC_134084.1, from coordinate 5,410,867 downwards.
TCACAAATACATATGTGAATACAGTCGAATACAATAATTGCATAGCTGTACTCCCCTGTTTCACGCCGAGTTTTGCTACTGTATTCATGAATACAGTAGCTTAAATACATCGAATACACTCTAGCAAAACTGAAAACATAGCTATAGAAAGTAATATAGTAAATGATAGCTACAATTAGCTAATAACCACTAAACAATAGTGGTTTGTGAAAATTTCTCTAATTTAAATATCAAACTTAAAAATGGCTACTGGTGCACTTCGCCCTTCAGACTTTTGGGTATGAAATTGGGCTTTTCCGCTTGAAAGTTGATGTTTGAAAAACCCAAATTCCAAATTCAAACCATCGGGGTCTGGTTTGAAGATGCATTCGAAGACAGTCAGTTTTGGGCAGAAAGGGTGGACCCAATTCAGCGTAACTTGGGAAGAAAGAAGAAAAAGTTATTTCGTCGATTCGACTTGGATCCAATACTTCCTACATACAACACCCTGCTCTAGATTTTTGTTCTCCTGAGTATTCATGATGTATTTGTTTAAAATAAACGATATGATGCTTGATTTAATATCTATGGTTTCTTTCTCTTATTGAATCTGCGGTTAAAACCCTGAGGGTAGCTCGGTTGGTAAAGGCCTGAGGACAAAGTCCTTCAGGTCGCCAGTTCAAGCCCCCGTAGGCCCTTGGAGGCATTACAAACTGGTCGTGTTCAGTGGCGGAGGCAGAATTTCCACGAAGGGTTGACTAAACTACACTTTTGAATTGTGTTAAAGGTGTTCAAAACTTAATATATAGAAATAAAAAACAGATTTTGCCTTATATATACAGTGTAATTTTTCGGCGAAGGGTGTTCGGGTGAACACCCCCCTAAATCCGCCCCTGGTCGCGTCTCCAGGGCCCGTGGAACTAACCTGGTGCACGCATTGAAACAGCGGGTCCCGGTGGGTACAGCTAGTCGGGTTCGCAAAGCGATGCTTGGAAACCACGGATAAAAATAAAAAATAAAAAAATCTGCGGTTAAATACTTACCTTTTTCTCTTTAGTTAAAATCTTGTGATTCACAAATTAAAATATTGTGAGTTCGAGTCTCCCCAAGAGCAAGGTGGGAAGTTCTTGGAGGGAAGGATGTCGGGGGTCTATTTGGAAACAGTCTCTCTACCTCAGGGTAGGGGTAAGGTCTGCGTACACACTACCCTCCACAGACCCCACTGAGTGAGATTATACGGGGTTGTTATTGTTGTTGTTGTACGTGTATATAGTGAACTAGCTAAGTATTAACGAGTATAACAAAATGGCGGCCGAAGTGGCGACCACCGACATATATATGATTGTAGATTTAATTATTTGTAGATTTAAGTCAAAATACACAGAGAATATATTAAAACAATGAGTGTGCGTGTTGCTTTGACCGTTTTTTCAGTTAAAAGTACTGCAGTGCCCCTAGCATTTTGAAAATTAGTTGAAAAAATGGGACAAAGTTTCCTTTCTTTGGGATCAAGTAACAGTTATAATTCCCAATAAACCCCTTATACAGTAATTTTATTCAAATATATTCCAAATAGAATTACAACGTTGTGTAAGATAGTTTGTTATTGGCAAGTTGGAAGTTGGATTCTTCCCACATCGGAAGAAAGAAGTTCCGTGCCTATCATGTGAAACACTCCCGGGATCGACCTTACTCGTACCGTGCATGTTAGCCTCGGAACTGATCATTATGAAATAGCACATAACAGACACGATATTGTCTCAACAGGCACGAGACTGACTCAACAGGCACGAGATCCTAGAGTTAATTATTTATTTGAATTTTAAATTCAAAATTCGAATAAATAGTAGTGTATGTTTGTGAAACAAGACATCTTTTCTGAAAGGGTCTATTGGTTGCCTATAAATACACAAGAATTCCAACGAAGTGGAGATAGAAAATCACAAGTGTTACTGCAGGCTTTGTTGTATCCTGAAGAGAATCGTTTTGTATTTTCCCTAAATTAGTATACAGACGATAACTCTTTAAGGACAGTCGATTTTCACGCCTCAAAGCCAATTTTGTTTATTATTTTTCTAACATTCTTAAAGAGTTTGTTAAAGTAATATGTGTTCACTTTGTAGGTTGTAATTTAGGTTAATATAATCTAACAAAAAAATCTAGATTTCATTTCTTGAACAGGATGCGGTGTAACTTTTAAAGAGATTTTTTGTTTTAAAATATTTTTAACTTTTATATCTACTCCATTTTAATGCTTTAAACTTGATAAATTAAACCACCTGATATAAGTTTGTAAATTTAAACCGTGTCAGAGTAATAACTGTAGTAATTAGTCTTTTTGGAGCTTTGGATGGGTGCTTTTCAAAGATCTGTGGAACAGTACGAAACGATCCCACTAATTATAAGTCTCTATTCACATTTCAAAGTGTAATATATACTACAAAATTCAAATCTTCCGGCTATAGCTTATTTTATCATTAGAATTCCGAAAATCATTCCGTACTTAAAATTTCACCAAATAAAAAGAAATTAAGGCCTCATTTGTTTGTACTTAATTAATGATAGTTTGAATTTTAATTATTCAAATCTTAGATATTAAATATATTTATTTTTAAAGTTTAAATCTTAATCATTTAAATCTGAATCATTAAGTGTGATTTTTATTTTAACTTCACAACCAAGATTTATACCAAAAGAGGGGATAGAGTGGACTATATAGTCATCAGAAGGGTTAGAACTTTAGAAAATGAGCAACTCGAGAAGAGAGATGAAAAAAACGTAATTTTCTTATGGATATGAAAAAGTGTTGCTAAAATGGTGGGATTGTGAAATTTTTAGAGAGCAATATATGGAATATTTATTATTCTAACTACGATTAAGACCTTCATTTAACTAGTTAAATGTAAACTAATGATTTTAAAATGGGACCATATACGTATTCCACTAATTAAGTCTCTATTCACATTTCCCTATGCATGCAAAATTCAGTGTAATGTCATATACTACAAAATCACTGGAGATACCTCTTAATGATCACAATAATTCTGTACTAGTAATGTCTAATATTCCATAGTTTTCACACTGTATAAACTTTTCCAATTTTGCTTCAATTTTTGTTGTGCATGAATTATAAAGACTGCAAGGTTTTATCAATGCGCTTGTTCTTATTGGAAAGTTATTTTTTGATTTTTAAATTACTTTATTTGAACATAAAGTTACAGAAAAGTGTTTCAATATTTTCAATAGAAAAAATATTAGTCCATGCGGTTCATTCAAATATATGCATAAAACGTAAATACATTCTATTTTTCTAAAAATTTAAATTTGTTTCAAATATTAGTAAATCCTTTGATAGTTGAAGAGAAATTATTTTTCCAAATATCACAAAAACATGGAAATTAAATAGACTTATAGGTATTTTGTAAATGAATATGCAATCCAACTTACAAAAAGTGCCCAATGATGATAATTTTTTATTTCTCAATGAGCTGTTTGAATATATGTCTCTATTTTGATTTTTTTCATCATCTAAATTTCAAACAAAATGAGATATTACAAAAGGGGGTACACTTTCTAAAAAAATGTTGTTCTGTTACGCTTTTTTATTTTTATTTTTAAGCTTTGATCACCTTAAACTCAAAAGGATAAAGTTTTAAATAACAAGGAAAAAATTCTCTAAAAATAAGCTAATGTTTCACCTTTTTAAAAGTTTAGGCCTCCTAAATTTTGACCATAAATCCTATCATTAGATAAATGAGATATTTAAAGAAGAACACATGTTTTAAAAGAGTTTTTGTTTTACTTGTTTTTCTTCTTCTTAAATGATCCCTATTTTATACTATGTATTAGGACCTGGCATGCTTTTCTGTATCAAACAAATTTTCTTTTATAATTTTGTTCTACATTAGATTTATTAACTCGTTTTAACATTTATTTTCGGTTCACGTTATTTTGTAAAGCTTTCTTCTAAGTAATTGAAGTGAATAAACCAATTGGAACACACATGGTAAAAGGTACATTGAAAAAAGCTGCAAATGATACGTGTAAACTAAAAAAAATTCAAGTGAGTAATGATGCTCATAAAAGTGTGGGCGGGGAGCATTAGTATAAAAGCGTCTGCTATACTAAAATTGAAATCCTTTCCTATCTTATGCTAGCTATTTATTATAAGTCTGTAATTTAGGCTTTTACCTTAATTTATTACGATAAGAATCTTTTCTATATTTTTATGTTATTTATTTATTCAACCATTTTAATTATTTTTGAATTAATATAAGACTTATTTTAATCGAATAAATTAAAGCTGTTAACGATTCTAAAATTGGCGAAATGGATTCCTAGCCACTTTTGTAGGGCTTTTGAAAGCCGATATATAAGCTTTTGTCTTTCCCATTTAAACACATCAAACTCCTGAAACCTATAACTAATAAACACAGTTGACCGTTGACCCATCCCATGTGGCGTCAGTTGGTCCTAGTCAGCCCCCTACGTGAATTTCACGACTTTTAGGAGCGTGATAGACCCCCTTCCCAACGTCCAACGATAAAAAAATAGGGCATATGTAAGCGGGGTCTTATTCTTTCAATTGGATACACATTATCCCTCCTTTATATGCATTTGAAGCTTCATTTCGCCTATTTCTTAAAATCTGAAGCTTTCTTTAATTTTTTTCTTCTTTTTCCAGATTGTGATAATGAATCAAAGTCCTGTATTTTGTCATTGTGGAGTTGAAGCTCATATTTGCATCACTTGGAAGCCAACAAATCCAGGAAGGAGGTTTTATGGGTGCTCAAACTATGGTCGAGCCAATTCTTGTAATTTTTTTAGGTGGTTTGACCCACCTCTTCCAGATCACTATAAACAGGTGATTTCAGGGCTGTTATCAAGAATTAAAGAGAGAGATCGACTACAGCGTAGGAAGAGGGTGAAGATCATTGTAACTTTAGTTGTTGTAGTAGCACTAATAATTGTAATTTTCTTCTTAAGGTAGTTAGCACTAACTTCATAACCCTATGTACAATGATAATGACAGAATGAATGATGTATTTTTTGTGGAATGAAAAGCAATATTAACATAAACAAGCACACACATATATAAACAACCAAGTTCGATCAGCCTTCTTGGTTGACAAAATTAGCACTGAACTGCTGTCTAGAAGCAGAAATAGTTTAAACATTGTTCCAAAAGAAAAGTCATAGTTAAACAGACTTAAGTTAACCTATAAATTAAGTTCTGCAACTAATAAACTTAAGTTATCACAAAAACAAACATTCAGTCAGCTTCAAGGTTGAGATTGGTTGATGTTTTGCTGAGATTGGCTCAAGTTTGGACATGGAGACTGGCTTGGCTGGGATGAAGAATTGACTTGAGGTTGGCTAAGGCTTGCTTGAGTTTGTCGTCTCCTCAATTGTTGTTAAAGTTGCCTTTGTGATATAGCATTTCTTCCTTGCCACCTTAGTCCAGGTGCACTGTATCCAAGATCGATATTGGTCTGCCTAGCATCTACTACTTTTGTAGGAGCATAATGTACCTTATCTCTTGCTCTACACTGCATAAGAAGCCAAATTAGTACCCCAAACAACTAATATATAAATAAAAATTCAAATCCTTAATGATCTTACCCTTTCTATCACTGTTCCTGTATCACTAAACAATATACCAAATCCAGTAGTTCTTGGTCTTCCTCGTAGTCCACTACCTCTTGGCCTTCCTCTAACACTAGCTATAATATCCTCAGAAGTTCTTGATCTCATACTTCCAGTATCCTGATGTAAGATAAAGTACTTTCTTGTAATTTAAAAATTTTGGTCCTAATACAGATTAACTAAATTAACTAAAATGAACACTTACAGATGCACTTGCAACAGTTGATGGTTGAGTATTTTTGGCCATAGCAGTTCCAGAATCACTTGTAGGACCTGATTGTTGAGTTGTTGTTTGAGCAGCCTGTGATGATTGAGTAGCACCGGCATTACTAGTTCCTGTTGTTCCAGATCCTTGTCCTTTCTAAAATTTCCAAAATAAGAAATGAGATATAGAAACAACCAAAGTACAAGACACAATCAGACACAAATTGAATACATTACCAGGATATGACACCCCTTCTTTGTTATGGCCTACTGTCTTATAATTAGAGCATGTCATTGGTGTCCCTTTCCTTGATCTCTTACCAAACTTCTTCTTAGGTTCATCTTGAGCTCTTTTTCTGTTTTTCTTAGGTCTACCAGGCATCTTGGTAATCATAGGAGGCTCAACAGTTGGATTCTGTGTTGATGGCCATATCTCCATGTTGGTTACTAGTTGTATGTAACAACTAAAAGCCTTCAAGTATGTTTCTTTCTTGGAGCTGCCATGATCTACATGTGCATGTATTGTTGGAGAAGTCAACAATATGTTTGTAAACCCCATGTTGTATCTCATACCCAGTATCCCCATTCCATTTAAATTCATGCTTAACAATATATTGAGATTGTTCCTATATGTACCCCATTGCCATAAGAGATACATCAGAAATCCACCTTGTTGCAAATTCTGTCATGGTAGTCATCCACTCCATCACCCTCACTCTAATCTCTTCTAACATGGTTATGATAGACTTGTGCCTAGCAGACAAGATCCAGCTGTTAAAGGTCTCACACATGTTGTTCTCCACAAAATCATATTTACTCCAATCTTTGAAGAATGCTCTACACCAACATTGTTTGGGTATCTCAGCAAGTGCTCAATGATCTTAATATCACCTAATTCTGCCAGCTCATCTATTTTAGCCTTCAAATATACTTCAAATGAAGCCTTTGCACAGTCCCAAAACTTCTTCCTTCTTTCCTCTCCTTTCCACTTTTGTTTCCAGTTGCTCCATATGTGCCTTGCACACATTCTATTCTCAACATTTGGTAACAACTCAGAAACAGATGCAACAAGTCCCTTAAGCAACAAAAAAAATAATTAGAATATCAGAAACATATATAAAGTATCCAAGTAATTAAAGGAAGAACATGGGTGTAGTATATACCTTCTGCATATCAGAAATGATGGTCAGCCCCTCACCTTGGGATTCAGTGAGCTATAGATCGTGCACCAGGCACCTAAAAAACCATGACCATGTGTGCTTTGTCTCCTTTTCCACCACTGCGCAGGCAACAAGGTACATTTGGTTGTTATCATCTTTACCAATGCATGATAGTAGCTCACCCTTGCACACACCCTTCAGAAATGCTCCATCAAAGCCAATAACATTTCTACACTCTTCCAACTAACCAACTTTGCAAGCATGTAGACAAATATAGATACCCACAAACACTTCCTTACCAGGTATTGTCTCCTTGGAGGTTTTCACAACAATAGTGCTGCCAGGATTTGTAGACCTCAACATGTCAGCATAATCATATATTCTAGCAAACTCCTTCTTGTAATCACCAAGATACTGACCCATAACCTGATGTTTAGCCCTAGCACATATGGATTTTCCCACATACACACCATACTTTATCCTAATCAAATCTTGCAACTTCCTAAGCTTAATGTCAGGTTGGTTGATAATCTTGTCCTTAAAATGTTTAGCTACTCATGCTGTATTAGCCATCTTTTTTCTGGTTGCTCTAAAACACTTATGAACAGGATAATAGCTTTTGACAATGAAATTCCCTGTGTGTCTCTCCGAACTTCCCAAAATATGCCATCTACATCTTGTTGAGTTCACACATTTTGCCCTAACCCTATGTTATTCATTAGGCCTCAACTTAATTTGAACTCTTCTTTGTATAGCATAATCTTGCAAAGCAGATCTGAACTGTTTCACATTATCAAACACCATTTCCAACTGGAAACAAATTTTTTTACAAGCAGGATCAAAGTATACCCCTACTGTTGTATCTTCTTGATTGAGGGTTATGCACCCCATCTTCTTCATCTACTTCATCATCTGGATCTGAACTGACCAGATATTGCTCACCCCGTCCCAACTTTCCAGCATATTTGGATCCCCTATCTTTATACATGTCTTCAAAACCAGGGTCTATACCTACAAGTCCACTAGGTATCTCATCAGTATTAACTTTAGAAGATCTTAATTTACTACTCTTTACATTCACTTTAGCCTGTCTAGCAGCAACAACTTCAGGTTCTAGGTCACTTGTCTCTCCAACAATATCCTCATCAGAACTATATAATGACTCATCTATATCATCATCATTATCTTCAGAAATAGCCTCATAATCTTTATCACTCTCAATACTTAGCTCATCACCCTCAGCATCACCCTCAACATCACCCTCAGAATCAGTTGCTAAATGAAAGGTATAGAAGTCACCTTCATCTTCACTAGACTCTTCTATTTCAGAAGAACATTCAGCAGCCCTCTTTTTACAATTCCCATGAGTGTTATCACCCCTATTTATATCATTGTTAGGTGAGTGTGTTTCCCTAGCATTAACATCACTTGTTTGCCCATATGACATTTTATTAAAGCCAAATGGCTGAACATTAGTGGGGTCTACATTTAAACCACCACTACTTAACATTTTATCTAGGTCTAAATCAACACATGGTGTATTAATTGTGTGACATATATACACATCAATAAAATCCCCATCCTTAAGGTCTTGACAGAAAACTAACACATCAACATCATATTTCAGAAATCTAAATTCTCCTTTTTGGTTAATTTTACATGCATATTTATCTACTGTTAAGTACCCCATATCCTTAGCCCAATCATGAAATTGAATTATATGTAATTCATCAATGTCAGCTTGAAGAACAACTGACCAAGTTTGACCATTTACATACCTCATAATTGGGTCAGCCACTAACCACCCTAGATGATGAAACTGTAATTTCACATAGACAACCATTGAAACCTATAAAAAAAGGGGGACAAGTCAAATACACTTTAACCTTAAAAAGTCATAAACTTTAACAAAATGGGAGACAAGAATATTTTGATATTCAAAAAAGACCTAATTTTTTAACCCTAAATGCCATATCACTCATGAAAAAGACAAACCCCTAAAATAAAGTAAACATACGACTGTTTTCCCCAAAACCCTAATATAAAATCCCATAATTTGTGCATGCAGACAAAAGCCCTAATTTTTTAACCCCAAATGCCAGATCAGTCATGAAAAAGACAAAAAAAAACTAAAAGAGTGATTATTCGAGTGTTTCCCCAAATATAAAATCCCTAATATAAAATCCCAAAAAGCGAAATGGCTTCCACTATATCAGATGAAAAATTATGCATGCAGACATACATAGCTTTCACATTATTTGAATCGCATCAAACATTACCCACATTATTTCACAAGAAATTAGAAGACAAAGATGAAAACGACATCAAAAGAAACAAACTAACCTTCAGAGACTAACGTGACTGAAATCGAAAGCTCAGACGAATCTCGATCAACTTTTCATTAAAAGAGGGGGCACCCTAATCGTTTGGTTTTGGAGTGATTAAGATTAGGCGAAATGGTTAATCAGCCATTGCTTAACCTAGGTTTAAGAGGGGAAGGATGGTTAGAGAGAGGAAAAGAGATGAAAAGTGGGGGAGGGTTTGTCGGTGTACTGATTAAAAGAGGGGACCCCAATCAGTTGGGTTTAATTTCGCGCCATTGATGTGTACCGGTCTCATTGGTCATTTGCTGACTAGATGGACACGTTAGCGAATGTGTAATACAGCGCCTAGGGTCAAGGACAAATTGTGTTTATTAGTTATAGGTTTCAGGAGTTTGAGTGTTTAAATGGGAAAGACAAAAGTTTATGTATCGACTTTTAAAGCCCCTACAAGTTTGAGTGGTCAGGAAGCCATTTCGCCTCTAAAATTAGCATATTACTCATCTTGGTTATGACTTATGGTAATCTATAATCTTTGCAGGGATTGAAGTTGAGCTACATACGGTTAGTAGGAAAGATATCAGTCACATTTTGGACACTAATCATTTGCATCGCCTTATTAGTTCGTTTTCAACTAAAATATTCAAGTATGATACAATTTATTTACAATCGATACTAAAAGTATCTTTTAATAATCTTAAGATCTTTCATTCAAAGATGTAAAAGAAAAATTTAAAACAAAGATAAAAACTGATTTAAGCATATAAATTAGCTAGCTAAGGAGCATATGATTCAGAAATGAAAATTTGACGTTGTCGTCGTTGAGATTTCCTTATTTTCTCTTAATCCAATTATTATCTTTCTTTAGTATTAGAATATTGGAAATTTTCTTCTTTATTTCTTAATATTCAAAGTTTTTGTTTTTATTGAGCTCTTTTTTTTTTTTACTATAATAGATATATTTGAATACATAACTATCACTTATTTATAATTAATATCTTATATTTAATTCATTAAATCAACTAAGCATGACAAATAAAATTAATTTAATGTAATCATCTAATTTAATGTCGAGGAATTAATTCTTCCGTTCAAAAGGTCGTGGTTGTGAAATGATGAGCCGATGCTATAGGTAGCAACCAATGGGCATGAACTTAAGATATGAAAGTGGGACCCATATATAATAATATTCCCTCTGTTTCAAATTAGATGATGTACTTTCCTTTTTAGAGCTCGTTTGACTTAGCTGATTTAGAGTAACTGATAAGCATTAGGTGCTTAAAAGCACTTTTAAGTGCTGAAGCTGATTTAAAAAATAAGCAGTTATGTGTTTGGATAAAAATGATGAAATTAATAATAACCAGCTGAAGAACTAGGTATATGAAGTGTTTTGTTTTAAAAAGAAATATTTTAGGGATAGAATAACAAATATTTTGGTCAAATCTAAAGTGTTTGTAAGCTGAAATTTGATAAGTTGGGGGAGACCAGCTTATGACTTTTGGCTTATTTTTGGCTTATAAGCACTTAACTTATAAGCACTTTTAATTTTACCAAACGCGTAGATAAGCCAAAAAGTGCTTATACGCCAATTTGACCAGCTTATAAGCTTAGCCCAACACCCTCTTAGTCTGTTCTAAAATAAATGACACATTTTTAAATTTAAAAATAATTTAATTTTAAACTCTTCATTTTATCATTTTACCATTAATGAGAAGCTTTTATAACCACAAAAATAATATGGTCCAACAAAAATTTTACCCCTTAAACTTTTAAGAATACAAATTTTAAGTTATCTTTTTTTTCTTAAATTTTGTACCCAGTCAAACTACCTTATCTAAATTGAAACAGGGAGGAAGTAGTATATAAAAGGGTGAAATTGCCTTGACAAATGTGTAAGGAAGAGGTGAGAAGGTTTGGGTGGGGCCAGGACGTGTTGTCCACGTGAGGGAGTATTTAATGTAAGGCAACAATGTTGTATGACAAAATGTGTAGTGACGCAAAAGCAAAGGGCAATTTTGTCAACACGTTCAAAATGGAGTATATACAACAGCTACAATAGAATTCTTTTTTGACCAATTATATTGCTCCACTTTCACTGCAATGACTAAATTACCCTTGATATCCCAAGCAGGCATATTGACCTTCTGCTTGCTTATTCCCCTTCTAATAAGTACTAGTGGGGTAGCCCGGGCCCAAAGTGAACAAAAACAAAATTATATTACTTTATTATACATTGTGTTATCCTTTCTATTCTAATTGTAACATCTAATTAACTTTACTTGTGAGATTGGCTTACAAAATTTTCAAATTCTTTATCATTTTTAGCAAGTACAAAGTGAGATATAAGAAGTATTGTTGTAAATAAAGGTATAATGACAATATCAACTGGAACATTTTATATTTGCTCACCAATTAGCAAAGTAAACATTGTATAACTTAGAGCAATGCTAGATAGAACTCTTTCATATTATGGGTTAAAAGCAACATATATAGTCATGGATGTTATATGATTGGCAAAAACACGTTCTTTACATCCATAGCATCGTCATACGATTAGATACTAAAGTGTTGCATTGTTTGAAACATTTAATGACGATGCTAAAGTGTTGCGTTCTTTGAAACATTTTATAGTATCTAAAAATCAGCAAAGGATGATGCATCTTTCGTGTTGTGTTTAGTTTTCTTCTTAGCTTTTTTGCTTGTGCAATTATGTATAGAGAACTCTTGTACGTGCTCGTATCTCAAACAACGAAGATCAAAAAGATAAAAGACGTCTACTAAAGTGATGCATGAAGAATAACAAAGAGCATATAACACTCTCTCAGTAGTGTAGTATTTAAACCTCTCCCTGCATTCAGGAATTAACAATATTGCATCTTACCCAATCAAGAGTATTATTGCTTGAATTTCTTATAAGATAGTACCAAGGAGGTACAGAAACATATAAATAAAGAGAAAATGGGACAATTGTTACAATCAACTCAGCATATCCAAGATCTCTGAACACTGAAATAAATCCTCATCCACTCTTTCCTGCACCAAAAATATAATTTTTTTTAAAAGAACAACTAGGAAAATTATTGCAAAACTAACTTTGCCATTTAGAGCAATGACAGTAAAGCCACCCAGAGACAAAAGAAACATAAAACGAAAAGGATAAGATTCTTTTCAATTTCAAACAGTTAAAATATGTACATAAAAGAAATGCTCATTTTTATGTAATTTTTTTTTCTGATTAGAAAACTTGGGCTAGCAATGAATATTGCACAAACCTGCAGTACGACTATGCTGTGAGCAAGTCAAGAAGCAGATATCTAATTGCACAAAGAATAAGCAAATTTTGGGAGTTTATATGCCTCTAATGGATACAGAAGATAAATAACATCTGCCTAACCATTCTAACATCAGCTTATAGATCAAAAGTTCATTTCTCAAGATGATCACTCTATAGAAACATCTAATACCCAAGCTAAGTCGCAATTTTTCCACAACCAAAGGAAATAAAACATGGATAGTAGCAAACATCCCAGTTGCTCACAAGTTCCAGATCTCTAATTGGAACCACAGAGACATGAAAAGATCAAATCCACAGAGCCAATTGATACAAAACCTCCCCACATGATCATTGACAACTACAACTAATATGAATCATATACATTTTGAAACGGGCAAGAAAACCTATTATTCACAAATCTAACCTAATAGTCAATAGCAATAACTACCAATATTCCTCTATCTGAATTAGTTGGTGTGAGGTATAAGAACTCTAAAAAAAAAATAATTTAAGGCTGCCAACACATAGGTCTAACTTGCAATTTCTTTTCTGAATGATCAAATGGCCGAGGGGCAGTTGATTGATTGGTTGATTTCCTTTATTGTAATTACCTTGGGAACAACTCCAGAATGAATTTTATTGAGTACATTGTAAAAGATCATTCCACTCCTTAAACCAAGCCTGAATTCTTCCTCAGAAGGTTCAGCTGGCAAATTTTTAGCTCCTATGTATCTGATGCTTACACCATCAATGGTCAACCAGGTGATCTCTACAAGTGTTCAAGCAAAGGTTAGTTCTAATATCAAAATATTTGAAGCTTACACATAGTATAAAGACTAATTTTCACCTAACAATGTTATGCTAGCAGTAATCTATGATTGCATATGTTACCTATTATGACATGTTTTCACAGAAATCATGTTAATGCAGATACCACCATAGTGCATGTGGACGCTGATGAAACGAACCTCCTTCGAGTTATCAATGTTGCACTCAATCAACAACTTTTCTTTACTGTGGCCAACCATAAGTTTATTGTTGTTGGAGCAGATGCCTCTTATTTTTTAAAGGATATCAAAATTTGATGTTGCTGCTCTGGTTTTTTGTTGCTTTCATTTGTCAACAAAAATTAGTAAACAGTCCTCCTAATTCACTGTTCTGCTCATTTCCATCAATAAATTTTCAGTTTTTGTGCCAGGTATTCAGAATCTTAACCTCATTGGCAGAAGTTTTTCTTGATTTGGGTTTCTTTTTCAGTATTTTGTAATATGCTAAAACATCAATATCTATTGATGTTAACGTGTCGTATGAGTAAAACTACCATAAATCAGTAGGCAGCTTTAAAAAAAGAGCTGTCGAATTTTTTATGTACGTCGTAATTCCTTTCGGGCAATCTCACAAACACTTCTACTACGAACCCAATGCAGTTTATGTAACAAGAAACTCAAATCTGTTCTTACTGCACTTTGACAGAAGCAGAACAGATGAAAGTTAAAACTTATCTCAGGAAGAGCAACTTGAAGGAGCAATTTGAAAGACGCACAACAGCGAGCACAATAATATATCATCAATTAGCTAAATATTTTAGACAAAAGTAGTCTAAATATTTTATCCAAGTTCAGAACATGAGAAGGAAACATTCTGCAGATTAAAAATAGTCAGTCAAATATTTCTAGCTTCCTGGAGAAATAGCTACAAAGTTTCATCAAATCAAACACAATAGAGGATGGGGGAGACATGTAAACACTTCCAATTAATTGCCAACTAATCACTTATGATCAACGAAATTATACTTCACTAATAGAACATCAAATGTTCATATGTTATTTGTCTTCATGCCTTCAGACCCTTATTAACCAATGTTCACGTACCAATTAATAACTTTTGACAGGAAGCTACTTCGATCTCTAGCTAGTCTTTAAACCTCTTTTATCCAAGTAAACTTATCTTAGTGTAGATCTCTTAATCTTTCCAACCATGAATAGGACCCACAAGCTGAAGTTGGTGACATATTGTAGGCTAATGTAAAAGAACAATAAATTGATCAACTTTTTGCTAGTGCACAAATCCTTTGGTAAAATTGCATGTTCACTTAAACTTATAAGTATTTCATAAATTGATTTGGTCCACAACTAACTGAACAAATGTAGATATGATCTTTTATCATATAATTTGAAGTTGTGAGTTAAGATTTCTTGAAACAACATATTAAAAAGAAGTTTAGGTCAATTGTAGTTTCTTTCAGGCAATTTCACAAACACTTCTAATGCAGACGCAAAGGCAGTTTTTATAATAACAGCCTCAAATCTGTTTTTACTGCACTTCAACATAGGTCGAACAGATGAAAATTAAGAGTAAGTATAGAACAGTGAGCACAACAACAGATACCAATTAGCTTAAAATTTGACATAGAAGTAGTCTAAATTTTCTATCCAAGTTCAAATCAAAACATGAGAAACAAACATTGTTCAAATTAAAAACCCACTGAATCTTAAATCTAAATAATGGCATTAATCATACCTTTACTATATATCAGACGACAAACTGAAAGCAAAGAACTTGAGAAATCGTCAAAGAGGAAAAGAGAAACTTGAGATCAAACAAAAAAGAGGAAAGCGGTAAAAATTGCACGTAGGTTAAATGGGGCGCCCTATTTAACCTATACCCATTTTTTTAAAACTATTAACTTGCACCCACTTTTTAAATAACTTCAGCCCCCTTTCTCCTCTTCCTTTTCCTCCTCAAAGTTATATCCGCCCTCAACCTCTTTCTGAAATCCGTAACAGTGTATCCAAGCTCTGTGATATCACTAGAGGTATTTGTGTATGAAAATCCAACACCAACAGGGGATTCCAAGAACAATAAGTTAGCTGGAAATATTAATATACACAATTATTAGTACTGCGAAGAGATTTTGATTTTCTAATTCTTTGATGAAGGTCTGTAAGTACTAGGATAAATTCAGATGTCTAAAAAGAAAAGGAAATATGAGCTAACAAAAATATTTTTCGATCTAATTTCAAGTTGGGTTGTTATTTAAAATGATCAATTATTTTAAGACAAAAACTTTAGAAGGCTCTACTTCTAATGTTGATTAATTAGAGCAGATATTTGGTTACATAAGGAAGATTATTTTCTTGACAGTATCATTATGAAGGGAAGAAGGCTCTAGAGCTCAAGTTCTTCAGTTACAAACAAAAACTTCAGCTCGTCAGTTACAAAATAAAAACTTTAGCTCTAACGCTAAAATTTGTCAGTTACAAAACAAAAACTTCAGCTCTAGAGCTGAAGTTCGCCAGTTACAAAAACAAAAACTTCAGGTCTAGAACTGAAGTTCGCCAGTTACACAAAAACTTCGCCAGTTACAAAAACAAAAACTTGCTACTTCAGTCCCGTCTACTAGAATGCTGAAGTTTTGCGTGATTACCTTTGCTACTTCAGCCCCGTATGCTGAAGTTACGCGAAAAAATGGGTACACTTGTAATATTTTTTGCAAAGCGGGCACAAATTAAAACGTGACCCAAAAAACAGAAGAAGCGAGAATAATTTCACAGAGGAAGTCCATGAGCAATCCAAAATTTTGCTAGGTAACGACATGTCAAACCTGGAAGAAAGCTGGCAGCACGCTTCGAACTATAACGTTGGGTATTTTGATTAAATTATGATTAAACCCTTCTGACCCGCTTTCTGACCGGATGCTGCTCTTTTGTTTTACCGGATGCAGCTCATCATTCCCGCTTATTAATAGTAGTAATATGCAACTAATTACCGAGTCCATTAATGCTCATTCAACATCAGAAATTATTTACTAAAATCGTCGTTCAATAACATCCCTCGTATATTATTGCTGGTCCCAAACTAAAACAAATTTTAAAAGGAACTTATTTCTTGATAAGGTTACGCTAAATAGCATGACTAATTTCTGCCAAAATTATACATCTTGAAGATATAAATTTTAACATCATAACAAACTTTATTTTTCATATAATAATCCAACTAAAATATATAATTGTTCAAAAAGATATGCATATTTCAAATAAAAAAGATAGCTAGATTTGGTGTGACAAACTAAAAATTACTACGAAATTGTCCCCTTTATTTTACCACATTTGTTTTGTGTCCTTTAGATATTGGCTGAATTTTTATTTTTTTATGTTTGATCATCAAATTCTTCTAGTTATTTTTCACTTTTTGTGTCTTCCTGTGATTAAAAATTAGATGGACTCCTATTTGAAGTTTATGTTCCTTCCTTGAGTTTTCAAGTTTCTAAATTTCAAGCAAATTCATGAGATATTAGAGAAGGATGACATTTTCTAGAAATAAATTTTTCTTTCTTTTCTTTTTAAGCTTTGATCATATTAAGATTGGCTCTTCAATTATAATATCTTTCGATTCGTTGTTCCTAGGCGGCCATTCGAACAAGGGCGACTTCCCGTTTTTCATCTAGAAATTCGAGGCTTGTATTTATAGCCTCGTGATTTGACTCTTCCGTTGTGTATCGAAACCTGATGCTAGGTTCCCCGACTTCAACGGGATCAGAGCTTCGACGCCATATACTAAGGAGAACGGTATTTCCCCTGTACTGGATTTTGTCGTTGTTCGATACTCCCGAAAGACTTTGGGCAAAATTTCTCTCCATTTTCCTTTAGCATCGTTCAACCTTTTCTTTAGATTCTGAATGCTGGTCTTGTTTGTCGATTCGGCCTGTCCTTTACCACTAGGATGATATGGCGTCGACAAGATCCTTTTTATCTTGTGATCTTTGAGGAACTTTGTTATTTTGCTGCCGATGATTTGTTTTCCATTGTCGCATACGATCTTGGCGGGTATCCCGAATCGGCATATGATGTGATCCCAAATGAAGTCAATGACTTATTTTTCTCTTACTTTCTCGAAAGTGTGTGCTTCAAGCCACTTAGAGAAATAGTCAGTCATAAATAAAATAAATTTAGCTTTACTTGAGGCCGATGGCAGAGGGCCGGCGATATCCATTACCCATTTCATGAATGTCCATAGGGATAGGACTGAATGAATTTGTTCTCCGGGCTAGTGGATCATCGGTGCATGTCTTTGGCATTTGTTGCATTTTCAAATGAACTCCTTAGTATCTTTTTCCATATTGGCCAATAGTACCCCGCTCTGATGACTTTGTGAACCAGTGATTCGGCACCAGAATGGTTCCCGCAAGTACCCTCGTGAATTTTTCGTAGGACGTAGTCGGTGTCTCCCAGACCCAAACATATTCCCAATGGTCCATCGAACATCCTTCTGTATAATGTTCCATCTTCGGCTAATGTGAATCGTGCAACCTTTGTTCGCAGAATCTTCAATTCCTTAGGGTCCGATGGAAGCTTCCCGTTTTTTAGATACTCGATATATTTGTTCCTCCAATCCCAAGTTAGGCTTTGGAGTTTATTTTGGCGTGGCCTTCTTCGACTACTGACTTTGAAAGTTGTACGACAGTCTTCGAGCTAATTTCATCATCTTCGACTGATGACCCCAAACTTGCAAGGGCATCGGCCTCACTGTTCTGTTCTCAAGGTACATGGTGTAGGGTCTATTCTTTAAACCGGTGTAGGGTTACCTGCAGTTTGTCCAAGTACCTCTACATTCGATCTTCTCGAACCTCAAAGGTCCTGTTGACTTGGTTAACCACAAGTAGGGAGCCACACTTGGCCTCGATGACCTTTGCTCCCAAGCTTTTAGCCAGCTCGAGACCTGCAATCATGGCCTCATACTTGGTCTCATTGTTAGTTAACTTAGGGGTTTTGATATATTGTCTAGTTGTACTGCCTGTGGGCGGCTTCAAAATGATGCCTAGCCCGGACCCCTTCACATTTGAAGCACCATCTGTGAAAAGGGTCTACACCCTCGAAGATGTACCCGTTTTTAACAAAAGTTCTTTTTCGACCTCGGGTACGAGGGTCGGTGTGAAGTCGGCCACGAAGTCTGTTAAGATTTATGACTTGATGGTCGTTCGTGGTTGATACTCGATATCATACCCACTAATTTCAACAACCCATTTAGCCAATCAACCCGAGAATTCAGGCTTGTGCAGAATATTACGAAAAGAATAAGTGGTTATCACACAAATCGGGTGACACTGAAAATATGGTTTTAATTTCCTAGAGGCGCTTATTAAAGCAAGCGCTAATTTTTCTAAGTATGGGTACCGGGTCTCGGCTTCACCTAAAGTTTGACTAACATAGTAAATAGGAAACTGCGTACCTTGCTCTTCTCGAACTAGGACACAACTAACCGCAACTTCCGAGACTGATAAATATAAGCAGAGTTGCTCGTCCGCTTTCGGAGTATGAAGCAATGGTAGGATCGAAAGATACCGTTTTAACTCTTCCAAAGCCTGTTGGCATTCCTGGGTCCAAGCGAAATTGTTCTTCTTTTTCAGCAGCGAGAAGAATCGGTGACTTCGATCTGAGGACCTCGAGATAAACCGGCCTAAAGCGGCTATCCGCCCTATTAGTCTTTGTACAGCCTTAATGTTTTCCACGACCGCGATGTCTTCGATCATCTTGATTTTATTGAGATTGATCTCGATCCCCCTGTTTGACACTATAATGCTGAGGAACTTGCCCGAACCGACCCCGAATATACATTTCTCAGGATTGAGCTTCATGTTGTATTTTCTCAATATGTTGAAAGTTTCCTGAAAATGTGTTAAATGGTCCTCTGCACACAGGGACTTAACAAACATATCGTCAATATACCTCAATTGATTTACCTATTTCTTCTTCAAATATTCGATTCACTAGGCATTGGTAAGTAGAACCAGCATTTTTTATCCCAAAAGACATTACATTATAACAATAGGTGCTGTACTTAGTAATGGATGAAGTCTTTTCCTGATCCTCTCTGGATTTGATTGTACCCGGAGTAAGTGTCGATAAAACTAAGGATCTCGTGGCCGGCTGTGGCATCGATCATGCGATCGATATTCGGCAGAGGAAAAGAGTCTTTGGGACATGCTTTGTTTAAATCCTTATAATCTACGCACATTCTAAGTTTGTTCCCCTTTTTGGGGACTACAACTATGTTTGCTAACCATTCATGATATTTTGAGAAGTTTGGTTACCTCGTCCTTGATGAATGCATGTTTCACCTTGGACTGGGCCTTCTCTTTTGTTTTACCGGTCTGAACTTCGGGTTCCGGCTCAATCGATGTGTTGTGATCTCCGATGAGATTCCTGTCATATCTAGGTGTGACTAGGAAAAACAATCCATGTTATTTAAAAGGGATTGAACGAGTTTTTTCCTGAGCTCGGGAGTTAACCCTGTGCCCAGGTATACCTTTCGATTAGGAAGATGCTTGATCAGTACGATTCGTTCCAGCTTCTCGATTGTTGGCTTTGTTGCATCAGAATCATAAGGGGTCATGAACGATCGAGGTATCATAAAATCTTTATCCTTGCAGATCTCATGTTCCTCTTATGGGACCGAGGTCGGTATCTGTGGTTGCCATTTGACTTCCTATTTTCTCTTTGGTTCTGATCCCTTTGCTGACGAAAGCGTCGATATTGGTACTACTTCATCAATTGCAAACATCTCTTTGGTGGTGGGTTGTTCGCCGTACATAGTTTTAATTCCTTCCGACATTGGGAATTTCAAGACTTGATAAAGCATTGAAGGTACTGCCTTCATATTATGAATCCAAGGTCTTCCGAGCAGCGCGTTGTATATCATGTCACCTTCGATTACATGGAACTTCATTTCTTGGATAGTCTCATGGCAAAATGATTTCCCCTTTGGTGGTTTCACTTGCCATGTTGAAGTCGTTGAGTACTCGAGTTGCAAGCACGATTCGATCCTGGAGGCCGAGTTGTTCTCTGACCCTCGATCGAATAATGATTGCTGAGCTACCTGGATCAATCAATACACGTTTAACTTGAATTTTATTAATAATGACAGACATTACCAGCGCGTCGTTGTGAGGCTGATCAATCCCTTTTGCATAATCATTGTTGAATGATAAGGTATCTTTTGGTAAGTAGTCCCGGGTACGTTTCTCCCTTGTGATTGTTACCTTTCTGCGTTTAAATATCGTGCCTTGAGGAATACTGACCCCACCAACGATCATATGAATCACGTGTTGTGGTTCCTCCTGTTTGTTTTTCCTATTTGCATCCATGTCCCTAAAGTGATTTTTAGCTTGGCCATTCAGGAATTCTCGAAGGTGACCCTCGTTGAATAAACGGGCTACCTCCTCCATTAACTGTCTGCAGTCTTCGGTTCTGTGACCATGGGTTCCATGGTATTTGAACATTTGATTAGGGTTCCTTTGAGATGGATCGGTCTGTAGGGGTCTAGGCCACCTAATATCCTTGATTTGTCCAATGGCTGATACAATACCCGATGCGATGATGCTGAAGTTGTATTCTGATAACCATGGCGCTTCTTTATGCTCGATATGTTTATCGAAATCACTTTTACTCATAAGCCCTTGGGAGTTCTATCCTCGATCATTTCGAACGGGATTACGTCCCGGTCCGTTGTTCCTACGATCTGCTGTCGATGTCCCTTTGAACTCTACCGTCGGATCTATTTGGGTAGACGGAACCGGAAGGGGCTCCTAATTGATCATCCTTGACCTTGATCTTTGACTGGTATCGATTATGTACATCGTCCTAGGTCACAACTGGATATTCAATCAAATTCTGCTTTAGTTGTCATGATGATACTGAACTTCGCTTGTTCAAACCTTGAGTGAAGGCTTGGACAGCCCAATCATCGGTGACCGGGGGTTAGGTCCATGCATTCCATCTAGAACCGAGATACGAATTCCCTTATTATTTAATTGTCCTTTTGTCTCACTTTGAAGAGGTCATACTTCCTAGTCGCGACCTTTATTGCTCCGACGTGTGCTTTTATGAACGAATCAACAAGCATGGCGAAGGAATCGATGGAATTGGGCGGCAAATTGTGGTATCATTTTATTGCACCCTTCGATAAAGTTTCTCCAAACTTCTTCAACAGAACAAATTCAATTTCGTCATCTTCTAAGCCATTTCCTTTTATTGCGCATGTATAAGAAGTGACATGCTCATTAGGATCAGTAGTTCCATTGTATTTGGAAATTTCTAGAATGCGAAACTTCTTTGGAATGGGCTTTGGAGCCGCACTTGGGGGGAAAGGCTTCTGCACAAACTTCTTTGAATCCAAACCTTTTAGAATTGGGGGTGCCCTCGGTATTTTGTCAACCCATGAATTGTACGTTTTTATCTTCTTGTCATTAGCCTCGATTTTCTTTTCTACCGATTCGATTCATTTAGTGAGCTCCTCGACCATCTTCATGATGGCGGGGTCAGTTTCCGATCCATTATCGTTCAATTTCTCTGGTACAGGTTCGACCCTATGAATTACTTCCTGTGATGTATCGAGTTCGATTCTGCTTGGCGCTCGATTCAGATTTTGGAGTTGCGCTATCATAGCTTGCTGAGTCTACAACATTTCAAATATCATTCGAAGGCTAATCCCGCCTTTTTCACAACTCTGTGCATTCTGATCCGCTGCCTGGGCGTCTCTACGGATGCTATTTTTAGGGTCGGCGCCTAAATTTCCGTGAATCGCAACATGAGAGCTGCATCGACTGGATCTATGGCCGGTGGTCCATCGGGATTGACTGGATGTACTCCATTTCTCGGGATGATTATGTGCTCATTCTCGCCATGAATACTAAGGTCGGCGTCTGTATGAGTGGGTATTGTCCAAGACACTTACGAGAACAAGCATAAAGCAGTGTATGTTATGAGGATTAATACTAAGCAATCACTATTATCCTTAGCCCCACGGTGGGCGTCAAACCGTTTACCCTAAAAATTGGATAACAATTAAGTTTATGATGTGGTTTTAAGGATACATGATTTCACCTAATACCATTTGATAAATGCAAAGTATAATAATAGAAATTAACAATAATATAAGGCAAACCAGTGTTTGAACAAAGCCCTCGAGCTTGAATACCCTCGAGCTAGTTGTGCAAGAACAGTTAAAATGCAATAAGCTAATAAACAAGAGAATGTAAATTAAAGAGAGAATATTGTATTGCTTTTATCTGCGTGAACTTAAGATGGTTACAAGATGATTAGGACCCTCTTTATATAGTAGAGGAATCCTATTTATAGTACAATTCTAATTACGGAAGTAAATCCCATGTTAACTAAGTAATCGTCCTTGATTTGATTTATTCCGAGATTTATGCCATGATCTTCGGCCAGCCGCGGATACCTCGCATTTTTGTTATTTTGCTTTGCTCGATGTCTGTTTCCTTTGGTCTCGATCACTACTGGCCCCGATCTTCGATAAATGCCTCGATCCTCGAACTCGATTCTTTGTCCTCGTACCTCTCTCTGGTTCGTTACGAGACCGACCTTCGACGCAATTCCCTAGCCTCGATCAAATAGTAAAATCAGGTAGGCCCGGTTCTAATTGTATACATAACTAATACTATTTTTCGGTATAATATTTATATTCGTATTTGCTAATACCTACAACTAAATATATAATAATTTTAGTTTTAAATTTTATATAAAATTAATATTCTTATCTTGTTAACTAGATGACCTCTTAATATATTAATACAGTCAGACCTCTCTATTACTACATCCCTATATAGCTGTCATTCACTAAAAGCTAAGTTTTCCTCGTAACCGATTTCTTAAGTTATACCTCTTTATAACAACTTTTTACCTATAATAGCAACAACCATATTTGTAGCAGAACGCTCTTTGTAAAATTACCCCTCTATAACAACCATATAGAATCTTTGAGATTACTAATAATAATTATAAAAAATATGCACTCATTCTTTTTCATTAAATAAAGTTTTTATCTTGCATAAGATATATGATTTAAAGATTTGCACATGATATATTTTGGACAAATTTCAAAAAATATTTAGATAAAAAATGTAATTGTTAAGTTCTTAAATTGTCTTCAAAGGAAAGCTATTGGATACCTTTTTGCAGAAAATTTGGACACGAATCTTTGCCAATTCAAGCGTTATAACTCTAGTAAGAGAATGAAATCTACAAAACAAGCTACAATTACAAAGATTTTCCATCAATGTTGAAAAAAATTATTTTTCTGGGTAGCTTTAAAATTTTTGCCTTTGAGTTGAAATCCTTATAGGTTTAGTTATGAATTTATTAATAATGTATTAGTTTTCTTTAATATTTAACTAGTGAAATATGCATATCTTTTGAGATTTTAAATTTGAATAATTATCTTATCTTTATATGTAACATTAAAAAAGGAAAACTAATTAATTTTTGGATGATTTTTATCTATAACAGCCAAAAAGTATTTAAACGTCAAATGTTGTTATAGGTGTATAACAGTCATTCACAGTAAAGGCTAAAAAAATCGAAAAAAACGAGACTGTTAGAGTGTACTAACTATCTTGATGACCGCACTGAATTACACTTTAGTGCCAATCCGTAGCTTCCAAGTTCCACCCAATAGAAAAGACAGCTTATTTGTCTCTTTGGGCTGACTAATTACATAACGCCAGTTAAATGACGTAATAACCAATAAATCTGACATCAAATATGTAAAACTTTCTTTTGGAAGTTTAAAAACGAACTGTTTCTCGTTATTTTATGGCAACAAACACAATATATTCAAAGTCAATCTCGATAAACATAAGTAACTCCAAAAAATAGTTGATAGCCAAAAATAGATCACATAGCCTTATGGTCAAAACATCTATCCTTTTAACAAATCAATGCATTAATAACCAAGATAAATCCTTTGATCAAGAATCAAATAAAAATATTTTTCTTGTTAAATGCACTCCAAAACACTGAGTAACGGTGAATAATCTTTAATGTAAATGATTAGAAGAAAGTGATCATAAAGAGGAGTCCGATAAAGCAAGATTATGAAATACGTTATTGGGTGTGTGTTTCACATGAAAAGTAGAAAAAAAAAGGGAAAGAAATTACTTATAAGGAGTTGGATACTCTTCATGATACGATAGCTTTCGTAAAAAGTGTGCGGCCTTAGCCCAAAGCGGACAATGTCACACGCAGTTATAACCGAACAACTGGTATCAAAGCTAATGACTTGGTAAGACGAGTGTAAAGATGATAGTGTAGCGCTGGACCCAAGTTTAGTACTTTTTCCCGTTTACATATAAGTACAACAAATGCATGTATACCAGTATCTAATTTAATTTTAGCATTCAACAAAATGTCACACAAACCAAATAATAATTTCCCATATGTGGAGATCAAACTGTAAAACTAAATCTTCTACAGTGTTGATACAAACATCAATTGGAATCTAAACTGGCACTTCATTTCTGGAGAAGAATAAATAATCAGCAACACAAATCTGCTATCAGATATACATGATAAATGCACTTTGTTAGAATAACTACCTCATATCTGAGACCAATACTGTTCTGAAAAATGAACTCAGTTGATCTTCTATGCAACATCGCAGATGCATATAACGCACGAAATGAACCCCTGAGAGAATATACATGTTCTAATCTGAATTAGTAAGCAGTAACTGTGTAAGCTCAGATCAATCTCATTCAGTCACAGGCACAATCTCATCTATAAATACACAACAACCAACGAAGAGGAGTATCGGCAAATATTTCATTATCTCGATCTTTCTCTTCTCTCTTCACTTTCTTCTTTCCTCTCTACTTCTCTTCTTTTCTGTCTTTCTTTCTCCTCCATTCTCTCTCCCTCATTTTTCTTTTTTTCTCAAAGTAATCCTGTAACTTGAGAAAGATTATCGAGATACACATCAACATAGCGTAGTTTTATTTCAGTTCATTTCCCTGGGATATCAATGGACTACTCCTTGTCTTGCATCGTTCTGCAAACTTGAGATCATTACAGAAAATATTTTGAATATCTGGAAAATCCGTGAAATGCTCATGACATTTGGACAAAAGTTTTACCTGCCATTCTTGTCCTTCAACTATGAATAAGACCAAACTTGCTAGGTTTGAGACTTGGGATATCAACTATCATTATCGGAGTTAGTCTTCTGCAAGAAGCTTTCTTTTCGTCAAGTGCAAAAGCAGATTCTGCCATCAGTGATAGCTTTATTGATTCATGCACATAGGTTCTCTCCCTTACTAAACTCCTTTCTAGAATGGCAGCCTCTCCCCGACTGCTAATTTTGATTTCTAGCTAAGCGGCAGAAGCATTCAGTACTTGAGGTTGTTCCAAGTGTATAGTGAAGAGAACTTAGTCAGCAGCAGGCTCTCAAAAAGTTTCGCACTGTCAACCGCCAAAAAGATGAGTCCTTAAACTCAGATATTCTAAAGAAGTGGTAGAGGCATTCAGTATCTGATATCATTTCAAGTGCACAAGTTAAGAGAACTGAACCAGCTGCAACTCTTGAAAAGTTTTGCATGTCAACATCCAAATTGATAATCCAATAGACTGTTTTAGAACTCGAGAAATTATGATATTTCTGATACTTGAAGCTGGTTGAGCCTGCTAAACCAAATTGAGTGCAAAATCATATGGAACAGATCATATCTAGTCGGTGTTGAGTTCCAAAGAAAATGCTTCTGCAACATCTTGACATTATTTTGCATGGCTTGGTAACGTCTCAGAGGTATACTTAATAAAATCTCCTTTAGCCTAGGAATATCTTTCTCAGCAACAACCACAGAAAAAGCGCTCCAATTAAGAACTTCGTTAAATGGAAGGGCAAAATTATCAGCGATGATAACTGGAACACACTCATAATATATTGCCTCGACGATCCTCGGGCTGCTAACTTCGTAACCCATTGGACAAAGGCAGAACTTGCTTGATTTCATGTGTTCGGAATAAGACATAACTTTTGAGACTCTATGAGGTAAAGGCCCATAAATTTTTATGGATTCATCTTTGTCCCTCCAATACTTAAGAAGTTTGGGACGGACCGGACCGTGCATATTTCCAGCGAAAAAGGCAAGAATCGGGCGTTGTGACACTCTTTTTCCGCCAAGGTTTCTAAGAGGCCTCCTGGGATTTCTTATCGTGGTCTCTGGAAGGGAAACATCTTTCCCTGCAACAAATATTCCTTCTGATATATCTGCATTGCATAAAGCTTTTATGGTGTTTCTACTTAGCTCATCGTGGTCCTTTAGAATATAAGGTCCCTGTAAGAATTTGTTAAAACATAGGGTAGTTAGAAAATATAAAAATATCCGTCAATCCAAGACACAAAAGTTCCGAAATCAATAACCAGAAAATGTTCAAAAACACATCCAATAATTGCAAATTCCCTCTAGAGCTGCACTGACATTTGAACATGCATACAGTGCTTGTACATGCAATTTAACACAAGAAACAGAAAGAGTTTCGTATCTCTACTATTCAGTTTCATATGCAGTAAAAGCAGTCAACTATTGGCTGTGAAACTACAAAGATCTTTCTACACTTAGAATCGTTTGACACTTGTGATTACTTCTATTTTAATAAAATTCTTTTTTTATAAGGTAAATAATTTTATTAATAATGGAAAAATCTCCCGTAAACAAGCAATATACCAAAAAGTAGGGAACCTCTCCAAACAGGGTAGAGGGGAGAGTCCATTATCCGTAGAGTTTCGAACTGCGCGCCACTAGCCCTTATTAAAGAAAGACAAAAAATATGCTTTACTGTGCTATTATATGTCAGTCTACGATGTGTTTTAATCGATTTGTTCAAAGTTTTAAAATTTCTAGCTTATCTTATTAAAGTAAGTCCAACTCCCCAGGGATACAACAAAGTAAAAGGCTTAGGTCCAAAGATGAATGCTCATGAAAGAACTGTAGCTAATTTAGCAGAGACGATATTATTATGCATACATACCCAATCATGGCAAGCAACAAGGAAGTGATTTGACCCACGTGTCCGGTTCCAGAAAGGATACTTTGCAGCTAACATGTTCACGTAGTCCCGTAGGAATACCGATAGTGGCTTAAGGTTATGTGAGTTAGGCACGTATAGTACCCTTTGTAACTGACGTGCACTATATGGAAGATAGAATAGGTGAGCCTTTTCCGGGTCCCGTGTCACAAAATGGCGGCTTTCTTCCATCAGCTTCATGAACCATCCCTCAGATGAATAAATTCCTCTAAGATAAGGTTGATGAAAAATAGGCCTTTTCCCTTCTTTGTAAATGTAAACTTTGAGTATAAGCTCCATCAACTCATAACTCCTGGAATGTCAACCTAATTGTGTTTAAAGAAAAAAACTAATTTTGAAAACATAGAAACAAATTACAAAGATAAGCTTAATAGAGAAAGCTTCAATAGCCAATGGTTGCCAGTCAATGTACAGAAAATCTGAAGTCATAATAACATTTACAACTGTATCTCACAAGACTTGGCCCATATATAATAGTGGGTAGAGAGACTTTTGAATTGCTAATATATACGATATGTTCATTTCACTACTCTAACCAATATTTTAGCTTCTGCTATGACCTACAGGTTGAAATTCATGAAAACTTCAATTTCTTGTTTTCCGTATAAGATTTTTCATTAATTAATGACATGTCAACTACTGCTTTAACAACTAGACCTTGCAAAACAGGAAACCAGAATGACGTTATGATTGTTAAGCTTATTGACAGTGGGGATTGTTAAGTACTCGATTTTAGATTCATAAACGAAAATATGTCATATCTGAGTATATATTCCAGAAAACGAAAACAAAAAAACAATCACTCTGTAACATCATATCGAAGGGTAGCATCATAACCAAGAAAATAAGCTATCTAAAACTATAATCAAATACCTCTTAAAGGCAGATACATTCCTGAACAGAGGAGTATGCAAGCCCTGATCATCTGTAACTAGTGGGGCATTCTCAATCTCTCTTTTGGCATATGCAAGTGCCTCATCCGGAGTCAATGATGATATGTATCTCTGGAATATCAATTACAGTATAAAGAACAAGATATAAGAAGGATAAACTAATTTACCAGTAATAGTCCTAAGGAATATAACACAAAAGAAAACTTACCGGCAGGTTATTGGACATATTATTAACAGGTGAAGGAGGGGAGATAAATTTATCAACTGCAGTGACATGCTTCCTATGTTTCCTCTGTCTCGAAACTTGCTCACGTTTTTCCAATGCTTGCATTCTTTGACTTAATCTGTACGTAGAGTTGATTGAAACAACTAGGGGGGCATCTTGACTAATATTGAACCGGTTATCTGGACTCACTGGAAGTTCCCTTAATTTCTTTTCATGGTTCGAATTTCGGTAAGATGAAATATCCAATGATGGAAAGAGACTCCATTCAGTCAGAGGATGAGGAAGTGTAGAAATTTGAACTACAACCCTAAGCAGTGTCAGAATAGCACCAACGAAGAAGAGCTTCTTCCAGTCAATTCTGAACAACAGAACAACAAGTATTGACCGCAACAATTTCCTCATCCTCGCCAGCAGATAAAAACTCTCACCTCTATGAAAAAAATCTGATCTTGTAGCTAAAATAAGAGATACATTTGCATATCTATTTTCAGACCCTTAGGCATCCTAAAACAGCCATCCCCTACTCCTCCAACAAGTTCCGACATCAAACACGGAGATCTGTGAAAGAAATTGTTAAGCTTAAACAAAAATTTGGGATACTATACTATCTAGAAGATGAAATATTATAAATTTTCAGCTACAGACTGACAATAATCCACTGAACCAACTGTTCACAATGCAGAAATAAAACTAATTTAAGCTAAAAGGAAAGGAAAGGAAATAGCAGCTACACAAGATAAAAAGTATTTGTTGAAAACTTCTAATCAGTTTCTGTTAACAGAGACAGGAATTACTCACCTAGTGATTCATTCGTCATTCGTCACGGTTTAAGTTAAGAAGTTTGCACTTTCTATTAAAAGAAAGTTATTCCTTGTCACTTAGAACAAGAGTTCTGTTACATAAATAAGATTGCCACAAGCAAACCAATCATTTGAAAATATTACAACACAAACAATTAGTGATACATACAAACCACCAACACCCCCCCCCCCCAAAAAAAAAAAAAAAATCCCCAACCAAATAAAAAGAAAAAGAAATAGAAAGGAAGAAAAATTAAGGGAAATCCCATCTGACGAAAATCTAGAAGCAGTTGCACATAGTGAGTGCTGCGGAACATGACAACTAAACAAGCAAATTGTAACTGACTCAACTTAATTATTTAAAACAACCTGTAAACACTTGATGTTCACAACAATGCCATGACATAAGAAAATAAAGAAAGGATATATTATTCATTGTGCCCAAAGAAAAGAGACAAATATAACTATAGATACTCTCCTTCACAGTTATACACTTTGCAACCTTTAGCTTTACACTTTCAACTTAATAAATAGTAATCAAAAGCTAGCAAGACACATGATTGTGCCCAAAAACTTTCGAAAAATATTCCCAAGAGAGAAAAATAGAGCTCCTTGCATAGGGTTGAAGAAACAATAAAGTAAATACAACAGTTTAAACTTTTAGACGAGGTAGTCGCACAGCTCAACATGGTATCAGAGTAGAAAGGTTCTTGGTTCAATTATCACCACCTCCGTCACAAAGAATTTTCACGTGCTTGGTCCATGAAATAGGATCAACTAACATGTAAGAGGAGACATTAAAGATCTCCTTCCATTCCAAATAGATTGACACTATTTCCTTATTAGCCCATCCAAGAAAGAATTACACCTTTCTAAATTTCACACTTAATACAGTTTTTTATAGTCTCAAAACTATTATGATACATTTAAAACCACAAATTTCAATTTTTTATTTTATTTCTTAAACTCCGTACTCAATCAAAATACGACGTATAAATTGAAAAGGAGTGAATAATAAAGTAAATAAGAGTGTCCCTCTGAAGTAACTCAAACTTTTAGATGAGGTGCTCCTACAGTTCAACACATTAAATCAAATAAAATAATTAAAAGATAAAAATCAAGAGTCCATGGGCAAACCTCTAGATTCGTAAGTTTGAAATTCTACCATATTAATGCTACTGGAATCTTGTAAAGATCATCTCTTTGAGGTAAAAAATAACAAATTTGATGGGTACATAAAGAAACCATTGAAAGCTGAAATTTCCAATTAAAGAGTAAATAATAAAAACTCAATATATACAGAGTAATGTCAATATATACTTACTTTTTGATTTACGATCATACACGGCAGCAGACCAAACAACGCTAATTTTCGAAGGAAGGAAATTGAGGTTTTGGATAGAAGGAATTGTGATGTGAAAAAGAAAGAAACAAAAAGGAAAGAGAAGAGAAAAAGGAAAGGTGAAATGCGAAGGGGAGAAGAGAAAAAGTGGACACAGTATGCGACATTATAGGCTGACAGTTTCCATATTTATATGTTATTTTTAGTGGTTAGTGCCAGTTGTCCGCTTGGACTTTCCTTTTATAAATAAACAAAATGAAGGCAGCTCGGTGCACTAACTTCATTGAGCTCCCGCTATGGGTTCGGGAAAGAGTCGGACTACAAGGCTGTATTATATGGTCTTACTCTGTACTTTTGCAAGAGACTGTTTTCATTGTTAGAAGTCGTGACCTCCCGATCACATGGCACATGATTATACACATGAAATACTCCTCCGATATTTTACTATACGAAAAAAGGCATCCATTTTTGTATCTAATTTACCCTTATTATTCAGTATTAGTCCATAATAAGTGACCAATTTGCTTTTGGCACGTCCATTAAGAAAATACTAAATTTTATACAAAAATACCTAGTATGACTAAACTACCCTTAATTAAATATTTAATGTGAGGAGTAAGAATTTTTTGTAGGAATATATACATAGGGGTAATTTTGTTAAAATAAATTAAATTATTTTTTGATTATATAAATGGACACTTATTTTAGACCAAAATAAAAAGTAAATTGGTCATTTATTGTGAACCGGAGGGAATAATTATTTACAAAAGATTAAGAGTTTGCCTAGTATAATATTAATAAGGGAAACACAATAAATTATTATTTTATTAATTACTTCCGGAAGGGATAATAGTAAGGAAGAGGAGAAGTTTTATTTTATGTCTCATACAACTTACACTAGTTGTATGAGGCTCATTTTTGTCTCACAAATTTGTGGACCCAATCTTACACTTCTGGGTCCACAAAAATTTGGGTCCACAAAACTGTGAGATAAAAAAGTTGTCTCATACAACTAGTGTCAGTTGTAATTGTATGAGACACAAAATAAAATTTTTCAAGGAAGAGTATTTGAAAGAAGCAAAAGAAGTAGGAGAGCAACTTTTTGGGAATTTTTTTTATTTTACTTCCTAATGAATAATTAGTGGTGCTTAGAGAAGGATACAATTTTTCGAAATATGATTTCGAGCAACTTTTATGAGCGTTTTGCACACATAAAATTCAAAAATAAAGTAAAATATTTATTTAAGTTTTTTTGTCACATATTTCCTTACATTACACTTAATAGTTAAAATATAAATCAAATTACATATAAAAAATTACAAATGTCTAAAAGATTACACGCCATTAATAATTACTAATTAACAACTTCACTTAGTGTGCAGTAAAATTTAGTTCAATCTTGTAATAAATTGAGAATGTCCGGAAAAATTGTATTGGTTCAAAGTTTACTAATTTGCATATAGGGAATCTTAGTATCCAGGTGCGAAACTAACCTATTTGATATGAGTTCAGCCGAACTTAGTAATTTTTGTTTAAACCTTATATGTGTATTAAGAAATCTAATATATATATATATATATATATATATATATATATATATATATATCAATAACTAAGATGAGCTATGAATTTTACGACAAATTCAGAAACAACCCTTGTCGTCTCTATTAGTAGCTTAGTTGGTTAGCTACATTAACTTTCGTCTTGTTGGTTGGATTGATTCCCCACCTTATTATCCTTAGTCCCAAAATAAAAAATTATACATCACATCGAAAATATTGCTATTATTACATGTCCTTTTAAATTAATTTGAACAATATCCTTTTGGAGAAAAAAAATGGAAACGAAAAAGAAAAAAAAATACTTTAGCTTTTTTAGAATACTCACATGACAGTACTGCTGGCTTGATATATACTTGGCTGTCACAAATGATTGAATAATTTGAAATCTTGTTCTAAGTATTTCTATGATTCATTTCTTATTATCTTTATCCAATAAGATTCTCTTACCTGCCATGTCTCATAAGCTATATTAAATTAATAGCGATGTATTTACCAAAATGGGGCATTTAATCGATATTTAATCAATAATCTACCGAAATTGACCGCGTTTTCAATCGGAGAAGACCTTTTTAAAGTAATAATTGTCAAGACCCAAACCGATGGGCCACGACGGGTGCTTGAGTCCTACCTGTCAAACACCCCTAAGTATGCATCTAGGATATGAACATGTATAACATTTGTTGAGTTACAAGAATAATGTACATGAAAGAAATCTGCCCAAAAAGGCATACATACATATACATACAACATACGTAGGACGAGCCGACAAGGTTGTTATAGACAACTATACATCTCAAAACTGGAAGCCGGTAAGGCCACATACTATCCAACTAGACATACTGTCTACAGACCTTTAATGGAAACATAATTGTACCAAGATGGGACTAAGCCACGTCATACCTATATATATTTATATATAAACATATCGTACCAAAATCAAAAGCAGCTCCGGATCAAGTGGAGCACGCCAACTCTCGCTGAACAAGGATCCTAAGAAGGGGGACCGTCAGCTTGCCTACCTGCACCTGCGGGCATGAAACGCAGGCCCCGTGAAATAGGGCGTCAGTACGAAAAATGTACTGAGTATGTAAGGCATGAAAATTAGTACGTAAAAGACATAGATGAAACATGGAATATAGAAACACGTCTTTAAATCTGAATAACTTTATAATTCTAAAACATTTATAATGTCATGCACGTGCGTATAAATGTCGTGCCATGCATAGGTGCGGGTGTACATTATATCATTAAGCCACCGAGGGCATCCCATCATATCGTCTCGGCCACTGTGGGCAACATCATCAACATATACCAGCTGATCAAGTGGTGGTGCATATATAACGCCGTAACCTTTTTGTGTATCCCATATACATATATTTATATATATACGCGTATATAACGTCATCTGGTCATGGGTCAATGCACATGTATAAATGGGTGAAATGCATGAAAAGTACGTAATAATCTCAATATTCCTTCCGGATAAACTTTTTCAATTGCGTATTATTCTGAGACCCATGAACATAAGATAATAATAATTTACATGGGGAATCAAAAATATAGACAACCCTATTATTTCTATGAATAGAGTAATTTATGAAAACTGTGCGTTTGCTCGTTTCTTCAGTATAATTTGGACCATGCCAAAAGAAAGAAGGGATGTGTTTACCGTAAAAATGGTAACATCAATTAAATTTGTAAATGGGATTCTAAAAATACATGATCCATTCCCGAGCTAGTTGTTAGAGCAGTTGATGCTAATAATACAGAGTTTAATGATGAAATGTAAGCTAAAACGAGATAGTAATCGAACCGAAGGGCCTGCTGCCCGGATGCAGGTCTGATTGATGAGGGACCTCGAGGTCGATGATAGGGTCGAGTTTGAGGTATCGGGGATAGTCGGGGATGGGATAACAGTTGAAGATATAATTAAACAAGGCTCTTTATGGCCACTACTAGGTTATAACGAAGAGCAAGTGAGAGAATGATAGATATTAAGGTGACTTCGAGCTATTACTAAGTGATAAACAAAGAACAGATAAGAAGGCAATAAAGCTAAATGGCTTCGAGCCAGTGAGGGCAAGTGAGTTAGAGAGGAGAAAGAGAGAGAAGATATTATTGCACTTGAGTAGAATGGTTGGAGCTCTGCCTTTACAGGGTGTTAGCAACTCCCTTTTATAAAAAGGGGGAAGTCCCAACTTCGTACAAGATACGATTTGTGATAAAAGAAATAGGATGGAACAACCGGCTAACTTTATGATGTACGTATGGGCTGATATCGAGCCGCTTGAATAGACCTGATCGACCCCGAGTGTATTCCTCGGGAGATCCCTGCGTTCATCGGGGCTTTAGTCGACATTATTCTTGACAGGATACCGGCCGAACTTGAGGGGCGTGACAGGCTCGAGATCCCGGGCTTCCGGGATCACCCTTCGAGGTATTTAGTTGAGGAGAAATCGGCCTCCCAGATTTCAGCGTGCACAGATAGTCTTCGTGTTTCTTAGAGGGAAGTGATAAGAAATGATTTTGACACCCTACTTCTCGATCTTTCTTAACGACGTCGCGTTGACGGTGCAGTCCCCTTTTTATAGGTGTCGAGGCACCCTGCCTTTTCGCTTCTCTAGGATTACCCAAAATGTCGCGATTCTTTGATCTTCGTTGCTATCGGTTCAACTTCTATGAACGCATTGATTGCGCCTGTTGTTATGCTTTTCGAGGGCGGTAATGGCGTCATCGGTTACTTTGCTCTTCCTATAAATGGGACTTTTCGTGGTTGGTTTTTTATCCAAATTTCTTGTGATACCCATCTTTTCTTCATTCAACACTTGTTGTATCTCTTTATATTCTTGGCAGCTTCGAGTGCATGATCCTGTTTCATAGCCTGTGATACTAGCCTTGAGTATTCTTCCCGATCTTTGGTTGATGAAATAGATTTGTGTGAGTTCCTTCATGACTTCTTCGAACCGGACCCGAATTAGGCCAATAACCTCAGGCCGCCGGGACCCTTTCTCTGCGTGAAAGCTTGGATAATATCTTCGAGCTTTATAATGGCCTTTGAGAAGAGGCTTGCCTGAGGACTCGCAGTCTCGGGACGACGGTGACTTCTTGGAGGCAATCTCTAAATGGAGCCATGGCCGTGCTCCCGCCTGCCCTGGTCATTACCCGGAATCTATTTTGCAAGAGCGTTTGTTAGGGACGCCCATTTCTTCATAAACTAGCCTTCTTTGGCGGAGGCTTTTTTGAAGCCGTATGCTAATTTGATGAAGGCATTGCTGGTCAGCTGGAGCGTTGTCTTGCTACGGCGGAGGTCTTCAAGGTTGAGCATTACCTCGAAACCAGAGGCGATGTCGGTGGTGCCTTCGATTTGGTGTTGAATCATTCCTGTCCTTTTCGTATGTAGTCGTGAGGTTGCTTCTGCTTCCCGTGGGTCTTCGGGGTTCAATGATTTCATGATGTTGGTGGGTTGTGCCCTTAGCGGCTGCTTATTCGGGGCACGACAGAGGCCGAGCGCGGCGATAGATGAGATGTGTGTTTCACAATCATGAAGGAGCTTTTATCGGGGTGAGACGGGCCCGTGCTTTTGAGGAGAGTGCATCATCTGAACCTGGCATTCCTGGAGTCCTTGGTTCCAGAGCAGCAGTTCCTTTGGGCCAACAAAGGTTGGGCCATCAGGAAGGTGCTCGGTTGTTGAGTAGGTTTGTCGGCTTCACTTCGTGGTAAGTTTCAGCATGATTCCCCCGTATCCCAGGTCTTTCCTTTCTTATAGGGTTTTCCTTCCGTAAGACTCCTACAGACCCGGGCTTTGAGTTGTTCTGTCAAGGGTCCATACTTCGGGGTATATCAGAGCTCGCATTACAGAAGCCTTTTGGTGAGGCAGGAGTCTTCTTGTGGTAAGCGTTTCGCCTTTTCGACCATAGGGGCAGAGACGATCGAGCTAGGAATACCTGAAGTATTAAATGCTGGCTTCGAGCTTCGATCTAAGTGGATATAATTTATGAAGCTGTAGCTTGGTTCCTCAAGAGTCCGGATTGGGAACAACCCGTGCCCGGACTGGCATAGTACTAAGCTGGACCGAGGATGATGAAGGAGTGGTGACTTGTCGCCGATGATCGAGCCGGGTCAGAGCAGGCCTTCGAGGGATGCGTTCGTCGTAGATCTTCGGGACAGGCGCTTGAAGAAACCCATGCCAGGGGTTCCGTCCTTCTAGAAGGATTTGCTTGAGCAAAGGTAGTCGGGCGTGATGCCCGATTTATTTATTGCCGATGCCATGAAGAACGAGGCTGGACTGGTAGGCCGTAACCCTTTAGGGGTGGAGCGTAGATTTTGCCACTTTATATTTTGTTGTCTATAGAGCATGCTTGTAAATGGAAAGCGTACCTTTTCGCACATATATAAAATGAGATAAATCTTGAAATTTTTCCTCCTTTATATCTCTTCCCGTATCACCTTTGATCCGGCGGTCTGGTTTCCGTGTTTTGACGGGATTCTCGTGGGTTCGGAACTGATCGGGTAGACCCGGGAGCTTTCAAGCGCGATCGTTGACGCGAGCAGGTGTTGGGGCCTCCATGTTTCGCCCAACTGTTTTAGGCTTATTCTCTAAGTCAAGCCTTTATTTGAGGTTGCCTGTTATTCGGTCTCCTGTGCCCGTGTGGGTGGACGGTGATTGTTCTCCTTTCTCGTCCTTAAGTATTTCGTTGTTTCAGATATTCTGGGTCTAGTCTACGAGTCATGTTGCAACTCGAGCTTTAATTGACCCATAAGCTCTTTCCTGCCTGCATGGGCGGTCGACGATGGCTTTTTGTGTTTCGGGTAGAAGCGACCTTATAGGCACATGGCCCGGAGGCTCACTCGGCTGGTTGATAGTGGCATTTATGTCGTGCGCTTAAGTATGTTGCAATTTACTTGTTTTGGGTCCAGTCTCCGAGTCGCGTTGCGATTCGAGCTTTAATTGACCCTCAGGTTCTTTCTTGCCTGCATGGGCAGATGGCGATGGCCTTTCGTGCTTCGGGTCGAAGCGACCTTACAGGCGCATGGCCCGGAGGCTCACTCGGCTGGTTGACAATGGCATTTATGTCGTGCCCTTAGGCATATTGTAGTTTAATTATTTCGGGTCCAGTCTCCGAGTCGCGTTGCGGTTCGAGCTTTAATTGACCCTCAGGTTCTTTCCTGCCTGCATGGGCAAACATCGATGGACTTTCGTGCTTCGGGTCGAAGCGACCTTATAGGCACGTGGCCCGAAGGCTCACTCGGCTGGTTGATAGTGGCATATATGTTGTGCCCTTAGGCATATTGTAGTTTAACTATTTCGGGTCTAGTCTCCGATTTGCATTGCGACTCGAGCTTTAATTGACCCTTAAGTATTTTCGGACCGTCGATAATGCCTCTTACGCTATTTTGATCGTCGAGACTTTTCAATATGTGGCCCGGAGGCTTGTGTAGTTAACTATTTTGGATTTGGTCTCCGAATCGGGTTACAATTCGAGCTCATTTTAATCCTCAAGTTGTCAATTTTCAAGCTGGCGGTTCTTACGCTGTTTAGTCGTAGAGACCTTTTAGTATGCTGCCCGTAGGCTCGTTTTGCTGGCGACATTGGCTCTTATGCTGTTTTGCCTGTGGGCTTTTTGTAGGCTTTATTTTCCACTCGTTAAGGTCTTTTGAAATAGTTTTGCCTGACCTGTCATCGGTTCTAGAAGAACCTCGATTTCAAGCCGTTATCGACGATGTTTCGAGCACCTCGGAAGGTTCATAGCTCGTAGGCTGAGTAGGTCGAAGCCTTTGTGATTTGGAGTTGACATAGTCGAAGCTCGTTTTTGCCTGTTGAGGGAAGCCTGTTTTAACCGGTTCTTTCTAAAGTATATTCGAAGTAGTGGCCTGCGATTTTTGTTTAACGATGGTCGGGCGTCCCCGAGTCGCGTTAGTTTGGATGTATCAGCCGTTTTGACCGTAGTCATATGTGTTTTGACCGGAGCCATTTTTTATCCCGAGTGATTGTTCAGGCATCTACACCGAGGGTATGCCCTTTCGGGACTCTTACAAATGCGACGTATAGCCTGAACTTCGAGATTTTCATGCCAGTTGAGGTCTTACAGTTTGTCATGCCTGTTGAGGTCTTACAGTTTTTGTTGTAATGTAGAATATATCTGGTTACACCGAGTCTGCCCGCTAGGGGTCTTACAGTTTCGGGTTTCCCAATGCATGGTGATTGGTGATAAATGGCAGTCTCCGAGTCATTGAATTTGGTTAATCTTGAAGACCGTTTTTCGTGAGCTTGGAGTTGCCTTGTAGGGGCTTTATGAGCCCGGAGTTCCGACCCTAGGGTCGTTTGGGCTGAATTGCTGACGCTGAGTCTCCGAGTATCTCGGGACGCGTTTGGCGGAGAGGCCCCTGTCGAGGGGTATACTTGAGATTTCCTTGTTTGGAGAATAAGATGTTGAAAAGATATCCTTTTATTGCTTGGTGTAGATACATGTTGTTTTGTTTTTGCAAGCTCGGCCCGATACGTTGTTCCCTATCAGAGCTTTGTTCGTCTTTTTCCCGTAGCGGGGCTGACTGTGAAAGAAATTTTGTAGGTTCCTTGAATCCTTCTGGTAAATGTATGGATGTCATCTCGTTAAAAATCTTGCGGGCAAAAACCCGTTTCGAGGTAAAAAAACCCGGTCGAAGGAAAAGAGTACGACGTTTGGTTCGAGGACATTTGTGGGGTTCCATATTCGACTGCCCTAGCAGCAATACTGCTTAAGCATCGATACATTCCAGTTACTCGGAAGCTGCTCGCCCTCCATGGTACCAAGCTTATAGGATCCTTTGCCAATTATCCCAAGGACATGGTACGATCCTTCCCAATTTTGGCCCACTTTCCCTTTATTAGGGTTTCTGGTGTTGAGGGTAACCTTCCTTAGGACCAAGTCTCCGATTTTGAAATATTGGAGATTCGTTCTTCTATTGTAGTATCTTTCGATTTTCTGTTTCTGGGCAGCCATCCGAACCAGTAAGGCTTCCCGTCTTTCGTCGAGCAGCTCAAGGGTCGTTGCCATGGCTTCATTGTTTGACCCCTCGCTAGTGTGTCGGAATCTGGCGCTTGGTTCTCTGGCCTCCACCGGTATCAGTGCCTCGGAGCCATACACTAGAGAGAAGGGTGTCTCGCCGGTGCTCGATTTTGGAGTTGTCCGATATGCCCACAACACCTCGGGCAGCGTTTCTCTCCATTTCCCCTTGGCACTTTCCAACTTCTTTTTTAAGTTTTGAATGATGGTTTTATTTGTAGATTCGGCTTGGCCGTTTGCACATGGGTGGTACGGCATCGACAGGATTCTCTTGATTTTGTTGTCTTCAAGGAACTGTGTTACCTTGCTCCCGATGAATTGCCTCCCATTGTCGCATGTTATTTCAGACGAGATTCTGAACCGACATACGATGTATTCCCATATAAAATTGATGACCTCCTTCTCTCTTATTTTCTCGAAGGCCTACACTTCCACCCACTTTGAGAAATAGCCAGTCATAAATAAAATGAATCCGGCCTTACCTGGCGCCATCGACAAAGGGCCGACAATGTGCATCCCCCATTTTATGAATGACCATGGTGATAAAACGGAATGCAGTTGTTCCTCGGGCTGGTGGATCATAGGAGAAAACCTTTGACACTTGTCGCATGTTCAGACGAATTCCCTGGCGTCTTTTCCATGTTGTCCCAATAGTAGCCCCCTCTAATCACTTTTCAGACTAAGGAATCGGCCCTAGAGTGATTTCTGTAGGTTCCCTCGTTGATCTCCTGGAGCACGTAATCCGTGTCGCCCAGCCCCAAGCATATCACCAGGGGACCATCAAATGTTCTCTTATAAAGAGCCCCATTTTCGTCGAGTGAGAACTGGGATGCTTTGGTTCGTAGGGCCCTCGATTCTTTTGGATCCGTAGGTAGCTTTTCGTCCTTCAGATAAACGATGTATTTGTTTCTCCAGTCCCATGTTAGGTTGGTGGAGTTAATTTCCGCATTACCTTTCTCGACCAGAGATTTGAACAGTTGAATAACGGCTCCGGGGAGCAAGTCTTCTTCTTCAGCGATGCAATGCGATTTGGATTTTGTCCAAATACCTTTGCATCCTGTCTTCTTGGGATTCATAGTTTTATTTTACTTGGCTTACCATGAGGAGCGAGTCGCATTTTTCCTCGACAGTCTCGACTCCCAAACCTCTGACCAACTCTAAACCTGCAATCATAGCCTCATAGTCGACTTCATTGTTAGTCAGTTTTATGGTTTTTATGGATTGTCTAATTATGCCGCCGACGGGCGGTTTTAGGACTATACCGAGTTCGGATCCCCTTAGGTTTGTGGCACCATCTGTAAACAGGGTCCATACCCCGGAGGATGTGCCTGATTTTAATAAAAGCTCCTTCTCTACCTCGGGCACGAGGGTTGGCGAGAAGTCATCCATGAAATCCGCCAGGATTTGGGACTTGATGTCCGTCCGAGATTGATACTCGATGTCATACCCTCCGAGTTTGATGGCCCACTTGGCCAATTGACCCGATAACTCAGGTTTATGCAGTATACTCCGGAGGGGATAAGTTGACAGGACGCAAATACTGTGGCACTAAAAGTAAGGCTTCAGTTTGCGCGAGGTGCTTATTAGAGCGAGAGCCAATTTTTCCAGATGGGGTATCGGGTTTTGACGTCCCCCAAGGTTCGGCTCATATAATAAACAGAAAATTGCGTACCTTGCTCTTCTCGAACCAGTACGCTGCTTACCGCTATTTCGGATACAGCCAGGTATAGGTATAACATTTCATCCTCCTTGGGCGTGTGTAGCAAAGGCGGGCTAGATAGGTACCATTTCAGTTCTTCCAGGGCGTGTTGACATTCTGGAGTCCATTCGAAGTTGTTCTTTCTTTTGAGCAGGGTGAAGAAATAGTGGCTTTTGTTCGACGATCTCGATATGAATCTGCCTAGGGCCGTGATCCGCCCTGTCAGCTGTTGAACGACCTTCATATTGTTTACCACCGTAATCTCTTCGATGGCTTTTATTTTGTCGGGATTGATTTCGATCCCCCTGTTTGAGACCATGAAACCCAGGAATTTGCCCGAACCTACTCTGAAGGCGCACTTCTTGGGATTGAGCTTCATGTTGTAGCTTTTGAGGATGTTGAAGGTTTCCTGCAAATGGGTCAGATGGTCCTCCGCGTGCAGGGATTTGACTAGCATATCATCAATATATACCTCCATTGATTTTCCTACTTGGTGTTCGAACATTTTATTAACTAGTCGTTGGTATGTTGCTCCCGTATTTTTTAGCCCGAAGGGCATTACGTTATAACAATATGTACCGTATTTTGTGATAAATGAGGTCTTTTCCCTATCCTCGGGGTTCATCTGGATTTGATTGTACCCTGAGTAGGCATCGAGGAAAGTGAGGGTCTCGTGGCCAGTCGTAGCATCGATCAGGCAATCGATATTAGGAAATAGGAAGGAATCTTTTGGGCATGCTTTGTTCAAGTTTTTATAGTCTACGCACATCCTTAGCTTATTCCCCTTTTTTGGAACTACCACTACGTTATCTAGCCATTCGGGATACTTTACCTCCCTGATGGATCCGATTTTAAGGAGTTTCGCCACTTCCTCTTTGATGAAGGCATGCTTTACCTCGGACTACGGTCTTCTTTTTTGCTTCACGGGTTTGAATTTGGTGTCAACGCTTAGTCTGTGGGAGGTTATTTCTGGTGGGATACCTGTCATATCTAAGTGGTACCAAGTGAAACAGTCGATATTATTGCTAAGGAATTGAATAAACCCTGCCCTGAGTTCGGGGGTCAGCCCCGTTCTCAGGTATACCTTGCGATTCAAGAGGTATTTGATCAAAACGGTCTGTTCCCGCTCTTCGACTGTTGACTTTGTCGCGTCGGATTCCTCGGGGGCGATGAAAGTTCGGGTTGCGAAGAAGTCTTCCTCATCGTCTTCAAGGATCCACATGCTTCCCTCCTCGTCCGAGGCCGGGCATGTAGGGGTTGACGTGTCGTGGTGGACCACAAACATTTCCCTGTTGCCCGCTGTTCCCCATATATAGTCATGATGCCATCCCTGGTGGGAAACCTTATCACCTGGTGCAAGGTCGAGGGCACAACCCGTATGTTGTGTATCCAAGGCCTGCCGAGTAGGGCGTTGTATCTCGTGTCGCCATTGATGATCTGAAACTCGATGTTTTGGGTTGTGCCAGACATGTCGATCGGGATAATGATTTCTCCCTTCGTTTCTTCTCCGATCATGTTGAAACCATGGAGGACCCGAGGGGTGGAACAACTTGACTAAGTAGCCCTAGCTGTTCTACTACTTCTTACCTGATTATGTTGACCGAGCTGCCTGGATCTATGAGCACGCGCTTTATTCGGGTGTTGTCTAAGAGAAACGAGATTGTTAGCGCATTGTTGTGTGGTTCCATCATGGCTTCGAGGTCCTCTTCGCTGAATATGAGGGTTTCGCTTAGTAAGCATTCTTGGACCGGCCCCTTCTTTGTAGCGGACGTTCTCGCTCGTTTGGACACAGGTCCTTGGGGAACGCTGGCTCCCCCAATAATCATGTGGACACCGGTCTCTAGGTCGGTCGTGCCCTTTTCTCCATCGCTTTTGAGGTTCCGGCTTCTCATTTCACTAGTCAAGCCAAGCGCTTTGTCCTGAAAGAAGAGATCTTTGGACAAGAAAAGTGCGAAAGATAACATGCGTTTGTGCAATGAAACTAGAAAGAAAATAATCACTATTATTTTTAGCCCCACAGTGGGCGCCAAACTATTTACCGTGAAAATGGTAACAACAATTAAATTTGTAAATGGGATTCTAAAAATACGCGATCTATTCCCGAGCTAGTTGTTAGAGCAGTTGATGCTAATAATACGAAGTTTAATGATGAAATATAAGCTAAAACAAGATAGTAATCGAAACGAAGGGCCTGCTGCTCGGATGTAGGTCTGATCGATGAGGTACCTCGAGGTTGATGATAGGGTCAAGTTCGAGGTATCCGGGATAGTCGGGGATGGGATAACAGTTGAGGATATAATTAAACAAGGCTCTTTATGGCTATTACTAGGTTATATAACGAAGAGCAAATAAGAGAACGATAGATATTAAGGTGACTTCGAGCTAATACCAAGTGATAAACGAAGAACAAATAAGAAGGCAATAAAGCTAAATGGCTTCGAGCCAGTGAGGGCAAGCGATTTAGAGAGGAGAAAGAGAGAGAAGATATTATTGCGCTTGAGTAGAATGGTTGGAGCTCTGCCTTTACAAGGTTTTAGCGACTCCCTTTTTATAGAAAGAGGGAAGTTCCAAATACAAGATACGCTGCGTGATAAAAGAAATAGGATGGGACAACCCGCTAACTTCGCGATGTACACTTGAGCTGATGTCGAGCCGCTTGGATAGACCTGATCGACCCCGAGTGTATTCCTCGGGAGAT
The DNA here is from genome assembly GCF_000715075.1 of Nicotiana tabacum. NCBI lineage: Eukaryota > Viridiplantae > Streptophyta > Magnoliopsida > Solanales > Solanaceae > Nicotiana > Nicotiana tabacum. The sequence continues at coordinate 5,367,138 of NC_134084.1, read as the reverse complement.
CCCTGCGTTCATCGAGGCTTTAGTCGACATTATCCTTGGCAGGATACCGGCCGAACTTGAGGGGCGTGACGGGCTTGAGATCCCGGGCTTCCGGGATCACCCTTCGAGGTATTTAATTGAGGAGAAATCGGCCTCCCAGATTTCACTGTGCACAGGATGGCCTTAACATACATGGAGTAGGGAAAACTCCGTATAATATTCCGTTGGAAAACCTTCGTTGATTGAACGAAATTTTCCTTTGCTTCTTAGAATTTATAGACGAGATTGCTTCTGGTTCCTTGAAATTTTAGAAGGAATGACGTTCTGGTTCCTTGAAAATTTAGAAGGAATAACATTTCTTATTTGGACCAAAGACAGAACACTTTGAATTTTACCAAGGAATTCCTAATGTCTCACATATAAGACTTAAAAAATGACTCATTCTTATGAGTCATTTAATAATTTACACATTACTTTGGTCAACTAAGCATATATGACAATGAGTCATATGCTTGAATAGTGGCCTAATGCCACATGGGGAGTGGGGTGATGATTATTAATTTTTACCCACTTATTAGTTAACTAGGTAATATCCCATTATCCGGTAATTAACCAATTATCCGCATAATTTAAAAATTGCCTTAAAATTCTTAAAATTCTAATTATTATTTTTTTACACTTCATATATATTTTATACATTATACTACTGTGGTCATATGGTACCTTATATGGTACTAGTCCATAATTATCGGGTATTATCGCTCGACCCATATTTTATCCCAAATTGGCCACGTTCAACGGAACTCATTTTTTCTTTAATTCGTGTACCTTTTATCCTTCATGACACTTCTTTATCTCTTGTTATAAATAGCATAAATATATTAACGTCAAGATGATCTCATCCCCGATTCTACGTCAATAAACTGAAGACGAAACTTTTAACTTACAAAAACGCGAGATGTAACAATAATAATATTGTAACAACTCGACCGGTTGTTTTGAGCTCTAGCACGTCGTTCGGCAGTTTGAGGCCACGAACAACTTCACTTCAGATATTATGACTTGTACGCATGGTCAGAATTGAATTTTGAGAAGTTCAGAGTTGATTTGGAAAGAGAATTCTCATTTCGGAAGCTTTTAGTTGAAAGAATTGACTAAGATTGGAGTTTTTGAGTAAACGACCTCGGAATCGGAATTCGAAGGTTCCAGCAGGTTCGTATGATGATTTCGTACTTAGGCGTATGGCCGGATCGAGTTTTGGCCGACCTAGGAGTGTTTTGGCGCCTATTGTGGAAGTTAGCATTTTTGGAAGAATTTCATAAATTTGGGTTGAAGTGCATTTCAATGCTATCGATGTCCGTTTGGAATTCTGAGTATGGGAATAGCTCTGTATGGTGATTCTGGTGTTGGGAGCGCGATCGGAAGTGAATTCGGAGGTCCGTAAGTCATTTTGGAGTCATTTGGCTAAAGATAGAAATTTGAAGGTTTTGAGAAGTTTGACTGGAAGTAAACTTTTTGATATCAGGGTTGGATTCCGATTCTGAAAGTTGGAGTAGGTCCGTAATATCAAATATGACTTGTGTGCAAAATTTGAGGTCAATCGGACGTGTTTTGATAGATTTAGACATTAAAAGTAGAAGTTTAAAATTCTAAAGTTCATTAAGCTCGAAATGGAGTGTGATTCATGATTTCGACGTTATTTGATATGATTTGGGGCCTCGAATAGGTCCGCATTATGATCTAGGACTGATTGGTATGATTGGTTGGGGTCCCGTAGGCCTAGGGTGGATTCCGTATGGTTAACAGATCAAATTTTGAATTTGAAAAAGAATTAAAGCAGTTGGTATCTGGTGTAACCGCACCTACGAGGTTTTGGCCGCAGGTGCGCAGCCGCAGAAGCGGCCTTGGTGTTGCAGAAGTGGAAATGGCTCGGCTTGGCTGGGGGCGCAGGTGCGACGCAGCTTCTGCAGAAGCGAGACCGTAGAAGCAATCTTGGCTCCGCAGAAGCGGTCGTGGGTAAGTTAGCTGAGATCGCACCTGCGATGGAAATTTCCACAGGTGCAGAGCCGCAGAAGCGGCAGGTGGACCGTAGGTGCGAGAAGCGGGTTGGGCAGTATGTTCTTTTAAAAGCGAGAGTTTGGCTCATTTTCACCATTTTCCCTCCATTGGAGCCGATTTTGAGCAACTTGGGAGTGCCATTTTCACTACCAAGCTTGAGGTAAGTGGTTTATGATAGTTTTGAGTTAAATACATTGATTATGTATAGATTTTAGCATGAAAATTAGTAGAAATTTTGGGATTTTGAAGAAAACCTAAGAAATTTGTATTCTTGGATTTTGACCTCGATTTTGGACATGAAATTGAGAGACAATTATATATTTGAGTTTGTGAGGTTGGGGTAAACTTTATCTTCGAAATTTTTTGGAATCCGGGCACGTGGGCCGAGGGCAATTTTGTCAACTTTTCGAGCAGAGTTGGGATTTTATATAAATTGAATTATTATGAGTATTAGGGTGTATTTTCATTGGTTTGCCTGTTATTTGGCTAGTTTTGGAGTGTTGGGCATCGGTTTGAGTCGTCGGAAGGGGCTTGGAAGCCGGTTATTGGACTTCAGAGCGAGGTGAGTCTCCTTTCTAACCTTGTAAGAGGGAATTTTCCCATAAGTGAATTAATCAGATATGTGCTTCTATTTGTGGGGGCTACGTACACACGGGGTGATGAGAGTCCGTTCGTAGATACTATTATGCTTAAGTCAAGGTAGTTTAGGACCCAAAAGCATGCTTTACTTGCAATATTTGAAATCTTATTGTCAATTTAAAAATGCTTAATACATATCGAACATGTAAATGAATTTCTAAAAGACTAGTCATCGTTTCTTGATTTTTAAAAGAGAAATTACTTTTTCTTGGATAATTGCTCCTTGATGAGTTCTTGATTGACTGTTTGAATGCATTTATATATTGTGGAACGGACCAAATGCCTCGGTAGATTAAATAGATGCATCTATTGTTCGCACCATTCGACCCTCTGGTAGTGCACAGTTTAAATATTATTGGATCGGATCGTACGACCTCGGCATGATTTGCGCATGCTTGTATTGCTTGCCTTGAGATTCATAGATTGTTATATTTGTTCTCCCTGGCATGAGATAAATGTATAAATGATAAAAATGAATTTGGAAATTTCCTATAAATGAAAGAATTGGTTACTTGCCTCATGATATTGAGTTTAAAATATTTTTTATGAAAATCCCCGATTTTCTATATTATTGGTATTATTAATATTGGACCCCTAGTAAATGTCAAAGTCGACCCCTCGTCTCTACTTCTTCGAGATTAGATGGGATACTTACTGAGTACACGTTGTTTTCGTACTCATGCTATACTTGTTGTGCATTTTTGTTGCACATGCACATGTATCTCTAATGGCCTAGTGGGCGTAGCAGCATTGTTGATACGGAGACTTAGGTGAGCTGTACTTCTCGAGATGACCCGCAACCAACAGAGTCTCTTTCAGATTATTGTATTTACTTTCTGTCCAATTTGTATTCCAGACGGTTCTTGTATTATGTTGCTTCCTAGAAATAACTCATGCACTTGTGACACCGAGTTTTGGGATGATTATGGGATTATTCAATATTTGGTTTGTTTAAGACATCAACTTATTTCCGTGAAATCCATATTTATTGTTTAATGTATAAAAGAAATGATTTCAATAAATACTAAAATAGGAATTTAATTAACTTCTTGGTGTTGGCTTGCCTGACAGTGGTGTCCGGTGCCAACAGGACCCTTATTGGAATTTGGGTCATGACAATATGGTATTAGAGCACTAGGTTCACTTAGGTCTCACGAGTCATGAGCAAGTCTAGTAGAGTCTTGCGGATCGGTACAGAGACGTCTGTACTTATCTTCGAGAGGCTACAAGGTTGTTAGGAGCATTTCCCTTCTTGATTCCTCATCGTGCAGTTTGATTCCTTTGAAGCTTATGCCTTTGTTTATTTCCTACCCAATCCTATGCGACGTGAAGCACTTGCTATATCGATCGAGAATTAAGAAATTATAATTGTACAACGGATATGGTGCGAGATGTTCCTCCCTGCATATTTGATTGGGCTATTATCGTCGCCTTGCGGAAGGCCGTTCTATCGTTTCTGCTCAATATCAGTATTATCTAAGGTTTTAATATTTGGCGTTAATTGTTATGACGATTCTTGCATTGCTATCGCACAGTATTGGTGTAATAGTAGGATGCTTGTCTATGCGTTGAAGCAGTGAATGACTTGGAAGGATGTTTACTCAATGCAGGATTCAGAGATTCAGAATTTTATTTTTGACGGATCGAGGAGAGGCAATCGGGAATGTTCAAGTTTGGTTTGATTGAGTAACAAGACTTGATATTTTCAAGCATGGTGGAATTTTCATCTATGATGTGGTGTCATTGTACTTGTTGAATACGTTAAATTCGCTGGTGTTATGGTTTTCTTCAATTCACTTTTAGGACAGAGTAGCATATGGGTTCTGCGGTAGGATGACTACACTCCTTGAGAAAAGTTTATAGTGATTTGGGGTTTAAGGTGGATGTCAAACCTCCTTTTTGCGCGCCCGGCCCCGAAGGGTAAAAAATGCGCGGGTGGAGTTTTTCCAATTTAAGTGACAATATTCGAAATGAGATTATTTATTTAATTCAGAGTCGCCACTTGGGAAAGGTTTGGCTTTTGGTGTCCCAAGTCACCGGTTTATCTTGAATCCCAAATCGAGGAAATTTTCGACTTTTCCAAATGAAGTCTGCGAATCAGAAATTCTAAGTAAGGAATTCTGTTGACCCGAGGGAAGGTGTTAGGCACCCTCGAATCCCGTGGTTCTAGCACGGTCGCTTAAATTGTTATAATGGCTAATATCTGATTTAAATACATGTTATGACTTACGTGCTTTTATTAAACTTAAACCGCTTTTATCATTATCACTTATTTTTATAGAATTGCAACGTCGTGAAAATGCATCTCGAACCACGTCACAATCAATGCGCCCGTGATCGTCAACACATTTTGACTTCGTTGAGATTTGGATTTGGGTCACATCAATGTGCACCCGAATTTAAGAATATGATTTAATTAAGCCGCGCCTAAAGAGTCTAACGCGTTATTATTTTTGAGAAGGCCATGAGATTCACTAAACGGCCTAGCCTGAATTCTAAAAATTTATTATGATTATTTATCGAGGGCCCCGCAATTTTGCATTTTTATTTGGCGAGGCTCGTCTCTATTTTAGAAAGGATATCCTAAAGTGGCTACATTTTTAATACATTTGTCCCTAAAACTAGAAGAAGAGGTACATGATAATTTATTTATATGCTTTGGCCTGATCCGGATTCTTATGATTAATTATCTACGACGTTAAGAAAACATTATACTTTAATGAAAAATGCTTTAATTTGACAAGGAATCACGTACGAGCTAACGAAATACAACACTTAATCCGAACATTTCTTGAGTTGAACTTAACTAAACTTATTTGGACTAGATTAAAGGATTTAGCTACTAGATATTGTTACTAATGAGACTTTGAATGTGACCCTAGGTACTGCCTAACGGAACCCGAAAAAAAAAAGACTAAATGAAACAGAAACAGCATTGTATAAGGTCGGAGTATACATACCCCATACTAACAAACAACTACCGAGCTAAAACACAAAGGGGTAAACTCAGTCGAATATCAGTACATACTTTCGAACTGTTGAATTATAAACTAATCAATTTTTACAGGCCCGTTAATGTTCCATGAATATTACAACAAATACTTGAACTTCTTCAACCTTTTTCATTTCATGCTTTCAAACTGTTTCAGTTACATCAATATGGGACTTGAAATGTGTACCTGGAAATACTGAAAATGCAAAGGAGAAGAAGAAGAAGATGTGGAAATCAGCAGCAGCAAGAAACAGGACTAGCAATAGCAGCAGGACAGAACAGCAGCAAACAAAGCAACACAGCAGAACAGGCTCGAGTGCAGAAATGCAACTATGGCCAATAGAAAGAAGTAGCCAAATGACAGTAACACCCAGTGGAGTAGAATCAGAACTCCAGGCAGACCAAAACCAGTAGTAAGCCAATGAAAACACTCGACTAGTAGACACAATTGGAACTTCAAAGAATCAGAATTGATTGAACAGGTTGAGCAACTGAAACCCAAACAACAATAGGAAGAAACAGTTTCTGATTATTGATTGTATACTTTCTATCTCTTAACCTCTCTCTATCTGTGTTTTCCTAAAATCAGTTCTATCCTTTTTCAATCCTCTCTGTATGTGTATATCTCTGTGTGTGCTTATTTGTATGTATTTCAGCTCTCCCTTTTCTCTTATATCCTTACAGTCTGTGTATCCCTCCCATCTCCAGGTCTTCTCCCCTCTATCTTCCCCATGCCTGCTTTTATAAGCCTTTCCTTACCCCTTTTAACAGCCTGTTTAGAATATCACAATACCCCTCCCATGTGCCTTCCATTTTCAGATTCCAATTGGCTAATTAAGTATGAACAAAACCCATGATATTCCCTGGCAGACTCACTTTAAGTAATGTTTATTATTTTTGAGGTTAAAGTAGAGTATGGGCAGCAGAATGTATCTGACAGCATATGCTGTCAAATTATTTAAAACTTAACAAAAACCTTTATGCAGGCCACAGGTTGTGCACAAAGCACATGAGGTGCACCAATGCACATGCTGTGCATAAGTGCACATGCCCTCCAATTCAAAACTTAAACCAAACATCCCTTTTACATTACTGATCCAAATCAACAACTATAGGTAAACAAAACTGGTTCTTAATTGATTCAACAAATGCTTAGCAGAAGTAAGTCGATTTGTTATTGTTCGGACAGCTGAAACTAATTGACGACACATGTCGACTCGACTATATTAATCATAACACATACAATCGTAACCAAAAATCAAACATTTAACAGTATCGACATATGATTTGAATTGTACTGGCTAAGCAAAGTGGTACTCGAGGAGCCAATTGATCAGTCAACATTTGGAGCTCAATTATTCGCACAGCATATACACACGCATTATCAGAATAAAGGAGGGATTCAAACAAACACAGTGGTTCAGGCAAAGTGGACAAACAGAAGTTGGCAAAAATTCAAAGACACAAATTGAAACAAAACATGAACAGACATTTAATCACTCACATGGACCAAACAGAAATAAAGAAAAGAAAGCAAGACTCACCTCAAATCTCGAAAAATCAAAACCTTGACTCGGACTTGGACAGACCTTTCTTAAGGCTGAACGGACTTTAATCGAAGTGTTTCTCAGATGAGAAACACTTCGATTAAGGTCCATTAGACCTTAATCCTTCGGTTTGAACAAAACAACGGACCAGTGACGAGGAACCCTAAGGTTCGAAGACCAGATCCGGGATTCATGCTTCCCTGGTCAGGTTCGGACCAAACCAAGTATGGTTTGGTCACGAGGGGGGTCTGGGGAGTGTCTGGTATGAATTTAAGGCAGATCGGTGTAGATTAGGTTCCGAATCGAATCTTCAAATGAAAATTCGAGAAGGTGGGATAGGATTCGAGGTGTGTGGTTAGTAGATTTGGGTTCAGGACGACACGGGGGTTCTATGGTGTTAAGGGCGAGGTCACCGGCGTCCGTGCCGCCGGCTTTCATGGTGAAGGATACAGGGGCGGCTAGGGTTTGAAGGGGACGGGTTTGGTGAAGACGAAGGTTGGGGTGCTGGATAGGGGGGCAGGGTATGGTAAAGGGTTTATATAGTTAGTGGGTAGGTGGATCCTGGCCGTTGGATGAGATGCGATGAAGGGCCAGGATCCTTCAGCTTGAAGGAAACGGTGTTGTTTCATCTTTTAGAGGGTTTGGGTCAATCCGGGTGGAAACGGGTCGGATTCCTTAGTGGGTTATGGGGAATTGATCTTGACCGTTGATCAATTTGAGATCAACGGCCCAGATCAACCTGTATTAATACGACGTCGTTTGGACTCTCTGGGTGTTCAGCTGGTGTGGACCGGGCAGGCTTGGTTTTGGGCTGTTTGTTTGGGCCAATTTTAATAAATTGGCCCAATCCGGAAGAAGAAACCCCCCCTTTTTATTGTTATTTCTTTTTCTTCTTTATTTTAAAAACAAAACTAAGCAACAAAATCAAATTGAAATTAAATACACACTCAATACAATTATTTGCACACACACTAAAATATTTCAAAGCAGGTAAAATCAAACAAAATAAAATTACGGACGAAGATGCCTATTTATGATTTTCTATTTAACGACCGGATTATGGTTCAAATTATGCATGACGCACACATTTTTTGTATTTTGTTTTAATGAGGTAAAAATGGGCAAAAATCACAAATAATCAACAAAGTGCCATGTAAAAATCCAAAATTTGTACAGCAGGGCTAATTATTATTATTTTTTTATTTCTTTTGGAGCGATTGTCGTGCGAAACAAAAATCACGTGCTCACAGCTACCCCTCTTTGTTCGGAAACACGAAGAGTTTTCGTGCAAAGATAAAGTGAGCGTGTATGAGCGATATTTGCCTATGGACTACTCCGTGTGAAACACATTTTTTGAAAGATCTGACCGAATCTTGCTTCAAAGATTTCCTACATATCCTGGGCTAAACAGGAATCAGGTCAATGTAGTTCGGGAAGTTTTGGTAGCTGGGACTACCATGGGATTGCAATGCTTGCTGCTACTGCTGTTGCTGTTGTCACTGCTGCGTCACTGACCACCTTATTACAACCAAACGAAAATTGGAAACTGAACTAACTACTTATATGCATGTCAACTGCTAGTTACAAGATTCCTATCTATGATTCTTTTACGACTTAATCTTGGGTCCTAGCTGATTCTGCTTGTAGACTCCGATCTGAATCTTGATGCTTGCGAGTTGCGGCGATTTGTTTAATCTCTGAGATACTGAGTGAGACGCGATTGGCAGGGTTCAGAATCTCAATCAAATGTTGGAGTCAATCTGCCTTCCATTTACTCCGATATCTCGGGACATCTTCTCTTTTTTTCTTTTTCTTCGTTGATTCCGAACCGGGACTCATCTCGTGGGTCATTTCGATCCATGTGGCTCGAGGTTAGACCTGCGGGAGAAAACAAACAAACGAACGAAATTTTCTGCCCCAGTTTCACTAGGAAAATTTCGTTAATTATTCGCCAGGAAGTTCATAAAATTGATGAAGGAAGATAAAAATGTTCAGTTCAGGGTTGGAACCTTAATACCGACTAGCTGGGGAAAGGTTCAGCTTAGGGTTTGAAGCCCTAAAGCCGAACAAAGGAAAAATTCAGTTTAGGGTTTTAAAGCCCTAATGCTGATTGCATGAAAAAGCTCAGTTTAGGGTTTAAAACCCTAATGCTGGCTGAAAGGAAAAAGTTCAGTTTAGGGTTTAAAACCCTAATGCTGACTAAAGGAAAAAGTTCAGTTTAGGGTTTAAAACCCTAATGCTGACTAAAGGAAAAATTCAGTTGAGGGTTTAAAAACCTAATGCTGACTGCATGAAAAAGCTCAGTTTAGGGTTTAAAACCCTAATGCTGGCTAAATGGAAAAGTTCAGTTTAGGGTTTAAAACCCTAATGCTGACTAAAAGGAAAATTCAGTTTAGGGTTTAAAACCCTAATGCTGATTGCATGGAAAAGTTCAGTTTAGGGTTTAAAACCCTAATGTTGGCTGAATGGAAAAGTTCAGTTTAGGGTTTAAAACCCTAATGTTGACTAAAAGGAAAATTCAGTTTAGGGTTTAAAACCCTAATGCTAATTGCATGGAAAAGCTCAGTTTAGGGTTTAAAACCCTAATGCTGGCTGAATGGAAAAAGTTCAGTTTAGGGTTTAAAACCCTAATGCTGACTGAAAGGAAAATTCAGTTTAGGGTTTAAAACCCTAATGCTGATTGCATGGAAAAGCTCAGTTTAGGGTTTAAAACCCTAATGCTGGCTGAATGGAAAAGTTCAGTTTAGGGTTTTAAAACCCTAATGCTAACTGAAAGGAAAATTCAGTTTAGGGTTTAAAACCCTAATGCTGATTACATGGAAAAGCTCAGTTTAGGGTTTAAAACCCTAATGCTGGCTGAAAGGAAAAAGTTCAGTTTAGGGTTTAAAACCCTAATGCTGACTAAAGGGAAAATTCAGTTTAGGGTTTAAAACCCTGATGCTGATTACATGGAAAAGCCCAGTTTAGGGTTTAAAACTCTAATGCTGGCTAAATGAAAAAAGTTCAGTTTAGGGTTTAAAACCCTAATGCTGACTAAAAGGAAAATTCTGTTTAGGGTTTAAAACCCTAATGCTGATTGCATGAAAAAGCTCAGTTTAGGGTTTAAAACCCTAATGCTGGCTGAATGGAAAAAGTTCAGTTTAGGGTTTAAAACCCTAATGCTAACTGAAAGGAAAATTCAGTTTAGGGTTTAAAACCCTAATGCTGATTGCATGGAAAAGCTCAGTTTAGGGTTTAAAACACTAATGCTGGCTGAAAGGAAAAAGTTCCGTTTAGGGTTTAAAACCCTAATGCTGACTAAAAGGAAAATTCAGTTTAGGGTTTAAAACCCTAATGCTGATTACATGGAAAAGCTCAGTTTAGGGTTTAAAACCCTAATGCTGGCCGAATGGAAAAGTTCAGTTTAGGGTTTAAAACCCTAATGCTGACTGCATGGAAAAGCTCAGTTTAGGGTTTAAAACCCTAATGCTGGCTAAATGGAAAAAGTTCAGTTTAGGGTTTAAAACCCTAATGCTGACTAAAAGGAAAATTCAGTTTAGGGTTTAAAACCCTAATGCTGATTGCATGGAAAAGCTCAGTTTAGGGTTTAAAACCCTAATGCTGACTAAAAGGAAAAATTCAGTTTAGGGTTTAAAACCCTAATGCTGATGGCTGGGGACAAAATTCGAGAACAACCACTGACTTCTTTTTTTTTTTGAATTTTCTTATTTTAGTGAAAGAACAAAAGGGAGTTTTGCGGGAACTTACCTTTTGAGTGAATTCCTTATTGCCAAAATGTTTCTTGTACCCGTATACCTTCTTCTTTGGGCGACACCTGCCTCTCGCACGGTTGTCTTGGATTAAGCCTGTTTGAACCTTTTCAGACAAAGAACACTTGTTAGTTCGGGAAATGACGGTCGATTTGGTGACCTTGATCGTTCCCAGTTGCTTTGTTGCGTCTCTAGTTCTATTGCGAAGTCCCGCCATTGATTTGATTCGAATGGCGAAACCCTTTAGACTGCTCAGGCTTGTATTTCCAAAATCTGTGATGACTTGCTTCGTAAGGCTCTCCTTTTTTTCTTTTCCTTTTTTTTTGTCCCGTTTTGATTGGAGGTTCTCGACGGGGATTTTATTGGAGGTATTCTGTGGGAATTTGTACAAAAGGAAGCTCTGTGGGGGAATATTTACAAAGTGGATTCTTTGTGTGGATTTTTGTACAATGGGGCATGCTGGGGATTTATTTCAAAGCGGGCTTTCTACGATTTGTTGGGGTAAGCTTGTTGGGGAATTTTTACAAAGGGACTCGCTGGGATGTGCTGGGGAGATTCCATTTTTTTTTATATTGGGGAGACTCCGTGGGAGATTGTACAAAAGGAGAGACTCTGTGGGGATTTGTACAGGGGGAGACTTTGTGGGGATTTGTCCGAAGGCGGACTTGCTGGGGAAGATTTCTCTCTTTCCTCTTTAAACACCATCAAATGTCATGAACCATCAGGCTTGGGCAATCGTACCAACGAAATGAGGCGCTTTCCTTCATGAGACGGGATTCCGTGCAAACAAACCTGCCACCTGCCCTTTCCGGTGTATCCTGAACTTGGGGTTAAAACACAAAAAGGGATTTGAAGAGAAGCAAAGAAAGGAGAAAACAAATTTCAGGAAGGGAGTGTCCTTTTCGGGACGAGAAAGACTTATCTGAGGAAGATAACGCTGGCTTTAGATGACATGACATGCTCTTTGGACTGGACGCCTGATCTTCCATGAACTTGCGTTTCCCTGAACCAAAACGGACCTGTGATTCCAAACCGGTGGAACTTTGCCGAGACTTCCTTGGGGTAGAGTCATTCTTTTTCGGCCAACAGCGCCCTTTGCGGGTTTTCGCTGGCTGACCTCTCTCATTTCTCTTCCTGCCATCGCTTGATAGCACTCTTTGTGAGTTTTTACTAAAACAAGCTCTCTCATTTTGGTTTCTTTTCTCCCGTCGCCTCGTGGTGCCCGAAGGTTTTCACCGCCGAGACTCTCTCATTTTATTTCTCTCAACTCAGGGTGTGCCGGTTTCCATTTGTGATGCTTATTGGTTTCCCACTATCTTTGGTAATTGATTTGAAGGCTTGTACTTGGTAAAGAGAGGTAGCTGATACTAACTTCTAAACTTCTCGACGTGCCCCGGTTTCAATTTCAGGGTGAATGGGATTTTATTGTTGGTGTGACTGAACCTCAGGGAGAGGCTGCCTACGTATCCTTTCGGAATCAAGTCAAACGTAGTTCAGGCCTCAATCAATGTTTTTTTTGTAGAGAGGATTGGGTAGTGTTTGGGAGTAGTGGGGGATAAAACCTTCGCCATTTTCAAATGTGTCAGGACCACTGGAGTATGATCTAGACGTAGTATCTCTTGACTGCATCTGCATTTACTGCTGTGTCGGGGTCATTTCCTTCGATATCACCTAAATACAATGCTCCTCTCGGCAATATCTTCCTTACAATGTATGGGCCTTTCCAATTTGGATCAAACTTCCCTTTCGCTTCCTCATGATGCGGTAGAATACGCCTCAGTACCAGCTGACCTACTTCGAAATTCCTGGGCCGGACTTTCTTGTTGTAAGCGCGGGCCATTCTTCGTTGGTACAACTGTCCGTGACAAACTGCGGCCATTTGCTTTTCATCAATCAAAGTCAATTGTTCTAGCCGAGTCTTGACCCACTCGCTGTCTTCGATTTCTGCTTCGACAATGATTCGAAGGGAAGGAATTTCTACCTCTGCCGGTATTACAGCCTCGGTCCCATAAACCAAAAAGATAAGGGGTCGCTCCTACTGATGTGCGTACCGTAGTGCGATACCCCAACAATGCAAATGGTAACTGCTCATGCCACTGTCGGGAACTTTGGATCGTTTTCCTCAAAATCTTCTTGATGTTTTTGTTTGCTCGCTTCCACAGCGCCATTGGCTTTCGGCCGATAAGGAGTAGAATTCCTATGCGTTATCTTGAACTGCTCGCATACATCTCCCATCAAGTGACTGTTCAAGTTTGCTGCGTTATCTGTAATGATAGTCGCAAGAATACCGAAACGACAGATAAGATTTGAGTGTACAAAATCCATTACAGCTTTTTTAGTGACCGACTTGAGAGTGACAGCTTCTACCCATTTTGTGAAGTAATCGATGGCAACCAGTATAAACCTGTGTCCATTCGAAGGCTTTGGTTCGATTGGTCCAATGACGTCCATGCCCCAGGCGACAAATGGCCAAGGTGCAGACATGGGATGCAGCTCCGTGGGAGGGGCATGAATCAAATCACCGTGCACCTGACACTGATGACACTTCCGAACAAAGCTAAAGCAATCCTTTTCCATGGTCATCCAGTAATAACCTGCTCGAAGGATTTTCTTTGCTAAGACATAATCGTTCATGTGAGGTCCGCACACACCTGCGTGTACTTCGTGCATGATCTTTCTTGCCTCCTCGATATCGACACACCTTAGAAGATTGAGGTCCGGGGTCCTCTTATACAACAATTCACCGCTTAGAAAGAAACCACTTGCATATCGCCTAATGGTCCTTTTCTGATCTCCAGTAGCGTGCTCGGAGTATTCTTGTGTCTTCAGGAACCTCTTGATGTCATAATACCAGGGCTGCGTATTTGATCCCACCTCGATTACATTGCAGTAATCGTGTCTTTCCTTGATTTGGATTTCCAAAGGATCGACGTGGGTATTGCCCGGGTAGGGTAGCATTGAAGCCAAAGTAGTGAGTGCATCTGCCAGTTCATTGTGACACCTCGGAATATATCTGAACTCTATTGAGGTAAAGCGCTTGCTGAGGTCTTCCACATGCTGTCGGTACGGGATAAGTTTGACGTCCCGAGTTTCCCATTCGCCTTGAGCTTGCCGGATAATCAAATTAGAATCTCCCATAATCAGTAAGTCTTTGACATCCTGATCGATTGCCATATGCATGCCCATGATGCAAGCTTCATACTCAGCTGTATTATTTGTGCAAAAGAAACGAAGTCTAGCTGTGGCGGGATAATGCTGACCGGAAGGTGAGATCAAAATTGCCCCAATCCCTACGCCCTTGGCGTTCACGGCTCCATCAAAGAACATCTTCCAAACATGAGCTTCCTCCGAGATCACTTCTACGGTGTTTACTTCTTCATCTGGAAAGTAGGTATCCAATGGCTGGTATTCCTCATCGACCGGATTTTCGGCCAAATGATCTGCTAACGCTTGGGCTTTCATTGCCGTGCGAGTGACATAAACTATGTCGAATTCCGTAAGCAAGATTTGCCATTTAGCCAGTCTCCCAGTAGGCATTGGTTTCTGAAATATATACTTCAAAGGATCCAACCTGCTTATGAGGAACGTAGTGTGGGCTTGGAGATAATGTCTCAGCTTTTGAGCAACCCATGTGAGAGCGCAGCATGTCCTTTCCAGCAAAGTGTATTTGGCCTCGTAGCCGGTGAATTTCTTGCTCAAGTAGTAGATTGCTTGCTCCTTCTTTCCGCTTACGTCGTGTTGCCCGAGGACGCAGCCGAAAGAGTTCTCCAAGACTGTTAGATACAAGAAAAGTGGCCTTCCCGGTTATGGAGGGACTAAGACCGGGGGATTCGAAAGGTATTTTTTGACTTTATCAAAGGCTTCTTGACACTCAGTTGTCCATTTAATCGCCGCATCTTTCCTTAACAGCTTGAATATGGGCTCACACGTGCTTGTCAGCTGGGCAATAAACCTACTGATGTAGTTCAACCTGCCCAAAAGACTCATCACGTCTTTCTTTGTTCTCGGGGGAGGTAGATCTCTGATGGATTTTATCTTAGTTGGATCTAGCTCGATTCCCCTCCTGCTTACGATGAAGCCCAAAAGTTTGCCCGACGGAACTTCGAAAGCGCATTTGGCTGGGTTTAGTTTCAAGTCATACTTCCTTAATCTCTCCAAGAATTTCCTCAAGTCTTGGATGTGATTATCCTGCGTCCTGGACTTGACTATCACATCATCCACGTACACCTCTATTTCCTGATGCATCATGTCATGGAAAATGGCAGTCATGGCCCTCATGTAAGTAGCCCCCGCATTCTTCAAACCAAATGGCATGAGCCGGTAGCAGTAGGTGCCCCAAGGCGTGGTGAACGCAGTTTTCTCGGCGTCCTCTTCATCCATCAATACCTGATGATACCCAGCATAAAAATCTACAAAAGACTGTATCTCGTGTTTGGCGCAATTATCAACGAGGATGTGGATGTTGGGCAGCGGGAAATTATCTTTAGGACTTGCTCTGTTCAAATCTCGGTAATCTACACATACTCGAGTTTTCCCGTCCTTCTTTGGTACTGGAACCACATTCGCCAACCATGTTGTATATTGGACTACCCGAATCACTCCCGTTTTCAGTTGTTTGGTGATCTCCTCTTTAATCTTGTCACTGACCTCAGTTTTGAACTTTCGTTGCTTTTGTTGAACTGGGGGACAATCAGGATGAATCGGCAATTTATGAACCACTAGATCAACACCTAGCCCCGGCATGTCATCATATGACCAAGCAAACACGTCTTTAAATTCAAAAAGAAGTTGAATTACCGCCTCTCGCGTTTTCTTGTCCGTGTGAATGCTTATCTTGGTCTCCCGGATTTCTTCTGGGGTTCCTAAATTTACCGGTTCAGTGTCATTCAGATTTGGCTTAGGTTTATTCTCGAAATATTCCAACTCTCGGTTTATCTCCCTAAAAGCCTCTTCCGCATCATATTCTGGTTCTGGGTTCATTAATTCGCAGTTAAATAGCTCATGGTGACCTGGGCGTGAAGTCCGCAAGCATGTCATATTTAAAGCCGCATTATTAGGACTGAAAAGAAAGATAAAAGGCAAAATAACAAAAAATTAGAACAAAAGAAATAATGGGAAAGCAAAAATGATTTTTCTTTTATTTTTCTTTGGAAAGTTGGAAGACAACAATGTTTACAACTTAGGAATTCAAAACAACAATTGAAAAGGAGAAAACGTTCAAGTTATGTCCTGGAGATAACTTGTGACACAGGAAAGGTGGCAGGACAGGTCTACCCGGACTTCTGTCTAGTCGGGAATGGCGTGGCCTCCCAGTTTTGAAGTTGGGTGTTCGGTCCCATGTACAGCATCTCAGCAGTGCTTGTGCCTTCACCTGGTTGAACCATGTGGACCTCGTAGAGCATCTCTCTCATCGCCCCACATATCTCCTCGATTTCCTCAGCTGTGAAGACCTCATCATCTTCTTCTTCAACGTACCTTGGCCTGATGAAAGTTGCATATAAATCCGGCAGCGGTTGAGGTAATTTCCAACCCTCATTTTTCCTTTTCTTTGCCAACTCTTCGTCTGCTGGAGTAGGTTTGAAACCTAGTCCAAAAGGTTTCTTGACGACTGGCAAGGTAATGGGTTCTCTTATTCCCTGAAGGGTTCGTCCAAGTCCCTTCCCTGGCCTAAATCCATGCCGGATCATCTCTTTGGCCACCATGACCGAGGCGTTAGACAAGAAAGGCTGGGGGCAAGGTATTCCCTCTTCGTGCTGCTCTTCCAGTACAATCTCGAAGGCTTGATAGACCGTATGTTCGCTCCCCTCTTTCGGTTCAAGATACGGGATGGATGGGTCTCGATAAATGGCATGCTCATCTTCCCCATGGACCACGATCTCTCGGTCTTCGTACTCGAACTTCACCATTTGGTGAAGAGTGGAAGGCACGGCTCCTGCCGCATGGATCCAAGGTCTGCCAAGGAGAAAATTGTAGGATGTGTCCATGTCAATCACCTAGAAGGTTACTCGAAATTCGACTGGTCCTATGACCAACAACAGGTCTATTTCTCCCATGGTATCTCTCTTGATGCCGTCGAAAGCTCTTACGCAGACATTGTTGGGTCGGATTCTTCCGGTCCCAATTTCCATCCTTTGTAGCGTGGAAAGCGGGAAAATGTCAACACCTGATCCCCCGTCCAACATTACCCGCTTGACATAATAGTCTTCGCATTTAACTGTTAGATGCAAAGCCTTGTTGTGTGCCGCTCCTTCCGGGGGTAAATCATTCTTGCTGAAAGAGATTTGGTTAACGGCGAAGAATCTTTCTGTCATCCGCTCTAGTTGTTACACCGAGGTTTCAACTGGTACATATGCTTCATTCAAGGTTTTCAGTAAGATCTTTTGATGCTCGGCCGACCTCATCAATAATGACAGCATGGATACTTGCTCAGGGTACTTGCGCAGCTGATCTATCACTTCGTAATCCGGCATTTTCATTTGTTGGAAGAACACTTCCGCTTCTTCAACACTTACGGGCTTCTTTGGCGGGAAGCGCCTTTGTGTGGCATTGTTCAGTTCTTGGGTATTTGAATACCTTCCGATGGAAGTATTGTCTGGGAGTTCTCCCATGACCTCTTTACCTTTGTACATCACCAAAGTCTTTTGATAATTCCACGGCACTGTGGACGGGTTGGTCATTGGCTTTTGTGGCACGCGTCCGATAACCACTGGCTCATTCAGCCGAGGTGGTTGAATCGTCCCCCGGACCACATAGGCCCCTTTCGGTACGTACATAGGTTTTGTCTTTTTGATCCCGAAGTTTTGCGTCTTCTCAGCTCGACCTCGTGGTATGTAAAGAACTTCATCTTTTACAGATACCACTTTCTTCTCTAACTTCTTTTCAGGCTTGCCTTTTATAGCCTTGACCTCTTCCCCTTTTTCTGGTTTTTGGTCCATTTCGGGCCTCTTCCCCGTGTCGACAATGGCGATTATAGCTTTCAAAGCAGGATCGAACTCTTTGTCTTCACAAATCATTCCGATCAGTGGCCCATTATTGTGAGCAGGTAATGGATTGTTAGTCACGTTCGGGATCTCCTTATCCCTTAGCACTATTTTCCCTTGCTCTATCAAATTTTCGACCACTCTTTTCAACGACCAGCAGTCATTTGTATCATGTCCCTCGGCCCCTGAATGATAGGCGCATCTGACTCCGGCTTTGTAAGAAGGCGATGTCGGGTTTTGCCTTGTTTGAGGGATTGGTTGCAAGAAACCCAACTGGACCAGCTTTGGGAACAAAGTTGAGTATGGCTCACCGATGGGCGTGAAAGTCCGCCTTCTGGGTGGCTCCTGAGGGCGGACGTTATTCTGCGGGGGTTGTGGGTTATAGTGGTTGCGGTAAGGAGGCTGATTTCTGGGAGGTGGAGCTGGGCCTCGGTTGGCTTGTTGTGGTGGATGGGTATAAGGTTGGGCATTCATGACCATATAAGGTTGATGAGCATATGCCAAATTTGAGTGGGGGTAGTAGTGTTGTGGGGCTCTTTCCGGAAAATGGGGCCTGGGATGACGATACTCCCTTGCTTCTGAGGCTGCCATAGTCATTTCTTCCTTCTTCTTCCCCCTTGTCGTTCCTCCGGACCCGCTTTGGACGGCCTGGGAGGTCGCCCTTATGGCTGCTTGACTCAGAATCCTACCTGTTTTCAGCCCATTTTCTACCATCTCTCCTATCTTGATCGCTTCCGCGAATGGCTTACCCATGGCTGACATCATGTTTTGGAAATAGTCGGACTCTTGAGCCTGGAGAAAGGTAGTGACCATTTCCACTTCATCCATGGGAGGCTTCACTCTCGACGCCTGTTCACGCCACTTGATAGCATATTCTCTGAAGCTTTCCGAAGGTTTCTTCTTCAAATTCGACAGAGAGTTTCGGTCTGGCGCAATGTCGATGTTATACTGGAATTGTTTTACAAAATCTCTGGCGAGATCATCCCATATATGCCATCAAGACATTTCCTGATCCATATACCATTCCGAAGCTATCCCTACTAGACTTTCCCCAAAATACGCCATCAGCAGTTCTTCTTTTCCGCCGGCTCCCCGTAATTGGTTGCAGTATTTCTTAAGATGTGCAATGGGGTCACCGTGCCCATCGTATTTCTCGAACTTTGGGGTCTTGAAACCCGTCGGCAGGTGCACGTGAGGGAACATGCACAGGTCGGCGTAAGAGACGCTCTTTTGTCCGCTCAATCCTTGCATATTCTTCAAACTTTGTTCAAGGCTTCTCATTCTCTTGGCAATCTCATTTTGTTCTGCAATTCTGGGGTTCTGATCCTGCCCAGGTGCAAGCTCGCACTGAGGCGGTAGAGGATTAGTACTGGTAGCGAACCTAGTTGGTTCCATCGAGAACGATGGTGCTTGGAATGTAAAGAGGATGAGTCAAAGCTTGGTTTGTACGTGGTAGGCTGTGCTGTAATCGGGCAAGGCGATGCAGTAAAGATGTTCATGCTTGCATCAGTGGATGACATTCGGGGATGAGGCTCAGAAGGCGATCCAGCAGAGAAGGCTGAGGTGGCTGGGTACCCAAATGGGGTAGCAGGATAATTTATGGGGACATTAGACGTTCCACTTGACCTGGAGAATAATTCCGGGAATCCGGGGACGACCCTTGGTGGCTCTTTCCCATTATTCCAGTCGTCCAGCATTTCCAACATGCGGAGCCGTAGGATTCTATTTTCCTCCGCAGTTGCGGACTCAGGTGTGAGGACGGCTGAGGTCGAGCTTTCCTCGGAAACAGGGATTGTTTGCAATGGAATTTCTGAAGACATTTCCACACTTCCTTTTGACCTGGTGAAGTAAGTGTGAGTACTGCTTCTGGTCCTAACAACAGGTAGTTGAACACTTCTCCTTGACCTCGTGAAGTACGAGTGCGAGGCCAGACTTTCACCAAACCAACCGTCTTCCGAAAAACCCTGGAATACTCATCGACAAACGCACGGTTAATTTGCAGCAAATAACAGATAGTTAATCTCACGTTGGGCATGATGCACCTATACAGTTAAGTGGATTACTATATGTTTGCTACGAGAGCATGCGTCCTTCCGGCATTTTTATTAGTTTTTTTTTTCTTTTTTTTTTTATTTTGCAGTAAAAGAGATGCGACCGGATCCGATGAGGATTGCCTACGTATCACGATGCCTACGTGAATCAGATCATTACGTAGTTCGAAAAACACAAATGAGCGTAAAAGAAGCAACCTCTTTATTGTTGAAATGTTCTATTACAAACTACATTTTGCAAAAGAAAGAGCAAACTTTGAAAATAAACCCAGACTCAAAATAGACTAAAAATCACCCTGATGGAAAAACAGGCAGAAGATGCTAAGATACAGGCTTGACTTATGAGTGCATTATGGTTTTGAAAATTGGTGTCCGCGGGGCATCGTTCGGCCTCGCCGCGGTCCTAGGCGTGAGATCCCTCTCAAGTTGCTCCAGCTCGTGCATAGTCTGCTTGACATAACCCATTACTGCCGAGAGGACGGTAATACTGGACATGTTCTCACATCGTAGACATCGTCTGGTGATGGCATGGGCAATGGCCTTGATCCTATCTCTGGTTTGCTTCTTCTCTATGAGTAGGTGTTTTATCTGATCGCTGCATATCTTGAAAACTTGAGCGTTTTGTACATGCTGATGCTTTAGTCGCCGTACTTCCAACTTCATCTGGGCTATTGAGTCGTACCAGTATCTGCTCTCAATTTGGAAATCCTTGGCCTGATTAGCTGCTTTGATCTCAAGTGTAGCCATCTCTCTCTTTATCTTAGCAATAGTTTTCTCGTGGTCGCTTTCCAATTGATTCAGGTATCGGCGATGTTTATCTGCTCTTGTATCCCACTGTGCCCTGAGCTCTGCTATGATGTTTTCAGATTTCTCCAAACCATCTTGCCATTCCCTGATTTCACCTTTCAGCCTTTTTATCAGCTGCTCGTCTGATCGATGCCTTGGCTGTTTATCTGCATCCACCTTTATCTGTTTGATCTGGGCTCTGAGCATTTTGTTTTCCTGAATTAACCTGTTCTGCTCTCCCAGACTGGTGGCAGCTTGCACGTTGTGCTCATATTTCAAGCCTTCTACTTGTTGCTTTAACCTGCTGATTTCGGCGCAATAGCCTCTTTCCTTTGCTAACCAATCCCACTGCTTTTGCGATGATTCGGTGAAATTCCGGACGTGGGGCCTCTTAGCTGGCCTTTCATGCTCAAGTTCCCTTCTGTACCATGCAAGGTAACCTGGCGCCGTCTCTCCTTTGGCTCGATCCCGCACGCAAGTATCTGATTTTAAATATTGTCACTCACTCCAGATTTGGCGAATCTTTGCTTCTGGGAATTGTCCGTTAGGACTTATCTCAATTGCGTGAGCGCTAAGATCTTCCTCATGAGGTGCTGTCTGGCATCTTCCGAACTGTCTCAAAACTCGGCAGGGTGCATAAGGTTGAATGCTCTTAAGCCCCATCAGCAAGAAATGAGTTTTAGCTGCAGACATATATAGGATCTCATCAACAGGCAACCATCCCAACGTCCATTGTATTTGGCTGGCAGTAAGAGCTTGAAAGAACGAGGTCCATGCCAGGACTCCTTTGGGCAAATTGTTCTCTTTGGTTCTCGTGTAAGATT
Organism: Nicotiana tabacum; assembly: GCF_000715075.1. Taxonomy (NCBI): domain Eukaryota; kingdom Viridiplantae; phylum Streptophyta; class Magnoliopsida; order Solanales; family Solanaceae; genus Nicotiana; species Nicotiana tabacum. The sequence continues at coordinate 5,345,533 of NC_134084.1, read as the reverse complement.
CTTCTATGCAGGTCTTTTCCGGGGAACCATGGCTCAAAATCTCGGAATGATGGCAGAGGTGCTCGGTCATCCATAGCTGTAGGAGCAAGTTACAACCTTCGAAGAAATTTCCCCCAGCTTTACAAGCTGTAAGAGCTCGAAAGATGTCGGATACCACCATTGGCGCGAGAGTACTGTCACTTTGCGTGAGTAAAGTGCTGACGACCCCGGATATCTTCAGATCAATGTTTCCGTCTTTCCTTGGAAATACCAGAAGGCCTAGGAACATCATCATGAAAGCTACCCGTCTGTGCTCGTCCCACTTCTGACGAACTCCTTTGCTACACAGTTTGTTGATTGGATTATTGAATCCCCCTCATGACCGTACCTATCATATATGAAGCATGGAGTACAAAATCCGGCTGCCAGATCCGGGTTGTGGACTGTTCTAGGTATTTTCAATGAATCTAGGAACCGATGTACTGTGACGACTCTTGGGGCGACCAAGTATTTTTCCCTCAAGGGAAGTTCAGTATTCTCGATGTATCCGGCCATTTCTTCCAAAGTCGGGGTGAGTTCAAAATCAGAGAAATGGAAAACATTGTGCGCCGGGTCCCAATAGGTAACCAAAGCTCTTATGATATCTCCCCGAGGCTGGATTTCCAATAAACCCACAAGACCTTTTAGATATTTCTTAACCTCATTTTGTCCTTCAACACCTAGATCATTCCACCATAGCCGTAACTTGACAGAGATTTTGGTCATTATTGAAAAATGTTCATTTTGCATCGTGCTCATCCTGCACATTTATTAAGGTGATTTTAACAAAAATGACTGACTCAAAAAATATTTTTTACAGAGGAGATCAAGTTTGAACACGGCCTTTAAACACTCCGGGGACGAAGATTTTAAGGCTGTGTGGGTCTATTGGATAAAAATGCTAAACAAGACACAAAGGTGGCTGTTTATGCAAAGTCAGCCTTCCGGCGTCCCTTTCGGGAACATTCGGCTATTTATGACAAAACAACGTCACCTGACTTATTTATGACTCTTTAAAAATTTGAAACGCATTTTTTTTGATTTTGGCTATTTTAGCAAAATGGGGGTTGAACCCGACGAGGGTTGCCTACGTATCTCACATCCGGTGAGAATCAAACCGGCGTAGTTCGGGCGTATCATGAATAGAGAAAATCAAATAAACCTAGAAATCAAGAATAAGTATTTTTTATTATTTTTTGAAAAAAAGATAAAGACTAAAGAAAATATTTATGTTTTTTTTAAGAAATATTTGGACCATTAGTCTGAATTTATAAAGGGGTATTATGAAAGAAACAACATTATTTTTGAATTATGAATTTTCCATTTTTTTTACTTTTAAATAAATACCTTCTTTTTTTATTTTGGATATGAAAAAAAAAATTGTATATATTTTTTTTTAATAATTCAAACTAAGAAGACAAATTTTGTTTTTATTCTTTTTTTTTTTAGAAAAATTCCGGCGAGGTTTTGACAATACTTGAACATTGGTTTTATTTTTCCAAAATAAGTAATTATCTCCCTACGCTGCTATTTTCCCTTTTTAGAAACCGGTCAGCATGCGGAACCGAAGCAAATAAATGCACAAAACAAATAGGATGCATCAGGGTGGTCTTTTTCATTTCAGGTCGCCTGTCCTAGACGGACCCAACCCCTGTGTTGAGTCCCCTAAGTCAAATGCAACATGATGCAAATAAGCGTTCCTACTAGGGATCCGGCATGAAGTCAAGTTATTCTAGGTTCGTAACCTGGGTATTTGTTCTAGTCTGTGTACCCGAGCGGACAACTCGAGTCGAGGAGGGGGCTACGTACCGGGGACCCGCGAGATCGTCCGGCTTTGTAACTTGTCCGACCTCTTTCTCATTTCAGGTGTTGACACTAAAAGAATAAGGAGTCTCGACCAGCGAGCTTCTCCCCGGAGGTAAGAAAAGAAGGGTTTCGGCACAGTTTATATACAGTTCAGATAATATCAAAGCGGTAAAAGACAACATTTAGCACGTTATGCAAAAAACATGTAATAAATATCAGATAATAAAGCCAAATATAACAATTATCCTAAGCTCGAATTCTTGAACCCTGAACCAGTGGTTCTGGGTTAATTCCCCAACAGAGTCGCCAGAGCTGTCACACCTCCTTTTTGCGCGCCCGGCCCCGAAGGGTAAAAAATGCGCGGGTGGAGTTTTTCCAATTTAAGTGACAATATTCGAAATGAGATTATTTATTTAATTCAGAGTTGCCACTTGGGAAAGGTTTGGCTTTTGGTGTCCCAAGTCACCGGTTTATCTTGAATCCCAAATCGAGGAAATTTTCGACTTTTCCAAATGAAGTCTGCGAACCAGAAATTCTAAGTAAGGAATTCTGTTGACCCGAGGGAAGGTGTTAGGCACCCTCGAATCCCGTGGTTCTAGCACGGTCGCTTAAATTGTTATAATGGCTAAATATCTGATTTAAATACATGTTATGACTTACGTGCTTTTATTAAACTTAAACCGCTTTTATCATTATCACTTATTTTTATAGAATTGCAACGTCGTGAAAATGCATCTCGAACCACGTCACAATCAATGCGCCCGTGATCGTCAACACATTTTGACTTCGTTGAGATTTAGATTTGGGTCACATCAATGTGCACCCGAATTTAAGAATATGATTTAATTAAGCCGCGCCTAAAGAGTCTAACGCGTTATTATTTTTGAGAAGGCCATGAGATTCACTAAACGGCCTAGCCTGAATTCTAAAAATTTATTATGATTATTTATCGAGGGCCCCGCAATTTTGCATTTTTATTTGGCGAGGCTCGTCTCTATTTTAGAAAGGATATCCTAAAGTGGCTACATTTTTAATACATTTGTCCCTAAAACTAGAAGAAGAGGTACATGATAATTTAATTATATGCTTTGGCCTGATCCGGATTCTTATGATTAATTATCTACGACGTTAAGAAAACATTATACTTTAATGAAAAATGCTTTAATTTGACAAGGAATCACGTACGAGCTAACGAAATACAACACTTAATCCGAACATTTCTTGAGTTGAACTTAACTAAACTTATTTGGACTAGATTAAAGGATTTAGCTACTAGATATTGTTACTAATGAGACTTTGAATGTGACCCTAGGTACTGCCTAATGGAACCCGAAAAAAAAAGACTAAATGAAACAGAAACAGCATTGTATAAGGTCGGAGTATACATACCCCATACTAATAAACAACTACCGAGCTAAAACACAAAGGGGTAAACTCAGTCGAATATCAGTACATACTTTCGAACTGTTGAATTATAAACTAATCAATTTTTACAGGCCCGTTAATGTACCATGAATATTACAACAAATACTTGAACTTCTTCAACCTTTTTCATTTCATGCTTTCAAACTGTTTCAGTTACATCAATATGGGACTTGAAATGTGTACCTGGAAATACTGAAAATGCAAAGGAGAAGAAGAAGAAGATGTGGAAATCAGCAGCAGCAAGAAACAGGACTAGCAATAGCAGCAGGACAGAACAGCAGCAAACAAAGCAACACAGCAGAACAGGCTCGAGTGCAGAAATGCAACTATGGCCAATAGAAAGAAGTAGCCAAATGACAGTAACACCCAGTGGAGTAGAATCAGAACTCCAGGCAGACCAAAACCAGTAGTAAGCCAATGAAAACACTCGACTAGTAGACACAATTGGAACTTCAAAGAATCAGAATTGATTGAACAGGTTGAACAACTGAAACCCAAACAACAATAGGAAGAAACAGTTTCTGATTATTGATTGTATACTTTCTATCTCTTAACCTCTCTCTATCTGTGTTTTCCTAAAATCAGTTCTATCCTTTTTCAATCCTCTCTGTATGTGTATATCTCTGTGTGTGCTTATTTGTATGTATTTCAGCTCTCCCTTTTCTCTTATATCCTCACAGTCTGTGTATCCCTCCCATCTCCAGGTCCTCTCCCCTCTATCTTCCCCATGCCTGCTTTTATAAGCCTTTCCTTACCCCTTTTAACAGCCTGTTTAGAATATCACAATACCCCTCCCATGTGCCTTCCATTTTCAGATTCCAATTGGCTAATTAAGTATGAACAAAACCCATGATATTCCCTGGCAGACTCACTTTAAGTAATGTTTATTATTTTTGAGGTTAAAGTAGAGTATGGGCAGCAGAATGTATCTGACAGCATATGCTGTCAAATTATTTAAAACTTAACAAAAACCTTTATGCAGGCCACAGGTTGTGCACAAAGCACATGAGGTGCACCAATGCACATGCTGTGCATAAGTGCACATGCCCTCCAATTCAGAACTTAAACCAAACATCCCTTTTACATTACTAATCCAAATCAACAACTATAGGTAAACAAAACTGGTTCTTAATTGATTCAACAAATGCTTAGCAGAAGTAAGTCGATTTGTTATTGTTCGGACAGCTGAAACTAATTGACGACACATGTCGACTCGACTATATTAATCATAACACATACAATCGTAACCAAAAATCAAACATTTAACAGTATCGACATATGATTTGAATTGTACTGGCTAAGCAAAGTGGTACTCGAGGAGCCAATTGATCAGTCAACATTTGGAGCTCAATTATTCGCACAGCATATACACACGCATTATCAGAATAAAGGAGGGATTCAAACAAACACAGTGGTTCAGGCAAAGTGGACAAACAGAAGTTGGCAAAAATTCAAAGACACAAATTGAAACAAAACATGAACAGACATTTAATCACTCACATGGACCAAACAGAAATAAAGAAAAGAAAGCAAGACTCACCTCAAATCTCGAAAAATCAAAACCTTGACTCGGACTTGGACAGACCTTTCTTAAGGCTGAACGGACTTTAATCAAAGTGTTTCTCAGATGAGAAACACTTCGATTAAGGTCCATTAGACCTTAATCCTTCGGTTTGAACAAAACAACGGACCAGTGACGCGGAACCCTAAGGTTCGAAAACCAGATCCGGGATTCATGCTTCCCTGGTCAGATTCGGACCAAACCAAGTATGGTTTGGTCACGAGGGGGGTCTGGGGAGTGTCTGGTATGAATTTAAGGCAGATCAGTGTAGATTAGGTTCCGACTCGAATCTTCAAATGAAGATTCGAGAAGGTGGGATAGGATTCGAGGTGTGTGGTTAGTAGATTTGGGTTCAGGACGGCACGAGGGTTCTGTGGTGTTAAGGTCGAGGTCACCGGCGTCCGTGCCGCCGGCTTTCATGGTGAAGGATACAGGGGCGGCTAGGGTTTGAAGGGGACAGGTTTGGTGAAGACGAAGGCTGGGGTGCTGGATAGGGGGGCAGGGTATGGTAAAGGGTTTATATAGTTAGTGGGTAGGTGGATCCTGGCCGTTGGATGAGATGCGATGAAGGGCCAGGATCCTTCAGCTTGAAGGAAACGGTGTCGTTTCATCTTTTAGAGGGTTTGGGTCAATCCGGGTGGAAACGGGTCGGGTTCCTTAGTGGGTTATGGGGAATTGATCTTGACCGTTGATCAATTTGAGATCAACGGCCCAGATCAACCTGTATTAATACGATGTCGTTTGGACTCTCTGGGTGTTCAGCTGGTGTGGACCGGGCAGGCTTGGTTTTGGGCTGTTTGTTTGGGCCAATTTTAATAAATTGGCCCAATCCGGAAGAAGAAACCCCCCCTTTTTATTGTTATTTCTTTTTCTTCTTTATTTTAAAAACAAAACTAAGCAACAAAATCAAATTGAAATTAAATACACACTCAATACAATTATTTGCACACACACTAAAATATTTCAAAGCAGGTAAAATCAAACAAAACAAAATTACGGACGAAGATGCCTATTTATGATTTTCTATTTAACGACCGGATTATGGTTCGAATTATGCATGACGCACACATTTTTTGTATTTTGTTTTAATGAGGTAAAAATGGGCAAAAATCACAAATAATCAACAAAGTGCCATGTAAAAATCCAAAATTTGTACAGCAGGGCCAATTATTATTATTTTTTTATTTCTTTTGGAGCGATTGTCGTGCGAAACAAAAATCACGTGCTCACAGTGGACAGTGACTAGGTCTACGAGCTTAATTTGGAATATTGGCTAGCATAATGGTGAGAGATTTGATATGACAGAAGGGAGCTACTTGACATGAAGAAGGATGCAACATAACTTTGAATTGGAAGATATTGTCGCACATTTAGTTGATGTCCATGAGGAGTGAATGGACTTATGTAGCTGGTCAATGAGCACAGGCTCAGGTGGGTTATCTCTTATGAGCAGGTCAGCGGTCGCGTGGTTGGTGAAGCTCCTACGAAGGATTTTACTGACTATCCGGTAAAAGGTCTAATATATGAATGTTGCTAGAGATTCAGAGTGTTCATGAAATGCTAAAAGAAGGATTTCGAGGAATTATGGCAGTTTAATTGCACAAGGTCATGTCAATAAGAGATAAAGAATCTTGGTGGGTTCCAAAGTTGTGTAATAGTGGCTTCAAGCTAAGTGGGAGAGTCTCATCGCCTACGGTTGTATTGCCTGGTCGCCTATTTGTGAGATTTCTAGTTATTGGCATATTGATGGGTTACTGTGACTAAGGAAAGAGAGCATCAGTGGTAATTTGAGCAAAGGAATTGAAGAATGTGTTCTATAATTGGCATCATTGATTCATGTTGAAGCTTTGGGAAGACTCAGGAATAATGCTTCGCGTAGAAGTGAGTTGCAAGGAAGGTGATTCGGCCGGGTGCTTCTTTGAGAGGGTGGTCATGTGCTAGCGGAGCCTTGTAGTTGATTATATTCGGGACCAAGTCAGAGTGGGTGACTCTCAATAACGGTCCTAGTGGGTTCAAAGGTTAAGGTGTGGTGCCTAAGGGTTTCGAGTCCATAGTATGGTTGAGTATCGAGCTTTTGCAGCAGATTATGATAATGAGCTTGGAGTGTTCTGTGTTATCTTCAATCTACGGTATAAATTAAGAGGAATGGGAGAAAATGACTTCGGATTCATAGAGGAATTATCAGAATGGGTGTACTAGTTGAGGATGCGAATATGCGTATAATGAGGGTATGAGATGGTTCGTGGGAATTGAGACAACATGGTCTCGTGAAATAAGGTCACTCAGGATGAGTGTGGATTTGGGTTCGTTATGTTTTGAATGGGGATACTATTATTCCTAAGTCAAGCCCAGAGTAAATTGGAAGAAGTAAAATCAGTCAGTAATGGTTGAATTCGTATAATGGTGGCAACAATTTGTTCCTTTAGCGTGTTAAGTTTTACGCATGATTACAGTAATGTGTGCGAGGTTTGACGGTTGCCATAATTGATTTTATTTGGAGGCTTTCGAGTTTTATGGCCTATTATGTGCAGATGGATCCTGGAAGAGTTATGGTGGTTTAGACCACTACTTGAGGTTGGTATTTTCTGCGGTTATGAGAATTTAGTCACGAGTTGTAATGGTTCCCTTGAAATGAGTTAAGTAAAAGGCTTCTATATGATGAAGTGTTTACCCTATTTAGTAGTTCAGGAGTTATGATGAAATTCTTGTACTCTTGCGCATTGTCATGATTAAGTGTCATGAGTAGCGTGGGATTTGAAAGTTGAGAATCAAGGTTGCGGTTCAGTGTTGACAAGGAGGTCACGGGCTCGGATGAGTAGGAAAAGAATTTAGATGTTTAGAGTAAGCTGGTATTATCTTCAGTGTCACCTGAGATCAGTGTCATGAGTAAGAGGTTTTGTGTGTTGACTTGCGGACCCTTGATTCGCTTTGCAGCATTTGTATGGCCGGTGGTATGGATGTGCAGGCTTGTTACCTGGTGCAAAAGGCCATGGGAGCATATCCCACGGAAATACTATATAAGTGTGATGTGTAGTCACTTAATTGATTGAGGATTTAAACCAAGTATGGAGAATTGTAGTACTATCGCTAACTGAGAATTTATGCCTGAAGGGCGCTCGGTTCATTTGGTTGTGAAATGTGGAAGGTTGTTCCGGATTGGATGGTTGTTCTTGTGTGTTATGAGAAAATGGGGTTATTATGGACCCATGAAAGATTATTGGCCTAGTTCGGTATGATCAGAATCGGCTTGAGGTTGTGAATGGATTTAAATATGAATATAGGCTCTATATCAGGCCGGATGTGTTCATTTCAGTATAGCACTCCTTATGGAGGAGTATTCAGACGTTGGAAGTCTATTATATGTAATGCTATATCCTGCCGTGTGAATTGCGAAATGGCTTGATAAATTTCTTGTGTGTTGAGGTTTCGCGTAGCGATGGTGTTATGTGAGTAGGATGACTCTTGAGATTCAAATCATATATCTCACTTCAGTTGTGCTTGAGTTTTGTAGCTTATGATGACATCTGTTTCCTCAGGGATGGTATTATGCACTTAGCGTGCTTGTGACCGATATTAGGTATTTTGTAAGTAATGAGCAATTTATCTCGGTGTGTATCTCCTTATGTGAATTTTATGTGTGGAACGGGTGGCAGGCCGCCAAGGGCGTGTTATTTGGATCGGATTGCACGCCACAATAGTATGATGTTGAGTACATTTTTCTGTATTCTAACTTTTGCGTGTTTTGTTTTCCATTTTCTGAGGAAAGCCATATTAGCAGCGTGAGAGGAGTAGTCCCTTCCAGAGTTTGTTTTCCTTATGTATCACATTCGAGTTGGTAGCCTATTGGCAGATTGTGGCATCATATGAGACTTTTGGTCATGTCAGGGGTGGCTTGTTGCCTGAGCAGTTCATACTAGGGGAGACAAGATTATTGGATCTAGGATTAATGCAATCAGATTATATGAAGTATGTTAAAGAGGAAATACCATTAGGTGGTTCAGAATGAGCTAACAGATTCTTTTCAGGAGTATAGACTTAATGATTTGTTGACTCGGCAGTTGGTTATGAATTTCTACACGTCTCTTCCGTTGTGGCAGTATTGTAAGAGTTAGAACAAGACTTATGCATCTCATGAGGGCATTATGAGCATCAGAATCAGGAAATATCAGTTATTATGATCAGAGAATGTTATTATGGTTCTGTGGATGATGTGGTGCATGGTGAGAATTCGGCAAAGGTATGCAGTCATGTTCTAGTACATCGTGTGGTGATTAATACGATGATCGTATGTTGGAAGCAGGCCTGACAGAGAATTTTAGATGTTGAAACTGGGCTCTAAGGCTCATTTGCGTCACGACCCGGGTTTCCCACCCTCGGGAGTCGTGATGGCGCCTACTAATGTGAGCTAGACAAACCGACTGTTTGAACCAATTACCTGTTTACCAATTTTATATTCCTTAACAATTATAAAGTAATAATGTGTAGATAGCGGAAATTAAAATAAGCGGAAGAAATACAGTAAACTATCTGAAATATGTATCTAATACAACTGTTTGAGCCTCAACCACCTAGAACTGGTGTCACACTGTCACAGACGATCTAAGAATACTACATACAAAGTCTGAAAGATAAAATATACACTGTTTCTAAACTAAAAAAATGAAATAGGAGTAAAGGGATAAAGGAAGACGCCAGGGCCTGCGGATGCCTACAGGACTACCTTGGATCTCCGCGTGGCCTGAAGGCAGCCACCCAATCTATAGTCCAAAAGCTGCTGCTCCGAGATCTGCACACAGTGCAAAGTGTAGTATCAACACAACCGATCCCATGTGCTGGTAAGTTCCTAGCCTAACCTCGGCAAAGTAGTGACGAGGCTAGGACCATACCACCAAATAAACCTGTGCAATTTAACTATATACAACGGAAAAGAAAAACAGTAATATACAGTCAAGTATGGGAGGGGTAACATGCTGCGGGGGAACTATCAATTTAGAATAGAAAGGCAACAGGTAATTGAAAGGAACAACATATCTCAGATATCAACAAAGAACCAGAAATCAATAAGTGCACGACATCACCCTTCGTGCTTTTAATCTTGTCGTCACCAAAGCAATCAAGTAATGAAAATGTGTACGACATTACCCTTCATGCTTTTACTCTCGTCCTCACCATATAATCAATATAATCGACACAAAATGGTACATCGTGCGGCACGGCATCCCCCTTCGTGCTTTACACTCTTTCCTCACAAATCATACACGGCATCACCCTTCGTGCTTTAACACTCTCTCACCAAAACAATACACGGCATCACCCTTCGTGCTTTAACACTATTCCTCACCCAAACAACAATCACAAACAATAGGGCAAGGGAATAAATGAAATTACAATAAGAATCTCGGTTAGGGAACAATAGTTTAACAATGAAGTCCCGGCAAGGGAACAACATTATAAGAAGCATCAACATCCCATCTGGGGAGATAACATTAAAAGCAACAAATTCCCGGCAAGGGGGATAATATAATGATTCTCTTATCTTTTTCACATTTACTTCTCAACTCACTTCACAACTTGAGCCAATGCTCTAAAAGGTTCCATTACCACTTGTACTTTCACATCTCATTGTACAACTTGAGCCAACGCTCCTCAATGTTCAAATGTCACAATTACTTCCACAAACTTTTCCCAACAATAGAAATCATCATCAAGGCATGAATAATACAACAAAGTCATAATAATCACAATATAAGACTCACGGGCATGCTTGACACCAACGTATAGATACTCGTCACCATGCCTATACGTCGTACTCGACAAATACCACATAGCAAATAGGACTCGACTCCTAATCCCTCAAGCTAAGGTTAGACCAAACACTTACCTTGATGCCACGAACACAATTCAAGTTTCTACTATCGCTTTACCTCTTGATTCCACCACCAATTCGCTCGTATCTAGACACAAGCTACTTAATTACATCAATAAACGCTAAATAAATCAATTCTAATGCATGAAAATAAGTTTTCTAAAGTTTTACCCAAAAAGTCAAAAATCGCCCCCGAGCCCACATGGTCAAAACCCGATTACCCATTCCCCCACGAACACAAATATATAATTTATTTTGAAATCGGACCTCAAATCGAGGTCCAAATCCCCAATTTTTGAAAAACCTAGGTTCTAACCAAAACACCCAATTTTTCCCATGAAAATCATTGATTTTGAGTTGAAACTATGTGAAAAGATGTTAATGATTGAAGAAAACGAGTTAAAATTGACTTACAATTGATTTGGAAGAAGAGTTGTCTTTGAAAAATCGCCCAAGAGTGTTTTGGTTTTGAAAGAGTGTGAAAAATGAATGATTTTCGGCTAAGTTATAAAATTGCAGGTTGCAGATGTCGCAATTGCGACCACGGTTCGCAATTGCGAACCCAGAATTTTGCTACCTTCGCATTTGCGAACATGGGTTTGCATTTGCGAACCCTGGGGAAAACCAAGCCTCTTCGCATTTGCGACTGTGCCTTCGCAATTGCGATGTCGCATTTGCGACCATTTCTTCGCATTTGCGAATAAAGCAGCCCAGGCCAGTTTTCGCATTTGTGATACAGTGCTCGCATTTGCGAGCCAGGCTTCGCAAATACGAAGTCTATAGGTCTGCAACATACCAGCAAATTCTTAAGTGAAATTTTCACTCTGTGGCCTATCCAAAACCACCCGAGCCCTCGAGGCTCCAAACCAAACATGCACACCAACCTAAAAACATTATATGGACTCGCTCGTGCATTCAAATCACCAAAATAACATCAACAACTATGAATTTAGCATCAAAATCATGAAGTTTCTTAAGAACTTCAAATTTTCCAATTTTCTCAAATACGATCTGATTCACGTCATCTCAAGTCTGTTTATTACCAAATTTCACAGACTTATCTTAAATCACATACAAGACCTGTACCGGGCGCTGGAACCAAAATACGGGCCCGATACCATCAAGGTTTAAACACATTTCACTTTCAAAAACTCAATAATATTCCAGAAAATAATTTTCTTTAAAAAATTCATTTCTCAGACTTGGGACCTCAGAATTCGATTCCGGGGATATGCCCAAGTCCCATATTTTCCTATAGACCCTCCGAGATCGTCAAATCACGGGTCTGGGTCCGTTTACCCAAAATGTTAACCGAAGTCAAATTAATTCATTTTAAAGTCAAAATTCATTATTTTTCACAGATTTTCACATAATGGATTTCCGGCTACGCGTCTGGACTGCGCACGCAAATCGAGGTTATGCTGAAAGAGGTTTTTAAGGCCTTGGAATGCAGAATTCATTTCTAAAACAAGTAAAAGGTCATCAGATTCTCCACCTCTAAAACAACCGTTTGTCCTCAAACGGACATAAGAAAGAAGTACTTGAGTTGGGGAAAAGATAGGGATAACGGTTCCGCATATCGGACTCGGACTCCCAGGTCGATGCCTAGCAGGCTGACCTCTCCACTGAATACGAACAGAAGGAAAACTCTTCGATCTCAACTGACGAACCTGCCGGTCTAGAATAGCTACTGACTCCTCCTCATAAGACAAGTCCTTGTCCAACTGGACAGTGTTGAAATCTAACACGTGGGATGGATCGCCGTGATATTTTCGAGGCATGGACATATGAAGCACTGGATGCAAGGCTGATAAGATCGGTGGCAACGCAAGTCTATAAGCCACCTCTCCCACTCGATCAAGAATCTCAAATAGGCCAATGAACCTAGGGCTAAGCTTGCCCTTCTTCTCAAATCTCATCACGCCCTTCATAGGCGACACTCAAAGCAATACCCGCTCACCGCCCATGAATGCCAATCTCAAACCTTACGGTCGGCATAACTCGTTTGCCTGGACTGAGCTATATGAAGCCTATCCTGAATAATCCTGACCTTGTCCAAGGCATCCTTTACTAGATCCGTACCCAACAACCGAGCCTCCCCCGGCTCAAAACATCCAACCGCCACCGCCTACCATACAATGCCTCAAAAGGAGCCATCTCGATACTCGACTGGTAGCTGTTGTTGTAGGCAAACTCTAATAAAGGCAAAACTGATCCCACGAGCCTCCAAAGTCAATGACACAAGCTCGGAGCATATCCTCCCAAATCTGAATACTCCGCTCGGACTTCCCGTCCGTCTGAGGATGAAACGATGTGCTCAACTCAACCCATGTGCCCAACTCTCGCTGAACTGCTCTCCAAAAATGAGAGGTAAACTGCGTACCTCAGTCCGAAATGATAGACACGGGCACGCCATGAAGACGAACTATGTCCCGGATATAGATCTCAGCTAACCTCTCGAAAGAATAGGAGACTACCACAGGAATGAAATGTGCTGACTTGGTCAGCCTATCAACAATAACCCATACTGCATCGAACTTCCTGGGAGTCCAACAACGAAGTCCATAGTGATACGCTCCCACTTTCACTCAGGAATCTCAATCTTCTGGAACAAACCACCAGATCTCTGATGCTCGTACTTAACTTGCTGACAATTCAAACACCGAGCCACATACGCAACGATGTTCTTCTTCATTCTTCTCCACTAACAATACTACCACAAATCCTGATACATCTTCGCAGCGCCCAGATGAATAAAGTACGGAAAACTATGGGCCTCCTCTAAAATCAACTCTCGAAGACCATCTACATTAGGCACACAAACTCTACCCTGCAATCTCAAAACTCCATCATCTTCTAACGTAACCTGCGTGGCACATCCGTGCTGCATCGTGTCTCTAAGGACACGCAAATGAGGATCATCATACTGCCGATATCGGATACGCTCCAATAAAGAAGAACGAGCGACTGTGCAAGCTAACACACGACTGGGCTCAGAAACATCCAACCTCACAAACTGATTGGCTAAAGCCTGAACATCCAAAGCAAGCGGTCTCTCACCGACTGGAATATAAGCAAGACTGCCCATACTGGCTGACTTCCTACTCAAAGCATCGGCCACTACATTGGCCTTTCCTGGATGATATAAGATGGTGATATCATAGTCTTTTAATAGATCCAACCACCTTCTCTACCTCAAATTTAACTCCTTCTGCTTGAACAAGTACTGGAAACTCTTATGATCCGTGAACACCTCACATGCCACGCCATACAGATAATGCCTCCAAATCTTTAATGCGTGAATAATGGCTGCCAAATCCAAATCATAAACTAGATAGTTCTTCTCATGAATCTTCAACTGTCGCGAAACATATGCAATGACCTTGTCATCCTACATCAACACCGCACCAAGTCCAATACGAGATGCATCACAATAAACTGTATAATGTCCTGAACTTGTGGGCAAAGCCAATACCGGTGTCGTAGTCAAAGCTATCTTGAGCTTCTGAAAGCTCACCTTACACTCGTTAGACCATCTAAACTAGGCACCCTTCTGGGTCAACCTGGTTATTGGGGCTACAATAGACGAGAACCCCTCCAAAAACCGACGATAATAGCCTGCCAATCCCAAGAAACTTCGAATCTCTATAGCTGATGCTGGTCTAGGCCAGTTCTTGACTGCCTCAATCTTCTTCGGATCAACCTAAATACCCTCCGCTGATACAACATGACCCAGGAATGCAACTGAACTCAACTATAACTCACATTCGAATACTTGGCATATGATTGACTATCCCTTAGAGTTTGAAGAACCACTCTAAGATGCTGTTCGTACTCCTCCCGGCTACGAGAATAGATCAAAATGTTATCAATGAAGACTATCATGAACGAATCCAAGTAAGTCCTGAACACTCGGTTCATCAAATCCATAAAAGTTACTGGGGCATTTGTCAACCGGAATGATATCACCAAGAACTCATAATGCCCATACTGAGTGTGGAAAGCTGTCTTAGGGACATCGGATGCCCTAATCCTTAACTGATGGTAGCCAAATCTCAAGTCAATCTTTGAAAATATCTTAGCACCCTGAAGCTGATCAAACAAATCATCAAGCCTCAGCAATGGATACTTATTCTTGATTGTGACCTTGTTCAACTGCTGGTAATCAATACACATTCTCATCGATTTGTCCTTCTTCTTAACAAACAACACCGGCGCACCCCAAGGCGAAACACTAGGTCTAATGAAACCTTTTTCAAGCACGTCTTACAACTGCTCCTTCAACTCTTTCAACTAAGGCAGGGCTATACGATACGGTGGAATAGAAATGGGCTGAGAGCCTGGATCCAAATCAATGCAAAAGTCGATATCCCTATCGGGAGGCATACCCAGCAGGTCCGATGGAAATACCTTAGAAAACTCGCAAACAACAGGCATATAATCAATAGAAGGAACGTCAGCACTAGAATCACGAACATAGACCAAATAGGCCAAACACCCCTTCTCGACCATACGCCGAGCCTTCATATAAGAGATAATACTACGTGTGGAATGACCAGGAGTCCCTCTCCACTCTAAACAAGGTAAACCTGGCAAGGCTAAGGTCACAGTCTTGGTATGACAGTCCAAAATAGCGTGATAAAGTGATAACCAGTCCATCTCTAATATGACATCGAAATCAACCAAATCCAGAAGAAGCAAATTTACACGAGTCTCAAGACCCCCGATCACAACTACACATGAACGATAGACTCAATCTACGATAATAGAATCACTCACTGGTGTAGACACATAAATAGAAGCACTTAAAGAATCACCAGGCATGACCAAATACGGTGCAAAATAAAATGACACATAGGAGTATGTAGATCTCGGATCAAATAAAATTGAAGCATCTCTGCTACAAACCAGAATAGTACCTGTGATAACTATATTGGAAGCCTCATCCTTAGGCCTGGCTGGAAGAGCATAACATCGAGGTTGGGCCCCACCACCCTGAACTACATCTCTGGGATGGCCTGCTGCTGGCTGGCCTCCACCTCTAGTGGCCTGAGCTCCACCTCTTATACCACCTCTAGCACCTCTACCCCCACCTCCAGCTGGCTGGGCAGGCTGTGGATCACTCGGTGCTTGAACCATAGCACAGGAACCCTGATGCTGAGAGCTACTCGGTGCTCGAGGGCGAAACCTAGCAATGTGACCCATACCACCACAAATGTAACAAGCCCTCGGCTGCTGATACTGCTGACCCTAACGACCTGAATGACCACCCCGAAAACTTTGAAGCGGCGGTGCACTGATAGGAGCTGGTGGTGCACTGTAGGACTGCTGATCAGAATACTACATATAGGAGCCACGACCACCTGAAGCACCGTGAGAAACCTGAAGTGCTGACTGAAAAGGCCTAGGAGGATGGCCTCTACCATACAAATCTCTACCTCCAAACGAGGTACCACTAAATCGGCCTGAATGACGAGGCCTCTTGTCATACCCCTGACCACCTCCCTACGATAGAACCATCTCAACTCTCCTGGCCACATTAGCCGCCTCCTGGAAAGAAATCTCACCCCCAGTCTCCTTGGCCATCTGAAGTCGAATTGGATGAATAAGTCCCTCAATGAACCTCATCACCCTCTCTCTCTCTCTCTCTCGGTGGGAAGTATGATAAGAGCATGATGGGCCAAGTCGATGAATCTGGTCTCATACTGAGTAACAGTCATAGAACCCTGCTGGAGACGCTTAAACTGCCTCTGGTAGATCTCTCTCTGAGTGATGGGGAGAAACTTCTCCAGAAATAGCTAAGTAAACTGCTCCCAAGTCAAAGCTGGTGATCCGGCTGGTCTAGCCTAGCAATAATCTCTCCACCAAGTCTTGGTGGATCCAGACAAGCGAAAAGTAGCAAAATCGACCCCATTGGTCTCCACTATCCCCATGTTCATGAGAACCTCATGACAACTATCTAGATAATCCTGGGGATCCTTTAAAGACGCACCGCTGAAAGTAGTAGTGAAGAGCTTGGTGAACCTATCCAACCTCCACAAAACATCGGCAGACATAGCTGCTTTATCACCAGTCTGGGCTACCACACCCGGTTGAACTGCTCCAACTGGCTGAACTGTTGGAGTCTGGAACTAGGGAGCTACCTACTCCAGAGTGCGAGTAGCAGGAGTCTAGGCTCCTCCTCCAGCCTGAGAGACGGCTGGTGCTACAGGAAGCAAGCCTGCCCGGGTGACACTCTCCATAAGGCCCACTGGATAGACCAGAGCATCATGGAGTACAGAGGTAGCAATAAACCCCTCTAGGACCTGAGTTGGGCCCATCGAAACTGCCGGGGCCAGAACCTCATCATCAAAGTCAACCTGAGGCTCCGTCTCTGGTGTTGCAGCTCTTGGATAAGCTCTGCCCCTACCTTGGGCTCTAGTATAGCCTTGCCCTCGCCCTCTGTCCCTCGTGGGAGCTGCTGCTACGGGCTCGGGCTGTTGGTCAGTGGATAAGGAAGCACGTGTTCTCTCCATCTGCGAAAGAACATAGTAGAAATTCAATTAGCATTGAGAAACCAAACTACACAACATGAAAGAATAAATGTGAAGTTTTTCCTAACTCTGTAGCCTCTGGGATAAATACAGACGTCTCCGTACCGATCCCTCAAACTTTACTAAGCTTGTCTGTGAACTATGAGACCTATGTAACCTAGATCTCTAATACCAACTTGTCACGACCCGGGTTTCCCACCCTCGGGAGTCGTGATGGCGCCTACTAATATAAGCTAGGCAAGCCAACTATTTGAACCAATGACCTTGTTAGCGGAAACGTAAAAGAAAGAACACAAGATTTAACGTGGTTAAGATCAAAATAATCCTATGTCCACCAGAGAATAGTTGCCTTTTTATTATTAACAAAGGAAGGGGAGAGTTCCCAATTACACTTGAGAGAATTTCTCTCTTAACTCTCTACTCACTATAATGTATTGTATTATTTTTGGGATGGTTTCTACAAATGAAGGAGTGCATCTATTTATAGAGGTAAATACCTCCTCTTGATGTCATTGGTGACATCAAACTACCTCCTCTTAAGGTCATGGGTGACATCAAAGGAGGAAGCTTCCTCCTAGAATCCACACCAACTCTTTCCACCAACTCTTCCAATTGGCATGCCATTATTGACTAAACATAAACCAACACTTTCAATCTCCGCCTTGGTTTACGTTTCAAGCGTGCGTGTGAACAACTCTGGCCAAAACTTCTAAGCTTACTGGGCAACCCCGTTGTAAGAAACAAGAAGAATCAAACCATTGTTGAATATAATACCTCTACCTAACAACTGTTCTCTTCGGAGTTGCATCAGTTGATGTACACCCCCGCCAAGTCCTTGCAGTGTGCAAACTTAGCGAGCGGGACTATCTTGGTCAACATGTCTGCAACATTATCGTCTGTGATAACCTTCATGACCTTGATAGTTCCCTCTTCAACAATATCTCGAATAAAATGAAATCTGACATCAATGTGTTTAGTGCGCTCATGAAATCTCTGATTTTTCATTAGATGAGTAGCACTCTGACTATCACATCTAAGAGTTGATTCCAGCTAAACCAAACTCAATTCCGCTACTAAACCTTTCAACCAGATAGCTTCCTTTACTGCCTCCACTACTGCCATGTATTTTGCTTCTGTCATAGAAAAAGAGACAATCGACTGCAGAGTCGACTTCCAACTAATAGCACTGCCAACGAGGGTAAAGATGTATCTAGTTGTGGACCTTTTTCTGTCAAGATCTCCTGCATAGTCAGAATCTACATAACCGAGAATTGAAATACCTCTACTACTTTTTCGAAAGGTCAGACCAACACCAGAAGCTCCTTTGAGATATCTCAATATGCACTTGACAGCTTCCCAATGCCTCTTTCCTGGGCTGGACATGTATCTACTTACCACACTTACATATTGAGCAATATCTGGACGTGTGTATACCATAGCATACATAATGCTACCAACTGCATTGGCATAATGAATCTTTGACATATGCTCCACCTCATCCTCGGACTGAGGCATTTGTAACTCTGAAAGTTTAAAATGAGGAGCTAATGGTGTACTTACAAGCTTGCACGTATGCATATTGAATCTCTCGAGAACCTTTTCAATATACCTCTTCTGAGAAAGATGTACAACACCGTCTTCTCTTGAAATCTCCATACCAAGGATT
The DNA here is from genome assembly GCF_000715075.1 of Nicotiana tabacum. Taxonomy (NCBI): domain Eukaryota; kingdom Viridiplantae; phylum Streptophyta; class Magnoliopsida; order Solanales; family Solanaceae; genus Nicotiana; species Nicotiana tabacum. Next base: position 5,326,658 of record NC_134084.1, on the reverse strand, counting down.
TTCTTTGCAGCTCCTAAATCCTTCATGTCAAATTCCTTACTCAACAGTTTCTTCAAAGCATTTATCTCTGTAATGTTGTTAGCAGCAATAAGCATATCATCAACATACAACAGTAAATAAATCATTGAGTTACCAGACATCTTCTTGTGATACACACAGCTATCAAATGCACTCCTTGAGAATTCATGTGTAGTCATGAATGCATCAAACCTCTTGTACCACTGTCTAGGGGATTGCTTCAAACCATACAAAGACTTCTTTAGTTGGCATACGTGATCTTCTTTTCCCTCAGCTAGGAAACCTTCAGGCTGATCCATATAGATTGTCTCTTCTAGATCACCATGTCAGAAACCAGTTTTGACATCAAGCTGTTAAAGCTCCAAGTCAAATTGGGCAACCAATGCTAGTAGCACGCGAATTAAGCTATGCTTCACGACTGGAGAGAAAATCTCATTGTAGTCAATTCCCACCTTCTGACTGAAACCTTTTGCAACCAATCTTGCCTTGAACCTAGCATCTTCCACTTCAGGAATTCCCTCTTTATTTGGGTAGACCCACTTGCATCCAACTGTCCTCTTCCCCTTTTGTCTTTTCACTAAGACCCATGTCTGATTCTTGTGAAGAGACTCCATCTCTTCAGTCATGGCTAACTGCCATTGTACAACGTCCTTGCAAGAAGTTGTTTCAATATACGAGGAGGGCTCCAAATCCTTAATCTCTTCTTGTGTAGCTACGAACGCATATGCAATCAAGTTTGCTTGATTTATAAGGCGTTCCGGTTCTCGTGTCTGCCTCTTCTCCCTCCCCTTTGCAATTGTGTACGGTTTATTGACAGCAATTTCTTCAAGGTCTACATCTTCTGACTCATCTTTAACCTGAGTCTCTTGATCCTTTTCCTTGGCAAGCTCCACCGGAAGCTCCATCTGCTCGTCGTTCTTATTTCCTGAAAACTCCACAGAAATTTTACGGGGATAAAATATAGAGGATTCATCGAAGGTGACATCTCTACTAACTATAAATTTGAGTAAATACAAACACCAAAGTTTGTACCCTTTTACTCCATCCACATACCCTACTAATATGACCTTCTTAGCCCTTAGTTCAAGCTTTCCTTCATTAACGTGATAATAAGCTGGACACCCAAATACTCGTAAGTATGAATAGTTAGAGGGTTCACCTGACCATACCTCATTCGGAGTCTTAAAGTCAATTGCCGATGCTGGAGATCAATTGACAATATGAGCAGCAGTGTGAACTGCTTCAGCCCAAAATACTTTGGACATTTTGGCTTGTAGGAGCATACAACGAGCCTTTTCAAGAAGAGTTCTGTTCATTCTCTCGGCAACTCCATTCTGCTGTGGGGTATGCCTGACAGTCCTATGTCTTGAGATCCTATGAACCTTGCAAAATTCATTAAACTTTTCATTGCAAAACTCCAAGCCATTATCTGTACGAAGATACTTGATTTTCCGTTACATTTGATTTTCAGCCAAAATCTTCCACTCTTTAAATGCTTCAAAAGCATCACTTTTTGCCTTCAAAAAAATGCACCCAACCTTTTGTGAGAAATCATCAATAAAAGTGAGAAGATACCTCTTTCTGCCCTTCGATAGAAGTTTAGAGGGACCCCATAAATCTGAATGGATGTAGTCTAGCACTCCTTTTGTCTTGTATTTGCCAGTGCTGAAGCTCACCTTCTTCTACTTCCCTAGAACGTAGTGCTCACAGAAGTCAAGTGTGCTGATCTTCTCACCTTCCAAAAGGTTACGATTTCTCAACATCTCTAGTCCACGTACGCTCATATGACCTAGTCTCATGTGCCATAGTCTTGCCTTATCATCATTAGATAACTACACTGTAGATGCATTTGCAGAGCCAACAATGGTGCTTCCGGCCAATGTGTAAAGGCCGTTCTCCAGCTTGCCTTTCAGCATGACTAAAGAACCTTTAGTCACCTTTATAATTCCTGCTTCACTCATGTACCTGTAGCCTTGTTCATCCATAGTACTTAGGGAGATCAAATTCTTCTTCAGATTAGGAACATGACGGACTTGTGTAATAGTCACGACTCCATCATGGCAGCGAACCCAAACTGAGCCAATGCCAACTATTGCACAAGTTGCATTATTGCCCATTACTACGGTTCCTCCACTTTTCTCATAGCTGCTAAACCAGTCTTTTCGGAATGTCATATGCAGAGTACAAGCAGAGTCTAACACCCATTTGTTTCCATAACTACTATTATTATTACAATTGTTAGCGGAAACGTAAAAGAAAGAACACATGATTTAACATGGTTCGGATCAAAATAATCCTACGTACACCAGAGAATAGTTGCCTTTTTATTATTAACAAAGGAAGGGGAGAGTTCCCAATTATACTTAAGAGAATTTCTCTCTTAACTCTCTACTCACTACAATGTATTGTATTATTTTTGGGATGGTTTCTACAAATGAAGGAGTGCATCTATTTACAGAGGTAAAGACCTTCTCTTGATGTTATTAGTGACATCAAACTATCTCCTCTTGATGTCATGGGTGACATCAAAGGAGGAAGCTTCCTCCTAGCATCCACACCAACTCTTTCTACCAACTCTTCCAATTGGCATGCCATTATTGACTAAACATAAACCAACACTTTCAAACCTTTTTACCAATTTTATATTCCTTAACAATTATTAAGCAATAACGTGTAGATAGTGAAAATTCCAATAAGTAGAAAAATACAGTAAACTATCTGAAATATGTATCTAATACAACTGTTTGAGACTCAACTACCCAGAACTGGTGTCACAGTGTCACAGACGATCTAAGAATACTACATACAAAGTCTAAAAGATAAAAGATACACTGTTTCTAAACTAAAGAAATGAAACAGGAGTAAAGGGATAGAGGGAGACGCTAGGGCCTGTGGACGGATGCAGGACTACCTTGGATCTCTTCATGGACTGAAGGCATCCACCCAATCTACGATCCAAAAGTTGTTGCTCCGGGATCTGCACATAGTGCAAAGTGTAGTATCAACACAATCGACCCCATGTGCTGGTAAGTGCCTAGCCTAACCTCGGCGAAGTAGTGACGAGGCTAGGACCAGACTACCAAATAAACCTGTGCAATTTAACTATATACAGCAGAAAAGAAGAACAGTAATGTACAGTCAAGTATGGTAGGGGTAACATGCTGCGGGGGAACTATCAATTTAGAATAGAAAGGCAACAGGTAATTGAAAGGAACAACATATCTAAGATATCAACAAAGAACTAGAAATCAATAAGTGTACGGTATCACCCTTCGTGCTTTTACTCTTATCGTCACCAAAACAATCAAGTAATGAAAATGTGCACAGCATCATCCTTCGTGCTTTTACTCTCATCCTCACCATATAATCAATATAATCAGCACGGAATGGTACATGATGCGGCATAACATCACCCTTCGTGCTTTAAACTCTTTCCTCACAAATCATACACGGCATCGCCCTTTGTGCTTTAACACTCTCTCACCAAAACAATACATGGCATCACCCTTCGTCCTTTAACACTCTTCCTCACCCAAACAACAATCACAAATAATAGGGCAAGGGAATAAATGAAATTACAATAAGAATCCCGGCAAGGGAACAATAGTTCAACAATCAAGTCCCGGCAAGAGAACAACATCATAAGAAGCATCAACATCCCTGCTAGGGAGATAACATTAAAAGCAACAAATTCCCGGCAAGGGGGATACTATAATGATTCTCTTCTCTTTTTCACTCTTACTTCTCAACTCACTTCACAACTTGAGCTAATGCTCTAAAAGGTTTAATTACCACTTATAATTTCACATCTCATTGTACAACTTGAGCCAACACTCCTCAATGTTCAAATGTCACAATTACTTCCATAAACTTTGCCCAACAATAGAATTCATTATCAAGGCATGAATAATACAACGAAGTCATAATAATCACAATATAAGACTCACGGGCATGCTTGACACCAACGCATAGATACTCGTCACCATGCCTATACATCGTACTCGACAAATACCACATAGCAAATAGGACTTAACTCCTAATCCCTCAAGCTAAGGTTAGACCAAACACTTATCTTGATGCCACGAACACAATTCAAGTCTCTACTATCGCTTTACCTCTTGATTCGACCACCAATTCGCTCATATCTAGCCACAAGTTACTTAATTACATTAATAAACACTAAATGAATCAATTTTAATGCATGAAAATAAGTTTTCTAAAGTTTTACCCAAAAAGTCAAAAATCGCCCCCGGACCCACATCGTCAAAACCCGAGGTTCAAACCAAAACCCGATTACTCATTCCCCCACGAACCCAAACATATAATTTGTTTTGAAATCGGACATCAAATCGAGGTCTAAATCCCCTATTTTTGAAAAACCTAGGTCTACTCAAAACACCCAATTTCCCCCTTGAAAATCATTGATTTTGAGTTGAAATTATGTGAAAAGATGTTAATGATTGAAGGAAACGAGTTAAAATTGACTTACAATCGATTTGGAAGAAGAGTTGTCTTTGAAAAATCGCCCAAGAGTGTTTTGGTTTTGAAAGAGTGTGAAAAATGAAAGATTTTCGGCTAAGTTATAAAATTGCAGGTTGCAGATGTCGCATTTGCGACCAGGGGTTCGCAATTGCGAACCCATACTTCTACTAAGTTCGCATTTTCGAAGACGTTCTCACATTTGCGAGTTGGGAATTGCGAATTTTCGAACCTTGAGGAAAACCATGCTTCTTCTCATTTGCGACTGTGCCTTCGCAATTGCGATGTCGCATTTGCAAATAAGTTAGCCCAGGCCACTTCTCGCATTTGCGAGATGTGAAGACTACATGCTTGCAACATACCAGTAAATTCCTAAGTGAAATTTTCACTCCGTGGCCTATCCAAAACTCACCGAGCCCTTGGGGCTCCAAATCAAACATGCACACCAACCTAAAAACATCATACAGATTCGCTCGTGCATTCAAATCACCAAAATAACATCAACAACTATGAATATAGCATCAAAATCATGAAATTTCTTAAGAACTTCAAATTTTCCAATGTTCTCAAATACGATCCGATTCACGTCATCTAAAGTCTGTTTATTACCAAATTTCACAAACTTATCTTAAATCACATATAAGACCTGTACCGAGTGCCGGAACCAAAATACGAGCCCGATACCATCAAGGTTTAAACACATTTCACTTCCAAAAACTCAATAATATTCCAGAAAACAATTTTCTTTAAAAAATTTATTTCTCGGGTTTGGGACCTTGGAATTCGATTCCAGACATACGCTCAAGTCCCATATTTTCCTACGGACCCTCAGGGACCATCAAATCACGGGTCTATTTACCCAAAATGTAGACTGAAGTCAAATTAATTCATTTTAAAGTCAAAATTCATCATTTTTCACAAATTTTCACATAATGGCTTTTCGGCTATGCACCCGAACTACGCATGCAAATCGAGGTGATACTGAAAGAGGTTTTTAAGGCCTCAGAATGCAGAATTCATTTCTAAAACAAGTGATGACCTTTTGGGTCATCACAATTTGTTTGAATAAAAGAGAATATCTTAATATTTGCTCGAGCTAATGTGCTCAACTGATTTGTGGTAGCACGAGTAGGTGCATGAGGTGTTTAACTGTAATTTCAGACAACTCTGGCGCAGTTCTTAGCACGTTCGAGAACGAACACATGTTTAAGTGGGAGAGAATGTAATGACCTGACCGGTCGTTTTGATCTCTAGCACGTCATTTGGCAGTTTGAGGCCACGAGAAACTTCACTTCAGGTATTATGACTTGTACTCATTGTTGGATTTGAATTCCGGGAAGTTCGGAGTTGATTTGGAAAGAGAATTCTCATCTCATTAGCTTTAAGTTGAAAGAATTGATTAAGATTGGATTTTTAAGTAAACGACCTCGGAATCGGGATTTGAAGGTTCCAACAGGTTCGTATGATGATTTCGGACTTGGGTGTATACCCGGATCGGGTTTTGGGTGACCTAGGAGCATTTTGGCGCCCATTGTGGAAGTTAGCATTTTTTGGAAGAATGTCATAAATTTGGGTTGAAGTGCATTTCAATGATATCGATGTCTGTTTGGGATTCCGAGTCTAGGAATAGCTTCGTATGGTGATTTTGGTATTGGGAGCGCGATCGGAAGTTAATTCGGAGGTCCGTAGGTCATTTTGGAGTCATTTGGCTAAAGATAGAAATTTGAATGTTTTGAGAAGTTTGACCGGAAGTGAACTTTTTGATATCGGGGTTGGATTCCGATTCTAAGAGTTGGAGTAGGTTCGTAATGTCAAATATGACTTGTGTGCAAAATTTAAGGTCAATCGGACATGATTTGATAGATTTAGACATCGAAAGTAAAAGTTTGAATTTCTAAAGTTCATTAAGCTCGAATTGGAGTGCAATTCGTGATTTCGACGTTGTTTGATGTGATTTGAGATCTTGAACAGGTCCGCATTATGTTCTGGGACTGGTTGGTATGATTGGTTGGGGTCCCGGAGTCCTCAGGTGGATTTAGGATGGTTAACGGATCAAATTTGGAATTTAAAGAAGAATTGAAGCAGCTGGTATCTTGTGTAACCGCACCTGCGAGGTTTTGGTTGCAGGTGCAAAGCTGCAGAAGCGGCCTTGGTGTCGCAGAAGTGGAAATGGCTAGGCTTGGCTGGGGACGTAGGTGCGACGCAGCTTCTGCAGAAGCGAGATCGCAGAAGCGGTCTTGGCTCCGCAGAAGCGGTCTTGGGCGAGTTAGTTGAGACTGCACCTGCGATGGAAATTTCCGCAGGTGCACAGCTGCAGAAGCGGCAGGTGGACCGCAGGTGCGAGAAGCGGGCTGGGCAGTTGTTCCTTTAAAAGTGAGGGTTTGGCTCATTTTCACCATTTTTCCTCCATGGGAGCCGATTTTGAGCAACTTGGGAGTGCCATTTTCACCACCAAGCTTGAGGTAAGTGGTTTATGCTAATTTTGAGTTAAATACATTGATTATGTATTGATTTTAGCATGAAAATTAGTAGAAATTTTGGAATTTTGAAGAAAACCTAGGAAATTTGTATTTTTGGATTTCGGCCACGATTTTAGACATGAAATTAAGAGCCAATTATATATTTGAGTTCGTGAGGTTGGGGTAAACTTTATCTTCGGAAAATTTTGGAATCCGGGCACGTGGGCCCAAGGGCGATTTTGTCAACTTTTCGAGCGGAGTTGGGATTTTATATAAATTGAATTGTTATGAGTGTTAAGGTATATTTTCATTGGTTTGCCCGTTATTTGGCTAATTTTGGAGTGTTGGGCATCGGTTTGAGTCGTCGGAAGGGGCATGGAAGACGGTTATTGGACTTCGGAGCAAGGTGACTTTCCTTTCTAACCTTGTAAGAGGGATTTTTTCTCATAGGTGAATTAATTGGATATGTGCTTCTATTTATGGGGGCTACGTACGCACGGGGTGATGAGAATCCGTACGTAGCTAATATTATGCTTAAGTCCGGGTAGTTTAGGACCCAAAAGTATGCTTTACTTGCAATATTTAAAATCTTGTTGTCAATCTAAAAATGCTTAAAACATATCGAACGTGTAAATAAATTTCTAAAAGACTAGTCATTGTTTCTTGATTTTTATAAGAGAAATTACCTTTTCTTGGATAATTGCTCTTGATGAGTTCTTGATTGACTGTTTGAATGTGTTTATATATTGTGGAACGGGCCGAACGCCTTGGTAGATTAAATAGATGCATCTATGGTTCACGCCATTCGACCCTCTGAGATAAATGTATAAATGATGAAAATGAATTTGGAAATTTCCTATAAACGAAAGAATTGGTTACTTTCCTCAAGCTATTGAGATTAAAATCATTTTTATGAAAATCCCCGATTTTTTATATTATTGGTATTATTAATATTGGACCCCTAGTAAGCGTTAAAGTCGACCTCTCGTCTCTACTTCTTCAATATTACACAGGATACTTACTGAGTACACGTTATTTTTGTACTCATGCTACACTTGCTGTATATTTTTGTTGCACAGTCACATGTATCTCTAGTGGCCTAGTGGGCGTAGCAGCATGGTTGATATGGAGACTGAGGTGAGCTGCACTTCTCAAGACGACCCGCAGCCAACAGAGTCTCTTTCAGATTACTGTATTTACTTTCTGTCCAATTTGTATTCCGGACGGTTGTTGTATTATGTTGCTTCCTCGAAAGAGCTCATGCACTTGTGACACCGGATTTTGGGACGATTATGGGATTATTCAATATTTGGTTTGTGAAATCCATTATTTATTGTTTAATGTATAAAAGAAATAATTTCAATAAATATTAAAATAGGAATTTAATTAACTTCTTGTGTTGGCTTGATGGTAAGCAACCTCTACTTCCAACCAAGAGGTTGTGAGTTCGAGTCTCCCCAAGAGCAAGGTGGGAAGTTCTTGGAGGGAAGGATGCCGAGGGTCTATTGGAAACAGCCTCTCTATCCCAGGGTAGGGGTAAGGTCTGCGTACACACTACCCTCCCCAGACCCCACTAGTGGGATTATACTGGGTTGTTGTTGTTGTTGTTGTTGTTTATTTTACAGTGATATCCGGCGCCATCAGGACCCTTAGTTGGATCGTGACAAATATGTTACTCAACTATAATTATGTCTGGAAACTCGATATATTGCTCAATATAGATCAACTCATCGTACTATATGTAGTGCGTATGACAAAAGTAATTCGTGTTTATGAGTTATGACAAAAGTAATTCTTTTTGTCTAAAAGTCGGGTGTGAATAAATTATTTTTTTTTTTGATTTGTCGCATAAGAGTCCTTCAACTTTCTATCGAAACTTTTGTTCTTCATGTAAATGAAAATGGTATTGCATTAACATGTAAACAAAGGAAATACGTACGGGGTCAATGGTTCAGTTCCGTCGATTATTTTATAAAATTTATATCATACCAATTTTCGATTATTCTATTATCTATAAGTAAAATTAGATTTTTTGAAATCGTCCCAGTCCTGTCGATTTCTCTTCGGTATCGATACAATTCGATTAATTTTTGGTATTTTTTTTAAAATATCATATAAAATTCACCAGTAGAAGTAGAATGCAATAACATAGTTCTTTTATAGGACTTACAAAATGCCCTAAATATTTCTATTGTTTAAAGGGTTATGAATTAAAAGAAAATGAAAGATGACTAGAGTATATATCTATCAACTATTCTAAAACAACGTAAAAGAAATTAAGCAAAGGCAAAAAAAATTATAAATCACACGAGTGAAAAGATATTAACCAAGCTGGACTGAGAATAAAGTCTATAAAAGATCAAATATTCAAAAAGATAAAGCTGAATTATATGAAAGAAAACATAATCACTACATTTTAGTTTGCTACTCATAATCACTAGAATACTTTGTGTCTTGCTAATGAAGATACTTGAAATAACTTAGTTGAAATAGAAGTAGCATAGTATATTTTAGGAATTAGTATTTTGAGTTGAATTACTTGTTGGCTTGTAACAGTTTCCATAATTCCAAGGCCCAAAGAAAAATTTAATGCATTATTATTTTTAAACTTACTATATAAATATATTTTTCACACGTAAAATTTATTCGGTACGGTTTGATATTTTTTGATTTATTTTTATAAAAAACATACCCTAATTATCGGTACAGTTATAGATTTATATAAAACCTACAGTTTCATTAAAAGAAACCTAAAAATCGGTTCGGTGCGGTACAGTCGGTATAGTCGGTTTCAAATCCGCTAGAAATACCACTAACAATTAGCAATCCATTTTTTTCTTTTAATTAATACACTTTTACAAAAGAAGAATTACTGCTCACCAATCACGATATTTCTTGTAAACATTTTCACCTGCATCTTCATTAAAATAACCCAAATAAAAACCATCCTCCTGTACTTTCCATAAACATTTCATAGTATTAGAGGGAACAAAATCATCGCCATCCAAAACACATATATCTACATTGTTAAATACGTCGAAACGTAAATCTTTGTCACCAGACCAAAAGTGACAAAAGAATAAAGTATTAAAAGCCCCACAAAATTCCCAATTGAAATCTGCTCCTATAGGTGGATAATGATAGCCGAGATCGTCATCTCCAGATGTACAATGAAACTCTAATTGAGGAGAATTAAGTTGAAGATTATTGAGAATATGCACCTCACGACTATTTCCACGAATCATGCAACTATGAATATTTTTGGCATGATAATATATAACAAGTATATGATCTTCAATAAGTGGTGAACCATGTTGAGAAATTAATAAGAATGCTTCTGAATTATGAAATTCTTTTACTTCCTCCCAATTACTACTGTTTTGATGGTATATATAGGAGAAATATGCTGAGACTTGCACTTTCTTTTTAGCCTTTTAATTTGAATAACAACAATCTCTACCTTTCGAAGACATAGTAATAAAGGAAATATATTTATTGTTCTTCTTTTTTATTTTCCTCTACTCTTATGTTATAGAAAGCAAAAGAATTAGAGAAAAGAAATTACCTCAAAAGTTTTGGTCATTTATTTATTTTATTAATTAGGACGATTTTTTTAAAGGTAATTGCAAATCTGATTGGGATATTCTTATACAATACCTTTTTAAGGATGAGTAGATAAATGTTACCAAAAGTGTTTTCCATAAGATGATGATAAAATTAAGAGTTAATACCGTAAAACCCATCTAAAATATATCATTTTTGTTAGTTGTCTACTTAAACTATCTCATGTCCCCGAAAACCTCCTGAACTGTATTACCCTTCATAATAAAAATTTCTCGTCGCATTCTTACTAGTATGTAAAATACACTGCCCAAATTATTTTTAAAATCTGCCATGTGACAATTATTTAGCCTAATCTAAAAAACAAAGCTAATTTAGATTTTACTACTATTTATTACTATTTCATTAGAAAAAATTACACCGTAAAAATAAAAAAGGGAGCTAGGGTTAAAACTAGTGGGTCAATTATAAAAAAAACACTCATTTTCTCTTTGTTCTCATGCTTTGCTCTCATCGAAGAATGAATACACTAATTTCTCAGTAGCGATTCTCCATTAATCTTGGTTCTAACCTCAATCGCTTTGTCTATTCTTCCTTCTGTTCTAAATTATGAAGATTGTTGAAAGGAGATATCTAAGCTGTTAACGAAAATAGCTATACACATGTCCTATTTCCTTATTCCATAATTTCTTGAAAGGCATTAAACCTCATGCTCTACAAATACTTGAAAGAGTGTTCCTTCTTTCAAATAGATTTGGATAAGAAATGAAGGGTGGATAAAAAGAGAAAAATAAGAAATAAACTCAGAAATAACAAGAGAGGGAGAGTGAGTGAGAGAGAGAGAGAATTTCAGATGGATTCAGATGAAGAAGTGTAGAAGAAAGGTGAAAAAATGGAGAAAAAGGTTAAAAATTGAGGAAAAAAGTGAAATACAAAGAAAAAGAGGAGAGAAAAAATATATAAATTTTAAAAAATAAGAGCTAATTAGCCGTTAGACATTGTCAAGTGAACCATTTTAATGGTTTCTTTTAGCCTTCATGCAACTCTTGAACAATTTATTATACACATAAGCGACGATGAAGTTTTATTACGAAGGGGATATAGTTCAAGGAGTTTTCGGGAACAAACGATAGTAGGTAAGCAACGAACAAAAGTTGTATAGTTTAGGCGGATTTTAGGATATCAACTCTAAAATTAAAACAAATTAAGTAAGAACTTCATTATTTAACTGAAATGGAAAGTTGTTTAACATCTTCCTCACGCCGCTTAAAATTTATCTTCAGTTTTACCCTTAATTATAAGTTTTTATACCCACAAAAATATTATGACATATTTAAAACCAAAAAATATATAAAAACAAAATTCATTTTTTTAAAGGAGTGAGTAATTAAGTAAATAAGAGTGTCATTTTATTTACTTGCCTTTAAGAAACCAGAAACTAACCAGGAAATAACAGAAGACACTCAAAATCAACAACATTCACAGGATAGAGAGGAGAGGTGGCAAGAGGTAAGGGGAAAATCTGCTGCTAAACAGAGTCATGTTGCTACTACTGAAGAGAGACTGGTTATGGAAAATGGCTTTACTGCTCTTACCAGAACAAGTGCTCAACAGTAAAACATTAATACTAGGAGGATGGAAGGAGGGCAGAGTAGTCGTGGAATGATGGAGGAGATTGTTTTACCAGACCAAATATGTTATGATGTTGGTCACATAGAATGTTAGAGGCTTGAATAAAGCCTATAAGCAAAAGGACATGCAGAGGTTCATCCGGGAGAATAAGATTAGTATTATTGCTATAGTAAAACATAGGGTGCAAGAGAAGTACTCAAGCAAAATTATAAATAAAATAGCTCCTAAGTGGAAATGGTGCACAAATTATGAATCTGGAGGTAAAGGTAGGATATGGATTGTATGGGATCCAAATAAAATTGCATATACTATAATAAGCTACAAGCCTCAGTACATTCATGGGGAGGCAATATTATTGGCTAGCAGGCAGGAGTTCACCTTCACAGCTATATATGGGCTTCACACAGTAGATGCAAGGAAGAGCTTATGGGTTGATTTGCTAAGCTGAGTCACTCTCAACAGAGGCCTTGGCTCTGTAGGGGTGATTTTAATACAGTATTATCAGATGATGATAGAAGTAATGGGAATCCAATACAGGAATGGGAAGTTAGAGATTTCAAAGAGTTTATGATGAAGACAAGAGGGGTTGCTCTGATGGTAAGTAACTTCCACTTCCAACCAAGAGGTTGTGAGTTCGAGTCTCCCCAAGAGCAAGGTGGGAAGTTCTTGGAGGGAAGGATGCCGGGGGTTTATTTGGAAACAGCCTCTCTCCCCAGGGTAGGGGTAAGGTCTACGTACACACTACCCTTCTCAAACCCCACTAAGTGGGATTATAGTGTGTTGTTGTTGTTGTATGATGAAGGCAAGGATGACTGAAATGAGAACAGTGGAAAGAAGCTTTACATGGACAAATTCTCATGTATTTAGCATAATTGATAGGGCAGTAATCAACTCTGAATGGATAACATCACTCCCCTCTATGTGTCAAATTTGGAGAAGAGCCGCAGAACTCCAGACCTTTCAGGTTCTTTAATCACCTGGAAGATCATAAAGAGTTCTTACAAATAGTTACAAATGTCTGGACAAGAAAGGAAATAGCACAAATGTCAGGAATATGGAGGAAATTGAAAGAAGTAAAAGGAGAGCTAAAGAAACTGAATATAACTGAGTTTGCAGCAGTTGATACAAAGGTGAAACATGCCAGGCAGCAATTAAAAGAGATACAAGAGAGAATAAGAAATAACTATCTGCAAACAAAATTGTTTGAAGAGGAGAAGGAAATGAAGAAACAACTGGAGAAATGGGTCAATATTGAAGAAAGTATCTTTAAACAAAAATCCAGAAATCAATGGTTGAAATTGGGAGACTCAAATTCTGCATTCTTCTTTGCCAACATGAAGAGTAGAGTTAGTCAAAACAAGATTAGAAGTCTAATGACTGCTACAGGAGAAATAGTTCAAACTATGGATGCAATTTAAAAGGAAATTGTAGATTTTTACAAAGGTCTACTTGGATCATCAACAACAGCCCTACCAGCCATTCATCCGAGAGTTATGAAGGAAGGGAAGATGCTAAATAGAGAGCAACAGTTGAAACTCATTGAACCTGTCAGAGAAGAGGAAGTGTACAATGCTTTGAAGAGTATTGATGATTTAAAAGCACCAGGATGTGATGGATTCAACTCATTGTTCTTCAAAAAAAAAAATATGGGATATCACTCGTCAGGAGATCACAAAGGCAGTCTTGCAATTCTTTACTACAGGGGAAATGTATCGACCTATCAACGTAACAACAGTCACTTTAATACCTAAGGTGCACCATCCCTCAACCATCAGAGAATTCAGGCCTATATCTTGCTGCACAGTTCTTTACAAAATTATCTCTAAGATTCTGACTAATAGATTGCAAGAGGCAATGGACCATTTAATTGATAATAGCCAATCAGGTTTTGTGCCAGGAATAGTAATTGCTGACAATATAATTCTAAGTCATGAGTTAGTAAAGGGATATGGAAGGAAAGGTATCTCACCTAGATGCATGATGAAGTTAGATTTGCAGAAAGCGTATGACTCAATTGAATGGGAGTTCCTTAAACAAGTGTTAACAAGTCTGAATATACCTGAGAAGTTTGTACAATGGGTGATGATGTGTGTAAGTACTGTGTCCTATTCAATCCTTATAAATGGGAAGCCTACTGAACCATTTCAAGCTAGGAAAGGCCTAAGATAAGGTGACCCAATGTCATCTTATTTGTTTGTGCTTGGTATGGAATATCTAACTAGGAAGCTGAAGCAGTTGAGGAATGATCCTAACTTCAATTTTCACCCCAGATGTGACAAACTGAACATCACTCAACTTGGCTTTGCAGATGATTTGTTACTGTTCTGTAGGGGAGATACTGTGTCTGTGCAAATGATGTATGAATGTTTCAAAGAATTCTCTAGAGCATCTGGGCTTAAAGCAAATGTTGCTAAGAGTTCCATATACTTTGGAGGTGTTCCACATGAAGTTCAACTGGAGATCCTACAAGTTGTGGGCTTTTCCAAAGGGGAGTTACCTTTTAAGTATCTGGGTATACCACTTAGCACCAAGAGAATATCAATGTCTCAATGCCAACCATTGGTAGATAAAATCCTTGGTCGAATAACCTCCTGGACATCAAGATATCTATCATATGCTGGAAGGTTGCAACTAATCAAAACTGTACTATTCTCCATTCAAATATATTGGTCTCAGATATTTGTGCTGCCTAAAAAGTTGATAAAGAAGATAGAAGCTGTGTGCAGAACTTTTTTATGGACAGGGGGAGTGGAAACATCAAGAAAGACTCTTCTAGCACGAGAGAGAGTGTGTATGCCAAAAACTGCTGGAGGATGCAATGTGCTGGAAATTTCAACATGGAATAAGGCTGCAATCTGCAAATTATTTTGGAATCTCTGCAAGAAGGACAAGCTTTGGGTGCAGTGGATACATATGTACTATGGAAAGAGACAAACAGTATGAGAAACTAATCTTAAGAATGCATCTTGGATAGTTCAAAAGATTATCAAGGCTAAGAAGTACTTTGAAGAAATAGGATACACTATGAATGAAGACTAGCCAGTAAAGGGAAACTTGTGAATATTTCTACAGCACAATAGAGTGAGACTAGCCAGTTAGGTGTTAGACTAAGAATGTAATTGGTCGTCTATTGATGCAGAGCTTTACCTGCTAGTTTTACTATACCAGCCATCTATTTCGTATTTCGTATTCTGTATTTCATATCTCTTATATTGCTGTTATTTTATTATGCATTTTTATGGTACTAATATATCGGCTCCTGTTGTTTTTTTGAGCCGAGGGTCTCCTGGAAACAGCCTCTCTACCCTTCGGGGTAGGGGTAAGGTCTGCATACATATTACCCTCCCCAGACCCCACTTGTGGGATTATACTGGATCGTCGTTGTTGTTGTTGTTGTTGTATGAATGAAATGTCTGGATGGAAGTCCCTATCGATTAAAAAACTATACAATACCATGAGAGGAGAATTCCAGAAAGTGACTTGGAGAATATTAACTTGCAATAATGTAGGAGCTCCAAAACGGATATTTGTGCTAAACTTGGCGATACAGAAACGACTGCTCACAAGAGACAGATTGAACAACTGGGGGATAACTGATGTTTTGAGCTGTCCTATGTACAATGAAGAAAATGAGACAATGGATCATTTGTTCTTTAGCTGTGTGGTATCTAAAGAGGTCTGGGGAAAGGTTCTGAAATGGCAAGGCATTTCGAGAACTGCCTTAGACTGGCAAAAGGATATTGAATGGGCAGAAAGAAATGCAAAGGATAGAAATGTAGATGCGCAATTGTATAGAGTAACGCTGGCTTGTGTGGTATATCATATATGGAGGGAAAGGAACATGCGAGTCTTTCAAGGGCAACAACAACAGAATGAAGTGCTAGTTAGGCATATTATTCAAGAGGTGACAAGTAGAGGGCTGATGAAGAATAGACCAGTAAAGAAGCTTGAAACATTAAATTTTTATCCATAGAAGTATAGAAGCTGAGTAGCTAGAGACGTTATGAGCCTAAGGTATGTCTAGGCTCAGTTTGCCTTGTTTTGTACATATTGACATTGGTAAATAAAATCTTTACTTACCAAAAAAAAAAGTGTCATTTTATAACAACTTAAACTTTTAGATGAGATGTTCACACGGTTCAATACAATAACAACAACAATAATACATTCAACTCCTTATTCCTACCTTGGAATAACATAAGTGAAGTATGGGAAAGATAATGTGTACGCAGACATTATCTTTACCCTGATAAGGTAAAAAAATTATTTCTGATAGGCGCTTCATGTTCATATATATATATATATATATATATATATATATATATATATATATATATATATATATATATATATATATATATATATATATTGAACAGTAAGCTGAGGGCCTATCAGAAATAATTTTTTTTACCTTAAAGACAAGGATTAAAAGATAAAAGTCAAGAGTCTATAGGCACACCTATAGCTTCTAAAGTTTGAAAATTTTACCAGATTAATGCTACAAAGCTTCTTAAAATCCATTGGAATATTGTTAATATCGTCTCTTTGAGGTAAAAACGAAAAGAAGTAAAAGCCCCAGGTATTCAATTCTGAATAATAATTGAAAGTTGAAATTTTCAATTTAAGGGTAAATAATAAAAACTCAATATATACAGAATAATGTTAATATATGCAGAGTAAAGTTATTCAATAATTATATAATTTTTTTTTGGTAAATATTTATTCTTTCTTCAAGTAATAGGTAAAATTCAAATATATATGAAAAATAAGGATAAAATACTAATAATAATTTGTCACAACCCAAACTCGACCGTCGTGATGGCGCCTATCGTGGAACTAGGTTAGCCTCAACTCAATAACCCAACACAGCAAAAATAACTTGAACAATAATAACGGAAGTGATTAATCATTAAAGAAACATTTTTGAAAGCATAATAAATCCCAAGTACGATATAATTTAGCCCAAAAATCGGGGTGTCACTGAGTACATGAGCGTATAGAACATAATACAGTCCACTAAAGTGTCTAGAGTAATAGAATAAAATACAGCCAGAGATAAGGAAAGAGAGTCAAGGCCTACGAACGTCGTGCAGCTACCTCGATAGTCTCCAAAGTCTGAAGTCTCGATCAGCAACCGCCACTGTGACCAAAAGTGCCTGAATTTGCACACGAGGTACAGTGAGTAACGTGAATACACCAACTCAGTAAGTAACGAGTCCAAACTATGGACTGAAAGGTAATGACAAACTCAACCGGTACAGATAAACATGGAAATGACTAAGTAGAAACGTAGGCATACTTCCAATTTAATAGACGGTTCAAAACAGTAAAATAGAGCAGATACGAATAGTGCAAAAAATATAACTCTGCTACATCTATATGCCAATGCACATGGTGTATGTGATGCACCATGCCGAATGCCTCATGTGCTCACACTCTCAAATGCTCGTCCACTTAAATTAATTTGATTGGATTTGATTTCTCACCTTGTTATCCTCAGTCCCAAAATAAAAAGTTGCACAGCACATAGAAAATATTGCTATTGTTACATGTCCTTTTAAATTAATTTGAACAATATCTTTTTGGAGAAAAGAGAAGGAAAAAAAACAAAAATGAAAAAAAAAACTACTTTATCTTTTTCAGAATACTCACATGACAGTACTGCTGGCTAGATATATACTTGGCTGTCACAAATGATTGATGTCACGACCCTAACCCCGAAGCCGATCGTGATGGCGCCTCTCGTGAAGACAAGACCAGCCAGTTTAACCCAATTCATCTTTTAAAGAAGTTAATCAACACAAAAATAGTCTAAACATGATTTAATAATACTGAATAGCGGAAATATCGATAACAATGCGGAAAATCTAACCCAACACAGCCCTAACTGGAGTGTCACAAGTCACGAGCATCTCTAAACCATGATACAAGTCTGTTAAAGTCATCAACTACTACAAATATTTGAAGAAGAATATGAATGATAGAGGAGTAGAGACACGGGGATGCGGATGTCAACAACTACCTCGTAATCTCCGAAAGGCCCGCCTGGAACTGGAGGAAATCAGCACTCCGGAGCGGAACCAGCTACGCCTGAATCTGCAAACAGGGTGCAGGGAGTAAAGTGAGTACTCCAACTCAGTGAGTAACAAATGTAAATAGCGGCTGAAAGTAAGAAAACACGTAAAAACACAAGGCATTCTATAATGAAGCAGTAAAAATCACTTAAAATCAGTAAAACCAGTAAAAAACCCAAGTGAAATCCTCTTTCAACCAGTAAACAGGTAATTGACAGATAATTAAGATAAAGTAAACAAATAGAAGTTCGCCCCTCGGGTACAATATCAACAAATCCGCCCCTCGGGCAACATCTCAGAACAGTACCAGTCCCTCGGGCTCAATCTCAGAACAATACCAGCTCCTCAGGCTCAATCTCACATCACAATGGGTACCCGCGCTCACTAGGGGTATACAGACTTCGGGAGAGGCCCCTTACGGCCCAAGCACAATATCAAGTCATCTCGTGGCATCAAATCTAGGCCCTCGGCCTCATATAAATCAAGCCACCTCGTGGCATATATGTATCTAAGGCCCTCGGCCTCAAATCAGTATCAGTGTATCCTCACAACTAGGCCCTCAGCCTTACTCAGTCCGAAAATTATCACAAGCCCCTCGGGCAATAGTAAAATAGTATTTCTCAGCCCAAAACATCATTTAGAATATCATTTAAGTCTCAAAACTGAGTAAAAGTGGCTGAGTAGTAAAATAGTGGAAAATAACATGACTGAGTTCAAGTAATAAGTCAAAACAGTAAGGAAATAGTAATACAAATTCCCGAAGGGTTCAAATAGTTGGCACGAAGCCCAAATATGACAATCAACCCAAATCATGATGATAGCAAATAAGTTTCAGTCAAATACACGGTAAAATCATCAACTAGGACGGACTAAGTCATAATCCCCAATAGTGCACGACCCCACGCCCGCCATGTAGCGTGTGTCTCACCTCAATATAGCACTACGATGTGCAATCCGGAGTTTCAAACCCTCATAACATCATTTACAATCATTACTCGCCTCAAACCGGCTAAATCTCTAGCTCGCAACGCCTTTGCCCCTCGAATCGACCTCCACGCACGTCGAATCTATCCAAAATCAGAATAAGTACGTCAATATATGCTAAGGGAACAAAGCCCAAGCGAAAACAATCAATGAAAGGCACAAATCCCGAAATTAGCAAAACCCGAGCCCCGGGCCCACTTCTCAAAACTCAAAAAATTTCACATCAATAGATTCCTCATCTCCCCACGAGTCTATGCATATCAAGAATGCCAAAATCATAGTTCAAATGACTCATCAAATCCTCAATTTAAGGACTCTTAAAATCAAGCCCTAATCCTCCATTTCTAGCCCTTTAATTCCTTTAATTTCAGACCTAATCCATGAAATACTACCATAGAAATGTGTTTTAGGTCCAAAATCCTTACCTTCACGAAGTTCCCTTGAAATCTCCCTTCCAAATCGTCCAAAAGCTCTCAAGCCGAAGTCAAAAATGGTGAAAACCTTCAAAAATCACGAAGGCAAGCTTATATACATTCTGCCCAGACATTGTCACATCTGCGACTTACCAACCGCTTCTGCGATACCGCATTTGTGGTCAAACCTCCGCTTTTGCGGAAATTCATTAATCCAGTCTAAACCGCATCTGCGGTCCAGTCGCCGCATCTGCGGTTCTAGACATCCCTCATCCTTTCCGCTTTTGCGACACACTCAACGCACCTGCGATACCGCACCTGCGGTCCCCAAACCGCAGGTGCGAAAACACCAGAAGCAGCAAACTTCAGCAGCTGCAATAACCTTCCAACTTCTCCGTTAACCACCCGAAATCATCCCGAGACCCCCTGGACCTCAACCAAAAGCACACATATAACCCAATGCCTTATTCAAACTTTGTTCCAATTATCAAAACACCTCAAAAAATATCAAATCTACAAAATCACATCGAATTCAAGCCTAAGTTTCTAAAATCTTCCAAAATATGCTTTTGATCAAAAACCCAACCAAACCACGTCCGAATGACCTGAAATTTTGCACACACATCCCAAATGACACAACGAAGCTACTGCAACTCTCGGAATTCCATTCCGACCCTTATATCAAAATCTCACCTATCAACCGGAAATCGCCAAAATATCAACTTCGTCAATTCAAGCCTAATTCTACTCCGAACCTCCAACACCCATTCCGATCACGCTCCTAAGTCATAAATCACCTCCCGAAGCTAACAGAACCATCAGAACTCACATCCGAGCCTTCTAACACATAAGTCATCATCCGATTGACGTTTTTTCTAACTTAAGCCTTCTTAAAAGAGACTAAGTGTCTCAAACTTCACCAAACTCGATCCGACCAACCCGATACTACAAAACACGGATAACGAAGCATAAAGAAGCAGAAATGGGGAAAACAGAGCGGTAACTCATAAGACGACCGGCCGGGTCGTCACAATTGAATAATTTGGAATCTTGTTCTAAGTATTTCTATAATTCATTTCTTATTATCTTTATCCAATAAGATTGTCATGACCCAAATACCTAACCTACTGTGATGACGCCTAATATGGAACTATGCAAGCCAACACTTTCAATTTACTTTCAACATATGATAGAAATGAGTTAAGATAATTAAATTAACTGGATGTTTACATAACAATGGTGTAAAATCCAAAACATAAGTGCGGAATAATAGCCCGACATCGGAGTATCACTAAGTTATGAGCATCTAACAACCAACCTAGAAACAAAGTCTACAACAGTCTGTGCCAAATGCCAATACAAGAGAGAAAAGATAATAAGAAAGGAGAGACAATAAATGTGGAATCCAACAACTATCTCGTAGTCTCCGATAGTCATCCACGCACGAGGGGTTCCTACAGCCCAAGCACTATATCGCTGCAGCGTACAACCCAATCTAACATATAAATAGCCATAAGGCTCATTACGGCGTGCAACCCGATCCAATATAGATAAACAACCCTAAGGCTCGTTGCGGTGTGCAACCCGATCCATATAGATAAACAACCCTAAGGCTCGTTACGGCGTGCACGATCTACATACACTCACATAGCTCATGCTCGGCACTAAGGCCTTATCTTAGTGACCAACCTCTCTAGTCCCTCGAGCTCTCAGAAATCATATAAATCAGCCCCAACAGAGATAATCACATATATCAGCAAGAAACAAAAGAGACGGAGGTGTGATAAGTAAGTAAAAATCATGTCTAAGAATGGAATAACAAAGAGCAGCTAATTCAACAAGTACACAACCTCAACGGGTCCCAACAGGATATCATAGGTCCTAAACATGGTTTCTAATATGAACTGCAATCAAATTTCTATAAAACAGAGAGGATATGTAGTTAACAGTAAGTTATTCGACTTTACAGTCACACAGGACAGACCAAGTCACACTCCCTTCGGTACACGCCTATACGCCCGTCACCTAGCATGTGTGTCACCTCCAAAATAGTCACACGACACAAAATCCAGGCTTTCATACCCTAAGGACCAGATTTATAACTGTTGCTTACCTCGGTCGAGCAAATTTCTACTCCAAAATGCCCTTGCCTCACGAATCGCCCTCTGAATGTCCCAAATCTAGCCACAAATAGTATAACACAACTAATATATGCTAAAGGGATTAATTCCATAAGAAAACTACTAAATTAGACCCCAAAATCCAAAACTGGCTCAAACCGGTCCCCGGGCCCACGTCTCAAAATCCGACAAAAGTCATAAAACCCAAAATCTCATTCACTCACGAGTCTATCCATACTAAATTTATCAAATCTGACACCATTTGGTCACCCAAAACCCAAAATTCACTCTCCAATTCTCAAATCCTAAACTCCCAAATTTCACTTCAGAATCTCACTAACTAGGTGTAAAATCAGTGGGGAAACACCATTATTGAAGACAAATAGGAATAAGGAACTTACCTCACTGATTACTTCAAAATTCCTCTCAAAATCCCTAAAATTTGAGCTCAGAAATGATGAAAATGATGAAAAATCTCGAAGTCTTCTATTTATAGGTTCTGTCCAGCAAAACCTCACCTGCGGACCTCCTGTCGCATCTTTGACAGCGCACCTGCGGAAATTCTATTGTAGGTGCGGATCCCACTTAAGCTCCCAGATTCTGCATTTGCAGTCACATATTCGCACCTGCGGGCCCTGCCCGCTTCTGCAATCCTCCCCTTCTCAAACCTTTTCCACATCTGCACCTACCCTTCCGTATCTACGTGTTCGTAAATGCGCTCACCCAACTCCATGTCAGGCCATGATGGCGTCCAACACCATTGCTAGACAAGCCAACAATGAACAACTTAGTGATTTCCCATTTTTATTAAGCAATCCCAACAACTAACTTTCCTTAAATTTAAAGC
This sequence comes from Nicotiana tabacum, assembly GCF_000715075.1. Taxonomy (NCBI): domain Eukaryota; kingdom Viridiplantae; phylum Streptophyta; class Magnoliopsida; order Solanales; family Solanaceae; genus Nicotiana; species Nicotiana tabacum. The sequence continues at coordinate 5,304,071 of NC_134084.1, read as the reverse complement.
ATTTGATAAATAACGGATTTTAAAAGCTATCAAAAGCAGAAGCAACTAAATGAAATCATAATTGTAGAAATACAACACTAAAATTGTAAGTCTACTAATATATGCCAAGATATAGTGTCACAAGTATGTGAGCAATTAGCAGAATATACAAAAGATGACTATCCTACAGCCTAAAATAGAATAGACAGCAACAAACAAAAGAGAGACTCCTACATGCTGCTGAGTGGCTCAAAAGGGAAATCTCGATCTAATATCAAGTATGCACGCCGGACGGGTAACTAGATGCACCTTCCTCAAATCTTGTACAATTAAGTACAGAGGTGTAGTATGAGTACATAAACAATATGTACCCAGTAAGTATCTAATCTAACTTCGAAGAAGTAGTGACGGGGGGGTCGACTTGACACTCACTAGGGCTAACAATCATATATTAAACATTATACTAAGCATGAATTTACATGAATAATACTGAAAGCTTAAAAACAGGAAAATATATTCCCTCTTTCACATATATAAATGCTAAATTCGATATTATCATTTAGCAGTTTACACTTCAAGAGACTTAAGCAATATCAATCATGGAAGGTACCAGAGAATTATCATGCGCAAATTATGTTGAGGTCGTACGACCCGATCCAAAATAATGTTTAAATTGTGTACTGTTGGAGGGTCGAACGGTGCGAACCATAGATGCATCTATTTACTACCGAAGCGCTCAACCCGATCCACAAATAGCAATTATTTTTAAGGAAAACACAAATTTCTCATTTGCAGTCAAGTATTCCATTAAATTTTCAAGTAAGTGAATTTAACCCTTTACAATTCTGTTATCAAATTCTAACATGACCTAAGTAATTAAATTAGCAAGTAAGGGTGCACATATTTCAAATAAAGCATGGTACAGGTCATAAACTACCTGGATAATAGCATATTAGTAGCTACGTACGGACTCTCGTCACCTCGTACGTACGTAGCCCCCACAAATAGTTACACACATCCCTCTTACAAGGTTAGAAAGGAGACTTACCTCGTCTCAAAGCCTACTTCCCAATTCATGAACGCGCTCAAACCTCCAAATTTGATGCCAAACGACTCGAAACTAGTCAAATATTACATAAACTAATCAATCTATGCTCAAAAGTTCATATCCCTACTATTAAAGTGATTACCCAACCCAAAATGCAAGATTCTTAAAATTCACTCCCGGACCCACGTGCTCGAATTCCGAAAATATTTGAAGAAAGTTGTTACCCATAACCTTAGGAACATAATATATGATTTTCACTAAGTTTCATAATCATTTTCGTGGTGGAATCTCATTTTTATCCAAAACCTAGGTTTTTATCTAAACCCATGATTTTCACTAATTTACATGTTATAATCTACCCACAAACTATGTATTTAACTCACATTAGGTAGAAATTACTTACCTCCAAAAGCTAGGTGAAAACCCCTCTCAAGAAGTTTCAAAAATCGCCCAAGGAGTGAGTGAAATGTGTAAAAATGGTTTAAGTCTCATGAACCTAATTGCCTCCAGCTTTTCCACACCTGTGGTCAAAGGGCCGCATCTATGCCCTCGCTTCTGCGGACAAGAGTCCGCTTCTGTGGAAATAGCCTGGGCCAGCTGGCGTCGCACCTGCGGATGGGTACCTGCTTCTACGATCCCGCTTCTACGGAGGATGGGCCACATCTGCGGAACCTGGGCTGCCCTTCCTTAGCCGCTTCTGCGAGGCTTGGCTCGCACCTGCGGCTCGCCAAACGCAGGTGCGATTATGACAGAACTAGGGAGCTTCAGCTCTTGCTCCAAGTTTCTAACTTGGTCTGAGCCTCGTCCAATTGACACTCGAGGACCCCGGGGCCCCGCCCGAACATACCAACAAGTTTGAAATCATAAAACGGACTTGCTCAGACTCTCGGAATGCTCGAAACAACATTAAAACTAAGAATCGCACCCCAAAACCAATTGAATCAAACTTAAGAACTTCAAGTTCTTCAATTTACTTCCAATGCGCCGAAATATACTTAAGCTACTCGGAATGACACCAAATTTTGCGTGCAAGTCTTAAATGAAATTACGGAACTATTCCTAGTCTCGAAATTTCGTTTGGACCTTGATAATACCAAAACATGCTCCAAACCAAATTTAAAGAACTTTTAAAACCTTCAAGATCTAAATTTAACTATTAGGCGCAGAAACACTCTGGGGTCATTCAGAACCCGATCCGGACATACGCCCTAGTCCAAAATCATCATACAAACCTATTAGAACCGTCAAATTCCGATTCCAAGGTCGTTTACTCCAAATGCTGACCGAAGACAAACTTGTCCTTTTAAGCTAACCTTAAGGAACCAAGTGTTCCGATTTCAACACAAACTCTTCCAAATCCCAAACCAACTATCCTCGCAAGTCATAAATCAATAAAAGCATGTACGTGGAGTCTTATTTATGGGAACATGGTTCTAGAAAGAAAAACGACTGGTCGGGTCGTTACATTCTCCACCTCTTAAATAAATGTTCATCCTCGAACGGGTTTAGATTCATACTTGTAGTGCCGAATAAGTGTGGATATTTGCTCCACATGTCCTCCTTGGACTCCCAGGTCGCGTCCTCGATTGGTTGGCCCCTCCACTGAACCTTTACCGCGAAAATCCTCTTGGATCTCAACTGGCGATCATGTCTAGCAACAATGGCAACTAGCTCCTTCTTATAACCTAGGCTCTCATCTAATTGAATAGTGCTGAAGTCTAACATATGCGACACATTGGCATGGTACCTTCGGAGCATAGACACGTGAAAAATCGGATGAACTCCTAATATGTTGGGAGATAAAGCAAGCTCATAAGCGACCTCCCCAACTCGCCTCAACACCTCAAATGGGCCTATAAACCCAGGGCTCAACTTACCCTTCTTCTCAAATCTCATAATACCCTTCATCGGCGAGACTTTCAAGAGAACCGTCTCGTCTACCATAAATGATACATCACGTGTCTTTTGATCCGCTTAACTCTTCTGTCTGGATCGTGCTGTGCGAATTCGCTCTTGAATCAACTTTACCTTTTCCAAGGCATCTTTTACCAAATCAGTGTCATATAACTTAGCCTCGCCGGGCTCAAACCACCCCATGAGAGAACAACATCGCCGACCATATAAAGCCTCAAATGGAGCTATCTCGATGTTGGACTGATAAGTATTGTTGTAAGAAAACTCGGCCAAAAGTAAGAATCGATCCACTGCCCTCCAAAGTCAATCACACATGCTCTGAGCATGTCCTCTAGGATCTGAACTGTCCGCTCTGATTGCCCGTCAGTCTGTGGATGGAATGTTGTGCTGAGCTCTATATGGGTCTCCAAATCACTCTGTACGGCTTTCCAGAAATGTGAAGTAAACTGAGAGCCTCTATTGGATATGATGGAAACAAGCACATCATGCAACCGAACTATCTCCTGAATATAAATCTGGGCCAACCTCTCTGAATTATATGTAGTCACAACCGGAATGAAGTGTGCCGACTTGATCAACCTGTCAACAATGACCCAAACTACATCAAACTTCCGCAACGTCTATGGAAAACCAACTACGAAGTCCATAGTAATGCGCTCCCATTTCCACTCTGGTATAGTTATCTACTGGAGTAGGCCACCTGTCCTCTAGTGCTCATACTTAACTTGTTGGCAATTTAGGCACCTAACTACATACTTAACTATGTCCTTCTTTATCCGCTGCCACCAATAATGCTTCCTCAGGTCACGATACATATTCATAGCACTTGGGTGAATGGTATACCAAAATCTGTGTGCCTCCTCTAGAATCCTCCCTCTTAAGACATTGACATAGGAACACATAGACGATCCTGGAGTCGCAGAACACCATCCTCATCAATAGAAACCTCCTTGGCACCACCCTGTAGTACCGTCTCTCTAAGGACCATCAAATGCGGATCATCAAACTGTCAAGCCTTGATCTGCTCCAATAGTAAAGACTGAGCAACAATGCATGCAAGAACTCGGTTGGGCTCTGAAATGTCCAACCTGACAAGTCCGTTAGCCAAGGACTAAATGTCCAGAGCTAGTGGTCTCTCCTCTGTTGAAATGAATGCCAAACTACCCATACTCTCTACCTTTCCTCTCAAGGCGTCCGCGACTAAATTTGCCTTGACTGGATGATAAAGAATGGTAATGTCATAACTCTTCAGTAACTCAAGCCATCTGCGCTGCCTCAAATTGAGATCCCTTTGCTTGAACAAATGTTGTAAGCTGCAATGATTAGTGTAAACCTCGCATGACACCCCATAAAGATAATGCCTCCAGATCTTAAGATCATGAACAATCGTAGCTAACTCTAGATCATGCACAAGGTAGTTTTTCTTATGAATCTTCAGCTGACGTGAAGCACAAAAAATGACTCGTCCTTCCTATATCAGTACACAACCCAAACCAATGTGTGAAGTGTCGTAATAAACCGTATACATCCCTAAATTGGAAGGCAACACTAGAACCTGTGTTGTAGTCAAAGTTGTTTTGAGCTTCTAAAAGTTCACCTCACAATCATTGGACCAACAGAACGGAGCACCATTTTGGGTCAATCTAGTGAGAGGTGATGTAATGGATGAAAAGCCCTCCACAAACCGGTGATAATAACTTGCTAACCCCAGGAAACTCCTGATCTCAGTCACCGAAGTGTGATGAGGCCAACTCTGAACTACCTCAATCTTCTTGGGATCCACCTTAATACCCTCTCCCGATACAATATGCCCCAAGAATGCCACAGATTGTAGACAAAACTCACATTTAGAAAACTTATCATATAGATTCTGTTCTCGCAATGTCTGAAGCACCACTCTCAAATGTTGCTCGTGCTCCCCCAGGCTATGTGAGTAAATCAAAATGTCATCAATAAAGACACTGACAAACGAATCAATATAAGGACTGCACACCCTAGTCAATCATATCAAGCAACAAAAGGTCTTCTCTAGTCTCATAACCACAGAATAAGACCACACAGGACCGATAGACCTAATCTAAAACCACAAAATCGTCCACAAAAATGGACACATAAACATGAGTACCCAAGGACTCACGAGGAATAACCAGGAAATGAGCAAACATAGATGATATATATGAATAGTTAGACCCTAGATCAAATAATACCAAAATATCTCTATCACAAACGGAGATAATACTTGTGATCACGGCATCTGAGGCCACTGCATCTGGTCTGGCCGAAAAAGCGTAGAATCTCGCTGGAGTGCCGACTGGCTGTCCTCCGCCTGACTGAATAGTAAATGGCTGACCTCCCCTTACCTGGCCTCCACCTCTAGTACGGCCTCTACCAGCCTGCCCTTCGCCTCTGGGTGGCCGAAAAACTAGTGCTGTAATCATGGGTTACTGGCCCTGCTGCACTGCCTTGCCCCGAAGCCTAGGGCAGAATCTCCTCATGTCACTGAGATCTCTGCACAGGAAATAACCCCTCGGTGCGGTGATATGCTACCCTGAAGTCTGACCCTGATGGCATGAAGACCCATGGGAAGAAGCCTGAATAGCTGGTGGACGGTATGAACTCTCTGGCATGACACTGAAATAGGAGCTAGAAGAACCCTGGTGGCCTGAGTACCCATTGGAAGATCCCTGGATGGCTGGTGGGACGTAACAACTCTTTAGTATGGCACTGAAATAGGGTCGTGGCGGAGCACCCCGAGGAGATGGTGGTGCTAGATATGTGGTCCTGTTAGGCTGACCCCTCCTAAACTGACCTCTGCCCTTAGCCGAGTCACGTCTAAACTCTCTAAAGAAACGAGTCCTCTTATCCTGCTGCATCTGCTCTCTACCCCTCTGACGGCAGCCCTCAATCCTCCGAGCAATCTCTACTACCAGCTGATAAGAAGTCCCCATCTCAACCTAGCGGGCGATATTAGCCCTAATACTAGAGTGCAACCCCACAACAAACATCTGTACTCTCTCTGTGTCAGTAGGAAGTATCATAAGTGCATGGTGAGACAACTAAGAAAATATCGCCTTATAATCGGTCACTGACATCTGACCCTGCTCGAGCTGTCAAACTAATACTACAAACCTTCCCTTTTGGAGGGTGGAATATACCTATCCAAGAAAAGCTACATAAACTAACCCTAAGTCATGGGAGGAGAACCCACTGGCCTGCCGAGAAGATAATATTGCCACCACCTACGGGCCCTGCCCTCCAACTAGAAAGTAGTGAAATCCACCCCATGAGACTCCAATATCCTCATGTTGTGCAGTATGTCCATGCCTCGATCAATGAAGTTCAACGGATCCTCATGCCGCTCGCCTCCGAAGACAGGAGGGTGTAGCCCAGTCCATCTGTCCAATAGCTTCTACGGCTCGCCATCCGCAGCTGGTCTAGGCTCAGGTGCAGCTGCTGCAACTGGTTGAGCTCCGCCCAGGGTAGTGCACCTGGAGTCTGATATAAGGTAGTTGCATGCCTAGGAGCCTGGGCAGTAGGGGTTTGTGCTCCCCCTCCCGCCTGAGATGTGGCTGGGTCTGCTGGAAATAGACCAGCCTGAGTCATAGTGTCCATGAACCGCAGCATACGGCCCATGACCTCTTGAAAGCCCTGTGCTGACATGAAATCTACCGGGGTTGGCTCTGCTGCGGGCACCTCACCCTGCTCTTTGATGATGGGATACCCCACTAGATCCGCTGGTGATGCTACTGGGGCAGCTCCGGGATGCCCTTGTCCCCTACCTCGGGCTGATGCCCTCCCTCGGCCTTTGCCTTGGCCCTCTAGCAACGGGGAGAGCAGCTCCTCCCGGGTTTGGAACATCCGCCATATGCGTCCTCACTATCTGTGAGAGAATGAGAGAAAGGAACTTAGTATACTATCAACTGCATGATAGAAGATGAATAAAGAGTAGTTTTCTAACACCCTATAGCCTCTCGAAGATAAGTACGGACGTCTCCGCACTAATCCGCAAGACTCTACTAGGTTTGCCCATAACTTGTGAGACCTACGTGAACCTAGTGCTTTAATACCATGTTGTCATGATCTAACTCCATGTTAGGCCATGATGGCATCCAGCAACTGCATGATAGAAGATGAATAAAGAGTAGTTTTCTAACACCCTATAGCCTCTCGAAGATAAGTACGGACGTCTCCGCACTAATCCGCAAGACTCTACTAGGTTTGCCCATAACTTGTGAGACCTACGTGAACCTAGTGCTTTAATACCATGTTGTCACGATCCAACTCCATGTCAGACCATGATGGCATCCAGAACCATTGCTAGACAAGCTAACAGTGAACAACTTAGTGATTTCCCATTTTTAACGAGTTTTCCCATATAGAAATTTTTCCATAATTTAAAAGATTTAATATAAAACCGACTTAAGTTAATAAGTAAAAGAAGCTAGAAATATTTATAACCATAGGAATAGAACCCAACAATCACTAGTCTACTAATGTATGCCAAGATCTAGTGTCGCAAGTATGTGGGCAACTAGTAGAATATACAAAAGATGTCTATCCTACTACCTGAAATAGAATAGACAGAAACAAAACAAAAGAGAGACTCCAGCATGCTACCGATGGCTCGGATGTGGACAACTCACCGTGAAATTTTGAACCAGGATCAAGTATGCGCGCCGGACAGGTAACCAGATGTACCTGTCTCAGATCATGTACAATTAAGTACAAAAGTATAGTATGAGTACATAAATAACAGTACCCAGTAAGTATCCAGTCTAACCCCGAAAAAGTAGTAACGAGGGGTCGATTTTGACACTTACTATGGGCTAACAATAATATATTAAAAATGTTATACTAAGAATGAATTTCATGAATAATACTGAAAGCTCAACAACAGGAAACAATAAATTCTTCTTTCACAAATATTAAATTCCATGGTTAGTTTTATCATTTAACAGCTTGCATTTCAAAATAATTAAGCAATATCAATTATGGAGAGTTTCAAAGAATTATCAAGCGCAAATTATGTCGAGGTCGTACGGCCCGATCCAACATAGTATTTAAACTATGCACTACCAAGGGTCGAATGGCACGAACCATAGATGCATCTATCTGCTACCAAGGCGCTCGGCCCATTCTCTCATTTACAGTAAAGTATTCCATTCAATCTTCAAGTAAGTGAATTTTTATCAAATTCCAACATAACTTAAACAATTAAACTATTAAGTAAGGGCGCAAAACATTTTAAATAAATCATGATACGGGTCTTAAACTACCTGGACAATAGCATAATAACAGCCACGTACGGACTCTCATCACAAATAGGTACACACATTTATATAATACGCCTATGGGGTTAATTCCCTCTTACAAGGTTAGAAAGGAGACTTACCTCGTCTCAAAGCCTACTTCCCGGTTCAAAAAGGTGCTCAAACCTCCAAATTTGGTGCCAAACGATTCGAAACTAGTCAAACATTACACAAATTAATCAATCTATGCTCAAAAGTTCATATCCCCACTGTTAAAGTGATTATCCAACCCAAAATACAAGATTCCTAAATTTCACCAGAGGGACCACATGCTAAGATTCCAGAAATATTCGAAGAAAGTTGTTACCCATAACCTTAGGAACATAAATATAATTTTCACTAAGTTCCATAATCATTTTCATGGTAAAATTTTATTTTTATTAAATCCTAGGTTTTTCATCTAAACCCATGATTTCTACCAAATTTTCATGTTGAAATCTACCTATAATCTATGTATTAAACTCACATTAAGTAGAAATTACTTACCTCACAAAGCTAAGTCAAAATCCCCTCCTTAAAAGCTCTTAAATCGCCCAAAAGTGGAAGAAAATGTGATTAAAATGGCCTAAGTCCGTATTAAATGACCACTTATTGCCCAGCGACTTTCGCACCTGCAGAAAAGCCATCGCAGGTGCACATTTCCCTCACCTGGACAGTCTCCACATCTGCGTACAGAAGGGGCCGCTTCTGCGAGCCTAGCCACACCTGTGACCACAGCTCTCGCACCTGCGGTGATGCAGGTGCTCCCAATCTTCCGCATCTGCGGTTCCTGGGTTGCCCTTAATTTCTCGCTTCTGTGGCTCGTGGCTCGCACCTGCGGCTGGCTAAGTGCGGGTGCGATTATGATAGATCTGGGGAGCTTCAGTTGTTGCTTCAAGCTCCCCAACTTGGTCCGAGCCTCGTCTGATCGACACTCGGGGCCCCGCCCAAACATACCCACAAGTATGGAATCATAAAACGGACTTGCTCGAACTTTGGGAACGCTCGAAACAACATTAAAACTAAGAATCACACCCCAAAACCAATTGAATCAAAGTTATGAACTTCAAGTTCTTCAATTTACTTCCAATGCGCCGAAACGTACTTAAACTACTCGAAATGACATCAAATTTTGTGTGCAAGTATTAAATGACATTACGAAACTATTTCCGGTCTTGAAATTTCGTTTGGACCTCGATATCACCAAAACTCGCTCCAAACCAAATTTAAAGAACTTCTAACACCTTCGAAGAACCAACTTTCACTATTAAATGACAAAACGCTTCGGGGTGATCCAAACCCTGATCCAAACATACGCCCAAGTCCAAAATCATCATACGAACCTATTGGAACCGTCGAATCTCAATTCCTAGGTCATTTAATCAAAATTTTGACCAAAGTCAAACATAGCCTTTTAAGCCAACTTAAGGAACCAAGTGTTCCGATTTCAACCCAAACTCTTCCAAATCCCGAACCACCCATCCCCGCAAGTCATAAATCAGTAAAAGCATGTATGGAGAGTCTTATTTAGGGGAACAAGGTTCTAGAAAGCAAAACGACCGGTCGGGTCTTTACATTCGCGATGAACAAAATTCTCAAAAGCCATTTCCAAACTCTTCTCAAACAGCCTCTAGTATAATGTCCATAACATTAACTCAAATGACAAATGGTTTAATTTTCTGAAAACTAGACACCAAGATCTACAACTTTCATATTTTGGTCCCCAATTCCTTATAGATTTTGAGATATAATTTACCAAAGTCAGCCCTGTGCAACACAAATTTCTTCTTCGTGATTTTCAAACATCGTCCCAGACAGCCTGTAGTGTACCAACCATAACGTTTTGTACACAACTCCAAATACCAAATGGTTTGATTTTTCTGAAAACTAGACACAAAGAGCTACAACTTTTATTTTTGATCATCTCCAAATTCCTTATAAATTGCGAGATATAAGCTTCCAAAGTCGGACGACGAACAATAGGATTTCCTCCTTCACGAACGCGAAGAACAAAGTCCCAGCAGCAAAATGCTTCTTTACGAACGCGAGAGGCTCCTCGTGAACGCAAAGAATAATACCAGACATCAGAAAACCAGCATCTAACGTAGTCCAAAATGATCCGATAACACCCGAAACATACCCGAAACACACACGAGGCCCCCGGAACCCCAACCAAATATACCAACAAGTCCTAAAATATCATACGAACTTAGTCGAGGCCTCAAATCATACAAAACAACATCAAAAATATGAATCGCACCCTAATTCAAGCTTAATGAACTTTAGAACTTCAATGCGTAAACTTATCCAATCACGTCCGGTTGACCTCAAATTTTGCACTCAAGTCCGATTTGATTTCAAACTTCTACATTCGATGTTGAAACCTATCCAATCATGTCCGATTGACCTCAAATTTTGCACTCAAGTACGATGTGATATTACAGACCTATTCCAACTTTCGGAATCAGAATCTGAACCCGATATCAAAAGGTCCCCTCCCGGTCAAACTTTCCAAGAACCTTCAAATTTCCAACTTTCGCCAAATGACCCCGAAATGACCTACGGACCTCCAAATTCACATCTGGACGCGCTCTAAGACTAGAATCACAAGACGAAGCTATTCCCACTCTCGGAATCCCAAACAAACATCGATAACATTAAAATACACTTCAACCCATACTTATGAAATTCTTCCAAAATGCTAACTTTCCATAATAAGTACTGAAATGCTACCGGGTCACCCAAAACCCGATCCGGACATACGCCCAAGTCTGAAATCATCATACGAACCTATTAGAACTTTCAAATCCCAATTCCAAGGTCATCTACTCAAAAGTCAAACCTTACTCAACTCTTCCAACGTAAAGCTTCTGAAATGAGAATTTTCTTTCCAAATCAACTCCGAACTTCCGAAAATTCAATTCCTACCGCACGTACAAGTCATAATATATGAAATGAAGCTACCCAAGACTTCAAACCGCCGTACGACGCGCTAGAGCTCAAAACGACCGATCGGGTCGTTACATCTGTTGCCTATATTACTTATGTATCATTGTCACCATATTCTTAGGCTATTTACTTCTGAAATTTTTTATTGCTTATCTGCAACATGATCTTTTTTGTTGCACTAGAATAACGGATGCAGATTGTTAATTAATACTATTAAAAAATATTGTGTTTTTTTCGACGAAAACCCGGCCAACAATACCAATTTCGGATGATATTTTTTTTTCTACCGGTTGAGTGTCAGAAAATTCGGCATAATTAAAATTTAATTGCCAAACTGAATCGGTCAGTTCAGTAATACCAACCAATATTTTTCTGACTCATCCAATTCGGTCGTTTTCTGATCAGTAATCTTTCAAAACTAACCGTCGGAGCCATGAGATACAGGTTCGGCCGAACACAATATCTTTTATTCAAATTTTATATTTTTCTTAAGAAATTTATTAAATGTATACAAATTATTAATTTAGAACTCAGTAACTTAAAAAGATAACAATCTCGAATCCATAAGATTCAAATCCAAACTCCATCTCTGATTTCATGCCGATAAAAACGGGATTGTAATAACTTGTAAACAAAGGGGAAATATCACAAATAATCATAACATAGGTTTTTTTCTTTCTATAAAACGAATACAAGTTTGCTAAAACAAATCAATATTATTGGCAATTCAATATTTCTTCTAATTAATACACTTTTACAAAAGAAAGAATTACTATTCACCAATTACGATATTTCGCGTAAAGCTTTTCACCAAGAAATTCATCAAAATAACCCAAATAAAAACCATCATCCTGCACTTTCCATAAGCATTTCACAGTATTTGGTGGAACAAAATCTCCTCCATCCACAACGCATGAATAAAAATTGTTATATACATCGAAACATAGGAGAAATATGTTGAGACTTACACTTTTTTTAGCCTTTTAATTTGAATAACAACAATCTCTACCTTCTGAAGACATAGTAATAAAGGAAAAATATTTATTGTTTTTATTTTTTATTTTCCTGTACTCTTATGTTATAGAAAGCAAAACAATTATAGGAAAGAAATTAATGTATTTTCATAATTTTATTACCTCAAAAGTTTTGGTCATTTATTTATTTAATTAATTAGGATGATTTTTGTGTGAAGGTAATTACAAATCTGAATGGGATATTCTTATTTAATACCCTTTTAATGTAGAACATACATATGTCGCCAAATTAAAGTGTTCTCCTTTTCCATAAGATGATATGATATAATAAAAGCAAATTAAGTAAGAAATTCATTAATTAAACTAGGGAAAATACATACTTTACCCATAATCTTGTCCCCAAATCCTTCTTACATACTTTTTAAATACGGAAATAATATTACACACCAAAAATTTTAAAGGTGTGTCAATTACACACCATTTCGGTGTTTGACCACATCTGCTCAAAGATTGCTCTTACACGCGCTAGTCAACATCTTACACGTGTCAAATCGAGGGAAAAAAAACTGAAAAAAAACCTCTGCAACCCCCCCCCCCCCAAAAAACCCCATCTTCTCATCTTCTCAAAGAAAAAAAAATACAGAAAAGAAACCCTCCTCCCCCCCCCTCATCTTCCTAACCCCATCATCTTCTTCATCACCACCATACTACCACCAACCCTTCCACCACAAGAACCTTCTTCTATAAGTATAGATTCAATTCTTTGCCAATTTTTAACAATATCCATCATAAAATCCTTATACAAATTTCAAATTCAAGCTCAAACCCAAAGCTTCAAACTTGTTAATGGTGTTTTTTGAATTTTATCAAAATTAATTACCTAAGTAAAGTTTTACTCATCAATAATCACGAATTCAAACTAATTTTTTAGGTCATGGAACACCAAAATCAACAAGACCCGATTAAAATTTGCAAGATTTTTCAAAAAGTCAATAATGGTGATTTTTACAATACCCAATTGCTCCTATGTTTTTTTTTTCTTTTCTTCTTAGTCATGGGGTTGGAGAGACGAAATATGAGGTGGTAGATAAAACTAGGATGGGGATTGGGGACGAAGACGAACCGGGGGAGGGGGGGAACACTGGGTTTTGGGGTTGGGGAAGAAGACATGGGTTATATTTTTTTTTTAATTTAAAGGAAATAGTTAAAAAAGGGGAAAAAATTATAAAAAAAATAATTTGAAGTGAATTTTTTAGTTTTCATGCGCCTTTTTCATGTGTAATACATGCGTGTGATACATGGTAAAAGAGGTGTGTAATTGACACTTTTAAAAGTTTTGGTGTGTAATATTATTCCCGTATTTAATAAATGTGTAAGAGGAATTTGAGTACAAGGTCGATGTGTAAAGTATTTATTTTGCCATTAAACTAAAATGGAAAGTTGTTTAACATATTTCTCACAGCGTTTAAAATTTCTCTTCAGTTTCAACAATCCTATCAACTTGGTGGTGATAAACGTGTGGGGTAGTGGGGTGGGGTGAAAAATAAAGGAAAAGGAAAATGAGTAGAATAAGAAAGAAAAAAATAATGAAAAAGAATAAGAAGAAAAAAATAAAAACAACTTATATAAAATTTAAACGTGGAAGCAAATTGTGATTTTTATTTTATTTTTCTTAACGATTTTTTTTTTTTTTAGTTTGAAAACAAGGGCAAATGTATGTTATTTTATAATGGCGAGAACCCAAATGACCTCAATTATTAATAGAGGTTAAAAGTGTATCATTTTTTATTCAGAGACAATTTTGGTCCTTTTCCTGATTTCGAAATATGATTTCGCAAGCAATGATTTCGATATACTTTTATGAGCCATTTTTCAGTAAATAATTTTTTTGTCAATACATTCTTTTTTTTATAATTGTTTTCTTTCTTTGTTTTGGAAATACTTGTGTTTGGATTGAATATTTTCTATTTTCCTAAAAACAATTTAAAGCGAATATCGAATACCAAATGAAAAATTAAAAAATAAGAGAAGCTAATGTCCCAAAGTTTTGTTCCCAACATTGTGGGGTTTGCCATTTTAGTACTCCCTCTGTCTCATATTAACAGTCGTAATTATTAAAAATAGTTGTTTCAAATTATTTGTCATTTTAGAAATTCAAGACAAAATTGATTATATTTTTTTCTTTTTTACCTTCAGTAATAATTATCCTAGAAGATTACAAACACCTTAATTATGGATGATTTTATTCAAATACCAAGAAGTCAACCTTGTTATCTTAAACATTTTAATCATATCTACACTAATGCAAACAACACATACAGTAACTACAAAAATTCTTTATAAAGTCTATTCAAACCAAAATTCTGCTAGAGTACGTGATAATGAAAGAAAATTTTCAAATCGCTTGTTTGACAATATTTTGAAGGAAAGATGAATTCATTTCATGCAATATCCGTTGGAAGAGTTAATTTTACAGATTTGTTAACTTTGTCCCAGGTGTCTCAGCAAATCAATTGGATTCACGTTTAGATAAAACTAGTTTTAGGATACGTGCGTTGCGCGTGTAACCTATCTTAACGAATATAAGATTTTAGAAAATTATATACATATTATATTAAAATTTGTGTTTTGAGTTATAAATTAAAAATTAACAAAAGATTAAGTTTCTAAAAATTATTGATCCTAGTTAGCTAACTTCAACGAAACTCTCAAGACCAAAATACAATTGTTCTATTTCTATGATCAGTAAGAAATATCATATCAATTATTTTTAACATATTAGAAAAGACTAAATTATTATTGCAAAAGGTATTATTTAAGTGTTACATTTTGATTAATCTACTATTTCTTTATTTTGGAGTGAGTTTTCTTTTTTTGTGCAAGTACATAATTATGCATTCGATATTTTCTGTTATAGAAGTAAGAGTCTAACAGCTTGTTTGGATGATTGTTACTCATTGTATCGTATCGTATAACTTATTATCCCAAAACAATGTTTGTTTTGATTGTTTCATTAAAATTGGTTGTATTATATTGTTAAATTCATTGTTCCGGAACAATGAAAAGTTCCATTTTTTGAAACAACCGATTTGGTGTGGTGGGATTATTTCCTATTTTACTTTCCAATTATGCCCTAACTTATTATTCCATAATTCTATTTTACCGTTTGCTTTTTTCTTTTTTCACTCCAAATCTCCCACCTATAACCTACTTTGTCTTCGTCCATTCTTTTCCGGAACTTCTGCCGCTTTTAACTCCAATGTAAAATTGCTAATTTTGTTAGAATTTGCATGAATTTAATTGCTTAATCTATTTATAAGACATATTTGGTGATAAATTAGTAGAAAGAGGTTTTCTTAAATTATTTTTATGCGTTAATTCTTGATAAATTTAATATTTAAACAATTAAGAGTGTTTTAGTAAACTTATCAGTTATAGTACAGTACGATACAATCAAACCAAGCAGCAAAATATTATTTAACAACCGCAAACAATACAATATATCCAAACATTGTATTTATAAAATGATACAATACAATACAATACAAATATATTATAAAACGATGGGTAACAACCATCCAAACAAGCTGTAAGATTGTAATGGATTAATAACCGTTAATAAATTCTAAAAGGACCATGTTAATATATGAGCCAAAAATATGGAGGCTATGTTAAAAAAAAAAAATCCTCTAAACTTTGCACAAAATCAATTACATCCCTAAATAAATTGTAGTCTTAATTACCCCCAAAGTTGGCTATTTGATTGTTGTTACTCCTGGACGTTAACGTGGTAAAGAGCGTAATACTTGCACGCTCCTTTAGGCGCGTGAAAGTGAAAAAAATAAAAAATTAACTTTGATAAGATGTACTAATATTTTTAATCGTTAATATAATTTTTTATTTATTACAATATAATTATGTATTTTTTCTTGCTTCATGTTAATATACAAACGTATACTTTATCCACTTTGTATTTTTAATTTCTTCTTTAGATATCGTGCCTATTTGATCCAATTATATATTTTATCTTTTCTAGCAAAATAAAATAGTTTTAGCTAAAATAATAAAGTACCAATTGTGTATTATTTGTTATTTTTTATAGGCAAATAACTATCTATTTTAATATGTATTTTTATTTTGGGTCAAATTAATAAAAAATTGGCTAGAACTTTATTATTTTCTTCCTTAATTAAAAAGGTACAACCAATATAACAGAGTTGTAATTTTTTTTAGAAATTCACTATATTTTTGAAATGTTGCCTACTATTATAGTATATATATTTTTATTTCTTTGACAAGCCCACAGGTTTTTTTTCGATTCAGAAAAAAGAATTGTCAAAACTTGGATAACCACTACTAAAGTCATCTAATTACTATTGTTTTAGAAGATATTGAAAAGCTCAACTAATAATTCCTTGAAAAAAATTAATTTAAATAAGGAAATAATTTTTTTTACCTAACTCAAATAAGGAAAGATTTAATAGTCAAACTTTAAATTAATTTGAAAAGTTTAAATATTAGGAAAATAATTAATGATTATTTTGTCCAGCGTGAGCTACATGTTAAAAGGGTAAAAAAGGCAAACGACATTTCGCTAAGGGCCTTCGTGCTTTTAATATAGTATAGATATGAATAATGTCATTGATGGAAATGACACATAAATTGAGAAAATATTCAACAAAGAAATATTAAATATTAAGACATGAACAAAGGTTGTAAGCATTTAAATTTTATCGGATTTAATCCATAAAATAATTTGGACTATATTAAATTCAAGATATTAGTCCAAACAAATATTGTGGCTAGTAAATTGGGCTAGTTATTAAAATCCAACATATATATATGTGTTGGGCGAGTCTATTTAATTGGATTACAAATTAAATGACAAGCCCACTTCATTATCCCAAGATCCAAATGGCTATTAGCCCATTTTAAAGCCCAAAATCATGCCACGTGTCAAGTGATGTGGCAATCCAAGTCAAAAGAACGAGCTAACAAAATCATGCTGCGTGGCGATCCAAGCCAAATAAATGAGCTAATGAAATCATGACATGTGTCAAGAAAGGGTGGCATACCAAGTCAAATAAACAACCAATAGAGTTGTGCCAAGTGTTTAGATTATATTGGTTAGTTCAAACAGACCAATCAAATCGCAGAGCCCCATCACTACCTACAACTATAAATAGAGGTCTTCATAAAGATAGAAGATACTAGAAGTGATAACAAGAAGCAAGCAAAGAGCTCGTGGATCAAACACCGCAAATTTCTCTACAAGCTACAAATTCAAGCACTTAATTAAGCTACAAGTTCAAGTTCAAGATCAAGAATGAAGACAAATCAAATACCAAGACGTTCAAGATCAAATCATTTATTAATTAAATCCAAATCCAAGTTTAAGAAGCAAATTTAAGAACAAGCTTTACAAGCTCTTGAATCAAAATCAAGTTCGTCAAGATAGTTTACATTCTTGAAGAATTAGAGGAATACCATAGAGATCGTAACACTTTCATTTATTGAAATCAAATACTACATTTGTTATGAAATTTTTAGTCTTGATTATTTATTTTTCTCGACGCAAAAATTTATTGTCACAAATTTCTGGCATGCCTAGTGGGATCATCTCTACCTCTTATTTCTTCAGTTACCAAATTTCAAAAACACAGAAATGGTTCCTGAGAAGATCAACTTCAAACTCATTACTGCTAAGGCCACATATTTCAAGTTTTCCTCTGATGTTGAAAATTTGATGGATGCTATTATGGAAAGAATAAGACCTATCACTAAGAACAAACAAACTTGCTGGGACATCAAGCATTTCAAATGTCGTCTGCATCAGTTCATCCTCAAAGGGAGCAAGATCATTTTCAACTAAATTGGAAGAAGGAACGAATATTGCTGAAATTATTGAGAAGACACTGACTCTACTTAGCCAATCTAGATCTAAAAATCTCATCACAAAAGATGATGATAAAGATGTCTTGATCACTGGATCTGCTCCAATCACTCCACGTGAGTTGTTCCACTCAAAGTATGGTATAAGAGAAAATCCATTCTATATACACTTCAACTATTGAAGAACAACTCGTAAATTTAACAAAGGCAACTGAAGGGTTAACGAAGCATGCAAGATCAATACAATCAAATTTCCAAATAAAGTTGAAAGCATGATGGGGAGAAATTCAAGTCATGCACCTGGAAATCTCCCTATGATGCAAGATAAAGGAGACTCGTCTGCAAGGCAGACGGCGACTCCTAATGACTTTCAAATTCCGTTTGACAGAGTTATCCCCATCGACCAATTAAAAGACATCATCATAGGAATCATCAAAGATAAGTATGATGTTGTTGCCAAGTCTTCTATCGCATATGCGCAGCCATATACTGCAAGAATTGATAATTTAAAGATGCCTAGAGGTTATCAACCCTCAAATTTTCAACAATTTTATGGTAAAAGAAATCTAAAGAAACACATTGTACACTTCGTCGAAACTTGTAATAATGTTAGAACCTATGGAGATTATCTTGTCAAGAAGTTTGCTCGTTTCTTAAAAGGAAATGCTTTTGATTGGTACACTGATCCCCAGGCTGGTTTCATCGATAGTTGGGAGCAACTGGAACATGAATGTCTCAATCGCTTTTATAGCACAAGGCATACTATAAGTATGGTTGAACTCACAAACACGCATCAATGGAAGGATGAACCAATTGTTGATTTCATCAATCGATGGAGGAATGCAAGCCTCAACTGCAAATACAGACTTAGTGAAGCTTCTGGAATAGAAATGTGTATCCAAACAATGCATTGGACACTTAGTCTCTTTTAAGGGAGTTTGAGTTGAAAAAGTCAACCGGATGTTGACTTATGTGTTAGAGGGATCGGATATGAGTTTTGATGGTTTGGTTAGCTTCAGGAGGTGATTTATGACTTAGGAGTGTGATCGGAATGGGTTTTGTAGGTTCGGAGTAGAATTAGGCTTGAATTGGCGAAGTTGATATTTTGGCAATTTTCGGTTGACAGGCGAGATTTTGATATAGGGGTCGGAATGGAATTCCGAGAGTTGCAGTAGCTTTGTCGTATCATTTGGGATGTGTGTGTAAAATTTCAGGTCATTCGGACGTGGTTTGGTTGGGTTTTTGATCAAAAGCGTATTTCAGAAGATTTTAGAAACTTAGGCTTGAATTCGATGTGATTTGGTAGATTTGATGTTGTTTGAGGTATTTTGATGATTGGAACAAGTTTGAATAAGGTATTGGGTCATGTTGATGCTTTTGGTTGAGGTCTCCGGGGCCTCGGGATGATTTCGGGTGGTCATCGGAGAAGTTGAAAGGTTATGGCAGCTGTTGAGATTTTTCTACTTTTGGTGTTTTTGCACCTGCGGTTTGGGGACTGCAGGTGTGACGCCGCATGTGTGGAAGGGGAGGCGCAGATGCAGAATGGAGAGGTAGAGTCACGAACCGCAGATGCGTTAGAGGGATCGCACCTGCGGAATCGCAGATGCGGCGATGGACCGCAGATGCAATGTTTGGTCCGGTAAGTGATTTCCGCAGAAGCGGACGGTAGACCACAAATGCAGTACCGCAGAAGCGGTTGGAGAGTCGTAGATGTGAAAATGTCTGGGCAGAACATATAAGTTATTTCATTTCGCGAGTTTGAGTTATTCCACCATTTTTGGACTTCGGATTGGGAACTTTTGAACGATTTGGAAGAGGAATTTCAAGGGAACTTCGCTAAAGTAAGGATTTTGGACCTAAAACACATTTCTATGGTAGTATTTCATGGATTAAGACTGAAATTTAAGGAATTAAAGGGCAAAATATGGAGGATTAGGGGTTGAGTTTAAGAGGCCTTAAATTGAGGATTTGAGGAGTCATTTGGACTCCAATTTCGGTATTCTTGATATGCATAGACTCATGGGAAGATGAGGAATCTATTAATGTAAAAATTTCTGATTTTCGAGACGTGGGCCCGGGTCGGGTTTTGGAAATTTCGGGATTTGTGCCCTTTGTTGATTGTTTTCGCTTGGGCTTTGTTCCCTTAGCATATATTGATGTACTCGTTCTGATTTTGGATAGATTCGATGCACGTGGAGGCCGATTCGAGAGGCAAAGGCGTCGCGAGCTAGAGATTTAGCCGGTTCGAGGTGAGTAATGATTGTAAATGATGCTCTGAGGGTTTGAAACCCCAGATTTGCACATCGTAGTGCTATATTGAGGTGAGACACATGCTTGATGGCGGGTGTGGTGTCGTCCACTATTGGGGATTATGACTTGGTCCGTCCCAGTTGATGATTTTACCGCGTATTTGACTGAAACTTATTTGTTATTATCATGATTTGGGCTAAATGCCATATTTGGGCTTTGTGCCAACTATTTGAACCATTCGGGGATTTTCATTACTATTTCCTCATTGTTTTGACTTATTATTTGAACTCAGCCATGTTAATTTCCACTGTTTTACTATTCAACCATGTTTATTCAGTTTTTAAGACTTAAATGATATTTTAAATGATGTTTGGGCTGAGAAATACTGTTTTACTATTGCCTGAGGGGTTTGTGAGTATTTTTTACTAAGTAAGGCCAAGGGCCTATATTGTGAGGAAAAACTGATACTGATTTGAGGCCGAGGGCCTGAGATATGTACGCCACGAGGTGGCTTGATTGATATGAGGCCGAGGGCCTAGTTTTGATGCCACGAGATGGCTTGTTATTACGCTTGGGCTGTAAGGGGACCCTCCCGTAGTCTGTATACCCCAAGTGAGTGCGGGGTACCCATTGTGATGTGAGATTGAACCCGAGGGGCTGGTATTGTTCTGAGATTGAGCCCGAGGGGCTGGTATTGTTCTCAGCTGTTGCCCGAGGGGCGGATTTGTTGATATTGTGCCCGAGGGGCGAACTTCTATTTATTTACTTTACCTTAACTACCTGTCAATTACTTGTTTACTTATTGAAAGAGGATTTTACTTGACTTTCACTATTTTATGGTTTTCAAATAATTTTACTGCTTCATTATAGAATGCCTTGTGCCTTACGTGTTTTCTTACTTTCAGTCGTTATTTACATTTGTTACTCACTGAGTTGGAGTACTCACTTTACTCCCTGCACCCTTTGTGCAGATTCAGGCATAGCTGATACTGTTCCCGAGTGCTGATCCCTCCAGTATCAGGCGAGCTTTCGGAGATTACGAGGTAGTTGTTGACGTCCGTAGCCCCGTGTCTCTACTCCTCTATCATTTCTATATCTGTTCAAACATTTGTACTAGTTTAAGGTTTAGCAGACTTGTATTATGGCCTATAGACGCTCATGACTTGTGATACCCTGGTTAGGGCTATGTCGGGTGGCATTTCCGCATTGTTATCAATATTTTCCACTGTTTAATATTATTAAATCATGTTTAGACTATTTTTATGTTGATTAACTAGTTTTTTTAATCAAGGAATTGGGTATAATTGGCTGACCTTGTCTTTACGAGAGCGCCATCATGACCGGGTTCAGGGTTAGGGTCATGACAAGTTAGTATCAGAGCCTAGGTTACATAGGTCTCACGAGTCATGAGCAGGTTTAGTAGAGTCTCGCGGATCGGTACGGAGACAGCTGTATTTATCCTCGAGAGGCTGCATAACCTTTAGGAAAAACTTCATATTCTTGAAATTCTTGTCATGCAAACTTGTTGATCCGAGTACTAAACTTCTGTTATTCCATTCTCTCACAGATGGTGAGGACACTCGTTACTGGACAGGATAGACGACTACCAGTGCCACCAGCTGTAGCCACCAGAGGGCGTGGACGCGGTCGTGGTTGTGGTAGAGGTAGAGCAATGAGGGCAGCACCTGCAGACCCACCAGCTGCCCCAGCTCAGGATCAGGCTCCAGCTATGGATGCTCCAGCAGCACTAGTTCAGGCACCAGCTGTGCCCATCGTGATTCCGGGTCTTCAGGAGGTCTTGGCATAGATCTTATCAGTTTGCACTGGCCTGGCTCAGGCGGTTTCGGCCACTACAACCGCAACTACTTCATAGGCCGGGGGAGGCAATCAGACTCCCATCGCTCGCACACCTGAGCAGGTCGTGTAGGGACTTCAGACATTGGGGGCACATCCAACCCAGCCGGTTGCAGCTACTCAGGACTATATGGTTCCTATCATGCCGGAGGATGAGCAACGTAGGTTGGAGAGATTTGGTAGACTACAGCCTCCGACCTTCAGTGGCGCAGAGGGTGAGGATGCCCAGGGCTTTTTGGATAAATGTCAGAGGATGCTTCGTACTGTAGGTATTCTGGAGACCAGCGGGGTCCCTTTTACCACCAATCAATTTTCAGGAGATGCTTTTACTTAGTGGGAGGATATTGAGAGGCGTAAGCTTGTTGGTGCAGCACTCCTTTCCTGGCAGTAGTTCTCCGTTCTCTTCCTAGAGAAGTATGTGCCTCAGTCCCGTAAAGAGGAGTTGCGTAGGCAGTTTGAGTGGTTGCGACATGGGTATATGACTGTGTCACAGTATGAGTTGAGGTTTTCTGAGTTGGCTTGTCATGCCATCTGGATGGTTCCGACAGATCGAGGGAGGATCAGGAGGTTTGTTGATGATCTTACTTATCATCTCCGTATTCTTATGACCAGGGAGAGGGTATCTGGTGCCACGTTCGAGGAGGTGGTTGATATTGCTCATGAGATTGAGTCGGTTCGCCGTCAGGAGCGAGAGGAGAGGGAGGCCAAGAGGCTTCGAGGATCTGGAAGCTATAGTGGTGCTCCTTCGAGGGGCCAGTTTCAGCACAACAGAGGCAGTTCATTCAGGCCTGCTCAGCCATCTCGCCCAGGTTATCGTGGGGTATCTTCGAGTCATGGTTATTATGGATCTCAGTAGGGCCATTCATCACTTAGCGCCCTTCCAGCTTAGAGTTTGACCCATGCTCCATCAGTTCAGGGTTCTTTTATGCCGAGTGCATATGCTAGTCACTACGGTTCCCTTTAGTCCCCTTCTCCAGCATCTGGGAGTTGTTATGAGTGTGGCGAGATGGGCCACATGTTCGTCATGTTACTAGCTCATCCCAGCAGAGGGGTCAGTCATCGGCTTCAGTGTCAGTTTCTTCACCACCACCCGCTCAACCAGCTAGGGGTGGAGGTCAGTCAGCCAGGGGTCGCCCTAAAGGGGGAGTTCGATTAGGGGGTGGTCAGTCCCACTTCTATGTCATCCCAGTCAGACCAGATGCTACTACTTCAGATGTTGTCATTACATATATTGTTTTAGTTTGTCACAGAGATGCCTCTGTATTATTTGATCCCGGTTCCACTTTTTCTTATATGTCATCATACTTTGCTCGTTATTTGGGTACGCCCCGTGAGTTTCTTACTTTACCTGTTCATGTATCTACCCCGGTGAGCGATACTCTTGTTGTAGGTCGTGTGTACCGGTCATGTGTGGTG
This sequence comes from Nicotiana tabacum, assembly GCF_000715075.1. Taxonomy (NCBI): domain Eukaryota; kingdom Viridiplantae; phylum Streptophyta; class Magnoliopsida; order Solanales; family Solanaceae; genus Nicotiana; species Nicotiana tabacum. The sequence goes on along the minus strand of NC_134084.1, from coordinate 5,280,507 downwards.
ACTATTGGGGGTCTGGAGACCCGAGTGGATCTATTACTATTGAGCATGGTGGATTTTAATGTCATTTTGGGCATGGATTGGTTATCTCTGTGTCGTGCTATTCTGGACTGTCATGCTAAGACAATCACATTGGCTATGCTAGGTGTGCCACAGATCGAGTGGCAAGGTATGATCAATTATGTTCTTAGTAGAGTGATCTCTTTCTTGAAGGCCCAGCATATGGTTGTGAAGGGTTGTCTTTCATATCTAGCATTTGTGAGGGATGTCAGAGCTGAGACTCCTAGTATTGATTCTATTCCAGTTGTAAGAGATTTTCCCGATGTGTTCCCTGCAAACCTGTCGGGCATGCCACTGGACAGGGATATTGATTTTGGTATTGACCTGGTGCCGAACACTCAGCCAATTTCTATTCTGCCGTATCGTATAACACCAGCAGAGTTGAAGGAATTGAAGGAGCAGCTTTAGGAACTCCTAGATAAGGGGTTCATTCGGCCTAGTGTGTCACCTTGGGGTGCGCCGGTTTTGTTTGTAAAGAAGAAGGATGGTACAATGAGAATATACATTGATTATAGTCAATTGAACAAGGTAACAATTAAGAACAAGTATCATTTGCCTCGCATTGATGATTTATTTGATCAGCTTCAGGGAGCGAGGGTGTTCTCCAAGATTGATCTCCATTCGGGTTATCACCTGTTGAAGATCAGGGATTCAGATATTCTTAAGATGGCTTTCAAGACCCGATATGGTCATTATGAGTTCTTGGTGATGTCTTTTGGGCTGACCAATGCCCCAGCAGCATTCATGCATTTGATGAACAGCGTGTTTCGGCCTTATCTCGATTCATTCGTCATAGTTTTCATTGATGATATTCTGGTGTATTCACATAGTCAGGAGGAGCACGTGGAGCATTTGAGAGTTGTGTTGCAGAGATTGAGGGAGGAGCAGATTTATGCAAAATTCTCCAAGTGTGAGTTTTGGCTTGGTTTAGTGGCTTTCTTGAGGAACATGGTATCCAACGAGGGTATTCAGGTTGATCCGAAGAAGATAGAGGTGGTTCAGAGTTGGCCTAGACCGTCCTCAACCATAGAGATTCGTAGCTTTCTTGGTTTGGCGGGCTATTATCGCCGGTTTGTTCAGGGATTCTCATCTATCGCATCGCCCTTGACCAAGTTGACTCAAAAGGTTGCTTCGTTTGTATGATCGGACGAGCATGAGGAGAGCTTTCAGAAGCTCAAGACAGCTTTGACCACAGCTCCGGTGTTGGTTTTGCCATCAGCTTCAGGTTCATATACCGTGTATTGTGATGCTTCGAGAGTTGGGATTGGTTATGTGTTGATGCAGGAGGGTAGAGTTAATGCGTATGCTTCTCGTCAGTTGAATCCCCATGAGAAGAACTACCCTATTCATGATTTGGAGTTAGCCGCCATAGTCCACCCATTGAAGATTTAGAGGCATTACTTGTATGGCATATCTTGTGAGGTGTTCACTGATCATCGCAGTCAGCATTTGTTCAAGCAAAAGGATCTTAATTTGAGGCAGCAGAGATGGTTGGAGTTGCTTAAGGATTATGATATCACTATATTGTACCATCCGGGAAAGGCCAATGTGGTAGCCGATGCTTTGAGCCGAAAGGCAGTGAGTATGGGGAGTTTGGCATATATTTTAGTTGGGGAGAGACCTCTTGCAGTTGATGTTCAGGCCTTGGCCAATCGGTTTGTGAGGTTAGATATTTCGGAGCCCAGTCGGGTATTGGCTTGTGTGGTTTCTCGGTCTTCCTTATATGAGCGCATCAGAGAGCGCCAGTATGATGATCCGCATTTGCTTGTCCTTAGAGATAGAGTTCAACATGATGATGCCAGAGATGTGACCATTGGTGATGATGGGGTGTTGAGGATACATGGTCGGATTTGCGTGCCCAATGTGAATGGGCTTCGGGAGTTGATTCTGTAGGAGGCCCATAGATCACGGTATTCCATTCATTTGGGTGCCGGGAAGATGTATCAGGATTTGAGGCAGCACTATTGGTGGAGAAGGATGAAGAAAGATATTGTGGTGATTTGTAGCTCAGTGTCTCAATTGTCAGCAGGTGAAATATGAGCATCAGAGACCGGGTGGCTTGCTTTAGCAGATGGTTATTCCTGAGTGGAAGTGGGAGAGGATCACTATGGACTTTGTTGTTGGACTTCCACGGACTTTGAAGAAGTTCGATGCTATTTGGGTGATTGTGGATTGGCTGACCAAGTCCGCGCACTTCATTCCTGTGTGCACTACCTATTCTTCAGAGTGGATGGTAGGGATCTATATCCGAGAGATTGTTCACTTGCATGGCGTCCTAGTTTCCATCATTTCAGATAGAGGTACTCAGTTTACTTCGCAGTTTTGGAGGGCCGTGCAGAGAGAGTTGGGTACTCATGTTGAGTTGAGCACAACTTTTCATCCTCAGACGGACGGGCGTCCGAGCGTACCATTCAAATATTGGAGGACATGTTGCGTGCTTGTGTCATTGATTTCGGAGGATCATGGGATAAGTTTCTATCGCTTGTAGAGTTTGCTTATAACAACAGCTACCAGTCGAGTATTCAGACGGCTCCAAATGAGGTTTTGTATGAGAGGCGATGTAGATATCTAGTTGGTTGGTTCGAGGCAGGTGAGGCTAGGCTATTAGGGACTGATTTGGTGCAGGATGCTTTGGAGAAGGTGAAGGTGATTCAGGAGAGGCTTCGTACAGCGCAGCCGAGGCAAAAGAGTTATGCTGACAGGAAGGTTCGTGATGTGTCCTACATGGTTGACTAGAAGGTTCTGTTGAAGGTTTCGCCCATGAAGGGTGTTATGAGATTTGGAAAGAAAGGAAAATTGAGTCCGCGATTCATTGGGCCTTTTGAGATGCTTCAGAGGATTGGGGAGGTGGCTTATGAGCTTGCTTTTGCCACCCAGCTTGTTGAGTGTGCATCCAGTATTTCATATTTCTATGCTCCGGAAGTATATTGGGGATCCGTCGCATGTTTTGGATTTCAGCACGGTTTAGTTAGATGATGATCTGACCTATGATGTGGAGCTAGTAGCTATTTTGGGTCGTCAGGTTCAGAATTTGAGGTCAAAGGATATAGCTTCAGTAAAAGTGCAGTGGAGAGGTCGACCCGTGGAAGAGGCTACCTGGGAGACCGAGCGGGAGATGCGGAGCAGATATCCTCACCTGTTTGAGGCTTCAGGTATGTTTCTTGACTCGTTCGAGGACGAACGTTTGTTTAAGTTGGGGAGGATGTGACGACCCGGCCATTCGTCTCATGAGTTACTGCTCCGTTTCCCCCATTTCTGCTCCTTTATGCTTCGTTATCCGTGTTTTGTGGTATCGGGTTGGTCGGATCAAATCTGGAATGATTTTGGCAAGGTTTGAGATACTTAGTCTCTTTTAAGGGAGTTTGAGTTGAAAAAGTCAATCGGATGTTGACTTATGTGTTAGAGGGATCGGATGTGAGTTTTGATGGTTTGGTTAGCTTCAGGAGGTGATTTATGACTTAAGAGTGTGATCGGAATGGGTTTTGTAGGTTCGGAGTAGAATTAGGCTTGAATTGGCAAAGTTGATATTTTGGCAATTTCCGGTTGATAGGCGAGATTTTGATATAGGGGTTGGAATGAAGTTCTAAGAGTTGCAGTAACTTCGTCGTATCATTTGGGATGTGTGTGCAAAATTTCAAGTCATTCGGACGTGGTTTGGTAGGGTTTTTGATCAAAAGTGTATTTTGGAAGATTTTAAAAACTTAGGCTTGAATCCGATGTGATTTGATAGATTTGATGTTGTCTGAGGTGTTTTGATGATTGGAGCAAGTTTGAATAAGGTATTGGGTCATGTTGGTACTTTTGGTTGAGGTCCCGAGGGCCTCGGAATGATTTCGGGTGGTCGTCGGAGAAGTTGAAAAGTTATTGGAGCTGCTGAGATTTTTCTGCTTCTGGTGTTTTCGCACCTGCGGTTTGGGGACCGCAGGTGCGACGCCGCACGTGTGGAAGGGGAGGCGCAGATGCGGAATGGAGAGGTAGAGTCAGGAACCGCAGATGCAGTAGAGGGATCGCACCTGCGGAATCGTAGATGCGGTGTTTGGTCTGGTAAGTTATTTCCACAGAGGCGGAGGGTAGACCACAAATGCGGTACTGCAGAAGCGGTTGGAGAGTCGCAGATGCAAAAATGTCTGGGCAGAACATATAAGTTATTTCATTTCGCGAGTTTGAGTTATTCCACCATTTTTGGACTTCGGCTTGGGAACTTTTGAACGATTTGGTAGAGGGATTTCAAGGGAACTTCACTAAGGTAAGGATGTTGGACCTAAAACACATTTTTATGGTAGTATTTCATGGATTAAGACTAAAATTTAAGGAATTAAAGGGCTAAAAATGGAGGATTAGTGTTTGAGTTTAAGGGGCCTTAAATTGAGGATTTGAGGGGTCATTTGGACTCCGATTTTGGTATTCTTGATATGCATGGACTCATGGGAAGATGAGGAATCTATTGATGTAAAAAATTTTGATTTTTAAGACGTGGGCCCAGGGGTCGGGTTTTGGTAATTTTGGAATTTGTGCCCTTTGTTGATTGTTTTCGCTTGGACTTTGTTCCCTTAGCATATGTTGACGTACTCATTCTAATTTTGGATATATTCGATGCGCGTGGAGGCCGGTTCGAGGGGCAAAGGCATCGCGAGCTAGAGATTTAGCCGGCCCGAGGTGAGTAATGATTGTAAATGATGCTCTGAGGGTTTGAAACCCCGGATTTGCACATCGTAATGCTATATTGAGGTGAGACACACTCTTGATGGCGGGCTTGGTGTTGTCCACTATTGGGGATTGTGACTTGGTATGTCCCGGTTGATGATTTTACCATGTATTTAACTGAAACTTATTTGCTATTATCATTATTTGGGCTAAATGCCATATTTGGGCTTCGTGCCAACTATTTGAACCCTTCGAGGATTTTCATTACTATTTCCTCACTGTTTTGACTTATTATTTGAACTCAGTCATGTTAATTTCCACTGTTTTACTACTCAGCCATGTTTACTTAGTTTTAAGACTTAAATAATATTTTAAATGATGTTTGGGCTGAGAAATACTGTTTTACTATTGCCCGAGGGGCTTGTGAGTATTTTTTATGAGTAAGACCGAGGGCCTATATTGTGAGGAAACACTGATACCGATTTGAGGTCGAGGGCCTGAGATATGTACACCACGAGGTGGCTTGATTGATATGAGGCAGAGGGCCTAGTTTTGATGCCACGAGATGACTTGTTATTGTGTTTGGGCCGTAAGGGGCCCCTCCCGGAGTCTATACACCCCCAGTGAGTGCGGGTACCCATTGTAATGTGAGATTGAGTCCGAGAGCTTGGTATTGTTCTGAGCTATTGCTCGAGGGGCGAATTTGTTGATATTTTGCCCGAGGGCCGAACTTCTATTTATTTACTTTACCTTAACTACCTGGTAATTACTTGTTTACTTGTTGAAAGAGGATTTTACTTGACTTTCACTGTTTTACTGTTTTCAAATGATTTTATTTCTTCATTATAGAATGCCTTGTGCCTTACGTGTTTTCTTACTTTCAGTCATTATTTACATTTGTTACTCACTGAGTTGGAGTACTCATTTTACTCCCTGCACCCTTTGTGCAGATTCAGGCATAGCTGATACCGCTCCCAAGTGTTGATCCCTCCAGTATCAGGCGAGCTTTCGAAGATTACGAGGTAGTTGTTGACGTCCGCAGCCCCGTGTCTTTACTCCTCTATCATTTCTATATCTGTTCAAACATTTGTACTAGTTTATGGTTTAGCAGACTTGTATTATGGCCTATAGACGCTCATGACTTGTGACACCTCAGTTAGGGCTGTATCGGGTGGCATTTCCGTATTGTTATCGATATTTTCCGTTGTTTAGTATTATTAAATAATGTTTAGACTATTTTTATGTTGATTAACTTTTTTTTTGAAAAGTGAACTGGGTATAATTGGTTGGCCTTGTCTTCACGAGAGGCGCCATCACGATCGGGTTCGGGGTTAGGGTCGTGACACTCACAAAGTGAAGGATAAACAAGAAATAAAGAAAGGAGGAAAGTTTGTGCTTAAGTATGAGAGCAAGTAATCAATGAATGCTAATATTTTTCCATTTAAGGTCACCACGAAAGCGAGTAAGAAGCAAAGTATGAAGACAACGTCAAGATAAAGCTGGCCGAAAATTAACTCTAAAGGAAATACAAGTGAAAGAATATACATTCTTAGACTTTGACGTTCCAACAAGAAGAGATAGAGAAGGAAGATATGTCATTGCTGCAACTTCTCTTTCCTGAAAAACTCATTGAGTATCTCTCTGAAGAAATGGACACTTGTGATACAAAAATCACATTCACTAATGATGATATTTTGCTAGGTGAAGCACATCATAATCGTCCCCTATTATGGTTGGCTTTGTGAGGCAACATGGAATAAGTAAAATTTTGATTGATGATGGATATGGCGTCAATATTCTCCCAATTCGTACAGTCGAAGAGCTTGGCATACCGATGGATGAACTTTGTGAAAGTCATTTGATGATTCAAAGATTCAATCAATGAGGGCAAAGAGCTATAAGAGCTATATGTATCCTACAGGGATTTCAAGCATCATCCCTGTAAGAAAGAAGAATGGCCAAATCCAAGTTTGTGTTGACTTTAGGGACCTAAATAAAGCTAGTCATATGGATGAATTTCCCCTTCACATCCTAGAGATCATGATTGCTGCCACAACTAGATATGAGGTGATGTCTTTCATGGAAGGTTCATCTCGATATAATCAAATCCGTATGGCAACGAAGGATGAAGAACTTACCGTCTTTCGAACCCCTAAAGGTATATATGGCTATAAGGTAATGCATTTTGGTTTGAAAAATGATGGTGCCACATATCAACGTGCCATGCAAAAATTTTTAACGACATGCTTCACAAAAATGTGGAGTGTTATGTTGACGACTTGGTGGCAAAGTCAAGGAAAAGAGATAATCACTTACAAGATTTGAGGGTGGTATTCGAATGGCTTCAGAGATGCCAACTTAAAATGAATCCATTGAAGTGGGCCTCTAGGGTTACTTCTGAAAAGTTCCTCAATTTTATTGTTTGGCATCGAGTATCGAAATTTATCAAGCTAAGGTGGTTTCCATCTTGAAAATTCCCGAGCCTAAATATATTCATAGGGGTGGTCATAATACCGGCCGAACTGAAAAAACCATCTAAACCAAAAAATATGGTTTATTCGGTTTTGCTTTTTGGTTTATTCGGTCGGTTTGTAGTTTATAGTTTTAAAAATTTTGGTGGTCGGTTCAGCGTTATATAGGTCCCTAAAGTCAACACAAACTTGGATTTGGCCATTCTTCTTTCTTACAGGGATAATGCTTGAAATTCGTGTAGGATACTTATCTTCTCAAACGAAACCAGCCACAATAAGTTTGTTAACTTTGGTTTCAATCAAAGGAACCAATTCAGGTCTAAAGCGATATTGTGCTTGCTTCGCGGGACGAGCACCTCGTTTGACAGCAAGATGATGAACAACCACCTTGAGATCTAAACCTAGCATCTCTTTGTAGTTGTTATTGTTTTCTTTCTTGCACATATATTGTTATCTGTACAGGTTTATTGTATGGGTGTCTTGTCTTAGCCTCGTCACTACTTTGTCGAGGTTAGGCTCGACACTTACGAGTACATGGGTTCGGTTGTATTCATACTACACTCGACACTTCTTGTGCAAGTTTTGGTACCGGCCCTAGCTGATCGTGAGGTTAGCAACTAGACTTGCTTGTCCGGAGACCCAAGGTAGATATGTTGGTATCCGCAGACCCTGGAGTCTCTTCCTAGTCTATTATTTTACTGTTTATTTTCTTCAGAATAGTGCATTTCCTTTTCAGACTCTATTTGTAGTAAATCATAGTAGCTCGTGAATTGTGACTCCATATCCTAAATATATCAGATATTATGGATTTTATGTTATTACGCAAATCCGTTTTAGTTTCTTTTAAGCCTAATTGATCTTGTTATTGAAATTGGCTAAATTTGGCATTAAAATCCTCTAACATTGGCTTGCCTAGCAAATAAAATGTTAGGCGCCATCACGGGTCGTGACAAAAAAGAATCCCAAAGAAATAGTAAATGTTGTGACCTTGAGAAGAAGAGAATTATTGAAGGATCCCACTCCAATACAAAAAGAAGTTGTGCCTGAAAAAGAAAGTGGGAAGGAGTTGGAAATTGAACATGATAAAAAAAGTGAGAAGAAGAAAGGCAAGAACGGAGCTGAAAAAAAGGAGGAGGAAATTTCAAGAAAGGAGGAATCTGAAGATGTGAGCAAGCACATGCCTACTCTACCTTTTCTCCAAAATCTCTATAGAGAAAAGCAGGACAAACAGTTTGAGAGGTTCCTAGATACGTTGAGATAGGTTAATGTAAATCTGTCATTCACGGAAGTTCTCTCACAAACGCCAGCTTATGCTAAGTTCTTGAAGGAGATCCTGACAAAGAAGAGAAAGATAGAAGAGACATCGGTAGTGAAGCTCATAGAGCATTGCAGTGCAATATTGCGAAATAAACTCCCACAAAAGTGTGGAGATCCAAGAAGTTTTACTATACCTTGCTCTTTAGGCTCTATTAATTTTAATAAATCCTCATGTGATTCTGGGGCCTCAATTAATTTAATGCCATTGTCCATTTACATGAAACTGGAGAAGGATATTGGAGAAATAACGTCGGTGCCAATATCTTTGCAGCTGGTAGACCAAACGACTATAACACCTGAGGGGATAGTACAAGATGTTTTGGTATGGGTGGATAAGTTCATATTTCCTACGGCTTTTATAGTTGTGAATATGGAGGAGAACAAGAAGAACCCCTTCATCCTAGGAAGACCATTTTTAGCAATGTGTAGAGCTATACTGAATGTACATGATAGGAAATTCATGCTTAGAGTGTGTGAGAAGACCGTAACTTTTGAGATGAATGTGGAGACAGGGAAGAAAAGGAAAAGCCAGTTGTGAGTGTGGAGTGGAAGCTGAAGGGTGTGAAAGAGAAGGTTGATATTAGCGAAAAAGATAAGTGTGGGGTGTACCCCAAGAAGGCTGAGAAAAAGATTTCTGCGTGGATGTGTGCACTAAGTCGGGCGGGTGGAAAGGAGACCAACTTTGATTCAGACCCCAACTAGAGATTCAGGGAAGTTTCTCTACCTTATACTATTTAATTGTGTGTCATGGGGACATGCCACAACTTAAGGTTTGGGATGGGGGATAATTGTATGTTGTATGTATATTAGTCTTAGTTTTTGCTTTAGTTAGCTTGATTGTTTTTTTGCTTTTGTTAGTTTGAGTAGTAGAAAAAAATTGAAAAAAATCATAAAAATTTTAAAATTTTCGATTTTTTCCAACAACGAATATGATTCGACAGGCTTCTTGAGGTAATTAAGTCAAAAGAAAAAGACAAAAAAAAAGATTTTCTTTTGCAGTTACTGTATTAATTCCCCTTTAGTTTTTCTTTGTGTCGTGGTTCTTTTCTAAAGATTTTGTTTGAACCGAGTGTAGTTAGTTTTTATTTTTGTTAGGAGTATGGAACCTTGTGCTATGATTTGAATTGAAAGCAATATCTCTTTCCTTTGTTATGCTTTGAGAATAGTAAGTGCATTAGTTGTGACGCTTAGGCTCAGTTTTTGACTCTTGTATAAGTGTCTTAAATTGTATGTTCTTAACTGTGCTTAACTACTTTGACTAAAGTGTCTTGAGAGTCTAATCCTAAGTGAGTTATGTGCCATGTGTGTGAGAGATTCTTTTTGTTATTCTGTGCATTGCATTTGATGACTAGAACTTGTCCCGTGTGTTTGCAAAGCGAAATAGTAGTTTTATTCACTCTTGGAAGTGATATAGGTATTTCTTTGTTGAGCCAGTTATATGTTATTACCCACCTAATTGTTATGTATCTTAGTTAACTCTTTTGAGCATGTAATCCTGTTTTATTTGGCAGCCACATTAAAAGCCTTACATATTTGTTTGAATTGACTATCTATTTTAGCCTTGTACCTTCCAAAAGCACTTGAAATCATTATGAACTTTGTAAAAGTTGAAGTGTGGGGTGGTTGGGTTGTCTTTTGAGTGCTAATGAAATAAGAAGAAAAAGGTACATTGTTTAGAAAAAGTAAGAGCCATTTGAGGTGAATAAGAAAAGAAAAAAATATAGTTGTATTGTTGTGCAAAATATTCTTTGATAGTGGTGACTCTTGATGTAATTATGCTTAAAGAAAAAGGGAGTTAATTCATATTGATGTGAAGGTGGAGTTATGGTTTAACATAAGTGTGGGGTTTCAACTGTAAAGTGTATGTATTAAAGTGCTTAAGGAGGTGCAGTCACTCTTATATATAAATGTACCCACCCATCCCGTAGCCTACATTACAACTAGTTTACAGTCCTAATTGATCCTTGACTGAATGAACTCAATTAGTAGAGTAGTACACTACGAGCAAGCCTATAGTTCACCTTTTATGGAACATGAATGTCGTTTCGAGGGTGAGTGAATTCTTTCTATCTTGAGTTCCTAACTATTCTGGAATTTTGTGTGTGTGGAACTACTCTCTTTTGTTGTGTGAGGGCACTTGATTCATGAAGAAAAGGAAATGTCGATGACCTCTATGTTAGGGTAAGTGAGTAAGTTGTGAATGATGTGTGGTACTTGCGAGTCAAATCTTGAGGCAAGGATGTTACACTATTGTGCTTAGTCTATTTTAAATATTCTTAGTGTGTTGAGTCTTCAGTGTTGTTTATAAGGTTGTGTTTATATAAAGTGTGGTTTGATTGCTTGAGGAAAAGCAATGTTTTAAGTGTGGGGTGTTGATGGTAGGCGATAATCTCATGTTTTAGTCGATTATCACATTCCAGTTTACTGCACTTCAGTTGAGTTTGAGCTTTAATCGCTAGTGTTTTATACTAATTGTGTATTTTACACCTTGTAGGAGTGATTCCGAGCTATGTAGATGTTATGGAATGAGTTCAAGTGATTTGCAGCTTTGAAGTCTGAGTAAAAGACCAAGTAATTAAGCCGGGATCGTGTTCGGGGATCAACGAATGATAGTTTAGAATGAAGGAAGAATTGAGCAGGCATATTGTGCATTTTCTAGTAAAATATACATAACTCTTTGCTCGGAATTCCATTTGGGCTCCACAATATTGGGCTACAACTTTCTTGTTTTACGTTTGTTCAAATTCCCAACAGAACGCGGTGCAAAGTGCGCGGCCGCGCACTAATCGCACATATGGGGCAGAAAGTATGAAAAGTGCGCGTCCAAGTGCGCGGGCACACTTCCAGGTGCGCGGCCGCACACGTCCTGTCCGGGAAAAGTGTCCTTTTTCGCGTAGGAGAAGGTGTAATTGTTTGGGCCCGACCCTACTTGGTATATATACATGGAAGAACGGTATTTTGAGGACTTTTGACATACTTTAGACCTGGGATTCGACCTAAGGAAGCAAGAACACACTAGGAGCAATTCAATCCCAACTCAAGACAAGGGGTTGGATTGTTTTATATTTTTCTTTACTTTACACTTAATTGTGATGAGTTACTCCATATTTATGGAGTAGTTCTCTTTAGGGTTTGATGGATTTGGTGTATTGATATTTGTTTGTGGATAATTAACTCTAGTTTTATGTATTGAATCATTTTGGATGTTTCAATTGTTGCCTCTTGATTCATTTGTTAATGTAATCGAGAGAGGCATAACTTATGATATTGTTGTTTTATATTTAGTTGGTTGAAGTCATTAATTCTTCTTAGTAATCGAAAGAGGCTAGTTGAATTTTTGACTAAACTATGTTAGGAGGATAATCGAAAGAGGTTCACTTAAAGATCAATCCACTACGAATTCTTGCATATCTTCTCGCACTTAAAATTGGTTCATATTGTGAGGTTGAGACTTAATCGATAGAGGAGTTTCTACTAAATAATTGAACTAATAACCAAGTGAATTCGAGAGACTCACTTGAACATTAGAAGTGAATTACCCAGAATTAAATCCCAAACATTTATCTTGCACCTGTTCTATCAACTCTATCTTTTCCCAATTGATAACTTCCTTTGCTTAATACTTGCGTTGATTATCATTAGTCAATAGTTTAGACTCTTAGTTAATTTTAGTTTTAATTGCATAAACCTCACTTGTTTATCATCTTGGATAGCAATCTAGCTACAAGCTACGAAAATACTGTTTAACTCCAATCCTTATGGATACGATAATTTTCTATACTATCTTTGACTAGCGAGCATATTTAGGTGTGTGTTTTGAGCTCGTCAGCCCCATCATAGGAAAATTCATGAAGAGATGCTATCCTTGAAGGAAAAAATATTCTCCTCGATACACGAGCATAAATTGCATGTTACTCCTAGCCCGCAAGAGTATAAACTGTGCATGGCCCAAAAGAAAAGTCCGCTAGGTTGAAAACCTCGAAAAAGGCAGTCTAGACAAATTAGGACATCAAAATAAAAAATAAAAACTCTCACCCATTTCGAACTATGGTATAACTTGATCCTCTTTACCGAAGTACATAGGCAGCTTAGAATTTCATTCTAAGTTCAATCATATGAGTACAAAAATACATATTACCCAAGGCATTATTCAAACGGAATACAAGTCACTTGATTGACATTTAAAAATTAGGTGTACGTGTATTCATTCGATGAACTCTTCATCTTATAAGATATTGATGGCTCAATGAGGGCAAACCCTCTATGTCAAATTGACGTCTCTGATAGGATAATTATAATCTTTTAGCAGGAGGCCAAATCTTCAAGTTTATTTCGTCAAGTCCGCTAGATCGTCAATTTGAAATATTCAAGCCCGCTTAAGTCTTCAATTATCCAAGTCCGCCACGTCTTCAAGTTGAATTCTTAAAGGTGACTATATCAAGTTTAACCTTCAAGTTGAATTATAAAACTCAAATCTTCGAGTTGAAGTCTTCAAGTCCACCAAGTCTTCATGTTGAATTCTCCAAATCTGCTAAGTGACATTTAGACCTTCAAATTTGCCAAATATTCAAGTTGAAATCTTCAATTCTGAGAAAAAGTTTTCAAATTCGCTAATTCAAGTTAAGGCCTTCAAATTTGCCAAAAGTCATAGTCTTCAATTCTGCAAAATTTTTAAGTTGAATCATCAAGTTAAAGTCTTCAAATCGAAGTCTTTACATAGAAGCCTTCAACTCTGCAATGTCTTCAAGTTAAAATCTGCAAGTTAAATTCTTCCAAGCACCAGTCTTCAATTGAAAGCCAATCAGAAGCCATCATAATAGTCTTGAAGTCAGCCTTCAATTCTTTAGTTGGAAGTTTCATCATTTCTCTAAGTGTATGGTAGAAGCATTTGGTATAGTGTGCACCATCTTTAAATATTTTATCTTGAATTATCTGAAGGCAGGTTTTAATATATCTTCAAATCAACTGGAAGTATTTAAAATGTTTGCATGCATGACTTGATTTATATTGCAGAAAGAGAAATCTTCGACTATGAGGTTTTCTTTACTAAAGTGGTATCTTTGGAATTGATTTCTTCTTCTACCTGAAAAAAAAGGAGAAACATATATATAAAGGAGATCATAAAATTACATGTGAAGATTGAAACTGAAGAAATATTCTGATTGGCTTTTTGAAAAAAAATCACGCTTCATACAATCTCTGATTCGTGCATCTCGAAATGATGGGGACGAGTTTTCGTTCCTTTGCACCAAAAGGTCAAATCTTTTGGCGGTAAAGTAAAATCTGCAAGTTAGACTATATAATAGTCTTTGCTGGTCTTCCTTCGTCTTGGACAAAATATAATCTTCAGCTTAGACGGTGTAATGGCCTGAGCCTCGGACAAAGTAAAGTTTTTAGCTTAGATAGTTGTCTTCGCCTTGGACAAAATATAGTCATCAGCTTAGACGGTGTAGTAATATTTGCCTCAGACAAAATAAAGTCTTTAGCTTAGAAGGTGCAATGGCCTTCGCATTAGACAAAATAAAATCTTTGGCTCAGACGTAGTAATGGTCCTCGTTTCTAACAAGGTAAAATCTTTGGCTCAGATGGTCTTCGCTTTAGATAAAGTAAAGTCAAATCTTTAAATAAACTAAAATCTTTGGCTTAGACGTTGTATTGGTATTTGACTTAGACAAAGTAAACTCTTTTGCTTGACGGTGTAGTGGTATTCACCTCAGACAAAGTAAATTTTTTAGCTCAGACAGTGTAGTGATCTTCACCTCAGACAAAGTAAAATCTTTGGCTCAGATGTTCTTCGCCTTAGATAAAGCAAAGTCAATTCTTTAAATAAACTAAAATATTTGGCTTAGACGATGTAGTGGTCTTCACTTCAGACAAAATAAATTTTTTGGCTTAGGCGATAGTAAAGTCAAATCTTCATAAATAAAAAAGGATCTTTGCCTTAGACGATATTATGATATTGTGGGCGTAGACGGTGTAATCGTCTTTCGCCTAAAAAGGGGGGGCAGGACATAAGCTTAAAGCAAGTCTGAAGGCAACAAATTCAAGAACACATTCTTTTATTTTGCCTAGAAAAAAGGACAACAAATAAAATACAGGCAAATAGAAGGAGTCCGGAACCTAAATAATGTGTGTTAGGACTCAAAACACACAAATAAGTGTATTAAAAAAATGACATTTCTATATATAGCGTGCAACAACAACACGCTATATATTAACGGTAACGTCTGCTGTTAAGTATAGCGATAACGTCTGCTGTTATGTATAGCGCACAAACAAAAAACGATATCCTCTGATTTTGGCCCCACCAATAAGTGAACTGACAATCACAATTATTTCAATGTATAGCGTGTGTTTAGAAAACGCTATATATCCAAAATTTTCTACCTCCCGGACTAGCCATTTCCTATATAAAGTGGTCAAAGTATTTGGAAAAATCGTTCACATACAATTCTAATTCTCTTCAATATTTTCTTATTGTTAAACTCTGAAGCATTTTTTTGCAATGTCTGAAGAGCGTAGAATAAGAGTTTCATTATATTGGGGGTTTGAGGTTATGACGGAGAATAACTCTGTGAGGTATAGTTTATCTCCACAGGGTCATGTTAAATTACCACTTACACTAAAGTACGATAAATTGATATCGTTGTTATGCAAAAAAATGGGAAAGAAGAAACGTTCAGTGATACTTAAAGTAACTGGAAGATATCCGTATTCCGTCACTCCGCAAGGAGCTGCTTTTTACTCGGAGTTAAACATCTACGATGATGAAACTTTGAGGGATTTTCTGAGGACTCCGGATGAATACCGGGAATATCTTGTAATAAATTTGTTGGATATGTACGTCAAGGTCGAAGATGTTCCAAACAATGAGGCGGTCGGACATGTTACGGATAACCCCTAGTCATCGGCTGGCTATTCTGGAGGAGTTTTTGCCGGACATGTTCCTGATGAAAGAGTTTTCCTTGATTTAAACTTATCCCCGCCTACATTACATAATTCACAAGACGAGTGGTAAGCTTCAATTTTCCTTTGTGGTACGATGTATAATTTTGTTGTATTCAATTTGTATTAACGCTCATATATTTAACAAGGGGTACAGGCCGGATATGAGTTTTATAAATAATGAACCCGAGCATAGTTTTGGTGTGTTGGATCAAAGTGGTCCATCTGGGAGCTATCACCTACATGAAAATGTCCATCATGGAATTTCATCACATTACGACTTGTAAGTGAAGTGATACGGCTATATGAAAAGTATTTTGTAAATTTAGCATCTTATTAATTTGTTGATTGTGCAGTGAAAACGAGCAAGTTAAAGCAAATGTACTCACTCAATTGCTTGAAGACAAAGTATTAAATTGGGATCTGGTAGATGCACAGAGTGAGGAAGAGAACAATGATTACGACAACAATACTGATGAATCTGGAGACGATACACCCTTTCATCGTGAGGATGGTGATGAGGAGGATGGGAAGGAAGACATGATTTGATGAGAGAGTATGTTCCACCCCCTAGATGAAGAGTGAATGAGTCCCAAGTGCCGTTTCATACAAGGGAGGTTCCTTACCTTGATAACTTGCCAAACATGCCAGATGTGGAAGCTCTAACAAGGGATTTTGATGAAATTCGGACAACAATGTGGGATGAGTCTAGGTCAACGGTGCTGGCAAAGGGCATGCTTTTTCCTGATAAAGCACGCCTAAGTAGGGGTTGTAAAATGCACAACGTAAAAGAGTGTCGTGAGATGACGGTATGGGAGTCAAGTCCGATTGTATACAAGGTTGTTTGTCGCAGGTGGTTTTGGCCATGTCATTGGATGTTTCATGCGATGAAGAAGAAGACAGGTCTATGGAAAGTGGGTAAATACATTCCCACCCACACATGCGAAATGGAAACATTCAACGGGAATCATTTCAACTTGGATATTGACTTGATTTCTCTTGTTCTTA
Organism: Nicotiana tabacum; assembly: GCF_000715075.1. Lineage (NCBI taxonomy): Eukaryota > Viridiplantae > Streptophyta > Magnoliopsida > Solanales > Solanaceae > Nicotiana > Nicotiana tabacum. The sequence goes on along the minus strand of NC_134084.1, from coordinate 5,264,065 downwards.
TTCCACACATCGAAGAAACCATAAGGTATAAAATCAAAGAGTGCATTACAGCAGTCCACCAGGAACATGACCATACAATTACTAAAAGAAAGGCATATCTCGGGCGGAAAAGAGCGTTTGAAATAGTCTATGGTAACTAGGATAAGTCATTTGCAGATCTCCCTAGGTACATGGCTGCACTGCAGCAGTTTAACCCCGGGACGGTTGTTGAATAGAAGCTTGAGCGTATTCCAGGTAAACCAGAATATATGTTCAATTATGTTTTCTAGGCGTTTAAACCAGCAGTTGATGGTTTTTCGCATTGTCGGCCCTTCATATCCATAGATGGCACTCGTGTCTATGGAAAGTACGATAGCAAACTGTTGATAGCCATGGCAGTAGATGCTAATGGACAGATATTTCCTCTAGCTTTTGCTATTTGTTCCAATGAAAGCCAAGAGATGTGGACGCTGTTTTTGAACCACTTGAAAGAGCACGTTGTGAAACAGCGTTCCGGTATTTGTCTAATATCCGATCGGCACGGTGGTATCTTAAGTTCTGTGGAGAAGTTGCCTGCATGGCAAGAACCTTATGTCTTTCATCGTTACTGTGTTAGGCACTTTAAAGCTAATTTTCAGAAGGCATATCCCAACAAGGATCTCCATGATTTGATGTGGATGACAACAACAGACCACCAACAACATAAATTCTGGATGCACATGGAATATATCAGGCAAGAAGACGAGGCAACCTATCGTTGGTTAATGCAACATGAACCTGAAAAGTGGACGTTGCCTGTCACAGCCATGGTGCGGTTGTCGTTCAAGCAGATGGCGGAGAGGTTTGTTGAAAGGTCTGCAGCTGCAACATCATTGATAGAAAAGGGTGTTGAATTTATGTCGGTGCCTATTAAAAGATTTGAGAAATATAGACGGCGAGCGCATTGGCATTCATTTTGGCAGTATGATAACGAAAGAAATGTTTTTGAAGTTCGCACCATTATCCATCAAAATCGAGGTAATAATGTACATACCGTAAATGAATCTAGAAGGTTATGCTCTTGTGGAAAATGGTCCATATACCACATGCCTTGCTCACATGCCATCAAGTGCTTTCAACAAGTTGGTTTGGGTGTAACCAACTATGTTGATCAACAATATAGTGTTGCAAAGTACCCAAACACATATAGTGGGCAGTTACAGCCAGTGGGTGCCGAGCATTATTGGCCACCTGAACCATTTAAAATGGTGTGTAACAAGTCCTATTTGCTTCGAATACAGGTGAAGAAAAGAATGCGTATACGAAACCAAATGGATGTTAGTGAAACCGTGTATGCGCGCAAATGTGGTATATGCTCGCAAATAGGACACGACCATAGAAAATGTTCTTTGGGTGGCAACAATAATCAAGTCGGGGTAGGTGTTCTTCTAGTGTACCTAACTATCCATGAGTTGATGTTGTAATAATTAGTTATTATGCCTATGTTGCAAGATTTATGAAATAAAATTATGTTTGTTAATTATGATTTGTATTTTTCCATTTTACCTATTTAAATAATAATTTAATTTAAAATTGTCTTGTCAACATCATAACATAAAGTTGACAAGACATAAAGTTGTCTGAAATAAAGTTGACGAGACATAAAGTTGTCTGAAATAAAGTTGACGAGACATAAAGTTGTCTGAAATAAAGTTGACAAGACATAAAGTTGTCTTGTCAATATTATGATATTTAACACGCAAAATATAGCGCTATTACATTGTATGTTATGTATTTAGTGCGGTTGAACACTACGTTATGTGTGTATTGTCTCACCTATAAATAACGGGCTCATTGTAATTATTTTGTGTGCTCAAAATTTACTAAAAGCAAAAACTTCATTAAAAGTAAGGTTTTTTTTACTAAAAGCAAATATTTCCCAAATGGCTCAACCTCTTCGTCCACCAAAGTGCAATTGTGGAAAAGCATGCTTGATGCAAAACTGTTGGGACGGTGGTGAGGTTGGACGTCGTTGCTAGCATTGTATGAATCAGTTTTACAAGGTCCCCGGCGAATCTATTTGTGATTTTGGGGAATGGGTTGATAAACCATGTTATCAGGATTGTTACAGAGAACAACTGCAATTTCTTTATAATATGTGTTTAAGACAACAGGAAGTACAAAAAGAAAGAGATAGAATTATTGCAGACTTGAGGGCGAAACTGAAGAAGGTGGGAGAAGAAAAATGGAAAACACAATGGAATTGTGATGCACAAAAGGAGCGTAAAGAAAAATATAAACGAGAATTTGCGGAGGTGAAGGCGAAACTAAAAGAGGTAAAAGAAGAAAAAGAACAACTGGAAGAACGATTTAAGTGGTTGGAGCGGAGAATAAATGGCAACCAGGGCTAAACATTGGCATGTATGTGTTTAGTGTAATTTTTATATTTCATGGATTTTTATTATGTTGGCCTGCTATGTTTGTGTTTGTGCTAGTATTTGTGCTATGTGTTTAGAAATGAACTTTTCTTTCAGTCATTGTAATGGAATTTTACTTCTTTACGACTTGTGTTTTTATTGCAGTACGAAACTAGCTACTTAACGGAGAAATCAAAAATTAATTCACATATTATATAAAAGTTGTTTTAAATGTACACATAATGCCAAATAAAAATGAATAAAATTAGTGCGTCCCGCATCCAGTATGCCTCAACGCAGCCGCTGGCCTGAGGCGCATCGCATCCCGCCTGGGGATGCTATCAGGATCGTCATCATCAAATCGCTGCCTTATAGCCGGATGCGCCGCTGCATGATCATCAGTGGTGCTGACAGAATCAGTAGAAGAGGCCGTCAGTCCAGTAGAAACCTACATAAGAGTCAAAATCTCAGAATAGCAAAGTATATAATTCGTCAGAACAATTTGAATTGTCGTACCACTCTTTCCTCGGGCTCCTGAATGTAATCATCAGTGGCAACCATGTCAACATCGCGTTCAGCCTTAAAAAGGAAATTAACAAAGTTATGAAAAAAAAAGACAAATTATAATTCAATACGTTATGAAAACCATACCTGCGAACGTGATGATGAACCATAACTCAGCCGACGCCCACCACTTAAATCTCGGGTCGGCCGGTTCTCAGCAATGGTAGACAGGCCTGGAAAGTATGTATCCCAATCCACTCCAGAAAGCTGCATGCCCGTGATCAATAATTGACCTGACGGGGTCACCTGCGAAGTCCCTAGAGTGAGATCTGTCCCAAGGCCACCCGGCATATCGGCAGGAACATAATCAGTAGGGGCCTCAACTCCCCCTTGCTGGGGACCACCTCCTCTCCGCCCACCACCACATCGTCCGGCACTCCCGCCTCGTTGGGAACAACCACCTCGTCGGGCACCCCAACGTCATCGGGCACCACCACCTCATGCCACACCAGGACCTCGCTCGTACTGATCTGGCTCCACATAATCAGGTATGTGAGCCAAACACTGATCCTCCCAGGCTCGCTGCAGTGTTCGAGCAGCCAACTCTACAAATCGATGGCTATAATCCTGCAAGGCATCCACAGGATCTCTGATATAATCTTGCATCTGCAGTCCCATCTGGTAGACTGTGTGTAGTCCAATAGCCTGCACAACGTATAAAATATAAACTACGTATATTGCACTAAAATACAGTTATATAATGAATAATAATAGAAAACATACCAGGGCCTCGTGTCGCCCGGCGTATGGAACGTACCGACCGCCAGCCTGATGAATAGGGTTCCCGATAAAAAGTCGGGTAACGTGGCGGTACCAGGACAGATAACCCTTGAAAATCCACCTCCTGGTCCCAAGTATGTGGGGGCGGAATCATCTCCTCTTGATGGTCCCAACTCTGGATCTACCCGGCTAACCATGCCATAAATGCGGAATCAGCCGGCTGACCTGGGGCCGGCACGTCACCCGGATCAGAAGTGACCAGCCGAGCAATAAGGTGGCAGAGAAGCTATCAAATCCTCGCTGTATGGCGTCCAGATGAACTATCAAATAAGAACATGAAACGTGAGTATGCGCAACACTAAGTTAATCCACACAAGGTAAGTTTAGGTACATATTTACCTGTGCGCCCTCCAGCAGATCCAACACATTCCTCCAGAGGGGGAGATTATGATGAGCATCATACTCTCGTAATAGTCTACGGCGGAGAACCCACCTCCTGGCTAGAGGGAGAAACGGAGGTGCTACAGTAGAAGGTAATTATGGTCGCGGTGTCTGAAACTGTAAGAACCGCTCCCAGGCCCAAACCTAACATACAAAGCTGACATAATGGTTAAGATAATGTCTAAAAGGTAGAGTTGGAAATGATGAACACTTTATTGGAATATGTTGTCACCTGTAGAAGTGGAATAAAATCACAAACATCTCTCTGAGTGGCCATACTCGCCCAGCACATCTGCCTATACATGTAGCCGAGAACAGCATCACCCCAGCTGTAATAGGGTAACTCATCCAGCAGCTGAAGATGATGCAAAAATCTAAGGCTGACGAGGTTTCCCGAAGTATTAAGGAACAAGACCCCTCCAAATAGAAGAAGCAACAACCTCGTATAATGGGTGATATACTCCTCCTCTGTATCGTTAGTGATATCAGGGTGGAGTAGCTCTAGGTGTTGTATAATAGGGGTCAAAGCCAACCGACTAGCACCAGACGATGCAGCCTCGTCCTGAGTCCTGAAACCAGTGAGCTGATGCAGCATGTCCAAATAATGATCACGCGACATATATCTCATAGCAATAGGCAGTGAAACGGCCATGCCATCAGCGGGCATGCCATATAAAACCTCAACGTCCTGTAGCGTGACGGTAGCCTCGCCAATGGGCAAATGAAAAGTATGCGTCTCCGGTCGCCACCTCTCAATCAACGCCGTGATCAACGTCCAGTCAACCTGTATCCGGCCGATCTCAATAATCCTATAGAATCCCGTGGCCTGGAGGCGATGGACTACACGCTCGTGGAGAACTCTGTGCCTCAGAAAATCCCACAGGTCGTCCACTCTCCTAGCGCGGAGAGTCTGGGAAAGTAACTCTCCCCCCATATATGGGCAGACCTATGATCGCCCTGAAGCACTAATAGCTCACGAGAGTAAGGGCCGGGATGTATGAGTGCGTCCATGTCGTCAACTGTAAGTTAAACAACATTAATTGTATGTTTATTATTAAATTGTACAAAGTATATGTAACAATTTGGGTCCAAGCTCGATATTTTAGGCCTAGTAGCACCAAATTTTCATGAATATTTATGTGTGTCAATTTCAATTGTTTTTATAATTTTGTGTGTGTTTGTTTTATAATTTAAATTCTATATTTTTAGAGATTTAATTGTACAAAGTATATGTAACAATTTGGGTCCAGGCTCGATATTTTAGGCCCAGTGGCACCAAATTTACATGAATATTTATGTGTGTCAAATTCAATTTTTTGATAATTTTGTGTGTGTTCGTTTTATAATTTAAATTCTAAATTTTAAATTGTACAAAGTATATGTAACAATTTGGGTCCAGACTCGACATTTTAGGCCCAGTAGCACCAAATCTTCATGAATATTTATGTGTGTCAATTTTAATTTTTTAATAATTTTGTGTGTGTTTATTTTATAATTTAAATTCTAATTTTTTTAGAGATTTAATTATACAAAGCATATGTAACAATTGGGTTTCAGGCTCGATATTTAAGGCCCAGTAGCACCAAACTATCGTGAATATTTATGTATGTCAAATTTAATTTTTCGATTATTTTGTTTGTGTTTGCTTTATAATTTAAATTCTAAATTTGTACAAAATATATATTTTCATCTACCATTCTAAAGTTACTTAAACTACAAGGATTCTACGCTAAAATACTATACAGTTTACTATGCTAAAAGTTTTTACATTTTACTACGATAATAAATAAACTAAATATAAACAACATATATATTTTAATCACATAACATTAAAAAAAATAGCTACAACAATACTAGTTTCGCAAATAAAAAACATATAATGACATAGAAATACTAATATCTAAATACTTGTATTAACATAAAAAATTAAATCTAAATTTTACACTAATATCTAAGTCCGGATAAATATAACATACTAGTTTTGCAAATACAACACAAAAGGACATGGAAACACATTCAATAGGCAGTGATATACATTATTATACAAGTTTGGATATAAAATAAATCGAAATACCTCGATGTTGTGTGTGTATTGCGTGAAAATTTGAAGGCGAAGGAGATAAACCACGAGTCCAGAACGCTCTACTACGATGGAGGACCTACGTTCCTGACCTTTTGTGTGACGGGAGGGGCCCACAATTTTATTTTTTTTAGATTGTCGAGCAGTTGGGTGGGGGGACCAGAAGGAGAAGGGAGGGTTTGTAAAAAAATGGGGGAGGGTTCTGTGGAGGAAGAAGATGAGTTCAAATTAAACGCTATATATAGCGTATGATTTGAAAACGCTATATATAACGTTTAATTTGAACACGCTATATGAGAAGTCAAATCGTCTGACACATATAGCATCTAACAACAACACGCTATACTTAACGGCAGACGTTACCGTTAATATATAGCGTGTTGTTGTTGCACGCTATATATAGAAATGTCATTTTTTTTTAATACACTTATTTGTGTGTTTTGAATCCAAACACACATTATTTAGGTTCCGGACTCCAAATAGAAGTTACCTGTCCAAAAAAAAGGAGCTTCTACGATACTTTCGTTACAACTGCCAAAAAAAATTGAGTAAAAAAAAGAGTTGATTCGTAAAAGGTTATTTCATGTACGAACAAAGCAAAGATATGTACTCTTTAGAATATCTAATCCTCCAGGTGCACCAAATTCTCAATAGAGTTTAAAGAAAGCCGACTAAGGTGACATTTGATTATGTCGCATGAAGTCCAAAGTTAAAGCAACCAAACTAATTTAGTACTTCCTTTATTCGCTAACGTCCTACAATTTTCTATATGTCAGTAGAACAGGGTTATTATCGCAAAGCTAGATGTACAATGTTTACCCTAGGATAACAATTGAATTTATACGTAGTTTTAAGAATATGTGATATAATTTGACACAAACTGAGAAAATATATAAATTGATATTGAAATTGACTGTAATTAAAAAAATAAATGCAAACTAAACGAATCGTATAGCTTTTGCCCTCGAGTTAGGTCACCCTCGAACTAAGTGAAGATTCTACTAATATATGAACAGAGTAACAGAACACTGAAAGCTAAAAGAAGGTAGTGTATTGCTCTGTGTTGCGTAAATATAGAGGGTGTTTGGCTAAGCTTATAAGCTGGTCAAACTGGCTTATAAGCACTTTTTGGCTTATCTACGCGTTTGGTAAAATGAAAAGTGCTTATAAGCCAAAAATAAGCCAAAAGTCATAAGTTGGTCTCCCCCAACTTATCAAATTTCAGCTTATAAGCACTTTAAATTTGACCAAAATATTTTCTATTCTATCCCTAAAATACATCTTTTTAAAACAAAACTCTTCGTATACCTAGTTCTTAAGCAGCATATTATTAATTTCAGCACTTTTATCCAAACACGTAACTGCTTATTTTTTAAATCAATTTCAGCACTTAAAAGTGCTTTTCAGCACCTAATACTTATCAGCTACTCTAAATCAGTTAAGCCAAACGGGCTCATAATGTGTTTTATAAATGATCAGACTCCCTTTATATAGTAGGGGAGTCCTACTCTTGATACAACTCTAAATACAGTAAGAAATCTCATGATTGGCTAATTAACCAGCCTCATCTTGATACGTGCCGAGATTTTCGCCGTGATCCTTGCTCGATAAGGGATATTTCAGCTTTCTGTTACTTGACTAGGTAAACTTCCATCGGTCTTGCTCGATCTCTATTTTGCTTGGTCTCGATCTTGGCAGATCTCGATCTTGATCGATCTCTGGGTCACGAGCTCAACATCCTAAGGTCGCATCATGGCTCGATATAACACGAGGTTGAACCTTGGCCTATCATGTTCCAGTCTCGATCATTCATACGAAGGACAAGCTCGGTTTTGACCCTATACATAACGGAGGTAAAATCGATCAAAAAATCTTTAACATAAGGTTAACAAGGACCGTTCCTGGGAGTATTACATGCAATTATTAGTATTGCAGCAAATCTATAGAAGCTAAAAGAATACCATGCATAAAGTGAATACAAAAGGAGGAGAATAATACTTGAAGGGATCTCTGCCGGAAACCCTCAATACACAAGGTATATAGCTAATGGTGTCACGTGACACCATTTGGTCCGAAAATGTTATTAAATATATATAAATAATTAAAAAACAGAAACAAAATACGCTTAAAAATCTTCAAATAAATGTGTAGCTAAGTTGGTCAAGCGCCTTATTTTCTACATTCTTGTGACACTAAATTATTTGTTCATGGTTAGTTGGTGTACTAATTTTTTTTTATCCTTCCATCTCCTTTATAGCCAATAAAATTGGTTAAGAACAGTATATGAACTTTTAGTGTATATTAGATACTTTATATAAAATACTAGTATTTAGTATTATTTCTAATGAGGCTATTTGAATACTTTTCAAAAAACAAAATTCATTGAAAAGAATTGTCGTAATATATTTGAATTTTGTTTTATTAAATATGATTCGAATTGTGTTCTCTTTTTATATGTTGTTTTAGTAGTGCTTTGTTTACTTGTACATTTTTAAGTGTGACACTACTTACGAAAAATCATGCGTACGAGACTGCATGAATGAGCTCTCCTGGTCTCTTTAGATGTGCAATAGCTATGGTTTTCTAAAAGAGATTGGATTTGATCATATTTCTAAAATATAGGAGGTGATAACATGAGTTATCTGTTCTCAACAGAAAGAGAAACAAAAATGCACAGGAACACCAAAATTAAATCTGATCCCACTGAATTCACAGTGTGTCCTTAAGGAATTTAATCCCCTTACTATTGCCCAAGGTTATGGATTAATTCCTTCCAGGATAGAACAGAATAATTATCGTGTGATAGCCGCACTACAAATCACAGAACTTCAGTGAACTCAACGAACGGAGCAAATCACACTTGATACTAAATTTTATTTGGAAAATAATGCAACAATACAGAAAAGATGGGAGAAATTTTCAGATTTTCTATATACAAAAAATGAAGCAAGCTCTTCTATTTTCTATTCACACCCCTTAAGAAAAACGCAGCAAATATCAATTCTCTTTATTAAGCCACGTACTCAACGAACCATAAACAATTCGCAGACTGTAAAATCCTTGTAAATGTAAAGCGTGCAGTGACTTTACATGGGGATAAAATAATGACATATTTGCTTATTGACTCCAATATGTGAATTCAAACAATAAGCATTATTATTTTAACGCTAAAGTATGAACTGACAAGCTACTAGCAAATGACAAGGGAAACATCAATAGGTGGACTTAGCAGCAAAATTGACAAATTCCCTTTAGAATTTAGATTAGTATTTTATTTTATTTTTAATAAAAAAAATTATGGGCATCACTTATACTTCAAGCCTAACCTTTAGAGCTTTCACAAGTGTAAACTCTGACGGCCTTGAAGTAGAGGGCATTGTAAGCATTTAAATTTTATCGAATTTAATTCATAAACTAGTTTGGACTATATTAAATTTAATCCAAACAAATATTGTGGCTAGTAAATTGGGCTAGTTATTTAAATCCAATATATATGTGTTGGGCTGATCTATTTAATTGGACTATAAATTAAATGATAAGCTCACTTCATTAGCCCAAGATCCAAATGACTATTAGCCCATCTTAAACCTCAAGCTCATGCCACGTGTCAAGTGATGTGGCAATCCAAGTCAAAAGAATGAACTAATAAAAGCATGATACGTGTCAAGTGACGTGGCAATCCAAGCCAAATAAATAAGCCAATAAAATCATGCCATGTGTCAAAAAAGTGTGGCATACCAAGTCAAATCAACAACCAATAGAGTTGTGCCAATTGTCTAGATGATATTGGCCAGTTCAAACAGACCAATCAAATCGCAGAGCCACACCGCTCCCTACAACTATAAATAGAAGTCTTCATGAAGCTAGAAGATACAGGAAGTGATAACAAGAAGCAAGCAGAGAGCTCGTGGATCAAACATCGCAAATTTTTTTACAAGCTACAAACTCAAGCACTTAATTAAGCTACAAGTTCAAGTTCAAGATCAATAACGAAGACAAATCAAATACCAAGGCGTTTAAGATCAAATTACTTGTTCGTAATCAAATCCAAATCCAAGTTCAAGAAGCAGATTCAAGACCAAGCTTTACAAGCCCTTGAATCAAAATCAAGTTCATCAAGATAGTTTATATTCTTGAAGAATGAGAGGAATACCATATTGATTGTAACACTTTCATTTATTGAAATCAAATACTCCCTACGTTTCAAATTAGATGAGGTACTTTCTTTTTTAGTCTGTTCCAAAATAAATGGCACATTACTAAATTTGGAAATAATTCAATTTTAAACTCTTCATTTTATCCATTTTACCCTTAATTAAAAACTTTTATAACCACACAAATGTCACCTCATAAAGTTTTTACCCCTTAAACTTTTAAAACCACAAATTTTAAAAGTCTTTTTTTTTTCCTTAAACTCTATGCCGAGTCAAACTACCTCATCGAAATTGAAACAGAGAGAGTACTACATTTGTTACGTAATTTTCAATCTTGATTATTTATTTTTCTCGATGCGAAAATTTATTATTACAAGGTTAAAGTAGTTAAAATTTTATCCTAATTAAATATTTTTAAGAGACGTGCACGAGAGAATCATGAGACTGATACGATGATACGAGAGAGGAGGGGGTATAGCACAAAACTTTGGGTGTAAAACTCCATCTAGTGCTTTCTAGTTTCGATTAGCCAGTCAGCAGCAGTCAACTATTGACAGGGTGGACAAGAGAGACCAGTCAACGTGGATACGTGAACCAATAAAACATTGCCATGTCATCAGGCTATGACGTGCAATCCTTACAACTAACCGAACAGCAAACATAACATAATTAATACAACTACAAAAATAATTCATATATCAAACTTTATAGTCCTAAATTGACTAAACTACCACTACTGTTTATGCAGCGAGCCAGTAAGATGTATACTAAATCAAATGAAAATCAAGAGTAATTATGGAATTAAATGTTTTAATATGTAACCTCATTAATATACATATCCTAGTTTGATCAAAACCAAAAAAAACCCTGGTAAATAATACCAAAAAAGAAAAAAAGAATTGGAAAATTGATCTTCCGGCGATCTGAAAACCCCCAAGCTTGAATTTTTCTAAGTAATTCGTGCTTTTCGAAATCTGTATTATTCTATATATCAATGGCTGCCCCGTTCTTCTCGACGCCGTTTCAACCATTTGTTTATCAGGTAATTTTACGTTTTTATTATTCGAATTTCTCCTTAAATTAGATATTGCTCGGAGTCGGATCCAGAATTTCATTAACGGGTGCTGGTTTAGCTGCAACGGAGTATATGTGATAGTAGTATGAATTGATACAGCTTTATTTTGAAAGTTAAAGACATAGTGGTTGCAGGTATTGAGTTTTGTTTTTACAGATCAAATTTTTTTTTTGGGGGGGGGGGGGGGGGGGGTGGTGGTGGTGGTGAAAGAATCAATAATTGACAATAACAATATTTGCTTTTTAGTTGGGAAAAGGGTTAAAAGAACTGAATTTTACAGTTTGGTAAATCACATTATGGAAGAAGTTATGAATTTGGTGTTCTGAGGATTTTTAAAGGGAATACTATTATTTGTTGAAGTGCTCTTTTCTTTATTTGATGCAATTAATTTTGTATATATAGTAATTTAGTTCGGAAAAGTGTAAAAAGAAGGAAACTTTACTGCTTCGCGAATCACATTACGAGGAGAAGTTATGAATTTGATGATTTTTAGGGGAGTATAATTATTTGTTGAAGTGCTTTTTTCTTTATATGGTGCAATTAATTTTGCATCTATAGTAATTTAGTTTGATGAGTGTTTGGGAGTTTGTGGCACAACTGTTCTTTTTCACGGTATGTTTAAAGGTATAGAGTTAGAGTGAAATAAGTCCGAATAGAACAGATATAGAGGATTTGCTATTGTCGCTTAATGATTGATTCGTTGATATTATCAAGGGTGTCTTTTATTTGCAACGGTAGTTGTGTTCTGGACTTTACCAACTGTCCTTAGTTAATGTTGTGAGATCCTTTTGACAATCGTTACATTCATAATTGGGTTCTGATCATCTTTAGGGAGTGAAGTTATTAACTCTTCAGCTTGGACGACAATGTAGTAACTTCGTTCGAATTAAATAAAACAATGTAGCATCTCGCCATTCCACTGTGTTGGCAAATCTATTATCCTGACCATTGTATTATATTTTGCTGTATAGAGTCCGCAAGATGCAGTAACACCTTTTCAAATTCTGGGCGGTGAAGCTCAGATTGTTCAGGTAATGTCAGCATGTAGTTTGTCTTCTCTATAAGAGGAAAATCATATGGTTGATCTAATTATATTTGTTTCCCTTTCTCTATTTACATTTCAGATTATGTTGAAGCCACAAGAAAGGATTATTGCAAAACCTGGTATGTCACTAATCATATTCTTTATAAAGGAAGCCTCTTGCTTATCTATTTGTTTATGTATATGATTTGCTCATAAGAAGTCTCACTTATTTGTTTGAGTTAGCTGTATGCCAAACACAATGTAAAATCTCTTCATTTGATAGACATTAAAGAATGGAATCAGTTCGGTTAGCTATTTGTAAAATCTACAACTTGACCAACTAGTTGAGTGGATATTTCCTCGAGGGTGAATAAGTATGCGTGGAGTACTTAAAACGTTCCCTTGCATGTTTCCACACCTTATGCAAGTAAGACGAGCCCCGGAAGCCTAACACAAAAATATTTGGTCAAGTCTGTGTGACATTAGAAATAGGCTTGCCTTCTAGAAGATTGTCGTTTTGAATCACCCACCCTAGAAGAATGATAAACTGTCTGTATATTTGAGTCAATAATCTTGATTGCATCGACTCATGATAGTAATCAGGGCATCCCCACTAATGCTTGTTGTATTTACTGTTTCCTCTTCAATGCTTAACGATACGCCAGGTGTATCGGGCATATATAAAAGTAAACAGATAAATGGTCCTTTTTCTTCCTTTATTTTGTTCTTTTTGGCTTTTCATTTTCTTTCCTCTGCCTTGGATTGGAGGGGGTTGGGGGGGAAGGGAGGGTCCTGATGAACAAGGGATTCTTATTTTGTCAGCTGTATGTTAAGTGCCCTGTGTATACGGATAGCATTGTATCTTATCAGGTCATAGATTCACGCTCAAAGGATATTTTGTATGCTTTAATCAAATATTCAAGAATGCCAAATTATATTTTGACATTTGCTATTTACTACTCACTCTTAACTGACTTACGGGGACTTTGGAATGCTTTGCAGGGTCCATGTGCTATATGTCTGGTTCCATCCAGATGGAAAATATTTATGCCACTGAAAATGAAGCAGGCGTTTGGCAATGGCTTTTTGGAAAGACTATTACAAGCATAGTTCTTTACAATACAGGTACAACTGATGGATTTGTCGGAATAGCTGCTCCTTCTCTGGCAAGAATCCTTCCGGTTCGTTCACGTTCGAACTATATTTTCATCTTGTTTGGTTATACAATCTTCTTTAGTGAGTAGACCCTTGTGCATGTGCACAATCTGGAAATTGGGGATACAAGTGCAGGATAATTAACCACCAATAAGTATGATGTCTTATTTCTTCTTGCACCGGGGTATCTAGTAAGGTATTAGGTGGAGAAAATTGTGAGAGACTCCACAGTTTAGTTACACATTGTTAGTACGGATGATTCTGTTTACATATACTTTTACTAAATAAATTGGTGTTTGTTGCTTCTGTTATTGTTCCCACACAGATTGATTTAGCGAAGTTTGGAGGTGAAATCTTATGCCAGGTAAAGATAATTCTTTATCTTGATATCCTTTTTAGTTCTTGCAAATAGGTCTCGTCCTTGTAAGCCCCCTCTTGTTTGCTTTAAGTGTTTACCAGTTAAGTATGCTTCTACCTTGACATATGACTTCAAGAATATTATTTTGTAGCCAGATGCATTTCTCTGCTCCATTAATGATGTCAAAGTCAGTAATTCCATCGACCAAAGGCCACGTAACCTAGTTGCTAATGCAGAGGTGAGATGATAAAATTGTCTTGACTTTATATATGGGCATGATTTTCAGCCTTGCTGACGGTAATTGCTACAAACAGGTTGAATCTTTGACTAATATGCTTGTAACATTTCCAGGGATTCTTAAGGCAGAAGATATCAGGCCAAGGGCTTGCATTTGTAGTCGGAGGTGGTTCTGGTATGATTTTGAATCTCAGTTAACTAATAAACTTAGACTTCTGTGGAGAATATTAAAGATGACATGCCTAGAACAGATGGTGGCTATTCATTTAAGTTTTTTTCCGTCTTACATGCGTTTGTCTGAACTCTGAACCAGCACCCTATCATTTAAACCCAAACAAAATTGCTGGACCATTTTAATTTGAGTTGTAAGATTAAGAGGTCTTAATTTTCACATCACAAGTTCTATTTTCTGATTCATTTCTTCGGGCAATATTTGCTTTTCTTCCTCAGTTGTACAGAAAAATCTCGAGGTGGGTGAAGTACTTGCTGTTGATGTGCCAAGCATTGTTGCAGTATCATCAACTGTCAATGTTCAAATAAAATACAATGGAGCCATGAGAAGGGTGGTATTTGGGGTATGTTTTCACATGTCTGCTTCGTTTGATTTCTCCTTTCATTCATCCTAACTGTTTATTGCTGAATAATATTCATCAATTAATGTATTTAAGAAATACCTCTGCTGGCAGGAATCATTTGGGTTTTCTTGTTTCATTCTTTGTCCTCCTCGTAACATCTTGTTGTTCAATGATTAAAAAAAACGTATTTGTTGTTCATAAGAGAAGTAGTGTCGAAAATCAGGGTTAAGTCCCTGCAAAGGTAAAAAAAAATAATTAGGTGATCTCTTCCTATATGTCTAGGAGTTGGTGGACGTAGCTACTTGGCACCTATGCTGGTGAGAGGTAGCAAGTATCTCGTAGACTAGTTAAGATGCGTGCAACCTGTCCCAGACATCACTGTTATCACCCTTAAAAGGAATTTGAAAAGGCTAGTTATCATCCACCAAAAGCAACATTTGAACCCATAAACTCTACTTGGTATTAATTTTAGCTGAGCTTTCTTTACTGCAGGACTGATCTCTCCTCGTTGCTCTCTTCTAGGAGGGGCTTTTACTTTCATTTCTTTAAAAGTTAACTAAGAAAGAAAAGAATAAACAAAAAAGTGTAGTTTCTTCTGAAAATGTTTATTTTTGTGTTTCAGTTAGTATGTAAAGTATGAAACTCATCGATTCCCATTTGATATTATCTCTTTCTAGTACATGTATTGATACAATGAAATGATTATACCAACAAGACCAAGTGAGACCAAAGAAAAAATAGAGTAGATTTTTTTCCAAATTAAGATATTCTGGTCATAATCTGTTCGAACTTGAGGGTTTCAGGGCTTTTCTTAAGCCAGTTTCTGGTACTTCCTTCCATTAGCATGTCTGATATTGCAACCTTTAATTAAGCTGGTTACTTCAATATTACCTGAGCTCCTCGCTAATGATTGAAGTAATCTGACTTGTGACTCTTGATTTTCTATGAAAATGTATGTTTAGCCTTCTGCTTTGCGGAACTAATCTGACTCGAGTCTGCTGTTGTCATCTCATGATTTGGTTCCTGAGGCAGATATTCCTAACTATATTTGTACAATTGCAGAATGATAATATCGTAACAGCTGTTCTAACGGGGCCTGGTATTGTATTTATTCAAAGCATGCCTTTTCATCGGCTTTCACAACGCATTGCTAGGTATTTCTCCTAGACGATGAAACCATTTGAACTTGTTAAATTACTGTGCTACTTTCTATCAACCAAATTGCTGCACTTCTGGTTGAAAATTGACAATGTTTCTGTTTCACTGTTGCAGGGCGGTAACATCTCCAAACATGAGGGACAATCCCAAATTCTTCATTCAGATAGCAATTTTCTTCTTTCTAGCTTATGTTGTTGTTGTGTCATCATTGATCTTGACAGATATTTGAACTTTTCACTTTCCATTTTCACAAAATTCTGTAGATTGTTCGTTGCGACTCTAGTCTTTTTTGGGGGATTGACAGGCATGTGAATGTTAATTACAGATATAGAGTAACAGTAAACAGGGCTATGACTTTCTCTCAATTGTGGCATAGTTTGGTATAGAAAACTGTAAAAGCAATGGAAAGTGCTCGCTTGTATAATGTATTTGAAACTTCCAATCATAGCTGGACGGTTTTTCTGATAATCTGTCTGTTGATTATACCATGGATTACTGGAGAAGGTTCATTACTTTTATATATATTTGTTAAAACTGAGAATAGATTGTTGCTAATGATTTATTACTTACAAAGTCACCTTTTTCTTTTTCATCGTATGAATTTAGAATTGGATAATATAGTTTAACTAGCTTATTTATACTTTACAGAGTGCAATATGTGTTAACCATTTGTGTGCCTATTATGGTGGGGGCAGATGCAAAATTGCTTATAATTTCAGGTCGAAGTCCATATTAACTTGTGTGGCTGATAAGTATTTTCCCCCCAAGTTGTGGTAACAATTGACAAAGCTCCCTTGAGGGAATTTAACGTTAACAGATAGCACCCAAGGGATTCGGCATGGTGGTGAATGATGTTGGTGTAAACCATGACATCCCATGTTGAAATCCCAATAGGAATTTAAAAAAAATACTAGGTGATGTTCTTCCATTTGTCTAAACTTAGGTGAGTAGAGTTAATCAATACTTGTGCTGGTAGAAGGTAGTATATATCTAGTCTAGTTGAATAATTAAGGTGCACACATAGTCCAAACTCCGCCGTTATAAAAAGAAAGCATTCACCAATCAATATTACCAGGCGCAGTGGCGGAGCCACATTGAAGCAAGGGGTGTCAAGTGACACGTCTTCGTCGGAAAATTACACTATTTTTCTAGATAAATTTTTTAATTTTATGTATATTTACTATAGGTTGACTCCCCTTGACTTTTCGATATATCTAATTATTTATATTTTGACACCCCTTGATGAAAATTCTAGATCCGCCACTGACCAGGCTTTACTTCATATTCTTAAGTTGCTTGTAACAGTACCCTTAGTAAAAAGTCCATCGGAACTATAACCCATCTTCACCCAAAAAACAATTAGCTTTATTCTCAAATTGATGTGTCGAATTAATTCTACTTGCAAGACGATCTAGACCAACTCTGTGTTAACTCAAATTCATCACTAGAAATCAACAAAAAATCAGAATTCCGCTTTCTCTTAAGTAGTTATCTCAATGAACGTATTTTCTTAGTCCAGGATATCCGGATGCATATACAGATCAGAGTCTTGATGTTAGAAGAAAGATATGAGGAGTAAATTCTAGTTATCTTTATGCCTACCACTTAAGTAGCTTTCTTTGAGGTCCTGCAGAGCATCCCTCAAAGAATCTTCATCCTGATCAGAAAATTTCAAGCACATCAGCCGTTGAGCCACTTGGTAAGTCAATTGTATGTCCTGATACTGTCTGTAATTCACCTCCATTCTCTTCATTTCCTATACGAAGGCGAAAAAAGGCAATCCGATCAACTCAAAATGGATGTGCAATTCTACATTTCTCAAAGCTTAGCAATTGGAAGCACAAACTGTAGTAAAGAAGCGTAAATGCATTGTGGATCACAGTCACTTTGTATGTGAGTTTTACAAAGCATAGTCGGTCCCAAAATTGGATAAAGAAAGTAAGATTGTGATACAAGTAGGGGTAAAGTCTGCGTACACAAGGTAAGGGGTAAGGTTTGAGTACACACTACTCTCCCCAGACCCCCCACTAGTGGGATTATATTGTTGTTGTAAGCTTCAAGATAGTTACTATGCTTTCTACTTTCCTGTTTGAAGAACCATAAAAAATTTTGAACACCTAATGGCAATTTCTCAGACAAGACATTGCTTGTTGAAGTTAAAACAAATTACCTTCTCTTTAATCCTAGATGTGATTCTTTTGGCAGTTTCTACTACTGAACTTGGTAGTCCAGCTACCCCTGCTAACATAAGGCCGTAATGTGGCACGTGACGCAGTCCATCCTTCAATAGAAACTAAGAAGGGAACACAAGAAGAAATAAGTAGTCAGGTATAAATTGGCTATAAACCATTGAATGATTCAGAGATATACCTTGAAGTCCATGCGGTTATTCCTCACATCAACATCAAAATGAAGAATTTTCACATTCGGATACATGGTGGCTAGCTCTGAAAGATTTTCCATATGAGTAGCAAATATTGAGTACCTGAAAACAGCTTAAAAAGAATCACAGTCTGGACAAGAAATCCACCCCTTCACTTCTCTTACCAGGGAAAAACAGAAAAATCTAAGTGCGCGCTACAACCACTACTACACCGCAGTCTCAAACAAGTTGGGTTCACTATATGAAAAGGTCTTATACGACCAAAGAGACGAAAATGGAGGTATATACATGGGTTGGAATATGAAACTTGGCTGTATGTATTACATGGCAACTATAAAATACATTCAAACACCTCCAGCAGTTCTCTGCCAATTTGCTAGAACTATGAAGTCTAAAATTTAACTCTGAGAAATAATGACATCTAGGAAGTGACAAGATGAAGAATTTTATTAACAGTCTCCACAAAACAAATGAAGAAATCGTTTAGGATAATATCTTCTCTATAAGGAACTTTAAACTAGTGACTCCGTAAGAGGCTCAGTGAACAATCTTATGTGTGTCCTCAGATGAATGCTGAAGGCATTTACTTCTTACAAGAAAATGCAGTGACAACACGACGTCCACTCCTGTTTCACGGTCCAGTGCAGTATTTATTATTTAACTCCCACACTCAAATAACTAATGAAGAAAAATTTCAAGTATGATGTTCCCTTGGTATACTACAGAAGTCTTTTGTAGGTTTACAACAATCTTGATTGGTTTCTAAATTTTTTGTTCCTTATTTGAATCCTGCTTCTTAGAAGAGCTCCAGAATTGGTAGTCTTCCTACCATTTATTGTATCCAGGTAAGAGCAGGAGTTTTAGCAGTTATAAGTACCAACATATTCCTTCAACTTATAAAGTGCAAAATTGAAGCCTAAATTTCAAACTTTGCTGCAGTTCATACAATGAAAGATTAAGATACCTAGCTAATCTTCTAGTTATAGGTTTTGTTATGAAATACATGCTTGGGCTACTTAACCATATTGCCTTTTAACATTGAAATACAAAGAGAGCTTTGAGATTACGCTTTAAGTGCCAATAGCTGCTCACAACAGCTCCATGCGACTGCAAATCCATCAGAGGACGAAGTCGCCCTCCCCAATTCATCCATTACGATCAGACTTCTGTATACAGCAAAGGAGGTTCAAATCACACAGACAAACCTTCATGCCAATTTTGTGGAAACAGTTTGTGAAACGATCTACCTAGGAGAGACATTTTGCATTATAAAAGCCGTCTCCTTCATCTCTGTCATGAACTGCACAAACCACAGTTACACGAAATACTGGTGATTTCTATATCGGCTATCTCCAGGAGATGATGATTCAAATATAAAGAGCAAACTTTGCAATTTGAAGAGGTCAAACTTCACCAGAAACTTATCAAAACTAATGCTAAGCTTTTTCAGAAGTTCAACTAACTATTGCATAAATATATGCACAAAATTGGTCTTCCAAAATATAGAACTTCCAGACAACAATATACCATTCAAAAGTAGAGGATCATACCGTGCTAGAGTTTGATTCGAGACTGTCCATTGTTCCCATCCTTGTAAAAATACGATCGACCACTCTCAAAGTGGCAAACCGAGCAGGAATATAGCAACCAATTTGAGCAAGGATGACAGTTAAACAAACTTGCTGAAGATAAGTACTTTTTCCACTCCTACAAAAAACAATATATGGAAGTTATCAGGTAGAAAAATGGCAAAACCAAAAGTTAATGTAAAAACTGTCTCAAAGTACTTATTAAGAAATTTGATGCTATTATGGAATAAGGTTCCTTACATGTTTGGGCCCATTACAATAGCCATATTTGATGCTTCAGAAAGAAAGATACCATTTGGCTGAAAAATTGAATTCAACACCACGTCCATATTCAGAAATTTCCAGTATCAAAGTAGATAAGTCATTAACTTGCTATGTGGAGAGAAATCTCGAACTTTTACTAAGATTTTTAGAAGAAACTAACGTACAATCAAATCATTGTTTATGCTTTCCAGAATGGGGTGCCGTCCAGAATCAATTGCCAATGGGCCATCACCTATGAGGGAAAAAAATTAAGCAATCAATTTATTCAAATCTTGTCATCTAGTAAGTACTGAGAGTTGTGACAAAACACTCACATGTAAAATTAGGTCTAGTATATCTACCAACTGGTTTCGTTGATATCGTGTGAGCAAATGAATTCACCATCATGTCTAAAAGGCACAGCACTTCTGAAAGAATGGTCAGCACAGAGACATCCTCTCGTATTGCATCCATTAGTGCTGCATATTAGTATGAAATGGCAAGACTTTTAAGTAGGGTGAGTTCTCAAATAACAACAGGGTAAACAGAAAGAAGAGTATGGCACTTCGCTGAATACATGTCAATACGAGTTAAAGATGCATTTTTATGTGTTGAGCAGAATTGTCAGAGACGTAAGAAAACTCATATTAGTATGGAAGCACTAAGCATGAGAAGGGGAGTAATCTTCCAAGTACAGAAAAAAAGGAAGAGAACATTAACAAGAGCTACATCCAATCTCATTCAGAGAAATCCCATATGATTCTAATCAACATGTCATTACTAGTGGATTTAGTGGTAAACCCAGTGTATGACTATCCAAGTCATATTTTTCTAGCCACAAAAGGAGTGCCAAAAT
Source organism: Nicotiana tabacum (assembly GCF_000715075.1). Classification (NCBI taxonomy): domain Eukaryota; kingdom Viridiplantae; phylum Streptophyta; class Magnoliopsida; order Solanales; family Solanaceae; genus Nicotiana; species Nicotiana tabacum. The sequence continues at coordinate 5,243,078 of NC_134084.1, read as the reverse complement.
TGATAGTGGGTTAAGTGGCAAATGTATACTATGTGCAAGCGCGGACATACTTAAGTACAGGTACTCTGTTGCTAAGCATCCGGCTACCCATATAATAAAGGGAAGAAGCCCTTGTCTGGAGCTATGCCACTGAGAATCATTAAGATGCCCGGAAACTACTACTCAGATCTCTACCAGAGCCCAGGGCAGGCAATGAGAATTAAAAAAATTATCGGAAAGCTTTTATCAAAGATTTTGACCTCTGCTAACATATATAAAAGCTCTCTTTAAAAAAGAAAGTGGACTTGCAGAGTTGAATCCAAAAGCACTCCCCTGCCCCCACGCATAAGCTACATGTACACTGTGATCAAGCCTGATAGACCATCCAAGCTTTGCATATCTCTTATGGGGTTTTGATGCAGAATGCAAGAGGAAAAAAATAAGATGTAAGATGTCACAATGATTTTTTATCTAAATTTATGTGTTAACGTTAAGCTGATCTGCTGACGAATCTTTGTTTATATTATCATATTTTTGAGTCAAGGGCATTATAGTAACACAGAATTTTGTACTTAATTCACAGGAAATATTACCTATTATTCTCTGCATCTTTTCAGCAATTAAACAACTAACGAACAGGCCCAGATTTTCCACTCTTATTTCAGGTTCCTGATCCACTAGATTGTGCTACATTAACTTTGTCCTCTAACAGACGAGTAAACCCACAAAACTTAAGGATCAAAAGTAGTCCCGATAGTTGCCTTGGTTCAAAGTTCAAACACCAAAACAGTTTGCTGACATAAGATGAAAAAACCCATAATATGTACAAATCATTTCTTCTTGCCCCATGGAAGCACCCAAAAAATCAAAACTTTATGAAGCAAATGCCTTAAGTTATGAAGTCGCCGCTAATATTGTCATGCTGAAAAGACAAGCATTTGATTATGTAGACAGGAGATCCAAAGGCAATAGCAGAAAAGTTTGTGCATTTCAACCAACTTACCTTCCAGGCAGAGTGCAGTCCTCAACCAGCATTCTTTAGCTGCAGACTTGTTCCTCGCATTCAACTGTGAATACAAGCAGTGAATGAAGAATAACCACCTCATCTATGAGTAAAAATAAGGATTGAAAGAATACATTCTTTCACAAAAGGACTAAATTGGTTGATACTGCAAGTGTATGCAAATAAAATAGTCCTAGATGATTGATGGCTATTCTAATATCAAAATTGATGGTTACACGTGAACAGAAGGAAACAAGTAATATGTGGATCATTCACAGAATCTTAAAAGTTTTAGTCATAGTCAGCACATACAGACACGAAGCTCTGTATAGATAGAATGTACCTCTTTCATATATTTTGAGGTTAATTAATTCGTGAACAATCTACCTCTTTCATGTTTACATAGATCAATGTGTAACTCAAAAGTGTCATCCCTATTCTCAACTAACTTGTTTATTATTTTCTGGGAAGCGCCACTACTCGTGCAGTACTCAGGTTACAACAGATTCAGAAGTCCAACAGATTCAGAAGACCATCCAAAGGAAAGAACGACCGCATAGCGACCTCTATAAAGTTAAACACTATAGCTATGTTTAAGACATTTGTCTTTCTCCTGGAATATTTGATCTTACTTTCTAGTTACTTTGGTTGTGTTAAACTCTTAAAAAGTATTTTACACCACATGAAAGAAAACAACTTAGGGGCACCGGTTCGGACAAGATGCGGAAAGCGCGACTTAGATGGTTCGGACATGTGCGGAGGAGAAGCCTAGATGCACCGGTTAGGAGGTGTGAGCGGTTGTCTTTGGCAGGTACGAGAAGAGGCAGAGGGCGGCCTAAGAAGTATTGGGGCGAGGTGATCAGGCAGGATATGGCGCGGCTTCAGATTTCCGAAGACATGGCTCTTGATAGGAACATGTGGAGGTCGAGCATTAGGGTGGTAGGCTAGGGGGGAGTCGAGAGTTCTTCCCTCTTTGTACCGGGTAGTCTGATAGAGTTTTGCTTAGAAGTTTTGGCCAGAGTTGTTCACATGCTCGAAACGCAAACCAAGGTGGAGATTGAAAATGTTGGTTTATGTTTAGTTAACAATGGCATGCTGAAAATGTTGGTTTATGTTTAGTCAACAATGGCATGCCAATTGGAAGAGTTGGTGGAAAGAGTTGGTGTGGATGCTAGGAGGAAGCTTCCTCCTTTGATGTCACCCATGACATCAAGAGGAGGTAGTTTGATGTCACCAATGACATCAAGAAGAGGTCTTTACCTCTATAAATAGATGCACTCCTTCACTTGTAGAAATCATCCCAAAATAATACAATACATTGTAGTGAGTAGAGAGTTAAGAGAGAAATTCTCTTAAGTGTAATTGGGAAATCTCCCCTTCCTTTGTTAATATTAAAAGGGCAATTGTTCTCTGGTGGACGTAGGATTATTTTGATCCGAACCACGTTAAATCTTGTGTTCTTTCTTTTACGTTTCCGCTAACAATTGGTATCAGAGCGACAGGATTCTTTAACGATCCAAGGAGAAAGAACAAGCAAATATGAGTTCCATGAAGTTTGAAATTGATAGATTCAATGGACGCAACAACTTCAATATCTGGAAGATCCAGATGATGGCGTTACTGCGGAGGGAAGGTTCAATCCATGCTATTGACGGAAAGTATCCTACGGATATATCAGCTCCCGACAAGGAGAAGATTGAAGGGGATGCATTGAGTGCAATCCAACTATCCCTTGCACCTAACGTGCTTTGTGAAGTGAGTACGGGTACCGAAGAGACGGCCAAACAGTTATGGGAAAAGCTAGAAGGGCTATACCAAGACCGATCAGTGACAACAAGAATGTTGTTACAACGGCGTCTTCACACATTTAAGATGGGGTCAGGTACTTCGTTACAAGATCATTTAGATGCGTTTAATAAACTTGTCATGGACTTACAGATTGCAGGAATTAAAAGGGAGGAGGAGACGCTTGCATGTGCTTTGCTATTTTCATTGACTTCAGGATATCGTGATATTGAGAATTCAATGATGTATAGCAAGGAGCCTATCAAGCTTGAGCAAGTGCGGCAGGCACTTAACTCTAGTGATGTGCGGAGGCACATTGAAGGAGATAGAGATGACCAGGCAAGTGGCCTCTTTGTAAGAGGCCGGACTAGCCAACAGGGAAAGACCAAATCAAAGCACAGATCAAAGTCTCGTGTGAACAAGAAGAATACAGAGTGTTGGGGTTGTGGCAAGAAGGGGCACTTTGAACGAGATTGCCCAATGTCAAAGTCCAAGGAAAAGGCGAGTGCATCTACAGTTGAACAGGTACATAATTTTGATAATGATTATGTACTAACAACATCGTGTAATAATAATAGTAGTTATGAAAACAAATGGGTGTTAGACTCTGCTTGTACTCTGCATATGACGTTCCGAAAAGACTGGTTTAGCAGCTACGAGAAAAGTGGAGGAACCGTAGTAATGGGCAATAATGCAACTTGTGCAATAGTTGGCATTGGCTCAGTTCGGGTTCGCTGCCATGATGGAATCGTGAGGACTATTACACAAGTCCGTCATGTTCCTGATCTGAAGAAGAATTTGATCTCCTTGGGTACTCTGGATGAACAAGGCTACAGGTACATGAGCGAAGCAGGAACTATGAAGGTGACTAAAGGTTCTTTAGTCATGCTGAAAGGCAAGCTGGAGAACGGCCTTTACACATTGGCCGGAAGCACCATTGTTGGCTCTACAAATGCATCTACAGTGCAGTTATCTAATGATGACAAGGCAAGACTATGGCACATGAGACTGGGTCATATGAGCGCACGTGGACTGGAGATGTTGAGCAATCGTAAACTTTTGGAAGGTGAGAAGATCAGCACGCTTGACTTCTGTGAGCACTGCATTCTAGGGAAGCAGAAGAAGGTCAGCTTCAGCACTGGCAAACACAAGACAAGAGGAGTGCTAGACTACATCCATTCAGATTTATGGGGTCCTTCTAAACTTCCATCGAAGGGCGGAAAGAGGTATCTTCTCATTTTTATTGATGATTTCTCACGAAAGGTTTGGGTGTATTTTTTGAAGGCAAAAAGTGATGCTTTTGAAGCATTTAAAGAGTGGAAGATTTTGGTTGAAAATCAAATGGAGCGGAAAATCAAGTATCTTCGCACAGACAATGGCTTGGAGTTTTGCAATGAAGAGTTTAATGAATTCTGCAAGGTTCATGGGATCTCAAGACATAGGACTATCAGGCATACCCCACAGCAGAATGGAGTTGCCGAGAGAATGAACAGAACTCTTCTTGAAAAGGCTCGTTGTATGCTCCTACAAGCCAAAATGTCCAAAGTATTTTGGGCTGAAGCAGTTCACACTGCTGCTCATATTGTCAATCGATCTCCAGCATCGGCAATTGACTTTAAAACTCCGAATGAGGTATGGTCAGGTGAACCCTCTAACTATTCATACTTACGAGTATTTGGGTGTCCAGCTTATTATCACGTTAATGAAGGAAAGCTTGAACCAAGGGCTAAGAAGGCCATATTCGTAGGGTATGTGGATGGAGTAAAAGGGTACAAACTTTGGTGTTTGTCTTTACTCAAATTTATAGTTAGTAAAGATGTCACCTTTGATGAATCCTCTATACTTGATCCCCGTAAAGTTTCCGTGGAGTTTTCAGGAAACAAGAACAACGAGCAGGTGGAGCTTCCGGTGGAGCTTGCCAAGGAAAAGGATCAAGAGACTCACGTTAAAGATGAGTCAGAAGATGTAGGCGTTGAAGAACTTGCTGTCAATGAACCATACACAATTGCGAAGGGGAGGGAGAAGAGGCAGACACGAGAACCGGAACGTCTTATAAATCAAGCAAACTTGATTGCATATGCGTCCGTAGCTGCACAAGAAGAGATTAAAGATCTGGAGCCCTCCTCGTATATTGAAGCAACTTCTTGCAAGGATGCCGCACAATGGCGGTTAGCCATGACTGAAGAGATGGAGTCTCTTCACAAGAATCAGACATGGGTCTTAGTGAAAAGACAAAAGGGGGAGAGGACAGTTGGATGCAAGTGGGTCTACCGAAAGAAAGAGGGAATTCCTGAAGTGGAAGATGCTAGGTTCAAGGCTAGATTGGTTGCAAAAGGTTTCAGCCAAAAGGAGGGAATTGACTACAATGAGATTTTCTCTCCGGTCGTGAAGCATAGCTCAATTCGCGTGCTACTAGCATTGGTTGCACAATTTGACTTGGAGCTTCAACAGCTTGATGTCAAAACTGCTTTCTTACACGGTGATCTAGAAGAGACAATCTATATGGATCAACCTGAAGGTTTCCTAGCTGAGGGAAAAGAAGATCACGTATGTCAACTAAAGAAGTCTTTGTATGGTTTGAAGCAATCCCCTAGACAGTGGTACAAGAGGTTTGATGCATTCATGACTACACATGAATTCTCAAGGAGTGCATTTGATAGTTGTGTGTATCACAAGAAGATGTCTGGTAACTCAATGATTTATTTACTATTGTATGTTGATGATATGCTTATTGCTGCTAACAACATTACAGAGATAAATGCTTTGAAGAAACTATTGAGTAAGGAATTTGACATGAAGGATTTAGGAGCTGCAAAGAAAATCCTTGGTATGGAGATTTCAAGAGAAGACGATGTTGTACATCTTTCTCAGAAGAGGTATATTGAAAGGGTTCTCGAGAGATTCAATATGCAAACGTGCAAGCCTTGCAGTTGGTAGTATTATGTATGCTATGGTATGCACACGTCCAGATATTGCTCAATCTGTAAGTGTGGTAAGTAGATACATGTCCAACCCAGGAAAGAGGCATTGGGAAGCTGTCAAGTGGATATTGAGATATCTCAAAGGAGCTTCTGGTGTTGGTCTTACCTTTCGAAAAAGTGGTACAGGTATTTCAATTCTCGGTTATGTGGATTCTGACTATGCAGGAGATCTTGACAGAAGAAGGTCCACAACTGGATACATCTTTACCCTCGTTGGCAGTGCCGTCAGTTGGAAGTCGACTTTGCAGTCGATTGTCGCTTTGTCTACGACAGAAGCAGAATACATGGCAGCAGCGGAGGCGGTAAAGGAAGCTATCTGGTTGAAAAGTTTAGTAGCGGAATTGAGTTTGGTTCAGCTGGAATCAACTCTTAGATGTGATAGTCAGAGTGCTATTCATCTAATGAAAAATCAGAGATTTCATGAGCGCACTAAACACATTGATGTCAGATTTCATTTTATTCGAGATGTTATTGATGAGGGAACTATCAAGGTCGTGAAGGTTATCACAGACGATAATGCTGCAGACATGTTGACCAAGATAGTCCCGCTCGCTAAGTTTGCACACTGCAAGGACTTGGCGGGGGTGTGCATCAACTGATGCAACTCCGAAGAGAACAGTTGCTAGGTGGAGGTGGTATGTTCAACAATGGTTTGATTCTTCTTGTTTCTTACAACGGGGTTGCCCAGTAAGCTTAGAAGTTTTGGCCAGAGTTGTTCACACGCTCGAAACGCAAACCAAGGTGGAGATTGAAAATGTTGGTTTATGTTTAGTTAACAATGGCATGCTGAAAATGTTGGTTTATGTTTAGTCAACAATGGCATGCCAATTGGAAGAGTTGGTGGAAAGAGTTGGTGTGGATGCTAGGAGGAAGCTTCCTCCTTTGATGTCACCCATGACATCAAGAGGAGGTAGTTTGATGTCACCAATGACATCAAGAGGAGGTCTTTACCTCTATAAATAGATGCACTCCTTCACTTGTAGAAATCATCCCAAAATAATACAATACATTGTAGTGAGTAGAGAGTTAAGAGAGAAATTCTCTTAAGTGTAATTGGGAAATCTCTCCTTCCTTTGTTAATATTAAAAGGGCAATTGTTCTCTGGTGGACGTAGGATTATTTTGATCCGAACCACGTTAAATCTTGTGTTCTTTCTTTTACGTTTCCGCTAACAGGTGTTATTGTCCTTTCACTTATTCGTTGTGTTATTTTCTTTCTGGCATCGTTTGTTGTTACATGCCTTTTCTTTTGTTTCTTTTCTGATATTATTGTCTCTCTTGATTGAGCCGAGAGTCTCCCGGAAACAGCCTCTCTACCCTTTTCGGGGTAAGGGTATGGCCGTACAGTCTACTCTCCCCAGACCCCACTAGTGGGATTTTACTGAGTATGTTGTTGTTGTTGTATGAAAGAAAACAACTTAGGTATTTTCAAGAGTGTTAGTGATTTTCCACTAGAGTTGTCTATGTCCTCGCTTAACACTTGCTTTCACCAACCTATACAACTATCACCAAACAGTATTCCCACACTTCCCTTTCACATTATTGCATATTGAAAACATTTTACGCTGATCCACTACTTTTTCTTTTAGCCTTCGTGCCCCATCCCCAATGGTGCATTCACTCCCGCCCTTAAGAGTTATTGCTTCAAGTTGATTTGCCGGGTTTTCCTCATGAAAATTTGCAAGAGCAATATCTTCTGGAATATGTTTTGCACCAAACCAAATGGAGCCTACAGAGGAATGTAGCAATGGATGCCAGGTAATACTCACTGAAGCAAGTTCAAGACTGGAGCAATGGACATTGTTTCCATGTTTCATGACCTGATTAGCGTGAAAGTTGTTAGAGGAAAAGAAGCATAAATGCTTAATAAAAGTTTAATTTTTAATATAGCATGACAACCTGGATGAACTTGCTGGGTAGTTTTCCCTGTATGTCCTTTTGCGGAATGCTAAAGTAAAACCCTTTCCTGTTATTGAATGGGATCTTCAAGTTTGGCAGTCTGAAATCTTCACGATACTTATTTGCTAGGTCGTATATAGCTACAAATTCAGTGTTTGTTAGAAACTAAGACAATGAACTTAGAAGGGAAAAGAACATGTAATATGGCAGAAAAACCTTCGCTGGTGTCACAAAATGATCTACGGGCCATATCAAGAAGCCCATCAACTCCAGCCTTAAGAGCAAAACACTGCTGTGTCCGTGCAACAAAAGGAACTCGTGTATGAAGGACATCTTCATCAATCACTTCTCCAATTCTGAGAGAACAAATATCACATGGATAAAATAAACATATGAATTGCAGTATTCATCGAATATCCTAAATCATATTAGAACTGCAAATCAGTTACAAGGATTGATAGATGCAGAGGAATAATTAGCTCATGGACGTAAACAAAATTAAGGAGGAACAGGAATCCTCTCTTTCAGAAAAACAAGAACGGAAAAAGAAGAAAGTCCTAGAAGGGATTGAGGTGGAGAATATTGAAGATACATTAACAATGAAAAAATGGAACTGTCTGAATTCTGAAGTGGGGCTCACCAACATGGAGAGGGATTGGAGGGAAGAGTCAGGTATCTAAGCAAATATGAACGTTACCTGTTCCTGATTGAAGTATATTTTTCATTCTCACATATGGACTTGTAAACATTTCCCAGCAGACAACTCTTGGCTTCTTTAAGCACCTGAATCACAAGCTAATCATTGTACCATACAAGATACAGAAAAGTGAATGCCTGACCCCAACAATGATGCTGCACCTGGGAGAGTAACGGTAAAGCATCAAGAGCGGTTTTGAGAAGAATAATGCTGGATATCATAATTTGGTTCCTCCTTCCATTATCTGAAGCCAAGACTTCATTAGTAACTCTCTTTGGCTTGAAGCAGAAGTGACAAAGGACCCTATCTGGATGGAGAAACATAGGTCAACTTTCTGAAATGGGACAAGCCATATAGAATACAAGAGAGAATCAACCTCCTTTCTATGACGTTACCTGTTTCTTTCGGAAACTTACGAAGGGCCTGAGACAAGCCAAAGAATAGCTGCTCATTGCTCATCAACTCATCCTGGATATAAAATGATAAAAGTGTCACAGGTTTTGACTGGATCACATTACATCCTGAAAGGCACGGCATAAACTACAGGATAATAACACTCAGAAAGCAGCTGCAGGCTGGTTAAATTTTATTGGCACCAAAACTCCATCAAGTAATGACCAGTGTGATTGCATAATCTGGTAGCTGTAGTCAAACAGCATATTCCCCTCAGTCTTAAAAACTTTAATTTTCCTGTGGAACACCTCAGTTCAGCTAGTAGTTCAGAGAACCCTCAATCTCCTCCTTCCTGTTTCGATCACCCAAAGCAACACTAACATTTAAAAAATAAAGCCTTTTCCTGAGAAGGCTTACTCTCAATAAAATAGATCTTCTAGAGGAGATACAACCGCAATAGAGAAATTCTTAACGCAGAAGATTGCTAAACGAATGTAAAAAAATAACATGAAAATTTACTGGAGGGATGGCAGCAAAATCTGATTCTATAGTAGCAGAGCATGTCATATATTCTTCTGTCTCATGCAATACATTGAAAACCTACCAGGCAATTGAGTCGAGTGTTAATGGTCTCTATGTCTTTCAGAGGCTGCAAAAGATTTGCCCTCAGAAGTCTAGTCCTGCGGTGGAGTATGATCAAGCAAACACAGATTTATGTTGTAGGTGCACAGCATACTGAAATAGACAGATTACAGAATTTTCCATCCTGTGCAGAACTTTAACATAAGAACTATGAAGTTGCCTCAAGTGTGGGCTTAGTATTTACGTTTATCATTCTTGTATTCACAAAGTGGCAAAAGGCATTAAGCACAAAACTGACTGTCTTTTCATATACAATGATGTGCTCCATATAGCAGGTTAACATTGTTGACAGTCATCTGAATAATATTTATAAATTGGTATATGATTCCCAGTAATTTAGGGTTTTTGTATTACAGAAACCAAGCTAAATCCTACACCATTCACAGTTCTGTATATTAGGTATAACACAATCTAGGTGTAGAAATTGAAAAGTAATGTCTATCACACAACCTTATCATGTGAAACAAGAGGCACACTGAATAGAATTGCACAAAGACATTTATAACCATGAACTGACAGATTATTACCAGCTTATCAATGCAATTATTTCCATACCCGCCAATAGTTCGAGTTGTTTTAAGCATGTGGAATAAACTTCTCTTTTTGCTGTTTGTGCCCAAAAGAGAAGAGTGCATAGGCTCAATTATCTCCAAGTTCTGAACACTGCCATCAACGACAAAGTATAAAATTTAGATCATCTACAAAGTCTTACAATAAATTCTAACTTTTCTAAACACAATCCTTTAGGATAATTGAAAGCGTAATGCTGATGTTATCAGCTGAAATGGAACTCAGTAGCCAGTATGACTAGTAAGTGATAGATCCAAGCTGATATGCAACAGCCACTAATTTGGTATGAGGAAGTTACCTGGTGGCATCAATGTTCATGTGGTCAAAAGATCCATTGAAGGTAACCTGTGGAAAGAGAAGACAACTTTGAATCTCGAATACTCCTTTTGACTACTCAAAGTTCCATGAAATTCTTAGATATGCTACATCCACCATAATGGCACATTTATATCTATATATTAACATTTCTGTTTCTTGATCACAAAATGAGAAATCTCTCTTCCAAAGGAGCTTCAAAGAAATAGCGCATATGGCCCTTTAAAGGACACCAGTGGACAAAATACTCAATATCCTAACCTTCAAAAAGTTGAAAATCATGCCACTTCAATTTTCGCTAAGAAATAGGAAAAGCTTAGCTAACTCACTAACCCCTCACCCGCCAAAAATTCAAATGAATAAAGAAAGAAAGTTTTCATCATTGCAATGTTCTAGTTCTATATACCAAAGCTGGACATAGTAAGTATCAATTAACACAAAATATGTTACTTTAAGACCTACTAGGACAGATTGTTCTTGCCAATAGTATGCAAAAACATGATCTGAGACATTCTTCTTTCTTGGTAAAATTTATTGGCGTTGCTGCAACTACAATAATCACAAACAAATCACTGAATATTGGTGAACAGGGACTAGTTCATACTTCTTTCACTTTAAATTACACTTTAATGTGGCGCAATGTGATGGACATAATAATAAAAATAATAGTTGCACTATGTGAAACCATTTTGCATGGCAAAATCATGCTTGCAGTAGATAGGTTAAATAAGTTGAAGTGTTTTTCACTCCTATTTAATAAAATAATAGTTGCACTATGTGAAACCACTTTGCATGGCAAAATCATGCTTGCAGTAGATAGGTTCAATAAGGTGAAGTGTTTTTCCCTCCTATTTGGCTCTTTTATGCATGAGAAGTCGCACATACCAGCAAAGAGTGATTTACCACAATAACACCTTTCTCTGCTTCAATCCTGCACATGATGTACTTGCATATCATATCTGAAAATAATCAAGTGAAACAAGAGGCAGTTTTCCTCTAAATTACTAGCATCTTTAATATGCTTAAAACAAATCCTTTTTGGATTCACATATTGGTAATATGTGAATGAATTCTTGGTTATAATCCTGCCAAGCATCAAAAGTGTTTTAGTTTTTCATAAAAGCTAATGAATGACAGACTTCACATACTCAAGGTTGTCAGTATCAACAAAGTAACATATTAATTTGACGAAATTCGGATGTTTAAAGGTGGCTTATCATTTGAGGACCACAGTTTAATGAAATGCAGGAACAAGTATTTCCATTGGGCTAAGGATGAGATCTCAAAGTCTCATGTCGATGGTGCAACACCACAATGTTACTCATCGGCGGAGAGTATTTTTAGCTCTCTCTAGAGTGATTTGAGGGCATATCTGTTGACTTGGGCTAGCTCTTTTACACTCTAGAAAAGTAACACATAACTTAGACCTATACTAACTGTGACATTCATGAGCTCACTAGATCAAATTGCAAACTGTGTGTCAGAAAAGAGCATTGATGACACTCTTAGAGCAAATAAGCCTATTTGAGTGTTGCCTAGCAGATATGGATATTAATGCTGTTGCTAACTGTTCTACGGAGTGCATCACGACTCTCAAGAATTTACCAAAGAACTCGAAGTTTTCATTCTATGCAAGAAGTGCAGATGAAATATTTCAATACCATGTCCATTAAATTGAAAGTCACCATAGCATCATACCACTTGATAGTTGCCGCTGCTGCAGCCAGACACAAATAATATTGCTTGTAGTATGAGTCCAAACCAAGAGCAGACGGTTCCTTAGCAGCTAATCCTTTAACCAGTACAGCTCCCTTCATAACATATTAAAGTATGAAGTAGTGTCAGTGCTATTTAATGGAGAAGCAGCAGAGTCGAAAATGCATAGTTTCAGAACTACCCTGGTATCATCAAAGCAACCACGATTCATTATAACCTGTTTACATCAACATAAGCATAAGTCCTAAGCTTTTAAGAATTAGAAATTACGCATTTTATCGAAATAGAGCCACCAATATGTTTAGAGGCAACACCTTTCTTGTGGAGGAACAAAATCCATCAGCTAGCTGTGAGACTCCGACCATTCCATCTGCTGCCAGTTTATTTGGAGGAACAATGATCGCCATAGGTTCATAGAACTGTAGTAAAGTCTTTGTATTTTGATAGGAGCTGCTAGTCTCTATATACTGAGAAAGATGCAGTGAAGCTGATCGCAAGTCAAATGCAGCTACTCCAACCTGCCGACAAAATTGCTATTGCCAGTTAGGGTGTGAAGCTTCAGCAAAGCACGGATTTTTCCTTTTTATTTCTGATTTAATACTTAAAAAGTCATTATCACGTGTACACGTAATACTCAATCCTGAGAAGTTATATTAAAGAAACAAACTTCACCAGAATTTATGAGTTACTTGGAAATTCAACTGTTAACTCATCCACTTTTACATAATACTGAAGATATCTCAAAGATGCTTGCATCCAGGGAACCGTAGGCGCAGATTCTTTCTTTAAATGCAATCGACCGGAGTAATTAATGGATTCTTTTTTAAAAAAGAGAAAAGAAAATGCTAACTCCATTTAAGTCATCAAGAAGAAAAGTAAAATGCAGCATCGGTCGGAGAAGCACCATAGGCTTCTTTAGCTGGTTCCTTTCTAGATCACTTAAGCCGTAAAGTTCTCAGGAACTACATTAAGTGGTCCATATTTTCAACCTGATAAAATGGACCTTGGGACTAACTCAATCCCAAAAGCTAGCTTATGAGGTGAGAATTGTCCAAGACCATATAAGGAGACCAAGACACCCATTACCCACCGATGTGAGACAGAACTCAACACCCCCTCACGCCCAGGCTTGCATATGGGTGTCTAACGGGCCGGGTCAGCCCGTTTCCGGACCGGCCCGGACCGGTACAAGGGGGCCGGGTGGGGCTGGGTTAAAGGGGTAGGGGGGTTTGGTCCGTTCACCTATTTTCAACCGATTAACCAGACTGGTCAAACCCGATCAACAGAAATACTGTAGAACCAGTTAAACCGGCCTAGACCGGCCTGGCCCAGACCGGTTAACGGCTAGCTTTTTTTTTTTTTTAATTGTTGATTGGGCAGCCCATGTTAACTGTTGGCAACGGTCGCCTGCCAAGGAGCCGTTGCCCAACGGCTGATTTGCGCAATTACCCCTTTTTGGACCTTTTTTTTTAAAAAATTAACACTTGTGTAATTACAAATTTAACCTTTTGAAAAACTATAAATACACCCCCTCCCCCTTCTTCATTTCTTCACTCGTCTCTCATTTCTCAAACCCAAATTCTCAATTCAAGTTAAATCATGTCTCGTACTTCTAGAGTGCGCTCATATGTTTGGGAACACTTTGAGGTGGTAGAAGAAAATGAAGAAATTCAGAAAGTAAAGTGCAAGAACTGTGGTTGAGTCTTAAATCTTCGTCCAAAGTGTGGCACAGGCAGTTTAAGGAGGCATATGAAGAGTTGTCTTGAGCGACCTCCGGAAATTTGTATTTAAGTTGATTTGAGACAATTTGTGTTATTTTAAAATTATTAGACGTATTTATGCTTAATGTTTTAGTTTGTTAGATTAATTTGAAGTATTATTATGCATGAAAATTTAGTTTTACTCTTTTTTCGTTAATTTACTTGTTAAATGCAAACTTCAATTTTGTAATTTTGAAATAAATATAGTACTTGCAATTTATAAGTACAATTTTTTCTCATCTTCATTGTATTCTTTATATTTTTACTTTATATAAATATAATTTACAATAGTTATACAAAATACAAAAAAAAATTAAAAACTACACTAACCCAACCCAGCCCGGTCCGGCCCGGCCCCTTGTACCCGTAACCTTTACGGTTCATTTTTTACTCGGATGAATCCGAACCCGTTAAACTCGGTAAGCCCCAATCCATAACTGGCCCGGACTCCAACCCATACGGTTCCTAAATTATCCTACCCAGCCCGGCCCACCCGTTAGACACCCATAAGCCTGCAAACTGGAGCGTGAACAACATAAATGGGGCCCAACATCGGTAACAATAAATTGGGATGGGTTTGGGTCTGGCTATGATAACACGATAAAATGGACCTTGGGCCTAACTCAACCCAAAAGTTAGCTTATGAGATGAGGATTGTCCAAGATCATATAACGAGAAGTCACCCATTATCCACCAATGTGAGACACAACCCAACACAACCAAAGTTAGAAAATATACGGTGAATTCAAATTATATATCCACATTCTCATACATACATTTGAAATTAAGCATAATACAATATCTTCTATGAATTTGACAAGCTCGAAGCTATCCTAAAACTTGTAAGTTTTAATTACCTGCTTAGCTTTGTCATAAATCTGGATTACCTCAACACATCAATAAATTTCAGATATAAAACATCAACATATTCTCTGACAATACGTGTAAAATTAAGCATAATACAATCTCTTCATTTAACTTAGCTAAACTCGAAGCTACCGTCAAACTGCATCATATTTATCCATTTCTCAAATTTCTCAAACTAGTAAGCTATCACATATTTATAACATGACATAAGCACTTATAAAGTCAAATTGCACCTATTAATTCAAAAACAGAGTTCGAATTTCCTCGTCATAAATCAGAAAATATCATCAATTTATTCGGTAGAAGTTTAAACTTTTGCTCAAAATACACCTATTATTCATAACAAAAAAATCAAATTCGCTCGTCAGGTTCAAAAATCGCACCTATTCATTCAAAAAAAATCAATTCCGCTCGTTACGCAGGGAAATTGCACCTATTATCCAAAAAAAATTCAATTTGCTCGTTACGTCGCGAAAATGCACCTTTTGCTCGAAAAAGAAGATGTTTACATTCATTCGTTATACATCGCGGAACTTGTGTCTATTTATCCAAAATGAAGTTTAAAATTCAAATATGCTTGTTATACATCGCCGTAATTGTATCTATTTGTTCAAATGTAGTTCAAATTTTGCTTGTTATACATATCGAAATTGTATCTATAAGGCGAAGTCGCATCTATTTATTCAAATGAAAGTTCAAATTTGCACATTCGATGTACCTAGAAATATAGAGAGAGAGAGAGAGAGAGAGAGAGAGAGAACCTCCTTGGCGCGATTCTCGATGAGGCCGATGACGAAGCTTGATCGTTCTCCGGTGTCGTCTTCCATTTGAACTCTAAGCTCTCAGCTGAGAAGTGTGAGCAGTGATTAGAAAATATTTGGGTTTTCAATTCGCGCCAAAGGTATATATAGGGGTGAATCCCCAGTGATTGTGGGTGGCTCACACAGAATTGACATTAGTTGTGTGATGCCTATTTTTATTCCACACATTTGTGAATCCATACGTTGTGGTCAACAAAATTATGGAACTATAAAATTGTGAGATAAAAAAAAACTCACACAAGTAGCGTCAGTTGTGAATTTTTCGTGAATCTTTTTGACTCCGACTAGTATTTAAATGGGTATTTGGACATAAGAATTGTAATTTTCAAAAAAAGCAAATTCTTTTTTTCAAGTAAAAATGGTATTTGAAAATTAGTGTTGTGTTTGTACATAAATATAATTTTGGGTTGTTTTTGAAGTTTTGTGAGTAACCTGAGTGAAATTTTTGAAATCAGCTTTTTAGAGTTTTTGAAATTTTCGAAAAATTTCAAAATTCATTTTCAAGTGAAAATTAGAAATTTTATAGTCAAACACTTATTTCGAAAAATAAAAAAATTCTTATGTCCAAACGGGCTCTAAGTCACGTTTGAAGTGTAAAGATAACTTTGCATTATCAGTATTTTAATCACTATTTTCAGGCTAGTTATCAATTTTATAAAATAACTGATTAATTATAATAAAAATTTATATTTAATTACCTAATAAGTTACTTGTATATAAAAAAAATCTTATCCCATTAGTAATTACTCCAAGTAACATGCTATAAGAGGTTATTATGGTGTAAATGATACTATCTAACTTGTGATACTATAATTTGAATTATGTCTTTTTCACCACTAAAATATTCTTTAGCATGCCTTTTGGCCTACCACTTGGCAATCAAAACATTGATTTAATCATTTAGTATCATACCTAATCCATAATTATTTTTTACAAGCTTAATAGGATAAATTTTTACAATGTTATTTTGTAAATTTTAAATTATACATACATAAAAAAAGAAATTGCGCATACAATGCCATGCTCTCTTTGCCCATCTGAGACGAGGTGCGTCAAGCCATTTTAAAATGATACGTTATTGACCCAATTATACCAATTATAATTTTTTTTTTGGTCAAAAGGGATATTATATTAGCTAAACAGGTTACTACGAAGGCAGTCACACGATATTAATCAACTAATCACGTTTTCTTATTTTCTTCAACAAAATTAAAAAAAAAAAAGTATAAATCTTGCTTATGTACTAATTGAAATTGCTCAATTTTATTATACGGTATATTTTAGGTTCATTTTATGTCCTTATTGTTAACCTTGGCCCCTTGTTATTAATAGAGTTCCAGCATAAAATGAATGGACACGAGTTCGAATTCTTCGAGAAAAAAATAATCAAATTTACCAATCAACTTTTGGTTATGATTTAAAGTTAACCCAGGTTGGAGATCTGTTATGGATCAAGGGAAAGGGTAATATAAAATCAAAAGATTAACGAAAGACAAAATTGGTCAATTTTAGATAGTACAGGGGCAAAATCTATTAGGTCGAATATTGATACTACTTCTATTAAATATTGATACTATTTTCGGCATTTAATTTTTTTCATTTTTCTGGCATTTAACTAAATTTAATTTCAATTTAATCCATTTGGCAGATTGAATGGCAAACCAGTAAACCAATTGAATAAGTGATCATTGATAATTCCATTTGTCCTACAAAAGAATCTTGGCCACATAATTTTCCAAACTCCTCTTCCTCAAACAGATAATTAGGAGGAAACCAAATGGATATTTTTTCAAGAACAAATTATCCATATATATACTAGTTCTTTGCTAACCAATAATACCTAGAATAAATACCAGAAAAGATCAACGAGCCAACGTAATATTGCAGGTGAAGGGAAGGTGAATTATGAGAAAAAAATATGAAAATATCTGGTAATACTAAGGCAATATATTGCAGGTGAATGAAGGTAAATTATGAGGAAAAAAATGAAAATATACGATGAAGAGTGATCATTGATCAATAGCACTTTGTTCCCTATAAAGAATTTAATTTATATATGTCACGTTTATCAATCCGTACATGACAAGTAATCTTGTCTGGGATTGAGACTGGTCATATCTTGTGCTATATGACAAGTAATCTTGTTTCAGATTGAGACATAGTCGTATCTTATGATATATGACAAGTAATCTTGTTTCAGATTAAGACATGGTCGTATCTTGTGCTATATGACAAGAAATCTTGTCAGAGATTGAGACATGGTCGTATCTTGTGCTATATGACAAGTAATCTCGTTTAAGATTGAGACATAGTCGTTTCTTGTGCTATATGACAAGTAATTTTATTTTGGATTGAGGCACAGTTATATCTGGCTGGTAGATATTGAGGGAGAAAGGCAATATTGAAGGTTAATTTCAGCTATTTATTGAAGAGAAAATGAAAGGAATTCAAAAGAAGGAAGTTTTTGAAGATTTTGCAATGATAGGAGGTTTAATAGGAATGCAATTTATATATGCAGGAAATTCAGTATTAGCAAGTTATCTTATGTCATTAGGTTTCAAACCTTCATCCCTTGTAATTTTATCATCATTTGCCACATTTTTAATCCTTTCTCCATTATCCTATTTTTTTGAAAGGTAACTATTTTTCTCTCTTGTTAGTGATGATATGTATTTATTTTTTTCCAAATAAATGATCCTAAAAGAAGCTAATGTATGAATGTTATTAATGTTGCAGGAATCAATGGCCAAAGCAAATGAATTTGAAGTTATTGATTCAATTATTATTAATTTCTTTTGGAGGGTAAGCCATGTATTTTTATTTTCTTTATTCTTTTAAAAAAAAATCCGGAGCATTCTGAAAACTTAGAGATCCGACTACAAAAAGACATGCAACCTAATATAGGCAGGATTAACCGAGGCTGTCCAGACATGCATAGACCAACTAAACAACATTCCCGTAACAATTGGGGTTACGACTGGTCTAATTGCAAGCGCATTAGAGGGAAAAAAAATCTTTCGTACGTGAGAAAATAGAGATTATACAAGGAGCTACTGCAGAGGCGAATTCAACGTTTAGAGTCAACTGGTTGAGAATGGATGTGAAGTATTACACATTTATGATTTTTTTTCTTCATAATGTAATAATAAGTAATTCGAGCCAAAAGTAGTGAATTCAATTGAACGAGCACGCTCTAGATCTGCCTCTAGGAGCTAGCTAGTTTAGTTTGAAGTTTTGGCATGCTTAATTAGTATATCAACATTTTGCTTTTTTTTTTTTTTTGCAGGGTGACACTATTCCAATCTTTATACCTAGGCTCACCACCACACATGATAGGCTGATTGAAACCTCCTGAAATTATGGCTCAAGAATTCAGCATTTTCAATAGAGGTGCACTCATTTTTATATCACAGGTTCTAATTAAGAGTCTTAATTTAAGAGTGTGTAGCATGATGAAGAAAATTGCATATACATGAAAGAAAAAAAGATGATTTTAGTATTCTTTTAGCTTCAAAATCTGAATAAGGGCAGCCCGGTGCACTAAGCTCCCGCTATACACGAGGTCCAGGAAGGGCTGGACCATAAGGGTTTATTGATCAGATACTAGTACTTAAAAAGAAAAATGAAAGGGGCAAGTTACACATTTGGCCACTCGGCCAAAAATATTTGTACATATCCTAGCCGGTATACACATATTATACATTAATTATGGACGGCTATATATATATATATATATATACTGACTATTTTTTTGGGTGGGCAGCTATACAGTGTAAAAATCCTATTTATTTAATAATTAATAGAGGGGGAAGAAAGGGAAATGGTTTCT
The DNA here is from genome assembly GCF_000715075.1 of Nicotiana tabacum. Lineage (NCBI taxonomy): Eukaryota > Viridiplantae > Streptophyta > Magnoliopsida > Solanales > Solanaceae > Nicotiana > Nicotiana tabacum. The sequence goes on along the minus strand of NC_134084.1, from coordinate 5,223,822 downwards.
TCTAATTATTTACTTGCTTTAGTTGCAATTCTAATTTCTATGACCTTACATGCAGATGAGAGAAGGTGGAGTTAAAGTGCAAATACAGCAAAGTCAAAATTTTAGGAACACTATTGTGCATAACAGGGGCAATTCTAATGAGCCTAATGCAAAGTAGTTCAAATGCTCACATACCAGAAAAAGAGGCTCAGTTTTCTTTACCATCTCCACCACATGATGATGATGATGCTGACATATTTAATGAAGATAAGATCAAGGGTTCAATCTATCTCATGGCAGCAATCTTGGTGTTATCAAGTAGTGTTGTTTTGCAGGTATATAGACAGTATTAACTAATACTTACTCCCAATTAGCGAGTAACAAGAGCCTCGCCAAAATTTGAGCGAGGATGTTCTAATAAGTACCTCGCTAATTTGAGCGTGGACGTTCATATAAGTTCCTTGCTTATTATGAGCGAGGACGTTCTAATAAGGGCCTCGCTAATTATAAGCGAGGATGTTCTAGTAAGAAAGGGCCTCGCTAATTATGAGCGAGGATGTTCTAATAAGGGCCTCGCTAATTATGAGCGAGGACGTTCTAATAAGGGCCTCCCTAATTATGAGTGAGGACGTTCTAATAAGGGCCTCGCTAATTATGAGCGAGGACGGTCTAATAAGGGTCTTGCTAATTATGAGCGAGGACGTTCTAATAAGGACCTCGCTAATTATGAGTGAGGATGTTCTAATAAGGAAGGGTCTCGCTAATTATGACTGAGGACGTTCTAAAAGGGCCTCAGAACGTCCTCGCTCATAATTAGCGAGGGCATTCTAATAAGGGCCTCGCTAATTATGATCGAGGATGTTCTAATAAGGGCATTGCTAATAAGCTAGGATGTTCTAATCAGAGGCGGATCCAGGATTTAAACCCTATGGATTTAGCCTTTAAGATTTTTAGCATTAAACTCAATATATTTTTAAAGTTACGGGTTCAAATCTACTATTTGTTGCAATTTTAGTATAGATTTTACACAAATTTATGCTACGCATCGAAAGTTATGGGCTCAATTGAACCCATCATATATACGCTACATACGCGCCTGGTTCTAGTGAGGTCCTGCTAATTTCTTTTGACGTGGCATTTGTGTTCCCTAAATTTAGCAAGGTTATAATCTTTCGCGCTAAAAGGAACCTTTTCCTCGTTATTGTATACTAGTTGTATATTAGCCCGTCGCTATTGTTCCTTTTAGTCCCCATAGTGTGGGATAATACTGGGTATATTGTTATTGTTGTCGTTATTCTTATTGTTCCTTTTAGTGATGAACTGTATATTTCCTCGCTAAAATTCGAAATGACATTTTTCTTGTATAGTGTCACTTTGCTAGTGTAGTTCTTCCTAATATGTTGGTTAATTAACAACTTTTCAGGCAACAACCTTGGGATATTTTCCAGCACCAATCTCCTTATCTGCTATAACTTCCTTCATAGGCATGTCATTGACTGTAATAGTTGAGTTAGTTCAAGAACATTGCTTGGAGATTGGATTTCCCTTAAATATCCGCGACTTGATTGGCTTTTCCTTACTGGTAATTCACCAGTTACCTTAATTAATAATGTTATATGTGCAATTTGTTATGTGAACGGGAGCCTAGGCGTAACTGATAAAGTTGTTGTCTTGGGACCAGGAGGTTACGGGTTCGAGCCGTGGAAACAGCCTCTTGCAGAAATGTAAGGTAAGGCTGCGTACAATAGACCCTTGTGGTCCGATCCTTGACCTCGCGCATAGCGGGAGCTTAGTGCACCGGGCTGCCTTTTTTTTATGTGCAAATTGTTATGTAGACAAATTGTAGGGTAAAGGAAATAAATGATTCTGATATTCCTACAAATTTTTTGTTGTAATAGGCAGGAATTGTAAGTGGAGCATGCATAAGCTTTAACAATTGGGCAATGAAGAAAAGAGGGCCAGTTTTGGTTTCTGTTTTTAGTCCCATTGGAACTGTGTTAGCAGTTGTTCTCTCTACAATCACCTTAAGGGACTCAATCACTCTTGGAAGGTACATGCATTATCAATCAACCTCCCAAAAAAATTCAAATAAATGCATACATGCGCGCATACACACATGCTCACATATCAAAAGGACGTCCTGGTGCACTAAGCTCCCGCTATGCATGAGGTCCATGGAAGGGCCGGACCACATGGGTCTATTGTACGTAACCTTACCCTCCATTTCTGCAAGAGGCTATTTCCACAGCTCGAACCCGTGACCTCCTGGTCACATGCAGTGGCAAAGCCACATGGTTATAAGAGTGGTCAATTGACCACCTTTCGTCGAAAAATTGTATTGTGTATATAGGTAAAATATTACGTTTTAGATATAACACATATTGAACACCGTTTGTCGGAAATTTTTATCACTTCTTTTAAATTTGAATACCCTTGGAAAAATTTCTAGTTTCGCCACTGGTCACATGGTAGCAACTTTACCAGTTACGTCATGCTCCCTTTCACACATACTCAATTACTCACACATCACTTTTTGAAAAATAAGACGAAGTATAGGTTTAGGATGGAAGTAAAGCTTTATTAAAACTCCATAGCTTGAAACCCAAACAAATGTACTAGTTCAACTGTGACAATTGGCCGACACTGCTTACATAAAATCCTGTGCACGCCACTGATTAATAATCGATAATTGGAGTGATGACTTTAGCTTCTTTCTGCAGCCTTGCTGGTATGTTTTTTATGTTCATCGGTCTGTATTTCGTGCTATGGGCTAAAGGGAAAGAAGAGTATTTGATCAGTTCTTCTTCCAGTTCCTCAGAAAGTGATGAATATGATGTGGAGAAGCCTCTTTTAAGTTAAATCTAATTCTTATTATTCTTTTCTCTTGTTCATTGTTTTGTATATACATATAGAAAAATATGAAGTAGACAGCTTATTTTTAGTTAGTTTACATATGATGTGTATGCATCTTCGTTCCGATTTATGTGATGGTATTTGATTGGGTACAGAGTTCGATATGTTAATATAACCTTTTGCAAATCAACAGATTATGAACTATCAGGTAAACAATGTTATGCCGAGGAAGAGGCAAACCTGAAAATAAAGAAGATAAAGAACACCAAATTTTAACGTGGAAAACCCTTCAAATCGAAGGTAAAAACCACGGGATCACAAAGATCCAAAAAACTCCACTATAACAATAAGAGGGTTACAAAAGTTCTCCAAATTGGCTACACAACAAGTGCCAAACACGGAGCAACAATAGCAACAAGAGCAACAACTAATCAATTGAAGAAAGAGTATAATCCACAAAAATGAAGCTGCTGTTAGAGGCTCGAAATAAGATACTACGAGCCTCCAAATTCGATCTTCATCGTTCAAATCCAAGACAAGATGTTACGAATACTCAGTCAAAATTTCAGCCCGATCCAACGGTTAACGAATCGGAAAATGTGATTTGAAGTTGGCTGGTCGGAATAAAAATCTGCAGCAAAACAAATATTTTTCTTCTCTCTTCTCTCTTGACGAAAACTCTCTCAAAAACCACTTTTATGTGCTTAAGTCTTTCAAAGACTTGTATCAATGAGCATAGAATAATTCTCCAAGGTTGTCTTATTTATAGATCATGAGTGGTGCTTTCTGTTAAAGCCAAAACCCACTCAAAATAGGAATAAACCGAATCCAATTCCAAATAGAAATGGAAACCAAAAGAGAATAGAATTAGGCCATTGGGCCTTTGGCTGGACAACATAAGCATGTGCCCAACAAACTCCCCCTCCAGCCAAGGGGATAAATGTGTCTTCAAGTAGAGGAACTATTGACAGGCTTAATGCCTGCCAATTTTCTACAAAATTCATGTTTACCTGCAACCACCGCCTTTGTCAGTATATCCGAAGGATTTTCATCAGTGTTTATTTTCTCAACCTCAAATAATTTCTTTTGCACGACCATTCTTATCCAATGATACTTTCTATTTATATGTTTGGTCTTAGAATGAAAAGTGGAGTGCTTGGTGAGACAGATAGCACTCTGATTATCACAAAATAAGATGTACCTTGGCTGCTCAAAGCCAAGATCATTAATAAACTCCTTCATCCATAATAGTTCTTTGGCACCTTCTGTGATAGCAATATATTCGGCTTCCGTGGTGGATAGAGCTATGCACTTCTGTAGTCTAGATTGCCAAGAAACAGCTCCCCCTGCAAAAGTGATCAAATGACCGGAAGTGGATCTTGAATTATCAAGATTGCCTCCTAAATCAGAGTCTGTGTAACAAACAAGTTCAAGCTTGCCATTGCCAAAGCACAGCTTTAAATCTGCAGTACCTTTCAAATACCTTAATATCCATTTTACTGCATCCCAATGTTCTTTTCCAAGATTAGAAAGGAATCTACTAACAGTACCAACGGCATGTGCAATATCTGGTCTAGTGCAAACCATAGCATACATCAAGCTACCAACGGCAGAAGAGTAAGGAATACGAGACATCTCCTTTTTCTCTTCATCAGTAGATGGACTCTCACTAATACTCAATTTGAAGTGTTTAGCAAGAGGAGTACTAACCACTTTTGCATCTGTCATATTGAACCTCTTGAGTACCTTCTCAATGTATTGCTTTTGGGACAGAAATAACTCATTTCTATCTCTGTGTCGGTGGATTTGAATGTCCAAGATTTTCTTTGCTGGCCCCAAGTCCTTCATCGCAAACGATTTACTCAACTGCTTCTTAAGGACTGCAATTCTGGATTTATTCTTGCCAACAATAAGCATGTCGTCCACATAAAGCAATAAAATAATAAAATCATCATCAGAGAACTTCTGGAAGAATACACAGTGGTCTGAAGAAGTTTTCTTGTACCCTTGTTAGGACCAAAAAAATCAGGTGTCATGCGGAAGCTAGCAAAGCAAACCTTGAACGACGATAAATCATACAACAAAAGGAAATATACCAAAAGAGACACAAACATTTAATGTGGTTCGGTCAACTGACCTACGTCCACAACGGAGATGAGCAATCCACTATATAAAAAGAGAGTACAAAATATCGAGAGAACAACCTCACGAAGAGGAAAATACAAGTGACTCACTAACACTTGTCCCGTAAAGTTCTCCCCCTAAACACGACTCTAAAGCCTCATATGGCTACATTATGGATGCTGCTGAATGAGAATGAAAGATCCTCAATTTATAAAAGTCCAAACCTTTTCCTACAAGAAAAAAGACTAGCCAAGTATAATTCTCCTATTCACATTCCGGTAAAAAATGCGATTTATAAGTCTGTATTCATCATAGCAATATAATGGTTTCCCATTCTGGGTTCCCTTTTTGAATTTCATTATTTATAATTACATACATAAATTTTCTTTTCAAAAATTTTACTCTTTTTTGAATTTTTGAAAAGAAATTTAGATATAGTTATAGATAAAATTCAATGATGCATATGTTGAATCAATAGGTATTTAATCAATTAAACATTTTTAGGCATTTAATAAATATATGTTATGCTATTGAGGAATAACTCATTATATGTATAGGAGAATTATAAATAAAGAGCTAAATTTAGAATAAAAAAATTATACGTAATAAATAAGGATCCAAACGAGAATTGAGAATAGAGAAAACTTAGGCATATCTATTAGCAAGTATAAATCGCATTAAATAAATATGACTTATAAATTACATTTGACAAATGCGATATATAAATTTATCATAAATCGCATTGACCTTATGTGACTTATAAATCGCATTCGGCATATGCGACTTATAATTTGTAGAGATTATTTTGGATTATTGTGAAAAACCCAATATCTTATTTTTTTTTAATAGAGTAGTTATTAGTAGTATTAACTACTATTCCATTAATTCACAACACAATGGAGTTATTTAAAATAATTTGGTTCAAACATTTTTAAGAAACAATATGATTTAAATTATACTGACCTGTATCCAACCTGTATCTAAGTTAAATCCGTAAATAAATACTTCCCCGATTTTGACATTATCACTGGAAATGAGATAGACTTACCTCTAATGTGTACAAATAAACACTCGAGTGCAACAGATCATGAGCGTGAGTTACACTTGCCAATAACGTGTAAAATGAACTAATTAAAATATGCCACGTATTATTTGCAATAAAAAATTTGACACGTCTAATATATAAAAAACATTGAAAGAAAAATGGAAGGAAAATACATTCTTCCTTGCTTTGAGCTAGACCAACGCCACCCCCCCCCCCCCAAACAAAACCTATTCTTCTTCCTTTTGCCCCATCTCTCTATCACGACCCCGATTTTCTACTCTCAGGAGTTGTGATGGCGCCTACTGATGAGAGCTAGGCAAGCCAACCCTTAACTACCTTTTTCATTAACCGATTCACTTCGTTTAGCAATTATCAGTAATATCATGAAAATCAACGGATTTAAATAAATATGCGGAAGAATTAAATTAAAGAAACTGAACAATAATGCGGAAATCAACATATGCCTCTACCCAATAGCTGGTGTCAGTTTACTCACGAACTTCTAAGAATACTAAATACAACCGTTTGAAAGAAAATATAAATTGTTTGTCTCGAATACATGAGATAACAGACTGAAATAAAAGATATAGCAGACGCCGTGCCTGTGGACGCCTGCAAGGCTACCTCAATGTATCACTGGACTGAAGGCTGGCTCCCGCGCTACTGCTGTTGTCCAAGACCTGGATCTGTGTAAAAGAGCACAGCGTGTAGTATCAACACAACCGACCCCATGTGTTGGTAGGTGCCTAGCCTAACCTCGGTGAAGTAGTGACGAGGCTAGGACCAGACTACCAAATAACCTGTGCAGTTCAAATATATATACATGTACAACGGAGAAGAAATATAGGAAATAACCAGTTAGTGTGGGAAGGGGAAACATGTTGGGGGAGGTAACAATTCCAAATAGAGAACCTCAATAAAAGGAAGAAGCAACAAAGCCAGAATGTCAACAATAATCAAAATCAACAATGTGCACGGCATCACCCTTCGTGCTTTTACTCTCGTCCTCACCCAAACAATATCAATAATAAAAATATGCACGGCATCACCCTTCGTGCTTTTACTCTCGTTCTCACCAAATCAATCGTATCATAATAATGTGCATGTCATCACCCTTCGTGCTTTACTCTCTTTCCTCACCATATAGTCAATGAATATCGGTACGGAATGGTACATCGTACGACACGACATCACCCTTCGTGCTTTACACTCCTTCCTCACAATAGCAAACAATGCACAACATCACCCTTCGTGCTTTACACTCTTTCCTCAATAGCGAACAATGCACAACATCACCCTTTGTGTTTTAACACTCTTCCTCACCCAAACAACAATCACAAACAAAGGGGCAAGGGAGTAAACAAATAATTGTAGAAATCCCGGCAAGGGAATACAATTAAACAGCTAAATCCCGGCAAGGGAACAATATCAATAAATCTCAACTTCCCGTCAAGGGAGATAATCAACAAAGCAAAAAACATCCTGGCAAGGGAACAATTCAATAACTCTTTCTCTTTCTTTCACTTCTTACTTTATAACTCACTTTACCACTTGAGTCAATACTCCAAAGGGTTCAATTATCTCATATACTTTCACAATTCGTATTATAACTCGAGCCAATGCTCCTCGAAGTTCAAAGATCACAATTTCTTTTACATGCTTTTTACAACATATAGAAATCATCATTAAGGCATGAAAGATACAACAAAATCAGAATATCTGCAATATAAAGACTCACTGTCATGCTAGACACCAACGTATAGATACTCGTCACCATGCCTATATGTCGTACTCGACAATTAGCACGTAACAAATAAGACTCAACTCCTAATCCCTCAAGTTAAGGTTAGACCAAACACTTACCTCGAAACTTTCAACACCACTCAAGCCTCAATTATAGCTTTACTCCTTGATTCTACCACCAATCCGTTCGAATCTAGTCACAAGTTACTTAATTACATCAATATGTGCAAAATGAATCAACTCCAATGCATGAAAATGAGTTTTCCCAAATTTTTACCCAAAAAGTCAAAATCACCTCCAGGCCCGCGTGGTCGAAACTCGAGGTTCGGACCAAAACCCGATTACCCATTCCCCCGCGAATCCAAATGTATAATTTGTTTTGAAATCGGACCTCAAATTGAGGTCCAAATCCCCAATTTTTGGAAAACCTAAGTTCTACCCAAAACACCTAATTTCCCCCATGAAAATCTTTGATTTTAAGTTGAAATCATGTTAAAAGATGTTAATGATTGAAGAAAACTAGTTAAAAATGACTTACAATTGATTTGGAGAAGAAAGGTTGTTTGAAAAATCGCCTCTTATGTTTTTGGGGTTTTGAGAAGTAAAAAATAACTGAAATTCCCGTTTATTTATACCCCTCTCAGACCCTCACCGCGGACCACATAAAAAGGACTGTGGCCGCGAAGCTCCACCGCGGACCGCATTAAACGGGTTGCGGCCGCACATGCCTCCCTGAAGACCTGTAGTTCAGCACCCTGTGCGGACCGCACAAAGGCGACTGCAGCCGCACAGCCTCCACCACGCCCCGCACAAAGGCGACCGCGGCCGTTCTGGCCCCTCCGCGGTCGTACGCGATTCCTCGTGGACCGCACTAAAGGGTTCAGAGGCCTGCAACTTCCTGAACCTGCAACATCTCACTTTCTAAGCCTAAGGCATCCCAGAACCTACTCGAAACTCACCCGAGCCCTCGAAACTCCAACCCAAGTATACACACAACCTCAAAAACATACTACGGACATATTCGTGTAATCAAATTACCAAAATAACATCACGAGCATCAAATTAATCCTCGAGATCAGTGAAGTTTCTCAAAACTCTTTTAAACATCACATTTCTCAATTAAGGACCGGATCGCGTCAAACGACGTTTATTTTTAACCAAATTTCATAGGAATGACTCAAGTCATATATAAGACTTGTACCGGGCGCCGGAACCAAAATACGGGCCCGATACCAACTCGTTCTAATCAAATTTCATTTCCAATTTCCTTAAACATTTTCAGAAAATAATTTTACTTAAAAATTCATTTCTCGGGCTTGGGACCTTGGAATTCAATTCCGGACATATGCCCACGTCCCATATTTTCCTATGGATCCTCCGGGATCGTCAAATCATGGGTCCGGGCCCGTTTGCCCAAAATATTGACCGAAGTCAAACTTATTCATTTTAACATCAAACTTAGCATTTTTCACAAAACTTCATATTTAAGCTTTCCCGCTATGCGCCCGGACTGTGCACGAAAATCGAGGCGACTCTAAATGAGGTTTTCAAGGCCTCAGAAACACAAAATGGATAAGAAAACAGGTGATGACCCTTTGAGTCGTCACACTCCCCCTCACCTCCTTTCACTTATGTCATCCCAAATACAGAACTCAACCCATCTTCTTCCGTCATCTCTTCCCAAAAATAGAACCCTCAAACCACATTTCACTTATTTCTTCCACCTAATCATCATGCCTTTCTCTAACCGAATATCGATTTGGAGGCTCTAGATCTTCTTGAACTCGTGAAGGATTGGGTGGTCGAGTTTTGAGATCGGGTCGGGTCCGGAGAGGCTTGCTATGGAAAATGAGGTGGTGAAGGAATTTGATGATGGATCTGAGTAAGCTAATGAAAGAGTCGTCGTAGTCGTCGGAATTGGTGGCGAAGATGACCCAGTCGACCTGGAGGCAGAGCATCTGCTTGATGACCTTTGTGGCTCTGTCTAAAAATGTAGGGACCTCAATTTTGTAGTTTGGTTTGCAAGTTCCTTATCGGTTGTTGCAGAGGATGGTGGAGAAAAATCGAAGATGAAAGAGGTATGAATTAGGTGGGGTCCATATTGATTTTAGGAAAAAGAAGAAGAAGATAGCTAATTTTAAAGAGATTCACATACTCAGATATGAGGGTAACACACAAATTTTGCCATGTCAGCGAGAGAAGTTTAAGAGATACAATTCTTCCAAGCAGAGGTGTCTACCTGGTCATATGCCAAGTTAAGGTGTTCAAATGATCTTTATGCACAACTTAAAGGGGCGTTTTATGTATTTCGCCTTTAAATTATAGTGACAGTGCAAAAATCCAACGTTTATCTAAGTTAAATCCATAAATAAATACTTCCCTTATTTTGACATTATCACAGAAAATGAGATAGACTTACCTCTAATGTGTACAAAAGAGAAGGAGATGACCTCCTACATTTGAGTATGCACCCATACTTTGCTACTGAAAGAATTTCTGAATAAAGGAATAGAAACATAAGAGCCATCATAAAACACATTGCCAAAGAATTCTTCTCAAGCTTCCATTCAACTACAATCTACAACATTTAAAAAGTTTTACTTCTATACTGACGGTGTAAAAGAATTTTGTCACCTAAAAAATAATTACAAGTGTCATTCTACGTGGAACTAGCTACCTAGAAATTAAGTCAAGCAACCTGCTACAATATGATAAATCATATTTGTAGAGCAAAAATTTGTCGTGTATATAAGTTAAATCCATAAATGAATACTTCCCTATTTTGACATATCATTGAAGCAAACACCTTAGTCTTCACCTCGGTAGTAAAGATGGAGTTTTTGGTGTTAAGTGTCCTAAATGATTTTGTGGAAGGTTGTTCTATTGGCTCCATGATATTTCAAGACTACCTGAAGTGATGAACACACACCATATGTTGTGGAATTGGGAGAAAATAAGGATACATTAAGGGTAATAAAAAACTTCTGAATAAAGGAATAGAACTTCTGTCTAAGTCTTGGTGGAATGAGTTACTTGGATATCTGCTGCTGGTGGGAGGTAGCACAGGTACCGAGTGATGGGCATGTCATGGAACGACTAGTTTACTATCCCGAGCCTCTCTTACTTCAGTCAAATACGGACGATATCTTATTTCTAGAACTAGGGGTGTCAATGATTCGGTTAGGCCGATTATTTTATAAAATTTGTACCATACCAATTTTTCAGTTATTCTATTATGCATAACCAAAATTAGACTTTTCGAAACTATTCCAATCATGTCGGTTTCTCTTCGATATCGGTACGGTTCGGTTAATTTTCGGTATTTTTTTTAATATCATGTAAGATTCACCAGTAGAAGTAGAATGCAATAACATATTTCTTTTATAGGACTTAGCAAAACTCTCTAGACATTTTTGTTGTTTAAAGGATGATGAATTTAAAAACATGAAAGATGACTAGAGTATAGATCCATCAACTATTCGACAGCAACGTAAAAGAAACCAAGTAAAAGTAAAGAAAATAAAAGATATTAACCAAGCTGAGACTAAAGAATAAAGTCTATATTAAATATTCAAAAAGATAAATCTAAATTATATGAAAGGAAACATATTCAATACATTGTAGTTTGCTACTCATAATCGCTAGAATACTTTGTGTCTTGCTAATAAAGATACTTGAAATAACTAAGTTTAAGTAGAAGTAGGCTAGCATAATAGGTTTTAGGAATTAATATTTTGAGTTTAATTACTTGTTGGCTTGTAATAGTTTTCATAATTCCAAGGCCCAAAGAAAATTTAATGCATTATTATTTTTAAACTTACTAAATAAATATATTTTTCACATGTAAAATTTATTCGGTACTGTTCGATATTTTTCAGTTTATTTTTATAAAATAAGAAACCTACCCTAATTATTGGTGTGGTTATAAATTTATATAAAAACCTACGGTTTCTTAAAAAGAAACCTAAAAATCGGTTCGGTGCGGTACGGTTCGGTCGGTTTAGTCTATTTTCGAATATTGACACCCCTAGCTAGAACTTCTACTTGTTCAGCAAATGATCTGTTTCCATGTTGACCTGTGTGAAGAACCATTTGGTTCCATCTCTTTCAACATATCTCTCCAGGCCTATGGTCAGAAGATTGTCCCAGTCCACATTCCTCCACTCACTCGCATCCAGCTCAAAAATTTCATCAATTAGGCAATAGTCATCAGCATTCGTTGACCTTTAGCCACCCTAGGTGATGTTAATGGACCATTTCAAGCAGCAATTTGCAACAGTTCTCGTGGACAATTTGTCACTTATCGCGCTCCAAGAAATATTGTATGGGTCAAAATCTATCTTTAGAATATAAGTCAAAATGATATCGGTAAAACATCTACAGGTCGCCATAGGTCGAAGTGATCTAATCAACAATGAAGACCATGGTCGAAGAGTCAGCGAAGATCGAAGTCGAGGAGTCGTCAATGATCGATGCCGAGGTCGCCTGCCCTTGATAGAGTTCTAATGGTTAGTTTCAAGATAGGACATGAAAGAGAATATTTTAGTGGATATTCTCTCCACTTGTATTATTAGGGTTTATAGGAACATGTTTCCTATAAAAGGAAAGAGACACAACGATAGGGGACGTGAAATATTCATTTTAGAGAAAAGATACTTTGACTTTAGAGAGAAAATCGGATTTCATCACAAGCACACAAAAATAGCCTTTTCACTAAGATTCTTGCTTACACTTTTTCACTAGATCTGAGAATATCTCGGGCACTCAAAGGTTTATTCATCATTCTCGATTGTCAGAAGGAATATTCATTGCTTTCATCCTTTATCGGGTGACTCATTTGCATTTATTTACATAAATACCATTTATTGATGTTTATTACTATTTAATGCCGTATTGCTTTTGTTTGGGTTCTTAAATATTAACTATTGTACGCTGTCATAGCTTTTGGGACACATCTACATGCTATTTATCACAGTTTCGGGAAATTTTGCCTTTGGGTTATTATTGTTAACTAAGATTAACCCTCATTTATATAAATTTAATTAGTTGAACCAAGATATATATTTTTTGATCAAATAATTTGGCGCCGTCTGTGGGGATCTCTTAATTAATTTTTTAGTTTCCTTTAGATCTACAACTAACGCAAGTCACTAACATCACAAAGTCCAAAACCTTTTTCTTTTCTTATACGTACAAAAACCTACATGGCAGGTAACCACGGAGAAATGACGAAGGTAACAGGGAATCTTCCTAGCAACCTCATGAAAGCTATCAACGAGATATGTGAAACCCTAGGCGAAGATGTGACATCCACTTCCTCCCTTGGGCACGAGAGATATCCTCTCCTACCATTGTAGCATAACAAAACCCAATGGAAAATGAGCCTCGCATCCACAGAAGAAGGGACACCGCCAGCTGTGAAGAAGTTCCTTGAGGCGTGGCTGACCGATACACTGGTAAGCGTGCTCAACAGGTCCACTTCAGGCATGACTACAGAAACTGCAAGTGCATGTGCGGTGCAACGAGTAGATGAACAATGCGTTCAGCCGATCCCTCCAACAACAGATATAACTCACAATATTACTAACAGTGCAGGTGACAACGCCCTCGCTGCCGTTCTAAAGAGGATAGAGGAAATGGAGAATGAAAACAAAGCACTCCGAAACTAGATAAAAGAACACCAGGAACATGTCGACAAGATATCAGGCGCCCCTAAGTTGTTGCTAAAAAGGGATGCCAATAGGTTCATAGAACAGCCATACAGTGACACAGCAGCCCGCATGCCATACCAAAGACCTTCAAAATGCCACCGTATCTGAGGATATATGACGGAATGACCAATCATGAAGATCATATGACCCACTGTGTCACCGCCGTGAAAGGCAACGACCTCGCTAAGGAATAAGTATCCTCTATTTTGCTAAAAAAGTTTGGGGAAACCCTTAGGGGAGGAGCACTAACATGGTACTCACAGTTACCAGCCCGTTCCATAAAAACTTTCAAGGAAATGGCCGACGAGTTCGTAACCTCACATGCTGGAGCCAAGAAGTCTGAAGCGATAGTGAACGACATATTCGTTGTCAAGCAATCTTAGGGAAAGGGACTGGGGGACTTCATCATCCGGTTCAATAGAGTAAGGATGACTCTACTGAACGTGTCTGAGGGGATAGAGGTTGCAACTTTCTAGAACAAGCTGAGCAGGGATGGTTCAAGAGCAACTAGAATATTGTTGAGCCGACTAATCAAATACCCTCCAACCACTTGGGACGAGATCCATAATTCCTATTGTGACGAATTCCGAGCAGATGAGGACGACCTCAATGGACTGACTCACCGACTCATTTTGGTAAAAGTCGAGTCCAGGAAAGAACGAAGGGACAACGCCAGAAGAGACCACCCGCTCTCGCAACCCAATAGGGAACGACACCAGCCATACATCAGGGCACCTGCCACACCTTCCTTTCGCTACGAAGAAGGCCCATCTAGGTCGATAGTCGGGACTCACCAAAACAAAGGAGTTATGCCCCCTTATTATCTACTCACAATTTCTGCATGTAACCTACAAAAATAGTCTATGCTCTGGAGAACTTGGAGCAAAGGTAAAGTGGCCGCCAAAGATGAGATCCGATCCAAACACCAAAAAGTCTGATGCCATCTGTGAGTTCCACAAAAAACGTGGGCGCAAAATAGAAGATTGCATCGCCCCCAGACAAGAAGTCGTAAATATGATGCGGTAGGGTCACCTCAAAGTGTTGTTAAGCAACAAGGGAAGGAATAACTTCACTAGAGGACGTGAATACCAAGGCCCTCCGAAGCCGCCATCACCAACTCACACTGTCAACATGATCATCGGCAACGGCGATGGCAACTCTATCAACAGTGTGAAATTAACCACCACTCACAAGCTCAAGCGGTCTATCATCCACAAACGGTATGATAGACTCGTAGAAATTATATTTTCGACGAGTCGGATGCCGACGGTTTGACTTTCCCTCATAATGATGCCCTCGTCATTACTCTATGCATTTTAGCTACCGATGTCAAATGTCTTATGGTGGGTAATGGAAGTGGAGTGCACATTATCCATCCCCGAGTCCTCACCCAAATGAGACCCGAGAACAAGATAGTGTCATGTTGCATTACGCTAACCGGTTTTAATAATGCAGTTGAGCGGGCGTTAAGAGAAATTACACTCCTCGTCTTGGCCGACAGCATGACTTTGGAGATGATATTCCACATCATAGAACAGGTCAGCGCGTACAATGCAATCGGGGACGACCATGGATACATCCGATGAGAGCCATCCCATTCAGCTTATACCAAGTAATTAAATTCCCAACACTATGAGGAATATTCAGCATACATGAAGAGCAGCGCACATCCCGAGAATACTACCGCATTGTCTTAGACAGCATGGCAACCCAACAAAAAAAGGACAAAAAAATAGGCATAGCATTCAATTGGGCCAAGATCGACGCAAAAAACCCGGCATGGATCCCAAAATGGTTGAGGCTGCGGATTCAACCATAGAAGACCTCGACCTTATTCAATTAGACCTTAATGACCGTAGCAAAAAGGCCTAAATCGGCTGCAAACTCTAGGAACTAGGTAAATTAAGTTAATTCTCAATAACTAATGCAAATTTGTTTGCCTTCAGCCATGCAGATATGCCAGGTATCCCAAAGGAAATCGCCCCACACAAACTAAATGTCGACACATTACACGCCCCAGTAAGATAGGTCAGGCGTAAATTCAACCCCGCCATTAATAATGCAGTCCGCAAGGAGGTGGAGAAACTATTAGAGAACGGCTCCATCAGGGAGTCGAAGTATCCTAAGTGGATCGCTAACATAGTGATGGTCAGAAAGAAAAATGGAAAATGGTGGATGTGTGTGGATTTCACAGACTTGAATAAAGCATGTGTGAATGATTCGTTTCCACTACCCCACATCGACCAACTCATCGATGCAATAGCCGGGCATGAGCTATTGAGTTGCTTGGACATGTACTCAGGTTATAACCAAATACTTATGGAGGAAGAAGACCAGGAGAAGACCACGTTCATCACCCATCAAGGAACGTATTCTTACAGGGTCAATGCCGTTTGGGCTAAAAAATGTAAGGGCTACATATCAAATATTAGTCATAAAATGTTCAAAGACCAACTCGGCAAGACCATGGAAGTATACATAGATGACATGTTGGTCAAATCTATAAAGGCAGAAGATTACATCGATCATTTGAAGGAAGCTTTTGACATGTTGAGACGATACAAAATGAAATTGAACCCGGAGAAGTGCGTGTTTGGCGTAGACTCGGGGAAATTCTTAGGTTTTTTGGTATCACAACGGGGGATTGAGGTCAACCCATACCAAATCAAAGCTATGGAGGGGATACTGGAACTCTTGACTACCAAGAAACACGTCCAAAGGTTGACTGGTCGAATCGCCGCTCTATTAAGATTCATCTCACGATCGTCTGATATATGTCACAAATTATTGGCGTGCTAAAAAAGGACAATGGCCTCGAATGGACTTCTGAGTGTGCCCAGGCTCTACGAGAATGTAAGGCATACCTATCATAACCACCCTTACTTTCAAAACCCGAAACTGCGGAGCAACTCATCGTCTATCTAGCCATCTCCGAAGTAGCGGTAAGTGCAACCCTGATCTGAGAAAACAAAAGTATGCAATCTCTCATTTATTACATTAGAAAAACACTCATTGACGCCGAGACGAGGTACCCGCACCTCGAAAAATTGGCTCTGGCACTAGTCATAACTTCACGAAAGCTCAGACCCTATTTTCAATGCCACCCCATCTCGGTCATTACAACATTTCCCTTGAGGAGCATTTTGCATAAACCTGAGCTATCAAGGAGGTTGGCCAAGTGGGCCATCGAGCTAAGTGAGCACGATATCACACACTAGCCGCGAATGACAATAAAGTCACAGGTGCTCGCCGACTTTAGTGCAAAGATAGTGCCTGAAGTTGAAAAGGAAGTCGTCCAAACTTCTCTCCAAACACAAGATCTCTAGGTTACACCGGTGGCGCATCCAACGCATCAGGGTTTGGACTGGTCCTCGTACTAGGGTATGGATTAGGACTCGTACTCGAGTCCATAAGGTGCCCGGATATGACTAACAACGAGGCAGAGTATGATGTCGTAATTGTAGGGTTGAGGCTAGCACTAAAGTATAAGGCGAAACGGTTGAAACTCCGCTATGATTCCCAACTCGTAGTCAACAAATTCATAGGGACTTTTCAAATCAAGGAACAAATGTTTCAAAAATATCATACTAAAATCTGCAAGCTACTACCTGAGTTCGACGAATGCTAGCTCGACCATATCCCACATACGCAGAATGCCAAAGCGGACGACCTCGCGAAAGTATCCACAGCTACCAAAAGCATCACCATAGGGGATAAAAACGTAGTACACCTCCTCAACTCATCACTAGACCAAATCGAGGTAAGAACCATAAACTTAACTTGGGATTGGTGCAATCGTATTATCGCCTATTTGTAGGACAGCACACTCCCTTATGACAAGAAAGAAGCCAAGAAGCTAAGAATGCAAGCGGCCAGATATAGTATACTTCATAGTGACCTGTACAAAAGAACTTATGGCGGCCCTCTGGTAAAGTGTCTGGCCCAAACCAGACCCAACGTGTCCTCGAAGAAGTCCATTTAGGTGCTCACTCCAGTAATCGAGCACTAGTCAGATGCCTCATACATGAGAGATACTATTTTCCCATTATGAAAAGGAACACCTCAGACTTCGCAAGGAAATGTGAATAATGCCAAAAGTACGCTTCAATGATTCACCAAGTAAGCGAAAACCTCCACTCGGTCACCTCCCTATGGTCGTTCATCAAATGGGGAATGGAAATAGTAGGCCCCCTCTCAGCAGGGCGAGGTAATGTACGATTCCTTTTGGTTTTAACTAACTATTTCTCTAAATGGGTGGAAGCAGGAGCGTTCACCCAAATACGGGAACAAGAACTAATCACCTAATGAAGTGTCTGGGCCCAAACTAGACCCAACGCATCCTCGAAAAAGTCCATGAAGGCCATTGCAGTGCTCACTCCGGCAATCGAGCACTAGTCAGATGTCTCATACGGGCGGGATACTATTTTTCCATTATGAAAAAGGACGCCTCAAACTTCATGAGGAAATGTGAAAAATACTAAAAGTACGCCCCAATGATTCATCAAACAGGCGAACACCTCCACTCGGTCACCTCCCCATGGCCATTTATCAAATAGGGAATGGATATAGTAGGCCCCCTCCAGGCAGGGCGAGGTAATGCACGATTCCTTTTGGTTTTAACAGACTATTTCTCTAAATGAGTGGAAGCAAGAGTGTTCACCCAAATACGGGAACAAAAAGTAATCTCCTAAGGTAGATCTGTGTTGTATCTCTTATGCCAATAGGGTATATAGAGGAATAATCTCAATATGCAGTTAGGCATTAAATTAAATGGAATGGGGACACTGGGTATGAGATACAACATGGGGTATACAAATATATTGTTGACTTTGTCAATAATACATGCACATGCAGATCATGATAGCTCAAAAGAATACCATGCTCCCATGCAATATGTGCAATGTTTTTTAGGAGATTTGAGCCTGCTGACTATGATGTTCACTAGTACATGAATGAAACATACTGAAAGCTTTCAGTTGTTACATACAACTAGTAACCAACATGGAGATGTGGCCATCAACTCAGAATTCCACTTTTGAGCCTTTTGAATTACTAAGATCCTCGATATACCTAAGAAAAATAGAAGAAAAGCTCGAGATGAACCTAAAAGGAAGTTTGGTAAGAGATCAAGGAAAGTGATACCAATGACATGCTCTCATTGTAAGACAGTAAGCCATAACAAGAATGTGTGTTCTATCTTGGTAAATGATCAGATAATACATTTATTTGTTTTATATTTGTGACTTGTATTTTTTTTGTTTCTATAACTCATTTTTTGTGTGGAAATTTCAGTAAGAACAAAGATCTGGAACTACTGGTACCATAAATGCTAATGCTACTCAAGGAACAACTCAACCATCAACGGCTACAAGTGCATCTAAAACTACTGGTGTCGCGCCCCATTTTTCCTTGCGGAATCGGGTTTATGACATTTGGTATAGGACAACTCGTTCCTTTTGGGAACTGGGTTTTGCATTTGAAGAGTCGCCACCTACTGATTTAAGGTGCATTAAGAAACCAATAGGGTTCAATTCTAAGTTCATTTGAATAACCAGAGATAGGGTAAGGTCTTGAAATTATCCCCAGGGAAAGGTGTTAGGCACCCCTCAGGATCCACTAGTGTGGTTCCCGACCAAATAATTGATTGTGAATTTAGCAAATAGACAAGTATAGACTCACATATTGGGGGATTTAAATTTAAACATATAAAAGAAAGAACAATAAAAAGAAGAGTTTTAAAAAAAAGGAGTTTGCAAATAAAGGAAAGGGGGTTCTAGGTTTATATTTAATATGGATCACATCAATGCGATACCCGGTATAAGTTGAGGGGATACACATGGTATTAGCACACCGATCATCATATCCATATCTACCTTTCCCACCTCGTTAAGGTATTAAAGCGCGGATTGGTCTCGCTTACTATTGCATGCTATTTACCCGTCCCATTCCTATCAGTCCTGGAGGAGCTTAGGACTATTATTCCTAAAGGGGAGGGATATTAGGCTGATTTTGGTTTCAAAAGGTAAAAATCTAAGGCGACATACAAAACACATATACTGCATGTTGGGGGAAGCATATAAATAGGTAAAAGGCCCATGTACACCTCCTCAAACAAAACATATAAATAGCATGACTTGCACATACCTTTATAGGTCTGATTAAAATACTAAAGACGAGGGGAGTTTGATTATTGAGGCAGATCTGTTTATTACATAACTCAGATAAGAAGTCCGAATCAGGCCTGCCTGCTGGTTGTAGCAATTAACAAAAGCGGATTCAATTTTATGGTTATTACTCTAAGGCTTGCCTAAGTGTTTTAGGTGAGGTCCTATAGACATGATATCTAATTGATTCAGAATGTGGCGAAACAGTAACAACTTAAAGCGAATTGTTTGAGATCCTATAGGCATGCTTGCTAAACCTCGTTAAATAGAGAAGGAAAGTTGTTTAAAACTGGTTCAGAATCGAACTGATTTTAAATTGAACTAGTTTCAGATTCTGTAGGCGATAGTATCTAATATTGATGATTTTAATCCCTATAGGTATGATATCTAACATGTGAATAGAAAATGAACCAGAATTTTATTTGGGAATCCCTATAGGCATGATTTCTATATGTTATACTGATTTCAACCTTATGAGCATGATACTTACTTATATCCGTTTAGAACTTAAAGCATGATATCTAAGTGGCATGCAGAATTTAAATAAGTCATATAGGTAGGTTATCTAAGTGCGAAGTTGATCATGAAGAAATTAAGATAAATCCTATAGACATGGTGTCTAAAAATGCAGAATTGGACATGCAGAAATTTATGAAAAACAGTCCTACAGGCATGCTTTCTATCCTTGAGCATACATGATCACCCAACCCTCTTCACTAGCCAACCCCAAGTGTTTATTACAAATTATTACAGACCAGAAGTAATGAATTACACCATAAAAATACAAAGAAAAGTTACAAATAGAGGAAGCCTGATTCTTGACTTCTTCTCTGAGTTATGGAATAAACCACCTCAACTGCCATTGATCCAAATCCTTTCTCAAACTTAAGTGTGTCACAGTTCCCTAAGGGTCTCAAGAGGACCCCAGACAGTGCTCACACCCAAGTTATATAACCAGAATATAGATGAGTGTAGTGTGGGAATGCCAGCCCTTATGTGTCCAAGTTCAGAGGGAGCTCATGGGCCCCAAGGTAAGGCTTACACAAAGGGGCAGAACTTAAGTTCTAAGAAGATAGTGAAAGTATATGAACATAGTTTCAAAACTGAAGTGATAGGGAGGCAGTAATCAATAACACATAGAGTTAATAACTTCTTACAAATGGGGGTCAAGGGTTGGGAATCCATTGCAAGGAGCCTATATACTTATGCATGGGTTAACTTTGGGCATGCACAACAATGAGAAGTGCTGACATGCCTGTAAACTAATCAGAACATACAACATATAAGAAAAATATGAAGGTTATGATCCTAGGGGAATCAGGTTTGGATCATACACAACAATGTCCAATGTTGTCATGCCCCAAACCAACCACAACACATTGGGGTAGGGGTTTAAGATTCACAAGTCATGATACATTAATTTTGAACAGGAAAAGGGGAAATTACAACATGCTTAATAATGGTACTGAGTTAAATACAAACAGTAGACAAACAAGGATGCAAGAAATAGTAAATAAGTATGTTGTTGTTGGTGCAGAAGCTTAATTAGAACATACCAGTAAGAAATGCGAATGTAGAGAAAAATAAGCAAGTTTCCCACAGCCTAGCCTTGGCTTTCAACCGGCTAAGTAAGGCAGTAATACAAGTAGTAATAGAGAAAAGAGAGAGATTTGGTGGGGTGTGTGTCTGAACTCAAGTGATTTATGCCTTGTGTTCGTGTGTTTGAAAGAAAAGAAGTGCAGGGTATTTATAGCTTTCTGAAAACGAGTAAGAGAGAAGTAATAAGCTGCAAACATGGAAACAATCACAATTCAGAATCAATTATACAAGTGATTGCCTTTAATTGAGGGATCACTTGTTTAACGGGCAGTGACAGGTTCAAAATAAGGAAAGAAATCAATTTGTAAGCAGGCTGACATTTGCCGTAAAAGAAGTAGTAAAATATTAAGTAAGCAATCGAGTCTAGGTACAGAAATATTCCAATTTCGGAAAGGATTTAGTAAGGCAAAACAGGAAAAGAAATCAATTAATCTTAACAGGCGAGTGAAATCAGAATTTCACAAAGAAAAAGTTTGAAATCAGTCACAAGTTTGGAGATCAATCAAGAAGGAAACTCAGCATATATATAGAGTGCACAAACACTATACATGCGAGGCCAAGCCTATTGGCAAAAGGAAATAGCATGCAATAGTAGCACAAAATCCAGTAGATGGCAACATTCGAAGCATGATAGTCCATTAGGTCAAGTCACATTGAATCAGTAATGAAGAAAACATAGAATATCAAAAGCATGCGAAGATCTCACAGTAGCAGGTAAGGAAAACCTTTTTTAAAAAAATTAGGGCTTCGAGCATAATCGAGTTTTATAGAAGATAGAAACCCAGAATCAGAAAAATCACATAAAGGGATAAGAGGTCTCAAAATAAAGAACTCCAAATCGAGTCAAGTACTTAAACGAACAGTCTCAGACCCAAAGCCATAGGATTTTCAACAATAGAATAGTTTCAAATTAGATAAACAAACAAATTGGACAAAACTCAAGCAAATAAGCATTCGTCTAATAAACAATCAAAAGAAATTAGGGCTTTTAACATGCAAACTTAGGCAGAAGAACGATATGAGCAAACATAGCAAAACATGTCAAAAAAAAATCGGAGAAACGTTTTGAAATAACTCAACAAGAAAACCCTAATCGGAAAAGATAAAGAGTTTTGAAAGCAGAGTTTTAAAGAAACTTTGAGAAAAACGCTTAGAAGTTCAAAGCAAACATAGATCTGAAGCAGATCTAAAAAAAGTCGAAAGAACCTTAGAGATTAGGGTTTCAGAAGAACCCCAAGTGATGACAAAGGCCTTGAAAACCATTGATCTAAGCAGAAAAGTCAAAAGTCTGACTCGAATAGCCATGGATGGCCGGAGAAAGGTCAGAGACGATCGGAGAATAGTCATTGAGCAAAAACCGGACAAAAACTCCTTCAGGATCTGGTCATGAGATCACAGAAACGAACACGTAGAAGCCATGAGAGGATGATAAAGGTCACCGATGACCTTGGAAGGCCATGGATTAGGGCGGATTAGGGTGGCGGCGGCTAGGGTTTGAGGGTGTTGTAGAGAGGATTTGAGAGAGGAGGGGGATTCAGAGGTGGCGTATGGTGGAAAATGGTAGGGTTTAGGGTGGTCGTTTGGGATTAATTAAGGTAAGTGGGTCTGGTGGCTGTTGATCATTTTGATCGACGGCCTGGATTGAATGGGTAAGTAGGGAAGTTTAAAGAATAGGGTTTGGGTCAGTTCAGATTGTAATTGGGTTGGTATAATTGGGTTCAATTGGGGTTCAAATCAGGCTATAATTGAAATAAAATAGGGCTAACATTTAAATAGCCAATTTTCCTATTTGATTTATAAAAAAAAAATAGTTTCTGTAAATATATTAAAGGTACTAAAATGATTTATGGTATATAATTATCAAATTAAAAATACTGGACTTAATTTTTATAGATATAAACTCAATTAAATCTAAAAGAGGCTAAAATGCAATTATATGCAATTTAGCCTTAAAAATACTAAATCAATTATAAAAAATATGCAAAAAATATATTAGCTATATTTTAGTATAAATATGAGAATCCAATAAATAAATCACCAAAAAATGATAATTCTAAAAATATTATTGGGTTTGTTTATGTGTAAAATAGGGGAATAAGTTGGTTTTAAAATCTTTAAAAATTACGAAAAATAATAACACAATTGGACATACTTATATATGTCTACACATGCTGTTTTGAAAGTATTTTGCATATAAAAAATATACAGAAAAAATTGGGTATCAACACACCCGTCCAGAAATACTCAACCATCTCAGGGTGCAAGTGGATCTGGAATTGCTGCTACCAGAAATACTCAACCATCAGTTGTTGCAAGTGCATCTGTAAGTATTTATTTTTTACTTTAGTTAATATGTATTAGGACCATCATTTTATATTATTAGATAGTACTTTATCCTATATCAGGATACTGGAAGTATGAGATCAAGGACTTCTGAGGATATTCTATCTAGTGTTAGAGGAAGGCCAAGAACTCTGAACTTTGAGGAAGACCAAGAACTGCTAGATTTGGTATCTTGTTTAGTGACTCAGGGACAGTGATAGAAAGGGTAAGTGATTTGGATTTGGAGTTTTATTTAGATATTAGTAGTTTGGGTGCTAATATGACTTTCTATACAGTGTGGATCAAAATATAGGGTATATTATGCTCTTACAAAAATAGTAAATGCTGGGAATACCAATATTGATCTTGAATACAGTGCACCTCGACTAATATGGCAAAGGAAGAAATGCTATAGCACAAAGGCAACTTCAACAATAGTTGAGGAGAAGACAAACTCAAGTAAGCCTTAGCCACTCTCAAGTCTATTCCTCATCTCAACCAAGCTAGTCTCCGTGTCCCGGCTTGAGCCAATCTCAGCAAAACATCAACCACTCTCAACCATAATGATCTGCTGAATGTTTGTTTTTGTGATAACTTATAGAACTTAATTTGTAGGTTAACTATGGATGTTTAAGTATGGATTTTATTTTGGCACGATGTTTAAACTGTTTCTACTATTAGATAACTTTCAGTAGCTTATTTTGTCAACCAAGAAGGCTGATCGAACTTGGTTGTTTATATATGTCTGCTTGTTTATGTCAAACATTGCTTTCCATTCCAAAAAAAATCATCATACATTTTGTTATTTTCATTTTAAATAGGGTTATGAAGAAAATCACAATGATTAGTACTTACTAGACTAAGAAAAAAATTACAATGATTAGTGTTAATACAACAACTGAAGTTACAATGATCATCACCCTCTTCCTATGTTGTAGTCTCTCTCTCTCTCATTCTTGATAACAGTCCCAAAATTATTTGTTTGAAGTGATCTGGAAGATGTGTGTCAAACCACACAAAAAAATTACAAGAATTATTTCGACTATAATTTGCACACCCATAAGACCTTCTTCCTGGATTTGTTGGCTTCCAATTGATGCAAAACCTAGATTTAACTCCACAATGATAAAATATAGGACTTTGCATCATTTTCATAGTCTAAAAAACAAAACAAAAAATTAAATGGAAATTCAGATTTTAGAAAAGTGGAGGAATGAAGCTTCAGATTCTATATAATGGAGTAATAATGTATTTTACAAGGAATGAATAATAACCCACTTAAATACAACCCATTTTGGACCGCTGGGCATTGGGAAGAGCGCTTTCACGCTCCTTTGCGTCGTGTTCCTCACGTGGCAGGCTGATTAGGACCAACTGACGCTACATGGGCATGGTCAATGGTCAAATGTGTTATTAATTAATAAAATAATGAGTTCGAGTGTTCATATAGGAAAGTTTAAAGTTCATGTATCGACTTTCAAATGCCCTACAAGTTCAAATGGTCAGGAAGCCATTCCGCTTAAAATAAATAGCCATTGCACTGAAACAAGAAATTTAAATTACAAATTAAGGTAAAATATGTGCAATATATATTATGGAGCACTTTAAGTGGTTTAAACTTATGCATTCATTTGAACTCAACAACAGCTCAAACACTACATACATAATAGAAATTTATTAAACAAGTATAAACAATAAATTTCGAATTCAATAAATTAAATAACTATAATAAAATTCTTAATTCAAATTCATAACGTTGAAATCTTGAATTCGTCACAATATATCATAATACCTGAAAATATATAGATGAGAGTGGCTTGTGTGGTGGACAAGATGAGGGAAGCGAGATGAGATGGTTTAGGCATGCAAAAAGAAGATGCATATATACCCTAGTGAGGAGGTGTGAGAGGTTGGCGATAGCGGGTCCAAGGAGAGATAGAGATAGTCCGCAAAAATTATTGGGGAGAGGTGATCAGGCAGGACATGTCACATCTTCAGATCTCTGAGGACATGACCCTTGTGTCACGACCCGGATTTCACATCCTCGAGAGCTGTGATGGCGCCTACTGGTAAAAGCTAGGCAAGCCAAATTATACTAATTACTTAACCATTTCCAGTTTTAAACCATTATTAGTGATGAGTAGATATCATGCAAATAGCAAAAATAATTAAGTGGAAGACAAAATCTGACAATTTATCTTAATACAAAACTGCGGAAGTCTAAAATACAACTCTACCCAGAATTTGGTGTCACAGCTTCACAGAGGGTCTAAGAATACTACATACAAAGTCTGAAAGATAAAATAAACACTGTTTCTGAAATGAGTAAAGGAAACATGATAAAGGAAAAGATAGGAGGTGACGCCAAGGCCCCGCGGACGTCTGCAGGACTACCTTGTGTCGCCTGTGTGGGCTGAAGACAGCACCCTCACTGCGGTTCAAGCACTCCGGTATCAGTATCTGCATACAGTGCAGAGTGTAGTATCAGCACAACTGACCCCATGTGCTGGTAAGTGCCAAGCCTAACCTCCACGAAGTAGTGACGAGGCTAGGACCAGACTACCAAATAAACTTGTGCAATATAGCGTACAAAAATAATTGGAAGTAGATAACAATTATGGCGACGATAATCAACCAGTGATATAAATAGCAGGCAACAAGAACACCATAAATGTTTCTCAACAAATAATAGATACAAGTGCAATCAATTTATCAAGTCCTTCAAATATAAATCTTTCGCCTATAAATCCTTCAAGTAATAATCTCTAAGATAATATGTTTTTCAATGAATATATTTCAAATATATTTCCTTTAAATAAATATCTTTCAAATAAACATCTTTCGAATATAATTCTTTCGAGTAAAGGTCACCTTGTGACGCCTCATTCACTTAACATAGAGTACAACTTCCAACCCAATTAGGAAATCAACAAGAAAAGATGAAGTTATGTTTAGAAATTATTTGATAAAGAAGATACCCTTTTCAATTAAAGTACAATATCGAATGAATCATTACCTTTAATACGAGAAATCAATGAATCAAAACATAGTAGAAATTTCTTTTTTTTTTAAAGTAAAGTACAACCTCAAACGATTTAAGGAAAATTTAATTGAGAAATCAATTGAGTTAAAAATGTAACAATTGTTGGAATTTGGAGTATTGAACATATATAAAAAAAAGTAAAAATAGAATATCAAGAGAATTATAAAGGAATCAAAATCCAACCACTAACAAGAATAAGGAAAACAAAGGTAGATTTCACTTTCTTTTCACGTCTTGTTGCAGACGTGCAACCCGATCCCATTTCCTGTATCTCGTGGCAGGCATGCCACCCGCTCCCATTTCATGTATCTCATGGTAGGCATACCACCCGCTCCCATTTTATTATATCTTGTGGTAGACGTACCACCCGCTCCCATTTCATTATATCTTGTGGTAGGCGTACCATCCGCTCCCATTTCATTATATCTTGTGGTAGGCGTACCACCCGCTCCCAGTTACAAGCCAACAATAATCACAAGGAATCCCGGCAAGGGAACAAGAGTAATATAACAACTTCCCGGCAAGGGAACAATGATATTTCAACAACATCCCCGCAAGGGAACAATACTATCAAAACAAACATCCCGACAAGGGATCATAATATCAAACAAACATTCCGGCAAGGGAACAATGGTGATAATAACATATGAAGCGCAATAAACCACAACAGAGTCATAACAGTTATAATACAAAACTCACGGGCATACTTGACACCAACGTATAGATACTCGTCACCATGCCTATACGTCGTACTCCACAATTAACATGTAGCAAATATGACACAACTCCTAATCCCTCAAGCTAAGGTTAGACCAAACACTTACCTCACTTTGCAACCAATTCAAAATTCTAACAAGCCTTTAAGCATGTTTGGATGGGCTTAAAAGCGGGTCAAACCAGCTTTTAAGCCATTTTCAAATGTTGGGAGTGTTTGGGAAAAATGAAAACAGCTTTAAAAAAGTTAAAAATAGCTTAAAAAAATCCAAAAACCACAAGTTGGCTGATCCTAACTTCTCCGTTTCTGGATTAAAAGCCATCTTATGTTGACCAAAGAAATTACCTGCTTGTCCCTTATAACTTTTGCTAATCCCAAAACTACCCTCATAAAATAAATCTTAAAACATTGAACTACTCCCACTTTCTGTTCATCTTCTTTCCTCTGATTCTCCTTCATCTTCAGTTGTTCTATATTTTCGCTCAAGTTTTTAGTGGAAATCGATCCTTGTTGTAAGTTATTATTCTTTCCTTATTCATCTTGTTATATGCTTTTTTCTTTATATGCTTTTTCTTTGAGGTATGAGAATACCCAGATTATCCCAAACATGTTTTAAGCAGAGTCGTGAGCTCATACTAGTGAGTTTGGTGCTATTCTTTTTTATATGTGGCATCCAAACAGAAAACTTCTGTAATTGGAAATAAACGGATCTTTGAGTTAACAGAGACTTTTAATTTGGTGTCAGAAATATCCAATTCGTTTCTCTAGCAGCAGAATATTACGAGAACTAGACATAAATTAATTTGTATAGGAATCAATTTAGCATTAAAAACTTGTAATAATAAGCTTATTTTTAGTGTTATCAGCTTTAAGGATATTTTGGTCATTTTAAAAGAAAAAGTGCTTACCAGCACTTGTTTACCAAACACTTTAACAACTTTTTTTCTGCTTCAGCACTTTTATCCAAACACGTAACTGCTTATTTATAAAACAAGCTCCAGCACTTAAAAAGTGCTTTTAAGCACTTATGCTTAAAAGCCACTTTTTTAAGCCAATCCAAACGGGCTCTTTGTCTCGTGAATTCGTGCTTGAAATTCTCAAATCTAGTCATAAGCAATTCGATTCAGTCAATAAAAATTATAAATTAATTCCATATGAAATTCTACATTTTCCATTAAAAATTCGAAATTGCACTAAAATTCGCCCATGGGCCCACGTCTCAGAATCCGACGAAACTCACAAAATCCGACAACCCATTCAGCCACGAGTCCAACCATACCAAAATTACTAAATTCCGATATCGGATTGGCTTTCAAATCTTAAATTTTCATTTTTGAAAAATTTGGCTAAAAATCTGATTTTTCTTCCATAAATTCATGGATTCATGATGTAAATGCATATGGAATCATGAAATATAATCAATATAGGATAATGAACACTTACCCCAATGTTTCACGTGAAAATCACCCAAGAACCAAGCTCCAAAAATTCCAAAACGAAATGGCAAAGTGACTGATTTTTGTGATTAAATGTTTCTACCCATCCGTCACTAAAAGCTATTTTCGTCATTAAAAGTCTACTAGAAATAGTTTTACCAGCTCTTATTCAATTGATCATAACTTTCTGTACAAATGTCCAAATGTTGAACGGTTTAATGTTCTGAAAACTAGAATGCAAGGG
Organism: Nicotiana tabacum; assembly: GCF_000715075.1. Classification (NCBI taxonomy): domain Eukaryota; kingdom Viridiplantae; phylum Streptophyta; class Magnoliopsida; order Solanales; family Solanaceae; genus Nicotiana; species Nicotiana tabacum. The sequence goes on along the minus strand of NC_134084.1, from coordinate 5,194,844 downwards.
CTACAATTTTTGTGTTTTGCACATTTTCAGATTACTTATAGATTTCGAGATATAAGCTTCAAAAATAGCCTCCTCGCATCAAATATTTCTGGAAAATTTCAAAACAACTTTACCATCCCTTATTTAATCGATCATAACTTTCTGTACAAATATCCAAATAATTAATGGTTTAGCCTAGAAACTAGGATGCAAGAGCTACAACTTTCATGTTTTGTAAATTTGCAGATTCCTTATGTATATTGAGATATAAGCTTCCGAAATAGGCTCCACGATTGCACAGTTGCTGTCCAAGACAACTTCCTGCAGCAGAAATTCCAGCAACCCTTTTTGTCTGATTTCCATTCCGTTAACCTTCCGAAATCTACCCGAGGCCTTCGGGACCTTAACCAATTATACCAACATGTCCCAAAATACAATACGAACTTAATCAAGGCTTCAAACCACGTCAAACAACACCGAAATTACGAATCGCGCATCGAATTGAATTATGAGTTTTCAAATCTTCCAACTTCTATATTTTTGTGCCGAAACATATCAAATCAATCCGGAATGACTTCAAATTTTTCACACAAGTCATAAATGACATAATGGAGTTGTTCCAATTTTCAGAATCAGATTCCGACCCCGGTATCAAAAAGTCAACTCTCGGTCAAACTTTTCCAAAAATCTTCTATTTTCCAACTTTCGCCAAAATGCGCCGAATTGTCCTACGGACTTCCAAATCCAAATCCAAACATGCTCCTAAGTCCAAAATCACCATATGATACTATTGGAATCATCAAAATTCCATTCCGGGGTCGTTTGCTCAAAAGTCAAATCTCCGTTCAAACTTAAGAAGTCTTTAGCCTTAGATTTCTAGATTCCGTTAAATGGCGATAATTTGATCTATGGACTTCCGAATTCAATTTCGGGCGTATGCCCAAGTCCCAAATCATTATACGGAACTACTGTAGTGGTCAAAATTTGGATCCGGGTTCGTTTGCCCAAAATTTTTACCGAAGTCAACTCAGTGTAGTTTTAAAGCTCTAATTCATAATTTAATCTATTTTTCATACAAAAACCTTTCGGAAAATTATACGGACTGTGCACGCAAGTCGAAGAATTATTGATAGCGCTTTTCAAGGTCTTAAAATACTGAGATAATTATTTAATTTAAAAATGACATTTTGGGTCATCACACCTTGATAGAAAGGTGTGGAGGTCGACGATTAGGGTAGTAGGTTAGTGAGTAGCCAGACATTTTTCTTTTTCAAACCTGTATTTTCCTAGTATTATTCTTGTATTTCTTAATCTTTAGATCTCCTTTACTACTCGTTGTTTCATTTGCTTCGATTCTATTATTTTTCTGGTTGCTGTTAGTGCTTCTCATTTTGTAGTTCTTGGTCATTACTTCTATGATTATGCTTTCCTTGAGTCGAAGGTTTACCTGAAATAATTTCTCTACTTTCACAAGGTAAAGGTCTGCAGGGGCGGAGCTAGCCTATCGAGTATGGGTTCGGCCGAACCCTGTCACTTGATCCATTTCATGTATTTGTCTTAAAAAATTCATTAACTATGTACAAATTATTAATTTAGAACCCAGTAACTTAAAAAGACTAAAAGCTTGAACCCACAAGCTTCAAATCCTAGCTTTGCCTCTGAAAGTCTACGTACATATTATCCTTCCCAGATTCCACTTATGAAAATACATTGAGTGTATTATTATTATTACTAGTTTTTGAACACGTGCTTTGCACGTGTATTCCATCAATTTTATATAATATATGTTAAAAAATAGTTCAAATTTACGCACATATATTTTAAAAACATTTGATTGAAATGTAAAGTAAAATCTAAGAGAGATGCAAGAAGTTAGCATTAATAAGGTTATTTGCTCTTTCCTAAATATGCATGTGTCATCTTTTTTTTTTTCCTTCTATTTTAATGTACATATCATGTAGTATAGAAACTTCAGCATCATAATTGCAATGTAATATTTTGTTTTTTAATTATTGAAAACAACTAAGATAGTAAAAATTCCGATGACTACAGTAAAACGAATATATTATTTAGAGCCAGTTTAAAATGAAGATGGATCTACAAATATATCCAAAACGAAAATGAATTTACAAATATTTGACACATCGTGTGCAAATGTGGTAAAATAACGATTATACTATTTCATATTCCATGGATACTCTATACAATCATAGAAGTTAAATTTATAGTGTTCTACGAGAGTGTTAAATGAAATTACTATCTAAAATATATTTAAGCCCATGGAAATGCTCCTAAAGAAAATTTGGAAGTTCACACCTTTTGTAGCACTTTAACACTTTGAAGTCCTTACAAGGCACATTTTTCAGCCTTTGTGATTTTCTGCTAAACAATTTTGTATTTCTTTCTCACTTAAAAATAAAAAATTGATGAAGAAATCGAAATCTTACAATATTCATTCAAACAAAATCTTAAATTTGGTAGTAAGTATTACTTACAAAATTGTATGTAATATTGTATTTTGAAAAATCTTAAGTTTTTATTATTTATACATAGATTTAGATGATAAAATATGAGTTGTATCGAAGTTTTCAAAATCAATATTACTTTAAAACACAAAAGCCTAAACATTATTATTATACATATAAAGACACTAAACTATAAATAGAGAACACTTTTTTAGCTACAAATTTGAAAGAGTAATTCCAAAAAGTCAATATATATAACATGTCTGCATTTTAGTAATTAATTTATGTAAGGAAAATGAATCTAATGACAGACAGTAACCTCAACTTCAATACCATCATCTTAACATTTTAGGAGGAAAGAGTGATTTTACTGTTGTGATTATGCGCCTGTGGCTTCTTAACCCCAAGCTTGTTGGTTGGCTTCGTTGCTGCATACAGGGGCGGATGCACGCTTCCTCACGCGGTGTCATGCGACACCGCTTTGTCAGAAAATTTTATTAAATATATGTATTAATACTGTACAGAAACGAATAAGTAAGAAAAGATGACACCACTTGACATAAATTGTGCCTTAGTGTGTTGGTTTTGTGCTTGATTTTGCTCTAAGAGGTCAAAAGTTCAAATAATGCTGCTTGGTGGGCCGGGCCTGAACCGGACCGGGCCCGTGGTCCTAACGGGCCTAACGGGCTTGGTGGGCCGGTCCTGGTGGTCCTGAGAAGCCCGTGACAGGCCGGTCTTCATATATTAGCCCACGAGCCCGGGACCGTTTTGCCCGGGACCGTCAGCCGGTCCTAGGCCGGTCCTGGCGGGCTTGGCGGGCCTAACGGGCCCAACGGCTATTTTTTTTTTTTTAAAAAATTGTTTTTAAAATTCTCCAACGGCCATATTTAAAATCTAGCCATTTGGGCTGACAATTTGACCATTTTTAAGTTTAGAAAATGGCCATTTGGCCCCCAAACTTTATATAATTACACTTTTTCCTATTTCTCAACATACCCCCTCATTCTTTCATTTTTATTCACCAATTCATCAATCTCTCTCAATCTCTCTACTACAATTACTTAATTTATTGTTGAAATTTCGTGAAAAATTGTGAAGTTGTTGAATTGAAGTTTCAAGTGTTCAACGATTTTCAATTTTTAAGAAGTTGTTCGGCAATCCGGTAAACTCGTTTCAACTTTTACGTTTTAAGAATATATTTTTGTGTGGTATAGTTTGCATAATTATAATTAATATGACATTTTTCTTTGAAAAAATGTTTGGTAAAGGAAAAGATAAAACCGGTGAAAGTAGTGGTCAACCAACTACCCTTCCCCCGGCTCCCCGACCCAGAAAAGATAAGCAAGTTGAAGAGAATATATATACATAAGATACAATATATATACTACAAGAAAATATATAAGAGAATATATATACATAAGATACAATATATACTACAAAAAAATATATAAGAGAATATATATACATAAGATACAATATATATACTACAAGAAAATATATAAGAGAATATATATACATAAGATACAATATATACTACAAAAAAATATATAAGAGAATATATATACATAACATACAATATATACTACAAGAAAATATATAAGTAATAAGTTATAATATATATACATAAGATACAATATATATACTACAAGACAATATATTATGCATGACAATTTAGTGTTTTACTATTGTTTTGTTATTTTTCTTTTTCGTCAAGCACTTTAATAATTAGATCTACATATATACTACATATATATTTTTAATATAGCCATGATACTACAAGAAATTGTCTTAAAAAAAAAATCGCTAGGCCCGCAAAGCTCACGAGCCCTGCCCGTTTAGCCCAGGACCATATGGGCTTAGGCCCGTCACGTGCCGGTTCCACCCATTGAGCCCACGAAGCCCGGGACCGTCAGAGCCCAGGCCCACGAAGCCCGGCCCGTTTGGCCCACGAAGGCCCGGCCCCGGCCCAGAATACAGCCCTAGGTTCAAACCTCAACTAGCACATTTTTCTTTTGTAAATATTTGAGAGAGCCTTTGTAGTTAAAAATTGTGATGAAGTAGAATTGAATTCAAAATCTTTTTTAACTTAAGACTCAACAAAACCAATAAACTAAGGTTATTTCTTGTCTAAAAGTATGATAATCAAAGTAACATTCCGGTTCTTTTATAAATTTCGACACCGCTTACAAAAATTCCTACATATGCCCCTGGCCGCATATGCCATCTTTTCTGAGAGGAGAAAAAAGTTAAGAGCAGTATTTCAACGGGAGAAAAGTGCCATTACGTCTCAACATTTCTTCCCTAGGCAATCATCAAAATCACTCTTTTGTAACAAAATTTCTATAAAATTTTATGTAAATATGGGAAAGACAATTAAGTTGTGGAATTGTAACTTAAACTTTATGCAAGAACTTAAAGGAAATTAAATGAAAGAAAGGTAATAAGAATATAGTAAAACATATGATAAAATATACAGATGAATAAGCACTCCAAACTGTTAACTATAGATAAAAGCTCTCAGAATTCCAGAGCTTGAATAAGTCATTTGTATCCAGATTTTTCATAATGTATAGACATTTAATTAGTAGATTACTCTCATCCTTTATTGAGAGTTTTTCAAATGAATCAGGCTACTAATTATTCTCTACAACTCTTTAAATTCTTCAGACGGTCTACAACAACTTTTGTCTTCTCAACGTCCCCTTCAAATTAAAAGAGCATTAATTGTACATATGAGAGGAAATTAAAAAAATATAAAAAAGATAACTTGGAATGTCTATTTACATTTTATACAAAAAAACTTCTTGAAATAATTGTTACAAGTGCTAGCGAGATATTTACTTTACTTGAGAGGGGATCAGCAAAACGCCGGACTGCAGAAACCTTGCTGAATAAGCAATCAAGGTATGACTTTTTCTTGTTCTAGAATTCGTTGTTATTATTATTATTATGTTGCATTCAATCTGCTAGAAACAATTTTTTCTTTTCAGTCGTTCACATTCTCTTTTCTCCATAACAATACACATTAAGGAAGCAACCCCTGAAGGCGAAGAACTCATAACCATATCCCGCCTAAATTCATCCTAACCCATATTTTTATCGCAGTGAATATAAATTTTACATATAATTCACCTATTGACAACTTTGTTTCAGTTATATGATATGAGTTAATTGAATACAAAATTTATTAAAGAGAGAATTTTTTAAGTAGGTTCCAAAAATATTAATGCGACTCAGATCATATAAGTCAAAGTGTTGTACGGCTTTACCAAAATAAAATTTACTTTTTTGTAAAATAATAGGTTAAAGGTATTACAAATAAAAATGTGTAAAAATGATCGAGAAAAAGTCATAACATAGACATAATTTAATTTTGTCAAATTTCCATAATGCTACGTAAAATAGAAAATAATGAGAATCCTTATAAGAACATGTAATTAGGGACAAGATGAGAAACTATGTTACAGGTTGTAGTGTGATGAATATAATTTATTTATCCTTAATAGATTTTATGTTCGGGCCCTAAGTATGAACATTTTTATAACGAGCATTTTTTCTTTAATAAGCGTTGCGCAGTACAAATATGAATTAATCGAGTCGGAGAAAATAAAATGCTAACATATACTATAAGTCGAAATATAATTACGTATAAATATTTAAAGAGTTGAGACCAACGTGCGAAAATGAGGGCTTGCTTTCTCTCTGTTTCTATGTAGAACAACAAACAATACACACATAAAACGCAGACGCACACACGTATATATATCCGTCAGATTTGCTCAGACAATTGTTTCTTCTTCGATCTGTAAGTTAATTAATTACTTCATACATGAATTTTCTCTTGTTTTATCACTCTAATCCTTTGAATTGAGTCGGCAATTTCCACAATTTCACAATTTTCGGTGTTTTTTTGGGTTTGATTTTGGTGATTTTTGAGGTTGTTGAGATTAAATGAAAACCCTAGATCTTTCCGGGTAGTGTTTTTTCGTAAATAATTGAAGTTTTGAGGTCGGATCTGATACTTGTTAGCTCGATTTTGAAGTTGAATTTAGAGAATTTTGTAAGCCAATTTTGTTAGGGTTAGGATTTTTTATTGAGTAAAATTGATGGCTTCGAATCCTCCATTTCTACTGGAGGATCAGACGGATGAGGATTTCTTCGATAAATTGGTCAATGATGATGACGATGATGTTGGTTTTAATGTAACTACACCGGGCCCGGGCTTGGGCATGAGCTCGAGCCCGGTGTACGTCCATGGGATTGACTCTGATGAGGTTAAAGCATTTTCTAATCTCAGTATCAGTGATGATACCAGTACTAGAGCTGATAATATAAGGGAGAAGAGTAGTGGTTTTCAGGCAACTACATCGTCAGCAGAACCAGGATTGGGCTTGGACGCGAGCCAGGTCTACGTCGATGGGAATGGATCTGATGAGGTTAAAGCCTTTGCTAATCTCAGTATCAGTGATGATGGCAATAGTGGAGTTGATACTATAAGCAGTGATAAAGGTGTTAATTGCAATGCTAAAACAGCGTTAATTGTTGAGGGGAATGGAGAGAAGAAGAGTAGTGGTTCTTTAGTGTCATTGGCTTCTGGGGGGTCGGATGGTTTACTCGAGTCGAGCAATGGTAATATGGAGACTGAGGTAACGGCTGATAAGATGGAGAATCACACCGGTGGATCAGGAAACTCGGGTGTGAAGGAGGTTGGATGGAGTGCGTTTCATGCTGATCCAGTTACGAATGGCGATAATTCTGGGTTTGGATCATACATGGACTTTTTCAGTGAATTGGGGGATACTAATGATGGTGATGTAATTGGAAATGTTGAGGAGAATGTGAATAAGAGGTCAACTGTTGTGCCAGCCGATCAAGTTCATGACACGAAACAAGTTCATGAAACGTCGTATTTGGATAATACTAGCAGTTCGTTAACACAGGGTCAAGATGGTTACGGCTATGATGCTACCACAGGACAAGTTGCAGATGGACATGATCTAAACAGTAGTCAATACTGGGAAGATCTTTATCCGGGATGGAAGTATGATGCAAACACCGGGCAGTGGTATCAGGTTGATAGTATTGATTCAGGTGCTAATGCACAAGGGAGTACTGATTCTAATTTGGTTTCTGATTGGGCAGTTTCTGATGGAACGCCAGAGGTCTCGTACCTACAGCAAGCTGCTCAGTCTGTTTCTGGTAATGCGGCCGAGAGTGTTACGACTGAGAGTGTCACTAATTGGAATCAGGTTTCCCAGCTAAGCAATGCTACTGAGAACGTGGAAAACTGGAATCAGGCTTCACAGACGATTGACAATGGCGGGGTTGTGACTGACTGGAATCAGGTGTCACTGGCTAGTGATGCAGGTGGTTTCACGACTGACTGGAATCAGGCCTCACAAATCAACAATGGGTATCCATCGCATATGGTTTTTGATCCTCAGTACCCTGGTTGGTATTACGATACGATTGCGCTTGAATGGCGCTCTCTAGAGAGCTACACATCGTCTGCTCAATCGACTGTTCAAGGTGAGGGCCAGCTGGATCAGACTGGTTTGGCTTCGCAGCAGACTTTCTCTCACAATGATGATCAAAGGAATTACGGGCACAAAGAGAATAGTGGATTCCAAGGGTTTAGCAGTGGAGGAGGAGATTACAACTGGTCCGGCTCTTTTGGTAATTACAATCAGAATAGCTCAAATTTGTCGCAAAATGAAAATGTTGCAAAGAGTTACCATGTATCAGAGTATAGGGGGAGCCAGCAATTAGAGAATCACTACAACCAAGAATTTTCTACAAGCAGCGATGTTAATAGGCAAATGTCTAATCATTATGAGGGAACAGTTCCATACAATGCAAAAGCAATTCAAAGTCAAGGTAACCAAGGCTTTTTCTCTGGTGGGGGTTTTGGTCAGCAACTTAGTCAGCCAACACTTCAGCAACATGAGCAAAAGCATGCCTCTAGTGATTATTACGGGAGTCAAACCACAGCCAATTATTCCCAGCAAGCATTTCAGAGCAGCCAGCAGTTTTCTCATGCTCTTGCTGCAGGAAGGTCATCTGCTGGCCGTCCACCACATGCTTTAGTCACTTTTGGTTTTGGTGGAAAACTGATTGTGATGAAAGATAATAGTTCCTTTGGAAACCAATCTTTTGGAAGTCAGGTTTGTATCATTGTTTCTTTATTTTGTCTTTTCTCAATATTTTGCGGTGCAGTACTCTTACTAATTATTGAAAGTATTTTTGCATGGTGGGTAAAGAATCCTGTAGGAGGTTCAATATCTGTACTCAACTTGATGGATGTTGTCTCTGAGAGAGTTGACACTTCAAGCCTTGCGATGGGGGCATGTGAGTATACCCGAACTCTGTGCCGGCAATTATTCCCTGGTCCACTAGTTGGTGGAAGTCCCAGTACCAAGGAGTTTAATAAATGGATTGATGAGAGGATTGCAAACTCTGAATCTCCTGACATGGATTACAGGAAAGGCGAAGTTTTGAGGTTGCTTCTGTCATTGCTAAAAATAGCATGTCAGTATTATGGGAAACTTCGTTCTCCTTTTGGTACTGAGGCTGTGTTAAAGGTAAAGTTTGAAAATTTGTTGGAATAACATGCCTGTATTTAGTTATTGACTATTTGTTTCAACCTGTCAAAACGAACTGTCTGTTGAAATTGAGCTCTGGTCCAACTAAGTTAAGTTTTATTCCATTGCTTATCATTTTTCATTTTTGTTACCTAAATAGGCATATCTTAGTTCTAACTCCTTTCACTTTTAATGCCCTTGATATCCCATCTAATCTGGAGTTGCTTTAGTTGGGTTTACAGAATAAAATGTCATCTTTGTCAACTGAAATACTTGGTTGCCTTTAGTGGTCAAAGTTCATTCAATTTGAGAACTTATGGTATCAGCACATACTTACTAGATAGTTTCTCATGCTTCTTTTTACATGTTTTGCATCTAACATAACCTTTGGCTTTCTAGATAAATCTTTCTCTATATTTTGATTTTTACTTGATCAACTATGGGCTGGGTGCACCTCCCCCAAGTTCGAGGAATTCGACTGGCTTCTCTTCCCTAAATGATGAAAACATTAGGTAGGAAACAAGAAAGAAAAATCCAGTAATGGATGTTGATTGCTAATTAAATAAAAAAATAATAGCGGTAGCAATGGCACTACTCCCCTCTGTTCATTTATGTGGCACACTTTCCTTTTTAAGTTGTTACAAAAAGAATGGCCCCTTTCTATATTTGAGAAGGAATGACCCCTTTCTATCTTTAGAAGCCATTTGACTTTAAGCTTATCCATTTCACCCTTAATGAGATGATATATAGCCACACAAATGTTTATGGTTTGTTTTCGACCACAAGTTTCAAAAGTCTTTCTTTTGTTTCTTAAACTCCGTGTCCAGCTAAACTATGCCTCGTAAAATAGCACAGAGAGCTAACGAAGAGAGAAGAAACTGAAAAGTCTTGATTACTTTGTCTCCATTGTCTATATCACTCTTTATCTCAAAGAGCGGCTGCTCAAAGAGTGGCTGGAGGACTTTGGGAAGAAGTGTTTCTTTTTCTTTATCTTGTGTTCTCTTTGATGATTTTCACTGCAGAAGAACATGCCATTGTCATTTGAAGAAATCTTTTGTTAGAAATTAACTCCATAGCCCATAGCAGTGTAATAGCTTATACTAACTAGGAAACAGTATTGAAGTTGTGAACTAGCTTGTTGTAGTTTTGATGAAATTTACATATGTTCTTCAATACTTGGTTAAAATTGGCGAAGTTTGCTAAACCTGCTTTTTCTCATTCCATTTTAATCTCGTCAAAACAAAGTATATGAAGGAACATTTTCCTTTTTTTTAATGTCTTTTAAAATTTTCAACTTGGAAAACCATCTAGCCTGATAGCATGTAAAATAGCTCCTGTCTAATTGTATTTTCACCAAAATCAACAAACTCAGTAGCAGTTTCTAACTTGGTTCTTCCATTTTAACAGGAAAGCGATGCTCCAGAAACAGCGGTAGCAAAATTGTTTGCATCTGTGAAGAGGAATGGGATGCAATTCAATCAATATGGCGCTGTTTCCCAGTGCTTGCAGCAATTGCCTTCTGAAGGACAGATGCGGGTAGTTCTTTTATACTTTCTGTTCTTCAGTTGCTATTTTAATTATTTGCTAGATCAGCCAACTGTTTTCAGTACGTGCTTTAGGCTACTGCTGCTGAGGTTCAAATTCTTCTAGTTTCTGGAAGAAAGAAAGAAGCATTACAAGTTGCACAAGAGGGTCAGTTGTGGGGGCCAGCTCTTGTTCTCGCTGCACAACTTGGTGAACAGGTTTGTCTGGTTCTCAGTGGGCCTTTAGCGACTACCCTTATCCCTCTCTCTCTATATGTGTGTGTGTATCTTTCTAGTAATATACTTTGACTTCATGGGTAATTGTAGTTCTATGGAGAAACGGTGAAGCAAATGGCACTTCGACAGTTAGTAGCAGGGTCTCCTTTGCGGACACTATGCCTATTAATTGCAGGTCAACCGGCTGATGTCTTTACTGTAGATTCTACAGTTCAAAGTGGCATGCCTGCTGTAAATGTGGCTCAGCAGCCTACACAGGTTTTGTTTTCATAACTTGTTACAACCAGTTGTTCATTAGCTTATTTGCTGCCTTTTCCCTTTGATCTCGTTCTTTATGATTTGCCTAAGCCCCTGGAATGGAGCAATTAAAGGAGTTCTTCACTCTAATAGAGTATATCGTTACTATAACATGCAGTGCATTTATAAACATAGTGTCATAATTATTCTTTGGCTATTAAAGTTTTGAAAAAAGTTCAGAAGACATTTTAGTGTCTACGTAAAGGTTAATAGTGGGAAAAAACTGAAAATGGAACGTAGCTATGTGTATTTTGATATTTGGAATTTCAATAACGCCTGCACTTTTGAAGTCCAAGGACTTTTTTTGGTTGGGGATTTTAGGTGTGGGCACTAGGGTTCAAATCCTAGCAGAGCATAGAGACAAAAAAACAATGGGTAATCTCGTCCCATCTGCCTAAGCCTTGGTGCGTAAAGTTACTTGATTCCTGTTCTGGGAGGTAGTAGGTACCCGGTGGAATAGTCGAGGTGCACGCAAGTTGGCCCCAAAAAAAGGGGTTTGGTGTGGGCACTGTTCCGTCAGATATGCAGGACTGTGATGATAAGTTAGGTGGGGGGCGTTGTTCTGTCAGATGTGCAGAACCTTAATGATGCCCACATAGGATTCAATAGTCACCCTTAACCATTATGATTGTTTGTGAATGTTGTTTGAAGTTCATCTTTTTATGTCTTGGCATATTGCTTTTGGTCGTTTATTACGTGACGCCGTAGATAGTAAGTGCATCACTTTCTCTTGTTTTCCCGTTTCTGGGGGAATTTACTTTCTGCTGTTTCCTTCCCTAGTTTATTGCTTGTTGAAGATCTAAGGTTAACACTTTGTCTGGATTATTACCTTATTTTGATTTCTTCTCTTTATGCTAGTTTGGTGCTAATGTCATGCTGGATGACTGGGAAGAGAATTTGGCTGTGATCACTGCAAACAGAACGAAGGATGACGAACTGGTGCTTATTCATCTTGGTGATTGTTTGTGGAGAGAGAGGAGTGATGTAAGCCTTATGCCTTGCTTTTTCTTATATTACTCTCTTCAGTGGATTACCTTCCACCTTAACTTTATTGTCTGCTTCTTACATATATTTTCCTTTTCAAAAAACAATGATCTAGATTGTTGCTGCACACATTTGCTATCTAGTGGCCGAAGCAAACTTTGAACCATATTTAGATACAGCGAGATTGTGTCTTGTGGGTGCGGATCACTTGAAATTTCCCCGAACTTATGCTAGTCCTGAGGCTATTCAGGTGCAGCTGACTCTATTTTTTGTGCATTTTCTAGTCATACGATGAAATGTGAAACATCTTGTGCCACAGCTAGCATATGCACTCATATAACTGTATGTGCTACTTGGCTAACACGGGTTTGTCGCTTGACTGATCAAATATTTGTATGGACAGAGGACTGAGATTTATGAATACTCGAAGGTGCTGGGGAATTCTCAATTTATTCTCCTTCCTTTTCAACCATATAAACTTCTGTATGCACACATGTTAGCTGAAGTTGGGAGGATATCAGACGCATTAAAGTATGTATCCTAGTTTTATGTTCAGCAGAGTTCTTTGAAATCCTTTCAACTAGTTGCTTAACATTTTTAATTTTAGGTACTGTCAAGCATTGTCGAAATCACTTAAAACTGGCCGAACCCCTGAGACGGAAACATTGAGACAGTTAGTGTCATCTCTTGAGGAAAGGATTAAAACTCACCAACAGGTACCTCTTTATCCTCTCATCTATGTTGAATGATTATCTCAGAGTTGCTTATGGTGGAACTTTCTGCACATTCAGGGAGGGTTCTCCACAAATTTGGCTCCTGGAAAATTGGTTGGTAAATTGCTTAACCTTTTTGATAGCACGGCTCATCGTGTTGTTGGGGGCTTACCACCACCAATGCCAACAAGTGGCAGTTTACAAGGGAATGAACAACATCATCAGTTTGCGGGGTCTAGAGTTTCAAGTAGTCAGTCAACAATGGCAATGTCATCACTGATGCCCTCAGCATCTATGGAGCCAATAAGTGAATGGGCAGCAGATAGCGGTAGAATGTCAATGCACAGTAGAAGTGTTTCAGAGCCTGACATTGGGAGAACTCCAAGACAGGTGTCTTATCCTGTTTCTCTGTAAATATTACATTTGACTGGATCTATCTAATCTGGTTTGAAAAGATAGTTTGTTATGTATTTGTGTAGGATCACGTTGACTCGTCAAAGGAAGCAAGCTCAAGTAACACAGGAAGCAATGCATCGGGAGCTGGAGGGACATCACGCTTTCGTCGCTTTAGCTTTGGCTCCCAGCTTCTCCAGAAAACTGTTGGATTAGTCCTCAAACCTCGTCAAGGCCGCCAGGTAGATTATTTATTTTTCTCCACTGTCATTTTCTAGATTGTGGTCTTCATAAAGTTTGATGTCGATACTTGTTTCCATTTGTCTTGATTCCTTGCAGGCAAAATTGGGTGAAACGAATAAATTTTATTATGATGAAAAACTTAAAAGATGGGTAGAGGAAGGGGCTGAACTTCCTGCTGAGGAACCGGCCTTTGCACCTCCACCAACCACTGCAGTTTTCCAGAATGGAGCACCAGATTATAACTTGAAGAATGTATTAAAAAGTGAAAGTTCTATATGCAACAATGGATTTCCGGAAATGAAGAGTCCAACTTCTGCTGATAATGGTTCGGGAATCCCACCTCTTCCGCCTACCTCCAACCAATTCTCGGCTCGTAGTCGTGTGGGTGTCCGGTCAAGGCAAGTGATATTGGCTTATTAATTATCTTTGGATGATATGTTTGGACCTTTGGTGGCTTAGGCACAACAGCTCTTGTTTGTTTTCTTGGTCTGATTCTGAAATAGGATGTTTAATTGTTAAGAATATACTTGATAAGTCCTATGCATCAAACTAACATTTTTAGTGTAGTATACATCACCTGATAAGACATTGATCCAAAAGGCACTATCGAGCATTTGTTTCTTCTGTCTATTAGTTATGGTGGCACCATGATCAAATTGAGTTGACATGCTTATTTGAAAACATAATAATTAATCCTTATCACTGAAAATGATGCAGAAGGAATTCTTTCAAAGGTTTCAACAGGGAAACTTGACTGGCTTCTCTTCCTTCTTTTGGCAGGTATGTTGACACATTCAACAAAGGTGGTGGTAATCCAACAAATCTTTTCCAATCACCTTCTGTTCCTTCCATAATGCCTGCTACTGCTGGCAATGCCAAGTTTTTTGTTCCCACCCCAATGTCTCCTGTTGAAGAGACGGGGAACAGTACTTCCAATGAGCAAGAAACTTCAAGTAATAGCGAGAATGATTCAGTCACTACTGTTAGTGGATCGTTCCAGTTTCATGCACCAAATCAAGCGCGCCTATGCAAAGATTTGCAAGCATGGACAACCTCTCAAATAAAGGAGCTGGCACTGGCTCTCTATCAGCTTACTCCCGGCGAACTGCATCATGGAGTGGAAGCTTTCCTGATGCTTCCTCCCCTAATAAATCTGAAGTAAAACCACCAGGCAGTAGATTGAGTATGCCTCCGTCATCATTCATGCCTAGTGATACTAATGGCAGTTTTGGTGATGACCTTCATGAAGTAGACCTGTGACACAATAAGATGTATATACTAAGTTTTGCTCGTCTTCGTGGTATCCTGCTCAAAATCTCTTCACTTTTATTGGTAAGCAGTGAAGTGTGATCGAGGAAGCTGGAAACCCTTTCCTCTCCCCCCTTTCTCACACCCTCAATATACCTTTTTCTCCTCTCTTTTTATTTACCTACTTTTTGTAAGATCAGTTGTATGTTGAAAGCAATAGCTTATTTAGCTGTTTACCTGTAGGTATAGGTTTTTATTTCTTGTTCTTTTTTCTTTTTGTACTTCTAACACCTGTCATTTCAGAGACTTGTTATAACACAAGGAAAGTGGCCTGAGATAACATTGTACAGTTGATTTGTTCATTTATTGAGGAAAGGAACTCTCATTTGATAAATTTTGAATTGAAGTATGTTATATCTCTACAGAAGAGAACTGTAGCAGCTTAAGAAAATATGTTGATCTTTCTTTCTGATATTCAATGTATAAATGAATTGAGACACTGCATATTAGTTAGCTTTCTAGTTGCATATTAGTTTCTTTTAACTTATGTGATGCCTTGAGAGTGATTGTAAAGACGTTTGTGAAGTAAAAGGGAAAAGAACATAAAGCTAGTTTGAACTCAAAATTTATGTTACCATCTGTAATATCAAAATCAATACATATTACATTTAGTATAAACTACTTGACCGAAAATAAAAAATAAAAAAATGTTGCCAATGTCTTCGCAAGTCTTGAGAACATCCTTGTACAAAATTTACTAGTGTACCTTTTCTAGTGTGTATTATTTTAGATTCAAAACAGTGCAAGATTTTGAAACATCCCTTGTGTCTCTTGTAACAGCTGCCGTGGCGCATAGTGGCAATTCAGTGGCTGAAAATGGCAATTCAATTCCTTCTCTCTCTCTGCCATTTCATTAAACAATTTCTTTCCAATCTCAAACGACACAAAAGCATCAATAGCACCATATTCAACTTGTTCATAGCTCAAATTCTCAGCATCCCTCTTACTCAAAGTAACATTCTCTGGCTTTTCCCTTACTTTCCCAAGTACTGCTTTTGCCATTCTCTTCAACCCCATCTTTCCATACACATATTCTCCATAATACAACAATGCAAGTCGGTTCAAATCCACAGTATTCGCCACAAAAAGCCCGTGATCACACATCAACTTCTCAGCATCTCCCTCAACCCCGACACCAACGAATGTGAAATTTGGGTTACTCAGAAATTGTGCGAGGTCTCCGGGCATGGAATCTTTGTGTAGGAGTTGAAAAAGAAGGCAACGTCGGCCTACACAAAGTTGGAGAAGAGCAACTGGTTGTTTGTCTTTTGGATTGAAATAAGGGAGCCACTCGATATCAAGACCAATAAGGAGTTTGTGCAGTCTTCGCCTATGAGTATGATAAGTATGCAAAATCCAGTCATTAACAACAATTGCATTCTTCGTTACAGTAACTTCTATTTGATCACTGTAGAAAGAAACTCCGTACACTTCAGCCATTGATAAACAACAGTAAAACAGAGAACTTTTGTTAATATGGAGTATAACTTGTGGAATGGAATGAATAAGGGGCTGTATATATAAATAAGAGAGTGAATAAAGGGCACATTTGCCTTAAGCCCTATGCATCAAACTAACATTTTTAGTGCAATATACATCCACCTGATAAGACATTGATCCAAAAGACACTATCGAGCATTTGTTTCTTCTGTCTATTAGTTATGGTAGCGCCATGATCAAATTGAGTTGACATGCTTATTTGAAAACATAAGAATTAATCCTTATCGCTGAAAATGATGCAGAAGGAATTCTTTCAAAGGTTTCAACAGGGAAACTTGACTGGCTTCTCTTCCTTCTTTTGGCAGGTATGTTGACACATTCAACAAAGGTGGTGGTAATCCAACAAATCTTTTCCAGTCACCTTCTGTTCCTTCCATAAAGCCTGCTACTGCTGGCATCTGTTTTTTCCCATTCTTAAGACGAAATATAAGTGTTTTCTTTTAGTGATTCCAGAGGATGTTACAACAACTAATGACCTTAGTTGCCACCTTTGATTGGAGGATATATAACGTGGCAGCAGAGATATGGGAGTTTTAAATCAGACCAAATTTTGGTCATAGAAGCAGCAATGAACAATGACTCAAATATGAATTTTATATGGTATGTGTGGAGTACAAGATTGGGTACTAATCTTGCTCCTAAGAAACATGGTATATAACATTATGCGCAAATTAAGTGAATTCGCTTATATAACATTCTTATAATTGCCTGAACCAGGAAAGCAAAAACCAAGAAAAGAAAAAGAAACATGGTATATAAGCAAAAATTGTAAACTGATGAGAAAAACATATATATTCATGATGAACATCAGAACTTTCTTAAAGAATAGGCAACTTGTTTAATTTATAGCTCATGAAAATACATGACTTATCAGTAAAGAGTCAAGAAATTGCTTTACAACTGATGAAATTACAATATATAGACTGAATTTCCTAGTATGTGCCAAAGTAAAAAAACAAAAAAAAAAGGAGGGGGTGGGGGTGGGGGGTGGGGGTGGGGGTGAGGGGAAGCACTTGATGGGTAATTGCACGAGAAAGATTTTCCTAGGGTAGATTGCTCAGAAAGCATAAAAACGCAAAAACCAGAATAAAAAAGAAAACAAATGCTAAAGCCTGTTCTGATACAACCATTTCTGCTCCACAAGTATGCTCAGAAGTTGTGTTCTCGGAGGTTGGATGAGGATCCCTGCCATGTTCACTAGAATCGTATTATATAGAGGAGACAACAATAGGCTTCCTTCTTTATTTTTTACTAAATGCATTCCTATTCACTAAAGGCATTAAACTGGCAAATTATTTTTCTAATATTAAAAATAACTATTTCAATTATTTGCCTAATATTTAGGACTTTAATTTGAAAAATCATAATAGTCATTTAATTATTTATCTAATATTCATGACTTTGATTTGAAAAATCATATTATTTCATTCAATTTCTTTTCAAGGGTGCTTCACTCTCAACTCCTATTATTTGTTGGCTTGCCTAGCATTCTAAGAGTTAGGCGCCATTAAGATCCCGACAGCGAAAAACAATATGCCAATATAAGCCAGAAAAGGGCATAAGAAAATAAAGATTTTCAAGCACAGCATACGAGGATGACATAGGCTTTATTTGACCAAATATTGTTAAGAGTTTATTGATCATAATATACTCTCAATTAGACGCATCAAGAGCTTCTTTTATAAGTATATTATGATAACCCAATCACATATACATCCTCCACAGAAGCTGATGCGCATTGCTATACCAATTTTTTGTGAACCCAATACTTTTGACGCGTAACATAAAGTTCCGTATAAAGATTTACTAAAATTGTACGTTTAAATATATAATTTTTAAAAATACAGTGGGTTCAATGCTAACGAACCTTAAATCTTGAAGCCATTAAATCCTAGATTAACCTTTAATCCCTCATTCAAATTTTAAATCACATAGTAATTCTTGAACGACGTATTACATCTATACATGCAAATATCTTTACACATATACAAATATATATATATATATATATATATATATATATATATATATATATATATACTCATAAGAAGAAATTAAATTGTACTAAAAGTTCCAAGAAGTTTGATCAAAAATGGATTTATGCATATGCACAAACACAAACACTTTCTGAGCATTACTTCGTGAGAAAAAAGTGAAATAACATAAATACAATAGATACCTACTGATATTTTATCTTTGTGGGTGCCGCACCCGATATCATCTTTTGTGATAAGCCATTTTTCACGAAAAGAAAGAAATCAAATCTCTAACGCTATATTTTTTTAATTTAAAAATGACATCAACATTGTCGTGCTATATATACTGGTATGCTCTCAAAATCAGAATAACGATGTCAAAATATGCTAAGGGAACGAAGCTCATGCGAAAATAATAAATTTACAATATAAATCCCGAAATTAACCAAAACCCGACCCCGGGCCCATGTCTCAGAATTCAATAAAATTTAAATCAATAGATTCTTTATCTTCCCACGAGTTCATACATATCAAAAGTCCCAAAATCCGACCACAAATGATCTCTCAAATCATCAAGTCAAGGTCTCCAATACCAAGCCCTAATCCCCAATTTTTAACCCTTAATTTTCATTAATCTTAGGCTAAGTCAGTGAAATAATGCCTTAGGATCAATTATTAGGTTAAAAAATCTTACCTCCAGACGTTATCCCTTGAATCCCTCTTCAAAATCTCCCAAAAAGCTCCAAAACCGACCTGAAATGGTGAAGAACAACTCAAAAATCGCGAAAGAATCCTTTTATACCTCTGGCCCAAGCTTTTTGCACCTGCGGTCTAGATCTCGCTCCTTAAGTCCCGCTTCTGCGGTCTAGACCACCGCATCTGCGGTTTCCACTTAATTGGCCATTTCCGCATCTGCAGTTGAAATATCGTACCTGCGCCACCGCAGGTGCGCCTCCTCGATCGCTTCTGCGGTTCCAACTAACCTTCAACTTGGCCGTATCTGTGGCTGCCTTCCGCTTCTGCGGGCATCGCACCTGCGGCCTCCCTGCCGCAGGTGCGGTTATGACAGCAATAAGAATGCTTCAACTTCCAAACTCAACTCCAACTTTTCCGTCAATCATGCGAAATCACCCTGAGGCTTCCGGGACCTCAACCAAAAGCACAAACAAAACCTATACCACTATCCAAACTTATACCAATCTTCAAAATACCTCAAATAACATCGAATCAATCAAAACACATCGGATTCAAGCCTATGATTCCAAAATTTTCTGAATTACGCTTTTGATCATAAAGTCTACCAAACCACGTCCGAATGACCTGAAATTTTTCACACACATCCCAAATGACACGACGGACCTACTGCAACTCCCGAAATTCCATTCAGACCCCTATATCAAAATCTCACCTATCAACCGGAAAATGCCAAATTCTAATTTCGCCAATTCAAGCCTAAATCTACCCCGGACCTCCAAAACACATTTCGATCACACTCCTAAGTCCCAAATCACCTTCCGAAGCTATCCGAGCCATCAGAACTCACATCTGAGCCCTTTAACACGTAAGTCAACATCCGGTTGACTTTTCCAACTTAAGCTTCCTCAAAAGAGACTAAGTATCTCAAACCTTTCCAAAACCTTCTGAATCCGAGCCAACCAACCCGGTAACACAAAATACAGCTGAACAATGCAATAAAAAATAGAAACGGGGGAAACAAAGCGGTAACTCATGAAACGATCGGCCGGGTCGTTACAACTTTGTAACGATGTATATAAACTAACCATTTTTCAAAGTGAAAGAGAAAACATTCGCCTTATATACGCTTTGTGATTTCGATGGGCATATCAGCATATGTGTGTAACTTCTTCCAAAAGCTACATACAAAGAAGGAAGGTATGTCAGCTAATTTTAATAACCATATAAGTGGTGATAATTTCAGAAAATGAAGCATGATGACATTGACATGCCCTACTTCTTGTTTAGAGTTTATGCATTGTCCACAAGTAAATATCGGCAAAGTATACAAAGAAAGTACGAAGAAGAAAATAGGGTGAAAAATGGGGTGGTAAGATGAACAGTATGCGAATATTGTGAATCTGTGACCTATTAACCCCACTTCACCATTAACATGGCCTAATATAGTTTGGAGGAATTTTGTTTTCATTCAATTTATAATATGAGAGAAATGGAAGGAAGAGTTACACCTTTTTATATCAAATGAATTTAATCTCCTTTAATTAAGTAATATACACAATTTCGTCCAATAGAATGACAGCCCCTTTAATTGCGTAATGACGATCTTAATTGAGATGCACCATTTTACGTAATGGAATGCCATCCTTTTTAATTGGGTACTGCATCGTTCCTTTAATTATTGAACTGTTTCATAGAATGGAATGCAGATGGCTTTTAATTGAAAGGTGCAACGCATCATAGATGGCCTTAAATTGAGTGCTTTTAATCTTATAAAATGAGAGAAAAATAGGGAGAAAAGTCTAAAAAAGATAAATAGGTTTCTTGACCAAAGAGAGGTGCCAAGTCACCTTTTATATATCTATATCTATATATATATATATAGATGAAAAGGAAGAAGACGCACTTGGGAAGTCTTTCCTGGTATGAGAGAAAATAGAATAACTGTTGATAATCTAAACAACCATTGATATTTACCGGAGAAAAGCTCACTGGAGCAAACCAAGTTGTAGACCTTCTTCTTCTTCTTCCTCTTCCTCTTCGTCTTCTTCTTCTTCTTCTTATTATTATTATTATTATTATGTGACTACAAAAGCTAAGTTTTTATAAGGTTCTATTGCTAACTTAATTTGCTTCCTTGAATTGTCTGTGATATACATACATATGTTTTCTATGAATAATATCAAATGTGTAAGTACTGAAAAACTGAAATGTATTAAAATTGCAAACTAAACTTGTAGTCGTTATTCTTTAGTATCAACAAAATCTTTGGTAGAAATTTGAGAAGGAGAAGAAGCCGCATGTGCTCTTCTAAATCTAGCATGTCCAGTTCTGTTTCGATCTAGAAGTGAAATTACCTTCTTGAACTTTGTAACAGCAGCATCAGCCACCATTTCAATTTCCATAGGGGACTTATTTATCTCTAAATATCCCTGTTTTTGGTGATGTATTTGTTGAGACTGAGTCTAAGATAACAATCTGATGAGTTTCTCAGCACTTTCTAGACCAGAAGCAACTTCTTGTACAACTGCTTTTTCTTCCAATTTGGTCACGAAGGTACAATT
Source organism: Nicotiana tabacum (assembly GCF_000715075.1). NCBI lineage: Eukaryota > Viridiplantae > Streptophyta > Magnoliopsida > Solanales > Solanaceae > Nicotiana > Nicotiana tabacum. The sequence continues at coordinate 5,173,388 of NC_134084.1, read as the reverse complement.
CCTAGTGTTTCTGTAATCCATCATTAGTTCCACAGCCATTATTAACTATTTTGGAAAACTGAGAATTATAGTAATTTGGGCCAGTAGAAACTACAATGAATTATGGGATATTGGAAGAAGCCGAGAGAGTTTGATAAAGAGTCAAAGTGATGGCTTTGGTCATAAACTTACTATGTATTCAGATCATAGAAGTTACTGATACTTGATTGAAGCTAAGTGATTATTAATTAGGATATTGTTAAGGTATTTTTTGTTAATTATATTTTATTTATTTTGATTTTTTTAGCCAAGTGATGCGGTTAGCGGATCCATTTCATCTATGGATGTAAGATGATCATCTGGTGGAAGTAATCCTAGCGACAACCATTGAAGTTGCTTGCCAATGTATCATACTCGATTGAATGGTCATCGTAGATCTTTTGTCCATAATAGTTGGAGTAGATGTTCTGTTTAAAGTTAGTTTTAAGACTAACTATAATACAAATGTTTTGTGTTTAATGGATGGGGTAGTTGTGTTTAAAGCATGTTTTTTAGACTAATGATAATTTACTTTATTGTATTTGATGGTTTATTAATATATTGATGTTACTTGATTCTAGTAAGCAATCTAATCTGATGATGCTTCATTATATTAACATAATTGAAATCAGATCAGTTATATGGGTATAACAATTGTCCAAAAAAAAATTCAACGAATAGCGGAGGTTATAATTGCCGCAATTTAATGTATAATAATATTGTGTGAAACGTTGCGGGGGTTAAATAAAAATATTGTAGGGGTTTTGACTGCCGCTAATTTTTTATACGTGTATTCTTACAAAGTCAAACTATTGAATTGCGGAGGTTAGACCAATGCTAAATACCCGCCGATATATGATAACGACGGTCTCCCAAAAAACCCCCGCAAATTAATTGCAGCGAACATTATTACGGGGGATTTGGAAACCGCTGTAACAACATATTGTAGAGGTTTCTGACCGCTGCAATATGTAAATAAAACCTCCGCAAATTTAGCCTTTTTTTGTAGTGCTCGTCATAGAATGTCATTCCATCTTCATCATCTGATGGAGTCTCTTCACAGAATGTTATTGCATCTTCATCATCTGATGAGTTCTCTTCACAACCAACTAGACGTAGACGAGTTACAGATGACTCGGAGCCTCGTGATTGGGTTGTCGATTTTATAGGTACATATAAATTAAAAATGATTTTGTTTTCCTTGATTAATATTTTTATATGATTTTTGTTTTGTTGTAGATGAACATCAAGTGATAAAATCTATTAGGATGAAGGTTCAGGATGTCCATAACTTAGAGAATGAATCGCGTATAATTGTAGAATGTGATGAGTTTGCTCAACCAATTGGAAAATCGGCCGGCCTTCTTGTAGGATTTTTGGGGCAGCATGCTACAAATCCTCGATACTTTCCTATTGGCTTCGAAAGTTGGGCATCCCTACCTAAACCTTTTGTGGACCATGCTTTTAATGATTTCGTAATGGTAATGCCTTTTAATTCTTTTGCTTAGTTTGTATGTTATAGTTCTGTCAGCAGTAAACTAAAATACATTATTTGTGTGAAGTGTCGATTTTTCTTTACGAGTGATTAGCAAAAGTTTAAAGGATGAATTAATAATTCGCTTAACAAATAGTGGAAGGAACTTAGGCTTAAACTATTGCATGAGGCTAAGGATCCATTGTTGAGTAAAGAAGATATCATCAAGAATGCTCTAGAAGGCATTTCCTTGGACCAATGGGAATTGTATGTTAACTATCGTTCAAAAGAGAAAATAAAAGTTCTTTTTATTCTTCTTCTCCTCTCTGCTGCTGCTATTGCTTCTGTTTTCTTTTCTCTTTTTTGTTTCGCTGCTTCTTCTCTGCCGCTGTTGTGGCTTCTTTTTTTCCCTTTTTTCATTTTGCTTTATGCAACGGGGACCCTTGTCGCTTTTTATATGCAACAAAAATTCTCCTATTTTGACTCGTAGGCGCTGATGTGATTCTTCGAGTTAACAAAGAACCAATCGACTAGGATCAAGATCTTGAAACGAAAACGTGGTTTGTAGATCGATTTCAAGAAACAACGTATCTCAAGTTTTAGGACTCGGAATCTAATGATTCAAAAAAGAGGTGAAACACTTAGATATATATATATATATATATATATATATATATATATTTTATACTTTTTACCTATAATTTTGAGACGCAGGTTTGATATTGTAAGGGTAAAAACTTACTCTCATTGATGTTCACAAAACTCGATGCAAGTTCAGACATATCTTCACATATACTCTTATCACAATACTATAGATAATTAATGCCTTTAATTTATGACAATGATAAATTAGTATGATTTGATACAAACACTTGCTGCTTATAAGTTTTTAGCTAACACTCCTCTACTATCCTCACCTCTTTAACTTTTTGTGTAATATTCTTCAAGTTTTCAGTCAAAAGGTACAAAAGCGTCTTATTCTATATCATTCTTATAGTTAATATCTGGATTTCCCCATATTCAAACTAAGAGCCCATTTGGACATAAAAGATTTTTTTCCTTCTTAAAAAATATTTTTACTTTTTTCGAAATTAGCGTTTGTTCATAAAATTTTCAACTTTCACTTGAAGATGCATTTTGAAAATTTTCGAAAATTTGAAAAACTCCAAAAAGCATATTTTCAAAATTTTACTCAAATTACTCACAAAAACTTCAAAAATAACCCAAACTGAAATTTATGTCCAAACACAACTCTAAATTTCAAATATCATTTTCAGTTCACCATTTTTTGAAATTTTACAAATCTTATGTCCAAACGCCTACTAAATATCAACATCTTCATTCTTATTCTCAATTTTGACCGGTTGATTTCTAGGTGAACCACTCTCAATTTTTATAACCCTTATATAGGGAAAATCAATTAAAAAAAATAACCATGTGATTTAAATTGAGAAAACTTTAACTCTATAAAAATTGAGAGTGGTTCACCTAGAAATCAACCGGTGCCATCACGGTCCCTCCGTTTCAATTTATGTGAACCTGTTTCCTTTTTAGTCCGTGCCAAAAAGAATGACCCCTTTCCTTATTTGGAAATAATTTACCTTTACACAATGATTTATAGCCACACAAAATATATATGCCTCATTTTACACCACAAGATCAAAAGTCTTCTCTATTTTCTTAAACTTCGTGCCCAGTCAAATGGGTTCACATAAATTAAAACGGAGGGAGTATGTGTTAATTGTGGAGTACGAAATATAGGCATGGTGACGAGTATCTATACGTCGGTATCAAGCATGCCCATGAGTCTAGTATTGTAATTGTTGTGACTCCGTTGTGATTTATTCATGCATAATATGATGATTATCATTGTTGGTTCCATTGCCGGGATGCTATTGTCTATCATTGTTGGTTCCCTTGTCGGGATGTTATTGTTTATGAAATTGTCTCCCTTGTCGGGATGTTTTTGATTATGATATTGTCTCCCTTGCCGGGATGTTATTATTTATGATATTCTCTCCCTTGTCCGGATGTTGTTGTTATACTCTTGTTCCCTTGCCGGGATCCTTTTATGACTGATGTTGAATTGTAAATGGGAGCAGGTTGCACGCCTGCAATGAGATATATATGAAATGAGAGCGGGTTGTACGCATGTAACAAGATATATGATATGGGAGGGGTTGCACGCCTGCAACAAGTTATATGAAATGAGAGCGGGTTGCATGCCGGTAACGAGAAATATGAAATGGGATCGGGTTGTACACCTGCAACAAGATATATGAAATGGGATCGGGTGGCACGCCACCACGGTGATATCTGAAATGGGATCGGGTTGCACGTCTGCAACAAGAAAGAGATGAAAGTGGATTCGGTATTTGTTTTCCTTATCCTTGTTAGAAATTGGATTTTGGTTTCTTTACATTCCTCTTTGATATTCTGTTGTTATCTGTTACTCCCCGCAGCATGTTTTCCCCTTCCCATCTTTAGCTGTAATTATTTACTTTTATTTTTTTTGTTGTATATGATTTAACTGCACAAGTTTATTTGGTAGTCTGGTCCTAGCCTCGTCACTACTTCGCCGAGGTTAGGCTAGACACTTACCCGCATATGGGGTCGGTTGTGCTGATACTACACTCTACACTGTATACAGATACTGGTACCGGAGCGTTTGGACCGTAGTGAGGTTGCTGCCTTCAGTCCAACAGGCGACCCGAGGTAGTCTTGCAGGCATCCGTAGGCCTTGGCATCTCCTTCTATCACTTCTTTTCTATTTTTACTTATTCAAAGACAGAGTCGTGTATTTCTATTCAGACTTTATTTGTAGTATTCTTAGACAGTTTGTGAAATTGTGACACCAAATTTTGGGTAGAGTTGTATTTAGACTTCCGCAGTTTGTATTAAGTTAAATTATCAGATTTCGTCTTCCATTTTATTATTGATATTATTATTTTCGCTGTTTGGATATGTTGTTTTGAAATTATAAGGGCTTAAAGACTTGAAAAGGGTAATTAAATCGGAATAGTTGGCTTTCTAGCTTTTACGAGTAGGCGCCATCACGAATTCTGAGGGTGGAAAATTTGGGTTAGGACAAGTTGGTATCAAAATTCTAGGTAACTTAGGTCTCACAATTCACGAACAAGCTTAGTAGAGTCTGAGGGATTGGTACAGAGACGTCTGTATTTATCCCCAGAGGCTACAGAATTAGGAAAAACTTCACATCTATTCTTTCCTGTCGTGCGGTTTGGTTTCTCAATGCTAATTGGATTTCCACTCTATTCTTTTGCAGATGGCGAGAACACGCGCTTCCACATCCACTGATTAGCATCTCCAGCCCCCAGCAGCAGCTCTAGCCCCCAGCAGCAGCTCCCATGAGGGGTAGAGGGCGAGGCAGGGGCAGATCTTAGCCCCGAGCAGCAGCACCAGTGACGGAGCCTCAGGTTGAATTTGATGATAAGGTTCTGACCCAGGCAGTTCTGGTGGGCCCAGCTTAGGTACTAGAGGGTTTCATTGCTACCCTAGTACTCCAGGATACTCTGGTCCGTCTAGTGGGCCATATGGAGAGTGTCACCTGGGCAGGCTTGCTTCCTGTATTACCAGCCATATCTTAGGCTGGAGGAGGAGCCCAGACTCCTACTACCCGCACTCCGAAGCAGATGGCTCCCCAGTTTCAGACTCCAACAGCTCAGCCAATTGGAGTAGTTTAGCCGGGTGTGGTATCTCAGACCGGTGATGGAGCAGCTATGTCTGTTGATGTCTTGTTGAGATTGGACAGGTTCACCAAGCTCTTCACTACCACTTTCAGCGGTACATCTTCTGAGGATCCCTAGGATTATTTAGACAGCTGTCATGAGGTTCTCAGGAACATGGGGATAGTGGAGACCAATAGGGTCGACTTTGCTGCTTTTCGCTTATCTGGATCTGCCAAGACTTGGTGGAGAGATTATTGTTTGGCTAGACCAGTTGGGTCACCCGCTTTGACTTGGGATCAGTTTTTTCAGCTTTTTCTGGAGAAGTTTCTTCCTATCACTCAGAGAGAGACCTATCGGAGGCAGTCTGAGCGTCTCCAACAAGGTTCTATAACTGTTACTCAGTACGAGACCAGGTTTATCGATTTGGTCCATCATGATCTTCTTATACTTTCCACTGAGAGAGAGAGTGAGGAGGTTCATTGAGGGGATCGTTCAGCCTATTCAACTTCAGATGGCTAAGGAAACGGTGAGCTAGAATTCCTTTTAGGATGCAATCAATATGGCTAGGGGGTTCAGATGGTTCTATCATAGGGCGCTGGTCAGGGGTCTGACAAGAGACCTCGTCATTCTGGTAGGTTTAGTGGTGCCTCGTCTAGAGGTAGGGATCCTTTTGGTAGGGTCCATCCTTCTAGGTCATTTCATTCAGCACTTCAGGATTCTCACGGTGCCGCAAGTGGCTATGGTTTTCACATGTAGTATTCTGATCAGCAGTTCTATAGTGCATCGCCAACTCCTATCAGTGCACCTCCATATCAGAGTTTTCAGGGTCATCAGCCCCAGCAGCCGAGGGCTTGTTTTACTTGTGGCGACACGAGGCATATTTCTAGATTTTGCCCTCGAGAACCGAGCAATTCTCAGCACCAGGGTTCTCGTGCCATGGTTCTAGCACCGAGTGTTCCATAACTCGCTCAGCCAGCTAGAGGTGGAGGTAGAGGTGCTAGAAGTGGAGGTAGAGGTATTAGAGGTGGAGCTCAAGCCGCTAGAGGTGGTGGCCAGCCAGTAGTAGGCTGTCCCAGAGATATAGTTCAGAGTGGTGGGGCCTAGCCCTGATGTTATGCTCTTCCAGCCAGGCCTGAGACTGAGGCCTCCGATGTAGTTATCATAGGTATTATTCTGGTTTGTAGTAGAGATACTTCAGTTCTATTTGATCCAGGATCTACGTACTCCTATGTGTCATCTTATTTTGCACTGTATCTGGTCATGCCTAATGATTCTTTGAGTGCTTATGTATATGTGTCCCTTATGTATATATGTCTACACCGGTAGGTGATTCTATTGTGGTAGATCGTGTTCATCATTCTTGTTAGTTGTGATTGGGGTCTTGAGACCCGAGTAGACTTATTACTTTTGGACATGGTTGATTTTGATGTCATATTGGGGATGGATTGGTTATCACCTTACCACGCTATCTTAGACTGTCATGCCAAGACTGTGACCTTACCCTTGCCGGGTTTACATTGTTTAGAGTGAAGAGGGACTCCTGGTCATTCTACCCGTAGTGTTATCTCATATGCGAAGGCCCGACATATGGCCGAAAAGGGGTGTTTGGCCTATTTGGCGTATGTTCATGATTCTAGTGCTTAGGTTCCTTCTATGGATTCTGTGACTATTGTTCGTGAGTTTCTTGAGGTATTTACTTCAGACCTGGCGGGTATGCCACCCGATAGGGATATTGACTTCTGCATTGACTTGGCTCCGGGCACTCAGCCCATTTCTATTCCGCCATACCGTATGGCCCCTCCCGAGTTGAAAGAATTGAAGGAACAATTGCAAAACTTGCTTGATAAGGGCTTTATTAGACCTAGTGTCTCGCCTTGGGGTGCGCCGGTGTTTTTTGTTAAGAAAAAGGACGGATCAATGAGAATGTGCATAGATTACCAGCAGTTGAACAAGGTTACAATCAAGAATAAGTATCCATTATCGAGAATTGATTATTTGTTTGATCAACTTTAGGGTGCTAAGGTATTTTTGAAGATTGACTTGAGATCTGGCTACCATCAGTTGAGTATTAGGGCATCCGATGTCCCTAAGATAGCTTTTCCCACTCGGTACGACATTATGAGTTCTTGGCGATGTCATTTGGGTTGACAAATGCCCCAGCAGCTTTTACGGATTTGATGAACCAAGTGTTCAAGCCTTACTTGGACTCATTCGTGATAGTCTTCATTGATGATATTTTGATTTATTCCCGTAGCCGGGAGGAGCATGGGCAGTATCTAAGAGTGGTTATTCAGACTTTGAGAGATAGTCAGTGTATGCTAAGTTTTCGAAGTGTGAGTTCTGGTTGAGTTCGGTTGTATTCTTGGGCCATGTTGTATCAGAAGAGGGTATTCAGGTAGATCCGAAGAAGATAGAGGCAGTCAAGAACTGGCTTATTCCCGCATCAGCTACAAAGATCTGGAGTTTCTTAGGTTTGGTAGGCTATTACCATCGGTTTGTGGAGGGGTTTTCATCTATTGCAGGCCTGATGACCAGGTTGACCCAAAAGAGTACATAGTTCAGGTGGTCGAATGAGTGTGAGGTGAGCTTTTAGAAGATCAAGACAGCCTTGACTACGACGCCAATGTTAGTTTTGCCCACAGGTTCAGGGCCATATATAGTTTATTGTGATGCATCTCGTATTGGACTTGGTGCGGTGTTGATGCAGGATGACAATGTCATTGCTTATGCTTCGCGTCAGTTAAAGATTCATGAGAAGAACTATCCGGTTCATGATTTGGAGTTAGCAGCCATTGTTCATTCATTTAAGATTTATAGACATTATCTGTATGGTGTGACATGTGAGGTGTTCACGGATCACAAAAGTCTACATTATTTGTTCAAGCAAAAAGAGCTAAATTTGAGGTAGAGAAGGTGGTTGGAGCTATTGAAAGACTATGATATCACCATCTTATATCATCCGGGAAAGGCCAATATGGTGGCCGATTCTTTGAGTAGGAAGTCAGCTAGTATGGGCAGTCTTACGTATATTCTAGTCGGTGAGAGGCCACTTGCTTTGGATGTTCAGGCTATGGCCAATCAGTTCGTGAGGTTAGATGTTTTTGAACCAGCCGTGTATTAGCTTGCACAGTTGCTCTTTCTTCTTTATTGGAGTGTATTCGAGACCGGCAGTATGATGATCCTCATTTGTGTGTCCTTAGGGACACAATGCAACACGGTGGTGCCAAGCAGGTTACATTAGGAGATGATGGTGTTTTGAGGCTGCAGGGTCGAGGTTGTATGCCTAATATAGATGGCTTCAAGAGTTGATTCTAGAGGAGGCCCATAGTTCCCGGTACTATATTTATCCGGGCGCCACTAAGATGTATCACCATTTGCGACAACTTTATTGGTGGAGGAGGATAAAGAAGGATATTGTTGCATATACGGCTCGATGTTTGAATTGTCAGCAGGTAAAGTACGAGCATCAGAGACCTGGTGGTTTGTTCCAGAAGATAGAGATTCGTGAGTGGAAGTGGGAGCATATCACTATGGACTTCATTGTTAGACTCCCACGGCCTCAGAGGAAGTTCGATGCAGTGTGGGTTATTGTTGATAGGCTGAGCAAGTCAGCACATTTCATTCCTATGGCAGTCTCCTATTCTTCCGAGAGGTTAGCTGAGATCTATATCCGGGAGATTGTTCGTCTTCATGATGTGCTTGTGTCTATCATTTCGGATCGAGGTACACAGTTTACCTCACATTTCTGGAGAGCAGTTCAGCGTGAGTTAGGCACGCGGGTCGAGTTGAGCACATGATTTCATCCTCAAACGGACGGGCAGTCCAAGCGCACTATTCGGATTTTGGAGGATATGCTCGGAGCTTGTGTCATTGACTTTGGAGGCTCGTGGGATCAGTTTTTTCCTTTAGTAGAGTTCGCCTACAATAACAGTTACCAGTTGAGTATCTAGATGGTTCCTTTTGAGGCTTTATATGTAGGCGGTGTCGGTCGCTAGTTGGGTGACTTGAGCCGGGAGAGGCTCGGTTGTTGGGTACGGATCTAGTACATGATGCCTTGGACAAGGTCAGGATCATTCAAAATAGGTTTCGTACAGCTCAGTCTATGCAAAAGAGTTATACCGACTGTAAGGTTCGTGATGTGGCATTCATGGTCGGCGAGCGAGTGTTGCTTTGAGTATCACCTATTAAGTGCGTGATGAGATTTGGAAAGAAGGGCAAGCTTAGCCCTAGGTTCATTGGTCCGTTTGATATTCTTGATCGAGTGGGAGAGGTGGCTTATAGACTTGTATTGCCGCCGAGTTTATCAGCCGTGCATCCAGTTTTTCATGTGTCCATGCTTCGGAAGTATCACGGCAATCCATCCCACATGTTAGACTTCAGCACTGTCCAGTTGGACAAGGTCTTGTCCTATGAGGAGGAGCCGGTAGCTATTCTAGACCGACATGTTTGTCAGTTGAGATCGAAGAGTTTCCCTTCTGTTCGTGTTCAGTGGAAAGGTCAGGTTGTGGAGGAATCGACCTGGGAGTCCGAGTCTGATATGCGGAGCCGTTACCCCTATCTTTTCCCCGACTCAGGTACATCTTTCTTATGTCCGTTCGAGGACGAACAATTGTTTTAGAGGTGGAGAATGTGATGACCCAAAAGGTCATCACTTGATTTGCAAGTAACTCCTATGTTTCGAGGCCTTAGAAGCCTCCTTTTTCCTCACCTTGATTTGCGTGCATAGTCCGGGCGTATATCCGGAATGCTTTTATGTGGAAATGTGATGAAAATGTTAATTTGGCCTTTAAAATTTAATTTAAGTTGACTTCGGCTAACATTTTAGGTAAACGGATTCAGACCTGTGATTTGACGGTCCCGGAAGGTCCGTAGGAAAATATGGGACTTGCGTGTATATCCGGAATTGAATTTCGAGGTCCCAAGCCCGAGAAATAAATTTTTGAAGAAAATTGTTTAATTGAAATTTTAAGAGTTTTTGGAAATTTGAATGTATTTGAAATTGATGGTATCAGGCCCGTATCTTAGTTCCGGAGTCCGGTATAGGTCTCATATGGTGTTTAGATTAAGCCTGTAAATTTTTTTAAGAAACGGACTTGAAAGGACGTAAATCGGACCCTCGGTTGTGAAATTTGAAACTTAAGTGTTCTTGAGATTGTTCTTTGATTTTGATGCTAAATTCGTTGTTAAAGATGTTAATTTGGCGATTTGATCGCACTAGTAAGTCCATATGATGTTTTTGAGTTATTATGCATGTTTGGTTTGGAGTCCCGAGGGCTCAAGTCAATTTTGTATAGGTTTCGGGAAGTTTTTACACTTAGAAAAGTTGCAGGTTTCAGTTTTTGGTATTTTGGAGTTTTGTTCTTCGCGTTCCTGGAAGGACTCTCGCGAACGCGAAGGGTAAGTCAGACTGAAGGACAATTCCTACTATGTGAACGTGAGAAATAGGACGCGAACGCGAAGCCTTGGGGGTGCGACCCTTCGCGAACACGGACCTGCTATCGCGAATGCGAAGGCCTTTTGGACGGGATAGGGGGAAAAGGATTTTTGTTCTATGCGAACGCGGCAACTGGCCTGCGAATGTGATGGATTGAGGAGCTAAAGCTTCGCGAACGCGAGCCACTAAATGCGAATGTGAAGGCAACTGGGCCTGACCCTTTGCGAACGTGACAAGCCCTTTGCGAACGCGAAGAAGGCCTGTCCAGTGAATTAAAAACAATAGCAAATCGGGGATTGAGTCCATAACTTCATATTTTCAAAACTAGAGAGCATTGAGGCGAGTTTCAAAGAACAAGTTCTTCTCCAAAGCATTGGTATATGATTCTAAACCTTTTTCTTCCGATTTCCCATTGTATTTCATCAATTTTCATCCAAAAATCTAGGGTTTTATGGTAGAAATTAGGAATTTGGGTAGAGTTAGGGTTTTTTGAATAATTGGAATTTAGACCTCGCATTGGGGTCGGATTTCTAAACTAATTTCATATTTGGGCTCGTGGGTGAATGGGTGATGGGGTTTTGGTCTGAACCTCGAGTTTCGACCAAGCGAGTCCGGGGTCAATTTTTGACATTTTGGAGAAAATGATTAAAAAAACTATAATTAAGCATTGGGTATGAATTCTTTAGCATTTATTGATGTTGTTAAATTACTTTGGGCTAGATACAAGTAGTTTGGAGGTGAATTCTAAAGGAAAAGCGGTGTTTGAGGCTTGAGTTGGCCGTGCGGAGTACGACGTATAGGCATGAAGACAAGTATCTATACGTCGGTGTCAAGCATGCCCGTGAGTCTAGTATTGTAATTGTTGTGACTCCTTTGTGATTTATTCATGCCTAATATTATGACTATCACCGCTGGTTCCCCATCCGGGATGTTATTGTTTATGAAATTGTCTCATTTGCCGGGATGTTTTTTATTACGATATTTTCTCCCTTGCCGGGATGCTTTTGATTTTGATATTGTCTCTCTTGCCGGGATGTTATATTTACGATGTTATATCCCTTGCCGGGATGTTGTTGTTATATCTTGTTCCCTTGCCGGGATCCTTTTATGAATGATGTTGAATTGTAAATGGGAGCGGGTTGCACACCTGCAATAAGATATATATTAAATGGAAGCGGGTTTCATGCCTACAACAAGATATATGAAATGGGAGCGGGTTGCACGCCTGCAACAAGATATATGAAATGAGAGCGGGTTGCACGCCTGCAACGAGAAATATGAAATGGGATCAGGTTGCACGCCTTCAAGATATAAGAAATGGGATCGGGTGGCACGCCACCACGGTGATATCTGAAATGGGATCGAGTTGTATGCCTACAACAAGAAAGAGATGAAAATGAATTCGGTGTTTGTTTTCCTTATCCTTGTTAGCAAGTGGATTTTGGTTTCTTTACATTCCTCTTTGATATTCTATTATTATCTGTTGCTCCCCGCAGCATGTTTTTCCCTCCCAACTTTAGCTGTAATTATTTGCTTTAATTTTTCCGTTGTATATGATTTAACTGCATAGGTTTATTTGGAAATCTGGTCCTAGCCTCGTCACTATTTTGCCGAGGTTAGTCTAGGCACTTACCAACACATGGGGTCGGTTGTGCTGATACTACACTCTACACTGTGTGCAGATACTGGTACTAGAGCATTTGGACCATAGTGAGGTTGCTGCCTTCAGTCCAACAGGAGACCCGAGGTAGTCCTGCAGGCATCCGCGGGCCTTGGTATCTTCTTCTATCATTTCTTTTATGTTTTTACTTATTCAGAGACAGAGTCGTGTATTTCTATTCAGGCTTTATTTGTAAGTATTCTTAGACAGTTTGTGAAATTGTGACACCAAATTCTGGGTAGAGTTGTATTTAGACTTCCATAGTTTGTATTAAGTTAAATTATCAGATTTCGTCTTCCGATTTATTATTGATATTATTGTTTCCGTTGTTTGGATATGTTGTTTTGAAATTATAAGGACTTAAAGACTTGAAAAGGGTAATTAAATCAAAATAGTTGGCTTGCCTAGCTTTCACGAGTAGGTGCCATCACGACTCCCGAGGGTGGAAAATTCGGGTCGTGACAAGTTTGTATCAGAGCTCTAGGTTACTTAGATCTTACAATTCATGGACAATCTTAGTAGAGTCTGAGGAATCGGTAGGGAGACGTCTGTATTTGTCCCCTAGAGGTTACAGAGTTAGGAAAAACTTCACATCTATTCTTTCCTATCGTGCAGTTTGGTTTCTCAATGCTAATTGGATTTCTACCATGTTCTTTCGCAGATGGCTAGAACACGCACTTCCTCATCCACTGATCAGCAGCTCGATCCCCCAGCAGCAGCTCCTATGAGGGTTAGAGGGCGAGGCCGAGGCCGAGCCCGAGGCCGTGCTAGAGGCCGAGGCAGGGTCAGAGTTCAGCCCAGAGCAGCAGCACCAACGGCGGAGCCTCATGTTGAATTTGATGATGAGGTTCTGGCCCAGAAAGTTCCAGTGGGCCCAGCTCAGGTCCTAGAGGGGTTCATTGCTACCCCAGTACTCCAGGATGCTCTAGTCCGTCTAGTGGGCCTTATGGAGAGTGTCACCCGGGCAGGCTTGCTTCCTGTAGCACCAGTCGTCTCTCAGGCTGGAGGAGGAGCCCAGACTCCTGCTACCCGCACTTCAGAGCAGATGGCTCTCTAGTTTCAAACTCCAGCAGCTCAGCCAGTTGGAGCAGTTCAGCCGGGTGTAGTAGCTCAGACCGGTAATGGAGCAGCTATGTCTGTTGATGCTTTGTGGAGATTGGACAGGTTCACCAAGCTCTTCACTACCACTTTCAGCGGTGCATCTTCTGAGGATCCCTAGGATTATTTAGATAATTGTCATGTGGTTCTTAGGAATATGGGGATAGTGGAGACCAATGGGGTCGACTTTGCTACTTTTCGCTTATCTGGATCCGCCAAGACTTGGTGGAGAGATTATTATTTTGCTAGACCAGTTGGGTCACCCGCTTTGACTTGGGATCAGTTTTCTCAGCTATTTCTGGAGAAGTTTCTTCCTATCACTCAGAGGGAGAACTATCGGAGGCAATTTGAGCGTCTCCAGTAGGGTTCTATGACTATTACTTAGTACGAGACCAGGTTTATCGATTTGGCCCGTCATGATCTTCTTATACTTCCCACTGAGAGAGAGTGTGTGAGGAGGTTCATTGAGGGACTCATTCAACCTATTCGACTTCAGATGGCTAAGGAGATGGGGAGCGAGATTTCCTTTTAAGATGCGGCCAATCCGGCCAGGGGGGTTGAGATGGTTCTATCATAGGGGGTGGTCAGGGGTCTGACAAGAGACCTCATCATTCTGGTAGGTTCAGTGGTGCCTCGTCTGGAGGCAGGGATCTTTTTGGTAGAGTCCATCCTTCCAGGCCGTTTCATTCAGCACTTCAGGCTTCTCAAGGTGCCCTAGGTGGCTGTGGTTCTCACATGCAGTATTTTGATCAACAGTCCTATAGTGTATCGTCAGCTCCTATCAGTGCACCTCCATTTTAGAGTTTTCAGGGTCGTCAGCCCCAGCAGCTGAGGGCTTATTTTATTGTTAAATTTTGCCCTCGAGCACTGAGCAGTTCTCAGCACTAGTGTTCTCGTACCATGGTTCAGGCACCGAGTGTTCCTCAGCCCGCTCAGCCAGCAAGAGGTGGAGGTAGAGGTAGAGGTATTAGACGTGGAGCTCAGGCCACTTGAGGTAGAGGCGAGCCAGCAGCAGGCTGTCCCAGAGATTTAGTTTAGAGTGGTGGGGCCCAGCCCCGATGTTATGCTCTTCCAGCCAGGCCTGAGGCTGAGGCCTCTAATGTATTTATCACAAGTACTGTTCTGGTTTGTAGTAGAGATACTTCAGTTCTGTTTGATCCAGGATCTACATACTCCTATGTGTCATCTTGTTTTGCACCGTATCTAGTCATGCCTAGTGATTCTTTGAGTGCTCATATATATGTATCTACACCGGTGGGTGATTCTATTGTGGTAGATCATGTTCATCGTTCTTGTATAGTTATGATTAGAGGTCTTGAGACCCGAGTAGACTGATTACTTTTGGACATGGTTGATTTTGATGTCATATTAGGGATGGACTGGTTATCACCTTACCACGCAATCTTGGACTATCATGCTAAGACTGTGACATTATCCTTGCCGGGTTTACCTAGTTTAGAGTGGAGAGAGACTTCTGTTCATTCTTCCCGTAGTGTTATCTCATATGAGAATGCTCGGCGTATGTTCGAGAAGGGGTGTTTGGACTATTTGGCGTATGTTTGTGATTATAGTGTTGAGGTTCCTTCTATGGATTCTGTGACTGTTGTTCATGAGTTTCCTGAGGTATTTTCTTCAGACCTGCCGGGTATGCCACCCGATAGGGATGTTGACTTCTGCATTGACTTGGCTTCGAGCACTCATCCCATTTCTATTCTGCCATACCGTATGGCCCCGCTTGAGTTGAAAGAATTGAACAAACAATTGCAAGACTTGCTTGATAAGGGCTTTATTAAACCTAGTGTCTCGACTTGGGGTACGCTTGTGTTGTTTGTTAAGAGGAAGGACGAATCGATGAGAATGTGTATAGATTACCGGCAGTTGAACAAGGTTACAATCAAGAATAAGTATCCATTGCCGAGAGTTGATGATTTGTTTGATCAGCTTCAGGGTGCCAATGTATTTTCGAAGATTGACTTGAGATCTAGCTACCATCAGTTGAAGATTAGGGCATCTTATGTCCCTAAGATGGCTTTTCGCACTCGGTACGGGCATTATGAGTTCTTGGTGATGTCATTTGGGTTGACAAATGCCCCAACAAATTTTATGGATTTGATGAACCGAGTATTCAAGCATTACTTGGTTCATGATAGTCTTCATTGATGATATTTTGATTTATTCCCGCAACCGAGGGGAGCATGAGCAACATCTGAGAGTGGTTCTTCAGACTTTGAGAGATAGTCAGTTGTATGCTAAGTTTTCGAAGTGTGAATTCTAGTTTAGTTTTAATGCATTCTTGGGTCATATTGTATCAACATAGGGTATTCAGGTAGATCCGAAGAAGATAGAGGCAGTCAAGAACTAGCCTAGACCCGCATCAACTACAGGGATCCGGAGTTTCTTGGGTTTGGCATGCTATTACCGTAGGTTTGCGGAGAGGTTTTCATTTATTGCAACCCTAATGACCAAGTTGACCCAAAAGGGTGCCCAGTTAGGTGGTCGGATGAGTGTGAGGCGAGCTTTCAGAAGCTCAAGACATCTTTGACTACGGCGCCGGTGTTGGTTTTGCGCACAGGTTCAGGGCCATATACAATTTATTGTGATGCATCTCGTATTGGACTTGGTGCGGTGTTGATGCAGGATGGCAAGGTCATTGCCTATGCTTCGCGGCAGTTGAAGATTCATGGGAAGAACTATCCGGTTCATGATTTGGAGTTAGCAACCATTGTTCACGCGTTGATGATTTGGAGGCATTATCTGTATGTCGTGGCATGTGAGGTGTTCACAGATCACAAAAGTCTACAGTATTTGTTCAAACAAAAGGAGATAAATTTGAGGCAGAGAAGGTGGATGGAGCTATTGAAAGACTATGATATCACCATCTTATATCATCCGGGAAAGGCCAACATAGTTGTCGATGCTTTGAGTAGGAAGTTAGCAAGTATGGGCAGTCTTACGTATATTTCGGTCGGTGAAAGGCCGCTTGCTTTGGATGTTCAGGCTTTGGCCAATCAGTTCATGAGGTTGTATGTTTCTGAGCCCAGCCGTGTATTAGCTTGCACAATCGCTCATTGTTCTTTATTGGAGCGTATCCAAGACAGGCAGTATGATGATCCTCATTTGTGTGTCCTTATAAAGATGGTGCAACACGGTGGTGCCAAGCAGGTTACATTAGGAGATGATGGAGTTTTGAGGCTATAGGGTCGAGTTTGTATGCCTAATGTGGATGGGCTTCAAGAGTTGATTCTAGAGGAGGCCCGTAGTTCCCGGTACTCTATTCGTCCGGGCTCTACTAAGATGTATCAGGATTTGTGGCAGCATTATTGGTGGAGGAGGATGAAGAAGGATATTGTTGCATATGTGGCTCGGTGTTTGAATTGTTAGCAGGCAAAGTACGAGCATCAGAGACCTGGTGGTTTGTTCTAGAAGATTGAGATTCCTGAGTGGAAGTGGGAGCGTATCACTATGGACTTCGTTGTTGGACTCCCACGGACTCAGAGGAAGTTCAATGCAATGTAGGTTATTGTTCATAGGCTGACCAAGTCAGCACATTTCATTCCTGTGGCAGTCTCCTATTCTTTCGAGAGGTTAGCTGAGATCTATACGTGGGAGATTGTTCGTCTTCATGGTGTGCCTGTGTCTATCATTTCAGACCGAGGTATGTAGTTTACCTCACATTTCTCGAGAGCAGTTTAGCGTGAGTTGGGCATGCAAGTTGAGTTAAGCACAACATTTCATCCTCAAACGGACGGGCAATCCGAGCGCACTATTCGAATTTTGGAGGATATGCTTTGAGCCTGTGTCATTAACTTTGAAGGCTCGTGGAATTAGTTTTTGCCTTTAGCGGAGTTCGCCTACAACAATAGTTACCAGTCGATCATCCAGATGGCTCCTTATGAGGCTTTATATGGTAGGCGGTATCGGTAGCCGGTTGGGTGGTTTGAGCCGGGATAGGCTTGGCTGTTGGGTATAGATCTAGTACAGGATGCCTTGGACAAGGTCAGGATCATTTAGGATAGGCTTCTTACAGCTCAGTCTAGGCAAAAGAGTTATGCCGACCATAAGGTTCGTGATGTGGCATTCATGGTCGGCGAGTGGGTGTTGCTTCGAGTGTCACCTATGAAGGGCGTGAAGAGATTTGGAAAGAAGGGAAGGCTTAGCCCTAGGTTCATTGGCCCGTTTGAGATTCTTGATCGAGTGGGAGAGGTGGCTTATAGACTTGCGTTGCCGCCGAGTTTATCAGCCGTGCATCCAATTTTTGATGTGTCCATTCTTTGGAAGTATCACGACGATCCATCCCATGTGTTAGACTTCAGCACTGTCCAGTTGGACAAGGACTTTTCCTATGAGGAGGAGCCGATTGCTATTCTAGACCGACAGGTTTGTCAGTTGAGATCGATAGCTATTCTAGACCAATAATGTGATACAATGAAACTCCAGAACAATTAATACTTTCAGTAAAGAAAATAACATTTAACAAGAAGTAATTAGACATGGAAGCACCAATAAACATGTAGCAATTAAGACAGGAAGATAATATATTAGGAACTGGGAAAGGAACAAGCTAAACAAATAATTTCGCAGTGCATAGGTACTCGTCACCAGACCTATACGCCACACACATGGAATTTCACATAGCAATTAAGTCGGGGATCCCTAATCCCTCGAGTTAAAGTTAGACCAAACACTTACCTTAATCCAACAGTCAACACAAAGCTCACTTACCGCTTTTCCTCTAGATTCCACCTCCAATCCACTCGTATCTAGTCATAATTAACTTAATAACATCAATTATAACTAAAGAAATCAATTCCAATACATAATTATGAGTTTTCCAACATTTTCCCCAAAAATTCAAAAATTGAACCCGGGTCCGCTAGGTCAAAACCCAAAATTCGGACAAAACCTGATTACCCATTCACCCCCGAGACCGGATATACAATTGGTTTTAGAATCCGACCTCAATTTGAGGTCTAAATCCACAAAGTTTGAAATTCCTAAGTTCTACCCAAAAAACCCTATTTCCACCATGAAAACCCTAGATTCCGTATGAAATCTTGTATAATGAAGTAAAAGATTGAAAGAAATGAGTAAAAATTATTTACCTATGATTTGGGGAAGAAAAAGCCTTTGGAAAATTGCCTCTTGTGTTCTAGGTTTTGAAAAATGGGAGAATGAATGAAAAATCCCGTCCAAGTCTAAACTTATCAGTTGCAGATGTTGCATTTGCGACATGAGCTTAGCAATTGCGATGCTCGCAAATGCGAAGGTACCATCGCAATTGCGAGAACCCTCACACCTCTGTTGCCTTCGCAATTGCGAAGAAGTGTTTGCAGTTGCAAACTTAAATCCTCACAGACACGGATAAAAAATCGCATTTGTGATCACTGCTTCCCTCCAGCTTTACTTCGCAAATTGCGAAAAATCTTCGCAATTGCGAAGACTGCATGGACCAGCTTCTTATCGCAATTGTGATGAAAGCCTCACGAATGCGGAACTTGTAGGGTTCGCAATTGCGATGCCTGATCTCGCAATTGCGAGATCAGAGGCCTGCAACAGGTTCAGTCATACCACCAAATTTTCCTAAGTTCCAAAACACACTATAGCCTATCCGAAACTCACCTGAGCCCTCGGGGCTCCAAACCAAACATGCACACAAGTCTTAAAACATCATACGAACTTGTTCGTGTGATCAAATCGCCAAAATACAACCTAAAACTACCAATTTAACACAAAAACATAAAATTCCTCTTTTCTCAACCTGGATGCCCGAATCACATCAAATAAACTCCGTTTTCACTAAATTTCACACACATGACTTAAATATTATATTAAGCCTGCACCGGGCTCTGAAACCAAAATACGGGCCTGATACCAACGAGATCAAATATTAATCAATTTCTTTAAATCCTTAGATTTTCAATTTAACAAATTTTAACAAAAATTCATTACTCGGCTAGGGCCTCCAAATTCGATTCCGGGCATACGCGCAGTTTCCACGTTTTACTACGGATCCACCGGGGCCGTCAAAATATGGGTCCGGGTCTATTTACCTAAAATGTTGACCGAAGTAAACTTAAATAAACATTTTAGGCCAAAAATTATTATTTCATCAATTTTTCACATAAAGGCTTTCCGAAAATACGTCCGGACTGCACACGCAAATCAAGGAAAGATAAAAATGAGGGTTTTAAGGTCCCGAAATACAGAATCGAGTTCTAAAACATAAGATGACCCTTAGGTTCATCACATTCTCCACCTCTAAAACAACCGTTCTTCCTTGAAAGGACATAAAAAAGTACCCGAGCCGGTGAAAAGATAGAGATATCTGCTCTGCATATCGGAATCGGACTCCGAGGTAGCTGCCTCAATAGGCTGACCTCTCCACTGCACTTGAACCAAAGGATAACTCTTCGATCTCAACTAATGAACCTGCCGGTCCAGAATAGTTACCGACTCCTCCTAGATGTACTACCGATAAGCTTGGGGGCAACGCAAGTCTGTAGGACACCTCTCCCACTCGATCAAGGATCTCAAAAGGCCCGATGAACCTAGGGCTTAACTTGCCCTTCTTCCCAAACCGCATCACACCCTTCATGGGTGACACCCGAAGCAACACTCTCTCTCTGCCATGAATGCCACATCATGAACCTTACGGTCGCCATAACTCTTTTTCCTGGACTGAGCTGTATGAAGTATATCCTGAATTATCTTAACCTTATCTAAGGCATCCTGCACTAAATCTATACCCAATAATCGAGCCTCCCCCCGCTCAAACCATCCAACCGGTGATCGGTACCGTCTACCATACAATGCCTCATAGGGAGCCATCTGGATGCTCGACTAATAGATGTTGTTTCAAGAAAACTCCGCTAATGGTAAGAACTGATCCCAAGAACCTCCAAAGTCAATAACACATGCGCGGAGCGTATCCTCCAAGATCTGAATAGTACACTTGGACTGTCCTTCCATCTGAGGATGAAATGTTGTGCTCAACTCGACCCGTGTACCCAACTCATGTTGTACTGCCCTCCAGAAATGCGAGGTAAACTGCGTACCTCAATCTGAAATGATAGACATGGGCACACCATGAAGACAAACGATCTTACGAATATAGATATCTGCCAACTGCTCCAAAGAATAGAAAACTGCCACAAGAATGAAATGCGCTGACTTAGTCAGCCTATCCACAATAACCCAAACTGCGTCAAACTTTATCTGAGTCTGTGGGAGTCCAACAATGAAATCCATAGTGATACGCTCTCACACACCATGAAGACGAATGATCTCACGGATATAGATTTCTGTAAATCGCTCCAAAGAATAGGAAACTGCCACAAGAATGAAATGCGCTGACTTAGTCAGCTATCTACAATAACCCAAACAGTGTCGAACTTCCTCTGAGTTCGTGGGAGTCCAAAAAATTCCTCTTTTCTCAACCGGATTCTCGAATCACGTCAAATAAACTCCATTTTCACCAAATTTCACACACATGACTTAAATATTATATTAAGCCTGTACCGGGCTCCGAAACAAAAATACGGGTATGATACCAACGAGATCAAACATTAATCAATTTCTTTAAATCCTTAGATTTTCAGTTTAATAATTTTTAACAAAAATTCATTACTCAGGCTAGGGACCTCCAAATTCGATTCCGGGCATACGTCCAGGTTTCATATTTTACTACGGATCCATCGGGACTGTCAAAATATGGGTCCGAATCCGTTTACCCAAAATGTTGACCGAAGAAATCTTAAATAAACTTTTTAGGCCAAAATTATTATTTCATCAATTTTTCAAATAAAGGCTTTCCAGAAATATGCTCGGACTGCGCACGCAAATTAAGGAGAGATAAAGATGAGGTTTTTAAGGCTCGAAACGCGGAATCGAGTTCTAAAATATAAGATGACACTTTGGGTCATCACATTCTCCACCTCTAAAACAACTGTTCGTCCTCGAATGGACATAGAAAAGTATTTAAGCCGGTGAAAGATGGGGATATCTGCTCCGCATATCGGACTCGGACTCCCAGGTAGCTGCCTCAATAGGCTGACCTCTCCACTGCACACGAACCAAAGGATAACTCTTCGATCTCAATTGACGAACTTGCCGGTCTAGAATACCTACCGGCTCCTTTTCGTAGGTCAAATCGTTGCCCAACTAGATAGTGTTGAAGTCTAACACGTGGGATGGATCGTTGTGATAATTTCGAAGCATGGATGCATGAAACACTGGATGTACTGCTGATAAGCCTGGGGACAACGCAAGTCTATAGGCCACCTCTCCCACTCGGTCAAGGATCTCAAAAGGCCCGATGAACCTAGGGCTTAACTTGCCCTTTCTTCCCAAACCGCATCACACCCTTCATGGTTGACACCCGAAGAAACACTCTCTTTCCGACCATCAATGCCACATCACGAACCTTACGGTTGCCATAACTCTTTTGCCCGGACTGAGCTATATGAAGTCTATCCTGAATGATCTAAACCTTATCTAAGTCATCCTGCACTAAATCTATACCCAATAACCGAGCCTCCCCCCGCTCAAACCATCCAACCGGTGATCGATATCGTCTACCATACAACGCCTCTTAGGAAGCCATCTGGATGCTCGACTGATAGCTATTATTTTAGGAAAACTCCGCTAACAGTAAGAACTGATCCCAAGAACTTCCAAAGTTAATAACTCACGTGCGGCGCATATCCTTCAAGATCTGAATAGTATGCTCGGACTGTCCATCCATCTGAGGATGAAATGTTGTGCTCAACTCGACCCGCGTACCCAACTCATGTTGTACTGCCCTCCAGAAATATGAGGTAAACTTCGTACCTCGATACAAAATGATAGACACGGGCACACCATGAAGACAAATGATCTCGTAGATATAGATCTCTTCCAACAGCTCCAAAGAATAAGAAAATGCCACAGGAATGAAATGCACTAACTTAGTCAGCCTATCCACAATAACCCAAACTACGTCGAACTTCTTCTTAGTCCGTGGGAGTCCAACAACGAAATCCATAGTGATACGCTCCCACTTCCACTCAGGAATCTCTATTTTCTGAAGCAAACCACCAGGTCTCTGATGCTCATACTTTATTTGCTGACAATTTAAACACCGAGCTACATATGCAACAATATCTTTCTTCATCCTCCTCCACCAATAATGCTGCCGCAAGTCCTGATACATTTTAGCGGCGCTCAGATGAATAGAATATTGGGAACCATGGGCCTCCTCTAGAATCAACTCACAAAGCCCATCCACATTAGGCACAGAAATACGACCCTGCATCCTCAAAACTCCATCATTTCCAACCGTAACCTACTTGGCATCACCATGCCACATTGTGTCCCTAAGGAAAAGAAAATGAGGGTCTTCATACTACCACTCCCTGATACGCTCAAGAAAGGCAGACCACGCGATTGTGCAAGCTAAAACACGACTGGACTCAGAAACATCCAACCTCACGAACTGATTGGCCAAAGTCTTACAATCTAATGCAAGCGGTCTCTCACCAACTGGAATATAAGCAAAGGCTGCCCATACTAGTCGACTTCCTACTCAAAGCATCAACCACCACATTGGCCTTACCGGGATTATACAAGATGGTGATATCATAGTCTTTCAATAGCTCCAACTACCTTCTCTGCCTCAAATTGAGCTCTTTATGCTTGAACAAATACTGCAAACTCTTATGACCTGTGAACACCTCACACGACACGCCCTATAGATAGTACCTCCTAATCTTCAGCGCATGAACAATTGCTGCTAGCTCCAAGTCATGAACTGGATAATTCTTCTTGTAAATCTTCAACTGCTGCGAAGCATATGCAATAACCTTCCCATGCTGCATCAGTACCGCACCAAATCCAATTCGATATGTGTCACATTATACTATATAGGGCCCTAAACCTGTGGGTAACACCAATATCGGCACCATAGTCAAAACTGTCTTGAGCTTCTGAAAGCTCGCTTCACACTCGTGTGACCATCTGAACGGGACACCCTTCTGGGTCAACCTGGTCATCGGTGTTTCTATAGATAAAAATTCCTCCACAAACCGATGGTAATAACTCTCCAAACCCAAGAAACGCTGAATCTCTGTAGCTGATGTGGGCCTATGCCAGTCCTTGACTGCCTCAATCTTCTTAGGATTTACCTGAATACCCTCTGCGGATAAAACGTGACCCAAGAAAGCAACTAAACTCAACCAAAACTCACATTTAGAAAACTTAGCATATAACTGGTTGTCTCTCAGAGTCTGAAGAACGATCCAAAGATGTTACCCATGCTTCCCTCAGCTGCGGGAGTAGATTAAGATATCATCAATGAAAACAATCACAAAAGAATCCAGATAGGGCTTGAACACCCGGTTCATCAAATCCATAAATGCTGCTGGGGCATTTGTCAACCCAAATGACATCACTAGAAACTCATAATGCCTATATCGAGTTCAAAAAGCTATCTTAGGGACATCGGATGCCCTAATCCTCAATTGATGGTAGCCCGACCTCAAATCGATCTTCGAAAACACCTTGGCACCCTGAAGCTGATCAAATAAGTCATCAATCCTTGGCAATGGAAACTTGTTCTTGATGGTGACTTTGTTCAACTGATGATAGTCTATGCACATCCTCATCGACCTATTCTTCTTCTTTAGAAATAACATTGGCGTACCCCAACGCGAGACACTAGGTCTAATAAAGCCCGTATCAAGCAAATCTTGCAACTACTTCTACAATTCTTTCAACTCTGACGGGTCCATGTGGTATGGCGGAATAGAAATAGGTTGAGTGCCCGGAGCCAAATCAATACAAAAGTCAATATTCCTGTCGGGTGTCATCCCCGATAGATATGTAGGAAAAACCTCTAGGAACTTCCGAACAACTGGTACAGAATCTATAGAAGGAACCCCCGCACTAGAATCACGAACATAAGCCAAATAAGCTAAACACTACTTCTTGACCATGCGTCGAGCCTTCATATAAAAAATAACCTTACTGGTAGAATGACCAGGAGTCCATCTCCACTCTAATCGAGGCAACCCTGGCAATGCTAAGGTCACAATCTAGGCATTATAGTCTAATATAACATGATAAAGTGACAACCAATCCATCCCCAAGATGACATCAAAATCACCCATACCGAGAAGTAGGAGATCTACACTAGTATCAAGACCCCCAATAATAACTACACATAAACGATAGACACGATCTACAACAATAGAATCCCCTACCGGTGTGAACACACAGACTGGAGCACTCAAAGAATCACGAGGAACAACCAAATATGAAGCAAAATAAGATGACACATAGGAGTATGTAGACCCTAGATCAACTAAAACTGAATCATCTCTACTGCAACCCGAAATAGTATCTGTGATAAAAACATTAGATGATTCAGCCTCAAGCCTGGCTGGGAAAGCATAACATCAGGGCTGGACCCACCACTCAGAACCATATCCCTGGGACGGCCTCCAGCTAGCTGGTCTCCACCTCTAGTGGCTTGGCCTCCACCTCTAACGGTCTGACCTCCACCTCTAGCGGTCTGACCCCTACCTTTGGATCCTTGACCCCTACCTCTAGTTGGTTGAGCGGGCAGTGCCGGGATCAGGAAGGAGAACCCTGTTGTTGTGACTGAACACCCACTAATCTTGGACAGGTCCGCCGGATATGCCCACACTCACCACACTTGACACATCCATCCTGATACTGCGGTTGAGAAAACTGAAACTGACCCTAATAGGCCGGCTAACCACGATAATAACTTTGAAGAGGGGGTGCTCTAATAGGAGCTGGCAGTACACCATAAGCTGGTTGCCCTGAAGGAGGTACATAGGGACCACGACTCCCTGAAGCTCCATAAGATGTTTGAAGTGCTGAATGAAATGGCCTAGGAGGATGGCCCGTACCAAAAGTACCTTGGCCTCCAGATGATGCCCCATTGAATCCACCAGAGTGACGAGGCCTCTTGACAGACCCCTAACCGCTCCCCTGAGCTAAAACCATCTCAACACGTCTTGCCACATTGGCTGCATCCTGGAAATAAATCTCACTCCCTGTCTCCTTACCCATCTGCAATCTGATAGGCTGAGCGAGTCCTTCAATAAACCTCCTCACCCTTTCTCTCTTGGTGGGAAGTATAAGAAGAGCATCACAGGCCAGATCCACAAATCTAGTCTTGTACTAAGTCACAGTCATAGAACTCTGTTAAAGGCACTCGAACTATCTCTGATAGTCCTCTCTTTGAGTGATAGCAAAATATTCTCCAAAAAGAGCTGAGAGAACTAGTCCCAAGTAAGAGCTGACGACCCAGCTAGTCTGGCCAAATAGAAATCCCTCCACCATTTCTTGGCGGAACCTGACAGACGAAAGGTAGCAAAGTCAACCCCATTGGTTTCCACTATCCCCATGTTCTGTAATACCTTGTGACAACTGTCCAAATAGTCCCGGGGATCCTCTGAAGATCTACCGCCATAGGTTGTGGTGAAAACCTTGGTAAACCTATCCAATCTCCACAAGGCCTCACAAGACATAGCTGATCCATCATCGGTCTGTGATACAACACCCGACGGAACTACCCCAACTGGTTGAGCTGCTAGAGACTAAAATTGAGGAGCCATCTACTCCTGAGTGTGAGTAGCGGGAGTCTGTGCTCCTCCCTCAGCCTGAGAGATGGCTGATGCTACTCGGAATGTAGCGGTCTGAGTAACACTCTCCATAAAGCCCACTAGATGGACTAAAGCATCCTGAAGTACCGGGGTAGCGATAAACCCCTCTAGAACCTAAGCTGGCCCTGCTGGAATAGTTTGGGCCGAAGCCTCCTCATCAAACTCTACTTGAGGCTCCGTCGCTGGTGCTGCTGCTCGAGCTCTAGGCTGAGCCTTGCCCCTGCCTCAGCCTTTAGCAAGGCCTCGTCATCTTCCTATACCCCTCGTACGACTGCCACTGGGGGCTCGAGCTGCTGATCAGCTGATGAAGCGGTACAGTTCTCGCCATCTGTGAAGGAACAAGAGTTGAGAGTTCAAGTAGCATTGGGAGACCAAATCACATGATAGAGAAGAATATAAGTGATATTGTTCCTAACTATGTAGCCTCTGGGGGATAAGCACAGACGTCTCCCTACCGATCCCTCAGACTCTATTAAGCTTGTACGTGAATTGTGAGACATAGGCAACCTAATGCTCTGATACTAACTTATCACGATCTGAATTTCCCACCGTCAGGAACGTGATGGCGCCTAACATCGCACTCGCTAGGCAAGCCAACGTTTGAGTTCTATTCATTTTTTTCCTTTGCATTTTATAGTTAAACTTAACAAAACTAAATCAAAGTGAAATAAATGTGGAGGTACATAATAAACCGATTATCTATATACTACTAAAAATACCGAAACTATTATCACCCAAAAGCTGATATCACAATCCACGAACATACTAAGAATATCTACAAGTATTAGTCTGAAAGAAAAGTACATCTGTCTCAAAAGAAGATAAAATAGGAATGTAGAAACATAAAGGGGACAGCAGGGCCTGCAGACGCTTGCAGGACTACCTTGGGTCTCCTAGATAAATTCCTGCAATTGACCTCTCGATCAGACACAACCAACTCCAAAATCTGCATAGAAAGTTCATAGTGCAGTATCAGTACAACTGACCCCATGTACTGGTAAGTACCGAGCCTAACCTCGATAAGGTAGCGACGAGGCTATGGCGGGGCACTTACAATATAACCTGCATACAGTGTATAATAAAGTGAAAGAAAGTACAGAATGAACTGGAACAGTAACTTGCAGCAAAAATAAATATGGAACTCAATTATCCTGCCAGTACTTAGCTATAACCAATCCTTAAGAGAGTTACAATGCTACAGAATAACATCACAGGAAAGGAAGAATGCATAAATAACAAAATGATGCGGTGCGCATCCCGATCCCACCATATCATCAGAAATAATATGAACATTCACCCTTCTTACTCCTGTTGCGGACTAGATCCCACCAGTCCACCCTTATTGCTCCTCAATATAACTCCCTTATTCCTCCTGTTGCGGCGTGCAACCCGATCCCACCAATCCACCCTTATTACACCTGTTGCGGCATGCACCCGATCCCACCAGACAATCATATTTCACCCTTATTCCTCCTCAATATATTACCCTTATTCCTCCTCAATATATCACCCTTATTCCTCCTCAATATATTACCCTTATTCCTCCTCAATATATCACCCTTATTCCTCCTGTTGCAGCGTTCAACCCGATCACACCTTATCAGTATCAATCACACAATAAGAACAGAAATTTCACAATTTTGGCCCAAAACCTTCCACAATATTTAAGCCTCAAACCAATTCAAATGGAAATCTATATCATTAAGAAGCTTCACTCAATTAATACAACACAATGAGACCAACCGAAACATATTATGAAGCACCAATAAACCAACTTAAACCAATAATGTGATACAATGAAACTACGGAACAATTAATACTTCCATTAAAGAAAACAATATTTAATAAGAAGCAATTAGACATGGAAGCACCAATAAGCATGTAGTAGTTAAGACAGGAACACAATATATTAGGAACATGGATGGGAACAAGCTAAACAAATAATTTGGCAGTACATAGGTACTCGTCACCACACCTATACGCCACACACATGGAATTTCACATAGCAAATAAGTCGGGGATCCCTAATCCCTCAAGTCAAAGTTAGACCAAACATTTACCTCAATCCAACAGCCAACTCAATGCTCACTTACCACTTTTCCTCTAGATTCCACCTCCAATCGACTCGTATCTAGTCATAATTAACTTAATAACATCAATTATTGTTAAAGAAATTAATTCCAATACATAATTATTAGTTTCCCAACATTTTCCCGAAAAAGTCAAAAACTGACTTCGTGCCTGGTTGGTCAAAACCCAAAATTCGGACCAAACCCCGATTATCCATTCACCCCCGAGCCCAGATATATAATTAGTTTTGAAATCCGACCTCAATTTGAGGTCTAAATCCCCAAATTTCGAAATTCCTAAGTTCTACCCAAAATTCCCCAATTTCACCATGAAAACCCTAGATTCTAGGATGAAATCTTGTGAAAAGAAGTAAAAGATTGAAAGAAATGAGTTAAGAATCATTTACCTATGATTTTGGGAAGAAAAAGCCTTTGGAAAATTGCCTCTTGTGTTTTAGGTTTCGAAAAATGGGAGAATGAATGAAAAATCTCGTCCAAGTCTAAACTTATCAGCTGCATATGTCGCATTTGCAACATGAGCTTCGCAATTGCGAAGCTCACAAATGCGAAGGTACCATCACAATTGCGAGAACCCTCACACCTTTTGCAATTGCGAAGAAGTGTTTGCAATTACGAACTTAAATCTTCGCAAATGCGGATAAAAGATCGCATTTGCGATCACTGCTTCCCCCAGCTTTACTTCACAAATGCGAAGAAATCTTTGCAATTGCGAAGACTGCATGGCCGTGCTTCTTATCGCAATTGTGATGAAAGCCTCGTGAATGCGAAACCTGCAGGGTTCGCAATTGCAATGCTTGATCTCACAATTGCAAAATTAGAGGCCTACAACAGGTCCAGTCATACCAGCAAATTTTCCTAAGTTCCAAAACACTCCGTAGCCTATTCGAAACTCACCCGAGCCCTCGGGGCTCCAAGCCAAAACTACACACAAGTTTTAAAACATAATACGAACTTGTTCGTGCGATCAAATTACCAAAATAACATCTAAAACTATGGATTTAACACCAAAACATATGAAATTCTTAAGAACACTTGAAATTCCTCTTTTCTCAATCGGATGCCTGAATCACGTCAAATAAACTCTGTTTTTTACCAAATTTCACAAACATGACTTAAATAATATATTAAGCATGTACCGGGATCCAGAACCAAAATAGGGGCTCGATACCAACGAGATCAAACATTAATCGATTTCTTAAAATCCTTAGATTTTCAGTTCAATAATTTTTAACAAAAATTCATTACTCGGGCTAAGGGCCTCTGAATTTGATTTCGGGCATACACCCAGGTCCAATATTTTACTACGGACGCACCGGGATCGTCAAAATTTGGGTCCGGGTCCGTTTACCCAAAATATTGACTGAAGTAAACTAAAATCAACTATTTAGGCCAAATATTATTATTTCATCAATTTTTCACATAAAGGCTTTTCGAAAATACGCTCGAACTGCACACGTAAATTGAGGAGAGATAAAAATGATTTTTTTAAGGCCTCAAAATACGAAATAGAGTTCTAAAACATAAGATGACCCTTTGGTCATCACAGTCAGGGATGGATCTAGCCTTGTGCTATGAGTTCAATTGAACTTATAATTTTCGACATGGAGTATATATATGAAAAACGTATAAAAATCTCAATAAATATTTGATCTAAACCCATAATTTTAATAGTATAATAAGTTTAATGCTAAGAATCTTAAAAGTTGAGCTCACTAAATTTAATTCCTGAATCTGCCTCTATTATGATTCCTAATAGAACTATCAAGAAGAGAAATTGCTTGGGGTTGATACTTTCTTTCTATCAAGGAAGTATACAGTTGAAATTCTGTGCTAGATTTTATTCTTATTGATTTAGATAATTCAAAATGTTACTATTAATATAGGTCTTTCTATTTGTTCGCACGTATTTATTAAGTACTTTTTTCATTTGATTAATGCATCTATAAAAACCAAAAAATAATAACTCAAACTGAAATTCAAGTTGATCAAATCGTCTAATATAGCATTTAAAACCTCCAAATCCTGGATTTGCATCTGAAGTCATGGCTCCCGTCAAATTACTATGGTAAATTCTTAAGCTTGTAAACAATTCCAACATTTCGTACATCCCTTTCTATTTATTACTTTTTTAAAGAAGATTAACGAAAACAACCGCTAACCCAATCCCTTAAAGTAAAAAGGGGGAGTCAATATGTTTCTTAGAGTTCAAAAGAGTATCACTTAAATTAAAATTAGGGAAATGTAAAATTAAATTTTAAGCTGAAAGAGAAATCTGCTAATGCTCAATTTAGCAAAATACAAGTACGGAGAGAACAATTGATGGGTTTTCAATGTTTTAGTCTTATGTTTTAATGATCTAACAAACTTACTCTCAAGAGCCAGATAGGGAACCTGACACACTTGGTCTACATTGCAAATCAACGGACTCCAGCTAAATATGAACTGCTATAGCTTCAGGAGATAGAGACCCAAACAAAGGACTTGATACCCTTGTGGTTTCCTCACAACAGTAAGAAGTCAATTGGGCACAGTTGGAAAGCGATGCGACTGCCTGCACTGTTCTGCCTGCACTGCACTGTTTCCAGCGGTCACTTGTTCTTTGATCAAACAAGTGCTTACATTATTCAAGTGATGTCATCAAGGTGTATTAACAAAAGCATTATAACAAAACATCACCTGAACACTTGGAGATTCACTTCAAGCATTCTGCAAAACAATGAACTTAATTCTCAAGAGCTTGAAGAACAAAGTTAAACGCTACTACGGACCAGTTCCTAAATCTAGTATTGTGTTATCCTTAGTTGAGTTGTAACTTTGTGATTGTTCTTATTGTAATTCCTAAAATTGATTAGCTAGAAGCATTGATTAGGAACCCCTTTATAAAACCATAAACTCTCTGAGTTTGTGTTATGACTACTGACTAGAGTTAGTCATAAGTTAAAGTCTTTGTAACTAGTGAGTGATAAAGTGGATTATGCTAAGAGTATCACAAGTTAGTTGAGTTGAAGTCTTTGTAATGGAGTCATTACAAAGTGGCTTGTAATAGTGTGTTTACAAGTTAGTGAAGTTGAAAGCCCACAAGTGTAGGTCATGGTTTTTGTCCCCTTGAGTTGGGATTTTTCCACATAAAAATCCTGTGTCTTATTTACTTACTGTTTCATTAGCATTCTCAGTAAAAACTCATAGAGGACCAGGTACTCTATAGTTTGGTGGACTCATATAAACTAACAATTGGTATCAGAGCGGGTTCCTCCTACCAGGCTAATACCTAGGAAGGATCCATATGGTTGCTCCACCAAATTTTGAAGAAGGTCAATCAACATACAGACCACCCAGGTTCAATAGGCAATTATATAGATGGTGGAAGACAAGAATGCATGATTTTATCATGGCTGATGATTCTGAGTTATGGGATGTCATATGTGACGGTCCTTACGTCCCAACAAAGGTACTTGAAGAACTTCCATTCTCATTGCCAAAAACCAGAAAAGAATACACCGACGCAGACAAGAAAGCTGTGGAGAAGAATTTTCGTGCCAAAAAGATTTTGGTATGTGGAATAGGACCTGATGAATACAATAGAATCTCTGCTTATGAAACTGCTGAGGAGATACGGGAAGCTTTGCAAACAGCTCATGAGGGAACCACTCAAGTAAAACAATCTAAGATTGATATGCTCACTACCGAGTATGAACTCTTTAGAATGAAAGATGATGAATTTATTTAAGATATGCACACAAGATTCACTTCCATCATAAATGAGTTACACCCACTTGGTGAAACCATTCCTAGGAACAAGCTAGTAAGGAAAATCCTTAGTATCCTACCTAGTTCTTGGGAAATCAATGTGAATGCTATTATTAAAGAAAAGGACCTACAGGAGCTGACCATAGACGAGCTGGTTGGAAATCTGAAGACCAACGAGATGAAGAGGAAGATAGATAGTGAAAGAAGAGAACCAAAGAAAGAAAAGAATCTGGTACTCAAAGCTGATAGCAATGACTCGAGTGAGGAGGACAGTAACATGGCTTACTTAACCAAAACATTTCAGAAGATGGTCAGAAGAAATGGAGGAATGCTGAAAAGGGGCAGCTCTAGCAAACCAAAGAACTATGATCTCTGTCATAAGTGTGGAAAGCTTGGGCACTTCATCAAAGACTGTCGTCTCCTGAAGCAAGAGTTCTTCAAGTACAACCCTGAGAAAGCAGCTAAGAGGAACCTGGTTCCTGAAAAGGAATTCAAAAGGAATAGATCTGCTGACAATGTGGTGAAATAGGCTCTTGCAGCATGGGGAGACTCCTCTAGTGAGTCTGAAGATGAAACTGATACTGGCGACAACTCCATGATGGCAGTTGAAAGCGAGGAAAATGAATATGATTCAACTTTTGCTTTGATGGCCCAATCAGATGATGATGAAGATGATAACAACAGTGAGGTAAATTTTAGGGATGTTCAGAGAAATCTGAAATCCTACTCTCCTAAGAAACTTATGTCTTTAGCTAATGTATTGATTGATGTCTATCATAGTCTTGTGAAGGATAAAGATGCCTTGACCTTAGAACTAGGGGAAGCTGAACGAACCAGAGATGATCTGGTAGTATGTGTAGTGGATCTGAAGG
Organism: Nicotiana tabacum; assembly: GCF_000715075.1. Taxonomy (NCBI): domain Eukaryota; kingdom Viridiplantae; phylum Streptophyta; class Magnoliopsida; order Solanales; family Solanaceae; genus Nicotiana; species Nicotiana tabacum. Next base: position 5,140,635 of record NC_134084.1, on the reverse strand, counting down.
AAACCATTTGTGAGTTGGAAAAAGAAAAAAGTGTCTTAACCAAAAAAATTGCAAACATAGAGCATGAAAGAGATGACTTAGTGGTTGTAGTTGTTGACCATACGGAAACCACTAATAACATCAGTAAAGAAAAGGAGGCCCTAGTGAAAAGAGTGACTGAGATTGAGGAAGAAAGAGATGATCTCTTGGTAGTAGTTGCAGACCTGAGGGAAATAATAGAGGGACTAGGAACTGAGTCTAAACTCGAAAATACTGGAAAAGGAAAAGAGGTAGCCAGTGAGGAACATATTAGGCTTGAAAACGAGTTAAAAGTTGTGAGAACTAGGTTGTGTGTTGAAACTGAGAAAAACAAGCACCTCCAAACTGAACTAGAAAGAGTAAAAATGATCTTGAAAAGTCTCTAAAGTGGACCTGGTCCTCAGAAGCTATCACTGCTATGTACGCTAATAATGGTGGAAACATACAGAGAATAGGGTTCCAAAGGGAGGAAACCCCTTACAACCCACATAGCAAGTATGTGACTGTACCAGACAACTGGCTGTGTACCCACTGTGGGAACAATGGACATTTCAAGGAAAATTACCAAGCCAAGTCTAGTCCATTCAGAAAAACAAAGTGTTTGCTGAAAATGTAACTATTAAAAAGGGACCAGGTTCCACCCACAAAAAAATGCATATTACCTGCATGGACTAAGAGAGCTCTTATTCATCCTCTTGCCTACTACAAGGGACCCAAACTTGCTTGGGTTCCTAAAACTAACTCTTGATCTCCTTGTGCAGGGAACAATGGAAGGAAGGGGTCAACAATGGCTCATGGACAGTGGGTGTTCAAAGCACATAACTGGGAACACCATGGACTTTCTTTCACTAAAAGCCCTGCAAGGAGGGAGTGTATCCTTTGGCAATGGGAAAAAAGGTACATTCTTAGAGTTGGAAAAGTTGGGAAATCACTCACTCACTCTATTAAGAATGTGTACTATGTCAATAGTCTTAAGTATAGTCTCTTGAGTGTCTCTCAGATCTGTGATAAAGGAAATAAGGTGGAGTTCTTGTCCAAGATATGTACTGTTACTAATCTGGTAACTGGTGAAGTGGTACTTGTGGCCAAGAGATACAAGAACATCTATGTTGCTAATTTTGAGTCCTTACAAAGTGGTGATCTGAGTTTTTTGAAAGTTGTTGATGATGATGTTGAACCCTGGCACAAAAGATATGGGCACGCAAGCTTCTCTCTTCGAAACAAACTAATTTAGAAAGACCCGATCCATGGTCTGCCCATGTCAAAGTTCAAAGTACAGAAATTTTGTGATGCCTGTGCTAAAGAAAATCATGCGAAGTCCTCTTTTAAGTCTAAAAAGGATGTAAGTACCTCAAAGCCACTCGATCTTCTGCAGATGGACCTATGTGGCCCTATGAGAGTGCAAAGTAGGGGAGGAAAAAGATACATTTTTGTGATAGTGGATGACTACTCCAGATTCACATGGACTTTGTTTCTTAGAACTAAAGATGAAACCTTTGAGGTGTTTGTGGTTTTTGTGAAGAAAATCTAGGTGAAGATGGAGTCTAGAGTCACATGTATTAGATCAGATCATGGAACAAAATTTGATAATGCCAAATTTGATGAGTTCTGCAATGAAAATGGCATTACTCACAACTTCTCAACTCCTAGAACCCCCCAGCAAAATGGAGTAGTGGAAAGGAAGAATAGAACTCTTAAAGAAATGGCAAGAACAATGTTGATCGACAGTGGAATTCCAAAGAACTTTAGGGCAGAAGTGGTCAACACTGCTTGCTACTTGGTGAACAGGTGCATGATCAGATCACTCCTGAACAAAACCCCTTATGAGTTGCTTAATGGAACGAAACTCAAGTTGACTCACCTATGAACATTTGGGTGCAAATGCTATGTTCTCAATAATGGAAAGGATCAGCTTGGTAAATTTGATGCCAAGAGTGATGAATGAATATTTATGGGCTACTCTTCTCAAAGCAAAGCTTATAAGATATACAACAAGCGGACTCAATGTGTCGAGGAAAGTGTTCATGTTATTTTTGATGAGTCCTCCCTCATGTGAGAAGAGTGTTGAAGAGGATCAAAATGGAGAACCCTTACTAGTCCCTGGTGAAGTCATTAACATGACAAATGGAAAGGCAGTTATGATGAGCCAAGTAAAAGAGTCGAGTGAAGACAATGTTGCCTCTTCTTCAATGGAACCAGGTACCTCAATTACAACCACTGAAGCTGAAGAAAGAGTGGTTGATGTAGTCCAGAGTACTCCACTAGTACATGAGAGAAGAACACAAGAGAACTGTCACGACCCCGGTTCGCCCTCCGTGAACCATCGTGACAGCACCTAGTCTCTATGACTAGGTAAGCCTAACAATGCGGAAAATAAACCAATTTGTGGAAGAAATAATTAAAAACCGAAATAGTGATATAAAACAGTATTTTTAAAGTGCCGCTTGGCATACACAATAACAACTCTCGAAACTAATAACATTTCCCAAAACCCGAAATCTCATGATCACAAGACTTTGAATGTCTACAAGCATCTAACTCCAGAATATCTAACAAAGAAACAAAAGTACAGAAGGGCTAATACAAAAAGGAAGAGTAGAAAGGGACTCTTCGGTCTGCAGATGTGGCAAATATACCTCGGAGTGTCTATAGGCGCCTCGTCTCAAGCATGATAAGTCTGAGTGGAAGTACCTGGATCTGCACATGAAAAACATGCGAAGAAAGGGCATGAGTACACCACAACAGTACTCAGTAAGTGCCAAGCCTAACCTCAGTCGGGTAGTGACGAGGAAGGTTAGGGCCCTACTGAGGTTAAATAAAATATATGGTTTAACAATATAGAACAAGAACAGTATAAATAAGTACAATAGTAAAAGTAATACAGGATATAAAGAACAACAACAACTACCACAAAGGCCAAGTAAACACAGAAAGAAATACAGCTTAGCACAAAGATAACAACCGGGGATCTCCCAGGATACCGTGTTGTAGTCCCAAATATAAATATCCAGTGGATCTCCCGGGATACCGTCCTGTAGTCCAACTCATAATACGAAGGGATCTCCCAGAATACCGATCCGTAGTCCGAAATGTAAATATTCAGTATAGGGGGAATCTACCGGGTGCAATCCCGTAGTTCCAATGTAAATATATAGGGGGATCTCCCGGAATACCGTTCCGCAGTCCCAAAGTAAACATACAGGGGGATCTCCCGGGATATCGTCATGTAGTCCCAAAGTAAACACACAACAACAACAAGAGTACACAGTTCAATTCAAGTTTCATACCAAGGCAAAATAGGTATTTCTAACTTAGCATGCTGCACGTAATCCAAATAAGGCAGTTTGAGCAAGCAAGGCAATTAAGTCAATTAGACATGCTTTCCTAAGCTAACAACAGGCTTAAATTGCAAGTGGTATAAACATGAAGAGAAACATACTAGTAATTACTTAATGAAAACTGGATTTTCAACAATTAGCACAAGTACGCACTTGTCACCTCACATACAAGGCATTTCAATTATCAATAATACCAAATCCTAAGGGGAAGGTCCCCCACACAAGGTTAGGCAAGCCACTTACCTCGAACCGGCTCAAAGTCAACCCGAAACCATGTTCTTGCCACGAGTACTCAACTCCAAATGTCCCAAATCTATTCAATTCAATTGCATAATATAAATAACACTTCAAGTAACTAATTTTACAAAGAAATTCTAAGCTAATATGCGAAATTAGGTAAAATGACCAAAATGCCCCTCGGGCCCACGTCTCAAAATTGGGTAAAATTTACATTTTCAGAATCCCCACACTCTCACGAGTCTATAAATATCAAGAACATTGAAATCGGAGTTAAATTGGCCCCTCAAATATTCATTTTAAGATCTCTTAATCTCAAGCCCTAATTACCCATTTTGCACTGATTTTTCCCAAATTTTCTACCACTAATTAGACCTTTAATCACATATTAAAGAGTTATGAAGTCAAAAATGTTACCTCCAAAAAAAAGATTCCCCTTTGGTTTCCTTAAAAATCTCCCTCAAAAGCTTCAATCCCGTTCAAAATGGTGGAAAAATGAAGAAGGGTCACGAATGGGCTATTTAAATACTGCTCAGATTGAACCCTATGCGATCGCATAAGGCAATTTCCTCACAACAATGCGATCGCGACCAGCTCTATGAGATCGCATAGAGAATTCCATCACCTCACTGCCACTCCAAGTCCTTCTATGCGAACGCAAAGTTCTCCACATGAACGCAATGACCAAGACTGCTCACCCTACGCGATCGCGATTCAAAAAAATCCGCCTAGCCTCAACTTACTCTACGCAATCTCGAATGAACTCACGCGATTGCAATGAACAAATCACTGCTGCTAAAACACCAAAAAACCGACAATCTCCCAAAGACTAAAAGTGCCCGTTTGAGCATCCAAAATACACCCGAGACCTCCGGGACCTCAACCAAACCTACCAACATATCCCATAACATCATTCAAACTTGCTCCAACCTTAGGAACGCTCAAAAAAATATCAAAATACCAATTTATCATCGGATTCAAGCCTAAGAACTTCAAAAACTTTCAAAGTACGCTTTCGATCAAAAAGTCTATCAAACCTCTCCGAATGACCTGAAATTTTGCACACACGACACATTCAACACTACGGAGCTACTCCAACTTTCGGAATTCCATTCCGACCTTCGGATCAAAATCTCACTATCGAACCGGAAACTTCAAAATTCAACTTTCGGCATTTCAAGCCTAAATTAGCTACGGACCTCCAAAACACAATCCGAACACGCTCCTAAATTCGAAATCACCCAATGGAGCTAACGGAACTATCGGAATTCCATTCCGAGGCCGTCTTCACACTGTTACAACTACGGTCAAATTTCCAAAACGTAAGCTCTCATTTAGGGACTAAGTATCCTAAAACTCTCCGAAACTCAAAGCCAAGCATCCCGGCAAATCAAAATAGCATAAACAAACACGGGGAAAGCAGTTAATAGGGGATCGAGGCATTAATTCTTTAAACGATCGGCCGAGCCGTTACATCCTCTTATACTTAAATATTCGTACGTCCTCGAACGAGCATAGAGACATACCTGAAGTAGTGAAAAGATGAGGGTAATGGCTGCGCATATCCTACTCGGTCTCCCAGGTCACTTCCTTGACCGGCTGACCCCGCCACTGAACCTTCACTGATGCAATGTTCTTTGACCTTAGCTTTCGAACCTGCCTGTCCAATATTGCCACTGGTTCCTCAACATAAGATAGATCCTTGTCCAACTGAACTGAACTAAAATCCAACATGTGCGACAGATCCCCGTGATACCTCCGAAGCATCGAATCATGAAATACCGGATGAACTCCTGCCAAGCTGAGAGGTAAGGCAAGCTCATAAGCAACCTCCCCAACACGTCTCAATATCTCAAAAGGACCAATAAACCTCAGAGTCAGCTTCCCTTTCTTCCCAACTCTCATAACGCCCTTCATAGGCGAAACCCAAAGTAGAACCCGCTCTTCAACCATATAGGAAACATCACGAACCTTCCGATCCGCATAGCTCTTCTGTCTGGCCTGGGCTGTACGGAGTCAATCCTGAATCACCTTAACCTTCTCCAAAGCATTCTAAACCATGTTTGTGCCCAATAATCTAGCCTCACCCGGCTCAAACCAACCTACCGGGGACCTACACTGCCTACCATATAAAGCCTCATGCGGTGCCATCTGAATGTTGGACTGATATTTGTTGTTGTAGGCAAACTCCGCCAATGGCAAGAACTGATCCTAAGACCCTCCAAACTGAATCACACACGCACGGAGCATATCCTCAAGAATCTGAATAGTGCACTCGGATTGTCCGTCCATCTGAGGGTGAAATGTTGTACTCAACTCTACCCGAGTACCCAACTCATGCTGAACGGCCCTCCAAAATAGTGATGTGAACTAATTACCCCTATCTGAAATGATGGAAACTGGGATAACATGAAGACGAACAATCTCCCGGATATAAATCTCCGCCAACCACTCCGAAGAATAAGTAATACACACAGGAATGAAGTGCGCGGACTTGGTCAGCCGATCCACAATCACCCAAATGGAATCGAACTTCCTCAAAGTCCGTGGGAGCCCAACTACAAAGTCCATGGTGATCCGCTTCCATTTCCACTCCAGAATCTCTATCTGCTGAAGCAACCCACCCGGTCTCTGGTGTTCATATTTGACCTATTGACAATTGAGGCACCGAGCTACAAACCCAACTATGTCTTTCTTCATCCGCCTCCACCAATAGTGCTATCTCAAATCCTGATACATCTTCGTAGCACCCAGATGAATAAAATACTGTGAACTATGGGCCTGCTCTAGAATCAACTCCCGAAGCCCATCAACATTAGGTACACAAATCTGACCCTGCATCCTCAATACCCCGTCATCACCAATAGTCACATCTCTGGCATCAACATGTTAAACCTTGTCCTTGAGGACAAGCAAATGAGGGTCATCATACTGATGCTCCCTGATACAATCAAATAAGGAAGACCGAGAAATCACGCAAGCTAGAACTCAACTGGGCTCCAAAAGATCCAATCTCACAAACTAGCTAGATAAGGCCTAAACATCCATCGCCATAGGCCTCTCCGATGCTGGTAAATAAACCAAACTCCCCAAACTCTCTGCCCGGCGACTCAAGGCATCGGCTACCACATTGGTCTTGCCCGGGTGATACAAAATAGTGATATCATAGTCCTTCAGCAACTCTAACCACCTCCTCTGGCGCAAATTTAGATCCTTTTGCTTGAACATGTGTTGGAAGATCCGATGATCCGTATAAATCTCACAAGGCACACCATACAAATAATGATGCCAGATCTTCAAGGTGTGAACAATGGCAGCTAACTCAAGGTCATGGACAGGGTAATTCTTCTCGTGTACCTTCAATTGTCTGGACCCGTATGCAATCATCCTACCGCCCTGCATCAATACCTCTCTAAGGCCAACCCTCGAGACATCATAATAGACAGTATAAGACCCCGAACATGTAGGCAATATCAAAATTGGGGTTGTAGTCAAAGCTGTATTGAGCTTCTGAAAGCTCGCCTCACACTCTTCCGTCTACTGGAACGGAGCACCCTTCTGGGTCAGCTTGGTCATAGGGGCTGCAATCGATGAAAACCCCTCAGCAAAACAACGGTAATAACCCGCCAAGCCAAGAAAACTGCGGATCTCTGTAGCTGAGGATGGTCTAGGCCAACTCTGCACTGCCTCTACTTTCTTTGGATCCACCTGAATACCCTCACTCGATACCACGTGGCCTAAGAATGCCGCGGAATCCAACCAAAACTCACATTTTGAGAACTTTGCATATAACTTCTTTTCTCTCAAGGTCTGAAGCACTGTCCTCAGGTGCTGCTCATGATCTTCCCGACTCCGGGAATACACCAAAATATCATCAATAAGGACAATGATGAACGAGTCCAGATATGGCCAGAACACACTGTGCATCAAATGCATAAAGGCTATTGGGGCATTGGTTAGCCCAAATAACATAACAAGGAACTCGTAATGACCATACCGAGTCCTGAAAGTAGTCTTCGGGATATCTGGCCCCCGAATCTTCAACTGATGGTAACCTGAACGCAAGTCAATCTTAGAAAACACTCGTGTACCCTGTAACTGGTCAAACAGATCATCAATACGAGGCAAAGGATAATGGTTCTTCACTGTAACTTTGTTCAACTAGCGATAATCAATACACATAAGCATAGAACCATTCTTTTTCTTCACAAACAAGACATGAGCACCCCAAGGTGATACACTGGGCCGAATAAAACCCTTATCAAGCAATTCCTGTAACTGATCCTTCAACTCATGAGGGGCCATACATTACGGAGGAATAGAAATGGGTTGAGTGCCCGACAACAATTCAATGCCAAAATCAATATCTCTATCAGGCGGCATGCCCGAAAGATTAGCTGGAAATACATCAAGAAAATCCTGTACTACTAGGACTGAATCAACTGAAGGGGTATCAATACTGACATCTCTCACATAAGTTAGATACACGTCACACCCCTTCTCAACCATACACTGATTCTTAAGGAAAGAAATAACTATATTGGAGTGTGATCTAAAGCACACATCCACTTAACACGCAGTACACCTGGCATAGCCAGCATCACGGTTTTGGCATGACAATCAAGAATAGCATAATGGGGTGACAATCAGTCCATGCCTAAGATAATATCAAAATCAACCATGTTGAGCAACAATAAATTGGCTCTGGTCTTAAAACCACTAAAAGCAACCAAACACGATCGATAAACACGGTCCACAATAAGAGAATCTCCCGCAGAAGTAGAAACATAAACAGGGGAACTCAAAGAATCCCGAGGGACACCCAAACAACAACAACAACAACAACGCAGTATAATCTCACTAGTGGGGTCTGGGGAGGGCAGTGTGTATGCAGACCTTACCCCTACCCTGGGGTAGAGAGGCTATTTCCAAATAGACCCTCAACATCCTTCTCTCCAAGAACTCCCCACCTTGCTCTTGGGGTGACTCGAACTCACAACCTCTCGGTTGAAAGTAGAGGTTGCTTACCATCAGAGCAACCCCTCTTATCTAAAGCGGAGCAAAATAAGAAGACACATAAGAATAAGTGGAGTCTGGATCAAATAGGACCGATGCATCTCTGTGACAAACCAGTATAATACCTATGATGATAGAATCAGAGGCAACAACCTCGGTACGGGCATGAAGGGCATTGTATCTGGCCTGGCCTCCCTCTCTAAGGCGACCTTTACCTCCCCGACCTCCAACTCTAGCTAGCTGAGTAGGTGGGGTAGCAACTGGAGCTGTAACCATAGCCTAAGAACTCTGCGGGGCACCATGTGGCTAAGAAGTCTGTGAAGGTGCACCCCTCCTAAGTATGGGGAAATCCCTTACCATATGGCGTGTATCACCACACTCAAAAGAAGCTCAAGGAGGATGTGGTGGTTGTGACTGGCTCGGGCTAGGTCTGCTGGACTGACCACTAAAAGCACCACGCGTAGGAGGCGCACTAGATACTGAGATGCATAATAAGGCTCCTGAGGCCTAGGAGGAGCTGGAATACCATTGGTTGCTGGAAGAGCTGAATGAACAGGGCGACCCATATAACCCCTACCATGACGACCTGCAGCTGGGGTACGGCCACCAGAATAATGGCCCGACTCTCGAGACCTCTTGGCCTCCCTCTCCTCTCTCTCCCTAGCATGCATACCCTCAATCATCCTAGCAATTCTCACCACCTGCTGATAAGAAATATCCATCTCCAACTCCCAACCAATGTTAGACCTGATGCTGGGAATAAGCCCCTCAATAAACCGGGAACCCTCTCACGAACAGTAGAAACCAATGCTGGGACATGCCTAGCCAAGCTAGTGTAACAGATAGCATACTACGAGACAGTCATAGTACCCTAGAGCAAATGCTCAAACTCTGCACGCCATATGTCCCTGAGGCTCTAAAGAACAAACTCTGTCAAGAACATATCTGAAAACTGGGTCCAAGTCAGTAAAGCAACCTCGTCCGGACTGTCTAACTCATAGGTGCGCCACCACTCATAGACGACTCCTCGAAGATGGAAGGCAGTGAAAGAAATCCCACTCGATCCTAATATACCCATAGTACGGAGGATGCAGTGACACTCCTCTAGAAATCCCAGGGTATCATCTCAAGCTAACCCACTGAATACAGGAGGATCATACTTCTTGAACCTCTCAAGTCTCCGCTGCTCATCCTCTGAAGTCGCTGCCTTGTCCTTGGGCTGGCCTAGGACTACCAGCTGTATAGGAATAATCTCTGGGACCTGATCAACATACACTCGCTGCCCAGGAGTGAGGGCGGGGGGAGTCTATGCACCTCCCCCGGCCTGAGATGTGGCTGCAATAAGGGGAAGCAACCCTTCCTGAGCCAAAGTGGTGTACATGCTCATGAACTGCGCAAGAGTCTCTTGGAGAGCTGGAGTAGTAGTAGCAGTAGGCGTATCAGGTGCCTAGACTCCAACTGGAACTACTGGTAGTACCTCGGTGGCAGCTCATGCGGGTGCTCTGGCTACACCATGTGCACGTCCTCGGCCTCTACCCCGGCCCCGGACTCTGACGGTTGCAGCAGGGGGCGCGGGTGCCTGGTCATCTCTGATAGCATGTGTCCTCACCATCTGTGAGAGAATAGAAGACAGAAGTTTAGAATTGTGATGTCAAAATTTTGCACGACAAGGAAATCAAATGAAGTAGAATTTTCCTAACAGTTATATAGCCTCTCGTAGATAAGTACAGACGTCTCTGTGCCGATCAGCAAGACTCTAATAAACCGGCTTGTGATTCATAACTCCTATGAACCTAGAGCTCTGATACCAACATGTCACGATCTCGGTTCGCCCTCTGTGAACCATCGTGATGGCACCTAGTCTATACGACTAGGTAAGCCTAACAATGCAGAAAATAAACCAATTTGCGGAAGAAATAATTAAAAACCAAAATAGTGAAATAAAACAGTATTTTTAAAGTGCTGCTTGGCATACACAATAACAACTCTCGAAACTAATAATATTTTTGAAAACCCGGAATCTCATGATCACAAGCCTTTGAATGTCTACAAGCATATAACTCCAATATATCTGACAAAGAAACGAAAGCACGGAAGGGCTAATACAAAAAGGGAGAGTAGAAAGGGACTCTTCGGTCTGCGGACGCAACAGATATACCTCGGAGTCTCTACAGGCGCCTCGTTTCAAGCGTGATAAGTCTGAGTGGAAGTACCTAGATCTGCACATGAAAAACATGCACAGAAAGGGCATGAGTACACCACAGCGGTACTTAGTAAGTGCCAAGCCTAACCTCGATCGGGTAGCGACGAGGAAGGTCAGGGCCCTACTGAGGTTAAATACAATATAAGGTTTAACAGTGTAGAACAAAAATAGTAAATAAGTACAACAGTAAAAGTAACACAGGATATAAAGGACACACGATCGCATAGAGAAATTCCATCACCTCACTGCCACTCCAAGTCCTTCTACGTGAACGCAAAGCTCTCCACGTGAACGCAATGACCAAGACTGCTCACCCTACGCGATCGCACTCCTACCTTCGCGATTGCGATTCACAAAAATCCGCCTGGCCTCAACATACTCTACGTGATCGCGGATGAACTCACGTGATTGTAATGAACAAATCACTGCTGCTAAAACACCAAAAAACCAGCAATCTTCCAAAGACCAAAAGTGCCCATTTGAGCATCCGAAATACACCTGAGGCCCTCGGGACCTCAACCAAACCTACCAACATATCCCATAACATCATTCAAACTTGTTCCAACCATCGGAATGCTCAAAACAACATCAAAATACCAATTTAGCATCGGATTCAAGCCTAAAAACTTCAAAAACTCTCAAAATATGCTTTCGATTAAAAAGCCTATCAAACCTCGTCCGAATGACCTGAAATTTTGCACAAACATCACATTCAACACTATGGAGCTACTCTAACTTCCGAAATTCCATTCCTACCCTCGGATCAAAATCTCACTTTCAAACCGAAAACTTCAAAAATTCAACTTTCGGCATTTCAAGCCTAAATTAGCTACGGACCTCTAAAACATAATCCGAACACGCTCTTAAACCCGAAATCACCTAAAGGAGCTAATAGAGCCATCAAAATTCCATTCCGAGACCGTCTTCATATTGTTCTGACTACCATAAAATTTCTAAAACTTAAGCTCTCATTTGGGGACTAAGTGTCCAAAACTCTCCGAATCTCAAAGCCAAGCATCCCGGCAAATCAAAATAGCAGAAACAAACACGGGGAAAGCAATTAATAGGGGATTGGGGCGTTAATTCTTGAAACAACCGGTTAGGTCGTTACAAGAACCAGTTAAATATACCCACCTCCTCTACAAATGAACCTCATATGTCTAACTAGAAACACAAAAAATCTCATCCTCTAGAAAACATAATTACTCCCTTAGATTCCGGAGTACAAACCAGGTCAAAAGCCAGAAATTCACTTGCCTTCTCAGCCTTTCTCTCTCAAATAGAGCCTAAAAATATCAAGGAAGCCCTGAAAGATGTAGATTGGATTACAGTCATGCAAGATGATCTGCATTAGTTTGAAAGGAACAATGTCTGGCATCTGGTACCTAGACCCTCAGATCGAACAATTATAGGAACCAGGTGGGTATTTAGGAACAAGCTTGATGAACATGGAAACACCACAAGGAACAAGGCCAGGCTAGTGGTTCAATGCTTCAATCAGGAGGAAGGGATTGATTATGATGAAACGTTTGCTCCGATCGCTCGCACAGAAACTATTAGAATCCTAATCACTTTTGCATCTCATATGGAATTCACCTTATTCCAAATGGATGTCAAAAGTGCATTTTCTGAATAGTCTTCTTAAGGAAGAAGTCTATGTGAAGCAACCTCCAGGGTTTGAATGTCATGAACACCCTAAATATGTTTTAAACTGGACAAAGCATTGTATGGGTTGAAGCAGGCTCCTCGAGCTTGGTATGAAAGGTTGTCAAAGTTCCTCTTATAAAATGGTTTTAAAAGAGGGAAAATTGACAACACCTTGTTCCTAAAGAAACAGGGAAGGAACCTGCTCATTGTTCAGGTCTATGTTGATGAAATCATTTTTGGGGCAACAACTGAGTCTCTGTGTGAAGAATTTGTAAAACTCATGGGAAGTGAGTTTGAAATGGGCATGATGGGGGAACTAAATTTCTTCTTGGGTCTTCAAGTGAAGCATTCCTCAAAGGGTACATTCATTTGTCAGTAGAAATACATCAGAGAGCTCTTGAAGAGGTTTGACATGGAAGCATCAAAGGTGATAGACACTCACATTGCTACGGCTACTCAACTCGACATGGATGAGACTGGATCTCATGTGAATCAAACTATGTATAGAGGCATTATTGGGTCTCTTCTCTACCTCACTGCCAGCAGACCTGATATTGTCTTTAGTGTGGGGCTATGTGGAAGGTTTCAATCAAATCCCAAGGAATCTCATTTGAAGGCTGCCAAAAGAATTTTGAGATACCTTAAGGGAGCACAGGACCTGGTCCTTTATTACCCCTCAGGTGACAGTTTTAATCTCATTAGATATGATGATGTAGACTATGCATGTTATCTTGTGGACATGAAAAGCACTTCTGGAATGGCTCACTTCCTAGGTTCATGTCTCATCTCTTGGGGCATAAGGAAGCAAAACTTAGTGGCTCTTTCAACAGCTGAAGCAGAATATGTAGATGCAGCATCTTGTTGTGCTCAACTTCTATGGATTAAGCAACACCTGGAGGATTTTGGGGTATTTACTAAATGTGTGCCCCTTTTATGTGATAACACCAGTGCACTCAATATGGCCAAGAATCCAGTTCAACATAAAAAGACCAAGCATATTGATGTGAGGCATCATTTTCTAAGGGACAATGTGGAGAAAGGGTTGATTTGTATGAAATTCTGTAGCACAGAATACCAAATTGCAGATATCTTCACCAAAGCATTGAGTAGGGAACATTTTGAAAGAAATAGGGTAAAGTTGGGGCTTTTGAAGTCCAATTGAGAACTTGATTCCTCATCAATTGGCTATGAAAATCACCTTACAGGTAAAACTAGCTAAAGTGTTTTCTGGTCAAGTCTAACTCACTTCAATATCGTTTTAGATAAACACGCATGATGAGTATAGAAGCTGTAGATGCAGTGCATGTATGATAAATGAGGATTGATATTTTCAAATAACAGGTCAAGAACCTAGTTCTTATACCAAAGGTTAGTAGTTCTGTGCATTCTTTAATACACATTTTGAAAAGGTACAAAAATCACCTGCCATGTCATCCACCTTTTCAGACCCTGTTGTCACGTCTCTTTACTTCAAATCGTTCCATCTCCCTCTGAAATGTTGCACTTCTCCAAGCACAACTGTCGTTTCAGAACCGGTTCCTATCTCTCACTTCATAATTATTCACTCTTAATAAAACCCTTATCTTTTCTCCACAAACCATAAGTCCTCTATTAGAACTTTCTCAAAGAACCTTCTCTTCATCTCAAAGAACCTTCCCTAAGTAACCTCACCTCGATTTGCGTGCATGGTCCGGACGTATATCCGGAAAGCTTTTATGTGGAAATATGAGAAATAGAAATTTCTAGAGTTAAAATTTAATAATGGTTGACTTTGGCCAACATTTTAAGAAAACGGACCTATATCTGTGTTCCGACAATCCCGTGAGGTCCGCAATAAAATATGAGACTTGGGAGTATGCTTGGAAATGAATTCCGAGGTCCCAAGCCTTAGAAATCAATTTTGAAAGAAATTGTTTTGCTGAATTATTTATGAAATAAAGAAAAGAATTAATGTTTGAAACCATTGGTATCGGGCCCGTATTTTGGTTCTGGAGCCCGGTACAAACTTGTTAAAGTATTTAAATGATAACTGTGAAATTTAGTGAAATATTGAGTTTATTTGACGTGATTTGGACCTCCGATTGAAGAGTTTTGAACTTTAAGTGTTCTTGATGAAAATGATGAGTTTTGAGGTTTAATTCATAGTTTTACATGTTATTTTCATGATTTGATTGCACGAGAAAGTCCGGATGATGTTTTTAGGTTAGCTTGCATGTTTGGTTTGGAAATTCGAGGGCTCGGCTGAGTTTTGGATAGGCCACGGAGTGAAATTTGGACTTAGGAATTGCTGGTATGTTACAGGTCTGCAGGCTTCACAATCTCAAATGCGATAACCGACCTGGGCTGCCTTGGTCGCAAATGTGACTGTTCTACCGCAAATGCGATATCGCATTTGCGAAAGGTCCCTCGCAAATGCGAAGGTGAGCGGAAATTAAACTGGGTCGCAAATGCGACATTATCTTCGCAATTGCAAAGAGGTCAGTTTTCTTTGCGACATCTGCAACCTTCAAACTCATAACTTGACTGAAAATCTTTCATTTTTCAAACCCTTTCAAAACCAAAACACTCTTGGGCGATTTTTCAAAGACAAGTACTCTTCCAAATAGATTGTAAGTCATTTCTAACTCGTTTTATTAATCTTTAACATCTTTTCTCATGATTTCAACTTAAAATCAAAGGTTTTCATGGGGGAAATTGGGTGTTTTGGGTAGAACCTAGGTTTTTCAAATTTTGGAGATTTGGACCTTGATTTGAGGTCCGATTTCAAAACAAATTATATATTTGGGTTCGTGGGGGAATGGGTAATCGGGTTTTGGTTTGAACCTCGGGTTTTGACCATGTGGGCCCGGGGGCATTTTTGACTTTTTGGAAAAAACTTTAGAAAACCTATTTTCATGCATTGGAATTGATTCATTTAGCATTTATTGATATAGTTAAGTAATTTGTGGCTAGATACGAGTGAATTGGTAGTGGAATCAAGAGATAAAGCAATAATTGAGACTTGAATTATGTTCGTGGCATCTAGATAAGTGTTTGGTCTAATCTTAGCTTGAGGGATTATGAGTTGTGTCCTATTTGCTATGTGTATTTGTTGAGTACGACGTATAAGTATGGTGACGAGTATCTATATGTTGGTGTCAAGCATGCTCGTGAGTGTTATACCATGATTAATGTGACTCCATTTGTATTATTCATGCCTTATGTGATTATTTCTATTGTTGAGCAAAACTTGTGGGAGTAATAGTGGTATTTGAATATTGAAGAGCGTTGGCTCAAGTGGTAAAATAAATTGTGGAAGTATAATTGACAATTGAACCTTATTGAGCATTGGCTCAAGTTGTGAAGTAAGTTGTGAAGTAAATGTGATAAAGAGAAGAGGATTGTTATATTGTCTCCCTTGCCGGGATGTTATTGCTTTTAACGCTATCTCCCTTGCCGGGATGTTGATGCTTATGATATTTTTCCCTTTTCGGGATTTGATTGTACTATTATTCCCTTGCCGGGATTTTATTGTAATTTTATTCATTTCTTTGCGCTTATTGCTTGTGATTGTTGTTTGGGTGAGGAAGAGTGTTAAAGCATGAAGGGTGATGTCGTGCATTGTTTTGGTAAGAGAGTGTTAAAGCACGAAGGGTGAAGTCGTGCCGCATGATGTACCATTCTGTGCCTTTATATGAGTGATAATACACAAAGGATCATTTTGTGTCATAATTATGTGAGGTAAAAGCATGAAGGGTGATGTCGTGCAATTAATATTGATTTTATGGTGAGGACGAGAGTAAAAGCACGAAGGGTGATGTCGTGCACTTGTCCCTGATTTTCCTGATTCTTGCTGATAATTGAGTTATGGTGTTCTTTAAGTTTATTTACTGATTTTCTGTTATTACTTGACTTTATTGTGATGTTATTGATTCCCTTGCCCTTATTGCTTTATGATTGTTACTTGGGTGAGAAAGAGTGTAAAGCACGAAGGGTGATGTCGTGCATTGTTTTGGTGAGAAAGTGTTAAAACACGAAGGGTGATACCGTGTATTGTTTTGGTGAGAGAGTGTTAAAGCACGAAGGGTGATGCAGTGCACTTGTCTTTGATTTTCCTGATTTTTATTGATAACTGAGTTATGGTTTCTCTATATTTAATTATTGGTTGTCTGTTGATACTTGTTGTACCCCGCAACATGATTCCCCTTTCCTATTTTCAATTGAACTGTGGTGATCCTCATATTTATTTCTTGTTCTTCTGTTAGTATTCGATGTCCCTACAGCATGTACCCCTCTCCCATCCTTAACTGTACATTTCTATTTTTATTTTCCGATGCATATTATTTAACTGCACAGGTTTAATTTGGTAGTTTGGTCCTAGCCTCGTCACTAATTCGTCGAGGTTAGGCTAGGCACTTACCAGCACATGGGGTCTGTTGTGCTGATACTACACTCTGAACTGTGTACAGATCCCGATACTAGAGCATTCGGATCGTAGCTTTGGGTCGTTGCCTTCACTCCATTCGGAGATCCAAGGTAGTCCTATAGGCATCCGCAGGCTCTAGCGTCTCCCTCTGTCCTTTCATCCTATTTCATTTATGTATTTCAGAACCAGTGTTGTATTTTTTTTCGGTCCTTGTTTGTAGTATTCCTAGACCGTCTGTGAAGTTGTGACACCAGTTCTGGGTAGTCTTTTTTAAGAAATTGTATTGGAAATATTAAATGATTTTATTTGTTTTTTCCGCTTGTTTAAATTCCGCTGTTTATAACCGTTGGTTCATAATTGTTAAAGGATTAAAAATGGGGGGAAAAAGTAAATTGTTCAAACGATTGGCTTGCCTAGCTTTCACTAGTAGGTGCCATCACAACTCCCGAGGGTGGGAAATCCGGGTCGTGACAAGTTGGTATCAGAGCTCTAGGTTACATAGGTCTCACAATTCACAAACAAGCTTAGTATAGTCTGAGAAATCGGTACGGATACGTTTGTATTTATCCCTAGAGGCTACAAAGTTAGGAAAAGTTTCACTTCTATTCTTTTCTGTCATGCGATTTTGTTCTCTCACTGCTAAATTGAAACCTCTACTCTTGTCCTTTCACGAATGGCGAAGTCACATACCGCTTCTTCAGCCAAGCAGTAACACAGACTAATGATGGAGTGGCTATGTCTGCAGATGCCTTGTAGAGATTGGGCAGGTTCACCAAGCTCTTTACTACCACTTTCAGCAGTGCATCTTCTGAGGATCCCCAGGATTATTTAGATTGTTGTCATGAGGTTCTCAAGAACATGGAAAAAGTGAAGAACAATGGGGTCGACTTTGCTACTTTTCGCTTGCCTAGATACGCCAAGACTTGGTGGATGGATTATTGTTTGGAAAAACCTGTTGGGTCACCAGCTTTGACTTGGGAACAGATTTCTCAGCTATTTTTGGATAAGTTTCTTCCGGTCACTTAGAGAGCGATCTATCGGAGGCAGTTTGAGTGTCTCCAGCAAGGTTTTATGACTGTTACCCAGTACGAGACCAGGTTTATTGATTTGACCCGTCATGCTCTTCTTATACTTCCCCCTGAGAGAGAGAGAGAATGTTCATTAAGGGGCTCACTCAGCCCGCTCAGCCAGCTAGAGGTGGAGGTAGAGGTATTAGAGGTGCTAAAGGTGGAGGTAGAGGTATTAGAGGTGGATGTCAGGCTGCTAGAGGGGGAGGCCAGCCAGCAGCAGGCCGTCCCAGAGATGTAGTTTAGAGTGGTGGGGCCCAGCCCCAATGTTATGCTCTTCCAACCAGGCCTAAGGCTGAGGCTTCCGATACAGTTATCACAGGTACTATTCTGGTTTGTAGTAGAGATGTTTCAGTTCTATTTGATCCAGGATCTACGTACTCCTATGTGTCATCTTATTTTGCATTGTATCTGGTCATGCCTAGTGATTCTTTGAGTGCACATATATATGTGTGTACCACCGGTGGGTAATTCTATTATGGTAGATTGTGTCCAGCGTTCATAAATATTTGTGATCGGGGGTCTTGAGACTCGTGTAGATTTATTACTTTTGGACATGGTTGATTTTGATGTCATATTGCTGATGGACTGGTTATCACCTTCCCACGCTATCTTGGACTTTCATGCTAAGACTGTGACCTTAGCCTTGCCAGGTTTACCTCATTTAGAGTGGAGAGGGACTCCTAGTCATTCTACCCGTAGTGTTATTTCATATATGAAGGCTCGGCATATGGTCGAGAAGGGGTGTTTGGCTTATTTGGCATATGTTCGTGATTCTAGTGCTGAGGTTCCTTCTATTGATTCTGTGCCTGTTGTTTGTGAGTTTCCTGAGGTATTTCCTTCAGACCTGCCGGGTATGCCACCCGATAGAGATATTGACTTCTGCATTGATTTGGCTCTGGGCACTCAGCCCATTTCTATTTCGCCATATCGTATGGCCCCGCCTGAGATGAAAGAGTTGAAGAAGCAGTTGCAAGACTTGCTTGAAAAAGATTTCATTAGACATAGTGTTTCGCCTTGGGGTGCGCTGGTGTTGTTTGTTGAGAAAAAGGACGGATCGATGAGAATGTGTATGGATTATCGGCAGTTGAACAAGGTTACAATCAAGAATAAGTATCCATTACCGAGGATTGATGATTTGTTTGATCAGCTTCATGGTGCCAAGGTATTTCGTAGATTGACTTGAGATCTGGCTACCATCAGTTGAGGATTAGGGCATCCGATGTCCC
Organism: Nicotiana tabacum; assembly: GCF_000715075.1. Taxonomy (NCBI): domain Eukaryota; kingdom Viridiplantae; phylum Streptophyta; class Magnoliopsida; order Solanales; family Solanaceae; genus Nicotiana; species Nicotiana tabacum. The sequence continues at coordinate 5,121,475 of NC_134084.1, read as the reverse complement.
TAAGACAGTTATTCGCACTCGGTACGGACAATATGAGTTCTTGGTGATGTCATTCGGGTTGACAAATGCCCAGTAGCTTTTATGGATTTGATGAACCGAGTGTTCAGGCCTTACTTGGATTCGTTCGTGATAGTCTTCATTGATGATATTTTGATCTATTCCCGTAGTCGGGAGGAGCATGAGCAGCCTCTGAGAGTGGTCCTCCAGACTTTGAGAGATAGTCAGTTGTATGCTAAGTTTTTGAAGTGAGAGATTTGGTTGGGGTTAGTTTCTTTCTTGGGTCATGTTGTATTAGCAGAGGGTATTCAGGTCGATCCGAAGAAGATAGAGGCAGTCAAGAACTGGCCTAGAGCAGTATCAGCTATAGAGATCCGGAGTTTCTTGGGTTTGGCAGGCTATTATCGTCGCTTTGTGGAGGGGTTTTCGTTTATTGCAACCTCGATGATCAGGTTGACCCAGATGGGTGCCCAGTTCAGGTGGTTGGACGAGTGTGAGGCGAGCTTTCAGAAGCTCAAGACAGCTTTGACTACGGTGCTAGTGTTGGTTTGGCCCACAAGTTCAGAGCCATATACAGTTTATTGTGATGCATCTCGTATTGGCTTGGTATGGTGTTGATGCAGGATGGCAAGGCTATTGCATATGCTTCGCGTCAGTTGAAGATTCATGAGAAGAATTATCCAGTTCATGATTTGGAGTTAGCAGCCATTGTTCACGCGTTGAAGATTTGGAGGCATTATCTATATGGCGTGTCATGTGAGGTGTTCACGGATCACAAGAGTTTGCAATACTTTTTCAAGTAGAAGGAGCTAAATTTGTGGCAGAAAAGGTGGTTGGAGCTATTGAAGGACTATGATATCATCATCTTATATCATCCGGGAAAGGTCAATGTGGTGGTTGATGCTTTGAGTAGGAAGTAAGCCAGTATGGGTAGTCTTGCATATATTCTGGTCAGTGAGAGACCCTTGCTTTGGATGTTCATGCTTTAGCCAATCAGTTCATGAGGTTGGATGTTTCTGAGCCCAACTGTGTGTTAGCTTGCACCGTCGCTCGTTCTTCTTTATTGGAGTGTATCTAAGATCGATAGTATGATGATCCTCATTTGTGTGTCCTTAGAGACATGGTGCATCACGGAGGTGCCAAGCAGGTTACATTAGGAGATGATGGAGTTTTGAGGTTGCACGGTCGAGTTTGTGTGCCTAATGTGGATAGGCTCCGAGAGTTGATTTTAGATGAGGCCCATAATTCCCGGTACTCTATTCATTCGGGTGCCACTAAGATGTATCAGGATTTGTGGCAGCATTATTGTTGGAGAGGGATGAAGAAAGATATTGTTACATATGCGGCTCGGTGTTTGAATTGTCAGCAGGTTAAGTACGAGCATCAGAGACCTGGTGGTTTATTCCAGAAGATTGAGATTCCTAAGTGGAAGTGGGAGAGTATCACTATGGACTTCATTGTTGGACTCCCATGGACTTAGAGGAAGTTTGATACAGTGTGGGTTATTGTTGATAAGTTGACCAAGTCAGCACATTTCAATCCGGTAGCAGTTTCCTATTCTTCCGAGAGGTTAGCTGAGATCTATATCCGGGAGATTGTTCATCTTCATGGTGTGCCCGTGTCTATCATTTCGGACCAAGGTACGTAGTTTACCTCACATTTTTGAAGAGCAGTTCAGCGGGAGTTGGGCACACGGGTTGAGTTGAGCACATCATTTCAACCTCAGATGGACGGGCAGTCCGAGCAGACTAATCAGATTTTGGAGGATATGCTCCGAGCTTGTGTCATTGACTTTGGAGGCTCGTGGGATTAGTTTTTCCCTTTAGTAGAGTTTGCCTACAATAATAGCTACCAGTCGAGTATCTAGATGGCTCCTTATGAGGCTTTATATGGTAGGCGGTGTCGATCGCCGGTTGGATGGTTTGAGCGGGAAGAGGCTCAATTGTTGGGTATGAATCTAGTACAGGATGCCTTGGACAAGGTCAGGATTATTAAGGATAGGCTTCGTACAGCTCAGTCCAGGCAAAAAATTTACGCTGACCATAATGTTCGTGATTTGGCATTCATGGTCAGTGAGCGGGTATTGCTTCGGGTGTCGCCTATGAAGGGCGTGATGAGATTTGGAAAGAAGGGCAAGCTTAGCCCTAGGTTCATTGGCCCGTTTGAGATTCTTGATCGAGTGGGAGAGGTGGCTTACAGATTTGGATTGCCTCCGAGCTTATCAGTCGTGCATCCAGTGTTTTATGTGTCCATGCTTTGGAAGTATCACCGCGATCCATACCACGTGTTAGATTTCAGCACTGTCCAGTTGGACAAGGACTTGTCCTTTGAGGAGGAGCCGGTAGCTATTCTAGATCGGCAGGTTTGTCAGTTGAGATCGAAGAGTTTCCCTTCTGTTCGTGTTCAGTGGAGAGGTCAGCCTGCTGAGGCATCGACCTGGGAGTCCGAGTCTGATATGCGGAGCCATTATCCCCATCTTTTCCCCGACTCAGGTACTTCCTTCTTATGTCTGGTCGAGGACGAACGGTTGTTTTAGAGGTGGATGATGTGATGACCCGAAAGGTCATCACTTGTTTTAGAAATAAATTCTGTGTTCTGAGGCCTTGAAACCTCCTTTTTACCTTACCTAAATTTGCGTGCGTGGTCCGGATGTATATCCGAAAAGCTTTTATGTGGAAACATGAGAAATAGACATTTCTAGAGTTAAAATTTGATTATGGTTGACTTTGGTCAATATTTTGAGCAAACGGACCCGGATCTGTGTTCCGATGATCCCGGGAGGTCCGCAATAAAATATGAGACTTGGGCGTATGCCCAGGTATGAATTCCGAGGTCCCAAGCCTTAGAAATCAATTTTGAAAGAAATTATTTTGCTAAATTATTTATGAAATAAAGAAAAGAATTAATGTTTGAAACCATTGGTATCGGGCCCGTATTTTGGTTCTGGAGCCCAGTACAAACTTGTTAAAGTATTTAAATGATAACTGTGAAATTTGGTGAAAAATGGAGTTTATTTGACGTGATTTGGACCTCCGGTTGAAGAGTTATGAACTTTAAGTGTTCTTGATGAAAATGATGAGTTTTGAGGTTTAATTCATAGTTTTACATATTATTTTCATGATTTGATAGTTCGAGCAAGTTCGTATGAAGTTTTTGGGTTAGTGTACATGTTTAGTTTGTAGCCCCGAGGGCTTGAGTGAGTTTTGGATAGGCCATAGAGTGAAATTTGGACTTAGGAATTGCTGGTATGTTGTAGGTCTGCATTTACGAAGCCTGGCTCGCAAATGCGTGCTCGCAAGTTCGAGAAAGCATCGAAAATGCATTAACCGACCTGGGCTGCCTTGGTCGCAAATGCGACTGTTCTGCCGCAAATACGATAACGCATTTGCGAAAGGTCCCTCGCAAATGCGAAGGTGACCGGAAATTAAACTGGATCGCAAATGCGACATTATCTTCGCAATTGCAAAGAGGTCAGTTTTCTGAGGGGTTCGCAATTGTGAACCCTGGTCGCAATTGCAACATCTACAACCAGCAAATTCATAACTTAGTCGAAAATCTTTCATTTTTCAAACCCTTTCAAAATCAAAACACTCTTGGGCGATTTTTCAAAGACAAGTACTCTTCCAAATCGATTGTAAATCATTTCTAACTCGTTTTATTAATCTTTAACATCTTTTCTCATGATTTAAACTTAAAATCAAAGGTTTTCATGGGGGAAATTGGATGTTTTGGGTAGAACCTAGGTTTTTCAAATTTTGGGAATTTGGACCTCGATTTGAGGTCCAATTTCAAAACAAATTATATATTTGGGTTCATGGGGGAATGGGTAATCGGGTTTTGGGCCGAACCTTGGGTTTTGACCATGTGGTCCCGGAGGCATTTTTGACTTTTTGGAAAAATATTTAGAAAAAACCTATTTTCATGCATTGAAATTGATTCATTTAGCATTTATTGATATAGTTAAGTAACTTGTGGCTAGATACGAGTGAATTGGTGGTGGAATCATGAGGTAAAGCGATAATTGAGACTTGAATTGTGTTCATGGCATCGAGGTAAGTATTTGGTCTAACCTTAGCTTGAGGGATTAAGAGTTGTGTCCTATTTGCTATGTATATTTGTTGAGTACGACGTATAGTCATGGTGACGAGTATATATACGTTGGTGTCAAGCATGCCCGTGAGTGTTATATCATGATTAATGTGACTCCGTTTGTATTGTTCATGCCTTATGTGATGATTTCTATTGTTGAGCAAAGCTTGTGGGAGTAATAGTGGTATTTGAATATTGAAGAGCGTTGGCTCAAGTGGTAAAATGAATTGTGGAAGTATAATTGACAAGTTATGAAGTAAGTTGTGAAGTAAATGTCATAAAGAGAAGAGGATTGTTATATTGTCTCCCTTGTCGGGATGTTGTTGCTTTTAACGCTATCTCCCTTGCCGGGATGTTGATGCTTTGATATTGTTCCCTTGAAGGTATTTGATTGTTGTACTATTGTTCCCTTGCCGGGATTTCATTGTGATTTTATTCATTTTCTTGCCCTTATTGATTGTGATTGTTGTTTGGGTGAGCAAGAGTATTAAAGCACGAAGGGTGATGTCGTGTCGCACGATGTACCATTTCGTGCCTTTATATGAGTGATAATACACGAAGGATCATTCTGTGTCATAATTATGTAAGGTAAAAGCACGAAGGGTGATACCGTGCCATTTATATTGATTTTATGGTGAGGACGAGAGTAAAAGCACGAAGGGTTATGTCGTGCACTTGTCCCTGATTTTCCTAACTCTTGCTGATAATTGAGTTATGGTGTTCTTTAAGTTTATTTACTGATTTTCTGTTATTACTTGACTTTATTGTGATGTTATTGATTCCCTTGCCCTAATTGCTTTGTGATTGTTGCTTGGATGAGGAAGAGTGTAAAGCATGAAGGGTGATGCCGTGCATTGTTTTGGTGAGAAAGTGTTAAAGCACGAAGGGTGATGCCGTGTATTATTTTGGTGAGAGAGTGTTAAAGCACGAAGGGTGATGTCGTGCACTTGTCTTTGATTTTCCTGATTTTTATTGATAACTGAGTTATGGTTTCTATACATTTAATTGTTGGTTATCTGTTGATACTTGTTGTACCTCGCAGCATGATTCCCCCTTCCTATTTTAAATTGAACTGTGGTGATCCTCATATTTATTTGTTGTTCTTCTGTTAGTTGTCGATGTCCCCACAGCATGTACCCCCCTCCCATCCTTAACTGTACATTTCTATTTTTATTTTCCGATGTATAATATTTAACTGCACAGGTTTAATTTGGTAGTGTGGTCTTAGCCTCGTCACTACTTCGCCGAGGTTAGGCTAGACACTTACCAACATATGAGGTCGGTTGTGCTGATACTACACTCTGCACTATGTGCAGATCCCGATACTGGAGCATTCAGACCGTAGCTTTGGGTCACTGCCTTTAGTCCATTCGGATATCCAAGGTAGTCCTGCTAGCGTCCGCAGGCCCTGGCGTCTCCCTCTGTCCTTTCATCCTATTTCATTTATGTATTTCAGAATCAGTGTCGTATTTATGTTCTTCGGACCTTGTTTGTAGTATTCCTACACCGTCTATAAAGTTGTGACACCAGTTTTGGGTAGTCTTGTTTAAGAAATTGTATTGGAAATATTAAATGGTTTTATTTGTTTCTTTCGCTTGTTTAAATTCCGTTGTTTATAGTTGTTGGTTCATAACTATTAAAGGATTAAAAATGGGGAAAAAATAAATTGTTCAAACGGTTGGCTTGCCTAGCTTTCACTAGTAGGCGCCATCACGACTCCCGAGGGTGGAAAACCCAGGTCGTGACAATTTATAAACTGGTAAAATTGCATAAAAATAAAAGAAAACTATAAATATGTGAAATATATATATGTGTGTGTGTGTGTGTGTGCGCGCGCGCATGTGTGTGTGTGTGTATGCTTCATTCCCACAAAAAACTAGTCAAAACAATCTATTATACGCTACTTAGAAGCTCAAGTAACTTGAGTTGAAAAGAATAAAGTTTTCTACATGAAGGAACAAAAAGGATGACTAAACTGCAATTTGAACTTTGAACTTGCTACTATGAAGAAGAATGGAGTTCTCTTTGTATTTGTAAAAAAAATGAATATTTGTTGCTTTTGGGAGATATTAGCAAACTAGTGGACAAGGTAAAGAATTGGGAAAGACTATGAATTGGGGATTAAATCAATAAAAAAAGTCTTAACTTTTAAATTTAATGTATTTCAATTCCTTTTTAAAATTTTTGAGTAATTACCAAGCCGGGCGTACGCCTCTTGAGACTTTCGCCCCATACCATCACCCCGGGGCATTTTTGGTGCGTCTCGCCCCAGGGCTCTCCCCGAAAACGCCTTTTAAAATACTGGTTTTGACATAATATGGGGAGGACAAATTGAAACTAAACATTCTGGAATCGCAAAGTTATGCGATTAAAGTTGTAAAATAACTTAAAGAATGCATTATTATTTACTATTTTATGTGAAGTAATGATTAACTTTAGTTAAGTCTTAAGGTATATGAAGTCTAATATATATCTCTAAGATAAAGATATATTGACAATGGAGAAAACAAAGCTTAAAACTCATTTAGTCATTATTGTCTTTCATCGAACTTTTTTCAGTTGGACGTTATTCTATTTCAATTATTGCATATTTTTATGTCTAAAATTTTTAATTGTTTAGTATGTCGAAATCAATCGTCACGGAGAAGCTTGAGATGTAATTTAGTATAACTATTTTTGAAAGTAATTTATTATGAATAGACGTCAATTGAAATTTAGTGTTTTTACGTTGCAAATTAGCGTATATATTAAAAGATCATCATACCTATCCAATCAAATATTATATCCCAGATTGTATTTTTCTTGAAAAAATAACTCAAATTTGAAGGGTATAAATGTTAGTAAATATTTGAATTAAAAGGACACGTCTTTGGGAAAAAAGGAACTAAAAATAATTTAACCATATTTTTTTAATCCTACATAAATTTATAGACTATTTTGGTATAAACAATGAAATATAGAATTCTAATTAAAACTACCTCTGATTTTGAAGTCGAAATAAGACATACTGCTAATTATATGTTCTATACATGTTTAAAATACTCTAATTTTTTGTTTCTTTTAGGTATTCTTTCATGCGACCAAACAAGAAGTTAGAATGTTATTGAAATATTAGGTGATATTATGGCTAAGAAATTTTTCTTCTTTTTGTTTCCAATGACCGGTGGCTTTAAGAAGTTCGATTATTAGTTGGTAACAAACTCCTATATTTTAGGTACTATAACTTGATACACGTTATAATATGGTTCTAAATTTTACTAGTATTATTTGGTTTCAAACTCTTATATTTTAGGCACTAAATGTTAGAAAAATTGGATGATTATTAGGCATGTCAAAGACATTGTCCTTAAGGATATTTCGCTCACACCATGATAAATAAAATTAGGCGTATTCCCCAAAATTCAACAAGCTCTTCTAGTATAAAATAGGAGCAAAAGCAACAAAGATTAATCAAAGACAACCCAACACAATAAAAAGAAATTGAGAAAAAAAATGTTTTCCTTTTCAACTCTTTCACACCTTTTTAAAAATGAACACAATATACATATATATAGTCCAAAGTGGACATATGATTGTCTAGAAAGAATCGTTACAAAACCAAAGGCAAGAAACGTAACATATTTAAAGGCCATTAAAACCAATTGATTTTTATAGCCATAATAAAAAATAATAGTCATTTAAAGCTAATAAAAATATTATATTCAAAGCTATTCAAATTTACTATTACACACATTAAATATATTCAAATTAATAGTATAATAAAGATCCATTAATATAATATAACAAGAATGAACCTAGACAACAATTTGAATCTCTTTTTGAGTCACCAATTTTTTTTTTTTAACAATCCCCCACATAACTTAAAAAGAATATTAAGTAATAAAGTGAAATAAAAATTTTGTTGGGTTTTCACAAATGAGCATAATGCGTCGAAACATGTGTCTATTGGACTATAAACCAGACCTAGATAAAATAAGATTAAACTTACAGAACAATTGGTGAAGTCAAAACTTCTATGAACCAAGAATTCTTTTGTAAGTTTAGTGTCTTATCTATCATATTATACCCGCACACACTTTGTTGTTTATCGCGGTTTTGCGCTAATAGGTTGTGACGACCCGGCTAGTTATCTCATGATTTACTGCTCCGTTTCTCCCATTTCTGCTTCTTTATGCTTCGTTATCCGTGTTATATGGTATCGGATTGGTCGGATCGAATCCGAAATGGTTTTGGTAAGGTTTGAGACACTTAGTTTCTTTTAAGAAGCTTTAAGTTGGAAAAGTCAACCGGACGTTGACTTATATGTTAGAGGGCTCGGATGCGAGTTCCGATGGTTCGGTTAGCTTCGGAAGGTGATTTATGACTTAGAAATGTGATCGAAATGGGTTTTGGAGGCTCGGAGTAGAATTAGGCTTGAATTGGAAAAGTTGATATTTTGGCAATTTCCGATTGATAGGCGAGATTTCGATATAGGGGTTGGAATGGAATTCCGAGAGTTGTAGTAGCTTCGTTGTATCATTTGGGATGTGTGCGCAAAATTTCAGGTCATTCAAACGTGGTTTGGTTGGATTTTAATCAAATGCGTATTTCAGAAGATTTTAAAAACTTAGGCTTGAATCCGAGGTGTTCTGGTTGATTTGATGTGGTTTGAAGTGTTTTGATGATCGAAACAAGTTTGAATAAGGTATTTGGTTATGTTTGCGCTTTTGGTTGAGGGACTTCAGACGTCGGGGGTGCATCCAGCCCAGCCGGTTGCAGCTGCTCAGGACTATGTGGTTCATGTCATGCCAGAGGATGAGCAGCGTAGGTTGGAGAGATTTGGTAGATTACAGCCTCTGACCTTCAGTGGCGCAGAGGGCGAGGATGCCTAGGGCTTTTAGGATAAGTGTTAGAGGATGCTTCGTACTGCTGGTATTCTGGAGACCAGCGGGGTCGCTTTTACCACCTACCAGTTTTCATAAGCTGCTTTCACCTGGTGGGAGGATTTTGAGAGGCGTAGGCCTGTTGGTGCAGCACCCCTTTCCTGGCAGCAGTTCTCCATTCTCTTCCTAGAGAAGTATATGTCGCAGTACCGTAGAGAGGAGCTACGTAGGCAGTTTGAGTGGTTGAGACAAGAGGATATAACTGTGTCACAGTATGAGTTGAGGTTTTCTGAGTTGGCTTTTCATGCCATCTAGATGGTTCCGATAGATCGAGAGAGGATCGGGAGGTTTGTTGATGGTCTTACTTATCAGCTCTGTATTCTTATGACCAGAGAGAGGGTATCTGGTTCTACGTTCGAGAAGGTGGTTGATATCGCTCGTGATATTGAGTCAGTTCGCCGTCAGGAGCGAGAGGAGAGGGAGGCCGATCTGGTAGCTATAGTGGTGCTCCTTCGAGGGGCCAGTTTTAGCACAGCAGAGGCCGTTCATTCAGGCCTGCTCAGTCAGCTCACCCAGGTTATCATGTGGCATCTTCGGGTCATAGTTATCATGGATCTCAGCAGGGCCAGTCATCACTTAGCGCCCTTCCAACTCAGAGTTCATCCTGTGCTCCATCAGCTTAGGGCTCTTCTATGCCGAGTGCATCTTCTAGTCACTCCAGTGCGAGGGGTTCCCTTCAGCCCCCTTCTTCAGCACTTGGGAGTTGTTATGAGTGTGGTAAGATAAGCCACATATGGAGGCAGCATCCTCGTCGTGTTGCTAGTTCGTCCCAGCAGAGGGGTCAGTCATCGGCTTCAACGTCGATTCCTTCACCACCACTCGCTCAGCTAGCTAGGGGTGGAGGTCAGTCAGCTAGGGGTCGCCCCAGATGGGGAGTTCGATCAGGGGGCGGTCAGGCCCGTTTCTATGCACTCCCAGGCAGACCCGATGTTATTGCTTCAGATGCTGTTCTCACAGGTATTGTTTCAGTCTGCCACAGAGATGCCTCTGTATTATTTGATCCCGGTTCCACCTTTTCTTATGTGTCATCATACTTTGCTCATTATTTGGGTATGCCCCATGAGTTTCTTGCTTTACCTGTTCTTGTATCTACCCTGTGGGCGATACTATTGTTGTAGACCGTGTGTACTGGTCGTGTGTGGTGACTATTGGGGGTCTGGAAATCAAGTAGATCTATTACTACTGAGCATGGTGGATTTTGATTTCATTTTGGGCATGGATTGGTTATCTCCATGTCGCGCTATTCTGGATTGTCATGCTAAGACAATTATATTGGCTATGCCGGGTGTGCCACGAATCGAGTGGCGAGGTGTGACTGATTATGTTCCTGGTAGAGTGATCTCTTTCTTGAAGGCCCATCGTATGGTTGGAAAGGGTTGTCTTTCATATCTAGCATTTGTGAGGGATGTCGGAGCTGATACTCCTAGTATTGATTCTGTTCCAATTGTGAGGGATTTTCCTTATGTGTTTCCTACAGACCTGTCGGGCATGCCATCGGACAGGGATATTGATTTTAGTATTGACCTGGTGCCGGGCACTCAGCCAATTTCTATTCGCTGTATCGTATGGCACCAGCGGAGTTGAAGGAGTTGAAAGAACAGCTTCGGGAACTCCTGGATAAAGGGTTCATTCGGCCTAGTATGTCACCTTGGGTGCGCCTGTTCTATTTGTGAAGAAGAAGGGTGGCACAATGAGAATGTGCATTGATTATAGGCAATTGAACAAGGTAACAATTAAGAACAAGTATCCTTTGCCTCGCATTGATGATTTATTCGACCAACTTCAAGGTGCAAGAGTGTTCTCCAAGATTGATCTTCGTTCAAGTTATCACCAGTTGAAGATCAGGGACTCAGATATTCTTAAGACAACTTTCAAGACCCGACATGGTCATTATGAGTTCTTGGTGATGTCTTTTGGGCTGACCAATGCCCCAGCATCGTTCATGTATTTGATGAACAGCGTGTTCCGGCCTTATCTCGATTCATTCGTCATAATCTTCATTGATGATATTCTGGTGTACTCGCGTAGTCAGGAGGAGCACGCGGAGCATTTGAGAGTTGTGCTGCAGAGATTGAGGGAGGAGAAACTTTATGCAAAATTCTCCAAGTGTGAGTTTTGGCTCAATTCAATGGCTTTCTTGGGGCACGTGGTGTCCAGCGAGAGTATTCAGGTTGATCCGAAGAATGTAGAGGCGGTTTAGAGTTGGCCCAAACCGTCCTCAGCCACAGAGATTTGCAGCTTTCTTGGTTTGGCATGTTATTATCGTCGTTTTGTTCAGGGATTCTCATCTATCGCATTTCCCTTGACCAAGTTGACTCAGAAGGGTGCTTCATTTGTATGGTCGAACGAGTGTGAGGAGAGCTTTCAGAAGCTCAAGACAGCTTTGACCACAACTCTGGTGTTAGTTTTGCCATCAGCTTTAGGTTCATATGTTGTGTATTGTGATGCTTCGAGAGTTGGGATTGGTTGTGTATTGATGTAGGAGGGTAGAGTTATCGCTTATGCTTCACGTCAGTTGAAACCCTATGAAAAGAACTACATTGTTCATGATTTGGAGTTGGCTGCCATAGTTCACACATTGAAGATTTGGAGGCATTACTTGTATGGCATATCTTGTGAGGTGTTCATTGATCATCGCAGTCTTCAACATTTGTTCCAGCAAAAGGATCTTAATTTGAAGCAGCGGAGATGGTTGGAGTTGCTTAAGGATTATGATATCACTATATTGTTCAATTCGGGAAAGGCCAATGTGGTGGCCGATGCTTTGAGCCGAAAGACAGTAAATATGGGGAGTTTGGCATATATTCCAGTTGGGGAGAGACCTTTTGCAGTTGATGTTCAGGCCTTGGCCAATCGGTTCGTGAGGTTAGATATTTCGGAGCCTAGTCGGGTATTGGCTTGTTTGGTTTCTCGGTCTTCCTTATATAATCGCATCAGAGAACGCTAGTATGATGATCCGCATTTGCTTGTCCTTAAGGACAGAGTTCAGCACGATGATGCCTGAGATGTGGCCATTGGCGATGATGGGGTGTTGAGGATGCAGAGCCGGATTTGTGTGCCCAATGTGGATGGGCTTCGAGAGTTGATTCTGGAGGAGGCCCATAGCTCGCGGTATTCCATTCATCCGGGTGCCGTGAAGATGTATTAGGATTTGAGGCAGCACTATTGGTGGAGAAGAATGAAGAAAGATATTGTGGGATTTGCAGCTCGGTGTCTCAATTGTCAGCATGTGAAATATAAGCATCAAAGACCGGGTGGCTTGCTACAGTAGATGGTTATTCCCGAGTGGAAGTGGGAGAGGATCACTATGGACTTTGTTGTTAGACTCTCAAGGACTTTGAAGAAGTTCGATGCTATTTGGGTGATTGTGGATCGGCTGACCAAGTCCCCGCACTTCATTCCTATGTGTACTACCAATTCTTCAGAGCGGTTGGTAGGGATTTATATCCGGGAGATTGTTCGATTGCATGGTGTCCCAGTTTCCATCATTTCATATAGGGGCACTCAGTTTACATCACAGCTTTGGAGGGCCGTGTAGAGAGAGTTGGGTACTCAGATTGAGTTGAGCACGGCTTTTCATCCTCAGACGAACGAGCAGTCCGAGTGAACTATCCAGATATTGGAGGACATGTTGCATGCTTGTGTTATTGATTTCGGAGGGTCATGGGATCAGTTTCTACCGCTTGCAGAGTTTGCTTATAACAACAGCTACCAGTCGAGTATTCAGATGGCTCCATATGAGGCTTTGTATGGAAGGCGGTGTAGATCTCCCGTTGGTTGGTTCGAGCCCGGTGAGGCTAGGCTATTGGGGACTGATTTGGTGCAGGATGATTTAGAAAAAGGTGAAGGTGATTCAGGAGAGGCTTCGTACAGCGTAGTCGAGGCAAAAGAGTTATGCTGATAGGAAGGTTTGAGAAGTGTCCTACATGGTTGGCGAGAAGGTTCTATTGAAGGTTTCACCCATGAAGGGTGTTATGAGATTTGGGAAGAAAGGGAAATTGAGTCTGCGGTTCATTGGGCCTTTTGAGGTGCTTCAGAGGATTGGGGAGGTGACTTATGAGCTTGCTTTGCCACCCAGCTTGTCGAGTGTGCATCCGGTATTCCATGTTTTTATGCTCCGGAAGTATATTGGGGATCCGTCTCATGTTCTGGATTTCAGCACGGTTCAGCTGGATGATGATTTGACTTATGATGTGGAGCCAGTAGCTATTCTGGGTCGTCAGGTTCGGTGGCTATTCTGGGTCATCAGGTATGGAAGTTGAGGTCAAAGGATATAGCTTCAGTGAAAGTGTAGTGGAGAGGTCAGCCCGTGGAAGAGGCTACCTGGGAGACCGAGAAGGAGATGCGGAGCAGATATCCTCACCTGTTTGAGGCTTCAGGTATGTTTCTTGACTCGTTCCAGGACGAACGTTTGCTTAAGTTGGGGAGGATGTGACAACCCGGTCAGTCGTCTCATGAGTTACCGCTCCGTTTCCCCCATTTTTGCTTCTTTATGATTTGTTATCCGTGTTTTATGGTATCGGGTTGGTTGGATCGAATCCGAAATGGTTTTGGTAAGGTTTGAGACACTTAGTCTCTTTTAAGAAGGTTTAAGTTGGAAAAGTCAACCGGACGTTGACTTATGTGTTAGAGGGATCGGATGCGAGTTCCGATGGGTCAGTTAGCTTCGGGAGGTTTTGATAGGCGAGATTTTGATATAGGGGTCGGAATGGAATTCCGAGAGTTGCAGTAGCTTCGTTGTGTCATTTGGGATGTGTTGCAAAATTTCAGGTCATTCGGACGTGATTTGGTTGGGTTTTTTATCAAAAGCGTATTTCGGATGATTTTAGAAACTTAGGCTTGAATCCGAGGTGTTTTGGTTGATTTGATATGGTTTGAAGTGTTTTGATGATTGGAACAAGTTTGAATAAGGTATTGGGTTATGTTTGCGCTTTTGGTTGAGGTCTCGGGGGCCTCGGGATGATTTCGGGTGGTTTTCGGAGAGGTTGAGATGTTTTGCAACTGTTGTTGTTTTGCTGCTTCTGGTGTTTTCGCACCTGAGGTTTGGGCACCGCAGGTGCGTGTAACGACCCAACCGGTCATTTCGGACATTTACACTCCTTTCAACTATTTGAAGTCTTAAATATCCTCCTATGATGTATTATGACTTGTGTGAATTGTCAGTTTTGATTTTCAGTTATTTCGGAGTTAGTTTGAAAGAATGAAATTTAATGTTCAAAGCTTAAGTTTAAAGAGTTGACCGGAGTTTGACTTTTGTGCAAACGACTCCGGAATGGAGTTTTAATGGTTTCAATGGCTCTATATGATGATTTTGGACTTAGGAGTGTGTTCGGATATTTATTTCGAAGACCGTAGAATAAATTGAAGCATTTTGGCAAAAGTTGAAAAAATGAAATTCGGAAGTTTGACCGAGAGTTGACTTTTCGATATCGGGATCGAAATTCAATTCCAAAAATTGAAATAGCTTCGTTATGTCATTTATGACTTGTGTGCAAAATTTGATGCCATTCCGGATTGATTTGATAGGTTTTGGCATCAAATGTAGAAGTTGGAATTTGTTAGTTTCTGTGAAGCTTGAATTGGAGTGTGATTTGTATTTTATTGGGGTTTGATGTGATTTGAGACATCAACTAAGTTTGTATGATGTTTTAGGACTTGTTGATATAATTGGTTGAGGTCCCGAGGGCCTCGGGTGAATTTCGGAAGGGTAACGGAGTTGGATTTGGGCATTTCAAGAACGTTTCAACGCGTTTCTTCAAGAATAAGTGGTACCACATTAAGAAAGTGAGCTCCAAATTCAGTTTTTACTGAATCATTAGATCCGTATTGAAATTTCAGAGCCATAGGAAAAAGAATCGTCGAATTCGGACGTTGTATGAGAGAGTTATGCCCATTATCGTGTCGGAAAAAATAATTTCCCATCGCCAGCGCCCAGGGTAGCACTGGGCGCTATCCCTGGAGCCCGGATTGTTTTAGCTACTGGAACCAGCGCCACAGGCAGCGCCCGGTGCCACCTTTGGCGCCGGAATGGTAAAATTCTTAAAACGGGGGTTTCGGCCATTTTTACACATTGGGAGCTATGGAGCTCGGTTTGGGCGATTTTCAGAGGCAAACTTCACCACAAAACTTGGGGTAAGTGTTCTTAACTCCCTTGTGATTATATTCCATGAATTAATCTTCATTTTTGGGGTTAGATAATTGATATTTCAAGAGAAATGGAGGAATTTTCTAAAATTCCATAAAATGAATTTTCAAGATTTGAACATCGATCCGGAGTCAGAGTTGAGTAAAATTAGTATGGTTGGACTCGTAATCAAATGAGTTATCGGATTTTGTAAGTTTCATCGGATTCCGAGATGTGGGCCCCACTGCCAAATTATTTAGCGGAGTTGGAAATTTTCATAAATTGTTAAATTATAAGAATTGGAGTATGTTTTGATTAATTTGCACGTTGTTTGACTAGTTTCGAATCGTTTGGCTTGGAATTGAGGAGATTGGAAGGCGTTCAAAGGTTGATACACATATAATGGAATTTCCGGAGTATTGTTAGCTTACTCGGCATTGGAGTCGATTTGTTCAAGATAAGTAACTCTTTTAAACTTAGTGCCAAGGGTATGAAACCCCGAATTATGTGTTATGTGATTGATGTTTAGGTGACGCACATACTAGGTGATGGGCGTGTGGGCATGCACCCTGTGAATGGTGACTCTGTTGTTTCCAGGACACTGTATAGTGGTCCTACTTTGTTGATATCTGTGTTTTCACCATGTGATAAGTAAATTGAGTTGTATATCATGCTAGATATCATGTTTAGGCTTTATACCGATATTGTTGGGACCCATAGTGGTAGTTTATTGCTGTCATCTCACTGATTTCATTGATATTTCATACTCAGTCATATTCATTTATTCATATAATATCTCAGTCTCAGTTGTTATTATTAATACATTATATCATCATTTTTGGGCTGATTTTCATGACATTTTGAGCCCGAGAGACTGGAGAGATTGATGACTGAGTGAGGCCGATGGCCTAATTGTGAGGATGATTAATGGATCGGGCTGCACGTCGCAGTATGTTGTTACTGCTTTATGATTGAGTGAGGCCGAGGGCCTGATTGATTTATGCCAAAGAGATGGCTTGTTATAGCGCTTGGGCTGAAGGAGCCCCTCCGGAGTCTGTACACACCCCTAGTGAGCGCAGGTACCTACTGAGTGCGAGTGCCGAGAGACTTGGGAGGATTGAGTGATTGTGAGGCATGAGTGACTGTGAGGATTGAGTGACTGGGAGGACTGAGTGACTGAGAGGATTGAGTGACAGGGAAGACTGAGTGAATTGATACTCTAAGAGTATGCATATGGTTTTGGTCACTATTTTGCATTGCATTGACATGCACATTGAAATATAGGCATAGAGATGTACTTTCCTCATGTCATTTGAAAAATGAAATCTCCAATTTTGAAAGAAAGTTTTATGGGAAAGATCATAGTTTTCAGACTTACTTATATTTTAGTGATTTCAGTGAAAAGAATTGAGTTTTACTATTATACTTGAAGAGAAAATATTTTTTTTGGAACTGTGAACGAGCTGAACATTTTATTATTGAGTTATTCCTTGTGATGCTTTAATTATATTGTTATGAGATGTTACTGGATATTGGAGTGGACTCTGACCTTGGTACAAGCTCGTCACTACTTTCAACCTAAGTTTAGGTTTGTTACTTTTTGAGTACATGGGGTCGGTTGTACTCATACTACACTTCCTGCACATTGCGTGCAGATTTCGGATGTCGACGTTGTTGTGTTCGATGGGAGCTGACTTGGAAAATGTATCGGCGTCCCTGTTATAGCTGCCTCTTGTTTATGGTAGCCTTAGATTCATTAAACTCTGTTTATGTAACTTTTCAAACAGAAGATGTATTTGTTTTATATCAATTTTGTAAATTCTACTCTTAGAAGCTCATGATTTGTACTACCAGTACTTGGGAGGTGTATAAGAGATCATTTATTTTTTCTCAGTAAGTTATATTAAATTGGACTTGATGAGTTGGCTTACCTAGCAGGATGAGTTCGGTGCTATAATGACTAGTTAGCTTTTGGGTCGTGACAGTGCGGTGCCGCACGTGCTCAAGGTGAGCCGCAGAAGCGGATTCGAGAGGAATAGTCAGTAACCGTAGATGCGGTAGACGGGCCGCACCTGCCGAGTAGCAGATGCGGAGTATGGACCGCAGATGCGAAATTGGCCCTTAAGTGATTTCCGCAGAAGCGATGGATAGTCCGCAGATGCGGTAGCATAGAAGCAGCAGAAGGTGCCGCAGATGCGGAACAACTGGGCAGATGAATTAAAAGAGCCCTTCGCGAATTTTGGGTTATTTCACCATTTTTTACTTTGGCTTGAGTGCTTTTGGACGATATGGAAGAGGGATTTCAAGGGAACTTCGTTAAGGTAAGGATTTTGGACCTAAAACACATTTCTATGGTAGAATTTCATGGATTAAGGCAGTAATTAAAGGAATTAAAAGGCTAAAAATGGGGGATTAGGGCTTGAGTTTAACAGGCCTTAAAATGAGGATTTGAGGGGTCATTTGAACTCCGATTTTGGTATTCTTGATATGCATAGACTCGTGGGGAGATGAGGAATCTATTCATGTAAAAATTTCTGAATTCCAAGACATAGGCCCGGGGGTTGGGTTTTGGTAATTTCGAGATTTGTGCCCTTTATTGATTGTTTTCACTTGGGCTTTGTTCCATTAGAATATTTTGATGTCCTCATTCTGATTTTGGATAGATTCGACACGCGTGGAAGCCAATTCGAGGGGCAAAGGCATCGCGAGCTAGAGATTTAGCCGGTTCGAGGTGAGTAATGATTGTAAATGATGCTCTAAGGGTTTGAAACCCCGGATTTGCACATCGTAGTGCTATATTGAGGTGAGGCACACACTTGATGACAAGCGTGGGGTCGTACACTATTAGGGATTGTGATTTGGTCCATTCCGATTGATGATTTTACCACGTATTTGACTAAAAACTATTTGCTATCATCATTATTTGGGCTGAATGCCATCTTTGGGCCTAGTGCCAACTATTTGAATCCTTTATGAATTTTTATAACTATTTCCTCACTGTTTTGATTCATTACTTGAACTCAGTCATATTATTTTTCACCGTTTTACTACTCAGCTATGTTTACTCAGTTTTAAGACTTGAGTGATATTTTAAATGATGTTTTTGACTGAGAAAGACTATTTTACTATTGCTCAATGGGCTTGTGAGTATTTTTGACTGAGTAAGGTCGAGGGCCTATGTTGTGAGGAAACACTGATACTGATTTGAGGCCGAGGGCCTGAGATATGTACGCCACGAGATGACTTGATTGATATGAGGCTGAGGGCCATGTTTTGATGCCACAAGATAGCTTGTTATTGCGCTTAGACCGTAAGGGGCCCCTCCCGGAGTCTGTACACCCCAGTGAGCGTGCGTACCCATTGTGATGTGAGATTGAGCCCGAGGGGCTGGTTCTATTTTGAGATATTGCCCGAGGGGCTGGTTCTGTGCTGAGATACTGCCCAAGAGGCGGATTTGTTGATACTGTGCCCGAGGGGCGAACTTCTATTTGTTTATTGTACCTTAATTACCTGTTAATTACTTATTTACTTGTTGAAAGAGGATTTCACTTGACTTTTTACTGGTTTTACCGTTTTCTAAATAGTTTTACTGCTTCATTATAGAATGTCTTGTGTCTTACGTGTTTTCTTACTTTCAGTCGTTATTTACATTTGTTACTCATTGAGTTGGAGTACTCACTTTACTCCCTGCACCCTGTGTGCAGATTCAGGCGTAGCTGGTTCTGCTCCTGAGTGTTGATTCCTCCAGTTCCAAGCGGCTTTTCGGAGATTACGAGGCAGCTGTTGATGTCAGCAGCCCCGTGTCTATACTCTCTTATCATTTCTATTTCCCTTCAAACATTTGTACTAGTTATTGGATTTAACAGACTTGTATTATGACCTATAGATACTCGTGACTTGTGACACCCCGGTTAGGGCTGTGTCGGGTGTATTTCCGCATTGTTATCGATATTTTCCGCTATTCAGTATTATTAAATCATGTTTAGACTATTTGTGTTGATTAACTGTTTTAAAAGGTGAATTGGGTTTTAACTGGCTGGCCTTGTCTTCACGAGAGGCGCCATCACGATCGGGTTCGGGGTTAGGGTCGTGACATAGGCCATGCGCGCGCCTGGTTTTCATGAGTGCTCTAGAAATTTTGCCACAAATTTCATAGGAGCGACCCCACTCCACACTCATATAGGTCCATCCATCAAGTGTATTCTGCAGCACAATACACCACCTACAATAGGCTATGGATTATTGGATTAAGAGTTTAATAACTCAACCTCACACTCCTTGCAGTCTTACACTATATACACGCACACACCATAGGAAGAGACATAATTTGATAGTGCATATTTGATCAAATAATGACTTGTTATTACCCATATGAACCTAGTTCATGGGATCTCCAATCACATAGGTTGGGTTACCATCATTGTTGATACATCTCAAATTGGCAAAAGTCTCAACCCCTCGATGTTTCACTTATAATTCAAAGGATCGGCCAAATCCTCTTTTGACTACATATAATATGTATAAAAACTCTCATCTCTAAGCAATTGCTTTATGACATTATATCTTAAACAAATGCGTCTACTCTTCCCATTGAAAGATTACAATGGTTATTGTGTCTTGGCAATCAAAATTCATCGACATAATTATTGTCGGTTTAACTCATCAAGAGGTTGCTTAATCAACCTCTCTTCCATGCAATTTTAATACCATAACACCCCGCCAAAAGGTGATCACACAATCACTATTGAACTTTTCTCCTCTGAATCAGAGATTCAATATCATCACTGTATCCTTCTAATACAGTGGAAACTCCACACATAAAATACTAACTTATAGTATTTCTCAAATAAGGCATAAAATTATCTCAATTGAAATGAAACTTGATTTCCTTGCAAGTGCCTTTTGAAATATTTTTCAACACATAAGAATTTATTTTCTTTTTGTATCTTCCATTGTCAAGTACCAAAGTAAAATTTTCTAAATATAGAAGCAATTTTAACTTCTACAGAAATATCTCAAATCAGTAGGAAACGGGTCATAATTTAACGATTTCTTCAACCGAAGCAACACAACTTTTTAAAGTCAGAAAGACAACATATTTTTTATCTTCCAATACAAATTTTTTGCCGCAAAAAATTTCAATTTTGTAATGCTTTATTATAACATTAATAAGTAATTTTTTCTCATATTTTTCCTTCTTAGGATCGGGCTATATAACTCTGGACACCATGGTCCCCCACATTTTCGAAAATTTCAAGTTAAGGAGATAACATTTTCACAACTCATAAAGAGTTCTACTTTATAAATAACAAGTTAATAATATAGCTTCACCCAAAATATTTTATCTCCAAATTAGAAAATATGTATGACCAGGGATATCAAATTCATGGCAAAAGGTCACTAACCTTTAAATAGTATATAAATGTAAATACAGTAAGCACGTGATTTTTGCCCAATATGAGAATTACTCCCAAAAAATCCAAAAATAAAATAATTTTTCTTTGGTGTGCAATTTTGTGATATTTTGAATAATTATTTGTATTTGTCTGTGCGTGTTTATTTGATAAATTAATAAAAAATACAAAAATATGTCGCATTTTGCATGTAGGATTTAATTCTACAGTTGTTAGTAATTAAATTTGTTTTACAAAAATTAAAAATTACAAAAATAGGCATCGTTTGCATTTTAGCATTTAATGTCCAAATATACAATTTTATGCTTAATTATTACTTAATTGTGCGTTAATTGTTATTGGGAGTTAATTTGCGCTTTTATAACTTAATTTAATTCTTAATAATAGTTTAAGTATTTTTATAATTTAGTTTTAGAGAAATAAAAGAAGAAAAAAGAGCGAAAATATAAAGAAAGTCGGAATTGGGCCTCTTCTTCGATTTCAAGCCATAGGCCCAAAAAATGGCCCAATCTTCCCTACGACCCAGTCCATTTCGAACTGGGTCGACCCAGTCCATAACCCAAAAGACCCAAACCCCTTTGTCTTACATTTTACAAAAACAAAACAAAAACTAAAAGAAGAAAACCCTAAAATCTAAACCATCCGCCCCCCCCCCCTCTCCTATCTTCTTCTTCTTCCTCCAAAGCTCCAACCAAGCATCCATGGCTGCCCTTTACCTTCTTCTTCGACACATCCTCATCGTCCAAACAGCTGCTGCCCAAGCACTTCATCTTCTTCGTCCACCATTGTTGCTCTAGTTCGTCGTCGTTTGGTCGAGCTTCATCTTCTCCGGCAAAACAGTCCGTCGTCGCCACCAGTTGCTTCTGCTTGTGCGTCGACCAGCCCGTTGTTTGTTCCTTCTGTTGTTCGAAGCCCCGTCGCTGCTGCTTCTGTCTCAACCAAACAACCAAACGAACACAGCCATGGACGAGCTTCGACGTCGACCATGTCGTCGTCCATGGCTGTCCGCGCTGCTGCTGCCTGTCGCCGCCGCTGCTGCTACCTGTCGCTGCCGCTGCTGCTGTCTCGACGTTGTGCTGCTGCTGCTCGTCGCAGCAGGTGTTGGACGGACTGCTGCTGCTGCTCGTCGCGGCAGTAGCTACGGGCTGCTTCATCTTCTCTTCGTCTTCGTCGTCATTTGTTCGAGCTTTGGTCGAGGCTCGGACAGATTTGTTTACAATCAAAGTTCTTCGTTGATTCATCTCCGGTTAGTTGTTTTTGAGTTTTATTTTGTCCATATTTCGTTTTTATATTTCTAAAAGTTAAAATCGTTAAATATTTGATTCTTGTTTTGTTCGTTGTTTATCGTTGAAATCATTTTTCTAGTTTGTTCATGTTCATGTGCTTTGTTAAAATTAATTTTCAGATTTCAAAATAGAAGTTTAATTAGTTGTTTTCATGTTTGTATTATTGTTTAAATGAATATTTGTTAGTTTAATATTAGTTAGATACAAATTGAAGTTTAATTAATTGTTTCTTCAATTTGTTTCATGTATTTTATGTATTTTCCGGAAATTGTTAATATTGTTAAGTTCAAGCTTAAGTTCATAACTGTTTCTTCTTAGGTTTTTGTTTTGTCATTTGCGTAAAAGAATTTAGTTGTAATAAGGGAAGTATGTTGGTTTTAATCATTTGAATCCATCGTTTTTTAGATTTAATTCATGTTCATATTATGTTTGTTTGATCTTGAATCCGAAATGTGTATAGTTTGATTTTTTGTTTATCATTTATGATTATTTCTTGAATTTTTCTCATAATCTTGTTTATAGGAATTGTTTGTTGTAATGTTGTTAGAGTAGTTGATTTTAAGTTCAATATTATTGAATTTAGAAATCTAAATATACTTGTTTGTTGTTGTTGTTGAATCCGAAAATAGGATTGTTTGTTGCTAAAATATTGTTCAATCAAATTTTAGTTGTTCTTTGTTGTTCAATTTGTGTTCATGTGATTTGTTGTTGAAATGTTGTTGAAATCATGTTCATGTGCTTTGTTGTTGAAATGTTGAAGAAATCATGTTCATGAAATTTGTTGTTTGAACATTGTTAGAAATTAATCATATTGTCTATATTTTGGTTATGTTTGATTAAATGATGTGTTATAGCTGATGGGTAGTTTGGTAATTTGTAGTACGTTCAGGGGTAGTTTGGTAATTTCAGTAAGGTCGTGAGGGGTAGTTTAGGAATTGTACATTTTGAAATTGTTTATTTGAAGCATGGGGGACAAAATGAAATGGGGTGGGTTGTGATATAGTTGTTTAATATAAAGGGGGGACAAGATTTAATTTAAAGGGGGAATCTTGCATTATTTTAAATGAAGCATGGGGGACAAAATATAATGGGGTGGTGTGATATGTTTATTTAATGTAATGGGGATGAGTGGAAAGATAATGGGTTGGGTAGAGAAAAAGTATGGATTTTAATTAATTGAAAGGTTTATGAGATGAGTTATAAGAAGAAGTCTTGAACACAAGACAATGAGAGAGGGGATACGAGAAAAAATACACACACAGATAGAGAGAAAAAACGGACAGAGAATAGAAGAGAGAAAAATTCCGAAAAATATTTAAGCTTTCAAAAATAAAAATAAAAACTAAAAATCTACTGCTTTCTTTCTTTGTTTGAAATTAGTATTAATGGTTGTTGTTTCATTTAAAGCTTAAAGCTTTTGTTTTTGGGATTACTACTCCACCGGTCTGTTACTGGGTTGTTACTGTTGCTGGGCAGTTGTTGCTGTTGTACTGTTATTACTGCTGCTAATTCTCATCTTCATTTTCTTTTGCTTCCAATATCAGGTACATATCTGTAAATTCATGTCACGAAAAGCTTCAACATGACAAATTAATGAAGTTCGGGAATTATAATTCTGTTTTCCATTCGTTCAAGTTCATTAGTTAAAAATTTGGTTTTTGTTTCAGTTGATTAATATAGTAGTACGTTTGGCGTAATGAATATAAGATAATTGTTACCTCTTAAAATTCGTTTAAGTGTTGTAATAATATTATCTATTTCGGAATTTTCATTAAGTGAAGTCAGGATTAAAATACCAAGGTAGGGAACATGGCATAAAATGGGCCATTAATTACATCCCGTAATATTGTTAGCTAAATGTAAAGTAGAATGGAAGTATCAATAAATTACATTATTAGTATATCTTGTAAAAAAAAATCTGATTTTCGTTTAGATTGATATAAGTTGTATGTTCATATATGGCATGATGATGAGTATATATATAATCATATGTGGAAGGTGAGTTGATACAATATTAGGAATGGTTCAAACGTACAACTATATTGCATGTGATGTAATTTTATTGAATCAATTTGTATAATAGTTCTCTTTCTTATCAACTTGACTCTTATCTTCCATTGCAAACATTAACCAAACCATTGCAACTTTGGACTAAAACAAATACATGAGAAGGACATAGGATTTATAAACGAATCGTGGCATTTTATGTAAAAGATATATAGAAGAAGAGTTCGCCTTAAATGAAACAATGAAGATTCTGCGGAAAATATTAATTTGTTTACCATTTTAAGTTCTTTCCCAATTTTATACACGATTCGATTTATGGACATCCAAAGGTTGTATCCACGAAAAATGTTAGTTTTAGATACGTATTGTCTGTTTTCTTTTTCACGTCATTAATTCTTTAAAATTTGAGGTATATGATTCATATGTGTAAAACAAAGCTCGCGGTCAACACATAATAACAATTTGTAGAGAACCTTATCAAGAATATTTTTGTGATTAGGGATACGTTCGCGTAACCTGATTATATTTCTAAAAGCAATTCGGATTATGCGTTCGCGCAACTTCGATCGAATATTTAATAAAAGGGATTCCTCGGAGAATATCATTATTAATTTCATAAAAAACCGAGATGTGAGGTTCACTACTTAATTATACAAAAAGGGCGAATGTTCTTGATTTTATTAAAACATAATTTCAAAAATAATTATTATAATAAAAATATTATCTATATTATTGTGTACACGTGCGCGTGACACAACTCCGCATGTTTTTAAAAAAATATATAATTTATAACACGAATACACGTACGCGTGATTCAATTCAAAGAAGGGTCTTTAAATATAAATAGAAGCGGTAACAATAAAATCATGCAATAAAAATGTATTTTACAAATCAAAATAATCAAGCCGAATATAACAGTTGAGCGACCGTGCTAGAACCACGGAACTCGGGAATGCCTAACACCTTCTCCCGGGTTAACAGAATTCCTTATCCGAATTTCTGGTGCGCAGACTGTTAAATAGACAGAGTCATATTCTCCTCGATTCAGGGATTAAAACCGGTGACTTGGGACGCCTTAAAATTCCCAGGTGGCGACTCTGAAACAAACAAACAAATCCCGTTTCGGCTGTCCTTTAATTGGAGAAAACTCTCTTGCACCCTCTCGGGTATGTAAAAAGGAGGTGCGACAGCTCTGGCGACTCTGCTGGGGAGTTTACCCAGAACCTCTGGTTCAGGGTTCAAGAATTCGAGCTTAAAATAATTGTTATAGTTGGCTTTATTTATTATCTGATTTTTTTACATGATATATGCCCAATGTGCTAAATGACACTTTTACCGCTTTAATATTGTTTGAATTATGAATATATACAACTGCTACGAAACCCCCTTCTTTCTGAGTCTTCTAAATTTATGGTGCACACGTGCGCGTGGCCCACCTTTCTGTTAAAGTCATACCAAATAAGACGAAGTTGGGACAAGTAACTAGGCCGGGTAGACTTTCGTGCTCCCGGTACGTTGCCCCCGCTTCGGCTCAAACTGTCCGTTTGGGTAAGCCAGGGCTAGATCAATATGCCTCAGGTTTTTTCACTTAGAATAACTCAGCTTCATGCCGGATCCCTAGTAGGAGCGTTTGTTTGCATCACGTGCATTTGACTTTGGAGACTCAACA
This sequence comes from Nicotiana tabacum, assembly GCF_000715075.1. Lineage (NCBI taxonomy): Eukaryota > Viridiplantae > Streptophyta > Magnoliopsida > Solanales > Solanaceae > Nicotiana > Nicotiana tabacum. The sequence continues at coordinate 5,095,967 of NC_134084.1, read as the reverse complement.
CAGGGGTTGGGTCTGTCTAGGACAGGTGTACCAAAAAATGAAAATGACCATCCTGATGCATCTTACTTGCTCCTACTTGCGCATTTATTTGATTCGTACTTGTGTGCTGATTGACTTTTGAATATCAGGAATAATATTTTAAAATTGAAAAAAAATAGCGGTTAGGGAATTGATTGTTAATTTTTGGAAAAAAAAAAACCAATGCCCAAATAACTGTCAAAACTCTGCCGAAATTTTGAGAAAATGAAAAAAAAATGTTTTATTAGTTTGTTTTATTAAAAGCAAAGGAAAAATAGAAAAAAAAAAGAGTCGTTGTTCAATCTTGTTTTTTTTTAAAAAAAACAAATTAGAAAAAAAAATAGTTTGTCTTGCCATAAAAATGAAAATGAAAAAGAGTCTTATTTTTAAAATGGGGTTTTATTTATTTATTTGTTTAGATACCAAAATAAAAATAAAAATAATAAAATAAAAAGAGTCGCGTTGAAAGTGGTTTTATTATTTGTTGCAAATATATATATATATATATAAATCCAAAAAGTTTTTCTTTATTTCCAAAAAATGTATATATATCTTTATTTGTTGCAAAAATATTTGTCCTGCCAAAGTCTAGAAAAGTTTTTTGTAGACTCCCAATTTTCAAAACAAAAAATCCAAAAATATTTTCCATTATTGACTTCTTTAAGAAAGTCTTTTTAATTATTAATATATATATATATATATATATATATATAATAAAATAAAACAAATTCGAAAATATTTTCCTTCTTCTTTAAAAATTGAAAAGAAAATTCAAAATTCAAAAAAATATTTTTTTAGAAAGCATTTCTTTTATTAAAGGTAAAATTTCAAAAAATATTTTCTTTCTTCTTAGAATAAAAAAAAACAAAAACAAATATCTTCCTTTTACTTTTGAAATCCTCAAAGTTCAAATCAAAAGAAAAGGAATTCTTAGAAGTCTTTCTTTCAAAAAGAAAATCAATCAAAAAAAAAATAAAAAAATATATATATATATACTTCATTTCTTCTTTTAAAGCAGTTCTTTTACAAATTTAAAAAAAAAAAAAAATATTAGTTCATTTACTTATTCACGAGGCCCGAACTACGCCGGTTTGATTCTCACCGGATGTGAGATACGTAGGCAACCCTCATCGGGTCCAACCCCCTTTTTTGCTAAAATAGCCAAAAATCAATAAATAAATAAAAAACGTGTCAAAATTTTAATTTTGTCATAAATAAGTCGGGCGGTGTCTAGCCTCCCCTTTTGCTAAAAAAAATAGCCAAAAAAAATATGTCAAATTTTAATTTTGAAAGAAGTCGGGTGACGCTGATTTATCAAGACATAGCCGAATGTTCCCGAAAGGGACGCCGGAAGGCTGACTTTGCATAAACAGCCACCTTTTGGGTCATGTTTAGGATTTTTGGTCCAGTTGACCTACACAGCCTTAAAAAAAAAATCTTCGTCCCCGAGGCGCTGAAGGGCCGTGTTTGCAACACCCGGTTTTTATTGTAATTTGAAAAAAAAACAAAGAGTCAGCGGTCAGGTGAATACCATTTGAATTTTTTTTAGTCAAAAATAAGTCAAGCTAGCTTCGGCCGCGTCTTAAACCGTTCTTTCCGAAATAGCCTTAGAATATCTTTCAGTTGTCGAAAGGCTATTTTCGAAAAAGAACGAACAAGTGTGTAAAGTGTCACAAAATAATCCTCTCCGGCCTCAAAATTTGGAAGGGGCCACGTTTGCAAAAATAACTGTTCGGTTGCATCTGTCAAACGGAGAAAGGAAGCTGGCCGTTTGTTTTGAATTTTGTAAATCTTTTAATTAAAATATGTGGGATGTTTGATTTTCGAGTTTGTAGGTCATCTTCAAACCTTTGAAACCCAGTTTATTTTAATATGAAAATCGAAAAAATGATTAGTATTGTTTATCTTTTATTGGTCCGAACTACGCAAGGTCTGATTCATGCGGGGTCATGATACGTAGGCAATCTCCATAAGATTCGACCACCACTGGAAAAAAAAAAGGGAAGAAAGAAAAATAAAGGAAAGCGCAAGTGCATCGCATCTCTGATAGAACGGTTTAACTGCTTAGGTGCATTGCATCTCTAATATATGATTATCTGTCAAATGCCCTGACACTAACGTGATGGCTTCCCTTTGCTGTGTTCATATATAGAAAAGTGGTTGGTTGTGGTAACTCCTCCCTGCAAAGCAAATGACACAGAACCTCAGAACAGGGTGGGTCGGTACTGATGACCGACAACAATTGGTCGAACAGAACAACGGGTTGGTAGAAGAAGTGAAAATGCTAAGACAACATGTGGCAGACATGTATCAGGCATGGATAACTGGGAAAGCACCACCCCCACCACCGCCAAGCTTTTCAAACTCTGGCATTACCCATCCCCCTTACTCTCCATCCCAACCCACTTATGACAGCTTTCCTAGCTACCCGAGTAGTTCCATCACTCGTCCATGCTACTCCCCTCCCCAATGCTACTTCTCTCCACGAGGTTCCCAAAGATGGGCTTCACTTTCCAAATATCCAGCTCCACAGAAGGCCTATCCACCCTCACAAGCCTACCGGAAGCCCCCTGGATCAGGTTTCCGGCCCAATCAAGCATTTAGGAACGAAAGGTTGCTGAAACGAGGAAAGGCTCTCACCCCTATCGGAGTATCTTATGCAAGTCTGTTTGAAAGGCTAAAGCATGCTGGCTTGATTGAGCCGCTCCCCGCATACACTCCAGATCCACATGCAAGAAACTTTGATCCGGCAGCGCAATGCGCGTACCACTCCAAGGTCATAGGGCACAACATTGAGAGTTGTCGTAATTTGAAAAGGGAAGTAGAGAAAATGATCCAAGAAGGGCGGATTGTGATCGATAACAGTAACATGGAGCACTCGAACCCTATCGAGAACTTGTTGACGGAGGTTGATGATATGGAAGCTGATAATGGTCTTGGCAATACTAATGCAAAGCTTAGTGGCTAAGATGCCAATTTTGATAAAATGGGAGGACGCTCCGTTCCTTGGTTAGCAAGAGAGAAGCTGTTGGTGGTTTATTTTGTTGTCATTTCTGTTATCCGGATTATTCTTAGGGTTGTAATCTGAATATTGTCTTGTGTCAAACCTTCTTATCTTTCCATTTTTGTCGTATCAGTTTGTTTAAGTCTCGTTGATGTTGTGTTAAGATTTTATTCTGGTTGTTTTGTTTGTTTTTCTAACCATTTCGCCGGAAGTCTAATACAAAAGCCGGTCTTTTATTATTTCCAGTCATCTTTTTATTTAGTCCTTTTGTCATTTTCGTTCAATGCCGATTCTAAGGACATGACATGCGCACACAGTTTGGGCCTAGTCTATAAAGTTAATCATAAAACCCTGGGAAGGTGATCAAATCATTTAAAGGAAATAAGAACGGTTTGAGTTTATTTGAAGCCCGAGTCATGTGGAACTGGGGCAAGTAAAACATAAAGAAAACCGTTAAATGCAAGATTCGCCAAATTGGCATGAGGGTCGTGCATGAGAGTGAGAGTGTCGCCCAGCAGTGCTTTAGAAATGACAAATGAAAAAGCAAGTGTTTAACATAATTGTCAAGTCTAGCACCATCGGAAGAGACTATAAATCTATGTTCAATTGTGTTGTTTGCACTTGGCATGTTTTGAAGACTGGAATGACGAAGGCATTTTATTCTGCTACCTAAACACTTTATCCTTCGTTACCCCTTTTGAGCCTTATTTTTTTTCTTTCATACCCCTCGTTCGGAATCAATAGCAACGACTAGGAAATACGAGCCTGGAAGGTAAAGAAAAAATCAAAAAAAAAATGAAAAAAAAAAGAAAAATGAAAAAAAAAACAAAAGAAAGTCAAATGAAAAAAGAGGAATTGGGAACTACGTTTGACCTGATTCCTCAAAGAGGATACGTAGGCGCCTCACGACTCGGTCATGGTGTAAAAAGAAATTAAAAATAATAAATAAATAATCCCCAAGCAAGAAACTGGGGCAAGAGTTGTACTCGTTGTAAGCAAAATTGGTTCCGAAGGTTGTAATTTTAAAACCCCAAATTTATTTTGTTTTTGAGCCTTTAATACCCTTTCTTTTTAAGCCTATCCAAAAAACCCACATTACGGTCCAAAGAAAGACCTTCTGATCAGTCTGCAAAAGATGCCAAGTCAGACAAATGAGAATCTTACCGACGAACATAACATTCTGTTCCACAGCAGAAAGGACTCTAATCTCCAGCAGAGAGAGTCATACCGGCAACACTCCAAATCCCCAGCTGGAAAGTGATACAAATGAGAGAGTCTTATCGGTGAAAATTTTTACGGACACCATAAGGCGACGCAAGCTGAGAGAAAAACCAAAATGAGAGAGGCTTGATAGTGAAAACCCTTCGGGCACTACAGGTCGAATAAGATTGGGAATCAGATGGGGGATAGTCAAGGGAAGACCTCGAAAGACGATTGATGACGAAGGATAGGCCACATATGCATGTCATGACCATTAGAGTCAGTGTTTTCGTTTGATAGGTTTTTATTTATAGTTTCTTTTGTTAAAGAGTCATTTTTTTCCTTTGTCTTTTATTCTGTTCCCTTTTATCTTTTCCTTTCATAGAAATTTCCCCAGTAGAGTCTGTTGGGTCAAGACCAGTGGGAAATGACTTAAAAGTAGACCATCAGCTTTCCAAAATAAGATCTGACTAGTACATCCAAGTGATATAGTCAGGAAAGAACAAGCGCGAGGCCAGTGTCAAGAAAGATATCCCCAGCAAAAGGATTGACGAGTGTCAAGAGGGATATCCTTGCCGAAATCAAAGGTTATTAAACCTCAAGACCAAAGCCCGTGGACAAAACAAGAAAAACAATAAGCATGATTTGGGAAATTCATGCGAGACTAAAAGGTCGGGAAAATGCAAGTTTCCGAGCCATGCCACGAAAGAAGAGGGATATCCCCAGCAGAAAAGGATTATCCCCAGCAAATAATATCATCCCCAACAAGTTGTGGAACGCAGAGCAAGGAAGGGAAAAGGGAAAACCATCCCAGTGGGAGTATCACAACCAACCACCACGTTTTAAACTAACAAATTTTGTTTGATTTGAAACAGGTAAAGGGAATGGCATTGATGACAGAAATGCATGCCATAAGGGAGACTGTAAAACTGGGGCAGAAAATTTTCCTTTCATTTGGAAAATTTTCTGGAAGTCAGGTACCCACTCGAGGAAGAATAAAGATAACACCAGTCTCAAGGGAAGTGGTCATTGAACCAGTGTTGCCCCCAGCATAACAAGTTTCAATGGAGAAGTTGTTCCCTAGCAGAACAAAGGGATGACATTTGTGCTCAGAAAAGCAAAGAGCCATTATCATCCCCAGCGGCTTCCAGAAGAATAAAGCATCGATTTGAAGGGATAAAATTCCCCAGCAGCGTTATCCTCAACAACGTTATCCAAAAAGATAACCCTTTTATCCCCAGCAGTGTTGAGAGAAAAAAAAAGAAAAAAAAAAGAAAAGAAAAAGAAAAGAAAAAATATATAAAGAATGGAGGAGGGGAAGAAAGGAGACTCCCACAGTGGTATTATCCCCAGCAAGCAAGAACAAAGCAGAGCAAAGGAAGGAGAAAAGAAAAGAAGAAATTACGAAGGTAAGTTTCTCAAATCATTGATCTTTACATTTTCCTCTTAGGATAAAAAGTCCTAATCTGATGAACTTCCCTCCCGATACAATCTTGGTCTGATGAAATTTTTCTCCCAAGATAAGATATCAAATCTTAGTCCGATGAATTTTCTCCTAAGATAGAAATCTTGGTCTGATGAAATTTTTCTCCCAAGATAATATAATAAAATCTTAGTCGGATGAAGCTTTCTCCTAAGATCACAACAAAATGGACCTAGTCTGACGATTTATCTCCTAGAGTCAAAATCTTGGTCTGATGAAATTTTCTCCCAAGATAATATAATAAAATCTTAGTCGGATGAATCTTTCTCTTAAGATCACAACAAAATGGACCTAGTCTGACGATTTATCTCCTAGAGTCAAAATCTTGGTCTGATGAAATTTTTCTCCCAAGATAATATAATAAAATCTTAGTCGGATGAATCTTTCTCCTAAGATCACAACAAAATGGACCTAGTTTGACGATTTATCTCCTAGAGTCAAAATCTTGGTCTGATGAAAATTTTCTCCCAAGATAATATAATAAAATCTTAGTCGGATGAATCTTCTCCTAGGATCAAAATCTAGTCTGATGAATTTTCTCCTAGGATAATTTGAAAAAATTGAAGAAGAAGTCAGGCGTCCACCTGGAGAATGAGGATGAAAAAATTGAAGAAGAAATCAGGCGTCCACCTGGAGAATGAGGATGAAGAATTAAAGAAGAAGTCAGGCGTCCACCTGGAGAATGAGGATGAAGAATTTAAGAAGAAGTCAGGCATCCACCTGGAGAACGAGGATGAAGAATTTAAGAAGAAGTCAGGCATCCACCTGGAGAACGAGGATGAAGAATTTAAGAAGAAGTCAGGCGTCCACCTGGAGAACGAGGATGAAGAATTTAAGAAGAAGTCAGGAGCCCCCCTGAAGAACAGAATGACGATATATTGGTTGAAGTCAGGAGCCCCCCCTGAAGAATGGAATGGCGATTATTTTCAAAGTTGAAGTCAGGAGCCCACCTGAAGAGAGGAATGACGATTATTTTCAAAGTTGTTGTTGAAGTCAGGAGCCCGCCTGAAGAGAGGAAAGGCGTTTTAAAAAGTTGTTGAAATCTTGCCAACCTAAAAGGAATGGCGATGTATGGTTTGAAGTCAGGAGCCCGCCTGAAGAGAGGAATGGCGATTATTTTCAAAGTTGTTGTCAGGAGCCCGCCTGAAGAGAGGAAAGGCATTTTTAAAAGTTGTTGAAATCTTGCCAACCTAAAGAAAGGAATGGCGATGTATGGTTTGAAGTCAGGAGCCCGCCTGAAGAGAGGAATGGCGATTATTTTCAAAGTTGTTGTCAGGAGCCCGCCTGAAGAGAGGAAAGGCATTTTTAAAAGTTGTTGAAATCTTGCCAACCTAAAGAAAGGAATGGCGATGTATTGGTTGAAGTCAGGAGCCCGCCTGAAGAGAGGAATGACGATTATTTTCAAAGTTGTTGTTGAAGTCAGGAGCCCGCCTGAAGAGAGGAAAGGCGTTTTTAAAAGTTGTTGAAATCTTGCCAACCTAAAGAAAGGAATGGCAATGTATCGGTTAAAGTCAGGAGCCCGCCTGAAGAGAGGAATGGCGATTATTTTCAAAGTTGTTGTCGAAGTCAGGAGCCCGCCTGAAGAGAGGAAAGGCGTTTTTTTTAAAAGTTGTTGAAATATTGCCAACCTAAAGAAAGGAATGGCAATGTATTGGTTGAAGTCAGGAGCCCGCCTGAAGAGAGGAATGGCGATTATTTTCAAAGTTGTTGTCAGGAGCCCGCCTGAAGAGAGGAAAGGCATTTTTAAAAGTTGTTGAAATCTTGCCAACCTAAAGAAAGGAATGGCGATGTATTGGTTGAAGTCAGGAGCCCGCCTGAAGAGAGGAATGACGATTATTTTCAAAGTTGTTGTTGAAGTCAGGAGCCCGCCTGAAGAGAGGAAAGGCATTTTTAAAAGTTGTTGAAATCTTGCCAACCTAAAGAAAGGAATGGCAATGTATCGGTTAAAGTCAGGAGCCCGCCTGAAGAGAGGAATGGCGATTATTTTCAAAGTTGTTGTCGAAGTCAGGAGCCCGCCTGAAGAGAGGAAAGGCGTTTTTTTTAAAAGTTGTTGAAATATTGCCAACCTAAAGAAAGGAATGGCAATGTATTGGTTGAAGTCAGGAGCCCGCCTGAAGAGAGGAATGACGTTTATTTCTAAAGTTGTTATTGATGTTGGGAGCCCGCCCAAATAACAGAGGCATACATATCAGTCTTTACATTTCAGTTGTTGAAGTTGGGAGCCCGCCCAGACAACAGAGGCATACATTTCAGTCTTTATATTTCAAGCATTGAAGTTGGGAGCCCGCCCAAATAACAGAGGCCTACATTTCAAGTCTTTAATTTTCAAGTATTGAAGTTGGGAGCCCGCCCAGATAACAGAGGCATACATTTCAAGATCAAGTCAGAGGACAATAAAACAGAGGGTTACAATAGGAATCCCCAGCAGGAGACAATAAAATTCCCCGACACTGGGAAGCAGAAGGTTGCAACAAGAGGTCACAGCACAAACTCAAGTACATGTGTCAAAAGAAGAAAAGCACCGGAGGAAATGCAAGCAGACAAGGAAGCAAGGCAACAAAAACAAATTGTACTCTAGCCTAGCTTCTTGTTTTCTTTTAAGCATGGTGTAACAAGGAGATCGGTAAGCAGTGGTAATAGCATGCAACAACAGTAACAATGCAGTTCCCCGGTAGTCCCAGCTACCAAAACTTCCCGAACAATTTTGTGATATTTTGAATAATTATTTGTATTTGTCTGTGCGTGTTTATTTGATAAATTAATAAAAAATACAAAAATATGTCGCATTTTGCATGTAGGATTTAATTCTACAGTTGTTAGTAATTAAATTTGTTTTACAAAAATTAAAAATTACAAAAATAGACATCGTTTGCATTTTTAGCATTTAATGTCCAAATATACAATTTTATGCTTAATTATTACTTAATTGTGCATTAATTGTTATTGGGAGTTAATTTGCGCTTTTATAACTTAATTTAATTCTTAATAATAGTTTAAGTATTTTTATAATTTAGTTTTAGAGAAATAAAAGAAGAAAAAAGAGCGAAAATATAAAGAAAGTCGGAATTGGACCTCTTCTTCGATTTCAAGCCATAGGCCCAAAAAATGGCCCAATCTTCCCTACGACCCAGTCCATCTCGAACTGGGTCGACCCAGTCCATAACCCAAAAGACCCAAACCCCTTTGTCTTACATTTTACAAAAACAAAACAAAAACTAAAAGAAGAAAACCCTAAAATCTAAACCATCCGCCCCCCCCTCTCCTATCTTCTTCTTCTTCCTCCAAAGCTCCAACCAAGCATCCATGGCTGCCCTTTACCTTCTTCTTCGACACATCCTCATCGTCCAAACAGCTGCTGCCCAAGCACTTCATCTTCTTCGTCCACCATTGTTGCTCTAGTTCGTCGTCGTTTGGTTGAGCTTCATCTTCTCCGGCAAAACAGTCCGTCGTCGCCACCAGTTGCTTCTGCTTGTGCGTCGACCAGCCCATTGTTTATTCCTTCTGTTGTTCGAAGCCCCATCGCTGTTGCTTCTGTCTCAACCAAACAACCAAACAAACACAGCCATGGACGAGCTTCGACGTCGACCATGTCGTCGTCCATGGCTGTCCGTCGTCGTCCATGGCTGTCCGCGCTGCTGCTGCCTGTCGCCGCCGCTGCTGCTGTCTCGACGTCGTGCTGCTGCTGCTCGTCGCAGCAGGTGTTGGACGGACTGCTGCTGCTGCTCGTCGCGGCAGTAGCTACGGGCTGCTTCATCTTCTCTTCGTCTTCGTCGTCATTTGTTCGAGCTTTGGTCGAGGCTCGGACAGATTTGTTTACAATCAAAGTTCTTCGTTGATTCATCTCCGGTTAGTTGTTTTTGAGTTTTATTTTGTCCATATTTCGTTTTTATATTTCTAAAAGTTAAAATCGTTAAATATTTGATTCTTGTTTTGTTCGTTGTTTATCATTGAAATCATTTTTCTAGTTTGTTCATGTTCATGTGCTTTGTTAAAATTAATTTTCAGATTTCAAAATAGAAGTTTAATTAGTTGTTTTCATGTTTGTATTATTGTTTAAATGAATATTTGTTAGTTTAATATTAGTTAGATACAAATTGAAGTTTAATTAATTGTTTCTTCAATTTGTTTCATGTATTTTATGTATTTTCCGGAAATTGTTAATATTGTTAAGTTCAAGCTTAAGTTCATAATTGTTTCTTCTTAGGTTTTTGTTTTGTCATTTGCCTAAAAGAATTTAGTTGTAATAAGGGAAGTATGTTGGTTTTAATCATTTGAATCCATCGTTTTTTAGATTTAATTCATGTTCATATTATGTTTGTTTGATCTTGAATCCGAAATGTGTATAGTTTGATTTTTTGTTTATCATTTATGATTATTTCTTGAATTTGTCTCATAATCTTGTTTATAGGAATTGTTTGTTGTAATGTTGTTAGAGTAGTTGATTTTAAGTTCAATATTATTGAATTTAGAAATCTAAATATACTTGTTTGTTGTTGTTGTTGAATCCGAAAATAGGATTGTTTGTTGCTAAAATATTGTTCAATCAAATTTTAGTTGTTCTTTGTTGTTCAATTTGTGTTCATGTGATTTGTTGTTGAAATCATGTTCATGTGCTTTGTTGTTGAAATGTTGAAGAAATCATGTTCATGAAATTTGTTGTTTGAACATTGTTAGAAATTAATCATATTGTCTATATTTTGGTTATGTTTGATTAAATGATGTGTTATAGCTGATGGGTAGTTTGGTAATTTGTAGTACGTTCAGGGGTAGTTTGGTAATTTCAGTAAGGTCGTGAGGGGTAGTTTAGGAATTGTACATTTTGAAATTGTTTATTTGAAGCATGGGGGACAAAATGAAATGGGGTGGGTTGTGATATAGTTGTTTAATATAAAGGGGGGACAAGATTTAATTTAAAGGGGGAATCTTGCATTATTTTAAATGAAGCATGGGGGACAAAATATAATGGGGTGGTGTGATATGTTTATTTAATGTAATGGGGATGAGTGGAAAGATAATGGGTTGGGTAGAGAAAAAGTATGGATTTTAATTAATTGAAAGGTTTATGAGATGAGTTATAAGAAGAAGTCTTGAACACAAGACAATGAGAGAGGGGATACGAGAAAAAATACACACACAGATAGAGAGAAAAAACGGACAGAGAATAGAAGAGAGAAAAATTCCGAAAAATATTTAAGCTTTCAAAAATAAAAATAAAAACTAAAAATCTACTGCTTTCTTTCTTTGTTTGAAATTAGTATTAATGGTTGTTGTTTCATTTAAAGCTTAAAGCTTTTGTTTTTGGGATTACTACTCCACCGGTCTGTTACTGGGTTGTTACTGTTGCTGGGCAGTTGTTGCTGTTGTACTGTTATTACTGCTGCTGATTCTCATCTTCATTTTCTTTTGCTTCCAATATCAGGTACATATCTGTAAATTCATGTCACGAAAAGCTTCAACATGACAAATTAATGAAGTTCGGGAATTATAATTCTGTTTTCCATTCGTTCAAGTTCATTAGTTAAAAATTTGGTTTTTGTTTCAGTTGATTAATATAGTAGTACGTTTGGCGTAATGAATATAAGATAATTGTTACCTCTTAAAATTCGTTTAAGTGTTGTAATAATATCATCTATTTCGGAATTTTCATTAAGTGAAGTCATGATTAAAATACCAAGGTAGGGAACATGGCATAAAATGGGCCATTAATTACATCCCGTAATATTGTTAGCTAAATGTAAAGTAGAATGGAAGTATCAATAAATTACATTATTAGTATATCTTGTAAAAAAAATCTGATTTTCGTTTAGATTGATATAAGTTGTATGTTCATATATGGCATGATGATGAGTATATATATAATCATATGTGGAAGGTGAGTTGATACAATATTAGGAATGGTTCAAACGTACAACTATATTGCATGTGATGTAATTTTATTGAATCAATTTGTATAATAGTTCTCTTTCTTATCAACTTGACTCTTATCTTCCATTGCAAACATTAACCAAACCATTGCAACTTTGGACTAAAACAAATACATGAGAAGGACATAGGATTTATAAACGAATCGTGGCATTTTATGTAAAAGATATATAGAAGAAGAGTTCGCCTTAAATGAAACAATGAAGATTCTGCGGAAAATATTAATTTGTTTACCATTTTAAGTTCTTTCCCAATTTTATACACGATTCGATTTATGGACATCCAAAGGTTGTATCCACGAAAAATGTTAGTTTTAGATACGTATTGTCTGTTTTCTTTTTCACGTCATTAATTCTTTAAAATTTGAGGTATATGATTCATATGTGTAAAACAAGGCTCGCGGTCAACACATAATAACAATTTGTAGAGAACCTTATCAAGAATATTTTTGTGATTAGGGATACGTTCGCGTAACCTGATTATATTTCTAAAAGCAATTCGGATTATGCGTTCGCGCAACTTCGATCGAATATTTAATAAAAGGGATTCCTCGGAGAATATCATTATTAATTTCATAAAAAACCGAGATGTGAGGTTCACTACTTAATTATACAAAAAGGGCGAATGTTCTTGATTTTATTAAAACATAATTTCAAAAATAATTATTATAATAAAAATATTATCTATATTATTGTGTACACGTGCGCGTGACACAACTCCGCATGTTTTTAAAAAAATATAATTTATAACACGAATACACGTACGCGTGATTCAATTCAAAGAAGGGTCTTTAAATATAAATAGAAGCGGTAACAATAAAATCATGCAATAAAAATGTATTTTACAAATCAAAATAATCAAGCCGAATATAACAGTTGAGCGACCGTGCTAGAACCACGGAACTCGAGAATGCCTAACACCTTCTCCCGGGTTAACAGAATTCCTTTTCCGGATTTCTGGTGCGCAGACTGTTAAATAGACAGAGTCATATTCTCCTCGATTCAGGGATTAAAACCGGTGACTTGGGACGCCTTAAAATTCCCAGGTGGCGACTCTGAAACAAACAAACAAATCCCGTTTCGGCTGTCCTTTAATTGGAGAAAACTCCCTTGCACCCTCTCGGGTATGTAAAAAGGAGGTGCGACAAATACCATTTATTCTCACGATCTCAAACAACATAACAAATTGTCCTTTTGACATGTTAGGAAATTCCACAATTACCGAAATAACTAATATCATATTGCCTATTCAATATGTTAAAAGAGAATATTTAAAACATTCTAGATCAAAAGAACTACAAAATTAGTGCAGCATCTTTCACTATGCAAAATATACATACAAAATTACAAATACAAATTCACATCAACAAATAATGTACAACTATAAACACATCTAAAATTGAAATGACATTATATGTATCATCTTGAGGTCAAAGTTTATCTGCCTGTTATATTTTCGAGAATAAGCATGAAATAACATAAATTTAGTATTAGTCCAATTACGCGTAACTGATAGTTAAATATTAAGTCACACAAAAACATATAAAGTGGAACAAGCTACCGTGTTTAAAGTCCACCAGAATCCAATTTTGAGGTCCAAAAGTACGAATACACCAACAACGATGCAGAAAACGTCAACGTGAATAATATACTTAATCGGTATTCTCCATAAGAATAAAGTGGTAAATATTCGTAAGATTGTTGGAAAAATTGGATGATTATTATGGAGAATAAGGTTTAGCTTGAGACGTGTCAAAGACACTGTCCTTAAGGATATTTTGCTCACACCATGATGAATAAAATTAGGCATATCCCCAGAATTCAACAAGCTCTTCTAATATAAATTAGGAGCAGAACCAACAAAGATTAATCAAAAACAATCCAGCACAATAAAAAGAAATTGAGAAGAAAAGTGTTTGCTTTTTCAACTCTTTCACACCTTTTTATAAACACATTATACATATAAATAGTCCAAAGTGGATATATGATTGTCTAGAAAGAATCGTTACAAAACCAAAGGAAAGAAACGTAACATATTTAAAGGCCATTAAACATGGAACGTTATCAAATAGTCAGATTCAAAAAACTAATTGATTTTGATAGCCATAATAAATAATAATAGTCATTTAAAGCTAATAAAAATATTATATTCAAAGCTATTCAAGTTACTATTACACACATTAAATATATTCAAATTAATAGTATAATAAAGATCCATTAATATTATATAACAAGAATGAATCTAGACAACAATTTGAATATCTCTTTTTGAGTTACCAATTTTTTTTAACACTAAATATTATTACAATTTTATCCCATATTCTATCATATTTTTGAACAAATAATTCAATTTTGAAGGGTATAAAAGATTGTCAATATTTCAGGAATATTTTTGTCGTTCAATATTTAGAGATTCAACATTCGTGCTTTTATAATAATATATAGAATATAGATATAGATAGATAGATAATTTTATTTTATCATTTATTTTACCTTTTTATATCATAATTTTATTTTGTATCATAATTTTTCTTTATAATATTGCAAATTTATTATATTTAACAAACAATACGGTATATGTAACAACCATCCAAACAAACCGTAAAAGGTTCAAATTGTAAATTTACCGGTGATGCTCAGTGGACCACGGTAACGCAGAACGCGGTGGAAACCAGCCGGAATATCACCGGAACTCTCATTTTGTACCGCCGAATTGGCCTTCCGACGAGACTATCTCTCGTAACGACGACAATCATAGAAGAAAATTTCCCGGCGATGGCAACCACTTCAATCGCCGCCAGCATCACCACCACCACCACAAAACCCTAATTCCGAGCAGAATTTCGGTGGTTCACAGCCTCTTTCAGCTCGTAAGAGACCCTACGATCAATTAACATCTGGTACAAAGCATTATTCTCCCGCTCCTAATTATCAATTCCCCAAAAAAATAAAATCTACTGGTCCTAATTTGTGTGGCGCATTTGCTTATCAAGTGTAAATTTAGAGACTTGATTATTTCATTTTTTCATATCAAAAATTAAAATGTCATATATACTGACAGTACTTTCTTTTTCTGTAAGTTTTTTTTGTTGTTGTTGTAATTGGAACTAACTCTAATCTATTTTGTAACTTTGCATCTTCTCGACGCTTGTAACGAAGAATCTCATTTCATCAAAAATTATATACTGACGGTCCGTGTCGGAGCTGGGATTTTCACTAAGGGGTCAAAATATTAAGAAGTAATAATTTTTTTTACTTAGCTACACAATGTAGCATGTTGCTTTGCCGCAACAGTACCTTTTAAGTGCATGATTGTGTAAAAAATCTTACACAATCATTATCGTCTGCTTCTTACATACATTTTCCTTTTCAAAAAACAATGATCTAGATTGTTGCTTCACACATTTGCTATCTAGTGGCCGAAGCAAACTTTGAACCATATTCAGATACAACGAGATTGTGTCTTGTGGGTGCAGATCACTTGAAATTTCCCCGAACGTATGCTAGTCGAGAGGCTATTCAGGTGCTGCTGACTCAATTTTTTGTGCATTTTCTAGTCATACGACGAGATGTGAAACATCTTGTGCCACAGCTAGCATATGCACTCATGTAACTGTATGTGCTACTTGGTTAACACGGGTTTATCGCTTGACTGATCAAATATTTTTATGGACAGAGGACTGAGATTTATGAATAGTCGAAGGTGCTGGGGAATTCTCAATTTATTCTCCTTCCTTTTCAACCATATAAACTTCTGTATGCACGCATGTTAGCTGAAGTTGGAAGGATATCGGACGCATTAAAGTATGTATCCTAGTTTATGTTCAGCAGAGTTCCTTGAAATCCTTTCAACTGGTTCCTTAGCATTTTTAATTTTAGGTACTGTCAAGCATTATCGAAATCACTTAAAACTGGCCGAACCCCTGAGACTAAAACATTGAGAACAGAGAAACGGGATAAGACACCTGTCTTGGAGTTCTTCCAGTGTCAGGCTCTGAAACACTTCTACTGTGCATTGACATTCTACCGCTATCTGCTGCCCATTCACTTATTGGCTCCATAGATGCTGAGGGCATCAGTGATGACATTGCCATGGTTGACTGACTACTTGAAACTCTAGACCCCGCAAACTGATGATGTTGTTCATTCCCTTGTAAACTGCCACTAGTTGGCATTGGTGGTGGCAATACGATGAGCCGTGCTATCAAAAAGGTTAAGCAATTTACCAACCAATTTTCCAGGAGCCAAATTTGTGGAGAACCCTCCCTGAATGCAGAAAGTTCCACCATAAGTAACTCTGAGACAATCATTCAACATAGATGAGAGGATAAAGAGATGACACTAACTGTTACATTTGACTCAATCTATCTGATCTGGTTTGAAAAGATGAGTTTGTCATGTATTTGTGTAGGATCACGTTGACCCGTCAAAGGAAGCAAGCTCAAGTAACACAGGAAGCAATGCATCAGGAGCTGGAGGGACATCACGCTTTCGCCGCTTTAGCTTTGGCTCCCAGCTTCTCCAGAAAACTATTGGATTAGTCCTCATACCCTGTCAAGGCCGTCAGGTATATTATTTATTTTTCTCCGCTGTCATCTTCTAGATTGTGGTCCTCATAAAGTTTGATGCCGAGACTTCTTTCCATTTGTCTTGATTCCTTGCAAGCAAAATTGGGTGAAACGAATAAATTTTATTATGATGAAAAACTTAAAAGATGGGTAGAGGAAGGGGCTGAACTTCCCGCTGAGGAACCGACCCTTGCACCTCCACCAACCAGTGCAGTTTTCCAAAATGGAGCACCAGATTATAACTTGAAGAGTGTATTAAAAAGTGAAAGTTCCATATGCAACAATGGATTTCCGGAAATGAAGAGTCCAACTTCTGCTGATAACGGTTCGGGAATCCCACCTCTTCCACCTACGTCCAACCAATTCTCGGCTCGTAGTCGTGTGGGTGTCCGGTCAAGGCAAGTGATATTGTCTTATTAATTATCTTTGGATGATATGTTTGAACCTTTTGTGGCTTAGGCACGACAGCCCTTGTTTGTTTTCTTGGTCTGATTCTGAAATAGGATGTTTAATTGTTAAGAATATACTTGATAAGCCCTATGCATCAAACTAACATTTTTAGTGTAATGCCAAGTTTTTTGTTCCCACTCCAATGTCTCCTGTTGAAGAGACGGGGAACAGTACTTCCAATGAGCAAGAAACTTCAAGTAATAGCGAGAATGATTCAGTCACTACTGTTAGTGGATCGTTCCAGTTTCATGCACCAAATCAAGCGCGCCTATGCAAAGATTTGCAAGCATGGACAACCTCTCAAATAAAGGAGCTGGCATACTAGTTAGCTTTCTAGTTGCATATTAGCTTCTTTTATCTTATGTGATATCAGTCTTCAGACTGTGGGTTAATGTTCTTACACTGATTCTAAAGATGCTTGTGAAGGAAAAGGGAAAAAAACACAAAAGTAGTTTGAATTCAAAATTTATGTTACAATATGTAATATCAAAATCAATACATATTACATGTATAAACTACTTAACCAAAAATAAAAAATAAAAAAATGTTGCCAATGTCTTCACAAGTCTCAAGCTTGAGAACATCCTTGTACAAAGTTTACTATTGTGTACTTTTTCTAATGTTGTTATTTCAGATTCAAAACAGAGCAAGATTTTGAAACATCCCTTGTGTCTCTTGTAGCAGTTGCCGAGGCGGATAGTGGCAATTCAGTGGTTGATAATGGCAATGGCAATTGAATCGCTGATAATGGCAATTCAATTCCTTCTCTCTCTCTGCCATTTGATTAAACAGTTTCTTTCCAATCTCAAACGACACAAAAGCATCAATAGCACCATATTCAACTTGTTCATAGCTCAAATTCTCAGCATCCCACTTACTCAAAGTAACCTTCTCTGGCTTTTCCATTACTTTCCCAAGTACTGCTTTTGCCATTCTCTTCAACCCCATCTTTCCATACACATATTCTCCATAATGCAACAATGCAAGTCGGTTCAAATCCACAGTATTCGCCACAAAAAGCCCGTGATCACACATCAACTTCTCAGCATCTCCCTCAACCCCAACACCAACGAATGTGAAATTTGGGTTAGTCAGAAATTGTGCGAGGTATCCGGGCATGGAATCTTTGTGTAGGAGTTGAAAAAGAAGGCAATGTCGGCCTACACAAAGTTGGAGAAGAGCAACTGGTTGTTTGTCTTTTGGATTGAAATAAGGGAGCCACTCGATATCAAGACCAATAAGGAGTTTGTGCAGTCTTCGCCTATGAGTATGATAAGTATGCAAAATCCAGTCATTAACAACAATTGCATTCTTCGTTACAGTAACTTCTATTTGATCACTGTAGAAAGAAACTCCGTACACTTCAGCCATTGATAAACAACAGTAAAACAGAGAACTTTTGTTAATATGGAGTATAACTTGTGGAATGGAATGAAAAGGGGCTGTGTATATATATAAATAACAGAGCGAGTTTTCCTAATTTACGTGGGATTGGAAATGGGAAGTAACGGTTTGGTGTGCAACAAGAATTAAAACGTTAGTTTCCTAATTTTGTAGCGTCAATTAAATGAGAGTTTTTTACTATAATAATTGTAGTATATGGAAATTTTACTTTCCTATTCTGTGTTGGTTTAAGCTTTGGCGGCAAGAATGTAAAACGCGTAATTACAGTAATGTCCGCTAGGTAAAAGGGATATTTTTTTTACTCATGAAAACTTATTCGTAATGGTTTTTATATAAGTTTGTTTTTTGATTTTTTTTTTATTTAGATCAACTTAATGAGTATTTTTTATTGGTAAATATGAAAATTACATCTCAAATATCAAGAAGCAAACGTAATTAGCATTTTAAATTAGGAATCACACCTTTATTATAACACAAAAGTAAACTCAACATTTTCACTAGGGAATTACATTTTCTTTCTGTATATTAAAAATAAATTCACATCAGTAAAATAACATCTTCAACAAGGGAATTACACCAAACAGAATAAGAAAACTAAAAAAAATATCTTCAATAGATAATTAAATAAATTACTAGTTCCAAAAAATCAAAATCATAAATCTCATATTCTTTTTAAGCAATACTTACGAAATTTTTATCATAATTTAATAGTAAAGAGATTTAAATTATATTTAATAACCATAGAATAACACAAATTTTTATGATATAATAAAAGAAGATGAAGATTGAATTTCATCACAATCCAAAAATTCTCATCGAGTCCCAAGTTTTTCGTATTTGAAAGAAGAAAACTCATAGATTTGAGATTAAGAGGAATGCTTATTTTATGAAATTTTAAAATTTTGGAATTCTTTTTTGTTTTGTTTTTGAGTCTTCATGCTAGAGACTACATATAAAAGAATAGAAAATAGAGGGGGGGGGGGAATAATAAAACGACAAATAAAAAATTCGGAGGTAGCCGAAAAGGAAATGACTAGGATAAAAGGAAATAAAAAGCACAAAGAAAAAGAAAAATCGGAAAAGGTTGTTCAAGACAAATTCCAACTTGAATTTTACACACGTGAAAAGCTTTCAAAAAGGTTTATCACCTATGATGCCTTTATCTAGTTTACGACTACGGATGGCAGAATTAAATATTTAACCTAATTTAAGAAAATTCAACATCTATATATGATAATTTTATCATCTTAGCAAGTGCCATGTCACCCAGCCATGAGGGATGGATCCACCCCAAAACTTAAACACAGTAAATTAGTATGATTTAATATAAACATCTGATGCGAGTACGTTTTTTAACACTCCTCTAATATCCTCATCTCTTTTGACTTTTGTGTAATATTCTTCAAGTTTTCCGTCAAAGAGATACAAAAGTGTCTACTTCGATATCATTCTTATAGTTAAAATCTGTATCTCCCCCAGTATTCAAATTAAATGGAAACATCTTCATTCTTCAACCAAAAAAAATTTATTCTTTATAAATAATTAGAAATCATGATGATTATTGAATAACTAATTGGACTTTAATGTTCACAAATATGAATGGCCAAATCCAAATATAAAGTGTTCTGTTGAAATCTGGTGCTATGTCTTCTGTCACTATACTTAACAATTTTATATTAAAATGTTGAAATCATTGGATAAAATCTAATATATTGGCAATATAGTAAACTGCTAAATACAAGTTTCTTATTATCTCTCATCAATCTGGTGCTATGTCTTCTGTCATGTTTTAAGGCATTTAACTTTTGAAGTTACAATTTCAAGAAACATAGTAAATTGTCATGCCAAACAATCATGAAATTACTGTCCATAAGAATGTATAAAGAAAAGACAATAGAAAAATGCCCTATGATAAGAGAAGTATACAGAAGCAGTGTGGCTAATGTATGTATTTGAAGGACCGGACGGCTCGAACCCGTGACCTCCTGGTCACATGATAGCAACTTTATCACTTACATCAAGGCTCCCCTTCCGAATATTATTTGTCAAATTATCTTAATTATCGTCTACTATCTAAGATAACAGAAATATGGAAGGCTAAAATTTGGTATAGAAGGAGGTACGTATTAACTAATTATCCATGATGATAAATTCTTGAATTCGATCTTCTTCCATTTGAAGCATATATGTAGAAGGGCTAATATTGTTCATGGAATTGCATAGTTTTGGGACCGCATGACCACAATAACAAAACGTGAACATATTTAATGTAGTTATCAATCCATCCATCTCCTAAGTGTTCCTTTCTATTGAAAACCAATACTAGGGGTGTTCAAACCGAACCGGAAAACCGCACCAAACCGAAAAACCAAACCGAACCGGAAAATCGCACCAAATCGAAAAACCCGATTAGGTTTGGTTTGACTTGGTTTGGTATTGAGTAAAAATATCCGAACCAAACCGACATATAAATATATAAATTTTATTTATATTTTTAAGACTTTATAGTGATTTTTCTTTAGAAAATGTAAAAATATTTGGGATCCTCTCATGTATTAACCTTGAAAGCGTAAATTAACAAAAAATTATTGTTAGATGACTAAGAAAATAACTATCATATGTTACTAAAAAAATTCTCCCATTAGAATATTTTAATAGATCATATGTTTGTCAATTTTTTTCATATTCACTAAACATATATTCACTTATCAAAGCTTTATCTATAATTTTAACAAAGTACGATTAAAATAATATTCATGTAACAAAAAAACCCGAAAACCCGACAAAAAAATTGTCACCTTCTAATATTCGGACCTAAACTGCAACCAAGTATAGCTCAACATACATGAAAATTGATATTACGACTCTCCCTTTGTTCCTAAAAGCAAATTCCTGACACTCATGAATTAGCTTGCGGGAATAAAGAAAGAACAATACTATCAATTTTCAGTTATCTTGAACTATACTTAGTTGCAATTGAGTTCCTAATATTAGAAGGCGACAATTTGCAAAAGTTATTCGCAAATGCAGATTTTCATATTGGTGGCCGGAAAATAGTAGACACAGAAAACAACAAACAACAACAACAACCCAGTATAATCCCACTTAGTGGGGTTTGGGGAGGGTAGTGTGTACGCAAACCTTACCCCTACCCTGAGGTAGAGAGGCTGTTTCCAAATAGAAACCCGACATACTTCCCTCCAAGAACTTCCCACCTTGCTCTTGGGGAGACTCGAACTCACAACCTGTTGGTTGGAAGTGGAGGTTGCTTACCATCAGAGCAACCCCTCTTGTCTAAACCGTTGTCTTTTTAGTTGCACTCATAATATTGCCAACAACGTGGCTAAAAAACATAGAATTATTAGGTAATGTTTTTACAGGAGGAGTTTTATCCTCTATTATTCTAGTATTTGGTTCGGTTTCTTGGGTGAGGGCACTTGATGGTATTTGTTTTCAACAGAAAGGAATACCTTAAAGATGGAATGGATTGGCAACTGCAATAAATATGTTTACCTTCTGTTATTGTGGTCAATACGGTTTCTCCAACACTATGTCATTCCATGAAGAATATGAGCCCAATCCAAGATCCAGATGCTCGTCCCTATATCTCTGCAGCAACTACCATTTACCTCTCTGCACACAAAAAAAATTGACACCTTTAGCATGTAGCCCACACAGGGGCGGATTTACATGCTAGTTTTAGGTGCTCAAGCACCCATTAACCTTGACGTAAACTAGGTATAGCTATAATAAAAATATAAGAAATAGGATATAACATTTTAGTGAGCACCCAATAATTAAAATGACTGACGGGTATTGTGGTTCTGAAGTGGGAGTTAAAACCTTTCTTGAAACCAAAGACCAGGTTCGATTCTTGTCATAGTACTGCCTTTATATTTTTGAATGTCAGCTTTTTGTCTTTTATGGAAAAGTTTTAAAACTTTTCCTATTCCCTTTAGGTTTTAGTTTAGGTTGCCAGACTACGTTTTAGTTTAATGCTTTTGAACTAAATTTTCCTTTTTTAGTTTTTAGTTTTTCCTTTTCCTACTTCCTTTCACCTTTAGGCTTTATTATATTAATAATTAATTAGATTTAAGTATAAGAAATGCCATCTTTACAGTCTTACAGAAAAGTTTAAAACTAAACCCTTCTTGAATTTTTGCTCATTAGGAACGTAGAGAAGGGAAAAACAAAGAACAAAGTAGACGAAACAATCAGCAAACTCTCCGGTCATTCACAACAATCTCAAAATCAGATTATCAGAACATAGCACAAGGTAATAAGATTTGGTATTTTTATTAAAGTAAGAAATTAAAAATATTCTTAGAAGGATTTTGAATTTTTTTCATGCTTATCGCTTATTCTTTGAAAGCAGATTCAATAAAAAATATTATCTTTGTTACCAACTGTGAGCAACGATGCCATTATTCATCGTTTTCAACATATGAAAAGTCGTCGATCACAGTTGTGAATTGTGACTAGAAGCCCTTTTGGTAATGATAATACTATTAGTAGTTCATTATGACTTGTGACTAAAAGTATTTGTTGGTAATGAAAATATTATTAGTAGTTTTCATATTAAGTCTTTTTTACTCTTGCATTCGAATAATTGTGCACTTATACTATGCGATTGATAACACCTTTATATTAAAGGAAGTGAGCACCCATAACCTTAAAATCCTAGATCCGCCACTGAACCCACATATGCACATGATTTGTGAATAAATTTTGATTAATTATAGTGAAACTAACAAGTCAAATATAAAAGTCACTTCAGCAATTGCAGAAATGCTTCCCCAAAAGTTTTAAACAAAAAAAAGAAGAAGAAGAGGGTCTGCCCATGCACTAAGCTCCCGTTATGCGTGGAGTTCGGAGAAGGATCGTACCACAATGGTTTATTGTATGCAGCTTTCTCTTGCATTTCTGCAAGAGACAGCTTCCACGATTTGAACCCGTGACCTCCGGGTCACGTCGCAATAACTTTGCTAGTTACGCAAATGCTCCCCTCTCCCCAAAAGTTTCAAATGTCACAAAAATCATACTTATTGGCAAATTAATTCAAAAATTATTGGAGAATTAACCACAAGCAATTGTCCAACTTTAGTGCTTTTTCCATAGGCTATGTAATATTTTTGGTCTTTGGTCTTTGGTCTTTGGTCTTTTCATTTATATTTATCACACATGATGGATTAATTTGAACAACAACTATAAATTTTACCGTCTGTTATTAAATTTTAAAATGCACAGAGAGTATAAATATTCGGTGCGAATAAATATTTACCTTACATATTTTACCTACCAGATAAATTAATTAAATAAAAGTTAATTAATTTGTACCTTCAAGCTAAGATATCGACATAAGTTACTAGTTTGATTATACAATAAAACGTTTTGTTGATTTTAAGTATTTAATAAACAATGAAGCTCTCTTATACCATAAATAAATAATTTCAAGTACTTCCGTAACTGAATGTTATTTGTGATGACTTGGGGTTGTCCCTAAAAAAATGAACATTTATGGCGACTAACTTGCAGCAAATAGCAGAAAAAGAAAAAAAAATTAGAAAATGCAGCCAGTCACTTTAGTGGCGATAACGCGAGTCGCCACTATAAAACCTTAGTTTAGCCGTAGTTGCGATAATTTTACGTTCTTTTGTCGCCGCTAAATCTTACTTTATTTATAAAACCTGAATTTGTCGTAGTTGCGATAATTTTACGTTTAGTGGCGATCAAAGTCGCCGCTAAATCTTACTTTAATTAAAAACTTACTTTTAATTAAAATTAAAATTTACTAATAATTGCTTAAATAAATAACACTAGTCCATTACTAATATGATGAATACCAAATATATTTTTCAATAAAATTAGTAGGATTTTTTATGGCCATAATATAATTAAGCAATTAAAAATTCATCTAAAGATATTTACACATGAAAAAAAGAATCATTAAAATATTTTTAAACTCCTGTTTGCCAACAATTACCTTATCAAAATACTGAAGTAAAAAAGAGAGAGAGAGAGAGCAAAACTTCACTTCGATAACTTGATATTAAGGAAGAAAGGAATTAAGAGAATTTGACGTCATTTAGAAAGATATGACAAAATGAAGGTCTATATGGCATGAGAGAATAATTCTACTCTTTCAGTAGAATTTTCTCGATATTTAGAACAATCAATTTTAAGATGGTCTTTTCATTTATATTATCATACTGATGCCTTAATTTGAACCGCAACTATGAATTTTACCTTTTGTCATTAAATCTTAAAATTAATATAGAGAGAGTATAGAAATTCAGTACAGATAAATTATTACGTTATATGTTTTAGCTGCCTATAACCTACCGCTTCAAGATGAATTGATTAAATAAAATTTTATTAATCCTCGTATTCAAGCTAAAACATCAACATGAATTGCTATTTGATTACATAACGTAACAATATTTTATTATTTTAAAGTGATTTAATAAAAAAAATAAAGCTGTCTTCTTCAATTGAATAAAATAACGAGTCAATTACACAAATGGTCACTCAACTATCTCAAATGATCTCTTAAAGTCACTTTTCTTTCGTTTGTAATAACAACGTCACTGAACTATACCTATTGCATTCAGAAGATCACTCAACTAGATTTTTCAAATTTTGGATTGCCAAATACCTATTTTACCCTCTAAATTATAAATATTTATCTTCTTTTATTTTTTTTAAAACTTTTTAATATTATGATTTTTCCTTTTTAATTTATATTATGAACTTACCTATAGAATAAATAAATATTATTTATAAATTAAAAAAATAAAAGTAATTAAGCATCTATAATGCTGGAATAACAAAATAATGATCATAGTAAAATAATTAATTAGAATAACTTGTTCGCAATAATAATTTTAGTATTAACAACAAAAATTCAAAAATTTATTTACGCAATTCAGAATAAAAGAAAATAAAGGTTGTAAAATATATATTTCATGCATGTAATATAAAAATAACTATTTAAATAAAAGTATTTTTATAATATTCATTATATATTCTTGAAAATTATGCTCAATTATATTATATTTATTCCATGCACGACTTAAGATAGCATAGTTTACCCTATACAGATAGCCCCCCTGCTTTCCGGTGACATAACTTTATGTCGTCGGAAAATTGATAGAAACATAATAACATAATTGAGCATAATTTCTAAGAATATATAATGTATATTATAAAAATACCTTTATTTAAATAATTATTTTTATATTACGTGCATGTAATATATATTTTACAACCTTTATTTTCTATCATTCTGAATTGTGTAATTAAATTTTTAAATTTTTGTTGTTAATACTAAACTTATTATTACTAACAAATTATTCTAATTAATTTTTTTACTATTCTCATTATTTTTTTATTCCAGAATTATATATGCTTAAATACTTTTTATTTTTTTAATTTATAAGCAATATTTATTTATTCTATAGGTAAGTCCATAATATAAATAAAAAAGGGAAAATCATAATATTAAAAAGTTTAAAAAATAAAAAGAAGATAAATGTTTATAATTTAGAGGGTAAAATAGGTATTTGGCAATCCAAAATTTGAAAAATCTAGTTGACTGACCTTCTGAGCGCAATAGACTTAGTTCAGTGACTTTGTTGTTACAAATGAATGTAAAGTAACTTTAGGATATAATTTGGAATAGTTGAGTGACCATTTGAGCAATGGACTCTAAAATAACTAATCACATACTTTCGCAACTAAATATTATTTTCGATGACTCGGGACATTCGCTAAAAAAATGTACATTTGGTGGCAACTAAACTTGCCACAAATGGCAGAAAATGCACTTCCACCTTTACTGACGATTCTACTGATTTTTGGTGGCGCCTTAAGTCGCCACTAAAAACCTTATTTATTTTGGTCGCACGATAGCAAAGCGATGTAGTAGTACTTTCAGTTGCGACAATTTTACTTTTACTGGCGACTAATGTCGACGCTATAATGTTTTTTTTAAAATTTAAATTTTTTTTATAAGTAAAATTAAGTAAATATTATTACTAATTGCTCACATTAGTAACACTAGTCCATTACCAATAAGATGAGAACACCAAATACATTTCTCAACCAAATTACTACTTAGAATTAGTAAATAGCACAAAATAAAGTGGATCGTGAAACTCCATTTTCTACATTAAACATAATAATTTTATTGATGACATTGCGACATTTGGTTTTGAGATAATACATTGGTATTGGATCAGATTTTTATGTTTAGTTTAGAAAATGGATCATGATATACGGAGGATTATATTTCGCTCTGATTAAAATTTGGAAATTGAGATGAACCATGCTTCATGCTTTATGACTACTTATTTGTACAACTCCTATTTCATAAGGTACTTTTTTCCCCAGAATTTCCTATTGCAGTAGTCCTAACTTATACATTTGGTCATAGATGCACAAGTAGCATGTTATATATATATATATATATATATCTTTAACCATATGTCTTGGTTTCGAGCTTAGATTCCCAATGCAAATCCGAAATAGTTAGATCCCAAATTGGATACGAGACACTGGGTGCGAAACCAAAAAAAGGAGTTCAATAAGAGTTGTCTAATTTTTGTAGGCGTGCTCTTGTATATTTTGGTTGTTGCTACTGTTTATTACTTTATTTTCACCGTTCCTTGAGCCGAAGATCTATGAGAAATAATCTCTCTATCTCCACAAGGAAAGAGTAAGGTCAATGTACATACTATCCTCCCCAGATTTCATACGTGGGATTACACTAAGATTTGTTTTTGTTGTGGTGCTCTTATTTTGGTTTTTCAGTTTCACTAAGGCATAAAACCAAAACTAAACTAGTTTGACTGTGCTCTAACAAAAGGCTATTACTATTTCCAATTTTGTTTTAGGCAACAAAAGTAATATGAATGTAGTATAAATTCTCAAAGAAACTGGAAAAAGTTACATATAGAAACTGCTATTACAAAAAGAAAAAAAAGTTCTAGCCGTGAAAGTAGCCACTAATGTTTATATTAGGGTAGATTGTCTACATCATACTTCTTGAGTGCAGCCCTTTTCCGGACCTTATGTGAACGTGAAATACCTAATGCACTAGACTACCCAATTTTTTTAGGCAACAAAAATAATATGAATATAGTATAAATTTTCAAGAAACTAGAGAAAGTTACATATAGAAACTGCTATTACAAAAAGAAAAAAAGTTACCACCAAAGGATGTGGTGCAGTGGATGAGACTGCTCCTCCCTTAACCAAAGGTCTTGGGTTCGAGCCCTGGGTATAGAAAAATCCTTGGTAAGGACGCTTTCCCCCGACTAGGGCCCTACGCGGTGCGATTCCGGATATAGTCGGACTCTAATGCGGGTACCAGACACTGGATGGGAAACCAAAAAAAAAAAAAGTTCCAAACTTCTACTATTATCTTTTCTAATAAACTTTTCTTATTAGTCCTTGACCCCCTTTGTCAGTTTCTGATATTATTTCATATTCAAAACAAAAGCAAGATTTTAGAACCTCCTCAATGTCTCTTTTAGCAGCAGCCATGACTGAAACTTAACACGACGGCTATCTCTATCCGACATTATATTAAACAATTTTTTTCCTATCTCAAACGACGTAAAAGCATCAATAGCACAATATTCAACTTGTTCATAGCTCAAATTCTCATCATCCCACTTACTCAAAGTATTATTCAATTGCTTCTCCATAACTTTCCCAAGTACTGCTTTCGCCATTCGCTTCAAATCCATTTTTCCATAGATTTCTTCTCCATACGTCAACAATGCCAGTTTGTTCAAATCAACAGTATTCGCCACGTACAGCCCGTGATCGCATAACAACTTCTCAACATCTCCCTCAACTCCAATACCAACAAACGTGTTATTAGGATCAATGAGAAAGTCTACGAGGCTCTGGGGAATGAAATCTCTATGAAGGAGTTGAAATATTAGGCAACGATCGCCAATGGAGAGCTGAAGAAGAGCAACTGAGTGCTCGTCCTCGTCCTCGTCCTCGGGTTTAGAACACGGGAGCCATTTGATATTCAGACTGATAAGGAGCTTGTGGAGTCTACGACGACGTGTGTGCACAGTTTGTAGAATCCAATGATCAACAATTGTTGCTTTTTTGGTGGCAGTAACTTCGATTTGGGACTCGTAGAAAGGCACAATGTAATCAGCCATCTGGCGACTCGTAGCACAGTGCACAAGGTATTTCACGTTCAAGTAGGGTTCAGGAAAGTATCGCACTCCAAGAAGTGTGACGTAGACAGAATGAATGATAAAAGAATGAATTATAATGTAATATTGTTAAATACAGGGAATTTCAAGCTCTATATATAAGAGCTTAAAATGACCTGAAAAATACAGAGAATTTCAAACTCTATATATAAGAGCTTAAAATGACCTGAATAGAGTGGGATTGGGATTGGACTTTCTTATTTGAGGATATCCTAGTTGGTTTTGGTTTTAGTTTCGGAAACCCAACTTTCCTTTTACGGATCGGTTCTCTCAGGTCAAATAAACAAGTAAAATAAATTTCCTATCTCTCCGACTAAATTGCATATAATAGCAGCTCACAAAAATTAGACAATTCGAATAAAGAAAATCACTTCAAATATTTGAAACTTTCCATATATTATGTTCCATATTAACGGTGTTGAAACCTTTAATCTTAGCGGAAAAAAAATTGCCATCTTACATACTATTTGTCCTTATATAACAACAGCGACAAATCCAGTAGTTTCTCATAAGTGGGTCGGGAGAGGGTACGATATATGTAATCTTATCCCTACCTCTGGAAGGACAGAGAGATTGTGCTACATGTCCTTATAAACATACATTTTAAAGTCGTATGTGCTTCGTCCATTTTCTTTTATACAATGATATTTGATCATATTGGGCCTAAGTGTACGTCTTACCTCCCAGACCCCACTTGTGAAAAATTACTGGGCGTGTTATTGTTTTTGTTGTTGTTATATTTATTATATTTAAAAACTAATTTGATAGGAAAAACATCACAATTAAGTTTAAAAGCTAAATATTTTAATACTTTGAATTTTTAAAAATTTACTTAAATATTTTTAAGACTTAAAATTAACATTTTAATGTGCCAAAAAGAAAGGAGTGTCAACAAAAGAGAATATTTTAACAATGGAGTAAATATAAATACTAAAGCCATATTAATACTGCAAATATCAATTTACCGCGTGATGCACAATGGACCAGAGTAACGGAGAACGCCGTGGGAACCAGCCGGAATACCACCGGAACCCTCATTCTGCGTCGCCGAATTGGCCTTCCGACGAGACTGTCTCTCTTAACGACGACAATCATAGAAGAAACTTTCCCGGCGATGGCAACCACTACAATCGCCGCCAACATCACCATCACCACCACCACCAAAACCCTAATTCCGAGCAAAATTTCGGTGGTTCTCCGCTTCTTTCAGCTCGTAAGAGACCTTACGATCAATCAACATCTGGTACGAAGCATTATTCTCCCGCTCCTAATTAACAATTCCGAAAAAGAAATCACCTGGTTCTAATTTGTCTGGCACTTTTGTTTATCAAGAATAAATTTGACTAACTTTTTAGAGACTTGATTATTTCATTTTTAAAAAAAAATAAAATGAGTTTGAGTTTATATATACTGATAGTGAGATTTAACCTGATATATTAGGTTACGTACCATTTACTATAATTTACCGATTAATGCTTATTAAATGGAGTTGCCTGCAATTACCTTTTAAGCGACATGGTTGTGTACAAAATCTTTACACTGTCAGTTCATTGAACTTTAAACTCAATTAATTTTTTTTTGGAATCTGTAGAAAAGTGTATTCTAAGTTAACTGGTAGAAAGATGCATTTTAAAATGTTGGTAAAAGTTATATACATTGAGGTGTAAAGTTTTTTTTACACTATCCATGCAATTTTAACCTGTTATAGTAGGTTATGCTGATTTAGTATAGGTTATCAACTAATGCTTATTAAATGGAGTTACCTGCAATAAGTGACCTGATTGCATAGAAAATCTTTATACTGTCAGTGCATAGAACTTAAACTCAATTAGAATTTGGATATTTTTGAAACTTTAGAAAAGAGTATTGTATGTCAAAATTCTCCTTGTAAAATTGGTGGAAAGATACATTCCAAAATGTTGGTAAGTTCAGTTAGTTGAATCCCTGGAAGCGAAAGAGCCAAATGTTGAGCATGTTGTATTTTACTGAGTGTTTGTAAGCTGTAGCAGTATATCATAAGCATGACTTTCTGAATTTTGGAAAACCTTTTAGACTCTCAGGTTCGCTTTGGATCTGTGAAACTCTATGTTGTAGGAGTACCAAGACCAGCCGAAGAAGAAGACGTAAGTCTCTGTCGTTAAGAATTTTGAATAATGATATCTTTTTTCCTTGTATGTTGTGTATTGTTTTTTATGACGGTGGTGTTCGGGTCAGCTTGCGCACACTTAGAGTGTTCCACTGAATTACCTCCCACTAGCACAGATACCGCTAAATTTTGCCCACCAAAGCTTAGGCAGATGGGAACAAATCTCCTAGTGTTTTGCCTCCTCTGAGATTTGAACCAGAGATCTCATAGTTTTTCTCCCTCTTTATTGACCACTGAGCCATAAAAACCTGGTGTTCTGTTGGCGCTTAGTTGTATCGACAAAGTGGACTTCTGCACACTATGAGTTATGCTTAAGAGTGGGACTTGAGGCTTTTAAGAGCTTAGTTATAATAACCAACAAGAACTACTACTATTAGCCTCAACCCAAAGTAGTTGAGGTTAGCCATATAAAGCTTCTATATCTATATCCATCTTCATCCAAAAATAAAGCCTCTACATCCATTCTGCTTCAATTAGCTAGGCACTTGTTCCAGTTCTAATAATTGATTTTTTGAGACCTTCTTAAATGTCTTATAAATCTAGAGATTCTAGAAATCTCAGAGGTAACCTACAATGACATGCAAATCTCTGACCAAATGCAAAAAACGCCAGGAGAATATCATACTTAATGTAAGTTTACTAATGTTGTATTTATTGAGACAATGGATGACTCTACGGCTCTACCTGAGGCATATACACACCTTGCCCATACTTTTTTAACAGTAACTTGGTGTTTTTTAATGAAAGTTTTGTTACTGAAGAAAAATTATACCACTTAATCAATCTAGTTGGTATCACCTATATTAATACTTTGCCTCCATTTGCATCTATGTCTGGTGAAAATATTATTGGTGAGTAGTTACATATGAAAAGCGACTCATGGTTTTCGATCTAACAACCAACCGGCAGAGTACATAGGTGATGTATATTCCAGTAATTTTAGCAATATACTGTGGTCATTGCATCTACTAAGACTAGGCTACTACTTTGAATTAAGTTCATGCTGTCTTCCCTTTGTCAAAGGTCCCTTTTTTTAATATTTGTTCTGGATATCAATTAGCTATTTTCTTTTTTGCCTCAAAATTTATTAAATTGTGAATAAGTTGCAATATCACAAAGCAACTTGTGTGAAGTAGAGTATACTCCTCTATCTTTGGAATTTCTAGGTGTCCTATATTTTACATAGATACTTCATTTGTCTTGAATTAAATGGATATGTTATGGACCATATGGTATCCATGGTGTTCAATTAAGATCAATCAACTACACCTCAGTCCCAAATTACATGCAGAAAACCAACAGATAGTCTCATCCCTGTTGGAAGAATGGGTTAACCACTTGCTTTTGTCCAACTTCAGTGAGGGTCTTTTCCCTGTCCAATGATCCAGTAACTTCCCAATTTTCTGGGATGTTTAACTATTTGAAATTTCATCACTCAAGTCCTTGCAGATTCCATGTTTAGCTATGTTCATCATCTGGGCATTTCGAAAGTATTCTTACATATTAACACATGCATCTTTCAATTCAGGTTCGTTCTGTTTTTGCTGAACATGGGAATATTATTGAGGTTGTTCGGCTCAAGGATAAATCCACTGGTTTGAGGAAAGGTAGAGGAATGTGGTAATAGTTGCCGTTGCCAGGTCATCTGGTAGTGTACTTGTTATAGTTTACAGTGATGGTGTTGCTTTATCAAATGTCATGCCATCTGCACTGGGTTATGTATTCGTAAAGCAATTCAAAGAATTTAAATTACTCTGGATCATTTAAAATACTAGGATTTAATCTTATTCCTCCTCCTTGCTATTTTCTGCTGTTGACATTCACTATATTCTCGGCACATGTGTCATCATATTACTTTTTGACAAGTATAGACGTCAGATAAAAGTGAATATTTTTCCCTAAACAGAATAAAAATGAATAATGTATTTACACTGCAGAATGCTGTTTTGTGAAGTATAGCACGCTAGATGAAGCTGATAGGGCGATTGGAGCATTCCATGGTCGATATACTTTCCCTGGGGTGAGTTTCCTTCTCAGTTGTGAAGTTAAAATCATTTACCCTCTCAAGAAAATATTGATCCCCTCTTACTCGGTTTGTATATATTTCTTGCTTGCAGGGTGAGGTTCCCTTAATAATTAGGTACGCTGATGGGGAGCGAGAACGTCTTGGTAATTGTTTTGTTGTCTCACTGTTCAAGTTTTAGATAATATAGATCTAATGCCGAACACAAGGATCATGAATAAAGCTCCCACCCTTGCGAAGTCCTTATCCTTAAATAGCCAACTTGAGTTATCATAAGCTTAACTAAAGCAAATTCGCTCCCTTCTACTATCTATGTTGTCCACCACTCACTGCCCACCAAGGCAGTATGTAAAAGTTGACAAGCTTCTCTGTAAAGATCCATGTGCGATTGAAGTTGCATTTTCCAGGAAAACACATTAGTCAGGATAAGGCTATAGTAAACAATTTTAAGAATAATACTCACAAGGAATAATACTAAAGCAAATTCGCTCCCTTCTACTATCTATGTTGTCCACCACTCACTGCCCACCAAGGCAGTATGTAAAAGTTGACAAGCTTCTCTGTAAAGATCCATGTGCGATTGAAGTTGCATTTTCCAGGAAAACACATTAGTCAGGATAAGGCTATAGTAAACAATTTTAAGAATAATACTCACAAGGCTAAGGGGCCTAGGGTATTTTGACCAGCTACCTAAACTTTTGAAATCTAAGGTAATGAAAATGGAATTCAAGAACTACATCTTTCTGGTCACAGAGAAACATTTAAGTATTACATGACAAAGAGGTAAGTGTTTCGATAATTTGTTACGTTTGATAGATGAAACGAATGATTATTTGCAAGTCGCTCCATCTGTTCATAGATCTGTTGGTACTGATGGGGAGACTGCATTTTGTAAGGGTTTGAATTCTGAACAGAATCCAGGGAATGAGTATATCAAAATAGTATTTTTGATGAATTGACATGGAGTATTTTATCAAGTGTATACAGTCTGAATTTTCAGTTATCACTTTGCCTCTCTAGAATTCTAGGTGTTTATTTGCCTTATGTTGTTATTTCTATCCGCTTTTACCTCTTTTCTCTCTCATTGTAGGAAGCTTGGGTGAACAAAATCACAAACTTTATGTTGGTGGTCTGAGGAAACAAGTTTCCAAAAGAGAAGTTGAGCATGTATGCTCCACATATATGTGTTTTAAGCCAAGACATGCAGATTCTATCTTCCCTTTTTGCTCCTTCCTTTTTCACTGTTACTCTTTCTCTAATTTGTGCATTCTGTATACATATGCAAAGAATCTGCATGTTGACATTCTACTATTTTCATGCTATATATTTTACGTACTGGGCACAAATTCTAGGTTTTTTGTTCTTAGTGCTATTGGATAAAAAGAAATATGTAGCAAATAATTCTGCAGTGATGTCATGGTTATAGGTTTATCAATTATAATTTTCATTTAATGGATATAAGTGATAAAGATTAATCCTTGCTCCATTCCAGTTTACCGGACACATTTTTCGATCTAGGATGTAGTAACGCTTCATGAACTATGTCAAATAACAAGCTTTATTCAGTTCCCATGTTTGAAAGACGAATTCATATCATGATATCATGTACCATTAGTTAATGATTATTTCTTTATCTCTATATTATATGAAATCCAAATAAATTCTCAATCTATATACACGGTCAAATTAAGTAACAGATAAGAGACCGAGGGACAATTTGTTTCTCTTTTGAGCCAATGGAAAAGTTCTGAGTTTGGATGCACGCCTTTGGTGGCAGGTATTTTCTCCATATGGAGTTGTTGAAGAAGTCTTTTTCTTGCTTGATGAACAAAAACAACGCCGTGGTATGTAACAGCAACTCTCTTCTTTCTCGTTCTCTCTCTGTTCTCTCTCATTATTATTTTTACATTTAGCATGCAGGAGCGTTTGCATTTGGTAACAGTTTGCAAAGATGCTTTCTCACTGAACCTAGTTTAAGACATATATCCCTGTTGCTATAGCTTCTTCTCTAGTTGCTGCCAACAATTCAGCTGGTTGCATATTCTCAATTTTATCTAGGGTGTTAAGTGGACGAGTTGGTTGAATTTAGGCAGGTCAAAATGGGTTAAATCAAAATAATGGATGGGTCATTAGCCCGCTTAAATGTTACTTGGGCTGAGATGAGTTAGGTCAAGATGTGGCTAAACAATAGGTTATAGCCCAACCCACCCAACTCTAACAAAGTTTTAGTTACTTTGTTTATTTTCTTATAATTTGTTGTGTTACCAAATAAAAATTTATTATTGTTATTGTTATTATTATGGCTATATTTTATGCTAGTTTCAACAACAACAACTACCCAGTAAAATCCCACAAAGTGGGGTCTGGGGAGGGTAATGTGTACGCAGACCTTACCCCTACCCCGATAGGGAAGAGATGCTGTTTCCGATAGACCCTCGGCATTAGTTTCAAATTTATTATTATGGCTATATCAAACAAAAGTTTCTAAAATATTTTGACAAGTTCTCTTATAGGTCTATTTAGGCTACATATTTAGGCTTTAGCCCAAATCAGCCAAACTTATGAGCCGACTTGGGTTGTGCTCAAATTGGCCCGCAATGAAAATATGCCCAGCCCATCCTGCCCAGACTTGCGTGGGTCATATTTTCATGCGCTAAGTTTGCCACCCAATTTTACCAATCAAGTGCACTGCTTCTTGACATTTTTTGAATAGTGTAATTGCATTTGCCATATTTGGTGCTCATGCTTATTGTTCTGCTACCCGTACGTAAAATTGATATGTGCTGACCTACATCTGGTTTGTCTATACACACTCTGTTTTTTAACTTTTTTTGCTTGGCGTTGATATTATTCCTGCCTTGAAGGAAGTGCTTTTGTCAGTTTTGCTTGTAAAGACATGGCGGTTGCGGCAATGAATGCACTACATGGTACCTATGTAACGACGAAAGTAAGCCCCTGTATTAATATATATTTATGGTCTAATCTGAAACCAATCTCCTTTCTCCCATTCTCTTGTGGTTCAGGTCTGAAACCAAATATCCTTTCTCCCATTCCCTTGTGGTTCAGGTCTGTCATCAGCCGTTGATTGTTCGATTTGCGGATCCTAAGAAGCCCAAGGTGGGCGAGTCGAGGTGTGTATCCATCCATGAAATTTTACTCTTCCCTTTATCTTTGTATGGATCAACCATTGCTAGTTTTGGAGTACCACTTCTTGTTGGATGAGTCAAATACTCTTTCCGAATAAACAAATAGTTATTTTGGATGAAAAAGTTGAACACAAATTGAAGAAACTAGAATGGAGCTGATATTCTTCTCTCCCGAGTGTGATATCTCAGATTCTCTTGATCGAGAAAGTTAAGCACTTCTAAGCAGTGTTTCAGAAAGCATTCTTTGGGCTAGTCCCGGGACACGCCTAAGGCAGGGTGTGTGAAAACGCACTGGGGCGATTCTGGGGGGTGAAGATATCAGTGGGTGCACACCCCAAAGATGAGGCGTAGGTCCAGGGCAAAAAAGGCGTCTCAAGACCACACGTCCGTAGCTTTTAGTAAATTGGGGGCAAAAATTGGCAATTCCCTATTATCTTTGTC
Source organism: Nicotiana tabacum (assembly GCF_000715075.1). Classification (NCBI taxonomy): domain Eukaryota; kingdom Viridiplantae; phylum Streptophyta; class Magnoliopsida; order Solanales; family Solanaceae; genus Nicotiana; species Nicotiana tabacum. The sequence goes on along the minus strand of NC_134084.1, from coordinate 5,059,922 downwards.
CAATTCTCTCTTCGTTGGGCCCCAAATAGGCAAAAAATACTTCGGCGGCAGCAGCACAATAGGGAAGAAATTGTTGAGGCTAGAGATTGGCAGGCTCTTTTATCTTTTTGCTTTACTAAATCTTTCTTCTCTTACAAGATTGTCTAACCGTCATGCTTTCTATTTGGGTTGTGTTCCTGTATTATCGAACCCAAATCTCCACTGTTCCCTTTATTTAACTTTCTGGCTTTCTTTTTCTGCTCCTTCTTCTGAAGTTGGGACAAAATTCAAAGCACTAAAGAACATGGTTTTCTTGCAAGGTTTGCTTTTGTTTATTTTATTTATTTCTTGTTTTTATGACATGTTATCAGCAAACAAACAGTAAGCTTCATGATTTCTGAGATATTAGTTGTTCATTGACCTTTTTCGTTGGAGGCCAAAAAATGAGTCGTGGTTAGTTGTTCAAAGGGAAAGATGTAAATACCCATTTTACTAATATGTGGATAATATATCTCTAAGGTTATTTTTGAGAACATAAAAATGGGTAGGGTGCTAACATACTACCTTCATGTAGTATGTTAGCAAGACCCTATATGTGTGTGTATGCATATACATACAAAACCACTTTGATTTTTTGACTTTTTTTCTTGCAAAGGTGTTTTTTTTTTCCGGAGATGGGTCAAAAATGCCCCCGAACTATTGAAAAAGGTCTAAAAATACCCTCCATCCACCTAATGGGTTAACAATACCCTCCATCTACATTTTTGGTTCACTTATGCCCTTTAACCGTTAAGTCAATGCTGATTTAAAAAAATAACTATTTAAATTTTTCGTGGAAGCTTCTTATTGATCGAAATTAAAACATCTAACCTATTAGAAAGACCCACCGATATCTACCCATTTTTCTAACCCGCCCCAAATACTAACCTGACCCGAATAAAAAGTTCAAATAAAAAAAGACGCCCCACTTCCATTTAACCCACAGATTTACATATGTTCATTTCTTGATTAATTTCATGTATAGCATTATCATCGAATAAAGGTTTTGAACAAATTAAACAAACAAGAAAAGCCTAGCATGAATGAGCCAATGATTTTCTCGACAATAACGTGGGTCGGAAAACTAGGGGTAATCCAACGGTTTATGATATCTTCCAAACAATCTCTTTGAGATCTTTCCGTTATGTGAAAATGACTAAATTACTCATCTTGAATATAATGCAATTTGTGTCTATCATGTAAATTGAATTGGATGCCATAACAAGAAAAAGAAAACCACGTAGTAAATTTGCGTCTATATGTCCTCTGCAACTTCCACGGAGCTTTTGTTCCATGGAGTTTGATAGAAGTAGGGCCTCTTTTTTATAGTTGAACTTTTTGTTCGGGTCGGGTTAGTGTTTGAAGCGGGTTAATATGAAAAGCTGGTAGATATGGGCGGGTCTTTCTAATGAGTTAAATGTTTTAATTTTGGCCAATAAGAAGTTGCCACGTGGAATTTAAATAATAAATATTTTTAATTCAGCATTGACCTAACGGTCAAAGGGCATAAGTGAACCAAAAAGGTGAATGGTGGAGTATTTTTAATCCAATAGGTGGATGAAGGGTATTTTTTAACGTTTTCCAATAGTTTAGGTGTATTTTTAACCCTTTTCCGTTTTTTTTGGCTTTCTTGTTTGAGTTGTTAGTTAGATGCCACTTAGAACACTGTTAATTTATATCTCTGTTACTATTATATTTTTGTTATTGTTGTGTGCTTAATTGCTTATATACTTATTAATTTCCTATTTCTTTATTGGATTTTTGATGAATTTCATACATTAGTGTTTAAGCATTGGTGGACAGAGTTACTCGGTACCTGTGCTGGTGGGAGGTATAGGTACCCAGTGAGATTAGTGGAGGTGCGTGCAAGCTGGTCCGGACATTGACTCTATAGAAAAAAAGAATTTCATTTCCTATTTCCTTATTGGAATTTTATGAATTTCATACAATTGTTTGTGTAATTTATATAGGAATAGTTTTTCCATATGTTTATGTTTATTTTATTTTTATATAAAAATGTAAAAAAGTAAATATTCATGGCCTGTGCCTCAGGACTCATCTCACTCCATCTGAGATAAAGTGCCTAGTCTCACACTTCCTCCTTTTAAAACAATGCATCTACCTCCCAGAGTCATCATGCCCGGCATCTAGTATCTTCTGTAACAAGTTGCTATAGATGCTTGTTCCTATACCACATTCTCTTCATTCCTTCAGTTCTTTCCCGGTGCATTCTTATTCAAGTCCTGCTCTGGTCCAATGCATTAGACTAGCTTTTAGTTTATCTTGCCTCTTGTATTTTTACTTGCTGGTTTCCTTATCTGAAACTTATAACTTGCAGGGCGCCATCCCATATGAATGAGCAATTTAATGGGAATATAGCAGCTAACCAGTCTAATCACCAGAGTCCAAATAAGGTTATTGTTCAATATTCTCCATTAAGTAGATGGAAGCATGTCGTAATGCGAGTTTTACTATTAGAATAGCCTAACTTTTCTATTAAGAGCTGTATGTTTTTTCAAGAGTGCATCTAATTTTGTGCTATGAGAGCTTAATCTTTCTTCCTTTTTGACAAAGGAGCTCGATCTTTTTATCACAATGCAAATGGTCTTGCCTATTTGAAAAATGTAACTTCTTTATTTAAAGAAAATGCAATCCCCAGTACATAATTACCTACGAAAGATAATTAGAAAAAAGTATGTTTCAAGTATCTGTTGCTTTTTGCAGACTCCAAATAACAGAAGCAATCCTCAGACAGTTTTCAGCACTTATGTCGGATCAGATATTGTTTTGCCATCAGCTGCATCTTCTGTCAATGCAAGATCTTTAAATGGTGAGATGGTGGAGTCTATAGATTGTGAATGGAGCGAACATATCTGTCCTGATGGATTCGTATATTATTATAACTGCATGACGTGTGAAAGCTGGGTAAGTTTCATTAAGTGTCCAATTTCTTTTTTAACACTGGATCCCATGCCCCTCATAATGCATGGATGCCTGAAAACATGCAAACAGTGGGAGAAGCCTGAGGAATTTGCACTTTATGAAAAGAAAATGGAAAAGTTAGATCTGCAGCAACAGGATCAGCGCAATTTAAGACTTCCAGTCCGTAATAATCCAGAAGTTTCTCAAATGCGTGAGGTACAGCTTTCCTCAGAGAAACCTTCCGTTCACGCAGCAGTTAGTGATTTTCAACTTGTAGTTTTAGTTTTTTTTATTGAATGTTTCCGATTTGATTTTGTGCATGAAACTTGTTGGCTTTGATCCATTGACTAATGAAATCTTGTTATACTAGATTTGCACATCTTATGACTCATTTGATTGAATTAAGGCAATAACCACCATTGTATGGGAGGTTTTTAAGTATAGTACTCCCATAAAGATGCTCTGAACGGCATAAAAATATAGTTTGAAAGATATAGCTGGAAATTTTGTGCATGATATGATGCAGATATGAAGCCGCAGAAACTATATGTTTTGGTGCATAATGATGCATTGAAAAACTCAAAGTTATCTTGATATGAGATCTAGAAGGTTAGAGGTAGTCAATGCATACATCTTAATAAGTACCTTTACAACAAAGGAGTTTTTCATTCTGATGACACTATATGTGTTTTCTGATTTTTCAGGAACTCAAAATTCATTCTGCTGACATTATACATGTTTTCTGAATTTTCAGGAACTCGAAACAGGAAGCTCAACGGTTCCTCTGGCTTGTGTCTAAACTGCATTGGTTTTCATTTTTGAAGTGGCTAGAACTGAAGCGAATGGTATTGGATTTTCAAATACAAGTGAGACTGGCCGTGAGAGGCAACATTTCTGAAGACTGGATTTCTTGGAATTCAGGTCTGCTTATTCTGAGTATGCAAATTTGTACCACATTTCAATTTGCTTGAGATTTACTGCGAGCTTCAGTAATTCTGTTAGGTGCCTCTTCCCAATTAGTAGCAAATATGACTGTATAGTTGTATATTTGGTCTAAGCTTTAGGTTTCTTTGCTTATTCTCTGTGTTAGTGGAATATTGAATTATTACTAGTACAGATGTTGTTGCAATTAACTTTCCTTTTTCATCAGTTCTCAGGGTCTATTGGAAACAACCTCTCCGCCTTCCAGGATAGGGCAGTGGCGAAGCCAGAAATTTTCTCAAGGGTGTTCAAACTTGAAATAAGTAAAAAAAAATTCGATAAAGGGTGTTCAATACATGTTATGTACCTCTAAAATATAGTAATATTTTACCTATCTAAACAGTGTAGCTTTCCGACAAAGGGCTGTCAATTGATCACCCTAACCCAAGTGTGCCTTCGCCCTTGGGGTAGGGGTAATGCTGCGTACATCTTATCCTCCCCAGACCAAACTTGCTGGAAATTACTGGGCTTGTTGTTGTTAATAGTACAGATGTTCGGACACCTTTCTCAGCCTTTTGTCTAAGACCAAACGCGCCCTAGTACAAATGTTCGGCTGAGTAGAGAACGTCTAGTTTTAAAAAGTAGACTTGACTTCGTCTTTAATTAAAAGTTCATCACATGAACCCATTCGTTAGTCACCATAACTATGACCATTAATAAAAGAAAAATTAGACAACGATAAATACTTAAAGCTACTTTATCTTTGCTGACACTCATTTTTTTACGGAATTTTTACATTCCTATACACTATATGAAACTATATAACCCTCATACTCAAGTTTTACTATAATTACATTTTATATATCCAATTACCATTTATGTACATTTTAAAGGAATTAATAGTAATAATTATTGTCCTAAAATTACTTTAACATATCTTCCACTCCCCACGTTTCTCTCTCCACATCCCACGCCCCTCTCCCACGTATCTTGCACAAGAGAGTAGCAATTCCACCATTGACAACCATTAAAAAGCTTTGAAGCTTTGAATTCAAATTTGGGTTTTCAAAAAATATTATTGGATGTTGTTGCAAAGAATTGAGAATTCTCTTTACGTCTCTCTCTATCTCTCAATCCCAAATTTCAGTAATGTAAAGCAAAGAAAAAGAGAGCAGTAATTCCACCATTGACAGCCATTAAAAAGTTTTGAATTCGAATTTGAGTTTTCAAAAATTATTATTTGTTTGGATTGGATGTTGTTGCAAATAATTGAGAATATAGTTTGGAGTTTATATCTCAATTTTGAGGGGCTTTTTGGTGAAGATTAGACTTGGTTTTGACTGAATTTCGGATTGAAACTCGAAGAAGAAGAAGAAGAAGAAGAAGAAGAAGAAGAAGAAGAAGAAGAAGAAGAAGACATGACATACATTATACTGCAGAAATTGTAGTAAAATTATAGAAAAATTGTATTATGTTGTTTATATAATTTTTTTTAATTCATTTAACTATTGTATGAAAGTTGAACAACATTGTATAAAAATTATATTTAAGTTGTATCATATTGTAGTTGTATATAACTGAGTAGAAATAATATATGAAAATTGTAGATAAGTTGTATAATATATAATTAGTTGTATGAAATTTGTTTTTACTATGTATAAATCAGATACAAAATATACAAAAGACATATTGTATAAATTTTGTATAAAATTTGTATTTAAGTTGTATGTTATTGTAGTTATATTTAACTGGGTAGAAATAATGTGTGAAAGTTGTAGATAAGTTGTATAATATATAATTAGTTGTATGAAATTTGTTTTTACTATGTATAAATCAGATACAAAATATACAAAAGACATATTGTATAAAATTTGTATAAAAATTGTGTTTAAGTTGTACGATATTGTAGCTGTATAAAAATTCTTAGTGTATACTGTGTAGAGTAATGATGTCACTTCATAGAGAAATGAACTTCCTCTGTTGGAACATAAGTTCTGTGATTCACCATCCTCTGCTTTTAGTCATGAGATGTTTGTATGAATCTAAGTGTTGTAGTAATGAAGTGTTGTTTGAGTTATGTGTTTGTCACACCTCCTTTTTGCGCGCCCAGCCCCGAAGGGTTAAATGCGCGAGAGAGTTTTTCTAATTTAAGTGACAATATTCGAAATGAGATTATTTATTTAATTCAGAGTCGCCACTTGGGAAAGGTTTGGCTTTTGGTGTCCCAAGTCACCGGTTTATCTTGAATCCCAAATTGAGGAAATTTTCGACTTTCCAAATGAAGTCTGCGAACCAGAAATTCTAAGTAAGGAATTCTGTTGACTCGAGGGAAGGTGTTAGGCACCCTCGAATCCCGTGGTTCTAGCACGGTCGCTTAAATTGTTACAATGGCTAAATATCTGATTTAAATACATGTTATGACTTACGTGCTTTTATTAAGTTTAAACCTCTTTATTATTATCATTTATATTTTTAGAAGAATTGTAGCATCGTGAAAATGCATCTCGAACCACGTCGCAATCAATGCACCCGTGGTTGTTAATACATTCCAACTCCGTTGAGATTTGGATTTGGGTCACATAAATGCGCACCCGAATAGGAATGTAATTTAATTAAGTCGCGCCTAAAGAGTCTAACGCGTTATTATCTTTGGGGAAGACCGTGAAATTCACTTGAACGGCCCATCCCAAATTCTAAGTATTTTTTTAATATGTACATTTATGAAGGCCCCGCAGTTTGTGCATGTTATTTGGCGAGGCTCGTCTCACTTTTGAAAGGATAAACCTACAATGACTACATTTTTTCTATTATGTTTGTCTCTAAAAATGGAAGAAAAGAAATTACATGCTTGGCCAACTCTGGTCCCTTATTAATTATCAGATTAATTATTTACGGGAATTATCTCATGCCTTATCTCATGAACATGCTTTTGATTTAATAAAGAAAATCGCATACAAAATAAAATGTTAAAACTCGTGCTAAACATTCTTCAAGTTTGAATTTAAACTACATATTTAAACTAGATTAATGGAATTATCTACTAGATGATGCTACCAATGGGATTCGACCTTTGTCCTAATAAACTGCCTAATGGAATCCAATTTGGACAGAGTTAACTCAGATGGTTAAAAGCTATATTGCGTTTGGTGAGATTAGTAGCAGTCTACCCTATACGTACAAAATATAACTAAATGAAGTCTAGTTATCGAATACGCTTAATTACTCGTGCATTCCATCAATTGCATAATTATATCATTTGTACAACCAAACAACTGTAAATCATAGTACTTAAAACAAACTAAGTTTCAATTTAAGCACAAGCTAACTAATGTATTTTTGCTATCATGCTACAAACTAAGAATTACACAAATCTAACAACATTTATAAAACTGTAAGTGCAGCAGCCAATGATTAAAACTCCTTCGCATCTTTCATTTCATGCTTTTAATGTTACATCAGTGTGAAATTCAAAATGTGTACCTGGAAATTGGACAACAAGAAGGAAAAGAGGAGTGATCAGTGCAGCAGCAGTGATAAATAACAAACAGCACCAGCAACACAGCAGTTTCAGCAACCAGATGCACCAGGAACACACTCAAACGAAGCCCGAAATAATTTGTGAAACCCAAACAGCAACAAACAACGTGCAAAAGACTCAAAATGGACTTGAACTCAAACCAAAGTTGGACCAGTAGATTGCATAGGAAGTTCCAACAAGTTGGAGTCAGACCAGAAGATCAATATCAACTGCTGGAGCTTTGAACTGAACCAAAGCTCAATGGAATGATGTTTTATCTACCCCTTTTTGTCAGCTATTTTCAGAACAAAAGATAACCCTCAAAAAATGCCACGTCCCTTCTGTTCTCTCTGTGATTTTATGCTGCTAAGCAATTCCTCCAAAGATAAGTTTTTTAGGGGCTGTTTTTAATGGCTGAAAAACCTTCTTTTGAACTAATGGAAACCCTTCTGTTTTTATAGCTTCTATCAGCCCATTCAAACAGCCTGTTTAACAAACTGAACCCCCTCCCATGTTCTCCTCCTGTTCTTTCCAACTCAACAGATTAAAATAAAGCCCTTCCCATGAGATTCCCCTGACAAAAACCTCTTTTCATTATTAAAATGGTTTATCATTTTATTAAACTAAGCAAACATGGGCAGCAGGAATATATCCTGACAGCACATGCTGTCCAATTACCCCTAATTCATTAAAGAATTACCAATTGCCATACTTTCTCATTTCCTAAATCTAAAGTGAATAAACAGGCTGGTAATTCTCATCTTATGTGCACAAACATGGTCAATTCAATATCAATCCAAATTCAGCTTTGGTTCAGTATGAATTCATATGCACATATATTCAGCAGAATCAAGCTAACAGGAAGCTCAGAATCAGGGAATGTCAACAAAACTGGCACCCAAACAGTTTGAAGGGCACAAATAAACTACAAACAATTAATCGACGAAACTTAATTAATCGGCTACGTAGTATATATAACATACGACTGACAACAAACAATCAGAACCAAAATGGTATTGACAAAACAGGGGCTAAAAGGAAACTTAATTAATCGACGAAACTTATCGAATCGATTACACAGCCTGTTATATACTTGAACAACGAACAGAAATAATTCGACCAAATAAAAGGTCTGATTCAGAGAAAAAGAAGAACAAAGCGAAGAAATTGGAAATAAAATCATTCTAAACAACAAACGAACAACAAAACAAACAAACAACAATGGATCAAACGGAAAGAAACAAAAGAATACCTCAAGTAAACTAGGTGAAACGGACCCGAACTCAGACTCGACCTTTTTGAGGTCGAACGGACCTTAATCAAGTGTTCTCAACAGAGAACACTTTGACTAAGGTCTATTAGACCCTCAAACCTCTGCTAATTAGGACAAAAATCCTGATTTCTGGATTTCTAGGGTTCTTGGGGCTCAGATTAGGGGTTCAAGTTTCCCTGGTTAGATTCGGACCAAACCAAGCCTGGTTTGGTCACGAGGGAGGTCAGGGGAGTGCCTGGTATGAATTTGGGGGGGTTTGGCATAGGTTGGGGTCCGACTCGAATCTTCAAATGAAGATTCGAGACGGTGGGGGAAACGAGACCCATGGCTGGTGGATCTGTGTTCAGGGGGTCGAGGTGCCTTAGGGGTGTTAGTCTGGGGGTCACCGGCGTTGTTGCTGCCGGGTTTACGGTGAGGGGAAAGGGGGCGGCGCTAGGGTTTCGTGGGGTTTGGGTCTAGTGAGGGAGACGATCTAAGGGCAAGGGGGGTTTGGCTTAGGGCGTGGGGTGAAGGGGGAAGGTTTATATACGGGACGAGGGTTGGATTTCTGGCCGTTGGATCATTGGTGATCAACGGCTTTGATGCGGCAACTTAAAGAGACGACGTCGTTTGGACTAATGACAGGCCTGACCAGGACCGTTGGATCTATTTGACCAACGGTTCAGATGGAGGGTGCCAAAAACGGCGTCGTTTCCTTTTGCGTCTGGGGCCGGACTGGGTTAGTTGAGTTTTGGGCCTGATTTTTGGGTCTGAAACTGGCCCAATCCCGATTTATCCTATAAAACCCAATTCTTTTATTCTTTTGATTTCCAAATCACACAAAATTACTAACTAATTTGTAAAAAATCAAAATAAAACCATACATATATTAATTAATACTCAAACAAACAGTTATCACTCACATTAAACATTTAATTAAAATAAAATCACTCAATGACAACAAGTAGAATAAAAGATGCATATTTTGTGATTTTCCTTTTAATAACCGAATTATGGTTTGATTAATTCCTAATAGTAGAATGACATCCTAAACTCAACATGTGACATACATATTCTTTTATTTTGTTCGATGATACTAAACAATCACAAACAACACTACAAATAACTACCACAAAGATCCCGCAAATTCCAAAAATTGTACGACAAGACCATTTGTTTTATTTTTGATTTCTTTTGGAGTAATTGTTGTGTAAACAAAAATCACATGCTCACTGTGTTCCTTTTCAGACGGCACTGTTGCAGCCAAAGACGTGTAGGCACCCGACAGTGAGATAAAAAGATTTTACAGAGGTTTTGCCCTTTTTATACTAAGGAATTCAATGACAAAGAAAAAGAAGATAGGCCTACTTCAATTTCACTTGTATTATTCCTTCGTATTTGTCCCTTGTATGTTATGTTTTAGTTGAGAAAATTTTACCATATGGTTTCTCTATCTTGAAATATTGTACATCTTACTAAAACTTTAATACGACTTACCTCTTCAGTTTGAAATTTGAATGCGTGACTGCTAACGCATTTTACTTTTTAGAACTATGCACTGCGTCTCTTTAAGATTTCCTTTTTATTGTGCAGATTATTACTTCTGACGAGATAAAATATACTAGTGTTTAGGAAAGTAAATAATTCCCTTAATTGAAGGCATTAATAATGGATTGAGAGCCTTTTAAGGTGGAATGTATATATTTTGTAAATAAAACTTGTGTAGGTAGGGTAATTTACTAAACATGAATATTTAGAGTAATAAAGTTTCCAATAGTGTATAGGAACGAAAAATCCCTTTTTTTATTAAACAGAAAGTATGAGCCTGTTTGGCTTAGCTGATTTAGAGTAACTGATAAGCATTACGTGCTGAAAAGTACTTTTAAGTGCTGAAACCGATTTAAAAAATAAGCAGTTACGTGTTTGGATAAAAGTGCTGAAATTAATAATATGCAGTTGAAGAATTGGGTATACGAAGAGTTTTGTTTTAAAAAGAAGTATTTTAGAGATAGAACAGTAAATATTTTGGTCAAACTTAAAGTGCTTATAAGCTAAAATTTGATAAGTTGGGGTAGACCAACTTATGACTTTTGGCTTATTTTTGGCTTATAAACACTTAACTTATAAGCACTTTTAATTTTACCAAACGCGTAAATAAGCTAAAAATGCTTATAAGCTAGTTTGACCAGCTTATAAGCTTAGCCAAGCACCCCTCCGTGTCAAAACAAAATGAACAAAAGAAGTATCACTCGAAGAAAATTCAAAAGTACTTTATTTAAAATAAAGAATCCAGGTAGAATAAAAAAGAAGTCAAAAGTCATCAAACCACATGTCTCTTATATTGACAATAAGTGTGTGATTTATGTGGTTTGTTAAATGCACATAGTATTTTTTTGACCAATTAACAATATAATGAAAAAAGGGACAAAATTAAAAGAAGTTAAAGGAAGGTTCACGATTTAAAAGAAGGCTATATGGTTAGGACTGAGCAAGAAAAGGAAAATGTACAGTTTCCATCCAAAATGGAATATAATTGTAAATTAGAGGGTAAATGTTCTCTTAACCAAGTTCAATTATTTTCATAAATTCCTTCACCGGATTCTTTAAATTCTTACGTCGTGTCTTGCATGTTCTGTAATGCAATCTCGTACGGGGAATTCTCGTGTCGAGGCAAAGAGGTTCAATTGAATTTTTTTTGTAAAAAAATCAGACCGTACAAATAGGATAAAAATAAATTTTACTGGCGAAATTTGATCTCGCCACGTGGCACAGTAAAACAATGGTATGCGGTGGGTGAGGTTCCGGAATCAAAATCTGGACGCAGAGGAGCCAAAGGAGCAAGTGCTCGAAGTAGGTCAAACACTCTTGAAGAGATAGTTAACCATATCAACATCTCACCTTAGATCATGGCTAGCGAGTCGAGTGGTGAAGTCGGGAAATTCAATATAATAAGGGTGTTTGCCAATGAGTTATGTAAGTGCATTTAATCAGCGAAGGATAGTCAACTGACCACCCTTAAACCAACATAGCTTCGCCCCTACTACCGTCTGTTAGGTTGAAGCATTTTCCACTAGTAGAAATCTTGTTCTTCCACTAACCTTGCCCCTAATGTGCTGGCTTGGAGCTCGGAACAATCACGCTCCACCTCGACTATAAATAACCAATCGGTATAATTTGTAAAGATCATCTAAAAGCAATTAACACTCTCTAGTAATTTCATTGAATTTATTCTTTATTCATCAGCAACATTGTCCTTTTATCATCGAGATTGTACCTCGTTTCATCACTGTAACCCGTTGAGGCCTACATTCAATAAGATTTTCTTTATCTTAATTGCTACTTATCTTGTTCATATTCACTCACATTTATTTCATTGTATACGCTTTGGATCGTTCTCATTGCTAGAGGCCTTAAAAGTATAAATTCAATTATTTATTCTAAAACATTTTTGTTATATATAATCTATTAATTCTCCCTGCATTTAAATAAAACTAGAATTACTATAACAATTATATAGGTCATTTTAATTATTTGATGGTTTAAAAAAGAACTTTACGCCGTAGCCAGGGAGAACCATAGAATCTGAAGGTTATATTAGAACATCGGTGAAAAGGTCGAGAGGGCACCTAAAAATAGCTTTAGAAGCCAGATTAGGAAAGTGTTTCCTGAGTTCGAGCAAATGCAATGCGATATCCAGGCAAAAAAGGGCTGGGGTTTGATCTGCGCATACATCACTAAAGAAGATACGAATCCACATATATGGGGGAACACGTCAAAGGCCCATGTTATGGAAGTAGCAAAGGCTTATGAGGAAAAGTAAAAAAAAAAGGGGTGTTTTCCTATGAGTGAAACCGATATTATAGAGCAGTTTGCGGGACTAAATTTGTGGCCCGAAGTGTTGATCAGGCACGAACAATTGAAGCATATTGTTCTACAAAGGTGCCCGAGCATGAAGGGCTCCTATGAGGACATAGAAGTCCTCAAACTAATGGAAGCAGGAACCCTAATAAAAAGAAATGGTACGAAAGTATATGGAAGAAAAGGGATGGCCGGAGGAGTACGAATTCGAGGAAATAAAAGAAAAGTAGATGCAGCGGTGCACAATAGATCGATATGAACATCATGAGCTGCCCCGTAATAAAGTCAGTCGTTGCTGATACCTTCATTTTGATTCCTTCTTCCATAACCAGAGCTCGGAGAAGGAAGAGATAAGAGGGCCCTATGGAAAATGTGATCAGAAATCCATAACAGAGTCCGACCACAACGACCGAATTGATTATCTTCATGCTTAATGCACAGAAATTGAACTCTTCCCCATTATCATTACCCGGCTTCCCCAAAACCCAATGTATCACCTCATGGACTCCAAATGAAGTACTAGTACTTGTGAAATAAGATTCGACCCAACATTAGATTACGGTTTCACTGAGAAACTTTTAATGATCTCTTTTGTCAAAAGAATGATAAGTTAGTATTATTAAGAGAGTGATACCAAAATTAGAATTTGTTTTGTTTTCCCCCAGTGTCCGATACTCGCTTTGGAGGCTAACTAATTGGCGTTTGTGTCTGAAGTCACTATAGGGGTAAAGCATTTCCTATTAAAGACGACTTCATTGTCAGGACTCGATGGTTCAGATTAGCTATTGGCTTTAAACAAGAAGTTCTCCAAATAGTTTTCTGTCGAACAAATTCTTCAGACAGTTCACTTATTTCGCAGACAAATTTTCTCCTCATTGTTTTTTTACGATACACTGAATTATTTGAAATTATATTTAAACTATACAAAATAATATATAAAGCAGCAAAAATATGCATAATACGAACTAATTAACAAATCTCCATTCCCACAAAAAGACCTTGTTGATCGATCACTTCGCACTCTCTAGAGAAAAGGTAAAATTTAATTAATATTCTATATAGTAATAATGCTTTATCACATTATTAATGGAAAAACTTTAACATGCCTATAAAAAGATTAGAACATGCTTATGAGATTCTCTTTTTCATTTTCCAACATAAAAAAAAGAATCTGATTCAAAGGAAGCACATTCTTGTCCACTTGAAAAAGAAAAGAATCAATCTAGTAGCAAGAAAAAGCAAACTATGCAAATTAATGACTAATTAAAAGAGCAAAATAGTTGTGCTTATTTTTTGCATCGTTTTAATTGGGGTATTATTACTTTTAGCTCGTGCCGGAAACTATTTACATCTGATAGCCGAAAAAGTGTTTAAGATTTGTATAATTTTTGTATATAACATATATAATGTATATATATACAAAAAAAGGCCAGCCGTTGCACTAAACTTCCACTATGCGCGGGATCCGGGGAAGGACCGGACCATAAGGGCCTATTGTATACAAAAAATATACAAATTTTATACATTTTTTGCTATTATTTTTACAGCAGTTATACAGTGCCATTTCTCCTTTTAATTACTGCGCTAAAAGACATGATTAAAAACAAAAATCCAGTAGGCATTCAAAATTACAAACACCATTTCGATTAATAGAACCAATTGACATTAATAATTTGCTTGAGGACAAACCATATTCGATTAGACTAATGACTTAAGCTTTTTAAATTTATGATCGAATCGAACATCTCCAAATGTTAGATGAACATAAAAGATCCTCAGAGACGGATCTAGAAATTAAATTTTATAGGTTCAACCTTTACGGTTTTTAATATTGAACTCATTGTATTTTTAAATTATGAGTTCATATTGCAATATTAATGATTTTTTACACATAAACTTATGCTCCGCGTCAAAAGTATTGGATTTAGTTGAACCGTGATACATTGCATCCGTCTCTGATCATACTCGAGCATTTTATTGGACACCTGACATATTCGTTGTGTTCAACGTAACAATGTTGCAATTCCAAGCAAGTAAATCGAGATTGACTATATGTAAATTCTCACTGTGCATATCGCTTCATTTAATCACGTCTCAGTTAAAAGAACAAGTAGAAATGATTAAAAATGAAAATTTAATTAGCCTCAAGAATTACAAACACCATAAATGGTGATGATAAGAACTCTTACCTGAAAACAAAGCAAATTGCATTAATTTGTTTGTTGACAAATCATATCCAATTAGACTAATGACTTAACATTTACATGAACATGAGGAATCTATACTCGAGCGTTTCACTAAACAGTTGACACGTTCAATTAAATTCAACGAGCAACAATAACAACATTTCAACTTCAGTTTGAATATATAAGAATCCTTACTGTCCATGTTGCTCCATTTAAGTCCGTCTAATCAGTTCAAAGAGCGATCATGGAAAGTTCACGAAAACTTTCCTCGTCTGTCTCTGAGAACTGAGAATGTCTAGCAAGAGTAATCCTCTCACAAATAAGCCGGACTGCTCTCTCCCACCGCGTACTGCTACCACCACCACCACCACCACCGCCATCCGAGCCACCAGTAGACTGATCAGTAGTAGTGTTAAAAGTTATTTGACTCATTTGAAAAGAAAAAAGCCTCAAAGAATAAACTAAATCTGAGTAAACATGACCAATTGGTCTACAACTAAAAGCTGCTAGTTTCAAAATAAATGGCCATAATAAACTAACAAGTAGTGGAGAGCTTAAACTATGAGAAGATGTGGCCAAAAGATTAATTTTTCCAATAATCAGAAGATGTAAACCCATAATTTCTGATGAGTGAAGACTGAAGAGTATACTTTCTTGAGAAGAAAATATGGGTGCAAGTGGAAATCAAGAATTGGAATGGCTTTGGAGAATATTTTTAGATATATAAAAAAGAATATATTGAAGAAGAAAGAATAGTGGGAAAAAGAGTTGGTGTAAACAAGAATCTTTATGTCAACATCTTTATAAATAGTTTCTCAAACGGCTGTTATAAATGTTGATATTGGGTAAAAGGAGGAAGAGTTAAATTATACTAGTAATATATAATGAGGCGAATTCATAATTTGAATTTAATGAGTTTAACTATGCACATAATTCTTACAAATAAAATTGTAGATTCAGATCTAATATTTGTTGAGATTTTAATAGATTTTTATATGTATTTATGCATGGTATCAAAAATTCTCGGTTCAGATGAATCCACATCCGCCTCTATCGATGGGGACATTATTTTACACTCTCAGTACAACTCACGATTTATAATATATTATTAATCTATTCTTTAATTAATCATATCTGGCTTAATGCACAGATGTACGTAGCTCAAACTCTTCAAAAATATTGATGTATTCATGTCGGATCTTCTGAGGTATATCACTTTTGGAAAATCCAACACATAACTCGATAATATCTTTGAAAAGTGCGAGCAACATAGCTCTAAATAAGTAATAGTATCTTGTTAATGAGAAATTTTGAGGGCTTGCATTTATGAAGAACTATCGTGTAAATTTAGCTAAATTCTATAATCATTCTAAAGGCCATTAAAAAACTTTCGTCTTTGGAGCTGTTGGAGTTTCTAAATAATCTAACTTGGAGTTGCATGCAAATTAATACGTAAATTGATTGTGTTCGAAACTTTGATCATTTCATATGATGATAATTTGCCGTCGAGGAATCTTGGAGCAACGGTAAAGTTATCATCGTATAAGACCTATATGT
Source organism: Nicotiana tabacum (assembly GCF_000715075.1). NCBI lineage: Eukaryota > Viridiplantae > Streptophyta > Magnoliopsida > Solanales > Solanaceae > Nicotiana > Nicotiana tabacum. Next base: position 5,043,691 of record NC_134084.1, on the reverse strand, counting down.
CACGAATTCGAGGTGTGAAAATAGCCATAATAGTTACATTAAGATAAACTATCTACATCACGCCTCTTGGAGTGCGATTCTTTCTCGGATTCTGTATAAATACCAAATATTTTGTCCACTAGCAACTGAAATGTCAAATGTACAACTTAATTCAAGCCATTATTACAGTAGTTGAATATGTCATGATTTTACATTTTACTTGGAAGTCAATTTTGGATTTCAAATAATTGGTAATATCATATGACAGGCCTTTGGATATCACATCACGTGAAATGGGACAAAGATTTGGGGCCTAGTCGAAATTTCCAACGAAGTTTCCTTTTTAAACTTCATTAGAAATTTTGCTTTGGAATTTTGTGGTAATAGAGTTATGGCCACACGTGGCTATATTTCAGATTACATCTGACAATGTGAACCAATATGTGATGGATATATCATACACCAAATCCTTAATAATGTTCCATCCCATCCTTATTCTGAAATTGAATTTTGTGGATTCGAGTTAAGAATTCTGGTATAATAGGTTTTATTTTTATTGGGGTTCATAATCTATGTTTTTATATTAGTTTAGTGATATTTGATGTATATATAAAATCTGAATCAAAGTTATTGAATTCGAGCGAATCATAAACTAATATACTAGGTCTGCCCTTGAACTTTGGGTATCACCTAAGGAAATGTCATCACTTGTCGATGATATAAAAGAAATATGTCAGCACCTTCGACTCTTCAAATGAATCTTGCTTTCGCTCAACTCGACTATTTTACTAAATATTTGTTATTTAGATAAATCTGTACAGTAGACTTAGGCACATTACCCAGCATATCTTTTGTATGTGCTGAAATTTGAATTATAATCTCCTATGACTATCACCTACTTCATTGATAGTACGTGCAAAGGCCATTTTGAATGTGATAAGTCGAACATCCCATATATTAAAATTTTGTGGATTCGAATTTAGAATTCTAGCACAGCCGGGTTTAATTTTTATTGGGTTATAGTTTATCTTTTTATACTTTGTTTAGTGATATTTAATATATACTATATAGGATCTGAATCAAAGTCGTTGGACCTAAAAACCCTAAACTACTACACTAGGTCTGTCCTTGAACTCTCGTATCACCTAGGAAAATGTCATCACTTTCGATGATATAAAGGAAATAAATTAGCGCATTCGACTCTTCAATTGAATCATATTTGCGTTCAGCTCGACTATATATTCTACTGAATATTTGTTACCTCTCATTCACATAGGAATCAGATAACAACACACTAGACTTAGGCAAATTATCTAGCATATTTTTTGTATGTGCTGAAATTTGAATTATAATCTCCTATGACTACCACCCACTTTAGCGATCGTATGTGCTAAGGCCATTTTGAATTTGATAAGTCGAACATCCCATATATTAGAATTTTGTGGATTCGAATTTAGAATTCTAGCCCACCTGTTGAGAGATTATTTATAGGATGGGATTTCAATGATCATATTGGGACGACTGCAGGCGGCTATGGCGAGGTGCATGGTGGCTGCGATTTTGGGGATAGGAACGCATGAGGTACTTCGTTGCTGGATTTCGCAAAGGCATTTGAGCTGGTGATTGCTAACTCTAGTTTTTCAAAGAGAGAGGAGCATTTGGTTACTTTTCAGAGTACGGTGGCGAAGACTCAAACTGACTAATTTCTCCTTAGGAGGGGTGACAGAGGGCCGTGTAAGGATGGAAAGGTTATCCCGTGTGAGACCCTCGCGATGCAGTATAGTCTCTTGGTGATGGATGTCGGTATTATTATGAAGAGGAATGCACGAGGTCGACCGAGGATCAGGTGGGGAATCTTGACTAAGGATAAAGCTCAGGAGTTGGAAGGGAGGTTATCAGCTGTGGGAGCATGGAGGAGTAGTGGGGACGCGAACGATATTTGGTCGACGATGGCAGATTATATACGGGAGGCAGTGAGAGAGGTGTTGGGAGTCTCGAAGTGTTAGGCTGGCAGGCACAAAGGCGAATAGTGGTGGAATAAAGTGGTCCAAGATAAGTGGAAGCAAAGAAGGCGGCGTACCTGAAGTTAGTTGGGAGCACATGCGAGGTTGAGAGGAGTGCGAACAGGGAGAGGTATAAAGTAGCTAGGAAGGAGGCGAAATTGGTGGTTACGGAGGCTAAGACTGCGGTTTTTAGTCGTCTGTACGAGAAACTAGGGGCCAAAGGCAGGGAGAAGAAATTATTCTGACTGGCCAAGGCGAGAGAGAGGAAAGCCCGGGATCTGGACCAAGTGAGGTACATCAAAAACAAGGATAGTAAAGTATTGATGGGAGATGCCCAGATTAAGCGGAGATGGTAGACTTACTTTCATAAACTTCTGAATGAAGAAGAGGATCATGATATTGTGTTAGGTGAGTTGGGGCTTTCTAAGAGCCACTGCGATTTTGGGTATTGCAGGCGCATTAAGGTCGGGGAGGTCATGAGGGCTATGCGTAATATGAGCAGGGGCAGAGCTACCGGGCTTGATGAGATTCCGATAGAATTTTTAAGGTGTGTGGGTAGAGCAAGCTTGGAGTGGTTGACTGGGTTGTTTAATATTATTTTCAGGTCGAAGAGGATGCTGGACGAGTAGAGGTGGAGTACGGTGGTTCCGTTGTACAAGAACAAATGTGACATCCAGAGTTGCAACAACTATAGGGGCATCAAATTATTGAGTCATACTATGAAAGCATGGGAGAGGGTAGTAGAAGCGAGGGTGAGCAGGACGGTGCCTATATCAGACAACCAATCAGGTTCATGCCGGGCCGTTCTACTACGGAAGCTATCCACCTTATTAGGAGGTTGGTAGAACAGTACAGGGATCGGAAGAAAGATTTGCACATGGTATTTATTGATTTGGAGAAAGCGTATGACAAGGTTCTAGAGAGGTTCTTTGGAGATGCCTAGAGGCTAAAGGTGTGCTGGTTGCTTACATTAGGGCGATTAAGGACATATATGATAGAGCTAAGAGTCGGGTTAGGAAAGTGGGAGGTGAATCTGAGCATTTTTCAGTTGTTATGGAGTTACACCAAGGATCTGCACTCAGCCCATTCTTGTTTGCTCCGGTGATGGATGCACTGACACACCATGTTCAAGGAGAAATGTCATGGTGTATGTTATTCACTGATGACATTTTTCTGATTGACGAAACACAGGGTCGCGTTAACGATAGGCTGGAGGTTTGGAGACATGCCCCTGAGTCTAAGGCTTTAAAGTTGAGCAGGACGAAGATGGAGTATCTTGAGTGCAAGTTCAGTGCTGACCCGAGGGAAGCATGGACGTGCGGCTTGGATCGCAGGTCACTGCCAAGAGAGGAAGTTTCAAGTACCTTGGGTCGATTATCCAGGGAGATGGGAAGATCGACGAGGATGTCACAAACCGTATAGGGGTGGGATGGATGAAATGGAGGTTAACATCTGGAGTACTGTGTGACAACAAAGTGCCTCCGCTACTCAAAGGTAAATTTTATAGAGTTGTGGTTAGGCCGACCATATTGTATGAGGCTGAGTGTTGGCTATTTAAGAACTCACATGCCCAGAAGATGAGAGTAGCAGAAATGGGGATGTTGAGGTGGATGTGCGGGCACACTAGGATGGTAGGATTAGGAATGAAGATATTCAAGAGAACATGGGCATGACTCCTATGGATGACAAGATGCGGGAAACGAGGCTCAGATGGTTCGGGCACGTACATAGGAGGATCTTGGATGCCTCGGTAAGGAGGTGCGAGCGGTCGGCGTTGGTGAGTATGAGGAGTGGTAGAAGGCGGCTTAAGAAGTATTGAGGTGAGGTGATCAGATAGGATATGGTGAGGCTTCAGATCTCGGAGGACATGGCACTCGATAGGAAGCTGTGGAGGTCGAGCATTAAAGTTGTAGGTTAGGAGGTAATTGAGTTCATTTAGTCTACTTGTGTGAGGCTAGGCTAATTAGGATTTAGTCTTAGACTGCTAGTGGTCAGTGTTGTGTTTACGCTACTCTTCCGCTTTCATAGTGTCGGACCTTATTTAATGGTTATTATTTTTGCTTTCCATTTATTCATTGGTTCTTATGATGTTGTTATTATTTTCATGATTTTTATTGATGGTACTGATATAATGTCTCTTTTTATCTTTTCGTCTTCTTGAGCCGAGGGTCTATCGAAAACAACCTCTCTAGCCCATCCCTCCCCAAACCTCACTTGTGGGACTATATTGGGTCATTGTTGTCGTTGTTGTTGTTGAATTTAGAGTTCTAGCACAATCGGTTTTAATTTTTATTGGGTTATAATTTATCTTTTTATACTTAGTTTAGTGATATTTAATGTATATTTAGGATCTGAATTAAAGTTATTGGACCCGAAAAAACCCTAAGCTGCTATACTAGGTCTGCCCTTGAACTCTAGGTATCACCTAGGCAAATGTCATCACCCGTCGATGATATAAAGGAAATAAATTAGCGTATTCGACTCTTCAATTGAATCTTATTTGCGTTCAGCTCAACTATTCTACTGAATATTTGTTACCTCTCATTCCCATAGGTATCAGATAATTGCACACTAGACTTAGGCACATTATCTAGCATATTTTTTGTATGTACTGAAATTTGAATTATAATCTCCTATGACTATCACCCACTTTATTGATCGTATGTGCTAAGGCCATTTTGAATTTTGATAAGTCGAACATCTCATATATTAGAGTTATTTTCATGAAAAATCGCTTCAAGCTTTAATCTTGGGAAAAAATAACAAAAATGGTGATTTTCTGTCTGGCTTCTTCTTGTAAAATTTGTTTATGTTGTCAATTAAATTATGCACTTAGCAGGCTGAGGTTTTTTTTTTTTTTTTAAATTTATTTAATTGATGAAAAGGTTGTTTACCCAAAGCAACGAGATGATGAGAAAGTGTGAAACTTGCAAGTCTCAATTATCTAAAAAGATAAAATTAGTTGAGCGCAAAAAAGGGATTAAATCTAGAAAAGTTTCCATTATAAATTGCTTAATATAATTTAATGATCTCTTTTTTCATTATAGAAAATCTCCTCTTTAAGTTTGTTGGACCAAAAAAGGTACAAATGTACTTTACGATTTGGATATTTTTGTAGTATTCTCTTATCTTATGGTCAAATCAATCTTGTAAAGCAATACTAGTACTTAATTAAGAAGCCAAGTTATTCATTTTAGATTGCCTACTTTTGTTCGTTTGCTTCATCTTTTATTTCTTTTTCTTTTTTTCTTTTTTCTTTTATACATATACTACTAGTACTAAAGACTGCGTTATTTTCAGAACTGCCAAAATAAGATGATTTGGAATAAGCCAATGACTAAAAATGACATTTAAATATTATGTTTCTTAATTAGTGGAATTGTCGCACTTGACAAATATTCTATTGCGGGAAGGACAAGGCAATTAGGCAAAGTTTCAATGAATAAAATAATAGTACTAATTAGAGCATATCACTAATTGAAAAAAGAGTCATTGTCTTCATCTACACTCTAAATTGAAATAATCAATAAAGGATCAATCAAAAATATGCTGCAAACTGCAAAGCATAAGTTTACTTTCTATACACAAACAATATAGAAGGATTTTCACACTATTAAATTAGCTAAAAGATAATTACATAAAATGACTGATAACAAATTAAACTAATCAACCCCAATATCAGGAGGACATCAACTATCTGGATCTTTATACAAATAGTCGGTCATATTCATTGTTTATATTTTCTAGTTATATACATAAATTATACATAATTATACACATATAATACATAAGTTATGTATATATTATACCTTTACGGACTATTTTTAGTTTAAGCGGTTGGATGAGCGACAAGTTGGGTTAATTCTTCAAAAAGAATAAAAAAATCTTTACCTAAAGAATAAATTATTGACCAAGAGTTATTGGGGGTAAAATTCACAAATAGTCACTTATTTCCACGAAGATTCAAATTTCATAGGGGCCACTTCATCATGTTGTGATGGAACTCCATGACAATGACTATTTTTTTTAATTATAAGACGGAAAAGTGGTTAGTGGGCTATTTTTATGGCATTGGCCAGCCGACCAATGCTAATTGCATTTGCTTGCCAAAAAGTTATAAAATAAATATATTTTTTTATATATAAAATACATATATATATATATATATATATATATATATATATAAATAATATTTTATCCATTATTATTTTTGGGAACCGCTAAAAATATACATTTCTCTTATATCTATGAGTTATTGTATCGATATATGAGCAGACATAGCTGGGCCGGCCCTATTCCGAAATATGGGCCAGGTCCAGTTTATAGAGATGGGCTGTATATACTCTTTGTCGGGTTGGTGGCCCAATTACCAAAATTAGTACTTACTTCGCACGCTAATGGCTGCTCCTCCTCCTCAAGAAGTAAAGAACAAATTCAACAATGGTGATATGATCCGTAAATTGACAGAGGGCGGAAGAATGATAAGGGGAGCAGCTTTATCGGAATGTATATTTTGCCAAATTGCTACCTCTTCCGCTTCCACCACTCTCCTTCACTCCGTAAGATCATATTTTCACACACACACACACACACACACACAGAGTCGATGTAATTTAATTTTTTTTTTGCTTTAATTGATTTTTTCAGGATGATAAAGTTGTGAATTTCACACGCGCACACACACACATACACAGTAATTTGAGATTTTGTAGCTTTAATTGATTTTTAGGGATGATAAAGTCGTTGCATTTCACTCACACACTGAGTAATTTAATTTTTTTTAGCATTAATTGATTTTTGCAGGATGATTAAGTTGTTGAATCTCTCGCACGTGCGCACACACACACACACACAGAGCAATTTGAGATTTTGTAGCTTTTATTTGATTTTTAGGGATGATAAAGTCGTTGCATTTCTCTCTCACACACGCAGTAATTTAACTTTTTGTAGTTTTAATTTGATTTTGCAGGATGATAAAGTTGTTGCATTTCGAGATATTAATCCATCTGCCTTCAGGTTCTTCAAATTATCATCAATTCTTTTTCCTTTGTCTTTCACCTGAATTTTAATTTCAATCAATTACTCAGCCTCAATCACAAACTAGTTGAGCTTCGCTTTTAAAAATCTTCTGAATCTTCATCATAATTTGAGCACTTGTCTTCTTTATGCTGGTTTGGGCCAGAGTATGCTGTGTGAAGCTCAGAATATAGGAGTTTTGAATTCAATGTGTAACTTATTGAAGAAAGTTATGATCATTTTCTAGTGCTTCTTAGTTAATTGATGAGAACGAACCTTTCTTGTGAATACTATTTTGGTATGTTCAGGTTTAGTTGTTAACAGTGCTTTTGAAAGAGCAAAGCCAGAAAAGCACAAGGTCCATGAGGCTTGAAGCAAGAACTGAAGTGCACAATGTACGAAAAATTAAGAAATATTATATGAATACTAGTACTATAATAGTTAAATTGCGATTAAATGAATTAATGTCAGCATCCAATGTACAATGATGCCGACACCTATCCAACTCCTGAAAATTTAGATTCAAAGAACTGACCGCTTCTCATTTGGATCGCTGTGCACGTCATTGTTTGAAGCACGCATTTCTTTGAATCGCATGGCTTCACCCATGAAATGAAAAACGATGGGTGTTCATAGATGCTGTGAATCCTATTTGCTGAGTTCCTTTTTTTTTATTGCATTTTTACCAATAACTTATCCAATTCATCATACTGAATGATATTGGCTGAGGGATAGAGGGATACTTATTTCCTGGGTTTGTAGTTAATTAGTACTCCACCAAATAATTTTCTAGGAGGTGTGACAGAGGGCTATGCAAGGATTGTAAGGTTTTATTAGCTAGGGCAGCGTGTGACATTTAGACACATCATTTAGCTATACTAGAGTACAATTTGGCAGATTCAACTTCCGATTCTCAAGTTGGTATGACGACTCATTTGGAGTAAAAGATTTATTCTTTTCTTGAGACTCGTATGAAATCAAACTAAGTCATTAAAATGGGAGGGAGGACTATGAATGATGTCAAGCATAGTCATTAGAAGTGGAGGGAGAGCTATGAATCTCATACTTATTCTTCAAAGCTAGTACTGCTTGCCTTTTGTTTGGCATATTATTTTGGTCCATCAAATATATTTACCATGAGGTTAAACAAAATTTAGAGATACCTCTGTACAGTTGTATTTGTTCTCCATAAATTTTGGAAACTTTCAATCGGTATAGTCAATGCAATGTTGGAATATGTCTTAGCCAACTTATTACGCTGATATGTGATGTCAGTCATCTATATGCACTTCTGTCACTCACATAGCATGTAAAGTTGCAAAATCCTTTGTAGTTATCTCCTGTTAATAAGTTGTTTGAACTCAAAATCTGATAGGCATTACTTGGTAATTCCAAAACAGCACATTCCAACTGTCAAAAACCTTCAGAGAAGCCCGGAAGATTTCTCCTTGGGTAAATTAAACTTTCTGAAGCATACTTACCACCTCATTTTCTTTTGAAATCCTTAAGCTACTTTATTTCTTTGTATTCACACTTCTAACTTGCAGCTTCTATTTCTTACAGTGAGTCACATGTTAGATGTCGGGAAGAGTCTGTTACATAGGGATGCACCTCAGTGCAAGCATTACAGGTAAAGGACTTACATCTTCAGTTGCTCTACTGTTATTCTATAATTCGTAGTAGTAAGTAGTAACATAACCAAGCCTAATACTCCTGAAACTTTCTTCAATGACTTTGCAGAATAAATGCTGGGATCTAAACCAGTGCTTAATCCAATGATATAAGGACTTTAATTTGTGATTCTAGCTTTTTTCTTTATTATGTTGTTCCTTATTGTCTGGCACTTGTATTGAATTTTTGGTGCCAATCAACACAACCTTCTGTGGATGAAGAAATACATTTTACAATCTTAAGCTGCTAGTTGTTAGTACTGACTTGTGACTACAAATAGAGAACACAGCCGCAACAATCTAGTCGATTCTCTCTAACATACAAGTCATAACCAATATATATTTCTAAGTATCCTCACATGTTTTTGATATTTTAAGAATCTTACTGTTACTTTATATTTTGGCATGCTTAACATAAAAAGGCTTGTACCTGGAGAAGGAATCTTTTTCATTCATATTTTTCCATTATCGCAGATTTGGTTTTCATCAGCCCCCATTCAACAGTGTTGATCACCTTCACCTCCACTGCTTTGCACTTCCTTATACTCCAAGGTACCCTTTTCTCTACATGCTTAAACTGCCCTGGATACTCAAGAATATTACCTTGTCCAAAATTTTGAATTTATTGGAAGTATTGTATATTCCTTTTTCTGATTTTAAGACATTCAACAGCTGGAGGTTTATAAAATACTTATCATTGGGGCCACTCGGTGGATTTGTTGAAGCTGAAAAGCTATTGGAGAGAATAAAGCCACAAATTCCTCATCACTCATCTATGTAATTGTCTGTAAATTTGCGGTTTCTAATTAAAATTGGCAAATGTGTAAGTAATCTGCTAACTATTCTTCATCAATATATACATGTGTAAAATTCAGTAATTAACCTTGAGAATGATCTTGCTACAGAACCTGACTATTCAATTATATTTCTTGATTGAAAAATCAAAGGTGGATTCAAGAACTTCTTTAAGTTCCACACTTTATTTCCTTTCATGTCTCGGGTATTTCATGCTTCGTATCAGAATCGCTGTAAGAATAATAATCTCCTGTGGAAGTGAAAATGGCTTGTCTGCATAGTTACTTCTGTCTTTTAAATGAGTGTACTAAAAGGGATTTCTGTTTACGTGTTTGTTGCTTACGTACTTTTGGTAGCAGGTCAGTCCTTGGCCTTTTTATAATATTAACTACTGGTTTTCTTCTTTCAAGAAAACCGTGCATGCAATTAGTCAGAATCTCTTACATTTCACAAGTAAAGGTGAGCTGTGTATATGGATTTGGGTTCATTAGCATTGGTCAAAATAAATTGCAAATACTGTGTCATGTCAAATCTGTGTTGCTTTCCCTTTAGTGCCGCGAGAAACCAAAAAACTGAAAAACCTTGTTCACATCCTAGCTTTATCTATTTTTATTTGTGTTTTGCTTTGTACTCTAGGATCTAGTGCAACAATTAGATTATATTATCAATGTCCAGTCCTCACGGTAGATGTGTCTTCCCGAGAGCAAGTGTAGATCTATTATAACCTAAATTATTCTACCATTAACTTTTAACTTCTTACCTCTCCCCTCCCTGGCTTGATTGTGACAGTGAAGTTTATGAACCAGCTTTAGAGCAATAAGTCATGCTCTGAGCATTAGGTTCTAAATATCATGCGGTAGCTGTTCTCGCTAGGTTGATATAATGTTTTATTCTAGCTCCATTTCATGTTCTAAGCTTTTCTTTTGCTTTAATAAGAGCAGGTTCACCACGGTCTCTGTGCATCAAGGGAAGTCTCATTGGTATAAGTGGTGCTTTAGTGATTTTTCAGATTTGAAACATGATTTTCCGAGTTAGCTTCAGAGATGCCTCTTTAACTTACCCAGAAGCAGTAGATAACTAGGATTATTCATGGGCATTTATTGCAGATTTTGCATCTCCTTTTTATGTGCAGTCCAATACAATTCTCCCCAAATTATTGTCGTATGTTATCCGTCCAACATGCAAATTTTTATGAACGTGATGGACCAGATGAAAGATTGATGTTTCTATTCAAATACAAGGCCCTACGCCTTATATGGGTCATAAAACAAGAATTTATGATGATTTCAAAATTTTCATGTTTTAATGTCCACACCATCTTCATGAATTTGGGCGACGGGCTCCGAATCGCCTAAAGTTTTGTGGGTCCATCAGAAACGACCTAATTAACAATTGTCATTACTTTGCCATGATGGTTTCTCGTTTGACATTTTGGGTCACAAAACAAAAATTCGGGATGATTTTTAATTTTTTGTGTGATAATGCTCACTCTATCTTTGCATAAACCTCGAGCTCTTTTGATTATGCAGCTTGATCACGCCCAACTATGCCTTATAAAAAGGACAAGCGGACGTTGCAAATATAATCTGAGTATTTCGCCCAGAGTCGAACCCACAAGGAATTAACCTATCAATTACTCTTGTCAAACTCACTAAATTCTACGTAATCAATTTCCCAAACGTTTTGAATCACAGTTGAGGATATTTTTACTAACTATGACAGACTGCAATTAAGTAAATAAAGATTAACTATGATTAAGTTGTAAACAATAAAGAGAAGGATCTAAGGTTGTGATTTCTCCTATTGATGGAATCCCTTCCGGTTATGTTTCATATAGATTTGCCTAACAGTTTCTATCGATCATGAACACTCTTATTACCGTAAATCTCTCCCGAGTAATCACGACAATTTACTAGACGTACTCTCCTGAGTTACACTAGCTGACTATTAATACAACTCACTTTAGATCGCACCCAAAGCTTTGTTATCCCTAATCTCGCTTTTAAACCCTCGGTTATTGATCTCTCATATACTTTGGGAGTGGTGTTGTTCAACAATTACCTAAATATACACTCTCTCCCGAGTAATACATATTAAATAGGCACAGCTAATTGAGGATCCTATCAATTAACTACAACAAAAACGTAGTTGACACAAATAGAGATTAAACCAAGCAATCTATGTTAACATAACAAGAAGTTCATCTTTCAATAGGTTTCATCAAAACCTTAGACTAAACACTTAGCTACTCATACTAGTGTTCATCATAACAACAGCCAAATTTATCACAAATAGTAAAATACAAAAGGAATAAATGAAGAACTCTATGTTGAAGTCTCCTCCTTGCCTCTTGCTTCTCTCTTCCTTGAACACAGCTATCCAGACCTTGATAATCCCCTTTGGGCGAGCTGGACCTCTTTTAGGTTTTGTGGAATTGCCCCCGAACTTCCAAGTACCCTTGAGCTTTATTTTTCCGAAACTGGACTAGCGCGGTCGCGCTAATGAGCGCGCTAATGACCGCGCATATGGCCTACCTTTCTGCCTCGAACTCCTGGGCTAGCGCGGTCGCGCTAGTGGACGCGCTAGTCTAGGTCATCATTTCAGCCCTTCTTTCTCTCTTCTTCTCACGTACTAAGCTCCGAGGGGCTTCCCTTGCTTCAATCTAGCTCCAATTACAGTTCTAAGTCCTCATGCACGCAATTCGCTCCTGCAAAACATGAAGTTCATAATTAAAGCTAATTTACCATCATTTAACTATCCTATAACAGTCAAACATGGCCAAGCTGGGGCATAAACAATCGCCAAATTACATGAATCTGGCCTATTATCATAGCCCGATCAAATTCTAACAATATGTGGGTTGTTGTCCTATGTCTTATCATTGAGTGTTCGGTCCTATAAGGCTCGGTATATGTAACTGCTCTGCCGTAGTAGGCTTGCTCGGAGACTAGGCTCAAATGATCACCCTATGAAAGCACAAAAAACAGATCAATATTTAATGTCCACAGCGAGCCTACTCCCTATGTGACTTTATCATTGAGTGTGACTTATGTCGTTGTCCTATGTCTTCCGGTGCGACCTATGATTTTGGACTATGTCGTTGGGGGAGGTCAATGTCTATGGTCTGTGGCAAGGCACTTCAGGGTTACTGATGTTCGTTGGCCTATGGTGCCTAGTGGGCAAGTCAACAAGTAGCGAGGGACATGGTAGCCTACACGACCATTCCGTGCTTCATTATAATGGCATTCCGCAAACTACGTTACACTCAAATATCGTTTTACCTTGTTCTTTTTGTATTTTGTGTATTTCTTGGAGATCTAGTGGGATAAAAAGACGCAAGATGGTTTTACCATGTCAATATTTAAAAGTGTATGTTGTCCTATTCAATTTGTTCCCCTAAATTTGTGCACAATTTTAATTATTCTTTAGTAAAAATCAGATGACCTAAAAGGTTTTCATGATGAAAATCTCATGGTAATGCAGTTTTAATTTCAATTTCAATATTTACACTTATCGAGGTAGATACCTTAGTGAACAATATTAAAGATAAAATGTTTCTACTTATTGTAAAAATGTCAACTTGTGTTTGTTGACTAGCTTGCTCTATTTAACTACTTTAAATTACTCTCTCAACCACCAGGGATCGAACCTCGACAGAAGCATTGAGTAGAGATTATATGAGTAAAATGGAGATAACCCAAAGGTCTTGGGTGGGCGCATGTTGCACTAGTGCATGGTACATGATGCATGGCTGCATATTCCTCCAGGTCTTGGCAGGGCAAATGTAAACCTATAAGCATGGCCTCGTTTTCGGTATCATATGTTCTTTTGTTATTTGCATGGCATGATTTATGTATGTGGTCAACTCGAGGACAGGTGCATTGGTACATGTCACACGGTTGATTATGTCGCTAGCATATGTCATTGATTGTGGTCTATGTCGCTGGCCTATATCATTGAGCGCGACCTATGTCGTTGTCCTATGTCTTCAGGCATGGCCTATGATGCTGGACTATATCGCTGGAGGTGGTTCATGTCTATGGATTTTAGCTAGACACTTCAAGGTTACTTCTATTAGTCGTCCTATGGTGCCCAGTGGGAAGGTCAGTGTGTACCCGGGACATAGCAGCTTGCACGACCATTGCTTGCTATATTACTAGTGTTCTCAAAACCACGTTGTGCTGTCATATCTGTTTGACATGATTCTTTTTGTATTTTTTGTATAGCTCGGATATCTAGATGAATAAAGAAACGCAATATGTTTTTTTTTTCAATATTTTGAAAAGTGCATGTTATCCTGTTCAATTTGTTCCCCTATTTGTGAACAATTTTCATTTTTCTTAAAAATCAGATGATCTATAAGGATTGCATGATCTATCGTGGTAATGCAGTTTTTAATTTCATTTTCCATATTTGAAATTCAATTTAAGAGAAAAAGGTAGATATTTTAGTGAACATTACTAAGGAAAAAAAGTTTCTACTTATTGGTAAAAATGTCAACTTGTGTTTGTTGTCTAGCTTGCTCTATTTAACTACTCTAATGTACTGCCTTAATCACCAGGGATGGAACCTCGGCGGAAGCATTGAGTAAATGTTATAGGAATAGAATATAGATATGCCAAAGGTCTTGGTTAGGCGCATGGTACACTAGTGCATGGTACACGATGCATGGGTACATATTTGGTAGGTGTATTGACAAATGATTTAATGCTTTAGAAACTAGACTCATATATCTTTATTTGGTAGGTGTATCGACAAAACAAGAGGCCGATTGTTTCTCAATAGTGTTAAGAAAAGCTTGAGTGTCAAGAGAGGGTCACTACAAAATGGGCAAAGGCTTGTAACATGGCTATCAAATGAGAAAGGTCTTAGGCTCAAATGGGTTGACTAGGGATAGCAACATTACTGGGACGTGAAAAATTTCAAGCGGGTTAAGAAGAGCCTACAATCACTTCTCAAGCCAGGCAAAACTTAGAATTTCGCCTAGAAACATATTCGGGGCAAGTTCTAGACTATTCGCACTGGTACATGGACTTGAAACAAAAATCTCACTTCTCACACAGCTGGATTGTTAAAGAGAATAGAGTGGAGAGCCCACAACAACCATATTCAAGATTGAAAATCACTAATGGTTCAATTAAACTACTTGATGATTTCTTAAGTCAACACAAGAGTTAAAACAGTCATTACATAGAGTTATTTTTTTTCCATGAACTTGTTTTTAATCATAAACACGTAGTTAAGTATGTTGGTACCAAGTGAAGCATGCTCGACTCTTCTAGTTCAACTCAATTAGGTCCTCTTATTCATTATTACTACTACTTTTAGTAAAATATCAAAAACGGACTCAATCCCTTAAGAAGGTTGTCACGCCATCCATCATTGGGAAGAGCCATCCGGTTCACACAAAAATCACCTTTGGAAAGAATCGTGTGGCATTAAGAAAACCAAAAACTTATTGATCGAGAATTTAACTAAAGAGGCTACTAGATTAAAAAGAAGCTAGTAAAGTAAAATAATAAGCTATTTAACTAAACATTGACTTGTAAGAACACAAAATAAAGAAGCTATAAAATGAACTACTGAAAGCATAAATGAATATACAAACTAAGAAAGGGAAAGCGAATATATACATCAATAGAGAGAGAAGAATATGTACATAAATAAAAAGGAAAAGAAAATGTTATCAAGTTATTACAGGCCAAATATCATCAAATCAAAATAAACTCCCCCCTCCCCCCAAATAAGAATAAGCATTGTCCCCAATGTTTAACAAAATAAAACTTAAGGAAGGAAAAGAGTAGAGAAGACTATCTATATGGTCTCAGTGTCCGTAGCAGCAACACCACCTTTTTGTTTTGATTTTACATATACCGAGCCTAAATTCTAATCTTTGCTTGATTAGAAGCATCCCATATTTACAATATTTGGAAATCAAGGTTCTTAATCATTTCATTCTTTCCTTTCTCCTCCTTATTTAGTTGATTTCTTATACCTTAGATCCTCAATAGATTCGGATGTATGATTTTTTTATCTTTCTTAGGTGGATAATACCGCAGTTGTTGCTCCAGAAGCTCATGAAGTTGAAGGTTTTTCAGGTTTGACATTCGATCACCTCATGGAAATCAAGCTAGAAAGCATTATAAGCAAAAATCCTCAGATGCAGCTTATCAAGCTTCTCTTAGCCAAGTCTCCGGCGCTGGTGAGAATGAAAATTGAGTCCTGGCTATATGTAAATTCTGCAAGTGACTCGTCATCAGAAAAATGAAGAATATGCAAGAGTCAAATTACTCGCTGAGATATCAAAATCTCAGCGTGCATCTCCTAAAGTAGAAATTGTCGTCAAAAGTTTACTAGTAGATTATAGTTATGTTTGACCTTCACGAGTCTTTAACTAAACCATGAACTTTGGCTAAACTGTTTTGGTTGTGGAAGTGAATAGATAGAAATGAATGTTGATGTTGTAGTATATATCCCATTGTTTTGCCTTGCCATTTTAAGTTAAGATCAAGTTCCGTGATAGATTTGACATTGCAATGCTAAGGGTTCTTGAAATGATACAGAATTGATGTTGTGGTTTATTTAAACTTCAAAGTTAGGTTGCAGTTTGTTGTATGCTAATTTTCTTCTCAGCCATGATGTCCCTATGGCAAAACTTGAAGTCTTTTCACAAAGTATTTTATGTCTGTAAGGTAGAGCGGTTAGAATTAATACTACGTAGTACTGCTGTACAATTTTTCTTTTTTCAATTATTATGGTATTTAATATTTTATTTATTTATTTAATGGAAAAAAGCCTGAATTGCCCGTAAACTATCAGATTTGATCTAAACTTGCCCCTCATTTACCTATAGAGCTAAAAATGACCTCCTGTTTATTGTTTGGGCTCACAACTACCCCTATTGTTAACAACTCATATCCGTTAATAAATAATAATATTTAAATGATGTGGCATTAAACTATTGGCTGATTTAAAACCCACCCAAAATATGTCCAACCCACTCATTCTACCCGACCCATCAACTGAGTTTAATGGGTAAGGTCTGATGGGTCAGGTAGAATGGATGTGTTGCATATATTTTGGGTGGGTTTTAAATCAGCCAATAGTTTAATGCCACATCATTTAAAATATTATTATTTATTAACCGGATGTGAGTTGTTAACAATAGGGACAGCTGTGAGCCCAAGCATTAACGGGGAGGTCATTTTTAGCTCTATAGGTTGATGAGGGAATTTTAGACCAAATTTGATAGTTTAGGGACAATTCAGGCCCTTTTCTGTTTATTTAATTAATATATATCTTATGGAGTTACTCTGTTTTCAATGCCAAAATATATTTCTCCAGTTAGTTGACTTCAAAATATTATAATGTTATGATCTTTAAATACTTTTTATATAATACTGTTTTAGTACTATTATGTTCAATAATCCTAATAAAAAGCTTTGAAATGATCCACCAGTCCCTCGATATAAACCCCAAACTCTCCACTCCATTTTCCCAAACCCAAAGTTCTCTGCTAAAATTTCACATATCCCCCAATTCTCTGCAAAAATTCTTGTGAAAACGAAGCAAAAAGAGAGGTCAATGTGGGAACCAAATAGGAGATAAGTTCTGGGAAGTTATCTATGCCGAGCACGACAATGATTCCACCAGAAGGTATCAAGGCGATAATGATCTTCAATTGGAGCGCTTAAATGTGTACTATAATGAAGCCAGCTGCGTAAGGTTTGTTCCACGCGTCGTCCTCGTGGATTTGGAGCCGAAAACCATGGATAGTGTCAGATCGGGCCTCAGATATTCTGGCCCGATAACTTCGTCTTTGGATTGTTCGGTGCTGGTAACAACTGGGCCAAAGGATACTACACAGACGGGGCAGAGCTTATTGACTCGGTTCTCGACGTTGTAAGGAAGGAGGCTGAGAACTCTGACACCCTTCTACACAAAGACCTTAGGTTTTAAAGTACGTGTTGCACTCTTTTTCCCTTAGATCAAGTTTTATCCCAAATGGGTTTTGCCGGCGAGGTTTTTAACTAGGCAACAACTAGATCGGGTTTTAGGAGAATTCAACAGTATCCAAAGCTTCTTTTCAAGCAACCTCAAATACTGGAGGGCATCACCCTCGGAGGCTGTATTTTCGAGAAAAATACTTCATGCCAGAAAGGGCCTCGATAGGTAAACTTTGTAATGGGCCAAACGGTCAGATGAACCGTGTCCATATAGAATAGCCGATCCCCGATGGCAAAACATGTACGCATGTATGAATTATTCAAAGAAGCTTTCTTTCTATATCAAACACTTTGTGTCGCGAAGAAATTTGCTACTATATGAGCTTTGTACTTGTGATTTTCTGTGAGAAACGGCTCAAGAGCCAAAACACAAATACACCTCGAATACTTGGAAACTGTCATCGACAGTCAACATATTCGAGTTTTCTAAACTCGAATTCGTAAGACCTCAAAGTGGCATCCCTCGACGTAAAGGCTAAGGCCATCATACTCGGGGACTATTAAAACCTTTATTTGGAAATAAGTCCAAGAGAAACACCCAAAGGCTACGACCATATTAAAGTTTACAGCCAAACTAACACAACTCGGAGATGTCTGAATACGTAATAAAAACAGGCATTCGAATTCTATGAAAATCGGTTAATAAAGGCTACCCTTGGTAAATGATCAAAGGACTTCGATAAAATCAGCCCTCGAAAAACCTTAAGAGGTATTGAATTATTCAAATACAAACTTGTGCTAAGGCACAAAAACAAAAAGGGTTCCGATCGAGACTAAACCTTCATTAAACCCAATGGGTAAAAATTCCATGCCAAGGCATAATGAAATTTTTACTAAGTCTTTTAAGCCGAAAAGGAAAAATAATAGTCATCTTTCAAAGGCCATATCAGCCCAACCTAAAAGAACCTAAGGGCCAAAACATGTAGAGTTCGAGACCTTGCTCTCACTCAACTTGGACCTAAGGGTCCCACCATCCCGAGCTCGCATCAAATCGACTTAAGCATAGTTCGAGGATTCATCAAAAAACCTTAAGAGGTATTCTATTATAAGTTCAAAGATTTCCCATTGATTACTTAAAAACCTAAGGGTTTGTTTTACTCTGAGTCCGAGCTAGTGCTCACTCTATTTATAATGCCCACAGGGGCCTTACACAAAAAACAAAAAAATAAAATCCTAAGGACCTAGCCTACTTTGGGAGCCGCATCTTCAGGAACCTCTTCCTTGGGGACTTCATCCTCATCTCCTCTGCTCTCGGAACCACTAGCAGAGTCTTCATCATCGGAGAGTAAAGCGGCAGCCTCGTCGTCTAAAGCTTTTGCATTCTCGATATCAGCTAAGAGGTCGAAGCCACGAGCATGCACTTCCTCAAGAGTCCCTCTCCGTGATTGTCGCCTGGCATGATCAAGAGCACACGACAATTTGACTTCTGCAGCAATAGAGATTTCCTATGCCTGAATGTTGGCAGCATCGACGTCAGCTCGATAGGAGGCCACAAATGCTTCCGCATCAGATTTAGCTCTTGCAAGATTGGCGGCTATTTTAGCTTCGAGCTCCTCAATCTTTCAGCTCCGAGCCAAGTTTTCCCCCTTTGCATTTTGAAGCTGGCATTTGACCGAAGCCAACTGGGCCCGAAGTGTGTCTTTATCCGAGGAAAGATGGTCCATTTGTTGCTTCTACCCTAGGGTCTCGACCTCTTTCATCTTGACCTTCTCTCGAAGCTGCTCCCCCAGCTCGCCCTTCCGCTGGGCCTGCAAAGTCGAAACCGTTAATCACTAAATCAAATGAACATGTAACAAACTCCCAAAAAGTTGCATTACCTGCTCAATGAGCTCAGTCTGTTCCTGATGAGCTCTCGCTTCAGCTCGAAGATCCCTGATCTCCCTTTCTTTTTTAACGTAGAGGATCTTAAGGTCGTCCCTCTCTTCCACGAGCTTCTTGAGTTCAGCCTCACATCGAGCAAGCTTGGCTCGAGATTTGGAAAATGCTTCTCAATGGAGCGTCATAGCCTTCACACAAAAGGAAAAAGTTAGACTCGGAACAACAAGAATAAAACACAAGCATAATTTTGAGGGCAGAAACTTACTTGTTTAAAAAGCCACCGGGTCTCGTCAAAGATAAACGAAGCATCTGGGTCGGGACCATCTTCGACCCCCATAAAGCATTCCCGAAAAATATCATTCCCTTTGTGGGTCGTCCCCACGTCGGGAGTCTTCATGGCCCGAGCATCTCGGAACTGCCCTTCAGAAAACTCAGGGCCAGATGGGGATTCATCTATCTTAATTATCCCAAGTGATTCACTTGGGACATTCTCTTCTCTTTGGAGGGCCTCAAAATTAGGCTCTTCCGATTCGCCGGTTAGATGCCCTCCAAGGCGAGGAGCACTTTTACCACCCGATGGCTCGGGGGCTCTACTCGAACTACCCTTCGAGATTTCTTCGATTCGAGATTAAACCACATCAGCCACTGCCGGTTCGGCAGACTTCGAAGATTTAGTTCTCCCTCTCTTCCGAGCTACCAATGGACAGTCAGCATCTTCTCCCTCTTCCTCGTCATCCCAAAGGTGTTGGACCGCATCAGCAGACAAGACTGCAAGGTTGGCCCTAGGCTTTTGAGCCCTATTTCTCCTGGGCTTCAGGGTACTTGGAGGCGAGTCCCATTTCCTCTTCTTCTCTTTGGATGACTTTGGGATCTCCTCTTCACCGGGTGGGGGCGGCCTTATAACAACATAATCTCCGAGGCCTGCATAAAGGGAAAGTAAGTATTTTATAGGAAAACATCGGCATATGAACAAGGGAACTCACCATGGTTTTAGCTTCCCACCGACCCTTAGCCAAATCACTCCAACATTGTTCTACATGTGAAGAAGTAGAGGCCAGTTGTCGGACCCAACCTGTGAGGTCCGGAATCACACTAAGAAACCAAGGGGAACCTGCACCATTGAAAAGGAATTAGATCGAGGAAGAACAGGGAAAAGCATAGTAGTAAGTATCATCAATAGGGTTGTACTTACGTTTTATGTTCCATTCCTCGAGGAATGACATCCTTTCAGCAGGAATTAAGTCAGAGGTCTTGATTCGGACAAACCGGCCCATCCATCCTCGGTCTTTGTCCTCATCAATAATGGAGAATTGCGCCTTTGAGGACCAACACTGGAGCTTTATTAAACCACCTCGATAGAGGCGAGAGTTGTATAGCCTAATTAGATGGTCAAGCGTAAAAGGCAACCCCTTGACCTTGCCCGAGAAGAACTTGAGCAATTTCACAATACGTGTCACGACCCAAACCGATGGGCCGCGATGGACACCCTGTATCTTACTCAACCGAGTACCAACGTAACGTATCTTTCTTATTACATCATCATATACATGTGACATACGGGCATAATAGGCCAACATGGTCCTTTATAAATTCAAAACATAGGCCGATAAGGCCGTACAATCTTTCACATACACGACATATGTCTACAAGCCTCTAAGAGAACATAAATGTCATAAAGGTCAGGATAGAGTCCCGCCATACCAGACAATACACGTCTAAATCATACTAACCAAACTCACAACTCCGAAGCAAATGGAGCGCACCAACATCTTCCACTGAGCTGATAGCCTACTTGGAGGGCTCTCGACCTGTCTATCTAGACCTGCGGGCATGAAACGCAGCGTCCCCAGGCAAAAGGGACGTCAGTACGAATAATGTACCGAGTATGTAAGGCACAAAAATAAATACATAAGAGACATGGAGGAAATATAGAGTATATGACTTAACCTGTAAGTCTGAATAACTTTGTAAATCATAAATTACTTTTAGCATCATGCATATGCATATGAATGACATGTTGTACATAGGTATATGCTTCATAACATCATCAGCCTCTGAGGGCATCTCATCATATCATATTAGCCACTGTGGGCAAAATCATCAACGTATACTAGCTGATCAGGTGGTGGTGCGTATATAATGCCATAACCTTTTCTCATATCCCATATACATATATTTACATATATACACGTATATAACGCTGTTTGAATCGTATTTCAGTCACTGTGGACAATATCATCATCATATACCAGCTGATCAGGTGGTGGTGCGTATATAACGGCATATCCCATATACATATATTTACATATATATATATATGTATATAACACCATCTGGTCATGGGTCAATACACATGTATAAATGAGTGAAATGCATGAAAAATACATAATAATCTCGATATTTCTTTCGAATAAACTTTTCCAACTGCGTATTATTTTGAGAGCCATAAACAGAAGATAATAAAAATTCTCATGGGGAATCAAGAATATAGATACCCCTACTATTTCTATAAATAGAGTAATTTATAGAAAACTGTGTATTTGCTCATTTCTTCAGTATAATTTGGACCATGCCAAAAGAAAGAAAGGAGGGTCTTAACATACCTGGAGTAGAAAAAAATCCGTATAATATTCTTGGCGAAGATTGCACCGTATTATTTTAGAATCACAAAATTTGGACGGAACTAAGCTTCTGCTCTTGGCGTTACAGTGTATGAACCAAGCAAGAAAATGTTCTTGCTATTGTTTGCTTTCACATTTTTGTTTCAATACATAATACAAATGTGAATTGTTGTTGCTTTTGAAATTTCAATTGAGATCTTTTTTGGCTAAGAGTGTTGACAAGAATGACTTCTGCCCAACGTTTTTGGTCTTGAAAACCAAATCAATAAAATGAAGCTAAAGATCCAAAATGCAACTAAAGGCAAAATTGGAAATTGTTGTTTGAAATGGAAAACTTCTGCTTTCAACGTCCTTGGCTTTAAATGCCAAAGACAGATTATGGAATGTGAAGCCTTTTCAAGGCACATCTTCAAAATATCATGGATAAGTCTTATTCAAGACATAAGTCATGATCTTGTCTATTACATTAGCCATCTGGCAAATGTGATTACATTAGTCATTCCAATTTTGTGGCTTCTTGCCACATGGGGTGAGGTGGAATACTAATTTTTATCCATTTATTAGTTAACCAAGTAATGTTCCGTTAACCAATAATTAATCAATTACCCACATAATTTAAAAATTATCATAAATTACTTAAAATTCTATTTATATTTTTAAAATACTTCATATATACTTTGTATATTATACTACCGTGGTCACATGGAACCTTGCATGATACCAGTTCATAATTATCGGGTATTATCGCTTGACCCGTATTTTATTCCAAAATATCAAACTTGGACAAAATTTATTTTCTTTGACTTGCTCCCTCTTTTACCTTCATGAATTTACTAATCGCTTGTGAAATAGCATAATCTTTATAATCTCCAAATAATCTTTTACTTGGACTGATGTCAATTTCCTTACGACAAATTTAACGTACAATACTTCAGGGTGTAACATCCTCGTAACTTAATACTGCAAAGCGTGACATCACCGTAATGTAATACTGTTGAGTGCAATACTGTCGTAACTTGTAACTTAATACTACGAAGCGTAACATCATCGTAATGCTGCGGGGCGTAACAATACGCTATAGGGAAGGGTAGATCTGGCTAAGGGTCACCCAATACTGGTGACATAAATCGAGAATGACTGGATCTACGGGACCCAGTAGCGGATGTACGGGACCTAGTATGAAAGGATAAGTATACACACTTAGGTACCCTTTCACATAGGTAGTGATGTCCTCCTCTGGGGAAGGAATCACCACTTCCTTGTTCTCCCAATTGCAATCCTCTTTCGCCTACTTAAGATCGGCTTCAGATATCGAGCAGATGTATCAAGACATAGGCTTGCATCGTCCTGGAACTGATGGAGGCTTATCAATTTTGAAATCGGAAGATAGCTCCCATGGCCCAAGAATGCATTCCTCGATATGATGTGGCGCCGTTGTCCTACCACCGGCCGGACGCGATGATGAGGAGACTTTTTTTTTCTAAGGAACGGTTTTAGATGTTTTAGCCATTGCCGTCGAGAAACTTAAAAGAAGAGAAGAAGTTGATGCTGCAACAAGAACAAATTGAAGAAAGGATGGATTCAGAGAAGATGAAGAAGCTAGTAAGGGTTTGGGAAAATTTTCAGAAGTAAAGAATGTAAAAGTTGTGGAATAGACCTATTTATAGTGTCCGCTTCAACGGTTTGAGGAAACCAACGACCGACCATCATCCGCCTTCAATTAATGACCTTGGGAACTATGCAAACGTGACCTTTCAATCACTTCTGTCATTGACGTCACGATCGGGGCATTGGAGGATCGAGGATCAAAATGTTTCTTATCACTTTTTTCAAAGAAATACGGGGACTATCTGTATACGGTCAAAATTAGATATGCTTGAATTTATAGGCTCGAAGAAGCGCTTCAAGCCCGAGTTCAGAATGGACCGAGCTCGAACCCGATGGACTGGGCTGGAGCCCGATGACGAAGTACAAGGCTCAAAGAACAAAGTACGCGATAAGCACCGAGGTCGAGTTTGACCAATCCTGAGATGATGACGTTATGAGTTTGTAACAGAAAGAGCAAGATTCTTGCAACGTCCCTAAGATCACGGCGTAAATTTCGAAATAGATTTGTATGAGTTTGTATGGATTTGTACTAGGCAGTTAGATAGACGTCCCAATAAGATTCTCTACTAAAAATGGAAATGTACCTTGTAAAGAATTCCCCTATTATATAAAGGAGAGTCCATTCATTTGTAAGACAATCAATCATTGGCAAAAGAATATACATTTTTACTTCCTTTCTCATTACTCATCAGAATTGTCTTTTAACTTTATTGTTCTTGCTTTCTTGTTCTCACTAGCCTACCTTGAGGCCACCTTAGCTCGAGGTCGAGACATGCTTGCACTCTCGTTTGATTCTACCTACTTCCTTAATCTATACGCTTGATTTCTTGATTATCAGTTAGTATTGGACTAAATCACGTATCTTTATGACCTCAATACAAATTTAATTGTTACTTGAATTTTAGGGTAAACAAAAGTGTAGCGAGATACCTAAAAGCTATGCATTCCGTCAAACTCACGACCTGATTATAGATAAAGTACTACATAGAGCTAAAGCAAGAAGTGAATAATTAAGCCATTTCCTCATAGGATTAATTGTTAGTTTATTGAACAATGTATGCTTAGTTTGTGTACATAATGTGCAATGCATAAGGTTATTAACAAACGAGTAATATTAGCGGCCAGAAAGAGCTCAATTTTCCCTACGCAAGTAGTAGCATAGAAGCAAATATCTATCAATCAAAATTCTTTGTAATGGGTAATAATATAATTCATAAACATAAATTATGACATGTATATGGACATGTTATATGTATTTTGGTACTTAATAAACCACGGCTAATGTTTTATTAAGTTGCTTGTTACTTGTATTAAGTTGCTTGTTTTATTCATGTACTGCCTGATACAATGGCTTCAATTTTGGATAACTAGATGCATTCCATCATGCTCTAATCACCTGATGAACCTGAATCAATGGCACACTGATCCCAACTGCATTTAAAAATGTCCTCCACACCTTAGTTGCTGTAGTTCCTGTCAAGAAAAGATGATCAAAGGATTCCTCCTTTGAAGATTGACATCACCAATATTCTGGACATATATATATATATATATATATATATATATATATATATATATATATATATATATATATATATATATATATCCTTTACATAGTACACATGTCATCGGTAGCTAGTTTGAACCTCCTTAGCCTCCAAAGGAAGAATGAAATCTTAAATGGCAAGCCCTTAATCCACATGTTCTTGAACTCTGAATTACGTTTTGCCCTATGCCTGACAAGATGCCAAACACTGCTCATAGTAAACTTTCTTGATGAAGTAGGTTTCCACCAAGGCCTATCCCAGTACCCTTCACTGCCTTTAAACTGTACATGTTGCTTTATATGATCAGCAATGTCTTCTGGAAAGGATTGATCAAGCAGCATCTCATTCCATCCATCACCTTGCCTTAGTTCTATCACTTCTTGCAGCTCATCATTGATGTGAAAATTAGGAGGTACTAGATGATATAAACCCCTAATCATGTCTAATTTTCATGCCAAACATTAGTGGTACCAGCCTTCATCTACCACCAGATCTCATGTTCCACTTCTTGTCTAGCATTAACCGTTTGTCTCCAAATATCCGAACCATCCTTAAACTGTACAACTATAGACAACTCATTCTTGCAGTATTTGTTCCACATAAAATTTGGCCACAAAGACTTTGTGATTCTAAATCTCCACCATAGCTTTGCAAATAGTGCTTTGGAGACATTAAATTAAGATCTGAAACCTAGCCTTCTTTCACCTTTTGGGAGACACAACTTCTGTTATGAAGCCCAATGTCTGCTTCTCCCTTCCTCATTTGTACTCCAAAAGAAACTTGCAAAAAGCTTATGCAGATGGTCTATAATTTCTTTAGGTGGATCAAGTACTAATAACATATGGATTGACATACTTTGTAGAACACTACTGATCAATGTTGTCTTGCCACCATAAGATAGTAACTTCCATTTCCATGAGTGTAGCTTGGCCTTCATTTTCTTAATAAGGTTATCATAATAATCCTTCCTTTTTCTGGTATAGAATATAGGGCATCCTAGGTATGTAATAAGAAACATACCTTTGGAGAAGCATGTGATATCCTCCACTATTTGAAATAAAGCATTGGATACCCTAGCATGCATATAGTAAGAAGTCTTATAGCCTGTTTGGCCAAACTTCTTTTTGGCCAAAAATTGAGGTGTCTCACCAAATTTTTTTGGAAGGAAAAAAGTGCTTTTGAGGAGAAGCGGAAGCAGTTTTGGAGAAGCGGAAAAAAGTAGCTTCTCTCCAAAAGCACTTTTTTGAGAAGTACTTTTGAGAAAAATACACTTAGAAGCACTTTTTTAAAGCTTGGCCAAACACTTATTGCTGCTCAGAAGTGTTTTTCAAACTAATTAACCAAACACAAACTGCTTCTCACCAAAAGTACTTTTGAGAAAAGCACTTCTCAAAATAAGCTGGTTTTTGCAGCTTGGCCAAACGTGCTATTAGCCTTGTTGATCACCTGACTAGAGATCTTTTCATAACCACCTAACACTTCCATAATCTTCTTCAGTGATTCCGAATGAGCTGATGCAACTAGAATTTGATCAGATTGTTAGGTGACCTTGATGGCCTTATCATTGAGTGTGATTAGATCTTTATATATATAATGTAAGAATATAATTTTATTTTTTCTTCATTTCGTTTTTTAACTAAAGCTCACACTTTAATTGCTCTTTGCGCTTAAACCCCGTTAGACTTGGTCCGCCCCTTAATGCTTTTCACCTTTGACAACGTTGTTCATCTTCGCTATGATTTTCATTTTTTTTTAGCATTTCATGGTCTTGCAACACGAATTTGTGATTATATCGATGTTTCGTGTGTGTTAGTACATGTTAATTTTGTAAAAAAAAATTGACAGACTCCGATTAATCTGAATTGTCGTCGGTCCACAGAAAATATTGACCAATACTCATTGCTTCCCCATATTTTTTGAGTTTATTTTATGGAATTTTATTTTCACGCAACACGAATTTGTGAATATATTCACTTTTTAATGTTTTTTAGTATATACTGGTTTTGTAGAATTTTTTCGACGAACTCTAATTTGCTTGATTTTTCGTAGGTCCATAGGAAACAGCCTAGTAACCAACACTCATTGCTTAGCTATGACTTTCAGGTTTATTTTTTGGCGTTTCTTGGTTATGCAACACGAATTTATGATTATATCTACTTTTTCGTATGTATTCGTATATGCTGATTTTGTAGAATTTTTTTGACGGACTCTGATTGGCCTGAAATTTTATAGGTCTATAGAAAATGCCTAATAACCAATGCTCATTGCTTTGATATAACATTCTGGTTTATTTTTGTGGCGTTCGGGGTCACGAAATACGAATTTGTAACTATATCGACTTTTGCATGTGTATTAGTACATGCTAATTTTGTATAATTGTTTTACGAATTTCAACTGGCCTAAATATTCCTAGGTCCATAAGAAATGGCCTAGTGACCAATACTCATTGCTTCACCATTTATTCGGGTTTATTTTATGGTGTTTCATGGTCATACAACATGAATTTATGGTTATATTCACTTTTTCGTGTGTATTACTACATGTTGATTTTGTAGCATATTTCTGATGGACTCCGATTAGCCTGTAATTTCGTAGGTCAGGAAACGGCCTAGTGACTGATACTCATTATTTTGTCATGACCTTCGAGTTAATTTTATGGCGTTTCATGGTCATGCAATACGAATTTGTGATTATATCCACTTTTTTGTGTGTCAATATACATGCTAATTTTATATTAAAAAAATTTGACGGACTTTGATTGGCTTTATATTACACAAGTCCATAGACAACGACCTAGTGATCAATACTCATTTCTTAGCCATAATTTTCGGGTATATTTTATGGCATTTCATGATCATGCAATAAAAACATATAATTATATCTACTTTTTCGTATGTATTAGTACATGATGATTTTGTAAAAAAAGTTGATGGACTCCGATTCGCTTGAAAGTTCGTAGGTTTATAGGAAACAACCTAGTGACCACTATTCATTATTTCGCCATGACTTTTGGGTTAATTTTATGATGTTTCATGGTCGTGCAATATGAATTTATGATTATATCTACTTTTTCGTATGTATTTATATATGCTGATTTTATATATAAAAAAAATTAACATACTCTAATTGGCCCGAAATATCTTAGGTCCATAAGAAGCTGCCTACTGACAAGTGCTCATTACTTTACCATAATTTTTGGGTTTATTTTTTGGTGTTTCATGGTCATGCAATACTAATTTGTGATTATATCCATTTTTTATATGTATTTGTACATGTTGATTTTGTCGATTTTTTTTGGTGAACTCTTATTTGCTTAAAATATTGTAGGTTGATCACCCCCAACTCTAGTCCTAAAAAGGATAATGTCATGACCCAGGTTCGCCCTGCATGAACTGTCGTGATGACACCTAGTCTCTACGACTGGGTAAGTCTAATAATTGTGGAAAAAGAGAAAACAACAAAATAAACAAATAAAACTGCGGAATAAACATAGTGAGGTTAAAGATGCTGCTCGGCATATACAATATAACTCTCAAACTGAACAACTTCCCAAAACTCGAAATCTCATGAAATCACAAGTTATTGAATGACTACAAGTGTCTATCTCCAGAATGTCTAAATAAAAATAAATACAGAAGGGCTGATACTATAAGGGAGAATGGAAAGGGACTCCTCGGTCTGCGGGCGCGACAGATATACCTCGAAGTCTATGGAGAATTTCCTCGCCTCAAGGATAGTAGGGTTGAGTCTAAGTACCTGGATCTGCACATGAAAAACATGCGCAGAAAAGGCATGAGTATACCACAGCGGTACTTAGTAAGTGCCAAGCCTAACCTCGGTCGGGTAATGACGAGGAAAGTCAGGGCCCTACTAAGTTTAGATGAAAAACAAAGTATAACAGTATAGAATAAGACAATATAATTTAGTGCAAACAGTAAGAAGGAACCTAGGATAGAAAGAACAACAACAACTACAACAGAGACAAAATAATCACGGAAGTAATACAGCTCAACACAAAGGTAACAACCGGGGATCTCCCAGGATGTCGTCCTGTAGTCCCAAATGTAAATATCCAGTGGATCTCCCAAGTGGCGTCCCGTAGTCCAACTCATAGTGCGCGGGGATCTCCTAGAATATCGATCCGTAGTCCCAAATTTAAATATCCAGTACTGGGGGAATCTAACGGGTGCAGTCCCGTAGTTCTAATATAAAAGTGCAGGGGGATCTCCCGGAATACAAATCCGTATTCCCAAAGTAAACATGCAGGGGGATCTCCCGAGATACCGTCCAGTAGTCCCAAAGTAAACACACAGTAGCAACACGAAGAATACTCAATTCAATTCAAATTTCATACCAAGGTAAAACAAGTATTTCTAACCTAGTATGCTGCACAGAATTCAAATAAGGCAGTTTGAGCAAATAAAGCAATTAAGTCAATTAGACATGCTTCCCTAAGCTAACAATAGGCTTAAATTGCAAGTAGTATAAACAGAAAAAGAAACACAATTATAGTTAATTAATGAAAATAGGATTTTTCAATAATTAGCACAAGTACGTACTCGTTACCCCACGTACAAGGCATTTCAAATATCAACAATACCAAATCATAAAGAGAGTTCCCCTGCACAAGGTTAGGCAAGCCACTTACCTCGAACCGACTCAAAATCAACCTGAAACCACGCTCTTGCCACGAGTACTCGACTCCAAATGGCCCAAATCTATTCAAATCAATTGCATAATGTAAATATAACTTCAAGTAACTGATTCCACTAATTAATTCTAAGCTAATACGCGAAATTAGGAAAAATGACCAAAATGCCCCCAATCCCACGTCTCGAAATTAGGTAAAATTTAAAAATTCGGAATCCTCACACTCTCACGAGTTTAGTCATACCAAAAGTACCAAAATCGGACCTCAAATGGTCCCTCAAATCACCACTCAAAACTCTCCAATTAACAAAGCCCTAACCCCCAATTTTACCACTGATTTTCCTTCAAATTTCATGCTTACAATGATAAAAATCACCACAATAACGAGCTTAAGGACCAAATACCTTAGCTCAATGAATCTCTTTGAAAATCTCCCTTGAAAATGCTCCCCAAAGCTTCTTCCCGTTTGAAAAGAGATGAAAAATAACTCAAATTCGCGAAGGCATCTATTTATATGTTCCGCCTAGCAAATTCGCTTCTGCGGCCATGGGACCGCACCTGCGATCCTGCTTCTGCGGAACTAAAGTCGTATCTATGACAATTCATTAAACAGCAACTTCCGCACCTGCGATCTCCTTTGCGCAGATGCGGTGAAGCTTCTGCGATGCCTGGGCCGCATCTGCGACCAATCCTAAAATACCTCAGACCGCACCTGCGGTCCTCCAAGCACATCTGCGGGCTCGCACCTGCGGTCCCCAAGCCAAAGATGCAGTTGTGACAGCAAACTCAGCAGCTTAAGTTGCAAATTCCCAACTCTAAACTTCCTGTTAACTATCCGAAATCATTCCGGGGCCCCTGGGACCTCAACCAAAAGCACGAACAAGTCATATACCACTATCCAAACTTATACCAATACCCAAAACACCTAAAACAACATCGAAACGTCGAATTAACCATGGATTCAAGCCTAAGAACTCCGAAAACTCTCAAATTACGCTTTCGATCAAAGAGTCTATCAAACCTCGTCCGAATGACCTGAAATTTTGCACATACGTCAGATTCAACACTATAGATCTACTCCAACTTCCAGAATTCCATTCCGACCCTTAGATCAAAATCTCACTGTCGAACCGGAAATTTCAAAAATTCAGCTTTCGACATTTCAAGCCTAAATAAGCTACGGACCTCCAAAACACAATCCGAATACGCCTCTAAGCCCAAAATCACCCAAAGGAGCTAACGGAACCTATGGAATTCCCTTCTGAGGCTGTCTTCACACTGCTCCGACTACGGTCCAAATTTTAAGACTTAAACTCTCATTAAGGGACTAAGTGTCCCAAAACTCTCCGAAACTCACAATAGTAGAAACAAACATGGGGAATGCAGTTAACAGGGGGATCGGGGCGTTAATTCTTAAAATGACCGGTCGGGTCGTTATATCCTCCTATACTTAAACATTCGTTCATCCTCAAATGAGCATAGAGACATACCTGAAGTAGTGAAAAGATGAGGGTAACGGCTGCGCATATCCTGCTCGGTCTCCCAGGTCGCCTCCTCGACCGGCTGACCCCTCTACTGAACCTTCACTGATGCAATGTTCTTTGACCTCAGCTTCCAAACCTGCCTGTCTAATATCACCACTCGCTCCTCAACATAAGATAGATCCTTGTCCATCTGGGCTGAACTGAAATCCAATACGTGCAACGGATCATCGTGATACCTCCGGAGCATCGAAACATGAAATACCGGATGAACTCCTGCCAAGTTGGGAGGTAAGGCAAGCTCATAAGCAACTTCCCCAACACGCCGCAATATCTCAAAAAGACCAATTAACCTCGGACTCAACTTCCCTTTCTTCCCAAATCTCATAACGCCCTTCATAGGTGAAACCCGAAGCAAAACCCACTCTCCAACCATATAAAAAACATCATGAACCTTCCAATCCGCGTAACTCTTCTATCTGGACTAGGCTATATGGAGTCTATCCTGAATCACCTTAACCTTCTCCAAAGCATCCTGAACCAAGTCTGTGCCCAATAATCTAGCCTCACCCGGCTCAAACCAACCCACCGGGGATCTACACCGCCTACCATATAAGGCCTCGTACAGTGCCAACTGAATGCTGTACTGATAGCTGTTATTGTAGGCAAACTCCACCAATGGCAAGAACTGATCCCAAGACCCTCCAAACTTAATCACACACGCACGGAGCATATCCTCAAAAATCTGAATGGTGCGCTCGGATTGTCCATCCGTCTGAGGGTGAAATGTTGTACTCAACTCCACTAGAGTACCCAACTCATGTTGAACAGCCCTCCAGAACCGTGATGTGAACTGAGTACCTCTATCTGAAATGATGGAAACTAGAATACTATATAGACGAACAATCTCCCGGATATAAATTTCTGCCAATCGCTCCGAAGAATAGGTAGTACACATAGGAAATAAGTGTGCGGACTTGGTCAGCCGATCCACAATCACCCAAATGGCATCGAACTTTCTCAAAGTCCATGGGAGTCCAGCTACGAAGTCCATGGTGATCCGCTCCCACTTCCACTCTGGAATCTCTATCTGCTGAAGCAACCCACCAGGTCTTTGGTGCTCATACTTCACCTTCTGACAATTGAGGCACCAAGCTACAGACCTAACTATATCCTTCTTCATCCGCTTCCACCAATAGTGTTGCCTCAAATCCTGGTACATCTTTGCGGTACCCGGATGAATAGAATACCACAAACTATGGGCCTTCTCTAAAATCAACTCCCAAAGCCCATCAACATTGGGTACACATACTCGACCTTGCATCCTAAATACCCCGTCATCATCAATAGTCACATCTCTGGAATCACCGTGCAGAACCTTGTCCTTGAGGACAAGCAAATGAGGGTTATGAAACTGACGCTCTCTGATACAATCTAATAAGGAAGACCGAGAAATCATGCAAGCTAGAACCCGACTGGGCTCTAAAAGATCCAATCTCACAAACTGGTTGGCTAAGGCCTGAACATCCATCTCCATGGGCCTCTCCGCTGTTGGTAAATAAGCTAAACTCCCCAAACTCTCTGCCTGGCGACTCAAAGCATCGGCCACCACATTGGGCTTTCCCGGGTGATACAAAATAGTGATATCATAGTCCTTCAGCAGCTCTAACCACCTCCTCTGACGCAAATTAAGATCCTTCTGCTTGAACAGATGCTACAAACTCCGGTGGTCAGTATAAATCTCACAAGGCACACCGTACAAATAATGATGCCAGATCTTCAAGGCATGGACAATGGTAGCTAACTCGAGATCATGGACAAGATAATTCTTCTCATGTACCTTCAACTGTCTGGACGCGTAGGCAATCACCCTACCATCCTGCATCAATACCACTCCAAGGCCAATCCTCGAGGCATCACAATAGACAGTATATGACCCCGAACCTGTAGGCAATATCAAAATTGGGGCTGTAGTCAAAGCTGTCTTGAGCTTCTGAAATCTCGCCTCACACTCTTCCGTTCACTAGAACGGAGCACCCTTCTGGGCCAGCCTGGTCATAGGGGCTGCAATATATGAAAACCCCTCAACAAATCGACGATAATAACCCCCCAAGCCAAAAAACTGCGGATCTCTGTAGCTAAGGAAGGTCTGGGCCAACTCTGCACTGCCTCCACTTTCTTCGGATCCATTTAAATACCCTCACTCGATACCACATGGCCTAAGAATGCCACATAATCCAACCAAAACTCACATTTCGAGAACTTTGCATATAACTTCTTTTCTCTAAAAGTCTGAAGCATTGTCCTCAGGTGCTGCTCATGATCCTTCCGACTACGGGAATACACTAGAATATCATCAATAAAGACAATGACGAGCGAGTCATGATATTGCCGGAACACACTGTGTATCAAATGCATGAAGGCTGTTGGGGCATTGGTCAGCCTAAATGACATAACAAGGAACTCGTAATGGCCATACCGAGTCCTAAAAGTAGTCTTCGGGATATCTGGCTCCAGAATCTTCAACTAATGGTAATATAAACGCAAGTCAATCTTAGAAAACACCCGTGCACCCTGAAACCGGTCAAACAAATCATCAATACGAGGCAAAGGATACCGGTTCTTCAGTGTAACTTTGTTTAACTGGCGATAATCAATACACATACACATAGAACCATCCTTTTTCTTCACAAACAAGACAGGAGCACCCCCAAGGTGATACACTAGGCCGAATAAAACACCTCATCAAGCAATTCTTCTAACTGATCTTTCAACTCCTTCAACTCAGGAGGGGCCATATGATACGGAGGAATAGAAATGGGCTGAGTGCCCGGCAACAGATCAATGCCAAAATCAATATCTCTATCTGGCGGCATGCCTGTAAGGTCAGCTAGAAACACATCAGAAAAATCCGTACTACTGGGACTGAATCAATTGTAGGGGTATCAATACTGATATCTCTCACATAAGCTAGATAGGCATCACACCCCTTCTCAACCATACGTTGAGCCTTAAGGAATGAAATAACTCTACTGGAAGTATGATCTAAGGTACCCCTCCACTCTACTCGCGGTACACCTAGCATAGCCAGTGTCACGGTTTTGGCATGACAATCGAGAATAGCATAATGGGGTGACAACCAATCCATGCCCAAGATAACATCAAAATCTACCATGCTGAGCTATAATAAATCGGCTCTGGTCTCAAAACCACTAATAGCAACCACACACAACCGATAAACGTAGTCCATAACAAGAGAATCTCCCATATGAGTAGAAACATAAACAGGTGAACTCAAAGAATCCCGAGATACACCTATATACGGGGCAAAATAAGAAGACACATAAGAATATGTGGAGCCTGAATCGAATAAAACCGATGCATCTCTATGACAAACCAAGACAATACCTGTGATGATAGAATCGGAGGCGACAAACTCAGTACGGGCAGGAAAGGCGGAATATCTGGCCTGGCCTCCCCCTCTAGGGCGACCTTTACCTCCCCGACCTCCACCTCTAGCTGGCTGCGCAGGTGGGGTAGCAACTGGAGCTGTAACCATAGTTTGAGAACTCTGCGGGGCACACTGTGATTGGGAAGTCTGTGGAGGTGCACCCTTCCTAAGTCTGGGGCAATCCCTTACCATATGGCATGTGCCACCACACTCAAAACAAGCCCTGGGAGGATGTGGCGGTTGTGACTGGCTTGGGCCAGGTCTGCTGGAGTGACCACTGATAGCACCCCGAGTAGGAGGCATACTAGATACTGGAGGTGCATAATAAGGCTCCTGAGGCCTAGGAGGAAGTGAAATACCATTGGCTGCTGGAAGAGCTGAATGAAAGGGGCGACTCATATAACCCCTACCATGACGAACTATAGCTGGAGCATGACACCAGAATATTGGCCCAACTCTCGAGACCTCTTGTCCTTCCTCTCCTCTCTATCCCTAGCATGCATGCCTTCTATCCTCCTAGCAATGCTCACCACCTGCTGATAAGAAATATCCATCTCCAACTCACGAGCCATGTTAGACCTGATGTTGGGAATAAGCCCCTCAATAAACTAGCGAACCCTCTCATGAACAGTAGAAACAAAGGCGGGGGCATGTCTAGCTAAGCTAGTGTAACTGACAACATACTCCGAGATAGTCATAGTACCCTGGCGCAAAAGCTCAAAACTCTGCATGCCATGCGTCCCTGAGGCTCTAAGGAACATACTCTCTCTAGTACATATCTGAAAATTGAGTCCAAGTTATGGAAGTTATCTCATCCAGGCTGTCTAACTCATAAGTACACCACCACTCATAGGCGGCTCCTCGAAGCTGGAAGGTAGTAAAGGAAACCCCGCTCGATCCTGATATAACCATGGTACGGAGAATACGGTGGTACTCATCTAGAAATCTCCAAGCATCATCTGATGCTAGACCACTGGATACAGGAGGCTTGTACTTCTTGAACCTCTCAAGCCTTAGTTGCTCATCCTCAAAAGTCGCTGCCCTATCCTCGAGCTGGTCTGGGACTGCAGGCTGTATAGGAATAATCTCTAGGACCGGATCTACATGCACTCGCTGCTCAAAGTTGCGGGCGGAGGGAGTCTATGCTCCTCCCCCATCCTGAGATGTAGCTGCAGCAAGGGGAAGCAACCCCTCCTGAGCTAGAGTGGTATACATGCTCATGAACTGCGCAAGAATCTCTTGGAGCACTGGAGTAGTAGTAGTAGCAGTAGCGTATAAGGTGCCTAGACTCTGGCTGGAACTACTGGTGGCACCTCGGTGGCAGCTCGTGCGGGTGCTCTGGCTACACTACGTGCGCATCCTCAGCCTCTACCCCGGCCCCGACCTTTGACGGCTCTAGTAGGGGGAGCGGGTGCCTAATCATCTCTGGTAGCACGTATCCTCACCATCTGTGAGAGAATAGAAGATATAAGTTTAGTATTGTGATATCAAAATCTCGCACGACAAGGAAATCAAATGAAGTCGAAATTTCCTAACAATTACATAGCCTCTCCTAGATAAGTACAGACGTCTCCGTACCGATCCACGAGTATAAACCGGCTTGTGATTCATGAGTCCTATAAATCTAGAGCTCTGATACCAACTTGTCACGACCCAAGTTTACCCTCCGTGAAGTGTCATGACGGCACCTAGTTTCTACGACTAGGTAAGCCTAATAATTGCGAAAAAAGGGAAAACAACAAAATAAACAAATAAAGCTGCAGAATAAATATAGTGAGGTTTAAAGATACCGCTCGGCATATACAATATAACTCTCAAAGTGAACAACTTCCCAAAACTCGGAATCTCATGAAATCATATGCTATTGAATGACTACAAATGTCTAACTCCAGAATGTATAAACAAAAGTAAATACAGAAGGGTTGATACTATAAGGGAGAATGGAAAATGACTCCTCGGTCTGCGAACGCAACAGATATACCTCGAAGTCTCTGGAGAATCGCCTCGCCTCAAGGGTAGTAGGCTGAGTCGAAGTACCTGGATTTGCACAAGAAAAACATGCACAAAAAGGCATGAGTATACCATAGAGGTACTCAGTAAGTGCCAAGCCTAACCTCGGTCGGTAGTGACGAGGAAAATCAGGAACCTACTGAGTTTAGATGAAAAACAAAGTATAACAGTATAGAATAAGACAATATAATTAAGTGCAAACAGTAAGAAGGAACACAGGATAGTAAGAACAACAACAACTACAATAGAGACAAAATAATCACAGAAGGAATACAGCTCAACACAGAGGTAACAACAGGGGATCTCCCAGTATACCGTCCTGTAGTCCCAAATATAAATATCCAGTGGATCTCCCAGGTGCCGTCCCGTAGTCCAACTCATAGTGCGCGAGGATCTCCCGGAATACCAATCTGTAGTCCCAAATATAAATATCCAGTACTGGGGGAATCTATCGGGTGCATTCCTGTAGTTCCAATATAAAAGTGCAGGGGGATCTCCCGAAATATAAATCCGTAGTCCCAAAGTAAACACACAACAGCAACACGAAGAATACTCAATTCAATTCAAATTTCATACCAAGGTAAAACAGGTATTTCTAACCTAGTATGCTGCACAGAATCCAAATAAGGCAGTTTGACCAAATCAAGCAATTAAGTGAATTAGACATGCTTCCCTAAGCTAACAGTAAGCTTAAATTGCAAGTAGTATAAACATGAAAAGAAACACAATTATAGTTAATTAATGAAAACAGGATTTTTCAATAATTAGCATAAGTACGCACTCATTACCCCACGTACAAGACATTTCAAATATCAACAATATCAAATCCTAAAGGGAGTTTCCCTACACAAGGTTAGGCAAGTCACTTACCTCAAACTAGCTCAAAATCAACCCGAAACCACGCTCTTGCCACGAGTACTCGACTCCAAATGGCCCAAATCTATTCAAATCAATTGCATAATGTAAATATAACTTCACGTAACTGATTCTACTAATTAATTCTAAGCTAATACGTGAAATTAGGAAAAATGACCAAAATGCCCCCCAAGCCCACATCTCGGAATTGGGTAAAATTTACAAATTCGGAATCCT
Organism: Nicotiana tabacum; assembly: GCF_000715075.1. NCBI lineage: Eukaryota > Viridiplantae > Streptophyta > Magnoliopsida > Solanales > Solanaceae > Nicotiana > Nicotiana tabacum. The sequence goes on along the minus strand of NC_134084.1, from coordinate 5,005,944 downwards.
TACACTCTAACGAGTTTAGTCATACCAAAAGTACCAAAATCGAACCTCAAATGTTCCCTCAAATCACCACTCAAAGCTCTCCAATTAACCAAACTCTAACCCCCAATTTACCATTGTTTTTCCTTTAAATTTCATGCTTACAATGATAAAAATCACCACAATAACGAGCTTAAGGGCCAAAGACCTTACCTCAATGAATTCCTCTGAAAATCTCCCTTGAAAATGCTCCCCAAAGCTTCTTCCGGTTTGAAAAGAGATGAAAAATAACTCAAATTCGCGAAGGCATTTATTTACATGTTCTGCCCAGCAAATCCGCTTCTGCGGCCATGGGACTGCACCTGTGGTCCCGGTTTTGCAGAACTAAAGTCGCATCTGTGACAATTCATTAAACAACAACTTCCGCACGTGCGATCTCCTTTGTGCAGATGCGGTGCCGCTTCTGCGGTGCCTGGGCCGCATCTGCGGTCAATCCTAAAATGCCTCAGACGGCACCTGCGGTCTTCCAAGCGCATCTGCGGGCTCGCACCTGCGGTTCCCAAGTTGGAGGTGCGGTTATGACAACAAACTCAGCAGCTTCAGCTGCAAATTCCCAACTCCAAACTTCCCGTTAACCATCTGAAATCATCCCGAGGCCCCTGGGACCTCAACCAAAAGCACGAACAAGTCATATACCACTATCCAAACTTATACCAATCCTCAAAACACCTAAAACAACATCGAAACGTCTAATTAACCATGGATTCAAGCCTAAGAACTCCAAAAACTCTCAAATTACGCTTTCGATCAAAAAGTATGTCAAACCTCGTCCGAATGACCTGAAAGTTTGCACACACGTCACATTCAACATTACGGAGCTACTCCAACTTCCAAAATTCTATTCCAACCCTTAGATCAAAATCTTACTATCGAACCAGAAACTTCAAAAATTTAGCTTTCGACATTTCAAGCCTAAATAAGTTGTGGACCTCCAAAACACAATCCGAACACGCCCCTAAGCCCGAAGTCACCCAACGGAGATAACGAAACCGATGGAATTCCATTCCGAGGCCATTTCATGCTGCTCCGACTACAATCCAAATTCTATGACTTAAACTCTCATTTAGGGACTAAGTGTCCCAAAACTCTATGAAACTCCAAATAAACCTTCCTGGCAACTCACAATAGCAGAAACAAACACGGGGAATGCAGTTAATAGGGGATCAGGGTGTAATTCTTAAAACGACCGACCGGGTCGTTACAGATAAGCGATTGTTGCAAATATAATCTGGTCTAAGAGTCCGGAGTCGAATCCCACAGAGAACTAAGGTTTAGCTACAACTGTTTACTATCACCAATAAGACAAGCTCGAACAATTCCTAAGTTATAAATATAAAGATTCTTATGTCTAACTAATGAACTAATAAATTTAAATAGTAAATTAACAACTACAGATACTACGGGTTGGAGACAAAATCAAGGAGTTCTAGAGTTATGATTTCCCCACTTGCCGGAATCCTTCCTACTACGTCTCCTATAATTTCGCCTGATTAGTCTCTACTGATCGTGAGCATTTCAGGTGTTGTAATTCTCTCCCAAGCAACTACAATAGTTTATTAGACATATTCTCCCAAACTACGCTAGCTGTCACAATCTCACCGCTCACTATGACCACGTCAAGGCTTTAATATTCCTAAACCCACCTTTAAACCTGCCGTATTGATTACTCATATATGTTAGGAGTGACATTGTTCGACAACTACCTAAACATGTACCCTTTCCCAAGCAATACATAATAAATATGCATAATCAATTGATGGCCATTCAATCAACAGAAAAAAGCACGTAGATGAATAAGTAAAGAAATTCAAAGGCTAAATTATATTCAAACTTAACACGAATTCATCCTCCAAAAGGTTTCGTCAAAACCCTTAATAACAAATTAGCTTTTCATAATAGTATGCAAAACTACAATACTAGAATTCAAAACCAATAATGAAAATAGAGGAAGAAAGAGGGAAAAACGTGGAGTTGAATCATTCTCCTTGCTCCAAGTGTGTTCTTGCCTCCAAAGGTGTTGTGTGACCCTAAAGTAGTGTCTCCTCCTCCAACATTACGTTTTAGGAGGTATTCATATGACCTAGGTAGGGTGGAGGGCCGTCCAAGGCAATCCAAAATCGAATAGGAGAACTGGAAGGTGCGCCTATCTTCGCGTAGCGCGCGACCATAGATGCAGATTTAACTTTTGCAATTTTTCAGTTCGCGAAGCGATCCGTGCCTTTGCTTCGCTTCGCTGTTTTGTACCTTCATTTTCCTCCTTTTTCGCGTCCATTCTCGTGCCACGCAAGAGATTGGACGAACTCCCAATTCTTTCCATCTCTTTCTTTTTGTGTCAATTTGTCATCTTTTGATCATTTATCATCCAAACTCGTTCCTACACATAAGAAACACATAATGAGCATATTTCACTTCAAAAACCACGTGAACTCCGGTGACTCACGCAAGAATTAATATGAAAATATACTCAAAATATGCATTTTTCATCATTTGTCATAGGTCCATATCAAACAGCCTAGTGACCAATAGTCATCACTTCGCCATGACTTTTGGTTTCATTATATGGCATTTAAAAATCAGCCCAACTTTAAATGGGTTGAGATGTGTTGTATCAAGATGGACTGAGTTGAATAAATAAACGGGTCAATAACTAACCTAACTTTGAGTGGGCTGGACGGGTCATTTGGGATTGGGCCAAATTTGACCGCCCTATTGTGACTACCTTTAAATTTTGTTTTTAAAAAATTAAAAATTTTATGTCCGAATTTACAATCAAAATTAAAAGTTTGACATTAGAATAGAGGGAGTAATACTTAAAATTTAAAAATATATTTATATAATTCGAGTTTACATTAAATGTATATAATCCGCCAATGTGGAAAGAGGGACAGAGGGGAAAGTGAGACATATACGGATCACCCCCAAAAGTCTGTAATCACTAAAGCAAAGAACTAAGAAATCAAATTTCCTTTTTCTAATTCACTTTCTGAACCAAAAAAAGAAGAAAAAACGAAAAAGAGAACAGAAAATGAGCAGTGCAGAACAAGAACTTCTCAACATCGATCCTCTTGAGCTCAAATTCCCATGTAAAAATTATCCTCCTTAATTTATGTTAATTTTCATCATTTCTTTTTTCTAATTTTTAATGTGTTTTTTTTTTCCTTTTATCTGTAATGGGGTTTGATCAGTTGAGCTGAAGAAACAGATATCTTGTTCCCTTCAATTATCAAATAAAACTGAAAATCATGTTGCCTTTAAGGTACATTTTGTTCCAAATTACTCTCTTTTTTTTGTAATTCTTAAATTTCTTGTTTCTTATATATTTTGTTTTATTTATTTTTTTCAGGTCAAAACTACGAATCCCAAAAAATATTGTGTTCGTCCAAACACTGGCATTGTTTTGCCTAGATCCACTTGTGATGTCATTGGTACTTTTTATGTATCTCATAAAATTGTTCATATTTCTTTATTTAGAAACTATTTGACGTTTTTTAATTTTTTAATTTTTTAATTTTTGCTCTTATAAATATGCTCTTATAAGAATTGATGTGACTTGTTGTTGGCTCCAATTATACATAAACGTGTGGTTTTATAGAAGTATTTAAGTAATATACAGTTAATTTTAATGTATGATAGCATGGTAGTTATCATTTTTACTTGATTGTCAATTAATGTTAATCAAGAGATTTACCTGCAATTACGTAATTACCTAATAAGTGACCTGATTGTGTGAATATTTTTTATACCGTTAGTGCATAGTACTTAAACTTCTTGTAGAAAGTGTTGTTTGTGTATTTTATGTATATTTAACTTATGGGTCAAAAATTTGTCTTTTTTTTCTCTTCAAAAGTTGCATGTTAGTCAGATACCGTCAAAAATTGAGATGGAGGGAGTATTTGGAATAATCTCGTCCCGGTGTAAATGTATGCTGGCAGAAGGTAGGAGGTATATGTGGAATAGTCGAAGTGCGCTTAAAATGGTCCAAACACCACCGTCTAAAAAAAGAGAACGAGAAAAGGAAGTCATTTCCGGTATTTAGATTCTAAAGAAGTTCAAATGAACAACAATAATTATGCCTGATGCCTCAATCCCAATTAAGTTGGTGTGATGTATATGAATCCATACTGTCGGTGTCGCTCCATTTAAGCTTATCAGTGCAGCTTAAATTTTAAACTTAAAACTTATAGTTCATCTAATTGGGATATTATAAGTATTCATCCTTTCTGGTCCTTGTTCAGCATCACATTATCAGTGTTAGATTGTTTTCTTGGTTAACTGATATTAGTTTGTATTTTTTGGCAGTAACAATGCAAGCGCAGAAGGAGGCGCCTGCTGACATGCAATGCAAAGACAAGTTTCTGCTTCAGAGTGTAGTTGCAACTGCCGGTACCTCTCCGAAAGACATCACCCAAGAAATGGTAATTGTACAAATAAGTGGAATTTTCTCCTTTTCATTGCTTTATAATTTTGTGTCTGTGAAGACTGAAAGGTGTATCTTTGTTGTCATATTTAACTTACCGTAATGAAATGTTTGATTTAAGAAATGAACGATAAAATACGGATCACCTTTTAGTCGTCCTTGTCGTTACACAACCATTTAAGCTTAGTGAAGTTTTTTGATCCCTTTGTAGTTCAATAAGGAGCCTGGACGCGTTGTGGAAGAGTGCAAATTGAAAGTGATTTATCTTCCCCCACCGCAACCACCATCTCCCGTTGCAGAAGGATCAGAAGAAGGTTCTTCGCCAAGACAATCCTTGACAGAGAATGGCAGTCAAAATGGTTCTGAGGTTGTTTACTGAATCGCTTATTCCTTATTTATCGCCTTTAATGATTCTTTTTGTATGTTTCATCTTACTCTTAGTGAATCTTGATTATTCACGCTTATCATTGTTACCTGCAGCTCACAAGAACATTCCTTGAAACTCATGACAAATCTTCAGAGGTGAAATTTCTATACAATTCCATACTGTTCCATACATTAACGTCCCATTAAAGTCAATAACATATGTGTGTCTTTGTTTACTTATGTCCTGTTGATAGTCAATATTATATGCGTATACCGTAATTTTGTGTATGAATGTCAAATTTTCTTTTATGTTCTATACCTGTGTGTATCTATGGATGTTATTATTTGCCGATATTCACATGTGGTAAGTTAGTATAGATTGACATGCAGAAGTACTAAACATCTCCTATGTGTCTAATGCTTATGAGGCGTATTCATGGTTACTGATTTGTAGTATTTGGGAAGAATCAACATTCCCTTAGCAAGCGCATTCTTGTTATTGGAAGGTGTCTAATGCTGACATAATCTAGCAGAGTTTCTTGTGTCTTTTGAGATGTTTCTGAATGACCTAATGATCTCAAAACATTTCTTATCTAAAGAAGTGTAAATAAGTTAGGAGGTAGAGATGTAGACTGAAAACAACTCGAGTTTATTGCAGTATCTACGACATGTTACCAACTAATGTACAAATGCCTTGAGATGATTGTAAGTTTGAAAAACAGGTAGGTGTATAATTGGCTTTGGAAATTTGGGAGAGGGAGCGGGTAGGGAGGGCTTGCGATGGCTGGAGTCATTTGTTTAATCAAGTACAAACTAGAAAGATGAACAGAAGATGAGTGGGCCTTAGTATTAATTTTTGCTGCAAGCTTTATCTTGATATCTAGTTGATCCAATTGAACTCGACGATTTGCGTTTGGCCAGAGATATTTTTTTAGAAAGATGGGCTCAAGTAAAGGCCAGCTAGTGTCCTATAGCGCGCTCCCTTTATTTTGGTATCTTTCGCTTGGAACCTAATCTGCGATTAAGGGATCATCATTCTCTTCGTGATTCATTCTCCATTCGTCTCTTTATTCTCTTTGCGTGAGTACAGTTGTCTTGTCATCCTAATTCACAAAAGATGCTGGCTAGTCATATTACCTCTCCGTGTATTGTCCCTAACTAAAGTGAATCATTTGCTGACAATGAAACATCCGAATTTAGTAGTGATCTGAAGAGAAGTTTGATCCGTTCTCACCCTAAATTATTAGATAGTAGATTATGTCGGAGATAGCTTATTTATGCTTTCAATGTTGATGATCTATATATGGAACAATGACCTCAACTACAATGGACTTCGGACTCTATCTCTGAGATGCCATGGTGAAACATTGACTTCAACTACGTAGCTGAGGAACTTTGTGGGTTCACTTGGTATTAATCCCTAATTACTGAAGAGTGATGACATTGTTTCCGTGTCCTCGAACGAGTCAAGCTTTTTCTGCAAACGCGTTTGCAGCTACTCTTAAATCCTTCAAACTTTTGATGCTTGCTGTTAAATGATTTTATAGATATTGCTTGAAAGGATATATTGCCCTGCGTCCTTACCTTACATTTCCGCATCAACATGATTAATCTGGACGTATCTTTTCAGGCAAAATCAGTTATTTACAGATTGACGGAGGAGAAAACTGCTTTTCTACATCACAGTAACAGAATTCGTCAAGAATTGGTAAGGGTAACATTACTTTCTATTTCTGATTCTTGTGCCTCCTAAAATTCCAACACTTGTAGAGAGGCCATGGAATTTGTTATATCTATGAGCAGTTTCATAGGCAAATCCCTCTGCCTGCCATTATTTGTGTCCTCCTTTCACCTGAATAGTCGATTCATTCTAATGGTTTAAGTGAGAGCCAGCTGAACTTTCATACACAAACAACTATGCCTCAATCCCTAGCAAGTTGGGGTATTTTTTATTGTGAGGATCATCATAATTAGATTAGTTTTACACTGGTCGTCAACCTACTGAAACCGTCCTCTTTAATCCGTGTTGTTTGCTGAACTTGCATAATCAGACTATTAGTCTCCTTTGTATAATTTGGATTAGAGTGGTTGTATCTTTTAGTTACAATGACTTACTTCTGAAACACTATCTGTAGGAACTTCTGAGGCGCGATGTTGGCAAAAGTCGCGGCGGTGGTGGTGCTTCCTTCATGTTTGTCATCATTGTTGGCTTGATAGGTGTAGCTTTGGGCTACATCCTCAAAAGTTAAAGCATTAATCAAATATTCAATTAAATGTTCATTTCTCAAACTCAGAGAAGCATCGAGGAGAAAAAAGAGAGGCTGGCCAGTGGTTGAAACAATGGTGATTTTTTGTCTTAGTTAGTTGAACTCATTAGTAGGAAAACATTGTCCTTTTATGTGGTATTTAATTGGCTCAAAAGATGCTGCAACTACTTTAGTAACTAAGCATTATGGATGATAATTCTAGCTTGAAAAAATGTCCTAATAACTTTGTATCTATTAGATAAAGTAGTCTAATTTTCAGCTTTGGTAGGCAGAGTTACTGGTAACTATGTTGGTGGCAGGTAGCAGGTAGCAGGGATGGTCGAGGTGATTATCAAACAAAAATAAAAATTTAGTCTATTTTATTTCTCCCATTGTGAAGATCATGTTACTATCTTTGCCCTATTACAATGTCCAAGACTTGATTAGGTCTTCATTGTTTATTTTTGTGGTGCCCCAAAGAAGGAAAGTTTCTTGTTCTTTTCTTTTTAAGAAAAATAAATAGGGAAGAACATCAACTACACACTCTCTCTCACACACACATTTTATGCAATATTATTTTTCTGTTAGTCCGTTTAAAAAATAGTGGCACTTTTTTTGTATGTAAGAAGAGTAATCTAACTTTAAACTTCCTAATTTATATTTAGTGAGAAATTTTTATAGTTACACTAAATCATAACAAGTTTAAGACAATAAGTTTCAATAATTTTTTAAGTAGACAAATATTATAATATGTTTAAGGTCACAAGATTTTTTAAAAAATTCTTCTTCTTAAATTTTGTCTTGTCAAACTATTGTCACATAATTAAAATTGAAGGAGTCACGATGATGTTTCTCGCGAATCAATCATGGACCGATAGCTAGAGATGACAATAGGGCAGAGGTGGATGAAATCTTACCTTGCCACAAATTCTACTTGCCCTATCCTGATCCTGTCCCATTGCCATTCCTATCGATAGCCTCCTATTTTATCACATGTCAAATAATTTTGAAGAATCAAGGTTAAGCCCTCAACTTATTCTCTTGTTAATTTGATAGTAGTACTTAAAATTTCAAAGGATGGTGTAATGATGCAAAACATTCGTTGTAATTGTAGCGAAGCTTTATCATGTTTTCTAGCCCAAGCGTCCATCTCAGCCGTTCATTTTTCATACCACCGTCCACCCGCGTTGATAAAGAAATAAGAAATTTGCACATCACATTTTAACATTTTATTAAACTTATTTTGCTATTTTTGTGGCAATCCAAATTTAGTACTACTCAATTGGTTGCCCATTTGAATATTTATTTTGTTGGTGAGTGTAGACATATGAAATTTATTGGGTCTAATCCATACAAAATTTGGATTAAATAATTAATTTGGGTTTTACAAGTTAAATTAGTTCATTTTATTATTTTCGAGCCCAATGTTCTCTTCATCTTAAGGCCCAGACTCGTACCACATGTCAAGTGACATGACATGTCCAGTCAAATCCAAAGCCAACAAGATGATGCCACGTGTTAAATGATGTGGCAGTCTAAGTCAAAAAGTAAGAACCAACCACAGGTCGCCAAAGGGCAAAAATGAAATGGGCCAATCAGAATCAAGCAAGAGAGTTCATATGTAGCTGGACTATCCATCCCCTACAACTATAAATAGAGGGGTTACATAACTCTCGGTGGACATTTAGAGTTGGAGAAGAACACTCCGCAATTGGTGAAGGCATCCACAAACAGAGAGATCAAGCATCAAATGCTTAGTTCTTCAACAAAGGTGTGATCAACGGAGTTCTTTCCGGAGATTAACCCGTAACAACAAAGTCTTGCTCGATGATCTTGGCAATTAAATACATCACAAGGAGGTCCGCATCATCCTACATTCAATAAAGACGCTTCTCAAGCCCTCAAATCACGAAGAATTTTAGAGAGGAGAATCAAGAGATACATAGAATTGTACGCACAAATATTTATCAATAAAATTTCTTTTTCTTTATATTATTTTTGTTGCAGTTTATTTTTCGTATTACGGAAATTTATTGCAAACAAATTTTGGCACGCCCAGTGGGACCAATTCTGCTCTTCATCTCTCCTTCTTGCAAGTTGAAAACTACAAACTTCAGATCTACTGCTACAATGGCCTTCCGCAAGTGTAATGTTTCATGCAAAGATGCTACTGTTGCCGTATCCACCGAGCTCAGTCATGTTGGCCCAAACACTCGAAGCAAGTTCAAGGCTAGTGGTTTGGATGGATCCGAATACTTCGCCTCCTTAGAGATGGCAAAGAAGAGCAAATCTCATATGACGTTCGCAACCGCAATCTCTGGGGGCAACACCCCATTCTCGTTGTTTGGAGAACTTTCTCAAACAACCTCAAACCTTGGCGGATTTGAGGATTCTTCAGTTTCAACGAATGTCAATGCCTTGATGACTGACACAACTAACGTGGACGAAAAGTTTGCCATGATGGAACAGACTATAGAGGTCTTGAAGAAATCCGTTGAAGGCAAAGACCTTCAAATCGCTCAACTCATGAACAAATTGGAGGCCTATGCACTTGGAGAGTCGATCCATGTCCCTCCTCGTTCACCTGTCTTTACCTCCCAAAAAATAGCTTTTGAGGAATTATTTGCAAAGTTAAACATTCAAAAGGAAAAGCAATCCACTTCAGTTGCGGAGTTATCTGTCCAACAATTGCAAGACATGATAACAAACACTATCTGAGCTCAATATGGTGGACCATCACAAAGTTCGTTGTACTACTCTAAGCCTTATACTAAGAGGATTGATTGTTTAACCATGCCAACCAATTATCAACCACCAAAGCTGCATCAATTTGATAGCAAAGGGAACCCAAGGCAACATATTGCCCACTTTGTTGAGACTTGTAGCAATGATGGAACGCATGGTGACCTTTTGGTAAAACAATTTATTCATTCTCTGAAAGGTAATGCATTTGACTGGTATATTGACTTGGAGACCGAGTCCATTGATAGCTGGGAGCAACTTGAGAAGGAATTCCTTAATAAGCCTAATAGAGTTGACAGGCACCAAGCAAAGAAAGAACGAGCCCGTGGTAGATTACGTTAATCGTTGGAGAGCGTCAAGTTTGGACTACAAAGATCGCCTTTCAGAAATATCTGCTGTGGAGATGTGCATTCAAGGAATGCACTGGGGCCTTTGTACATCCTACAAGGGATCAAACCGCGAACTTTTGAAGAACTTGCAACACGAGTGCACGACATGGAGTTAAGCATCACAAGTCATGGAAAGGCATCTCCATTTGCTGATTAAAATGAGTTCAAGAAAAATGTTGCATCAAAGAACCAAACCAAAGAATCAATGGCGGTGAAAGCAACTTCTGTGAAGGTCACTACCAAGCAAAAAGTGAAGGAGGATAAGACCCTAAGTCAATATTCCAAAGAGGAGAAGCGTCATCCCACCTCGAAGGAATTAGAGGCAAAGGTTTATACATTTTCAGATTCAGACGTACCCACAATCCTTGATGAACAATTGGACAAGAAAGTCATCGATCTCACTGAATCAAAAAGGCCAAAGAAAATTGGTAAAGTTGGCGATCCGAAATACTGCAAGTTTCATCGTGTCATTAGCCACCCTACAGAGAAATGCTTCGTCTTGAATGAGAAAATCATGGCTCTTGTAAGTGAAGAAAAAATCATCATAGACATGGATGAAACAACAGAAGAAAATCATGCAAGTATCGTGATCGGTTCCAACCCTACACCACTACAGAGTGGCAAGAGCGGTCGATGCAGCTTTTACCCGAGAAGGTCGAGATCGAATCTACAAGGAGCTAGATATATTTGGAGTTGGATTCCTATCTAATCTAGAAATGTGTAGTGCTTTTAATTGCACTTCCAATCATTCTTGTTTGTTTGTTACTTTTAAATTTAATACTACTGATGCAAGAAATTAAGCTAAATGGATATTTTTGTAGGGTTTTCTAAATGGGTAAAGAGGCACTAGGAAAGTGACTTTCTCCTAGATAAGTATCTAAGGGGATCTCAAACTTAGGGAAATAATGTTATAGTTAGGATCATGATATAGCCAATGCACGAAACTACTCACTTTATACCTCTCGGTAGTTTGAGTGACTTTGCCCTAATTGGCTTTCTGAAGCCCAATTGGGTGTTCTTTTTGTGAAAGCAATATTGGCTCAAGTCGGGTATTACTATATCTAGGTTTAACCCTTTAATTGGGGCTATCAATCTCTTGAATACACCCCAATTCCTTGTTGGCCTGAAATTCCTAGATTTAGTCTCTCTTTCTCAAGAAGAGCCTAAGTCAAAAAGACACAAATTAGTGTTTCCAATCACTAATTCAATATAGAAAGCATAAATATAGCCAAATACCCATCACCCATAAACATCTAAGCCCTAAAACAATAGACCCATTAAATACCCATACTAGGGTTGAGCCACAACCCTAGTTAATGGGTTTAACTACTCATAATTGACGAAGAAATCATAGATTGAGATGATAAATAATCCATAAATTGTAATTACAAGATAAGAGACTAAGATTAATTGCTAAGTAAGCTATAAAATTACTCAAAATAGAAAAAACGGCGCTTCACGTGCTCAACTAACGTAAGATGACCTAAAAATATGAAAAAGTAGTATTTATACACAGCCAAATTTTCCAAACAAAAATGCCCCTGACGGAGGTACCACTGACAACGGAAAATGGACCGTTGCAGCGGTGAGGCTACCGCGACCGTGGTAAATCAACTGCGGACCGCAGTCTTCAGCTTTAGCTCAGACTCCAGGCTCTCTGAATCTCTTCTCCGCAGACCGCGGTAAAAGGACCGTTGTTGCGGTAGGGGTACCGCGGTCGCATAAAATCACCGTGATAGCTTGAATTCAAAAAATGACAACTCTGTGAATCCTTGCCACTGCGGACCGTGATAAAAAGCGCGCAGTCGTGGTGGGTCTTCTGCGTCCGCGGTGGATTTTCCGCTATAGCGCTGCTTTGACTTGGTTTTGCACTTGTGCAGGTTTCACTCCTTTTTTGAGCTGGTTATGACATCCTTGCCCCTTTTTTACCAAACACTGCAAACAAGCACAACAAGTTAGCTTTTGGGGAATACCTGTACACATTTTAGTCCAAAACTCAAGCAAAAAGAAGCATAAACTAGACCAGAATCCCTAGTTATCAACTCTCCCAAACTTAAGCTTTTGCTTGTCCTCAAGCAAACAAAGTAATTCCCACCTCCTCAAGATAAAAGAAAGAAAAATTCAGCTGTCCTAAAGTAACCTCATCAAGAATCAATTGGGACTAACAATTACCCTCAACTCAAATGCATTATCAACAATACACAACCTTTTAGCACCATGGCTATAGTACGACACAAAAGCATCAAGAGTTGACTCAACTCATCAAGGAAACTCTTTCTGTTATATTGGTCGCTGTGGAACCCAAACTCATACTCCTCAACTCTCCATAAGCAAACCTCACTTTTTGATTGTAGCACTCAGAACGAGGATTGTAGAAAACACACTCATCTCTCTCAAAGGAAGGTCACAAGTCCAGCTCTAAGTACCATAAGCTTGCCCCTTATGTGAGTCACCACTAATGTAAGCTCACTCAACTCAAGATCATATAGGGCTTTTGTGGGAATGTAATGAAGACTTTTGGTTCAGGGTAGGATGTATTGGTCTAAGAAGGTTTCATCTTCCCTTAAGCACTTCATTTGCTTCATTTTGGCATACATTTTCTTGACTCTTTGAGTCATTTACTTCTTCTTTAGGGGATAAAGAGACACAATGTCACTCTTTGTTGTTCATTTCAATCCTTTTTTTTCTTTTCTAATCTTTCCATGCCTTTCATCTTTTTCTTTTATTGAATCCCTTTATTTCATCTACATTGTTTACTTTCTTTTTGACTTTTTGGATTTTCTTTCTTTTTCTTTTTGTCTTTCCTTTTCTTCATTTTGTACCTTTTATCACTTTTGCATTTCTCTTCTCTACCCTCAAACTTATGCTTTTGCCTTGTGCTAAGGAAAGATAGGGTGCCAAGAGAGGATTATTTCAGAACGGATAAAGGCTTGTATCATGGTTATTGAAAGACTAAGGACTATAGATCAACGGGGTTGACTAGGGATATCATCATTGGTAGGATATGAATGTTTTCAAGTCTCAATTAGGATCAAGGAGAGCCTATAATCACTTCTCAACTCGAGCTTCACTTCGGATTTTGCCTAGACAGACATTCAGGGCAAGTTCTAGACTTATTGGCATGGGACTTGGACTTGCAAATCAATACCTCACCACACAAGCTATAGGATTGCTAAAGAAACAGAGTCGGGGACCACAACAACCTTAGCTAAGATTTGAGCAACATACATGGTTTCGAGAAACCACTCGATGATTGTTTAGCCAACACAAGAGTCTCAAGGTCACAACTATCACCATCCTATACACAACAATTTGTTTTTAACCATAAGGTCAAAGGTAAATGTGTTAGGCCCAAGTGAAGCTTTGCCTGAGGCACCATTGCTCGCTAACTACTATTTACACATAAATGAAAGAAAAAAAAAGACTCAAACCCTTAAGAAGGTTGTCATGTCATCCATCATCGAGAAGAGCCACCCGGTTCACACAAACTCCACCTTTGGAAAGAACCGTGGCATTAAGAAAACCAAAGGCTTATTGATCACACAAAATTGTAAAATAAGAAGCTACGAACCGAAAAAAACTATTAAATGAAATAAAAAACTATACTAGTAAGGAAATTGCGAAAGAAGCTATGAAGTAAAATGCGGAAAGCAAACTGCATATGTACAAGGGGGGGGGGAGGGTTAGATGAATATACATAAGAAGGAATATATACATGAGAGTAACTTTATAAACAAGCCAAGATAGAACAACAACGAAAAGTAAAATAAAAGGTAAAGTTATATACATACCAAAAGTGAAAAAATAAGCACAAAGAAGGAAAATATTGTCATAATTACAATCCAACTACCAAATATAACTACCAAATCAAAAATCAAAGTAGGGGAACCCCCTCAAATGAAAGCTAGCATTGTCCTCAATACTAACTAACCAAAAATAAGCTCAAAAAGAAAGATAGAGAGTGAAGAAAACACCCTATGGATCCTCCGTATGCATGAGGTCCTGTGACTGAGTAGGGTCTTGTGGTAGCACGAGATCCTGTGGCTGGGAACCTGGATCATCTGTCCCGGGGGCCTGTGGCTGGCCAGAAGCAACACCCTCCATCTCCTCCAATTCAATATCAACATCATCCACTTGGGGGATCATCCTCCTCCTCTTTGGTGCTCTCTCAATATCCTTCTCCGAAACCTGCTCTGTCTGAGCTGCTGGAGGCTGATCATGCAATAGTAGCTCCAAAGGCAAATGGTCAGTTGCCTTCATCTTCTCCACTTCTCCCCTCAATTCCTTAACTGACTCATTTGATGCCTGCGTCTTCTTCAACTTCTTTGTGTATTTGCTCAGCTCCTTAAGTGTTTTCCCTTGATCAGCAAGAGCATCCATTATCAGCTCTTGGTTGTCAAGGAGCTTCTTCTGGTTGTCCATAAGCTCATTGAGAGACTCCTCTACTGAAGCCGGCACCTGTGGCTGTGGGGGCACTGACTGGGCTACCACTGAACTAGATAGTACAGACAACTTAGAAGTTGCTGCCTGCATCCAGTTGTTGATACTGGAGAGTGTTTGGCTCAATCGGTGGGCAATCAATTGGTATGCTGAGGAGGATGGAATATCTGCAGGAGTGGAAGTAGATGGTTCGGCGGTAGGCTCTATTATGGCAGTGGGAGGCTAAGAAGAAGTGACTACTACTACTACTGGCTCTTCAGATTGGCCAGTAGAGGTAGTGGCTTTGCCCTTGGATTCTTTGGCTTTGGGTTTGTCTAGACACTGAGGCTGTACCATGAAAAGGGCATTTTAGGTTTCACCTTCACATCAAAGTTTCTTTTCCCACCTTCTGATCTTCGAAGTACATTATGAGGAAGTTTGGGAAGGGATACGATCTGTCACCCTCGTTGACCACTCTGGTGATCACCCTAGACATGACATTCCCGATATTATCGGGAACCTCGCCATAATAGCTGCCACTAATATTTCCCTAGATACCGGCAATGTGTTTTCATGGGTAGTAGGGTCAAGCCTGCTGCATACAAAAGTCTCCCACCCTTTCGCCTCAAAGTTTAGGGTTTTCCTCAAGATAGGAACCCCTGCTGTCAACCATGTTGGGGTGGTGACCGGGAGAGATAGATATGATGCCAACCACGGACGGGCTGCCTCATCAAGTGCTACCTTCTCCAAGTAAAATGCTTCATCTTCCTCATTAAAGCCCAGGTATTCATTTATTGTCTTCCCATCAAACTTCACTTTCAAGTTCCGCACTTTAGTATCCTTCTTGATGTGGGAAGCATTAGCGTAAAACTCTTTGACTAAGTGCTTGTTTGCCTCTTACACCGTGCTGGTGAAGTAATCCCACCCCACTCGTTCATTGAATTTCTGTTTCATGTTGGGGTTGTGCGGCAGGAGATCCCTCTCTATGAACTAGAACTCATGAATAAGGGACCTTAGAGGCCACCACTCCCGGAACTTGCGATAAGCCAACTCATTGACGAACCACTTTTGCCACACCTCGGGGTTTCTAGTTCTTTCCACACCCCCAGTTTGAGT
Source organism: Nicotiana tabacum (assembly GCF_000715075.1). Classification (NCBI taxonomy): domain Eukaryota; kingdom Viridiplantae; phylum Streptophyta; class Magnoliopsida; order Solanales; family Solanaceae; genus Nicotiana; species Nicotiana tabacum. The sequence goes on along the minus strand of NC_134084.1, from coordinate 4,990,213 downwards.
CACACCCCTCCCTCTTCATCCGGTATCCCAACATCTACATCCTGTCCAGGTGACTAAGGTGTAGGTGAGGTTGAATCTGAACTATCACTGCTCTCTGCTGAGCCCTCAGACGACTCAGAAGATACATGAACTGGAGCATGAGCAGTAAGGGAGGCTGAAGGTTTGGGCTCATCTCTCAACTTACGTCTCTCCGGGAAGTTGGGTACATATTCAGGCACTGAATCAGACTCTGATGCCTCACGGGAGGGTAAGTACTCACTTTCCTCGGAATGGGAAGCAGCTCTATCTGCAGCTCTGATGTTTTTTCTGGTTTCCCCAATTGCTTTCTGAACCGCTGGGGTCAATTTAATCATGCCTCATCCCCTACCCCGAGAGGATTCTGCTCTACCCTTTTGTTTGTCACCAGATCCTCTAGATTTAACCATTGCCTACAAGTACAATCAGTTGAAATTTGTTAGTGCAAATACTACAAGAAGTAGTGTAGAATATTAGTTGACTGTGCAAGAACAAAACACCAGACTGCGGACCGCGAAAAATGCATTGCGGCCATGGAGAGATGGTACTCAGACTACCCCCTCTCTGATTCAATAGTATCACGGACCGCAGAAAAAGAAGCGCGTCCACGGTGAGTGCACCGCGGACCGCGGAAAATCAACCGCGGCCGCATACCCTCAAATGCATCTCTCTGAACTTTATCATCGTGAACCGCGGAAAAATCATCGTGGCCACGGAGAGGCACCACTGTCAGCGGAAAATGCCACCGCTAATCGCGGTTATCAAGACTTAAAATCTCACAAAACATAAATGATAGCGAACCGCGATCAAACAACAACGGACCGCGAAAGGCAAATTAGGGCTCAATACCTAGGGTTTCTAATTTTCAAGCATTTTGGCATTAATCAACACATTATCAACCCCGCTAGGTAGTTAATAACCATTTCTAACTAATTGAAACCTAATCTAATTAAAACTATGGAACCGTGAGTCAAAACTGAAAGAAAAAGGAAGAAGAAGAAGTAATAACTATCAATTTAAAAGAAAATAAAAACAAAATTAAAGACTAAGGGTTGATTGGATTTACCAGATGTGAAATGTGAAACAAATGAAGCTCAGTTCTTGTGTTTGTGCAAACTAGGGAGTGAGTGAACAATAGTCTATGCTGTTTGAGAATGCAAAGAGCGAAAAATGTAAAAGGGGGGCCTGAGGTTCTATTATAAACAAGCCCTAGGACCCGCACATTCTTACCTACCGCAGCCGCAATAAATGCACCACGGACTGGGTTGTAAAGTTCATAAGAGCTGTTGCTTTGAGACCACCGTGAAAAATGCTCCGCGACAGCGGTAAGCCACCGCTGACAGCAAAAAATACACCGCGGTAGTGGTTGAAATTTTAGAGAACCCCCACTTTGGATTGTTTAGCACCGCTGACCGCAATCAAATTTCGCCCCCGCGATAAGGCCACCGTGGTCCTCGAAAAATGGAGCACGGTCGCGGTCCAAACTTCAGAGAGTGACACATTTTCCAGCTTAGTCCTACACTGCATCAAAGATCCCTAAACACATGTCACAACCAGTTAGTCCAAAAACAAATCCTACACTAAGAGGAAAATCAAAGAAAAATAAGAGGAAAAACACATGGGTTGCCTCCCAAGAAGCGCCTGATTTAACATCGCGATACGATGCGGGTTACTATCAATCACTTGAGATGGATCATTACCGCCACGTGGCTATCATAAAACTTGCCAAGATAGTGCTTGACTCTGTGCCCATTAACTCTGAAGACCTTACCATTTTTGTTTTTCAAATCAAGAGCACCAAACGGAGTCATAAGAACCACCTCAAAAGGTCCACTCCATTTTGACTTAAGCTTTCTTGGAAACAGTCGTAGCCGGGAGTTGAACAAGAGAACCAAATCACCTACTTTGAACTCCTTGCCACAAGCATATTTGTCATGTAAGTACTTCATCTTGTCCTTATACAATGACGAGCTAGAATAGGCATGGAACCGGAACTCATCAAGCTGATTAAGTTGCTCCACCCGAAGATTTGCTGCAACATCTCATTCAAGATTTAACTTCCTCAAATCCCACATGGCCTTGTGCTTTAACTCAACTGGTAGATGGCAAACTTTTCCAAACAACAACCGGTACGGATACATACAAATCACCTATAAAGCATCATCCAATTTCTTGGACCAGTCGGTCCTATTTGCATTGACGGTCTTCGACAATGTGCTCTTAATCTCCCTATTGGAGACCTCAACTTGCCCACTAGCCTGAGGATGGTAAGGGGTTGAAATCTTATGATTGAGACCATACCTTGCAAGCAGCGTATCAAATGCCTTATTGCAAAAATGAGAACCTCCATCACTGATGATTGCTCTAGGAGTGCCAAACCGAGTAAATATACTCTTCTTGAGAAAAGCAACAACACTCCGGACCTCGTTGTTGGGTAAAGCCACGGCCTCAACCCATTTGGAAACATAATCAATGGCCACCAGAATGTATGTGTTACCATATGAAATTACAAAAGGTCCCATGAAGTCGATGCCCCACACATCAAATATGTCAACCTCAAGAATAGTGGTGAGAGACATTTCATCCTTCTTTGAAATTCCACCATCTCTCTAGCACTCATCACATCTCTTCACAAGATCACCCGCATCCTTGTACAATGTAGGCCAATAGAATCCACAGCTAAGCACCTTTGAAGCTATCCTTGCCCCACCATGGTGACCACCGTAAGGAGAGGAATGATAAGCATCAAGAATACTCAGTTGCTCCTCTTCCGGAACACATCTTCGAATCACACCATCATTGAAAATTTTGAACAAATAAGGCTCATCCCAATAGTAGTACAAGCTATCCCATTTGAGCTTCTTCCTTTGGCTAGAAGAGAGTTCATATGGAACAATACCGGTCACAAGAAAGTTGGCAACATCCGTAAACCAAGTCATGCTATTCACAGATACGGAGGGAAGTTGCTCATCAGGGAATGAATCATTAATTTCAAGGCCATCACAAGGCCTCCCCTCCTCTTCCAAGGGGGACAAGTGGTCCGCCACTTGGTTTTCACTCCCTTTCCGATCGACAATCTCAAAGTCAAACTCTTGAAGCAATAGAACCCATCTCATCAATCTCGCCTTGGAATCCTTATTTGTCACCATGAGTTAACAAAGTGTTGCATGGTCAGTATGAACTATCACCTTGGCCCCTATGAGTTAAGGCCTAAATTTCTCCATTGCAAACACAATTGCTAGCAACTCTTTTTCCGTCACCGTGTAGTTCACTTGAGCATCATTCATTATCTTGCTTGCATAATACACCGGGTGAAACATATTGTTCATTCTTTAACCCAAGACCGTTCCTACCGCAACATCACTTGCATCACACATGAGCTCAAAAGGTAAGCTCCAATTAGGCGCGGTAATAATGGGAGTGATTGTCAATTTGTACTTGAGAAGTTCAAAAGCCTTCATGCATTCATCATTAAACACGAACTTGGCATCCTTTTCCAATAACTTGCATAAAAGGTTCACTACCTTAGAAAAGACTTTGATGAATCTTCGGTAGAACCCCGCATGCCCAAGAAAACTTCTAACCCCTTTGACTAAAGTAGGAGGAGGAATCTTTGAGATCACTTCAATTTTAGCCTTGTCCACCTCTATACCATGATTTGAAATCTTATGGCCGAGGACAATGCCCTCCTCTACCATAAAGTGACATTTTTCCCAATTAAGCACAAGATTGGTCTCTTCACACCGGGCCAACACCTTGTTAAGATTTTTCAGACATTCATCAAACGAGTCATCCACAACAGTAAAGTCATCCATGAATACCTCCAAAATGTCCTCCACTATGTCGACAAATATGGCTATCATACACCACTAGAATGTAGCCGGTGCATTACACAACCCAAATGGAATTTTAGAAAAGGCAAAGGTGCCATATGGACAAGTGAAAGTTGTTTTCTCCTGATCTTCCGGAGTAATCAAAATCTGGTTGTACTCGGAGTACCCATCGAAGAAACAGTAGAAGGCCTGCCCAACAAGTTTATCTAGCATCTGGTCAAGAAAAGGCAATGGGAAGTGATCTTTGCGGGTCACTTTATTCAGCTTGCAATAGTCCATGCACACCCTCCATCCGGTGACAGTCCTAGTGGGAATCAACTCATTTTGTGCATTAGTAACCACTGTCATACTACCCTTCTTTGGCACACATTGCATCAGTGAAGTCCAAGAACTATCTGAGATGGGGTACACAACCCCTGCATCCAACCACTTGATCACCTCCTTTTTGACAACCTCTTTCATAGCCTCATTCAACCTCCTTTGATGTTACACGGAGGGCTTGGCATCATCTTCAAGAATAATCTTGTGCATGCAAAAGGCGGGGCTTATCCCCCGGATATCAGCTAGAGTCCATCGAATTGCCTTCTTCCATTTTTAGAGCACGACCAATGTGGCATCTACCTGCATGTTAGTAAGACAAGAGGAAAGAATAACTAGCAAAGTTGAACTAGGGCCTAAGAATTCATACCTAAGGTGTGGAGGCAACGGCTTCAACTCCAAGATGGGAGGTTCCTTGATTGAGGGCTTTGTTGGTGGAGTTTTTTTATTCTCGAGATCCAAAGAGAGCTTTCGAGGCTCATAAGATTAAGAGCCCATTCTATGCAAAGCATTGACACACTCCACCCGACCTTCATCCTCATTGACATCAAGGTTCAACAATACCGCTTCTATGGGGTCCTCCATATTGATCATTGTACTCGTATCATCAACTATCATTTCCGTGACAAGATCCACAAAAGAGCACACTTCAGTACTATTAGGTTGCTCCATTGACTTGCACACATGAAAGACCACTTTTTCATCACCCACCTGGAAGGTGAGCTCCCCTGCTTCTACATCAACTAAGGCCTTCCCAGTTGCAAGGAAAGGTCTTCCCAATATGATCGGAACCTCATAATCAACCTTGCAGTCCAAAATCACAAAGTGAGCAGGCAAAATGAACTTGTCCACTAGAACAAGAACATCATCAATAATACCAAACGGCCTCTTCATTGTTCTATCCTCCATTTGTAACCTCATTGAAGTAGGTCGTGGTTGGCCAATACCCAAAGTTTTGAAGATGGAGTAAGGCATCAAATTGATGCTCGCTCCCAAGTCACACAATGCCTTTGCGAAATCTGCACTCCCAATGGTGCATGGAATAGTGAACGTGCCGGGATCTTCAAGCTTTAGAGCCATTGAGTGCACAATTGCACTTACTTGGTGAGTCATTTTTATGGTCTCACAATCCATGTATCTCTTTTTTGTCACCAAGTCTTTCATGAACTTGGCGTAACCCGACATTCGTTCAAGAGCTTCCACTAATGGAACATTAATTGATAAGCTTTTCATCATCTCTATGAACTTCTTAAATTGGTTCTCATTCTTTTGCTTCGCAAGCCTTTGAGGGTAAGGTGGAGGAGGCCTTGGCAAAGGAGCTTTAGCCTTGGGCATTACCATTTCTGGCATGTCTATCACGTGTTCCCTAGACGGGTTCACGTCATGTTGAGTCTCCACCTCATTATCATGAATATCAATCCTCACTTCGACATTCACATTCTCTTCACTCACTTGGTCATCAACTAAAGGGACATCATCATCTTGCACTTCAACCTTATCATTCACAACTTCTTTTTTCTTGGAAGTGTTCACTTCACCACCTCGTCCGCTTCTAGTAATCACCGCTATTGCATGCCCGGTATTGTTCCCACCCTTTGGGTTTACTACCGTATCACTAGGTAGAGACCCCTTAGGGCGAGTATTCAAAGATTGCAAAATCTGGCCAAGTTGAACCTCCAAGTTTCGGATTAAAGTATTATGAGACGCTAACTGGGCATCAGAGTCGGTGTTCTTTTTCATCATTTGTTCAAACATCATCTCAATCCTTCCCATCTCATTATTTGATGAGCTAGGACCTTGGGATGGAAATGGAGGAGGGTTGTTTGGTTCTCAAACCAAACAACCATTATTCCAACCCCCTTGGTTGTTGTTTCCTCCCAATTGTTGTTGTTTCCACTCTAGTTTCCCTGCTGTTCTGATTGCCCCAATTTTGATTGTTGTTACCCCAGTTGCTATTTCCTTGTTGGTTTTGATTTCCCTAATTGCCTTGGGATCTCCACTGTTATTGTTAGTTAGGAGCATTGCCCCTTTTTCCTTGGTAATTATTCACATACTGCTCTTCTTCATTCTGCTCATCATAGCCCTCATCTTTATTGAAACCACCACTACCTTGGTCATATTGATCCAGACTACTTTGACCTTGTTGACCTCTTTGTCGCCTCTTGTTGACCAACATGTTGACACCTTCCATAGCATCTAGGGGCTTGAACTTGTTGTAACTGAGCTTTTGCCAACTAGTTCATTGTTGTAGTCAACTCTGCTATTGCTTGGCCATGGTCATGGAGCTCTTTGTGCAAGTGAATGACAGTGAGGTCACCCTGTGGCACATTAGCTCGACTTTGCCAAGCTGAAGAAGTATCAGCCATCTCATCAAGAATATCACAAGCCTCAGCATAAGGCAGCTTCATGAAATTACCCCCTGCTAACTGGTTCACCACATATTGATTGGTCATGTTTATACCCCAATAAAATGTCTGTTGAATCATTGCCTCAGTCATATCATTGTTGGAGCATTCCTTGACCATAGTTCTATATCGATCCCAGATTTCATGAAGGGGATCATTTGGTTCCTGTTTGAATGCTATGATTTCATCCCTCAATGCCTCCATATGTTCTAGTGAGAAAAACTTGGCTATGAACTTATTGGCCCACTCATCCCATGTAGTGATAGAATGGTTGGAAAGCCTCTCGAGCCAGTCCCAAGCTTTCCCTATAAGTGAGAAAGGGAATAATCTCAGCCGCAATGCATCCTCTGATACATTTGTTTGCTTGTTTCTCCAACACATATCCACAAATCCCTTGAGATGTTTATATGCATTCTGATGGGTAGCACCTGTGAAATACCCTCGCTGCTCCAACAAAGTCAACATCATATTTGCAATTTGTAAATTGCCCGCCCAGATCCGGGGTGGGACAATTGCACTAGTATATCTTTCTTTTGGAAGCACCCAAGGAACGACTCTTGGAGGAGGCGGGGAAGGGTCTGGAACATTATCATTGGCCTGGCGGCCTCTCCTTTGAGCTTGAGGCACTATAGGTACCTCATCATTAATATTTTCATCTACCTCCTCCCCGGAATAACATTTCCAAGATTGTCGTTGTTCGCCATTTTGTACCTGAATTGATGACACACACAAATTAGTAACACAGAAGGAAGGGAAAACAAAACACAAAACAAGTCAAATAGATAGCCAAAACTGTTTATCTCCCTGGCAACGGCACCAAAAAATGATGGGTTCCAACCTAACACCACTACATAGTGGCAAGAGCGATCGATGCAACTTTTACCCGAGAAGGTCGGGATCGAATCCACAAGGAGCTAGATATATTTGGAGTTGGATTCCTATCTAATATAGCAATGTGTAGTACTTTTAATTGCACTTCCAATCATTCTTGTTTGTTTGTTACTTCTAAATTTAATACTACTGATGCAAGAAATTAAGCTAAATGGATATTTTTGTAGGGTTTTCTAAATGGGTAAAGAGACACTAGGGAAGTGACTTTCTCCTAGATGAGTATCTAATGGGATCTCAAACTTAGGGCAATAATGTTATAGTTGGGACCGTGATATAGCCAATGCACGAAACTACTCACTCTATACCTCTCTGTAGTTTGAGTGACTTTGCCCTAATTGGCTTTCTCAAGCCCAATTGGGTATTCTTTTTGTGCAAGCAATATTGGCTCAAGTCGGGTATTACTATCTCTAGGTTTAACCCTTTAATTGGGGCTATCAATCTCTTGAATACACTCCAATTTCTTGTTGGCCTGAAATTCGTAGACTTAGTCTCTCTTTCTCAAGAAGAGTCTAAGTCAAAAAGGAACAAATTAGTGTTTGCAACCACTAATTCAACATAGAAATCATAAATCAGGCCAAATATCCATTACCCATAAACATCTAAGCCCTAAAACAAGAGACCCATTAAATACCCACACTAGGGTTGAGCCACAACCCTAGCTAATGGATTTAGCTACTCATAATTGAAGAAGAAATCATAGATTGAGATGAAGAATAATCCATAAAGTGTAATTACAAGATAAGAGACTAAGATTAATTGCTAAGTAAGCTACAAAATTACTCAAAAGAGACAAAAGCAGCGGTTCACGTGCTCAGCTAACGTAAGATAACCTAAAAATCTGAAAAAGTAGTATTTATACACAACCAATTTTTTCAGACAAAAATGCCCCTAACGGAGGTACCATTGACAGAAAAAAATGGACCGTTGCAGTGGTGAGTCTACCGCGGACCGCGGTCTTCAGCATTAGCTCAGACTCCAGGCTCTCTGAATCTCTTCTACGCAGACCGCGGTAAAAGGACTGCTGTTGCGGTAGGGGTACCACGGTCGCATAAAATCACCGCGGACCGCGGTAGCTTGAATTCCAAAAATGACAACTCTCTGAATCCTTGCCACCGGGACCACGATAAAAGGACCGCGGTCGCGGTGGGTCTTCTATGTCCGCGGTGGATTTTCCGCTATAGCGCTGCTTTGACTTGGTTTTGAACTTGTGCAGGTTTCACTGCCTTTTTGAGCTGGTTATGACATCCTTGACCGTTTTTGACCAAACACTACAAACAATCACAATAATTTAGCTTTTGGGGAATACTTGTAAACATTTTAGTCCAAAACTCAAGCAAAAAGGATCATAAACTAGACTAGAGTCCTTAGTTATCATATCGCGCTCAAGGAAAAGAAGTGTTCAAAGTTGCATAACATGTCAAGCACTGCATTCTTACAATTTGGAAGTTTCGAGCCCGTTGAAGTTGATCTTACAAGGAAAACTCTTAAAGGTTCACTAGAGCTAGATAATCACTCCAAAGACAAAGACGATGAGGGTTGGATTGTAGTCACTCACAAGAAGTGAAAACATCAGGCAATGTTGAGGCTACGAATTCCTAATTCAAGAGAGATGATGAGAAATGCATATAGGCTACAATCACCAAGAAATATCAAATCTTCTACTAGCAAGAAGATTAGCAGTGCCTTATCGTCGATGTTCCGAAAGCCCATGACATTGCATGAATTCTTTCTTGGAGAATTCCTTCATGGAGGTCACGTTAGTGCAACTCATGTAGTTTCTAGTACTGACAAAATAATGGAAAGCAACGATGAGCCTGCTCCAATGAAAACACATGAACATCACGATCACAGAAAAGTTGTCATATGTTGTGCAACAATTTCATTCACAGATGATGACTTATTGTTGGGGTCTAAGCCACATAACAGACCTTTGTTTGTTGTAGGGTCCATTCGGGAACGACATCTCAATCTCATACTTGTTGATAATGGTTTGGCTATCAACATCATGCCAAGGATGGTACTAAAAAAGCTTGGGATCTCTATCGATGAGTTATCCAAAAGTAACCTAACAATCCACGGTTTCAACCAAGGAGGACAACGAGCCATAGGTATGATAATTATTAATTGGTGAGATGAATTCAAACATCCTGATTCACGTCATAGATGCTAAAACATCATACAACTTATTTCTTGGACATCTCTGGATTCATGAGAATGGGGTGGTATAATATACTTTACATCAATGCCTGAAGTACAGAAGAGATGGTGAGATAGTCAAAATTGATGCAGACATCAAGCCTTCCACTGAGACGGAGTCTTACTTTGCAGATGCAAAATTCTACCTAGATTCTTGTGAACCGAAAGTGGAGAAGTTGATGTCAAGTCAGAAGAGGAAAATGAGGCTCAATGGACTACCACCAAGCTGCCTAAGAAGGGAATAGAAGAAGTCTCCATTAAGCTATCATCATCTGAAGGTGACATACAGATAAAGATTGAGGAGCATCTGGTATTTCGCTATGTTCCATGTAAACGTCGAAAGAAAGGGCAACCTTTTTCTACAAGAATGTATTCCAAAGAAGAAAATGAGTCACAAAGATATCCAACATTTGAAGGAGCTTATGATTGTCCCAGTTGCACAAATCCCATTCGTGACTTGTGAGTCTGCTAAAGGCAATCTCCAAGCTAATAAAATAAAAGGGCACTATGATCCTAAGGCCTTCATACGGCTTGAAAAGTCTGGTTATGACTTCTCCAATCCATCACAACTAGGAGAACTCAAAGACGAAATCACTGGTGAAAAGATACATGGGCTCAGTGAGTCCCAAATGAAGTTGAGAAAGCAAGGGCACTACGTCGCCACTCCAAAGTTTGGGTTGGGGGTTTAGTTTGGCAGATCCTCTTTCAATTTCATCAAAGAGAAGCAAAGATAGCTTCATCACAATACACCTCGGTAGAGGAGATGAAGGAAGTTAAGGGCAAGAAAATAAAACAATGGGCTTCAGTATTATATCGCATTGGAGGCTCAACCCCTCCGGTCTCGGTGTTTGAAAGGCTAAGTCACAAAGGTGAACGTGTATCTTCCAAACATCTAAAATAAGTTTCCACTACCTCAAAGAACTCTGTCTTTTATCACCTAGGGACCACAAAGAAGTCGACATCTAGAAATATACTGTCAAAACATAAGGAGCAAGTCCATGAGGAGCGGGATCATTTTGAAATTGTTGTTGACAAAGAAATCTATAGTGCTTTCCCATCACGTATGAAGAGGAAGTCTATTTTGTCAATATCCACAGATGGTCCACTAAAGGTGCAAAGGAGAACCATTGTTCACACTTGCTAGCCTCGTAAAGAAGCAAAGAAAGAGAAAGAAGCCATGCCGACCATCCAAGGAAGTCAAAGAGAAAAGTCAGACTTTGTGGAAACATCCTATCATATAAATGTGGAAGATAGCCCATGCCTTAACGTTGATGATGAAGTACATGAGGCTCCACCTCAACTAGAAGATGGCGGGCAATCAACTATGGATGAGATTAAGGAACTCAATTTAGGTACTCCGAAAGATCCACGCCTCGCCTTTATTAGTACGCTTCTTACGCCTCAAGAGGAGGAGGAATACTCTAAGCTGTTGACCGAGTACAAAGATGTCTTCGTTTGGTCGTATAAAGAAATGTCTGGTCTTAGTCCTAAGGTAGTTGTTCATCATTTAGGGATCAAAAGTTGAGCACGCCCTGTGAAGCAGTCACAACGCATGTTTCGACCCAAGCTTGTATCACAAATTGAAGTCGAAGTCAATAAGCTCATTGAGGCGGGATTTATTCGAGAGGTAAAGTACCTATCATGGATATCGAATATTGTACCTATCAAGAAGAAGAATGGTCAAATACGTGTTTGTGTTGACTTTAGAGACCTAAAGAAGGTATGTCCAAAAGATTACTTCCCGCTACCAATTATTGAACTCATGGTTGATGCTACAATAGGGCATAAAGCTATGTCATTCATGGATGGGTCCTCTGGATACAATCAAATCAGAATGTCTCCAAAAGATGAAGAGTGTATTACTTTCCAAACTCCAAAAGGGATATATTGCTACAAAGTGATGCCCTTTCGGTCTGAAGAATGTTGGTGCCACCTACCAACGCACGATGCAAAACATATTTGGTGACATGCTCCATTAGAGAGTTAAATTCTACCTAGATGACTTGGTGGTGAAGATGAAGAGTAGGCGTTACCACCTTGAAGACCTTCGAATTGTTTTTGAAAGGTTAAGAAAATTCGACCTAAAGATGAATCCACTCAAGTGTGCATTTGGAGTTACCTCAGTAAAGTTTCTTGGCTTCATTGTGCGTCATCATGGAATTGAAGTTGATCCTGCAAAGATTGACGCCATTCAGAAAATGCCCAAGCCAAAGAACTTGAGAGAGCTTCGAAGTCCCCAAGGAAACTTAGCATTCATCCGGAGGTTCATCTCTAATCTAGCCGGACGATCTCAACCCTTCAATCATCTATTGAGGAAGGATATCCCTTTTTATTGGGATCAGTCATGTCAAAATACTTTTGAAAGCATCAAAAAATACTTGCTGAATCCACCTGTGTTAGGGGCACCAATGCTTGGGAAGCCATTGATACTCTACATCGCGGCATATGAACGTTCACTTGGAGCACTACTTGCTTAAGAGAATGAGGAAGGAATGGAACAAGACTTTGTACTACCTTAGCCGAATCTGATAGGAGCTGAGATGAACTATACGCTTGTTGAGAAAATATGCTTAGCATTACTTTATGCGATAAAGAAGCTAAGGCATTATTTTGAAGCATACACCATCAAACTAATCTCTCGAGCAGATCCCATGAAGTTTGTGATGACTCGATCTGTTCTTTTTGGACACCTAACAAGATGGTCCATATTGTTCAACCAATATGAGATCACATACACACCTCAAAAAGCTGTGAAAGGACAAGAACTAGCAAATTTTCTGGCTGATCACCCTCTTCCGACAGAATGGGAGCTTTCAGATGAGTTTCCAGATAAAGACGTTTTGTTCATCGAAGAGTTTCCACCATGGAAAATGTTCTTTAATGGATCTGCACGTCGCAACAGTACGGGGGCAGGTGTTGGGTTGATCTCTCTAGAAAGGCAAGTCTTGCCATTATCTTTTGTTTTAGATGAAACATGCTCCATCAATGCTGCAGAGTACCAAGCTTTGATCTTCTGTCTCGAAATGGCAATAGAAATAAAGATTCTACAGTTGGAGATCTACAGCGACTCTAAGCTGATCATCAACCAACTTTTGGGGAGTTACGAGGTAAAGAAGGAAGATCTATTGCCATACCATCAATACGCTTCTAGTTTACTTGAAAAATTTGACCAAGTGTTCTTAAACCACTTCCCAAGAGAAGAAAATCGCAAGGCTGATGCTTTGGCTAACTTGGCCACGACGAAGGCACTTGGAGAGAATGAGTCAACAAAGGTATATATGCATCATCGATAGGTTATTCCTAGACTTCTGGATCTTTAAATCAACGAAAGTCATCATACGTCTGTTCGAGCAATTGAAGAAGAAGATTGGAGGCAATCAATGATAGAGTACCTTGAACATGGAAAGTTACCTGAAGATCCGCGACAAAGAACAGACATCAAACAAAGAGCACCACGATTCATCTTCTACAAGGGGACTTTATTTTGCCGCTCTTTTGAAGGACTATTCTTGCGATGTCTTGACAAAGAATAAGCCGGCCAAGCGATGGAGGAAGCACATTCTGGCTCATGTGGAGCACACCAATCTGGTCCCAAGCTCCATTTTCGCATCAAGAGGATAGGCTACTCATAACTAGGAATTTTGATGTGTTTTATGCTACTTCCTGCTTACGCTTTAATTATAAATTTTTACAAAATAGTCCCAGAAGGCTCATAAGTTGTGCTTGATTGCAGGTTTGATCGACATAGTGACGAAATGTCAAAGATCAGCTCAAAAGGAGTGAAACCTGCTCAAGTACCAAAGACAAGGCAAACTTAGGACAAAAAGGCCTAGTGTGGCCGCACTACACTTTGTGTGGTCCGCACTAGGGGATTCAGAGAGCTGGCAAATCGAGCTTCAAGGAAGTGAGGTCGCATTCGATCTTGCACGGTCCACACTGAAGGTTCCGCGGTCGCATTACCATTATGTGTTGTCCGCGTAAGAGAAGATCAGAGAGATGTAATTTGACAAGTATCATTCCAGTGCGGTCCGCGGTCATATTTGTGCGGATAGCATTAGAGACCTCCGCGGCCGCGGTCCATTCTGCGCGGTCCGCGGAGCCTGAGTTCAGAGAGCCAAGACTTCAAGTCCAAGAGCCTAGTGCGGCCGCGGTCCATTCTGTGCGGTCCGCACTGACCTTGCAGGGGCATTTTTGTCCAGTTTTTCTAGCTTAGTATAAATAGAACAATTTTCTATTTTTAAGGTATAAGCTATTTTTTGAACAAGGCTACGCTCGTGAGAAGCTATTGTGTAGCCATTTTTGGCATCTCAACTTAGATTTAACGATAGATTCTCTATATTTACATTAACTTTTAATTAATATGTCTTGTTCTTCATCTATTTCTCTATTCTCTTCTTCAAGCATGAGTAGCTAAACTCATTAGCTAGGGTTGTGGCTCAACCCTAGTGTGGGTAATTGATGGGTGTTGACATCTAGGGTTAGATTGACTATGGATACTATTTAGGATAATTTTATGGTTTAATCTATGAATTGGTGGTTGCAAACATTGGTTTGTGCTAAGTTGACTTGGCTCTTCTTGAGAAAGAGAGCCTAAGTCTCCAAAATTGACCCAACAAAGGAATTGGGATGGACTCAAGAGAACTGATAGTCCCAATTAAAGGGTTAAACCTCGAGAGAGTAATTACCCGACTTGAACCCTAGTTGCTTGAGCTAATTCGCCTACCTATTTGGTCTCGAGAGAGTCAATTGGGCAAAATCACTTTCTCTACCGAAAGGTGTGAGAGTGGGTAAAATTGTACAACGGTTATAGCATATTTCCCCAATCATGACAATCGAACCTTAGAAGCATTTACCCATCAATTATCCATCTAGGTGAAAGTCACTACCCTAGTGCCTTTCTACCCATTAGATACAACTCTAGCAATTTTCTCATTAGCATAATTTAGTTCTAATTAGTAGTTGATAATATTAGTTTGTTAGAGAAAAATCAAAAGATGATTGGAAGTGACATTTGGAACAATTACACGACTCTAGTCTAGACAGATACTCAACTCCCTTCCTAGCTCCCTAAGGAATTCGATCCCGACCCTCATATCAGGTAAAAGCTATTGCGACCCTGGGCGACAATGGTGAAAGATTGCATGGATCATGCCAAAAGATGTCAAGCGTGTCAATTTCATGCCAACTACATCCACCAACCTCCAAAGCCTCTTCACCCAACTATAGCTTCATGGCCTTTTGATGCATGTGGATTTGACGTTGTTGGACCACTTCCAAAGTAATCAAAAGGACAGATGTACATATTGGCCGCTACAGACTATTTCTCTAAATGGGCTGAAGCTGTTTCGCTACAGACTCCTGCTGCTCAGCTGCTGGGACCAGTGCCTGGACCTGGACAGGCTGTGTATCAGATACATCCTGTGGCTGACGGGAGGAAGCCTTCGGTGGGTCTGCCAACTAGATGATGGCATCATATGCGCTCGGGATCATCCTCCTCCTATTTGGAGGTCGCTGCTCCTGCTCCTGCTGTGGCTCTGCTGGCGGCACTAATGCTGGGGCTGAGTCCTCAAATAATAAGTCTAAAGGCAGCTGGTCTGCCTTCAATCTATCCACATCCGCCGGTAGCTCCTTCACGGACTCCTTGGAGGCCCGTGTCTTGCATAGCTTCTTGTGCTCCTTGGCAAGCTCCTTCAGAGCCTTGCCATGTGAATCCACTGCCTTTGCCAAATCAGCCTGTGTACTGAGGATCTTCTCCTAGTTTTCAATTATCTTCTTTAAGGCATCCTCTATAGACTGTGGGACCTGTGCTGGCTGAGGGGCCGACTGAGCTGCAATGGTGGAGGTCAAGGTAGACAACTTGGATAATGCAGTATACATCCAGTTGTTTAAACTCTGAAGCATTTGGCTCAGCCGGTGGGCAATGATAGGATGGGCCCGAGTAGATGGAATCTCTGGGCCCGCTGATGTGGAAGGGCCTGGAGGAATATCTAAAGTGGAGGGTCCAGGAGGCATCTCAGTATGAGTGAGGCTGGCTCAGCTGGGGTCTCTACCACAACTGGCTCTTCAGACTGGCTAGTTGAGGTAGAAGCAGGGGCTTTGTTGTTCTTATCCTTGGGGTTGTCATTCCCCTTCAAGCTGTACCAGGAGAACGGGGCTGTCTCCTTGAACTTGATGTCGTATGGTCTCTTGTCCACCTGCATGTCCCGGAAGTACATAGTAAGGGTGTTGGGGAAAGGATAGTTCCGGTCGCTCTTGGCACCCACTATAGAAATGATCCGGGACATCACATTCCCCACGTTTATGGGGTACCCCGCCATAATGGAAGCAACCGAAACAGCCCGGTGGAGAGGAAGTGTCTGGTCATGGGTATTAGGGTCTAACCGGCTACACACAAATGTCTCTTAGCCCTTCACCTCAAAGTTTAGGGTCCTCCATAATATTTTGACCCCAACAGTCAACCACTCCAGAACGGTACCTGGGATTTCCAAGTACTGAGCTAACCATGTACGGACCTCCTTGCCCATCTCCAGCTTTGCCATATAAAGAGATTCATCTTCCTCATTGAAGCCCAAATATTCATTTAGAGACTTCCCATCGAACAACACCTTTTTGTTTTGAACCTTAGTCACTTTGGAGCCTTTGACGATGTGGGCCACATTACAGTAAAACTCATTGACCAAGTGTTCATTTGTCTCCCTGCAGTCATCTATAAAGTGCTCCCACCCCACTCTTGTTCTAAACTATCTATGCACATCGGGGTTTAGGGGTAGAAGATCTCTATCTACTAAACTCCTCTCCAAAATCAGTTTTTGCACCGGCCACCACTCCCTAAATTTGTAGTATGCTACTTGGCTTACAAACCTATCCTCCCAGACTTCGGGTTTCCTAGTATGGGAAATCCCCCTAACCTGAGACTCACCACCCTCAGGTACCTCCTCATCTCCCTCATCACCTACGCCTGCACTCTCCCCAGAAAATAAAGCTGTTGGGGAGGTGGAGTACTCGCCACTGCCGGCTGCTGAGACCTCAGACGACTCAGTGGAGACATGATCTACTACTTGGGAAGTGGGTGTGGGTGGAGGAGTATCATCAGTCAATATCATTCTCCCGGGCCAGTCAGGGACATATTCGGACACGGAATCAGAGGAAATATCCTGAATCCCTTTTTATTCTTTTTCACATTGGGCTTTCTTTTTGTCTTTTTCTTTTCTTTCTTTTTCATTGCCTTTCCTTTTCTTCGCTTTTGTACCTTTTACCACTTTGTTCCCTTCCTCATCTATCCCCCCAAACATATACTTTTGCCATGTGCTCAAGGAAAGATCGGGTGCCAAGAAAGGGTATCTTTTAACGGGTATAGGCTTGTATCATGGTTTCTAAAAAAAAGGTTTAAGGCTCAAAAGAGTTTACTAGGGATCATATCATTGGTAGGCTATGGAATTGTTCGACTATCATTTGGATCAAGGAGAGTCTATAATCACTTCTCAAGTCAAATTTCACCTAAGATTTCACCTCAATAAACATTCAGGGCAAGTTCTAGACCAATGTCTCCGGGCTTGGACTCGCAATTCAATTTCTCACCACACAAGCTAAAGGATTTCTAAAGACATAGAGTCGGGGGCCCACAACAACCTTAGACACGATGAGCACACAATGGTCCCGAAAGACCACTTGATGATTGTTGGTCGACGCAAGAGTCTCAAGGTCACGACTTTCACCATCCTAAACACAAGATTTTGTCTTTGACCATGGGATTAAAGGCAAATGTGCTAGGCCCAAGTGAAGCTTTTCTTGAGGTACCCTTAACTATAAACTACCAAAAACAAAAATAAAAACAGACTCAAACCCTTAAAAAGCTTGTCACGCCATCCATTATCGGGAAGAGCCACCCGGTTCACACAATACTCCACCTTTGGAAAGAACCGTGGTATTAAGAAAACCAAAGGCTTATTAAAAGCGTCAAAAATGAAACAAAAAGCTACAAATATAATTAAGAAGCTAACAACGAAAACTTTTACGAAAATAGAACGAATATATACAATAGGGGATTTGAATATACAACGGGGCATGAATATATACAATGATGTAACTTTATATACAGACCAAATGAAAGATAAAAAGTGTGATAAAAGTAACTAAATGTAAAGTTATATATAGACCCAAATGAAAATCAAAAAAGCATAAACTAAATCAGTATATATGTACAGTCATCCAAAGATAAAGGGCGCACCCCCTCAAATAAAAGCTAGCATTGTCCTCAATGCCAACTAAATCAGATAAGCACCAAAAATAAAATAGAGGAAGGATATGAAGACTCCTTAAGTCGTGTCCGTCTGCATCGGATCATGGGCGGTCCCTGGGTCTTCTGTATGCTCTGGAATCTCAGACTGGTTCCCGATATCCTGCTGCTCAGCTGCTAGGACCTGTGCCTGGACCTGGATAGGCTGTGTATCAGATACATCCTATGGCTGACGGGAGGAAGCCTCCGGTGGGTCCGCCAACTGGATGATGGCATCATCTGCACTCGGGATCATCCTCATCCTCTTCGGAGGTCGCTGCTCCTGCTCCTGCTGTGGCTCTGCTGCTAGGGCTGGGTCCTCAAACATTAAGTCTAAAGGCAGCTGGTCTGCCTTCAGTCTATCCACATCCGCTCGTAGCTCCTTCACGGACTCCTTGGAGGCCCTTGTCTTGCGCAGCTTCTTGTGCTCCTTGACAAGCTCCTTCAGAGCCTTGCCATGTGAATCCACTACCTTTGCCAAATTAGCCTGGGTACTGAGGATCTTCTCCTGGTTTTCAATTATCTTCTTCAAGGCATACTCTATAGACTGTGGGACCTGTGTTGGCTAAGGGGCCGACTGAGCTTCAATGGTGGAGGTCAAGATAGACAACTTGGATGATGCAGTATACATCCAGTTATTTAAACTCTGAAGCATCTGGCTCAGCCGGTGAGCAGTGATAGGATGGGCCCGAGTAGATGGAATCTCTGGGCCCGCTGATGTAGAAGGGCCTAGAGGAATATCTAAAGTGGAAGGTCCGGGAGGCATCTCAGTATGAGTGGAGGCAGGCTCAGCTGGGGTCTCTACCACAACTGGCTCTTCAGACTGGCCAACTGAGGCAGAAGCAGGGGCTTTGTAATTCTTGTCCTTGGGGTTGTCATTCCCCTTCAAGATGTACTAGGAGAACGGGGCTGTTGCCTTGACCTTGATGTCGTACGGTCTCTTGTCCACCTGCATGTCCCGAAAGTACATAGTAAGGCTGTTGGGGAAAAGGATAGTTCTGGTCTCTCTCGGCACCCACTATATAAATGATCCGGGACATCACATTCCCCACATTGATGGGGTACCCCGCCATAATGGAAGCAACCAAAATAGCCCGGTGGAGAGGAAGTGTCTGGTCATGGGTAGTAGGGTCTAATCGGCTGCACACAAATGTCTCCCAGCACCTCGCCTCAAAGTTTAGGGTCTTTCGTAATATTTTGACCCCAACAGTCAACCACTCCGGAATGGTACCTGGGATTGCCAAGTACTGAGCTAACCATGTACGGACCTCCTCGCCCATCTCCAGCTTTGCCATATAAAGAGATTCATCTTCTACATTGAAGCCCAAATATTCATTTAGAGACTTCCCGTCGAACAACACCTTTTTGTTTCGAACCTTAGTCACTTTGGAGCCCTTGACGATGTGGACCACATTACAGTAAACTCCTTGACCAAGTGTTCATTTGCCTCCCTACAGTCATCTATAAAGTGCTACCACCCCACTCTTGTTTTAAGCTGTCTATGCACATCGAGGTTTAGGGGTAGAAGATCTCTATCTACGAAACTCCTCTCCAAAATCAGTTTTCACACCGGCCACCACTCCCTGAATTTGTGGTATGCTACTTGGCTTACAAACCTATTCTCCCAGACTTCGGGTTTCCTAGTACGGGCAATCCCCCCAACCTGAGGCTCACCACCCTCAGGTACCTCCTCATCTCCCTCATCACCTCTGCCTTCACTCTCCCCGGATAATGAATCTATGGGGAAGGTGGAGTACTCACCACTGCCAGCTGCTGAGCCCTTAGACGACTCAGTGGAGACATGATCTACTGCTTGGGCAGTGAGTGTGGGTGGAGGAGTATCATCAGTCAATCTCATTCTCCCGGGCCAGTCAGGGACATATTCGGGCACAAAATCAGAGGAAAAATCCTGGGAAGGCATGTACTCACTCCCCGACTGGTCACAAGCTCTATCAGTAGCTTTAATTGCTTTCCGCATCTTTTTAATACTTTTTATCACTTGGGGAATGCGTCGGATCATCTTCTTGCCCTTGCCTCCCCGGGAGGATTCACCTCTCCCGGGTTGTTTTGAGCCTCTTCCTCTTTGAGTAACCATTGTCTGCAAGCGCAAGCATCTAACTTTGTTAGTATTAGCAGAGACAGTGAGACATTAGTGCAGTAAAAATTGCAGAACAGAATATCATAATTGCAGAAACAGTTGCAGAACATGTTCTGTGCGGACCGCATAAAAAGAAGTGCGGCCGCACTGAGACCACCGCGGACCGCACAGGGGTGGGACTTAGAATACCCCCCCTCTGAATCTGAACATCGCGGACCACACAAAGTAGTACCGTGACTGCGGTGGGCCAGTGCGGACCGCACAAAATGCAGTGCGGCCGCACTGGACTTAAGGTCACCTTGCATAAGTTCATCACCGCGGTCCGCACCAAGTGGTAATACGGACCGCACAAACTTGACCACGGTCCGCGAAGGGTGCCCAGTTATGGCACTGAGTTAGGGTTCAAGATGTAGCTACTAAGTTTAAATTTACAACTAGTTAGAGTCCCTACTCAATTTACCCACTACATTATACTCAAGAAGTCCACCAGAATCATCATTTGAATTGAACTAACCTAAAAACTGAAGAAATACAGGAGGAGAAACTACCAGCTAATAAAAATAAAGCTAAAATGAAATTAAACAATTAAACTAAAAAGAGTTGGGTGAAATGTTACCAGGTATTGAAATGGTATAAATCAAGGCAATGCAAATACGCAGGTATGATCAAAGGAAGAAAGATGAACGGTGCTTTAGGTCTCTGAGAGTTAAAAATGCGAAAAGTGTAAAAGGGGATTCCTGGATTCTATTTATAGAATGACCGTTGGGACCCATTCTCACCTACCAGCGCGACCGCACAAAATGAACCGCGGTCCGCGCTGGGTTTGTTCAAAAGAAATTTGAGAAGGCAACCTTTACGGCCCGTACAAAATAGACCGCGGCCGCAGAGGTCCACCACGGTCTGCACGAAATGTAATGTGACCGCGGTGACAAACTTCAGAGAGTCCTCACATTGGCTCACACCAGTGCTGTCCGCACAAAGTGTAGTGCGGCCGTACTGGCAACTTCAGAGACTTGTTCAATTTTTTTATCATGTCTTACACTGCATCAACATAACCCTGCAACATCTCATAACCAATTAGCACAAAAATCAATCCTACACTACAAAGAAAATCAAAGAAAACAAGAAGAAAAAGACATGGGTTGCCTCCCAAGAAGCGCCTGATTTAACGTCGTGGCACGACGCATGTTACCATCACATCATTTGAAATAAAGGAGCGCCACCACGTGGCTGTCATCAAACTTTCCAAGATAATGCTTGACCTGGTGTCCATTAACTCTAAAGACTTCACCATTTTTGTTTTTTAAATCAAGAGCACCAAAAGGGATCACAAACACAACTTCAAACCGTCCACTCCATTTGGATTTGAGCTTTCCCGGAAACAGACGTAACCGAGAGTTGAACAAGAGAACCAAATCACCTACGTTGAACTCCTTTCCACGAGCATATTTATCATGAAGGTACTTCATCTTGTCCTTATACAAGGACGAACTGGAGTAGGCATGAAGGTACTTCATGAAGGTACTTCATCTTGGGCGCGCGGGTTTTCTTGGGCATGAGGAGTTTTCTTGGGCACGCGGGTTTTTACTGGAGGTTTATAAAAGATTTTTCAAAAGTTGTACACCCCTTATGCAAGTTGCTAGAAAAGGATGCAATGTTTGTGTTCGATGAGGGATGTATGCAAGCATTCGAGCTTCTCAAGCTTAAGTTGACCACTACCCCTATCATTACCGCACCAAATTGGAGCTTGCCTTTTGAGCTCATGTGTGACGTAAAAGACGTTGCGGTTGGAGCTGTTTTGGTTCAAAGGGTTAACAAGATGTTTCATCCGATGTATTACGTAAGAAAGACCATGAATGAGGCTCAAAGGAACTATATAGTCACCGAGAAAGAGTTGTTGGCTATAGTGTTTGCAATGGAAAAGTTTCGACCATATCTTCTGGGGGCCAAAGTTATAGTGCACACCGATCATGCCGCCCTTAGGTATTTGATGACAAAGAAAGACTCCAAGGCAAGATTGATGAGATGGGTGTTACTACTTCAGGAGAATCAAATGGCGGACCACTTGTACCGTTTGGAGGAAGAGGGGAGGCCTTGTGATGGCCTTGATATCAATGATTCATTTCCCGACGAACAACTCTTTGCGGTGTCAATGAATGATATGTCATGGTTTGCCAATGTTGCCAATTACCTTGTGATAGGAGTAATCCCGTGTGAGCTCTATTCTAACCAAAGGAAGAAGATCAAGCGGGATAGTTTGGATTTCTATTAGGATGAGCCATACTTGTTCAAGATTTGTACGGATGGTGTGATTCGTAGATGTGTCCCAGAGGAAGAACAATTGAGTATCTTAGAGGCTTGCCATTCTTTACCCTATGGTGGTCATCATGGTGGGGGTGAGGACCGCCTCGAAAGTTCTTAGTTGTGGATTCTATTGGCCCACCTTGTTCAAAGATGCGGGTGATTTTGCAAAGAGGTGTGACGATTGCCAAAGAGCGGGCGGAATTTCAAAAAGGGATGAGATGCCTCTCAATACCATTCTTGAAGTGGATATCTTTGATGTTTGGGGCATCGATTTCATGGGTCCATTTGTTATCTCTTATGGGAATACTTACATTCTCGTGGCGGTTGACTATGTCTCAAAATGGGTTGAAGCCGTGGCTTTGCCTAACAATGAAGCTTGGAGTGTTGTTGCATTTCTTAAAAAAAGCATCTTCACAAGGTTTGGCACTCCTCGTGCGATTATTAGTGATGGGGGATCTCACTTTTGCAATAACACTTTCGACACATTGCTTTCCAAGTACGGTGTCAATCATAAAGTTTCGACCCCTTATCATCCTCAAGCTAGTGGTCAAGTGGAAGTCTCCAATAGAGTAATCAAAAGTATCTTGTCAAAGACGGTTAAAGCAAATAGGACCGATTGGTCGAAGAAGTTGGATGACGTTTTATGGGCTTATCGGACGGCTTACAAAATCCTGATTGGTATGTCTCCATATCGGTTGGTGTTTGGGAAAGCATTCCATCTTCCGGTTGAGTTAGAGCACAAGACCATGTGGGCTTTGAGGAAGTTGAACCTTGTATGGGATGTTACAACTAATCTTCGTGTTGAACAACTAAGTGAACTCGATGAATTTAGATTCCATGCCTACTCCAGTTCGTCCTTGTATAAGGATAAGATGAAGTACATTCATGACAAATATGCTCGTGGAAAGGAGTTCAATGTAGGTGATTTGGTTCTTTTGTTCAACTCCCGGTTACGTCTGTTTCCGGGAAAGCTCAAATCCAAATGGAGTGGACCATTTGAAGTTTTGTTTGTGACCCCTTTTGGTGCTCTTGATTTGAAAAACAAAAATGGTGAAGTCTTTAGAGTTAATGGGCACGGGGTCAAACATTATCTTGGAAAGTTTGATAACAACCATGTGGTGGCGCTCATTCATCTCAAGTGATGTGGTGGTAACATGCGTCGTGCCACGGCGTTAAATCAGGCGCTTCTTGGGAGGCAACACATGTCTTTTTCTTCTTGTTTTCTTTGATTTTCTTTGTAGTGTAGGATTGATTTTTGTGCTAATTGGTTGTGAGATATTGCAGGGTTATGTTGATGCAGTGTAAGACATGATGGAAAATTGAACAAGTCTCTAAAGTTGCCAGTGAGGCCGCACTACACTTTGTGCGGACTGCTCTCGTGTGAGCCAATGGGAGGACTCTCTGAAGTTTGCCACCGCGACCGCATTACATTTCGTGCGGACCGCGGTGGACCTCTGTGGCTGTGGTCTATTTTGTGCGGACCGTAGAGGTTGCCTTCTCAAACCTCTTCTGAACAAACCCAGTGCGGACTGCGGTCCATTTTGTGCGGCTGTGCTGGTAGGTGAGAATGGGTCCCAGCGGTCATTCTATAAATAGAACCCAGGGATCCCCTTTTACACTTTTCGCATTTTTAACTCTCAGAGACCTAAAGCACCGTTCATATTTCTTCCTTTGATCATACCTGCGTATTTGCATTGCCTTGATTCATACCATTTTAATACCTGGTAACATTTCACCCACTCTTTTTAGTTTAGTTGTTTAATTTCATTTTAGCTTTATTTCTATTAGCTGGTAGTTTCTCCTCTCGTATTTCTTCAGTTTTTAGGTTAGTTCAATTCAAATGATTATTTTGGTAGACTTCTTGAGTATAATGTGTCACACCTCCTTTTTCCGCGCCCGGGGGCGCAGGGGGAGTTTTTTTCCAATTAAAGGACAATCGAAACGGGATTGGTTTAATCATTTCAGAGTCGCCACTTGGGAGATTTAGGGTGTCCCAAGTCACCAATTTTAATCCCGAATAGAAGAAAAGAATGACTCTATATTACAGTCTGCGCACCAAAAATCCGGATAAGGAATTCTGTTAACCCGGGAGAAGGTGTTAGGCATTCCCGAGTTCCGTGGTTCTAGCACGGTCGCTCAACTGTTATATTCGGTTTATTTATCTGATTTTAAATACAATATGAACTTATGTGCAAAAATTAATTTTAAACCGCTTTTATCATTTACTGTTATTTTATAAGACTTGCAACGTCGTGAAAACATATTTCGAACCACGCTACATCAATGCACCCGTGGTTGTTGACATATTTCGACTCGGTTGAGATTTGGATTTGGGTCACATAAATGTGCACCCGAGTTTAAGAAGGTAAGATTTATTAAGGCGCGTCCTAAAGAGTCTAACGTATGGTTATTTTAGGAGGGTTGTGAGATTTGCTAAACAACCCGTCCTGGAAACTAAATGCTTCAATAATATACATTTAACAAGGGCCCCGCATCTGCGCGTTTTGTTTATTTTCATCGAGGCTCATCTCGTTCTTATTTTTAAAGGGATATCCTATAGCAACTACGTTTCTTGTCGTGTTTGTCTTTATCGATTGAAAACAGTAGATAGTCCTAATTAATTACATGCTTGCAAGTTGTTTGTAACAACATTCAGAAAAACTTGAAAATCAGAAATGAGGCTGCACGTGCAGTCAGCCGAACAAATAATCCCGGGCCCAAATCCAGCCCATGTGTAATAGGCCAGATCTGGGCCGCTGCTTGCTCGAAGCAGGCCGGCTTGGCCTGTTTTGGCCTGAACTCGACCTTTATGAGATTGAGACTGCAAGTTTGGTGTTCTTTGTCTTAACAGGTGGTTTATTAGTTATATGAGACCATCAATCTAAAAGGGAAGAACTTAATCCATGATGTACAGTTTGCATACATTACCACATATACTGCAAAGTAAACTAAAATCTGAGATGCAACCTGTCTTATTGAGCATATTATCACCTATCAGCATACATATGTAAACTACCATTTAGCTAACTTATATTGATATACACTAGGCATACAAGCTGCTTCGATTGTCAACAAGAATGAAAATTATCATACAATACATGATATCTAATATATAACAATATATGTATGAAAAACAACTTCAAGTCTTTTCCTTTTTTGCATTCATGCTCAATGTTCCAATTACATTTGATAGTGCCTTGGTTGTGTACCTGATGTAGAGGAACAGAAGAAGGAAAAAGATCAGCTGAGTAGCACACAGCAAACAACAGCAACAGCAGATTCACAGCAACAACACAGCAACAAACAACCAGCCAATAATGGTGAAGCTCAGCAAGGAGTCGAGCAACAAAGGAACAATCCCAGAAAAAGAACAGAGTAGGAAACAATAGCCCAGAATGTTGAATGTAACAGCAACAGAAATCCAAAGACCACAAGAAAGCTTGGCAAACAACAGGAAAAGCAAAACCCCACAGAAAACCTGATCAAACTGGACTCTTGCACAGTTTCTTCTAGACAATACTCATTTACAATGTTCTGAAATTTATTTCTGTTTTTCCTTTTCAGTTTTCTTACTCCCAAGATCTCTCCAGCCTCAAAAAAATGAACCCCCTTTTCTAATGGAAGGTCTCCTCTTTTATAGCCTAACCTTAACACTTTACAGTCTGTTTTACAACTCAAAATTGCCGCCCCCCCTGTTGTTTTTCCACTCACTTGTTTTAAATAAACAAGCTCCCATGAAATCCCTGACAGCCCCTCTCTCTTTTTGGTTGTTAAAGTGTACTGATCACTTGTTTATTTAACCAAAGTATGGGCAGTAGGAATATAATCTGACAGCACATGCTGTCCAATTATTTTAATTCCTTAAAGCTAACCATACACATGCTGCCCACGGTCTAAACCAAATGGCATCGTGTTTTAAAATCAAAGTCTGAATCTACCATTATAACCTTTCCCCTAGATGTTCTTTAATTCGATTTGAACAAAATCAATAGGCAATACAATTCAGTTCCTAATGGGACTCAAATACAATCACAGCATAAATAAGCAATACGAATCAAGTTGTTACCATTAACGATTGAAACTAATTGACGACATATATCGACTCGACTATATTAATCGTAACACATAACAATCAATCGTTCATATAAACAACACGTATAGAGTCCCGAATGACTTCAGACAAATTTGTTCAAACACTGGGAACTTATGTGAATTAAACTCGTTTGACGACTAATCTAATTGATGAGCACGTATATCACAGGGTATATTCAGAACACAAACAGAAGACAATTGGCCAAATAAAAAGGCCTTTAACAGAGATGGAAGAAATCCGAATGAAAAATAACAAAATAACAAACAAACACAAAGAAATATGCTGACAACTTAATTAGAAATAAAACAAAAGAAAGGAAAACTTACCAAAAAGAGTTTGAAATCAAAATGACCCAAATCAGATTCAACTTCGAACTTTTGAGGCCGAACAAACTTTAATCAGGGTGTTCTCACATGAGAACACCTTGATTAAGGTCTATTAGACCTCAAACCCTTGTCAAGACCGGCCGGATTCCCCAGGTGCATGTGTTTCAAGTTCTGGATTTTCAGATCTAATTTTTAGGGAGTTGTGGGTAGATTCGGACCAAACCAAGCTTGGTTTGGTCACGAGGAAGGTCAGGGGAATGTCTGGTATGAAGATGGGGTGGTTTGGCATAGATCGAGTTTCGTCTCGAATCTTCAAATCCAGATTCGAGACGATAGGAGATGATTCGAGGTTCGTGGTTAGTGGATTCGTGTTCAGGGGAGTGAGGGGGTCTTAGGGTGTTCAGGGGGTGGTCACCGGCGTTCGTGCCGCCGGCTTTAATGGCGAAGGAGACTAGGGCGGCTGCTAGGGTTTGGGGGTTTCAGGGTTCAGGGAAGGAGACGATGAAGGGTGGGGTTGGTATAGGGGGCGTGGGTGTAAGGGAAGGTTTATATATGGTCTATGGGATTGGATCTGAGCCGTTAGATCAGATGATCTCAACGGCTTAGATCTGATGCTGAGAAATGAGACGGGGTCGTTTGATAGTTAAACGGGGTCATTTGGTTTAAGTGAGGGGTTGGGTCGGATTGGTTATTGGGTCGGGTTTGAACATGGGTTACTGAAAGAGGTCCTGAGCCGTTGGATTGGCCTGGACGGACGGCTCAGATTGATTTGCCTGAAACGACGTCGTTTCGGGAGGCGCCTGGGCAGGCCTGGTCTGGACTGGGTCAGATCGTTGGTTTGGGCATGTTTTGTCTTATTTTTGGGGCCCAAATTGATTTTAACTCTCTCTGTTTTTTTTTCCAACTTAAATAAATAATAAAACAAATGAAGTTAAAACAAATAACAATATGGCACTTCAACATAATTATCATAAAAATGTTTAAGTAAGTTAAATCACAACCTAGAACGGACGATGCACACATATATATTTTGAATTTTCTTTTAATGACACATATTTTTTGTATTTTGTTTGTTAATGATTAAATGCAAAAATGGACAGATCCACAAATGACTAACAACACATGTCACGAAAACTCGAACAATTGTACAGCGAAACCATTTGTTACTATTTTTATTTTCTTTTGGAGCGATTGCTCGTAAAGCAAAAATCACGTGCTTACAACAACTACTTTAACTGGCCTCCTTATTACAACCAAAGGAAATTGAAACTGAACTAACTATTTATGCATGTCAACCGCTAGTTACAAGATTCCTATCTATAATTCTTTTGCAACTTGATCTTAGGTCTTAGCTGATTCTGCTTGTAGACTTCGATCCGAATCTTGATGCTCGCAAGTTGTAGGCGCTGACCTTAAGCCCAGTGCGGCCGCACTGTATTTTGTGCGGTCCGCACTGGTCCACCGCGGCCGCGGTACTACTTTGTGCGGTTCGCGGTGGTCAGATTCAGAGGGGAAGGTATTATGAGTCCCACCCCTATGCGGACCGCGGTTGTTTCTGTGCGGTCCGCGGTGGTCTCAGTGCAGCTGCACTCCTTTTTGTGCGGTCCGCACAAGCCATGTTCTACAACTATTTCTGCAATTGTGTTATTCTGTTTTGCAATTCTTATTGCACTAATGTCTCACTGTCTCTACTGATACTAACAAAGTTAGATGCTTGTGCATGCAGACAATGGTTACTCAAAGAGGAAGAAGCTCAAAACAACCCGGGAGAGGTGAATCCTCCCAGGGAGGCAAGGGCAAGAAGATGATCCGATGCACTCCCCAAGTGAGAGAAAGTATTAAAAAGATGTGGAAAACTATTAAAGCTACTGATAGAGCTTGTGACCAGTCGGGGAGTGAGTACATGCCTTCCCAGGATATTTCCTCTAATTTTGTGCCTGAATATGTCCCTGACTAGCCCGGGAGAATGAGATTGACTGATGATACTCCTCCACCCACACCCACTGCCCAAGCAGCAGATCATGTCTCCACTGAGTCGTCTGAGGGCTCAGCAGCTGGTAGTGGCGAGTACTCCACCTCCCCCACAACTTCATTATCCGGGGAGAGTGCAGGTGGAAGTGATGAGGGAGATGAGGAGGTACCTGAGGGTGGTGAGCCTCAGGTTGGGGGATTGCCCGTACTATGAAACCAGAAGTCTAAGAGGATAGGTTTGTAAGCCAAGTAGCATACCACAAATTCAGGGAGTGGTGGCCGGTGCGAAAACTGATTTTGGAGAGGAGTTTCGTAGATAGAGATCTTCTACCCCTAAACCCCGATGTGCATAGACAATTTAGAACAAGAGTGGGGTGGGAGCACTTTATAGATGATTGCATGGAGGCAAATGAACACTTGGTCAAGGAGTTTTACTGTAATGTAGCCCACATCGTCAAGGGACACCTCCTTTTTACATACCCGAGAGGGTACAAGGGAGTTTTTTCCAATTAAAGGACAATCGAAAAGGGATTTATGTGTTTATTTCAGAGTCGCCACTTGGGAGATTTAGGGTGTCCCAAGTCACCAATTTTAATCCTGAATCGAGGAAAAGAATGACTCCATATTACAGTCTGCGTACCAGAAATCCGGATAAGGAATTCTGTTAACCCGGGAGAAGGTGTTAGGCATTCCCGAGTTCCGTGGTTCTAGCACGGTCGCTCAACTGTTATATTCGGCTTGATTATCTGATTTTTGTACAAATATGAACTTATGTGCAAATTTTAACTTTTTACCGCTTTCATAATTATTATTATTAAGAATGTGAACATCGCTTAAACATGTCTTCGGACTGCGTCACATGAAATGCACCCACAATCCGGAACACGTTTTATTTGATGTTTTGGGATTTGGATACGGGTCGCATGAAATGCACACCCAGGCTTAAGAAAGTAAAATATTAAACACGCGCCTAAAGAGACTATCGCGTTATTATTTTGGGAAGACCGTGAAATTCGCTAAGCGGCCCTCCTGAATTCTAAGTATTGTAATATATACATTTCTAGAGGGCCCCGCAGCTTTGTACATTTTGTTTGTCGAGGCTCATCTCATTCTATTTTTAAAAGGATATCATATAGCAACTACGTTTCTTGTCGCGTTTGTCTCTACTAATTGAAAGCAGTAGATAGCCCTAGTTGATTACATGCTTGCAGGCTTATTTATAACAGGATTCAAAATGCTTTTACAGAATAATCAAAAAACGTGATTACGCCCATGGACAACTAATCGAACATTATGGGCCCAAAGCTAGCTCATGCGAGATGGGCCAGACTTGGGCCACTGTTTATCCGATACGGGCCTACTTGGTCTATTTCGATCTGGGCTCGACCTTCATGAGGTTGAGGCCCTGAACTGGTTCTTTGTTCTGAAAATGAGTTTATCAATTTATATGCGACAATTTGACAGAAGGGAAAGAACTTAACTAACAGTGGATAGTTTTCATACTTGGCCTACATTAGAGAATATACTACACCATCAAACTAAGTCTAAGATACAACTTATTGCAATGGGAATATTTTCATCTAACAGCATACATATATGAACTAGCATTCACTAACCTACATTGATATACTAAGCATGTAGGCTACTTCTATTGTCCAAACGAAAATGTAACTATTATATACTACATGACATTTAATACAACAGTCCATGTATATATAAAAACAATCTGCAGGTCTTCTCTTTTGCATTCATGCTCAAACTTTCAAATTACATTGGTGGTATTAATCGTGTACCTGGTAAGGAAAGGAAAGGAAGAAGGAGAGTAATCAGTTGAGTAGTATGCAACAAGCAACAGCAACAACAACCAAACAGCAACAACACAGCAGCAAACCAACAACCACAAATGTTCTCCACAGTCCACAGACAAACAGCAACAGTTTCCAGAACAAAAAGAAACCACAGATGGTCGAGCCCCAAACAAACAATCCCAGAAAAAGAGTAATGAACCAGCAGAAAACCCAAGATACCAAATGTAACAGCAACAGAAAACCCAATAACCACAAAGCTCAGCAAATACCCAGTACAGTTCCGACAATCAGGAAGACTAAAACTCAATCCACAGCACACAGAAAACTCAGTGTAGTAACAATCACAGCAGAAAACACACAGCCTTCTCTTAATGGAACAGTAATAACCCTAGTTAGAATAACTGACTTGGCCAGAACAGCTCAACCAACTTAGTTCCTCGTGCAGTTTTGGGCAGTGTTTAGTTAAAGTGTTCTGAAAATTTTCACTTTGTTTTCTCTTTTTTCTGAAGACTAAAAAAAATCCAGCCTTTTACGTTCTGAAATGGCCTATTTATAAGCCAAACGACCCAGTGCAGCTAAGCTGCCTGGATCCTCCCACTTGCAGACTGCCCATAACCTTTAAACCCATGCCTAAGCATCTTTTGATGCCAGCCATTTGTTCCCCACGCCTGGCTTATTCTTTAATCAAGAGTTATGGGCTCATTTTAGTATTCATTTTAAACCTCATACTCTTGTGTCTTGTTCCCCATTGGCATTAGTTTAATCTTAATTTAGTACCCTACTTGTCAGCTAATTTTTTTCTGTTCTTTTCAAACCCCAGACCACCCATGTTAGCCCTTGATTATTACTGTCCTACATCACTGCAGCCTCAGGGCATTTTGAACTTCTGAAAGTTCAATTTCAGAACTGCCCTAGCCTGGTTCTTTTAATTGTTTACAATGCAGTTACAAACTAGCATTCATAGATAATGTCCAACATTCAAATCACAATACAGGTTTGTTCAGTCATGTGAGGTTGTACGTATTAGAATATTTTGAACATTCAGTCGTAGGAAGTTAATCGACGACATTTATCAAGTCGACTATACTAATTATAACATGTAACAATCAGTCGTTCATATAAACAAATACATACAGGGACCCAAAGGGCTTCAGACAACTTTGGTCCATCACTGGGAACCTATATGAATTATTTATGCGACGACTATCCTAATCGGACATGTTTATCATAGGATACATTAAAATCACACACAGAAAACAATCGACCAAATAAAAGGTCTTTGACAGAGATGGAAGAAATCAGAATGAAAAAATCACAAAATAACAAACAAACACAACGAAACATGCTGACAACTTAATTAGCAGTGGAATAAAACAAAAAGGAAAAGAAAAACTTACCGAGAAATGTCCAAACAAAATTGATCCAAATCTGACTCAACTCTGACCCTTTGAGGCCGAACAAACTTTAATCAGGGTGTTCTCACATGAGAACACCTTGATTAAGGTCTATTAGACCTCAAACCCCCGTTAAGGCTAACCAGATCCCCAGGTGCATGTGTTCTAAGGTCTGGATTTTCAGATCTGGTTTTTTAGAAGTTGTGGGTAGATTCGGACCAAACCAAGCTTGGCTTGGTCACGAGGAGGGTCAGGGGAGTGTCTGGTATGAAGATGGTGAGGTTTGGGTATAGGTCCGGGTTGAACTCGAATCTTCAAATGAAGATTCGAGACGAAGGAAGGTGATTTGAGGCTAGAGGGTAATAGATCCATGCTCAGGAGAGTGAGAGGGTCTTAGGGTGTTCAGGAGGTGGTCACCGGCGTTCATGCCGCCGGGTTCTGGTGAAAGGGAAACTAGGGCGGCTGCTAGGATTTGGGGGATTCAGGGCTTGGGGAAGGAGACGAGTGAAGGGTGGGGTTCGGATAGGGGGCGTGGGGTGTGAGGGAAAGCTTATATACGGAGTAGGGGATTGGATCTGAGCCGTTAGATCAGATGATCTCAACGGCTTGGATCTGATGGTGAGAAATGAGACGGGGTCGTTTGATATTTAAACGGGGTCGTTTGGTTTAAGTGAGGGGCTGGGCTGAACCGGTTATTGGGTCGGGTTATGTTAAATGGATCTGGGGGTGTAATCCTGGCCGTCGATCCACTCGAGATCAACGGCCCAGCTTAGACGGGACAGAACGACGCCGTTTGGACCGTGTCCGGGCAGCCTGTGTTTGGGCTGTTTTTGGGCCTTAAAATTTTGAAACAAATAGGCCCAATCCCGGGTATCCTCCATTATTTTCCACTTTAATTCAAACAAAACCCTTAAATACAACAAAAAATAAAATTATACACCCACAAATTAATATTTAATAAAAATCAACTAATGACAAGAAACACTTATGCATATATTTTGATTTTTTTTTTTTAATTTTCGGAGTAATTCCCGTGAAGCAAAAATCACGTGCTTACATCGTCAATGGCTCCAAAGTGACTAAGGTTCGAAATAAAAAGGTGTTGTTCGATGGGAAGTCTCTGGATGAATATTTGGGCTTCAATGAGGAGGATGAATCTCTTTATATGGCAAAGCTGGAGATGGGCGAGGAGGTCCGTACATGGTTAGCTCAATACTTGGCAATCCCAGGTACCGTTCCGGAGTGGTTGACTGTTGGGGTCAAAATATTACGGAGGACCCTAAACTTTGAGGCGAGGGGCTGGGAGACATTTGTGTGCAGCCGGTTAGACCCTACTACCCATGACCAGACACTTCCTCTCCACCGGGTTGTTTTGGTTGCTTTCATTATGGTGGGGGTACCCCATCAACGTGGGGAATGTGATGTCCCGGATCATTTCTATAGTAGGTGCCGAGAGCGACCAGAACTATCCTTTCCCCAACACCCTTACTATGTACTTCCGGGACTTGCAGGTGGACAAGAGACCATACGACATCAAGGTCAAGGCGACATCCCCGTTCTCCTAGTATAGTTTGAAGGGGAATGACAACCCAAAGGACAAGAACTACAAAGCCCCTGCTTCTACCTCAACTAGCCAGTCTAAAGAGCCAGTTGTGGTAGAGACCCCAGCTGAGCCTGCCTCCACTCATACTGAGATGCCTCCCGGACCCTCCACTTCAGATATTCTTCTAGGCCCTTCCACATCAGCGGGCCTAGAGATTCCATCTACTTGGGCCCATCCTATCACTGCCCACTGGCTGAGCCAGACGCTTTAGAGTTTAAACAACTGGATATATACTGCATCATCCAAGTTATCTACCTTGACCTCCACCATTGCAGCTCAGTCGGCCCCTCAGCCAGCACAGGTCCTACAGTGAGGATGCCTTGAAGAAGATAATTGAAAACCAGGAGAAGATCCTCAGTACCCAGGCTGATTTGGCAAAGGCAGTGGATTCACATGTCAAGGCTCTGAAGGAGCTTGCTATGTAGAACAAGAAGTTACACAAGACACGGGCCTCCAAGGAGTCCGTGAAGGATCTACGGGCAGATGTGGATAGACTGAAGGCAGACCAGCTGCCTTTAGACTTATTGTTTGAGGACCCTGCCCCAGCAGCAGTGCCAGCAGCAGAGCCACAGTAGGAGCAGTCACAACGACCTCCGAAGAGGAGGAGGATGATCCCGAGCGCAGATGATGCCATCATCCAGTTGACGGACCCACTGGAGGCTTCCTCCAGTCAGCCACAGGATGTATCTGATACACAGCCTGTCCAGGTCCAGGCACAGGTCCCAGCAGCTGAGCAGCAGGATACCAGGAACCACTCTAAGGTTCCCGAGCATATAGAGGACCCATGGACCACCCATGATCCGATGCAGAGGGACACGGCTAAGGGAGTCTGTATATCTTTCCTCTATTTTATTTTTGGCGCTTATCTGATTTAGTTGGCATTGGGGACAATGCCAACTTTTATTTGAGGGGTTGCGCCCTTTATCTTTGGATGACTATACATATATACTAATTTAGTTTATACCTTTTCGATTTTCATTTGGGTATATATATAACTTTACATTTAGTTACTTTTATCGCACTTTTTATCTTTCATTTGGTCTGTATATAAAGTTACATCATTGTATATATTCATTCCCCGTTGTATATTCAAATCCCCTATTGTATATATTCGTTCTATTTTTGCAATATTTTTCGCTGTTAGCTTCTTAATTATATTCATAGCTTTTTGTTTCGTTTTTGACGCTTTCAATAAGCGTTTGGTCTTCTTAATGTCACGGTTCTTTCCAAAGGTGGAGTATTATGTGAACCGGGTGGCTCTTCCCGATGATGGATAGCATGTCAACCTTCTTAAGGGTTTGAGTCCGTTTTTGTTTTGGGTAGTTTATAGTTAAGGATACCTCAAGCAAAGCTTCACTTGGGCCTAGCACATTTGCCTTTGATCCCATGGTCAAAGACAAAATATTGTGTTTAGGATGGTGAAAGTCGTGACCTTAAGACTCTTGCATTGACCAACAATCATCAAGTGGACTTTCGGGACCATTGTGTGCTCAAATCGCATCTAAGGTTGTTGTGGCCCCCGACTCTATGTCTTTAGCAATCCTTTAGCTTATGTGGTGAGAAATCGAATTACGAATCCAAGCCCCGAGTTATTGGTCTAGAACTTGCCCTGAATGTTTGTTGAGGCGAAATCTTAGGTGAAATTTGACTTGAGAAGTGATTATAGGCTCTCCTTGATCCAAATGATAGTCAAACAATTCCATAGCCTACCAATGATATGATCCCTAGTAAACCCTTTTGAGCCTTAAACCTTTTTTTTAGAAACCATGATACAAGCCTATACCCGTTCTAAAAGATACTCTCTCTTGGCACCCGATCTTTCCTTGAGCACATGGCAAAAGTATAAGTTTGGGGGGAGAGACGAGGAAGGGAACAAAGTGATAAAAGGTACAATAGCGAAGAAAAGGAAAGGCAATGAAAAAGAAAGAAAATAAAAAGACAAAAAGAAAGCCCAATGTGAAAAAGAATAAAAAGGGATTCAAGAAAAAGCAAAAGAGAAAAAGGCGTGGAAAGTTGAAAAAGGAGAAATGTTTTGAATTGCATGAGAAAGAGTGACAGTGTGTCTCTCTAACCCCTTAGAAAGAAGTAAGATGACTCAAAGAGTCAAGAGAATTGTGTCAAATGAATCAAAAGAAGTGCTTAAGGGAAGATGGAACCCACTTAGATCTAAACATGTCCTACCCTGAACCAAAAACCTTCACAATGACTCAACAAAAGCCCTATATGATCTTGAGTAGCATGAAGCTTGCATTAGTGTATACTTACATGAGGGGCAAGCATATGGTACTTAGAGCCGGACTTGTGACCTTTCCTTGAGAGAGATGAGTGAATTCCCATTGACCTCGATTTGTGTGCTAATACTCTAAAAGGTGAGGTTTGCTTAGGGAGAGTTGAGGATATGTGAGTTTGGGTTCCACAATGACCAAAGTAACTGAGAGAGTTCTTTGATGTAATGAGTCAACTCTTGATGCTCTTGTGTCACACTTGATCCATGGTTTATCAAAGATTAAATGTTGTTAATGATTCATTCGAATTGAGGGCAATTGTTAGTCCCAATTGATGCTTGTTGAGGTTACTTTAGGATAGCTAAAAATACTTGGATTTTCCCTTAAAAGGGTGGGTCTTATTTCGTTTGCTTGAGGACAAGCAAAAGCTTAAGTTTGGGGGAGTTGATAACTAGGAATTTTGACGTGTTTTATGCTCCTTCCTGCTTACGCTTTGATTATAAATTTTACAAAATAGTCTCAAAAGGCTCATAAGTTGTGCTTGATTGTAGGTTTGATCGACAAAGTGACAAAATGTCAAAGATCGGCTCAAAAGAGTGAAACCTGCTCAAGTACCAAAGACAAGGCAAACTCAGGACAAAAAGGCCTAGTGCGGCCGCACTACACTTTGTGCGGTCCTCACTAAAGGATTCAGAGAGCTAGCAAATCGAGCTTCAAGGCAGTGCGGCCACATTCGATCTTGCGCGGCCCGCACTGAAGGTTCCGCTTCCGCATTGCCATTATGTGATCTTCATAAGAGAAGATCAGAGAGATGTAATTTGATAAGGATCAAACCAGCGCGGTCCGTGGTCATGTTTGTGCGGACCGCATTAGAGACCTCCGCAACTGCGGTCCATTCTGCGCGGTCCACGAAGCCGGAGTTCAAAGAGCCAAGACTTCAAGTCCAAGAGCCTAGTGCGGCCGCGGTCCATTCTGTGCGGTCCGCACTGACCCCGCAGGGGCATTTGTGTCCAATTTTTCCAGCTTAGTATAAATAGAATATTTTTCTATTTTTTAGGGTATCAGCTATTTTCTGAACAAGGTTGCGCTCGTGAGAAGCTATTGTGTAACCATTTTTGGCATCTCAACTTAGATTTAATGATAGATTCTCTGTATTTACATTAGATTTTAATTAATATGTCTTGTTCTTCATCTATTTCTCTATTTTCTTCTTCAAGCATGAGTAGCTAAACTCATTAGCTAGGGTTGTGGCTCAACTCTAGTGTAGGTAATTGATGGGTGTTTCCATCTAGGGTTAGATTGACTATGGACGTTTGCTATTTGGGATAATTTTATGGTTTAATCTATGAATTGGTGGTTGCAAACACTGGTTTATGCTAAGTTGACTTGGCTCTTCTTGAGAAAGAAAGCCTAAGTCTCCAAAATTGACCCAACAAGGAATTGGGATGGACTCAAGAGAATTGATAGTCCCAATTAAAGGGTTAAACCTCGAGAGTAATTACCCGACTTGAACCCTAGTTGCTTGAGCTAATTTGCCTACCTATTTGGTTTCGAAAGAGTCAATTAGGCAAAATCACTCTCTCTACCGAGAGGTGTAAGAGTGAGTAAAATTGTGCAACGATTATAGCATATTTCCCCAATCATCTCAATCGAACCTTAGAAGCATTTACCCGTCAATTAGCCACCTAGGTGAAAGTCACTACCCTAGTGTCTTTCTACCTATTAGATACAACTCTAGCAATTTTCTCATTAGCATAATTTAGTTCTAATTAGTAGTTGATAATATTAGTTTGTTAAAGAAAAATCAAAAGATGATTGGAAGTGACATTTGGAACAATTACACGATTCTAGTCTAGACAAATACTCAATTCCCTTCGTAGCTCCCTGAGGAATTTGATCTCGACCCTCATATCGGGTAAAAAACTATTGCGACCCTCTCTTCCTACTTTGTAGTAGTGCGGATTTGACAACGATAAGCTACTACTGGGCGACAATGGTGAAGGATTGCATGGATCATGCCAAAAGATGTCAAGCATGTCAATTTCATGCCAACTACATCCACCAACCTCGAGAGCCTCTTCACCCAACTATAGCTTCATGGACTTTTGATGCATGGGGATTTGACGTTGTTGGACTACTTCCAAAGTAATCAAAAGAATAGATGTACATATTGGCCGCTACAGACTACTTCTCTACATGGGCTGAAGTTGTTCCACTCAAGGAGGTGAAAAAGGAAACCGTTGTCGATTTTATCAAAGAATACAT
Source organism: Nicotiana tabacum (assembly GCF_000715075.1). Lineage (NCBI taxonomy): Eukaryota > Viridiplantae > Streptophyta > Magnoliopsida > Solanales > Solanaceae > Nicotiana > Nicotiana tabacum. The sequence goes on along the minus strand of NC_134084.1, from coordinate 4,952,193 downwards.
AGAATTGTACTCACAAATATTTATCAATAAAATCTCTTTTTTGTGACAGTTTATTTTCGTCTTACTAAAATTTGTTGCAAACAGTGAGAATTTGATTTTTCTGCTTATAATCCCCTCCGAGCATTTTTTATTTCCCCTACCCCTTATGCAACAAAATTTTATAAGAAAAGTATAACTTATGACATAATGAAGTCATTATTGACTTTGAACCACCTTCAATATTTACTTCCTTTCCCTAAAGTTTTAATTTTTTTAAAAATACAAATAAAGAAAAAAAAACTAAAATAAAGGATTTTGACTTTTATTTGCCTTGAAACCCACGTCTGCTCATATCTCTAAGCAATCCCACACAAGTTTTCCCAATATATAATACTTTTAAAAACTATATTTAAGGAATTTGGATAATGATTAAAGATTAGTCCACATACATTATATTTATTTATTTATTTATACATAAGAGTCCAAAAACAAAGCCAAAGCAAAGCTTATTTATTCAACAATCAACTCATCCAATTTTCCTATCTTATTTCTCCTTTTTCCCTTTCTTGTTCAATCATTCTTCACAAAAAAGGTATAATCTTTACTCTCTTTAGTTGTTATTACTCCTAATCTTCTTTTTATGTTTTTTTTCTAGTTTTATTTTGCAAATATTTCATTTTTTTTAAGGATTGGCATAGAACTAATTTGGAATTAAGGTTTAATTTGATTTATTGAGTCCAAAATTCTTGCTTTATCAGTTGGGTGTTTTTTTCGCTAGAGTTTACTGTATTACTTAATTTCTGTAGTTATTTTTGAAGCAGCAAAATCAGATTTTTGATGCTCTTATTAGCTTTTTATTAGTTTATTTTCTCCCAAATTTTTAGGTGTTTATTTTTTAGTTTCTATTTTGTAGGGAACTATGGGTTGTATTTTTTAATTTTTTTTTATTTTTTTGGGTTGAAGAAATTGGCTTTTTTAGGTTAAAGGGTATGTCAGTTTAACATAAAGATTTTTGCTCTTTTGATGGTCTTTTTAACTTTGTATCATTTTATTTTTTTTTCCAAATTTTTAGGTGTTTAATTTTTTTTTTTTTTTTTTTTTTTTTTGTAGAGAAATATGGGTTGTATTTTTTTTTTCGGTTGAAGAAATTGGCTTTTCTGATAAAAGGGTATGTTAATTTAACATAAAGATTTATGCTTTTTTGATGGTTGAATTCAGGCAAATATGGCAAAGAGTTCATTCAAGCAAGAACATGATCTTGGTATATATTGAACTTCTGATTTTTGGCTTTAGTTATTATACTTTTCTTTTTTCTAAATATGATTAGGGTTATTACTAGTATCTGATTCTGTATGCAGAGAAGAGGCGTGCTGAAGCTTCTAGGATTAGGGAAAAGTACCCCGATAGGATTCCGGTGAGAATTAAGTTTTAACTGGAATTTTTATTGCATTATATAGATTTAATGTTGTTTTCTAGCTGCTTGGTTGAATGTGAATGTAAGTGACTTTGATGGAGTAAAGTATTTGGAATAGTTGCCAGAAAGTAACAAATAAGTATGCTGTTTATGCACAGTGAGTTTGAGTTGTCGGCGAGGTGAAATTGCTGTCTCTTGATCTTTTAGTGTGCAGAATGCACGATCCATGACCAGGGGCGGAAGGGTGTTCACCCGAGTCCCCTTCGCCGAAAAATTACGCTGTATATGTAAGGCAAAATTTGTTTTTTACCTCTATATATTATGTTTTGAATCCCCTTGACGCAGTCCAAAAGCATAGCTTAGTGGTCAAGGGGGTTCAAAACCTTTGAAAGGTCATTGGTTCTATTCCAACAAGCGATTACCGTTCTAACTTTTTTCTTTTTTTGAACACCCTTGGCAGTAATCCTGCCTCCGCCACTGTCCATGACAATAATCTTCTATGGCCATCTAGTGGAGACTTTTGTCTGGTGTCTAATCCTAGATTGTCGTGGAAATTATTTACGAGGGCTTGCGTCTCTCGTAAATATTGGATACCTATATGTTCTTTGAATATTTAGTGTCACTTTTCAGCTGCCTTTTTGGCTTTCTGGCTACTCCTACCTTCATTTAAGCGATTTCTGATACAATTTAAATGAGTAAATCTGATACATAATGTTCAAATTAGCTGTTGGACTTCCTTTTCTTAGTTTGCTATTGCCTTAAGTACTAATTATGTCTAATACCACTGAAGTCTTACTGTACAAAATGAAGGTTGTGGTCGCCCTCAAATTTGCCTTATTCCTTTTTGATATGCTTTTAATTTCATTTTTGGGAAGGTGTTGTGGACTGGTGGTATTTGGTGAGTTCGAAATTGCAGCTACTGTATTAATGTTTTGCAAAGGTGTGCATATCTTGTTTGTTCTGAGTCCCGAGGAAATAAAATGCACCTCATAGTGGGGAATTTGACAAATATAAAGTTGGCTAGAACTTATCTTTTTTTTTTTTTTCTTTGCATGTAGCTACTAATGTTTGCATTATGTTAGGCTGTCTACATCACACTCTTTAGGATGCGGCCCTTTCCGGGACCCTACATGAATGCGGTATGCTTTTTGCACCGGGCTGCCCTCTGCCCTTTCCAATATCCTTAGGAATAGCCTAACGTTCATTGGCTAATCTCATATACTGAAATTCCACCTTAAGATGTGATAAAAGGGCAGCCCGATGCACTAAGCTCCCACTATGTACGGGTTCTGGGGAAGGGCCAGACTACAAGGGTCTATAGTACGTATCCTTATCCTGCATTTTTGTAAGAGGCTGCTTCCACGGCTCGAACCCGTGACCTCCTGGTCACATGGCAGCAACTTTACAACTTTACCTTATGATGTGATATAATGCAGAAATCCAAGTAATAAAGGTATGGAGTGGAAGTTTTGATAAGCATTAATATGGGAACATATTGCGAGATGATGCATGGTTAAACATCAATGAACAACCTGGAAAGTGAAATGTCCCTCCATCCCATTTTCATTCATCTAGTTTACTTCACGGAGAATTGAGTTTGAAGTTTGAATGAGTCATTATATATGAGAGTACTAAACATATGGTATAGTTGGAAGATGTGTAAAAGATTTAAACATGTCACATCAAATTCAAAGTAGTTTTTAAGTATTTATACTAATTATGCTTTTCGAGTTTTCGAAGACTGTTGATGTTTCCATTTTAGGGGATTTATGACTATGGTTAAATTGGAAGCTAATTGAGCAACATTGTCGATCATATGATGATGCCTAACTGCATTTTGAATCAGAAAGGGCTTAGACTTTGCTCTGGGAAGATTTTGTTCTTATAATTATAAGTATAAATCTACGATGCATATCAACAAGCAACTTAGAGTATGACACATTACAAAATACATGATCGTCATTGTTCAGAATTATCTCTATGTACAACAGGATTTGGGCTTCTCATGTTTGGTGGAGTAGTCAATTTGGCTCAACTATTGTTGCTTTAATATTTTATTCTTTTTGCGTACTCTTGACTCTGTTTTTATGATGTGCAGGTCATCGTTGAAAAGGCTGAAAAGAGTGATATTCCCAACATTGACAAGAAAAAGTGAGCACTCATCAATTATTAGTAATCTTTTCTTCGTAATAAAGATTGAAATGCTACGTCATGCTGTAAATGTTTGCTCCTGTTTCTTTTGTTAGTTATGCGCCGTTTTCATGCGGTATATTCACTTCTACTTAGTAAATGACCTTTTCCAAAACTTTGGTCTTACCTTCTCCTACCTGGTTATGAATTTTTAGTTTTGCCCGTAAAATTACCTAATTCTTGGTAACAATCATGTAACGTATTAAAATAACCTATGCACTAGTTTGGCTAAATAACAACGGCTATCTTCACCACCGAACTAACGCATAATATCTTGGCATCTGGTTTTGTTACTAGCAAATGCTTATTCATGTTGCCGAATTGACAAAATTGCAGGTATCTTGTCCCAGCCGACTTAACTGTAGGGCAGTTTGTCTATGTCATTCGCAAAAGGATTAAATTGAGTGCAGAAAAGGCAATTTTCATATTTGTTGATAATGTCCTTCCACCAACAGGTGAGTGCTAATCACTAATGTGCTAATACTACATTCGTTTATTAACAGTAGGGCAGTTTTTTAGGATTCTTATATACACTAACACAGTAAAAGATTTTCACACTACCAATGTTTTTTACTATATGTAATAGGTCACTTACCATCTTTTACAGGTTACCTATCCATATGTAGCAGTCCAACCCACTAGTGATATTGTCCGCTTTGGGCCTAGGCCCACTTTAAAATGCGTCACCAGAATCTGAGGCTTGTCTACTTATATACCCAACATCTCTCCCATATTTTGTTGATGTGGGATTTACCTAGGGTGTCACATACACCCTCCCTTGGGGACTCCGCGTCCTCGCTGAGGTTTGCCTCACCACCGTTCAAGGTTGCACACGGAGTGATTCTGATACCAATTGTAACAGCCCAACATACTAGTAATATTGTCCGCTTTGGGCCTAGGCTTGCAGGGCTTTAAAACGCGTCACTAGAGTCTAAGACTTGTCTACTTATATATCCAGCATCTCTCGTGTTTTGTCGATGTGAGATTTGCCTAGGGTGTCATACCATAATTACGTGTAATTAGTTTTTACGCAGCCTGATCGTGCAAGAAAAGCGTATAATAGTTAAATCTAAAGCAACAAGCTCTTTTTTTTTTTGAAGGGGCAATCATGTCTTCAATCTATGATGAAAAGAAGGATGAAGATGGTTTCCTCTATGTTACCTACAGTGGTGAAAACACATTTGGCGACCTCAACTTAGTGTAGCTTTCATGGCAGCGACTTCCGGTCATTTTCTTAAAAGTTCTCTTCATCGTCCATCGACGCTGCTGTGTCCTGCTAATATTCAGTTGTTGCCTCCATCTTGTATAGGTTTTAATAATATTACAAATTTGTATATAACCTATAACTGTGTATAGTTCAAGAAAACCAAATGCCAGGATCTCCTGGCAACTGATCTTAATAACCAGTTGGATTCAATCTCATTAACAATGGTATATTGGTATTACTGTTCTGGATCAGTATCTGTGATTTGATGAGATAAGTATACAACATCATTCACTCCATTGGGTGTTTTTGACATTGCGAAGGTAGAGAGGCTTTTCCACTACTGTAATGACGGTCTTGGCTCGAGTCGAGGGTCTATCGGAAACTGTCTCTTTACCTTCGCAAGTTCTAAATACACAATATTTTCTATAGACCCTACTTATGAAATTATACTGGGTTTGTTGTTGGTTGTTTTTGACATTGTGAAAGAATTTGCTCTAAATAGGAAAGGATTATATTTCAAGTTGTGTTACTCTAACTGCCCCATTTTATGTAAAAGGAATCCAATAAATAGGAAAGGACTATATTTCAAGTTGTGTTACTCTCTCTGCCCCATTCTATGTAAAAGGAATCCAATATGTCGAATTTTACTTTAAGGGATTCCGAGTGAGAGTGGAAGTCCTCGGGTGATGAAGTTGAAAATGCATTTTGTAAAAATATAGGATATATATATATATATATATATATATATATATATATATATATATATATATATATTAATTTTTTGACATTTGGAAAAAAAATTGTAAAGTGACTCCTTACTTTAACTGTCCAAAAGGGTGGCAAGTGGGCTGGTCCAAGCCCGGAACCGCGGGCCAAACGAGCCAAACATGCTAAGTGGGCTGGGATTGGTAGGACCATTAGAGGTGGGTTCGGGCCGGTCTCGTAGGCCGGTTCTTGACTACAAACTGTTAGGACCGGGACCGTTTGGCTTGCCAAGGGACCGGGATCGAACTGGTCCCTTGGCGGGCCAAATGGGCCCAACGATAATTTTTTGAAAAAAAAGTAACCATTTGGCTAATTTAAAAAACAACCGTTGGCAAAAAGATTGAAATAGTAGGATAATAGAAAGCTTTGGCCCGGGGAAAAGTGTACCTAGTCTTAGACAGGTTGACCCTAGTACCAGTTTAAATCAATTTTAACTGGGAATTAACATTATTATCGGTAGTATTTTATGTTATGATCCAAAAAAAATCGGGAAGAATTGGCAAAAATAGTAACTGTTATGTGCTTACCCTATAGTTTTCCTTTTGGCCCTTCGTTTGTGCATTATATTAGAAAATGTTTTAATCCTACTTATAAAGGTTTTTTCCTCGCACAACCGTAAAAAGCGATATTTATAAATATAAGCATGAATATGAACAATATTTGTGCTATTTATTTACTCATACAATTGTCGTGTTGCTATTATAATTGATATTGGTAGAAGTGGTAACGATTATGATTACCTTACTATTACTAGTTATTGGATTGATGAGGATTGGATAATGCAAAAACGCATAATTGCTTCACATCACACAAGACAGTTTATTGCTAGCACAGTTACAGATATTTGCAGATATTTTTGCATTAGTGATAAAATAATGTCGGTTTCAATGGATAATGCTACTAATAGCACAAATGCTATAGACTTGCTTACCACTATACTAAATCCTGCATTTAGTAACATTTTTCATGTTAGAAGTATTTGTCATATTTACCATTTAATTGTGGGTGATGGTATGAGAATTTTAAATATTTAAATTGAAAAGGATAAGATGGCTCTTAACTGACTTTTTTATTCAAACTATAGAAGTAGACTGAGACAATATTTTAAAAGATGCGATGAATGTGGCCTAAGAGAAAGGAAGGTTCTTAAACCTTGTCCAATTAGATGGAATTATATGTATGAAAGTTTGGTTGTTGCATATGAATATAGAAACCCCATAAACTCAACGTTTAATGCACATGTAAGTGATGATGATGAGCGCCTTATGAATGGGGATTGGGCTAATGTTAAAATACTTGTTGATTTTTTAGAAAAATTTCATATTTCTACAAATGAATTTTCTGGGCAATATTATTCTACTATTTCTAACTGTTTAGTTTATATTGCAAAACTTGCAAATTTGTTTGCTCATTTTTCAAAGGGTGGAAAAATTAATAAACTTGATATTGTATCTATGAGAAAAAAGTTAAAAAAATATTTTTTCCTATTTCCCCTATTTATGGTGTTGCTGCTTTGTTAAATCCTTGTATGAAATTAGGATGTCCTCAAATTTGGTATGAAACTATTTATAATGGTTTAGCACTTGAAGATGATGAGTTGCCTCAACTTCCGGAAGCAATAGCCTCAATTAGAATAAATGCTCAAACTATTTATAATGCTTATCAAGTTGCATTAAATCATGCTAGACCAAATGTTCCAACTCCTTCTTCTTATGATTCTCAATCATCTAGAAGAACTAGGGGAGCAAGAACACTTAGGGGTCGTTTGGTAAGAGATATTAGAAAAAATAATGCAAGCATTAGCTTTATGCATTACTAATACCTTGTTTGGTACATTTTTTCAACTTGTGTATAACTAATACTTGTATTAATTATACATCATACTTGGCATTATCCTATGCATAAGTAATGCATTGAAAACCATGGCATTAGTAATACCCAGGCTTTAATGCATGCATTAGCGTGGTTAAAGACAAAATTATCCTTAAAGTCCCTTAAAGCTACAAAATATGGAGGGCATTTTTGTAAGCAACTATTTTTTTTAAAAATTATGCAATGCATTATAATTTTAATACACGATACTAAACAGTAGATAAGAAATAATATTTGCATAACTAATGCTTGCATTACTAACCCATGCATTACTAATCCATGCATTACTTATACACCTTATTCCGCACTATTCTTATACACTCTACCAAACGACCTATTATTGCTTGGGCTCCTTTAATTTTTTGCAATGGTGGAAGGATAAAGAAAAACACTTTCCGGTTCTTTCAAGGATGACCCGAGACATTTTAACTATTCAAGCTTCAACAGTGACATCGGAGAGCTCTTTCAGTCAAGCAATTGCTTCCTATTCTAGCTTTGTTCTTCCAACTCCATTTGTGTATTTTAGTGTTGTCACTTGAATCTTTCCAGCTAAACCTTGCGGAGATTCTGATTTTTTTTCATGAATGCCTTAGCTAACATATCACTTTGCACCAAATAATCAAAACCTTCACCTAAGAACTCTTCTTTAGAATCTTCTGTTAATTTTTTCATACAATCTTGTCATATCTAGTCGACTATCATTTATCTTACTAATTGTCATTGCTACTTCTCCAAGCTTTGTTGATATATTACCGAACACATCTTGCGCATCAGAAGCGACTTCTTTAACGACGTGCTTTGACTTGAGAAGTTTCACTTACTACGTCTTGCACATCTTTTTCCTTTGATGGTCCTTCAATGTCATTATCATTAACTTTCTCTGAACTACAATCCAAGCTTATATCATCAAGCGACTTAGCATAATCATTCCTAGCTCGATCATTCCCACACACGAGGGATATTTTTTCAAATATTTCAATCATTTTGTTAATGAACTCCTTATGAGTAGGATGAGCCAACAATACAACGACAAAGCAAAAAGTTTAAGAAACGGGACAAGCAAGACAGTAACAGAAAATCACCAATATAGCAGCTAATCCAGCTAAACAGACAGTAAACGACTATGTGACTTGGGACTAACCACGACTATCGTAACTCAGTCTTTGCCACTTGAATTCCTTCTTAATATGAGCAAAAAAGTATTTTTATATAAATATCTTACAAGCAAGATGTTCCTGTACAAAGACCATGTATTTGTTGCCCAATGAAACATAAGGAAACGAAGAATCTACAGGAAAGACTAGCTCCAAACTTCAATCCATCGAATTTAGAATGTAAATTCTAACGTAACAAAATAATCAAATCCAATGCAAGGCTATGTGACCCAACAAACAGACACATTTATTAGGATTAAAAATGTTACTCTTTATCCTTATCAAGCTAACAAGAAGTTACTAGCAAATTAAAGGAAAGAATTACAAAATGGATAAAATAAAATAATGGTAGTATAAGTTTTCATTAGTTGTGTTCTCAGGCAAAGTTTTAGCTTACTCAGCATACTGCTCGAACTCCTCCTGAAGGCGCAAATGCATGAAACATTAACAATTTGATGGGTAACAATAGATACAAATTGCCTTTTCACATAAGACACATAGTAGAGTGTTGTAGTGGCCTTTGGGTATTTTACTCGGACCTACAAAGTATAAAATTCCTTGCTATAGTGATATCAGTTGCTCCTCCCGGGGCCGTGGTTTTTTCCTTATTCAAAAGGGTTTTTCACATAAAAATCTTGGTATCGTTATTACTCTTTTATTCTTGTTAATTACCGTATCTCGGTTCTATATTATTATTACGCTTTTATTAACGTGAATATTATTAGTAGGGGATTTATTCCCAATAATTGGTATCAGAGCACATGTTCTGCTCGTTCACAAAAATATTATTCACCATCGGTAGTATTATACTCGATGAAAAACAAAAATATCCGGAGTAAAGTACGAGGTAGCAAAGTTTAATGGAGATAGCGGTTTCTCAACATGGCAAAGAAGGATGAGGGATCTGCTCATCCAACAAGGATTACAAAAGGTACTAGATGCTGATGGCAAAAATCCTAATACCATAAAAGCTGAGGATTGTGATGACTTGGATGAAAGGGTTGCTAGTGCAATCAAGTTGCACTTATCAGATGATATGGTAAATAACATCATTGATGAAAACACCGCATGTGGCATTTGGACAAAGTTGGAAAGCCTATACATGTCCAATACACTAACAAATAAATTATACCTGAAGAAGCAGCTATACGCCCTACACATAGGTGAAGGTACAAATTTTTTGTCACATTTAAATGTGTTTAACGGACTAATCACACAGCTTGCCAATCTCGGAGTAAAAATCGAGGAAGAAGATAAAGTCATCTTGCTATTGAACTCGTTGCCATCTTCGTACGATATTTTGGAAATAACCATTCTTTATGGTAAGACTACCATTGAGTTGAAAGATATCACATCAACTCTTCTACTCAATGAGAAGATGAGAAAGAAGACTGAAAATCAAGGACATGCTTTCATCACAAAAGCTAAAGGAAGAAGTTATCAAAGGAGTTCGAGTAACTACGGTTGATCCAGAGCTCGTGGGAAGTCTAAGAACCGGTCCAAATCAAGATCCAGAAATTACTACAATTGTGATCAACTTGGTCACTTCAAAAGAGATTGCCCAAATCCAAGGAAGGGCAAAGGTGAAACCAGTGGCCAGAAGAATGACGACAACATAACCGCCATAGTTCAAAACAATGATAATGTTGTCCTCTTTATAAATGAGGAAGAGGAATGCATGCACCTGTCAGGTCCAGAGTTGGAATAGGTGGTTAACACAACGACATCTTTGCATGCCACACCTGTAAGAGATCTTTTTTGCATATATATAGCTGGTGATCTCAGCATTAAGAATGGGTAACACAAGTTACTCACAGATTGTGGGGATTGGTGACATTTCTATTAAGACAAATGTCGGATGCACATTGGTTCTAAACGACGTGCGGCATGTACCTGATTTGCGGATGAACTTGATCTCGGAAATTTCTTTAGACTAAGATGGATACGAGAACTATTTTGCTAATCAAAAGTGGAGACTCATCAAGGGATCATTTGTAATTGCAAAAGGAGTTTTTCATGGCACGTTGTACAGGACAAATGCATAAATATGCCAAAGGTGAATTGAATAAGGTACAATATGAGATTTTTGCAGATTTATGGCACAAAAGGATGGGTCATATGAGCGAGAAAGGATTGCAGATTCTTTCTAGGAAATCATTCATTTCTTATGCCAAAGGTATAACGTTAAAACCTTGTGACTACTGTTTATTTGGTAAGCAACATAGAGTCTCATTTCAAACATCGTCTGAAAGAAAATTGAATATACTTGATTTGGTATATTCTGATGTTTGTGGTCCAATGGAAATTGAATCGATGGGCGATAACAAATATTTTGTTACTTTTGTTGATGATGCTTTACGAAAATTATGGGTTTATATTTTGAAAACCAAAGATCAGGTGTTTCAAGTTTTCCAGAAGTTTTATGCTCTAGTGGAAAGAGAGATGGGTCGAAAGCTAAAACGTCTCCGAAGTGACAATGGAGGTAAGTACATTTCAAGGTAATTTAAATAATATTTTTCAAGTCATGGGATCAGATATGAAAAGACAGTTCCTGGAACCCCACAGCACAATGGCGTAGCCGAGAGGATGAATCACATCATTGTTGAGAAGGTGAGAAGCATGCTCAGAATGGCTAAACTACCTAAGTCATTCTAGGGTGAAGCACTTCATAGAGACTGTTACCTAATCAATAGGAGTCCACCAGTTCCATTGGAGTTTGACATCCCAGAAAAAGTTTGGACCAACAAAGAGGCATCCTACTCGCATCTGAAGGTGTTCGGTCGCAGAGCTTTTGCACATATACCAAAGGAGTAAAGAACAAAATTGGATGATAAATCCATTCCCTTCATATTCATCGGATATGGAGATGAAGAGTTCGGGTACAGATTGTGGGATCTTGTAAAGAAGATCATCAGAAGCAGAAATGTAGTCTTCCGAGAAAGTGAAGTTGGAACTGCTGATGATGTGCCAGAGAATTCCAAGAATGGTATAATTCCTAACTTTGTTACCATTCCTTCTTCTTCTAACTATCCCACAAGTACAAAAAGTACGACTAACGAGGTTGACGAGCAAGGGGAGTAACCTGATGAGGTTATTGAGCAGGGGGAGCAACTTGATGATGATGTCGAGCAAGTGGAGCACCCCACTCAGGGAAAAGAACAACCTCAACCTCTAAGGAGATCAGAGAGGCCAAGGGTAGAGTCATGCAGGTACCCTTCCAAAGAGTATGTGCTCATCAGTGATGAGGGGGAGCTAGAAAGTCTTAAGGAGGTGTTGTCCCATCCAGAAAAGAACCAGTGGATGAAATTCATGCAAGAAGAGGTGGAATCTCTACAAAAAAAAATAGCACGTACAAGCTGGTTGAACTTCCAAAGGGTAAAAGATCACTCAAATACAAATGGGTCTTTAAACTAAAGAAAGATAGAAATGGCAAGCTGGTAAGATACAAAGCTCTATTGGTGGTTAAAGGCTTCGAATAGAAGAAAGGTATTGATTTTGACAAAATTTTCTCACCTGTTGTCAAAATGACTTCTATTCGAACAATTTTGTGCTTAGCAGCTAGCCTAGATCTTGAAGTGGAGCAGTTGGATGTGAAAACTGCATTTCTTCATGGAGATTTAGAAGAGGAGATTTATATGGAGCAACCAGAAGGATTTGAAGCAGCTAAAAGGAAATACAGTGTACAAACTGAATAAAAGTCTTTATGGGTTGAAGCAGGTGCCAAGGCAGTGGTATAAGAAGTTCGACTCATTTATGAGAAGTCAAACCTACATGAAGACATATATTGATCCATATGTATACTTCAAAAGATTTTATGATAATAACGTTATTATATTATTGTTGTATGTGGATGACATGTTGATTATAGGACACAAGGATCTGATCGTAAAGTTGAAGGGAGATTTGTCCAAGTCATTTGATATGAAGATAGTTCGAGTGCGAACAAGCAGAAAGTTGTGGCTATATCAGAAGAAGAACATTGAACGTGTACTGGAACACTTGAACATGAAGAATGCTAAGCAAGTCAGCAAACCTTTAGCTAGTCATCTTAAGTTGAGCAAGAATATGTGTCCTACAACGTGGAGGAGAAAGGAAACATGGCTAGAGTTCCTTATTCTTCAGCAGTCAGAAGCTTGATGTATGCAATGTTATGCACCAGACCTGATATTGTTCTTGCAATTGGTGTTGTTAGCAGATTTCTTGAAAATCCTGAAAAGGAACATTGGGAAGCAGTCAAGTGGATACTCAAGTACCTAAGAGGTACTGTAGGAGATTGCTTGTATTTTGGAGGATCTGATCCAATCTTGAAGGTCTACACATATGCTGATATGGCAGGTGATCTTGGTAATCGTAAATCTACTACATGATACCTGCTCACATTTTTAGGGGGAGCTATATCATGGCAGTCAAAGTTGCAGAAGTGTGTTGCACTCTCTACAATTGAAGCAGAGTATATTGCCGCTACTGAAGCTGGCAAGGAGATGGTTTAGCTAAAATGGTTCCTTCGAGAGCTTGGACTACATCAAAATGAGTATGTCGTCTATTGTGACAGTCAAAGTGCAATAGACTTGAGAAATAACACCATATATCACGCAAGGACAAAGCATATCGACGTGAGATATCACTGGATTCAAGAAAGGATAGAGGATAGATCTATGCAGGTCAAGAAGATCCATACAAGTGAGAATCCTGCGGATATGCTGACCAAGGTAGTACCAAGAGACACATTTGAGCTATGCAAAGAACTTATCGGCATGCGCTCAAACTAGAATCTCAGGTGTTACCTCCTTTATGTGAATGAGGCTAGAGGGGGAGATTTGTGGGGTCCATCCCATAATTTAAGGAAGATAGCTTTCTTCCTTTGATAAAGACTTCTATGTCTTTTTTCTAAATTGGCAGCTACCTTTTCTTTTGCATTGTCAACATTGTAGGCGTGAGAGGAAAATGTCAATTATAGTAGGCTTGAGAGAGTGGGACCCCGCCTATAAAAGGAGAGCTTCGACTCTCATCTCTACACACTAATCTTAGAGGAAAAATATATCTGAGAGTTAGAAAGAAAGAGTGAGGTTTCACAGACAGGGTATAAGAAAATAGTCTGTGAGAAAAATAGAGAATGAGTGATATTGTAGTGAGGTGGGAATATCAAAAGAGGGTTATTTCTTTTGAATGTTGTAGTGGTCTTTGTAGTATTTTACTTGGACCTACAGAGTGTAAAATTCTTTGCTATAGTGATATTAGTTGCTCGTCTCGGGGCCTTGGTTTTTTCCTTATTCAAAAGGGTTTTTCACGTAAAAATCTGGTGTCGTTGTTAATATTTTATTCTTGTTAATTACCGTAGCTCGGTGCTACGTTATTATTCCTCTTTTATTAAACTGAATATTATTTCTGTAGGGGATTTATTCTCAACATAATTTTCAAGCTATCATCCCATCCAAGACCACTTTTATTTAGTAGAGTTTGCATTGTATTCCATGTGCTTCTTAGTGTTTTGAGACGATTCTCCACATGCTTAGGTGTACACTATTCCATTCTTAGTTGTTGCTTAATGGCATCCGAAACATGGTTGAATGAGATGGCCGTAAACTGATTAGTTGATTTCTTCCCTTGCTTCACTTCATCAGCCAGGATCTCCAATATCAAATACTCTATTGGTTTTGACCACCTAAATTGTTTGTCTCCTTTTTTAACTATTGTTAACTGTTATAGGAAACATGTGAAACATGAAATTTAAGATAAATAGGTATAAGACAACTGAATCATACAGAATGTAAAGTTGCTATACATAAGAGTATATGGAAACATAAACAATTAAACACAAACAATTAAAACTAAGATGACTATGAAAAATCTATTTCTTGATAGATTAAATTCATCTATTTTTCCTCTGATTATAGTTTGTAAACATGGCATGAGCAATAGCATTTCTTTTCAATGACTATTCCCTAGCTTCTTCACGTCTTTCTCTAGGTGTTTGATTGTAACGACTCGACCTGTTGTTTCATGAATTACCACTCTGTTTCTCTAATTTCTGCTTCTTTATGTGTTGATCAGCTGTATTTCATTGCATCGTGTTGGTTGTTCTGTGTTCGGAGTGGTTTTGGAGAGAAATGAGACACTTAGTCTCTTTTTGGAAGCATTAGTTGGAAAAGTCAACTGGTAGTTGACTTGTGAGTATATGATCTCGGAATTTGGTTTTTATGGTTCGGATAGCTTTGTAAAGTGATTTGGGACTTAGGAGAATGATAGGAATGAATTTTGGAGGTCTGTGGTAGATTTAGGCTTGAACTGGCGAAATTGAAATTTTGGCGTTTTTCGGTTGGTAGTGAAATTTTTGATAGTGGGGTCGGAATGAAATTTTCGGAAATTGAAGTAGGTCCGTTGTGTCATTTTTCATGTGTGTGCAAAATTTTAGGTCATTCGAATGAGGTTTGATAGGTTTTTGGATCGGTTGCAGAATTCGGAAGTTTTAGAACCCTTAGGCTTGAATTCGAGGGTGATTTGGTATTTCGATGTTGTTTTGAGTGTTCCGAAGGTTAGAATAAGTTCGAATAGTGATATGTTACTTGTTCGTATTTTTGGATGAGGTCCGGGGGCCTCGGGATGATTTCGGACGCCTTTTGGAAAGTTTGAACTTGAGAAAAAGCAGTTGGTGTTGCTGCTTCTGTCATAACCGCACCTACGGATTGGGGACCGCAGGTGCGAGGCCGCAGGAGCGTGAAAAAGGTCGCAGAAGCAAAATTTCATGGGTTAAGTGGAAACCGTACCTACGATGGATTTTCCGCAGGTGCAGCATCACAGAAGCGACTTGGAGATCGCAGGTACGGAAATACTTGGGCAGAAACTATATAAGCCTTCCTTCGCGATTTTTAGCTCATTTCTTATCCTTTTTGGACGGCTTTGAAGCCTTTTGAGAGGAATTGAAGAGGGATTCAAAGGGTAACACTTGGGGGTAATATTTTTGAACTCAATACTCGATTCTATGGTGATTTCTAACTAATTAGACATGAAATTAGTGGGATTTAAAGGTTAAAAATTGAAGGCTAGGGCTTGAGTTTAGGAGAGTTTTCATTGGAGATTTGAGGGGCCATTTGAGGTCCGATTTTGATGTTCTTGGTATGTATGGACTCGTGGGAGGATAAGGATTCTAGTGATATAATTTTTATTGAATTTCGAGACGTGGGCCCCGGGGTCGGGTTTGGCCAATTTTGGGATTTTTGAGTTAATTTGATTATTTTTGCTTGGGCTTTGTTCCTTTATCATATTTTGATGATAATATACTGATTTTGCTTAGATTTGGAACATTTGGAGGCCGATTCGAGAGCCAAGGGCATCGCAGGCTAGAGTTTGGACCGATTTGAGGTAAGTAATGACTGTAAATGTTGTCCTGAGGGTATGAAACCCTAGATTTCACATTGTGGTGCTACTCTGAGGTGAGGCACATGCTAGATGACGAGCGTGGGGTCGTGCACCGTTGGGGATTGTAACTTGGTCCGTCCTGTGCGACTGTTAAGTCGCATATTTGATTGAAACTTGTTTGATATCACTATATTTTGGAAAATATTATTATGTTTCGGGCTGAATACTGTATTTGGGCCTTGTGCAAACTATTTGGACCCTCAGGGGATTTTTACTACTATTCCTCACTGTTTTTGACTTAATATCTGTACTCAGTCATATTGTATTTTACTAATTTCATAACTCAGCCGTATTTACTCTGTTTTGATACTTTAAATGATATTTTGGGCTGAGCATCCTGTTTTACTTTTTCCCGAATGGCTTGAGAGGTTTCTGACTGAGTGAGGTCGAGGGCCTAATTGATTTATGCCACGAGGTGGCTTGTTATTATGTGAGGCCGAGGGCCTGATTGATTATGCCACGAGATGGCTTGTTATAGCGCTTGGGCTGTAGGAGCCCCTCCGGAGTCTGAACACCCCAGTGAGCGCGGGTACCTAGTGTGAGTGATGTGATGTAGCCTGAGGGGTTGTTATTGATTCATGTTGTTGCCCGAGGGGCTGACTATGAATGACTGTAAGGTAGCGCGAGGGGCTGGTTATGTTGATATTATAGCCTGAGGGGCTGGTTCTGTTGATATTATAGCCCAATGGGCTGTTTCTGTTGATATTATAGCCTGAGGGGCTGGTTCTATTGATATTATAGCCCGACGGGCTGGTTCTATTGATATTATATTTTGCCCGAGGGGCGGTTTATGGTACACATTTTTCCCGAGGGTCCGTTTACGTTCTATCATTTTCACTTACTGTTTTCAGCAGTTGTTTGAAACTATTGAAAGATGTTTAAAGGAAAGGTTTTACTGAAACTGAGTTTGTTTTACGAGATAAATGATTTCTACATTATTTTGGACATATACTATTTTGCTGTAGTGTTATAACATGGAATTTCCTGATTTCTTACTACTCAGCTTTCATTTACTTTTATTACTTACTGAGTTGGCGTACTCACATTACTTTTTGCACCTTGTGTGCAGATCCAGGAGTTGCGGGTCGTGATAGTGAGCATTGATTGTCCCTTCAGTAGGATTTTTGAGTCGACAAGGTAGCTGCATGGCGTTCGCAGCCCTGTTTTTTTCCCTCATATCTTCCCTAGCCTTATTTAGTATGGTCTTCTAGTCTTGTTTAGATATTATTGTATTGAGACATAGTTGTAGTTGCTCGTGACTTGTGACACCCCGATGTCGGGCTTGTGTATTTATTCCGCATTGGTTATTTAGACTTATAATATAAAGCTTCTTGTTGATTAATGGCTTAAAAATGACTTTTATAGAATTATGGTTTGATTTGGGATTTGTGTCGGCTAGGCTAGTTCATGATATGCACCTTCACGATCATGTCGGTTTTATGGTCGTGACAAGTTGGTATCAGAGCCTAGGTTTCATAGGTCTCACGAGTTATGAACGGGTTTAGTAGAGTCTTGTGGATCGGTACATAGACGTCTGTATTTATCTTCGAAAGGCTGCATAACCTTTAGGAAAAATTCACATTCTTGAATTCCTGTCATGCGAATCTGTTTATTCTGGTAACTAAATGTCTGTGATTCTATTCTCTCACAAATGGTGAGGACACGTGCTACCAGTCAGGATGGACGACCACTAGTACCACCAGTTGGGGCCACTAAAGGCCGAGGATGCGATCGAGGTCGTAGTAGGGGGTAGGGGTGTAGCTCGCATAGCAGTTAGGGCAACACCTACTGATCCACCAACCGCCCCAGTTCAGGATCAGGTCCCAGTTGCAGACGCTCCAGCAGTACCAGCTCAGGCACCGGCTGTGCCTATTGTTATCTAGGCCTTTAGGAGGCCCTGGACGCAATTCTATCGGTGTGCATTGGCCTGGCTCAGGCGATCTCAGTTACCACGACCGCAACTACTTCTCGGGCCTAGGGAGGCACTCAGACTCTCGCCGCTCGCACACCTGAGCAGGTCGTGCAGGGACTTCAGACACCGGGGGGGCACCTCCGGCCCAGCCGGTTGTAGCTGCTCAGGACCATGTAGCTCCTATTATGCTAGAGGACGAGTAACATAGATTGGAGAGGTTTGGTAGATTTCAGCCTCCAACTTTCAGTGGTGCAGAGGGCGAGGATGCCTAGGGTTTCTTGGACTAGTGTCAGAGTATGCTTCGGACCGCGGGTATTTTTGAGACCAGTGGGGTCTCGTTCACTACTTTCCAGTTCTTTGGGGCTGCACTTAGTTGGAGGGAGGCTTACGAGATGCGTATGCCAGTTGACGCAACGCCTCTTTCTTGGTAGCAGTTCCTGTTCTCTTCCTGGAGAAGTTTGTACCTGAGTCTTTCCGAGAGGAGCTGCGTAGGCATTTCGAACAGCTTTGTCAGGGTGACAGATCTATTGCACAATATGAGATACGATTCTCCGAGTTGTCTCGTCATGCGATCTTGTTGGCTTCCACAAATAGAGAGAGGATCAGGAGGTTTATAGATGGCCTCGGTTTTCAGCTTCGGTTGCTTATGACCAGAGAGAGAGTATCTGGTGCTACTTTTGATGAGGTTATTGACATAGCTCGACAGATTGAGATGGTTCATGGTCAGGAGAGGGTTGAGAGGGAGGCTAAGAGGCCTCGTGGTTAGGGTGGATTCAGTGGTACTCATCACGAAGGTCAGTTTTAGCACGATAGAGGCCATCCATTCAGGCATGCTCAGTCAGCTCGCCCATTTTATCATGGGGCATCATCGGGCCATGGTTTTTACAGTTCTCATCAGGGTCATTCCTCACTTAGTGTACTTCCAACCCAGAGTTCGTACCTTGCTCCATCCGTTCAGGGCTGTTCCATGCCAAGGTTCTTTTGCTAGTCATCCCGGTGCTAGAGGTTCCCTTCAGTCTCCGTCTACAGCACTAGGGGATTGTTATGAGTGTGGAGAATTGGGGCATATATGGAGGTCGTGTCCTCGTTGTCTTGGGGGTTCATCCTAGCAGAGGAGTCAGCCATCGACTTCAGCACCAGTTACTTTACCACCCACCCAGCCAACTAGGGGTAGAGGGCAGTCAGCTAGGGGTCGCCCTAGAGGGGGAGGTCGATTCGGTGGTGGTCAGGCCCGTTTCTATGCACTTCTAGCTAGACCTGATGTTATTACTTCAGATGTTGTGATTACAGGTATTGTCTTAGTTTGCCACAGATGCCTCTGTGTTATTTGATCATGGTTCCATTTTTTCATATGTGTTATCGTATTTTGTTCGTTATTTGGATACGCCCCCTGAGTCTCTTATTTCACATGTTCATGTATCTACTCCGGTAGGCATTAATGTTATGGTAGACCATGTATATCAGTCATGTGTGGTGGCTATTGGGGGTCTGAAGACCCGAGTGGACCTTCTATTACTTTGTATGGTCGACTTTGATGTGATATTTGGCATGGATTAGTTATCTTTGTGTCGTGCTATTTTTGACTGTCATGATAAGATAGTGATATTAGCTATGACGGGTGTGCCACAGATTGAGTGGAGAGGTTTGAATGATTTTGTTCCCAGTAGGGTGATTTCATTTTTGAAGGCCTAGCGTATTGTTAGGAAGGGTTGTCTTTCTTATTTGGCCTTTATGAGGGATATCAGTGCAAAGAATCCCACTATTGATTCTATCACAGTGGTACGAGAGTTTTCGAATGTGTTTCCTACAGACTTTTCAAGTATGCCGCCGGATAGGGATATTAATTTCGGTATTAACCTGGTGCTGGGCACTCAACCCATTTCTATTCCACCATATCATATGGCACCGATGGAGTTGAAGGAGCACTTTTAGGAACTCCTTAATAAGGGGTTTATTCCGCCTAGTGTTTCACCTTGGGGTGTGCCTGTTCTATTTGTGAAGTAGAAGGATGGCACGATGAGGATGTGCATTGACTACAGGCAGTTGAACAAAGTTACGATGAAGAACAAGTATCCTTTGCATCATATCGATGATTTATTTGACCAGCTTCAGGGGGCGAGAGTGTTCTCCAAGATTGATCTCTGGTTAGGTATCACCAGTTAAAGATCAGGGACTCGGATATTCTTAAGACAGCTTTCAGGACCCGATATGGTCATTATGAGTTCCTTATGATGTCTTTTGGGCTGACCAGTGCCCCAGCAGTGTTCATGCATTTGATGAACAATGTATTTCGGCCTTATCTCGACTCATTTGTCATTGTATTCATTGATGATATTTCGGTGTACTCGCGTAGTCAGGAGGAGCACACAGAGCATTTGAGAGTGGTATTGCAGCGATTAAGGGAGGAGAAGCTTTATGCAAAGTTCTCCAAGTGTGAGTTTTGGCTCAATTCAGTGGCTTTCTTAGGGCACGTGGTATCCAGTGAAGGTATTCAGGTTGATCCGAAGAAGATAGAGGTCGTCCAGAGTTGTCCCAGACCATCCTCCGCCATAGAAATTCGTAGCTTTCTTGGTTTGGCGGGTTATTACCGTTGGTTTGTTCAGGGATTTTCATCTATAGCATCACCCTTGACCAATTTGACTCAAAAGGGTGCGCCTTTCATGTGGTTGGATGAGTGTGAGACGATCTTTTAGAAGCTCAAGACTGCCTTGACCGCAACTCCAGTTTTAGTATTGCCATTAACTTCAGGCTCATATACAGTGTATTGTGATGCTTCGAGAGTTGGTATTGGGTGTGTGTTTATGTAGGAGGTAGAGTAATTGCTTATGCTTCTCGTCAATTGAAGCCCCGTGAGAAGAACTACCCTGTTCATGATCTAGAGTTGGCTGCCATTGTTCATGCATTGAAGATTTGGAGGCATTATCTGTATGATGTGTCTTGTAAGGCGTTTACTGATCATTGTAGCCTCCAGCACTTGTTCAAACAGAAGGATCTCAATTTGAGGCAGCGGAGATGGTTGGAGCTGCTAAAGGACTATGATATAACTATCTTGTACCATCCAGGGAGCGTCAATGTAATGGCCGATGCTTTGAGTAGGAAAGCGGTGAGTATGGGCAGTTTGGCATATATTCCTGTTGGGGAGAAACCTCTTGCAGTTGATGTTCAGGTCTTGGCCAATAGGTTTGTGAGTTGGACATTTCGGAGCCCAGTCGGGTCTTAACGTGTGTGATTTTTTGGTCTTCCCTGTTTGATCGCATCAGAGAGCGCTAGTATGATGATCCTCATTTGCTTGTCCTTAAGGACAGAGTTCAGCACGACGATGCCAGAGATGTGACTATTGGTGATGATGGGGTATTGAGGATGTAGGGCCGATTATATGTGCCCAATGTAGATGGGCTTCGAGAGTTGATCCTGGAGGAGGCCTATAGATCACGGTATTCCATCCATCCGGGTGTCGCATAGATGTATCAGGATTTGAGACAGCATTATTGGTGGATGAGAATGAAGAAGGATATTGTGGGATTTGTATCTCGGTGTCTCAATTGTTAGCAGGTGAAATATAAACATCAGAGACCGGGTGGCTTGCTTCAGCGGTTAGATATTCCAGAGTGGAAGTGGGAGCGGATCACCATGGATTTTGTAGTTGGGCTCCCACGGACTTTGAGGAATTTCGATGCTAATTGGGTGATTGTGGATCGGCTGACCAAGTCCGCTCACTTCATTCCTTTGTGTACTACCTATTCTTCAGAGCGGTTGGCAGAGATCTATATCCGAGAGATTGTTCACCTGCATGGGGTTCCAGTTTCCATCATTTCAGATAGAGGTACTCAGTTTACTTCACAGTTTTGGAGGGCCGTGCAGAGAGAGTTGGGTACTCAGGTTGAGTTGAGCACAACTTTTCACCCCTCAGACGGACGGGCAGTCCGAGCGCACTATTAAGATATTGGAGGACATATTGCGTGCTTGTGTCATTGATTTTGGTGGTTCATGGGATCAGTTTCTATCGCTCGCGGAGTTTGCATATAACAACAGTTATCCGTCAAGTATTCAGATGGCTCTATATGAGGCTTTGTATGGGAGACGGTGTAGATCTCCTGTGGGTTGGTTTGAGCCGGGTGAGGCTAGGCTTTTGGGTACAAACTTGGTTCAGGATGCTTTGGACAAGGTGAAGGTAATTCAAGAGAGGCTTCGTACAGTGCAATCAAGACAAAAGAGTTATGCTGACAGGAAGGTTCGTGACGTGTCCTTCATGGTTGGGGAGAAGGTTCTATTGAAGGTTTCACCAATGAAGGGTGTTATGAGATTTGGGAAGAAGGGTAAATTGAGTCCTCGGTTCATTGGTCATTTTGAGGTGCTTCGGAGGATTGGGGAGGTGGCTTATGAGCTGGTTTTGCCACTAGCTTATCGAGTGTGCATCCGGTATTTCATGTTTCTATGCTCCGGAAGTATATTGACGATCCATATCATGTTTTGGATTTTAGCACGGTTCAATTAGACAGTGATTTGACTTATGATGTGGAGCTAGTAGCTATTTTGGAGCGGTAGGTCAGAAAGTTGAGATCAAAGGATATAGCGTCAGTGAAAGTGCAGTGGAGAGGTCGGCCCGTGAAGGAGGCTACCTGGGAGACTGAGCAGGAGATGCGAAGCAAATATCCTCACCTATTTGAGGTTTCAGGTATGTTTCTTGACTAGTTTGAGGATGAATGTTTGTTTAAGAGGGGAAGATGTAACAACTCGACCGGTCATTTCATGAGTTACCGCTCTATTTCCCCCATTTCTGCTTCTTTATGTATTGATCAGCTGTATCTTATTGCATCTTGTTGGTTGTTCTGTGTTCGGAGTGGTTTTGGAGAGGAATGAGACACTTAGTCTCTTTTTGGGAAGCTTTAGTTGGAAAAGTCAACCAGAAGTTGACTTGTGAGTATACAATCTCCAAATTTGGTTTTTATAGTTTGGATAGATTCGTGAAGTGATTTGGGACTTAGGAGCATGATCGGAATGAATTTTGGAGGTCCGTGGTAGATTTAGGCTTGAATTGGCGAAATTGAAATTTTGGCGTTTTCCAGTTGATAGTGGAAATTTTGATATCAGGGTCGGAATAGAATTTCTGAAAATTGGAGTAGGTCCGTTGTGTCATTTTTGACGTGTGTGCAAAATTTCAGGTCATTCGGATGAGGTTTGATAGGTTTTTGGATCGGTTGCGGAATTCAGAAGTTTTAGAACCCTTAGGCTTGAATCCGAGGGTGATTTGGTGTTTAGATATTGTTTTGAGTGTTCCGAAGGTTGTAATAAGTTTGAATAGTGATGTGACTTGTTCGTATTTTTGGATGAGGTCCCGGGAGCGTCGGGATGATTTCGGATGGCTTTTGGAAAGTTTGAACTTGAGAAAATGCAGCTGGTGTTGCTGCTTTTGTCATAACTGCACCTGCGGATTGGGGACCGCAGGTGCAAGGCCGCAGGAGCGTGAAAAAGGCCGCAGAAGCGAAATTTCATGGGTTAAGTGGAAACCGCACCTGCGATGGATTTTCCGCAGGTGCGACGTCGCAGAAGCGACTTGGAGACCGCATGTGCGGAAATACCTGGGCAGAAACTATATAAGCCTTCCTTCGCGATTTTTAGCTCATTTCTCACCATTTTTGGACGGCTTTGAAACTTTTTGAGAGGAATTGAAGAGGGATTCAAAGGTTAACACTTGGAGATAATATTTTTGAACTCAATACTCGATTCTATGGTGATTTCTAACTAAGTAGACATGAAATTAGTGGTATTTAATGGTTAAACATTGAAGACTAGAGCTTGAGTTTTGGAGAGTTTTCATTGGGTTTTTGAGGGGCCATTTGGGGTCCGATTTTGATATTTTTTGGTATGTATGGACTCGTGGGAGGATAAGGATTCTAGTGATGTAATTTTTATCGAATTTCGAGACGTGGTCCCGGGGGTTGGGTTTGGCCAATTTCGGGATTTTTGAGTTAATTTGATTATTTTCGCTTGGGCTTTGTTCCTTTATCGTATTTTGATCATAATATACTGATTTTGCTTAGATTTGGAGCATTTGGAGGCCGATTCGAGATCCAAGGGCATCGCGGGCTAGAGTTTGGACCGATTTGAGGTAAGTAATGACTGTAAATGTTGTCCTGAGGGTATGAAACCCCGGATTTCACATCGTGGTGCTTCTTTGAGGTGACACACACGCTAGATGATGAGTGTGGGGTCATGCACCGTTGGGGATTATGACTTGGTTCATCCCGTGCGACTGTTAAGTCACATATTTGATTGAAAACTCTTTGATATCATTGTGTTTTGGAAAATATTATTATGTTTCGGGCTGAATGCCATATTTGGGCCTTGTGCCAACTGTTTGGACCCTCAGGGGCTTTTTACTACTATTCCTTACTGGTTTTTAATTAATATCTATACTCAGTCATGCTGTATTTTACTGATTTCATAACTCAGCCGTATTTACTCTGTTTTGATACTTTAAATGATATTTTGGGCTGAGCATCCCGTTTTACTGTTGCCCGAGTGGCTTGAGAGGTTTCTGACTGAATGAGGCCGATGGCTTTATTGATTTATACCACGAGGTGGCTTGTTGTTATGTGAGGCCGATGGCCTGATTGATTATGCCACGAGATGGCTTGTTATAGCGTTTGGGCATTAGGAGCCCCTCCGGAGTCTGAACACCCCCAGTGAGTGCGGGTATAGCGCTTGGGCTGTAGGAGCCCCTCCAGAGTCTGAACACCCCCAGTAAGCGTGGGTACCCAATGTGATATTGCCCGAGAGGCTGATTACGAGTGATTGTGAGGTAGCCCGAGGGGCTGGTTCTGTTGATATTATAGCCTTAGGGGCTGGTTCTGTTGATATTATAGCCCGAGAGGCTGGTTTTGTTGATATTATAGCTCGAGGGGCTGAATCTGTTGATATTTTGCCCAAGGGGCGGTTTATGGTGCCCGTTTTTCCTGAGGGGCCGTTTACATTTCTATCATTTTTACTTACTCTTTTCATCACTCGCTTGAAACAATTGAAAGATGTTTTAAAAGGAAAGGTTTTACTGAAACTAAGTTTTTTTATGAGATAAATGATTTCTACATTGTTTTGGACATGTACTATTTTGTTGTAGTGTTATGACGTGGAATTTCCTGATTTCTTACTACTCAGCTTTCATTTACTTTTATTACTTACTGAGTTGGCGTACTCACATTACTCCCCGCACCTTGTGTGCAGATCCAGGAGTTGCGGGTCACAATAATGAGCAATGATTGTCCCTTCAGCAGGATTTTGGAGTCAACAAGGTAGTGCATGGCGTTCGCGGCCCTGTTCTTCTTCCCTCATATCTTCCCTAGCCTTATTTAGTATGGTCTTCCAGTCTTGTTTAGATTTTATCGTATTGAGACAGAGTTGTAGTTACTCGTGACTTGTGACACCCCGATGTCGGGCTTGTGTATTTATTTCGCACTGGTTATTTAGACTTATAATACGAAGCTTCTTGTTGATTAATGGCTTAAAAATTACTTTTATAGAATTATGGTTTGATTTGGGAATTGTGTCGGCTGGGCTAGTTCACGATAGGTGTCATCATGACTGGGTCGATATTAGGGTTGTGACACTAATAGATTTGACTCCCTTGAGAACTTTGAGTAATTTGAGCATTTTGTGTTTGAACTAGTGGTTGCTCATCTACTCCTTGTATTATTGGGTCATTTGGCTCCAAATTCATTATGTTATGTAAAATACACGATACTAACACCACATCCACTTGTATTTTAAAGTCCCAAAAAGTTCATTATCAATCACACGAAACCGTCTATTTAGAATAGAAAAAGCACGTTCAACAACAGATCTCAATGATGCATGGCGTGTTGAATTTGACAAGATTAATGTGAACTAGTGTGAACATTTGAAGCCTCCTTTTAGTAAGAAATTGGTAGATGCATTTTTCATGCATTTACATTGCATTATCACACTTAATATGATGTCATGCATGACATTATTAAGGCCATTTTCCTTCTATAAATAGTAAGGGTTTTGTTTATTTGTAAACATCTCTCACTTGCCTTCTTATCTCCCAAGGCATTTGAATCTTTTTTCTCTCTTGTAGTATTTCACTTGTATTTTTAGAGTGAAATAAAGTTTGAGTTGATTGTGTGCGAGGACTAGGCAAAAATTAAATTTTGCCGAACGTCGTTAATTTTTGGTGTTCTTTTTATTATTGTCTCATTTACTGTTTATTAGCTACCTTTAAATATAGTGGTTGTGATTTAATCACTCTCTACATATTCGGCTTCCACAAGGTTCTATCTTAGTATGCTCTATGGTTGCAGCATAGTCTGAACTTTCACATCAGAAAAGAATTACTTTGTTGTTTTGTTCTATCAGCAAATAAATAGTTTATGTAGCAAAAATGGGAGACAATAAAAAAGAAGAGTCCACATCGGGTGTCAGTAATACATTGTTGACATCTTCGCTTATGACAAGAATTATGTCAAATGTGAAATTTGTCATTGAAATTTTTGACGGGTTAGGACATTTCAGGATATGGCAAGCTGAGGTTTTTGATGTCCTTTTTCAACAAGGGCTAGATATTGCCATAGAAAAGAAACCAGACAATAGTGGAGAAGAAGCACTCTCGTGGGAGGTCGTTCTCAAAATCATATGAGAACAAAGAAAGGATGATTGAAGTCAAGTTCGAGACCAAGCAAAGATGAATGTGCCTTTTACCGAGAAAGGGGGCGCTGGAAGAAAGACTGTCCAAAGTTGAAGGCCAAGGACAAACCTAACAATGGGAAGGCTATCATGGATTCAAATGTATCTGATTATGACGACTCTGATTTCTCACTAGTTACAATTGAGCCATTCGAACCATCTGACATATGGCTGATGGATTCAGATTGTAGCTATCATATGTGTCCCAACAGGGATTGGTTCGTTGATTTTCAAGAAGGAGAATGTGGAGTTATTCACACTGAAAATAACAATCCTCTTACCGCATATAGTATTGATTCAATCAGATTAAGGAACCATGATGGATTGATCAGAACATTAACAGATGTTCGATACGTACTAGAATTGAAGAAAAATATTATTTTTGTGGGAGCCCTAGAGTCAAAGGGGCTCAAAGTCTTTGCAGAAAATTGGATATGAGAATATGCTCTGATGCACTAGTAGTAATGAAGGGAATGCAACAAAATAATAACATGTACCACTATCACGGTACTACAGTTATTGGGATAACAACAGTGATATCTAGTGATGACAAGGAGGCAGAAGACCAAGCTATGGCACATGCGCTTGAGACATGCTGGAGGAAAATCCTTAAAAAATTTATCAGATCAAGGATTGTTAAAAGGAGTAAATACTTACAATTTAGAGTTTTGTGAGCATTGTGTCAAGGGAAAATAGACAAGGGTTAAATTTGGAACAACTATCCATAATACTAAAGGTATTTTGGATTATCTTTACTATGATGTTTGGGATGCTTGCAAAACAGGTGAGAAACACTATTTTGTAACCTTTATTGTTGACTTTTCCCAAAGAGTGTGGGTGTATACGATGAAAACCAAAGATGAGGTGTTGGAAATTTTTCTCAAATGGAAGGCGATGATAGAGACTCAAACAAGCAGAAAGATAAAGTGTCTTCGCACAAACAACAGTGGAGAATACAAAATGATCTTTACAATAATATTTGTGAAAATGATGGCATTTTGAGACATTTCACCGTTAGAAATACACCACAATAGAATGGAGTGGCAGAACATATAAACAGGATTTTGTTGAAGAAGGTTCGATATATGTTGTCTAATGTTGGCTTGGGTAAGGAATTTTAGGCTGAGACAATAACATATGCATGTCACCTCATTAATTGTCTACCATCTGCCGCTATTGGTGGCAAGACACCATTTGAAAAATGGTATGGAAAACCTGCTGAAGGTTATAATTTTTTGCATGTATTTGGTTCAATTACATACTATCATGTGAAAGAGTCAAAATTTGATCTGAGAGCAAAGAAAGCTATATTTATGGGAATTATTTCTGAAGTCAAAGGATACCGCTTATGGTGTCCAGAGACAAGAAAAATTTTCATCAAAGATATTACCTTTGACGAATCTTCCATAACAGATAAGGTGACAATTGAAGATATCAAACAAACTGATGGTGCTTCAAAGCAGGTGGAGTTTGAGGGAAAATTAATTTTCTCAACACAGAGAGAAAACGAGGAAACAATAGAAAACTTTCCTCTGGAACAAGAGTCAGCAGAGAGGGAGATTCCAATTCAGGAACCTCAGCAACAACTTGAATCAATAGAAATCAGTAAGGCAAAAAGAAAAATAAATAAACATGTTTATCTCATAGAGACGGTGGCTTGTGCAACCTCAATAGTGGCTGATTGTGTTCCTACCACTTATAAAGACGCAGTCTAAAGTTCAGAAGAAGATAAGTGGAAGATTGCCATAAATGAAAAAATACAGTCCCTTCATCAGAATCGCACATGGAAATTGGCCAATCTCCCGAAGGGCAAGAAAGCACTTAGGTATTTGCAAAGAAAGAAGTATTTCCTAACCAAGAAGATGTTCGCTACCAAGCAAGATTGGTGGCCAAAGGTGTAACAACGACTCGACTGGTCATTTTGAGTAATTACATCCTGTTCAACTATTTGAAGTCTTGAGTAGCTTCATATGATGTATTATGATAAGTGTGAATTGTCGGCTTTGGTTTTCAGATGATTCATGATTTAATTAAAAGAACAATCCTTGTTTAGAAAATTAAATGAAAAGAATTTACCAAAGTTTGACTTTTGTACAAACGACCCCGGAATAGAGTTTTGATCGTTCCAATATCTCCGTATGATGATTTCGAACTTAGGAGTGTGTCCGGATATTATTTCGAAGTCCGTAGAATAAATTGAAGCATTTAGGCGAAAGTTGGAAAATGGAATTCAGAAGTTTAATTGAGAGTTGACTTTTTGATATCGGGGTTGGAATCTGATTCTCGAAATTGGAACAGCTCTGTTACGTCATTTATGACTTGTGTGCAAAATTTGAGGTCAATTGGAATTGATTTGATAGGTTTCGGTATCAATTGTAGAAGTTGGGGATCTTAGTTTCGTTAAGCTTGAATTGGGAGTGATTCGTGATTTTAGTATTGTTTGATGTAATTTGAGGTTTTGACTGCATTATATGATATTTTAGGATTTGCTGGTATAATTGGTTGAGGTCCCGAGGGCCTTGGGTGGATTTCGTATGGGCAACAAAGTTTAATTTGGATATTTCTAGAATGTTTGGATGTCGTTTCTTCAAGAATAAGTGGTATCAAATTAACCAAATAAGCTACAAATTCAGTTTTGATTGAAGCATTAGATCCGTATTGAAATTTCGGAGCCAAAGCAGAAAGAATCGCCGAACTCGGACATCATTTGAAAGAGTTATGCCCATTTTCGTATCGAGAAAAAATAATTTCCCAGCGCAGCGTCCAGGGTAGCATGGGTCGCTAGCCCTGGCGCTCGAATTTTTTTAGATACTGGAAACAGTGCCACAGGCAGCGCCCCATGCCACCTGTGGCACCCGAATTGTAAGACTATATAAAAACGGGGGTTTCGGCCATTTTTAGACATTTGGAGCTATGGAGCTCGGTTTGGGCGATTTTCAGAGGTGAATTTCACCACACAATTTGGGGTAAGTGTTATTGAATCCCTTGTGATTATATTCCATGAATTAATCTTCGTTTTCAGCGTTAGATTATTGATTTTTCAAGATAAATCAAAGGACTTTTCTAGAATTCCATAAAATAAATTTTCGAGATTTAAACATCGATTCGGAGTCGGATTTGAGTAAAATTAGTATGGTTGGACTCGTAATTGAATGGGTTGTTGGATTTTGTGAGTTTCGTCAGATTCTGAGACGCGGGCCCCATTTTCGAATTTTGAGCGGAGTTGAGAATTTTTATAAATTATTAAATTGTAAGCATTGGAGTATATTTTGATTAATTTGCACATTGTATGACTAGTTTTGAATCTCTTGGCTTGGAATTGAGGAGACATGAAGGCGTTCAGAGGTTGATACATGCGGAATGAAATTTTTGGAATATTGTTTAGCTTGCTCGGCATTAGATTCGGCTGGTTCGAGCTAAGTAACTCTTCTAAACTTGGTGTTGAGGGTATTAAACTCTGAATTACGTGTTATATGTTTGGTGTTTAGGTGACACACATACTAGGTGATGGGCATGTGGGCGTGCACTGTGTGAATTGTGACTTTATTATTCATGTGGTACCGGGTAGTTACCTGATCTTATCTATAACCATGAAATCCCTGGGTAATAGAGCTATTGAGCTGTGATTTATGTTAGAAATCATGTCTAGGCTTCATGCTTATTCTTTTGGGACCTGTTGAGGTCATATCTGCCATTGAATTATTTGATTAAATTGTAATTTCATACTCAGTCATATTCATTCATTCCTTATCACATCTCAGTCTCTGTTGCTATTTATTGACACATAATATCATCATTTTTGAGCTAGTTTCATGGCATTGTGAGCTTGAGAGACTAGAGAGATTGATGAACAAGTGAGGCAGATGGCCTGATTGTGAGGATATTAATACTATAGCATGTGAGTTGTCCGTGCGGATAGAGATATTGATACTATAGCACGTGAGTTGACCGTGTGGATATTAATATTGATACTATAGCACATGAGTTTTCTGTGCAACACATGAGTTGTCCATGCGGATATTGATATTGATACTATATCATGTGAGTTGTCCGTGCAGCACGTAATTTGTCCGTGAGGATATGAGATATTGATACTATAGCACATGAGTTGTCCGTGCGGATACTGATATTGATACTATAGCACATGAGTTGTCCGTGGAGATTATAGCGCTTGGCTTGAAGGAGCTCCTCCGGAGTCTGCACATACCCATAGTGAGCGTAGTTGCTGATATATATATATATATATATATATATATATATATATATATATATATATATATATATGAGGGGAGATGGATCGGGTTGCATGCTGCAACGAGCCTTATGGCTATATGTGGATCGGGTTGCACGCCACAATAGGCCTTACGACTATATGTGGATCGGGTTGCATGCCACAATAGGTATTGTATAATAGTGAGTGACTGAGTGTGCTGATTATTGAGCATGATGAAAGAAAATGTGAGATAGTGAGATTGTGTACTCTGAGAGTGTGAGTACAGGACTTCATCATTGGGATACATAGCATTTGATATGCACATATGACATACAAGCATAGAGATGCATTTTTTCTCATGTTGTACGATATCACGTCATTCATGACCTTTCATACAGATTGACACTTAGGCATAAAGAGATATTTTACACTTAAAGAAAATGAAAGATTTACATGTTGAAAGCTTTTGGAAAAAAATTACAGTTTTCAAACTTACTCATATTTTTGGCAATCTCGGTAAAAAACTTGAGTTTTCACTGATATACTTGAAAAGCAAAATTATTTTTGGGAACCATGATTAAGCTGAACATTTATCTGTGGGTTGTTTCTTTTATTACTTGATTTATATTGTTATGAGGTGTTATTGGCTATTGGGGTGGATTTTGACCTTGGTACAAGCTCGTCATTACTTTCAACCTAAGGTTAGGTTTGTTACTTATTGAGTACATGGGTTCGGTTGTACTCATACTACACTTCTACACTTTGTGTGAAGATTTCATATGTTGATGCTATTGAACAAGGCGAGAGCTAGCATTGAAGATGTATTTGCATTCTAGTTACAACTGCCTCTTGTTCTTGGTAGCTTCAGAAATTTTAATCTATTCATGTATATTCAAACAGATAATGTATTTTTATTTTGCACCAGCTTTGTAAATTCTTATCTTAGAAGCTCATGATTTGTACTACCAGTCCTTGGGGAGTGTATCAGAGAGGCTACAGGGCATTTAGGATAAACTTCTCATTTGTACTACCAGTCCTTCGAGAGGCTACATGACATTTAGGATAAACTTCTCATCTTTCTTTCTTTATCGTACGACATTGATTCGGCTTGAAGCATACCTCTTTGAATTCATTCCACTCACTCGTACGCGTATGTGAACGCTCGATATCAGCTGTGTATCGACAACTTGTGATTCTATGAATGAAGTTTAAGATATGTTTTCTGTGATTTGGTGATGGGCCAGTCTGGAGGACTTAAGGCCAGGTTTAGACCGCAGCTTAGGCTCGGTAGTTTCAGTTGTGAGATCTTGTGCTTTTGGACTTATGTATCCGGTAATGTCCCTATGAGTGAAATTTGTGGCTCGATGAGTGGTTGAATGGCTATATAATGAGTATGATGTGACTCCGGGATATATTCAGATGGTTTGAATATGATGAGAATAGTTTTCTTGAGATGTAAAAAGGCCAATTGGGTGCTTGATTTTGTCTTGATGTGGCTTACGGTCTCGAGTTGTGAGTGTGTTGAATGATCTATAATGTTGTTAAATTATGGGACAAATTAAATCCTCATGTCTTGTTGATGCGTTCGAACTCAGGAAGATTAAGTGATTGCGTAGTAATGGTGGTTGTAAAAAGGTATAGGAAGATGCCAGTTTGAGGTTAAGCAGGCAGCTTATCACCCGCGGGGTAATTTATGGATGTGTGATTCCTATAATGTTGTGCGTAGGGTTTCTTTTCTATGAGCGGGTTATATGTATTGTGAGTTAGTTTGGATTGGTTGAGAAAGTTGACTTGACTGTCACGAAGATGAATGCGAGCTTAGCAGATGGTTGAGGTATTTTATGGTATGTGTTACATGCGTTTATGAAGGACTTGGTTGAATTTCAGTGCAGAATTTTGGCAGTAATAAAATATGGGTATTGTGAATTATTGAATATTTTATTCTATGTCTTTGAGCTAAGTGGGGGAACCTGCTATTGACTATTTAATTTCATGGTTATGTGTTAAATACTAGTTTTGGTCTGAGGCATAATTGTGAATCCATTATGACTTGTGAAGGTTAAGATTGAGGGTGACTCGAGTAATGAGATTCTTGGATACCAGTTATATTACACTTTATGAAGTACATGAAAATTAGGCGATGAGCGAGTTGTTGTTTGTGAAAGATGTAGTGTGCATGGAGTATGAATTTGATCGGTGGTGTCAAACCAGGGTTACTTCTTTGTATGTTGTTGTGCTAATGGTGCTCGTGTCATTCGGCCTGTTTGGGTGGCACAATTTAGATTTGAGTAGAGTTTATGACTCCCGAGAGGGTTCTAATGGATTCAAAAATGTATATGTGGCAATTGAAAATTTTTCGAAATTGTATATCGCTAGAATCAGTTATTTAAATTGGATGGTGCCGGGAATTGCGGTAATTCGTTTTGACTATGGATTCTACACTTCATTATAAGAAAGGTAAAAGAACAATTTTAAGTCTCCATAAGGTCTTTTCAGAGTCAGTGCCTCGGTTGTGGTATTTATGAGGATAATTATGATGTGGTGAGGCTCTACAGATGTTTTGGTGGCAATTTTATTGGGTTTGGTAAACTACATGGCTTGGTCGAGTTAGAGGAATTCAGTCCTGATAGCCTGGTTATGTGCGAATGTATTTCAAAGTGATCTTGATGGTTTCTACCATAGTTTGAGCCAGATATTTTCTATCGGTGTGAGGAACATGTTGGGTGTATTGTAATTTCTTCCTGGATGGGAGCAAATGAAAGGTTTCTAACTAACCGGGTATCTAATTTGCTGGTAACTCTGTGTTGATACTGAGATTCTCGTGTTTTTCACATGATAGCACTATAGAAGTGTGTGTTATGCAGGATTAAGATATACATGTACAAGGGATGGTCATGAATTCTTAGACAACATGAGCGGTTCCAAATGACTAGATAAACACTATTACTACTTGGTATTGCATGAGAAGGTGTGCATTTCAGAAGGTGCATTATGTTTGACTTACGAATATTTCATTAGTATTATGGTACTCACTTGGTTGATAGACTCATGGTATTTAAATTATTGTTATAGAATACTTGCCCCAATCCATATGGTAAAAATTGCCTAAAAAATCTCTTCAGTCCGAGCTCCATAGTGGCAAATATGTTAAAATGGCCGAAACCCCTATTTTTAGAATCTGTATAGGCAAGTCGCATTTGACATTTGAGACTTCTAAATATCATTTGACACCTGTGATTTTGCCTCAACCCCAGAAAAACAACAGTACAATAAAAAACTAGACATCAAGAGCTACAATTTTCATGTTTTGCTCATCTCCCAATTCGTTATAGATGGCAAGATATAAGCTCCCAAAATCAGCCTCGTGCAGCAGAAATTTCTTCTTCACGATTTCAAAACTCTTCCCAAACAGCCTGTAATGTATCAACCATAACTTCTTGTACACAACTTCAAATTTTAAAAAGTTTGAATTTCTGAAAATTAGATATAAAGGACTACAACTTTAATTTTTGGATCATCTTCGAATTCCTTGTAGATTGCGAGATATAAGCTTCCAAATTCCTAATCGAAAATGGCAAAAATGACCATTTTTTGGTCCTCATGTTTCTGCCTAGTTGCGCACCTGCGGACTGAGTTGCCGCTTCGGCGGCCTTCACCAGCAACCAATGTCCAGCTTCCCTTCCCAGTCTCTTCTGTGAGCTCGACCTCGCTTCTGCGACCAAGACATCGCAAAAGCTATCACACCAGCTGGGCTTCAGTTAACAGAAAATTCCAGCAGCTTCAACAAGTTCAAAATCCAATCCGTTAACCTTCCGAAATTCACCCGAGGCCCTCGGGACCTTAACCAATTATACCAACATGTTCCAAAATACAATACGAACTTAGTCGAGGCTTCAAACCACGTCAAACAACGCCGAAATTACGAATCGCGCATCGAATCGAATTATAAGTTTTCAAATCTTCCAACTTCTATATTTTGCACCGAAACGTATCAAATCAATTCAGAATGACTTTCAAATTTCGCACATGAGTCATAAATGACATAATGGAGCTGTTTCAATTTTTGAAATCAAATTCTGACCCGGATATCAATAAAGTTAACTCCGGTCAAACTTTCCAAAAATTCTTCTATTTTTCAACTTTCGCCAAAATAGGGCAAATTGTATTACGAACTTCCAAATCTAAATTTGGACATGCGCCTAAATCCGAAATCATCATATGAAGCTATTTGAATTATCAAAATATCATTTTCGGAGTCGTTTGCTCAAAAGTCAAACTTTGGTCAACTCTTTTCATTTAAGCTTCAAAAGTAAGAATTGTTCTTTCAATAAAATTCCGAATTCTCCGAAAATCAAACCCGACCGCACACACAAGTCATAATACATATTACGAAATTGCTCGGGACCTTAAGTCGCTGAATCGAGGCGTTAATTCTTAAAACGACAAGTCGGGTTGTTACACTATTATTATTAAAAGTTGTGAATTTTATGTTTTCTTTCTTGGATTAATTTGGTTGAAGTTATCCGAATGAAAATGAACATAAGTTTTTGTCTTTTATTAATTATGCCTTTATTTCTACTTTTATTTTTTTCTCCTCTACACATATCCTTTCATTTTTCCCTAGATTATAATGAGTTCAATTTTAATTTTTATTTATTTATTTCTGAATCAATTATTTCTATTTGTTACATTTGATTGATTCAAGGGGCAAAGTTATACTTTGGTAAGTCGAAAAATTACACTGTATATATAAGTAAAATATCAGATTTTAGATGTATATAATATATATTAAACAGTCTTTCTCAGAATTTGTTTTTACTTCGTTTAAGTTTGAACATCTTTGAGTAAATTCTTAGCTTTGCCATTGATTAATTCATAAATCAAAGAGCAAAGTTCTATAACGTTGGGCATGTCGAACTACACAATTCCTTTTTCCTTTTTTTGAGCATGTCGGTCGAATTACACAATTCCAGAATTGAAGTAAAAAATATATAGCTGAAAAAGTAATAATAACAATTTCTATACCGTTGACTTAGTAGAAACACATTTTTTTGTTAAAAAAAATTTAGAATTAATTTATTTTCTCTCACTTTATTACTACTATTAGTTGGGAAATGAGTACATTAATCAATTTAACTTTTTTAATAGTGAAACAAAAATTAAATAATAATAATAATAATAATAATAATAATAATATCTTGGTTTTTCAAAAGCGACAAATATATTCAAACCTTTTTTTCTGAGCTAAAATGACACTTAAAATCTGAGGGAGTACTATTTTAAAAACGGTCGTGATTTAAAAATCATAATCTTTCAGAGGCGAAACCAGAGTTAATTTGAAGTTAGTGAGTTCAAGATTCTAGTCTTTTTATGTTACTGAGTTCTAAAGTAAAAATTTGTACTTATTCAATAAATTTCTTATAGGATTTGCACTAAAATTACTGCGTTCAGCCGAACCCGTTACCGAAGCTCTACCTCCGCCCTGCAATTTTCCATAGTTAATTATGAGTTGAAAACAACTTAGACATAGGCAACTATTGCTACACTTAGCATAGGGAGAAGTACACAAATAGTCATTTTTTGGGCTATTATTTAAGAATTAGCCGGTACTTATTTTGTCCTCAAAATTTGAATTAAAATTTTTAATTTCAAGACATTTGTGTTGGACCGCAAAATCTAAAATTCAGGATATATTGGCTAATTTCTAAAT
Organism: Nicotiana tabacum; assembly: GCF_000715075.1. Taxonomy (NCBI): domain Eukaryota; kingdom Viridiplantae; phylum Streptophyta; class Magnoliopsida; order Solanales; family Solanaceae; genus Nicotiana; species Nicotiana tabacum. The sequence continues at coordinate 4,915,661 of NC_134084.1, read as the reverse complement.
AATAGCCCTTTAGAGTGGCTACCTGACGTCATTACAATTTAGGGGGAAGTGCACGGCTGGCCACTAATAACACATGTATTTACTTTTAAGCCATCGTTTAAAATGTCTTTAGTCTTTAGCCACTGCTTTAATAAATTTTAACTGCCCGGACGAAAATACCCTTCTGCTCATGTCCTTAACTTTTGTACTTAACTTCAGGACTACATGTCCTTAACTTTTGAACATGGAACTCTAAGTTCAGGACTTCAGGACTACATGCCCTTAACTTTTGAACTTGGAACTCTAAGTTCAGGACATCAAGGCTGCATGTCCTTAACTTTTGAACTTGGAACTCAAACTTCAAGACCAAGCGTCCTTAACTTTTGAACTTGTAAGTCAAAAGTTAAGGACCTATTGTACTTAACTTTTGAACGTGTAACGTAAGTTAAGGACTGTCTGTCCTTAACTTTTGAACTTGGAAATCAAAGTTAAGGACCTATTGTCCTTAACTTTTGAACTTGTGTCCTTAACTATTGAACTTAACTTTAGGACTTCAAGACTACATTTCTTTAATTTTTGAACTTGAAACTCTAAGTTCAGGACTATGTCCTTAACTTTTGAATTTAACTTTGGGACCGGACTACATGTCCTTAACTTCTGGGAAGGAATTGCATTTCCCGTTTACTCATCACTTTTTTTCTTATTTTCACAACTTTTAGATCTAAAAACAAATTCAAGGAGCTAAGAGCAAATAAACTCTATTACATTAGACTCACTAGAAAGAAAAATAATCAGCACACCGATTCTGCCACAAGAGAAATGGCAGAAGCATAATAGCTTCTTGAGAAAGTAAAACAGTAGCAACGTTTTCTTCGGAGGAATCTCATTTTGAGGCCAAATTTGTCTTACGCGAATCACAGCCATGACAATGAAGACGATAGCAAGCCCAAAAGTAAGGAAAATCCCGCCGATCATAAAAACTTAGAAAGGGTAACACTGTCTTTTCATATTAATTTTAATAGATTAGTGGCTACTATTGCTAAGCATTAAAAATGCTGGATAAGAAACCTAAATAAAGGTGGTAAATAGGTTTCTATTATAGTATATCTAGGTAAAAATCCCTTCACTTGCTGAATGAGCCCATTTCCTTTTGGGTTTTACGTCCAGTTTTATTACTCTTATGTGTGCAGATGGCCACTTTGAGGACAGCCCTATTTAAAATATAGCCGAATTTATACCTCGCATTACAAAAAATACACCTCCTCAAATGCAATTTACACTTCCCCTTTGACTACGCATAATCCATTTTTCCCCCATTTTTCCAATATTACATGTGAATTGAATCGTTTCAGCTGAATTATATAGTACTGCACTACGTTATTTGTTTTCTATTATTATTTGTTAAAAAGTTATTAATCTTTAGAGTACTAAAAACTATTTACATTCGGTAGCAGAAAAAATATACAAAATTTGTATAATTTTTGTATATATATACAAAAATATACAAAAAATATATATTTTTTCGACTATTATTTTGAGAGCGGCTATATAGTGTCATTTTTCCAAATTATCTTTTCCATATATTTTGGTCCCTACTATAAGCTCTCTAGAGGAATTAGAATTTCTTCTCCGAATGCTAAGCAACTTGTAAAATTTAGGGTATAAGATTTTAGTCAGGGTAAATGAATCTTCACAATTTTTGAAATATGTATTGGAACCCTAACTAATTCGAATTTGCGTACGGAAGTCTTAAAGCGAAAAACGTTAAGGGTAAAGGAATCATATCCATCTCGTTTGACAGACGAAAAATTTAAGCCTATGAAATGTTACTTCAACTTGTCTATGCTATTAAATTTTGGAATGAGAAGACTCGAAATACGAAAGTGAAAAAAACTAATATTTGTTTAAAACAGACCATTAAATCGTTTTGGCTAAAACAATGTAAATCATAATCTCTTATAGTCGAAATATATAGGATATGTGTTTGTAAAATATTCTAGTGAAGAAAGACATATAATTCTTCAAATATTAATAATATCATATAAAAGAAAAAAAGGTGGAGTATTAGTTAAGATATTTTCTTTTCTTTAAATCTATTTATAGTGGTAATTAAACAGTTCATTAGTACTTGTGTTTTTCATTAATATTCGTGTATAATTAATATATAATCTATATATACTGACTAGAGAAATAAATAATAAATTCTACCGGCTATTTGTGTAAAGACCCTTTTCTAAATCTTGGGCTTAGAATCAGAGGGTTATTATGGATCCAACTTTCGTGAAAATACTAGGCCCATGATTAAGTTCAAATTTATATAGGGGAACTACAGGCTATGTCCATTTATAAGTAACTCATTACAAAAATTAGTCAATTCATAAAATATTACTAATATTAGTTAAATATTACTAATATTAGTCAATTAGCTATTTATAGCAAACAAATATCAAAATTTTACTTTCTTTTGAGTGAGTGTTATTAGAATAGATTGGATACATCTTAAGGAGTTTAAATCTCAGTTTTGGGATGATTTGGTGAAGTTTTGAGGTGGTTTAAATTGAAAATTCGAAGTAAAAACTGAACATGAAAAAAATGATATGTGTACCACACTGTGTATCACATATGTATCATATTTGTATTAACTATGTATCACATGTATATCCATGTATACCTGCGTGTGAGGTACATGCGTGATACATGTGTCGCATAAGAATTTTTTGAACTCGATTTAATTACAGATTTTGGTACAAAACCAATCCACATCATCTCCAATCTTCCTCAAATTTTGTATATTGACATATCTATATGTGTTTCAATAAATTTCAACTATACCCATTGAAAAAGTTCCTTTTTTGCTTAGATTTTTGGAATATTATATATTTTTTATTTCATCACCTTATTTGTTATCTCATCCATGAAATTTCCTTTACGTCTTGCATCTAATGATGCTAATCACGCTTAAAAATATGGAAGGTGATTTTTGCATGTGATTCTTTGAGAGAAACAACCTTATTTGTTTGGTTTTTCAATTTTTATATGTGTTTGGCTAGCTTTGGTAAGTCTATAACTAATGGCTAGAGGTTGGTAAGTTGAGTTTTATTTGGGACGTTTGTGTTAGTTTCCCTTTTATATATTGTGTATATAAAATTTTATATTGTGTATATAGGTCAAAAAATATTATTTTTATGTGTATATTAAATTTTGAACACTCTTTGTGAAATTCCTGACGTCACCACTGACGGTGATGGAGAAACCTCAATTTAAGCACATTCACATCATCAACTCGTACAAGGAGGACATTTAGACACGAGTATATATGAACACTGTATCGCTATGTCCCTCCCTTAGCCCTGCTTTGTCATAAATAGAATAATGGTTGAAATTAACATATACCCACTTATTTAGAATCATATATTATTTCTTTTGATGGTTATTGTTAAAAGGTACTGATTGCCTTTGAAAGGGAAACTCTTACAAACCCACACTCATTAGTAGTAAATCGGTAATTATTGAGTTGCAAGTTGGCATATAAAAGGTTATCATGAAATCTTAATTGCAATTTACCTCAATGCAAGCATTAATGGATGATTTCATAGCTCTAATCCGTGACCTATAGTCCATAGAAAAATAACTTTACTGTTGCTCCAAGGCTATGAGGAAGAGGGCCATTTTGAAGTTTATTGATTTTCTTAGTTAATTCTAGACGCTTTTATACATATGTGTCACGTCCTTAACCGTTAACTAAGTACACGTGCGACACTTGACAACTCGCTCACGATCTTGCACAACTTGTTCACGTTCTTGCTATGCCAAGTCAGCCTTACTACACTCAAGATCGCTAAGAGAATGTTAAAAAGAACACAAGAGAATTGTTAAAGGAAGTTTTGTATTAGAGAGAACTTAAATTTTTACTTGGTGAATTACAAATGAATAACCCCTTTATATACTAGTTTCCTAGGGGCTAATGTGTAAATATTAATTGTTAAACAAGTCCGTAATATTTACAAGATAAGGGCTTTCTCTAGAATTCTCTACAAGCCTAGAAGATTGCAAGGACTTTCCTAGCAAATCCATAAGGATCTAGGTTCTTCCTAAGGAAATATCCATACTTCTCTAGAATCTTCTCATAAATGCTAGTCTTCTTCTTATGTAAGCTTCCACATGGCATTAGTATATGCCAAATGACGCTTATGTGGCATGATGACGTGGAGGGTCATCACACTCTCCCCCACCTAATATTGCGACGACCGCGGCGCAATGATGTTGCATAAACTCTCGGATCTTATCTTTGAATTGCCACAAGTCTTCATATCGTTCTCACGTGGCCTCCTCCGGTGATTGCCCTTTCCAATGGACGAGGAACATGGCAGTGGCCTTTTTCCCTTGCTTTCGCCTGGCCTGGTAATCTATAATAGCCTCAATCTCCTGATCATGCGAGGGGGTGATAGTCATTGGTGCTCGACTTGATTGGCTCATGCTCGGATTATCCTTATCTTCATGATATGGCTTAAGCATGCTGACATGGAATTCAGGGTAGATCTTAAGATACGATGGCATGTCAAGCTTGTATGAGATCTTGCCTACCTTGGCGTCTATCTTAAATGGCCCCTCATACTTGCGAATTCAGATTCTGATGCATGCCCCGTAGTGCCTTGAACTGTCTTGGGTTAAACTTTACCATGACCATGTCCCCAACTCTATAGTCTGTAAGACGCCGTTGACGATCCACAAACTTCTTCATCTTCTTAGTTGCCTTATCAAAGTAGGACTTAACAGTGTCAAGCTGCTCCTCCCATCCTTTGGCCATATAATAAGCCCCCAAAATCTTTCCCTCGAACGCGGCTGGTAATGAGTGTGGAGTTTGTGGTTGTTGGCATGTGGCTAGCTCAAATGGTGTCTGCCCCATGGACTCACTCCGATGCAAGTTATAAGAGAATTGGGCGATGTCTAGGAGCCTTGCCCAATCTTTCTGATGCGCGCTTACATAGTGCCTCAAGTAGCATTCTAGTAAGGCATTGACCCATTCCATTTGTCCATCCGTCTGTGGGTGGAAACTAGTAGAAAAGTGCAGTTTCGTGCCAAGTATGTCGAACAACTCTCTCCAAAGGTTTCCAGTGAAGCGGGGGTCTCTATCACTGATGATATGACTTGGTAAGCCCCAATACTTTACCACGTTCTTAAAGAATAGCTTGGTGGCTTCCTTGGCTGTGCAACCTGGTGAGGCGGGCATGAAGGTGGCATATTTGGAAAATCTATCCACGACCACCATAATAGTACCATAACCATCGGACTTCGGTAGACAAGTTATAAAGTCCATAGTGACACTCTCCCATGGACGCTCTACAACTGGCAGTGGCTCCAAAAGTCCTCCGGGTTGTTGTTGTTCAACCTTGTCCTATTGACAGATAAGACAAGTCTGCACATAGCACTCTATGTCATCTCGCATGCGTGGCCAATAGTAGACTGACTCAACCAAGGCTGCAGTGCGACGTTGACCTGGATGACTAGCCCACTTATGTCATGACTCTCCCTTATGCTCCATCATCTAATGTCTCCAAACATAGGCACGTAGACCTGCTGACTTGTGGTAAGCAATAGGCTGTCTTCTACCCAAAAACGTCTCGTTCTACCCTGGTTGGGTAACTCGATAAGCTGTTTGGCTTCTGGATCATGTTGCATGCCTTTTTTTATAGCTTCATGAATGTCTCAACTTGCTGAAGTGATGGCATCAAGCTTGGCTTTCTGGCTCAAGGCATTGGCTACAACATTACCTTTGCCCGGCTTGTACTCCAGCACATAATCAAACTCGGTCAAGAAATCTTGCCACCTAGCCTGTTTTGGTGTGAGCTTCTTCTGCGTCTGAAAGTAGCTAGTAGCCACATTATCAGTCTTGACCACGAACCTCGATCCGAGCAAATAATGTCGCCATGTACAAAGGCAATGCACAATAGCAGTCATTTCCTTCTCTTGCACCATGTAACACCGCTCCGTCTCATTTAACATGTGACTCTCAAATGCTATGAGATGCTTATCCTGCATCAGGACACCCCCAATGGCAAAGTCTAAGGCATCTGTATGCAACTCAAGCGTCTTGGCAAAGTCAGGTAATGCCAAGACTAGCTCCTCTGTTATAGCTGCCTTAAGGCCTTCAAACGCCCTTTGGTAATACTCCGTCCAAACCCATGGCTTGTTCTTCTTTAGCAACTCAGTCTATGGTGCGGCCTTTGCTGAGTAGCCATTGATGAACCGACAATAGTAGTTAACAAGGCCAAGGAAGGATCTCAACTCAGTTTCATTTGTAGGTGCCTCCCACTCCTGGATAGCACGTACCTTAGCCTCGTCCATGCATAGCTCGCCATTGCTAATGACATGGCCCAAGAAGTGCACCTTTGATTGTGCAAACTCACATTTCTCCCTCTTGATATATAGCTCGTTCTCCCGCAAGACTTGGAAAACCTTCCTTAAGTGCTCCATGTTCTCCTCCAAGGTGTTACTGCAGATGACTTTGTCGTCTAGGTAGACTACCACGAACTGATCAAGGTAGGGTTGGAAAATCTTGTTCATAAGGGTGAAAAATGTGACTGGTGCATTGGTTAAGCCGAAGGGCATCACCAACCACTCAAAGGCTCCATATCTCATCACACGTGCTATCTTCGGCTCATCCCCTTCTGCAATGCGAACCTAGTAGTAGCCCTTGCGAAGATCCACCTTGGTAATGTACTTGGCTTGCCCAAGTTGATCGAACAAGTCAGTAATGAGCGGGATTGGGTACTTATTCTTCACCGTGACCTTATTAAGTGCTCGGTAGTCTATGCACAAGTGCAGTGATCCATCCTTCTTCTTCTGGAACAATACTGGTGCGCCGAAAGGTGCCTTTGATGGGCGAATGTGACCAGCATCCAACAACTCTTTCAATTGTTTCTTGAGCTCCTCTAGCTCGGGCGGTGCAATACGATATGGGGCAAATGCGGGTGGTTTAGCCCCTGGCTCCAACTCAATCTTGTGATCCACCTCTCGCCTAGGCGGCAAGTGCTTAGGCAACTCCTCGGGCATGACATCTTTGTTCTCCTCAAGCAACTTCTTTTATGCAAGGTGGCAGTGTCTCTTGAAAACTCTTGTCTTCCTCTGGACTTGCAATGGTTGCCACAAACGTTTGCTCCAGTTTCTTGATCCCCTTGACAACCTGCATGGCTAAGAGTTGTGCTTGGATCTGTTCGTGTGTCATAGTCACTGTAGGTACCATGCAAGCTCCTTCTCGCTCCATACCAAGAGACGTTGGAGGTAGGGGTCGATAAAAGTATGACAATGTCTAAAGAACTCTTGTCCCAGTATGATGTCAAAGATATCCATAGCAGTTACGGTAAAGTTTGTCATACCTTTCCATGTTCCCAATTTGACACCAACTCCATTAGCTACACCACTAGCATTTTGTAGCTCGACATTCAGGTCTTGACGCGAGAGTTAGTTGGAGCAAGCTTCAATTCTAGTCTCTTTGCGGCAGCCTCAGTCACGAAATTATGAGTTGCTCCAGTATCTACCATTGCACGAGCAGGCTTGTTGTTGATGGTAAGTTCCACATACTGATTGCCATTGCCGGTATGTTGGATAGCTTACTTCGTGACAGCTCCACATAATCCGATTATACCCAATTGTGCATTTCCCGAACTCTCTCCTTGCGGTTTCTCCTTTCGTTCACGGACTATGGCGCTGAGGCTCTTTAGGTCGGGATAGTTCTTGAAACCATGAAGCCCTCCGCATATGTAACATCCCTTCTTCTCGGCCTGTGCCTTCTTCTCGGTGTAGCCCTGACAACCACTCAACTTTTTGGAATCTTGGGTCTTGGAGTATTGTTGTTGTATCTTCTCGCCCTTTCCACGGTCTCCCCACCTTTGACATAACTAACCTTTAATTCCTTGCCTTTGCCTTTGTCGTGCTTGTCATGCCTAAAATCCATCAATGATTCGGCCTCCACTATAGCTTGATCTATATCTGCAACTTGCCGGCGTTGTAACTCCTGTTTATCCCAATTTTGCAACCCGTCCATGAAGTGGAACAGCAAGTCACCATTGGTCAGGTTGGGAATTTAAAGCATAAGGGTAGTGAACTGCTTGACATAGTCACGTATGCTCCCTGTTTGCTTCAACTCCCTAAGCTTGTGCCTTGCCTCGTAAGAGACATTGTTTGGAAAGAACTGTCACTCGAACTCGGCTTTGAACTGATCCCACGTGCTAATAGTACATAGACCTTTATCCACATCTGCCATCTTCCTTCTCCACTATAGCATGGCAGTCTCTGAGAGGTACAACACCACAGTGTTGATCTTGGCCTCGTCGTCCCTCACTTTGCCGTGCCTGAAGTAGTTCTCCAAGTGCCAAAGGAAGTTTTCCACTTCTTCTGCGTCGCGAACACCTTTGAACACTGGAGGTTTGGGAGCGTCGATCTTGGCCTCCCTTGTCACCACAACATTGCTGGCTGCCTCGGTCATGCCAGCATTGGAATGCTCCTCGAGTGACTCTATCTTTGCCTTCATAGCATCGATAGTACTCAAAGCCTCCATGAGTCTACACTCTAAGGCAGTGATGGTTTGACTTAGTTCCATCTTGGTCTGTGTACGTCCCTCCAAGTTATTTCAGATACTTTCGATCTCTTTAAGAGTGTGCCCCTCAAGAACGCTAAGGGTGCCTTCCACCTTCCCCAAGCGTTGGCCAAAGATCTCCACGACGTCCATCCCCACGTTCACCTTTATCACCTACTCTTTACAAAGCGAGACGTCCTCGGGAAGGACCTCCACTTCATCCTCGCTCGCCTCAGTGGCAGATGGTTCTTGGGATGTAAGCCCTTCGTTTGACACAACCTCTGGTGGCACCTCCTGGCTCTTATTGGTGGCACCTCCTGGCTCTTATTGGTGGCATTCCTCTTTTTGCTATGACCGCTCTTGCCAGCAGCATCCTGGATGACGTTGGCTTAGGTGTTGGCATCGTTAATTTCTCTGTTTTTCGCCATTCCCTTAGTTGCAACCTTCGCTCTGATACCACGTTGTCACGTCCTTAGTCGTTAACTAAGTACATGTGCAGCACTTGACAACTCACTCACGATCTGCACAACTTGCTCACGTTCTTGCTATGCCAAGTCAGTCTTACTACACTCAAGATCGCTAAGAGAATGTTAAAAAGAACACAAGAGAATTGTTAAAGAAAACTTTGTATTATAGAGAACTTGAATTTTTACTTGGTGAATTAAAAATGAATGGCCCTCTTTATATACTAGTTTCCTAGAGGCTAGTGTGTAAATACTAATTGTTACACAAGTCCTTAATATTTACAAGATAAGAGATTTCTCTAGAATTCTCTACAAGCCTAGAAGATTCCAAGGACTTTCCTAGCAAATCCATAAGGATCTAGATTCTTCCTAAGGAAATATTCATACTTCTCTAGAATCTTCTCACAAATGCTAGTCTTCTTCTTATGTAAGCTTCCACATGGCATTAATATATGTCAAATGGTGCTTATATGGTATGATGGCGGATCATCATATATGGCTAGTAATTGAGGAAAATGAAATGACGCAAGAATAGTGACCCACAGTGAGTTATTGCATACATGCATGTGACGAGAAAAGAAAAAATATTGGCAACAAACTCATATATTTAATCAGAGTTAAAAAAGGGTACTGAACAAGGATAGCTAAGAAATCTGAAATCAGAAAGAAAAAAAAAAAGGAAGAAAAGGAAGTCAATGTACTACTGGGGAGACATCGTTAGCTATGGTTTGTCACACATACAAATAACTTACTAATATAAAGGCTGGTAATATTGCCCCATGAAAATATAACTTCCCATTAGATAGTCTAACAGTTATATTGATTAGGGCTAAATAAGTCGGCCAAATCGACGTATAAGCACACTTATTAAAATATTTTTTTATTTGATTTGTTAGATATAGGCATAATAAATAAATTTTTATTGGTTTCTTTATTAATTAAATAAACAGAAAAGGGCTTAAACTACCCCCATTATTTACTAAATGGTTTACAAATACCCTCTGTCTACTTATTCATCCGAAAAAGCACACGACGTTATTTATATACCTAAAATTACCCCCTTTAACGGCAGCAGATGTGGGCCTCACTTTTAATGCGTTAGCAACATTTTATTGGGCCACGTAGCTTCTAATTTCACTTCATACATATGGGTATAATATACCCATCCCATTTGTTTGACCCGCCCCATTAAATTCTTTATTTTTTCTTTTTTCTTTTTTCATTATCACTCAACACACCTAGTCCCACCCACCATTCCCCCTTCTTCTTTTACCTGCCTTGAAAAGAAAATCAACAAAAATGGCAGCCACAACACCACCCAAAAACTTTCAGAAATTTTACTTGTCCTATCGAAACACAATGCATTTTAATACATACAGTGAATGTAAGTTGGGTTAGCGAGGCATTGAACAAATTCCAATTCCAGCAAGAAACGCTGGCGCCCATCATCGGGATCTTTATATACGCTTTTCTGCCTGCAAATTTCAATTGGTTAATTAAGGAAGATGCAACTGATTTTAACATAAGAACCCAAAAGGAGAGTTACATGAGTACGGTGAGGAGACAGATTTAGCTGATTCATCTGTTTCTGGATTAGGAGTAGAAGCCATTCGCCAAACCCTAACTAACTTAGCCGAATCACACTACTGTCCAACCTACTTCTTGATTTTGAACCAATTAAAGGTTTTTAAAAAATTTAATCGAGAAACTAGTAGAATAGGAAGAGAAAAAAAGAGAGTACAATCTCGCGAACTTCTAAGATGAGTAGTTTGTATGCGCTCTCCTTCCACATGAGCCTATGTTTAAGAGAATTTGGTAGACTTCAATTTTTTCTAGCCAGTTTTCTCCAGCGAAATAGTCACAACACCACCCAAAAATGCACCACTATCAAAATCAAACCCTCGACTTTCTTCAAAACAAGATCTGAAAACTCACTTTCTACACCATTGGTGGTTGATTTTCGAGTTAGATTTCAAGGAGCCAAGTCAAGCGAGGTCTTTGGCAAGTTCTTTGGTTTATGATTTCCGGTCATAATCCCCGTTCAGTCAAGTGCTAAGAAAGAAAGAGAAAAATAGTAAAGAAAAAAAAATAATGAGGCGGGTCAAACAAATGTGGTGGGTATATTATACCCATATGTATGAAGTGAAATTAGAAGCCACGTGGCCCAATAAAATATTGCCAACGCATTAAAAGTGGAGCCCACATCTGCTGCCGTTAAAAGGAGCGGTAATTTTAGGTATATAAATAACGTCGTATGCTTTTTCAGACGAATAGATGGACGGAGGATATTTGTAAATCATTTAGTAAACAATAGGGGTAGTTTAAACCCTTTTCCGTTAAATAAATATATTGGAGTTCCAATATAATATACTGGAGTTCCAGTATAATGTACTGGTCCAGCATAATATGCTGGAAGTTCATATACAGGTGCTCTAATCTCCAGTATATTATGCTGGAACTTTCCGTATGGTGGATTTCCAGCATAATATGCTGGAAGTTCACATAGAGATGCACCAATCTCCAGTATATTATACTAGAACTTTTCATGTTGCAGCAAAATAATTGTTATTTTTCAATGACTTTGCAAACGCTGACTATTTTTCAGTTACTAGTCGAAATTGGCTAGCCCGTACTATTTTCCCCTATTTCTCTTGCCCAACTCTGGGCAGCTTGGGCATATTAGCTTTCAACATTATTGAGGTTTACAAAAGGAAGTCATGAATACGAACTGCATTAATATTTGCTCTAGTGGTGAGCACCCTTTACTTTCAACCAAGAGGTTGTGAGTTCGAGTCACCCCAAAAGCAAGGTGGGTAGTTTTTGGAGGGAGGAATGTCGAGGGTCTATCGGAAATAGTCTACTTGAGGTAGGGGTAAGGCCATTTTGTTCACTCCTATTTTATTGTTATTAAAATATGTTCATGCATACTTGTGTACGTATTCAAAAAACACATGCATTTCATTACTTTTTTTCCATTACACGAGTAGCTTCTCAAGTTTAAACTAATTAACATTTCGTTAGAGTTTTGGTAGTACCTCTATCGTGTTTGCCAATGAAGCAATATCGACAGGCATTTTAGGAACTACGTTTGAACGCAAATATTGCATGTGATGTGATAGTAATTTAGTGTAGGAAACTTCTGATTCGTGTATTTAAAACATGCACTTTACTTTCATTTAAATTATCGTTTGTTGTTGCCAGTAACGGATTTAAAGGGCAACGTGCGGGTTCTTCGGAACCAAGTAACTTTTGCACCTCCTTGTCGCGATAAAGGAGAATTGCCTTTTGAGAAGAGGAAAATGGATCACGAGTTACAAAGAAAAGGAATTTTTGCTATTTGAGAAGTGGAAAATGGACTTTGGCGTTCGTATATGTATAAAGAAATGTCATTTGGGAAGAGGAAATTCGAACATGAATGAATGACTATAGAAAAGGTAACTAATATTTGAATAAGACAATGCATTAAATTGTTGATAAAATTGAAATTGAGAAGAGGAAACCCGAATATGAATGACTAGAAAAGGAAACTAATTAATATTTGAATGAGACAATACATTAAATTGTTGAAAAAATTGAAAATGAGAAGAGGAGACACGAACATGGTTTCAATTAGGTTAACATATTTTCATTCTGGACGAGGGAAAAGACTTATTTTCCCTATGATTGCAAAAAGAAAAAAGAAAAAAGAAAAAAAAGACGGTCGATGTACAAGGTATCTCGCGTTCAAGCATGGTCGAGGGAAAGGTCGCATCCTAAGAGGTGTGATGCAGATAGTCTACCCTAATACAAACATTAGTAGTTGTTTTCACTGCTCGAACCCGTAACGTATAGGTCACGCCGAAACAACTTTATTATTACTGCAAAAAGTAAAAGAAAATTAACAAAAATGGTCCCTTATGTTTTGACATAGGTTTAAGGTGGTCTCTTAAATATACTCCTTAACTGTTTTGATCCTCTATATTTGCTGAAAGTGAGCACTTTTAATCTTCGTTAAATATTTAACAAACTCTTGTTGCTACAATCCCTTGATCATAATACTCCGGATTCAAAAGCCTTGAGCTTGATCTTGAACGTCACTTAGGGCATGGCACAAATTGAGTTTTTAAGATAAACTGACATTTAATGAACCTTGAACTAATAAAGTTGGCTCGTCATTTGCAACCCAAAGTAGATGGAACTAGTCGAATAAAATTGATATTTTTGATTAAAATCATTTACATTAGACTTGATTTATTAATTGAATTATATTAACCATAATATTTCTTTGGACTAATGTATCTGGCAATTTTAAATATAATCCAATCTTTTAATTGATCTAAATCAAATAAAATTTAAATATCTACATGTATAATCTAAAAATATTAATGAACTTGGAGAATAGTAAGTTCAACTGTTCTGTTCACCTCACTAAATTAAAATATTAAATCATAATCAATCCCAAATTAAATAGCAACAGCCATTAACTCTAAATCCTCAGGGGTTGCAATTTTGTGACGTGGTGACAGACAAGAATCAAGGGGTTATTATTTAAAGAAACCTAACCCTAAGAGATCGTTTCCCATAATATAGTATATAGATAGAATACTATGTCAAGAGAATATCAAACATTAAAATCTTAAAGTATATAAACATTATAGAATAATATTGTTTGTGCCCCTTCAGCTTATCAAATGGATCAAGGTCAAAAACAATTTTCCGAGTCTCAAATTCTTGCTACGTAAGGCAACAAATTATTCTATTTTTTTTTTGATTTTTCACTCGATGTCTGGTAATTTAGCTGAGGGTTTATCGGAAACAGTCTTTCTACCCTCCAAGTAGGGGTAAGATCTGTGTACACACTACCCTCCCCAGACCCCACCTTTATGACTATACTTGGTATGTTGTTGTTGTTATTGTTGTTGACTCGATGTGTGATATTCGTATTGGAGCTCCGATTAAATTTGAATTTGCATAGAAAGTCTCACATATATTGAAGGGTAAAATACTTTCTAACAAATGAAACCTCATACTCAAAGCTCGAAGGGGAGGCCTCTTGTTAAGGATGAAGTAGTACTTATCATTCTATCATAACCGTTGTGATTATTTTCTAGTCATTTTATCTTTTATTTTTATTTAAATGCTCTAATATTGTTAATGACCTAACTTAGAAAAAAAGAAAAGATAAAGAAGATCAAGAAAATATGACAATTTTTTGTTTGATTAATTTATTTTCTTGTTTCATACTTTTGTTTTTCTCCGTTGTTGAGAACCTATATTAGGGTCCTTCGATTACTATTCCGAATTCGTGTCGCGTATGACTCATTAAAATGCCCTTCTTACAATAATTTTTTTTATTCCTTGAGCTCGAAATTAAAACCTACGGTTAAAGGTGAATACACTACGCCCCTTTGTGGTTATTTCATACATTTATGATTTATGTAAAGAGGATTCTTGTCTATTCCTATGCATTGCTTTGTGATATTAGGTATATAAACTTAGTCACCCCTATTTATTCTATTATCTATATAATAAAATTTGACCATTAAGCCATAAGCCATTTTAAAAACTTAATATCGACGAAATTTTCTTGGTTCAATTTAAGACAAGTGGCCAAATGTTACATGTCCATTGAGATCCTTAAAAGACGAAAAGTAAAAATATAAATAATAACTACCCTTTACAAAATAATTAAATTTTAATTTATGAGTCCACACTATATACTTGATTGATAATGAAACTGAGCTTACGCCATCCTTATTGGAATCTCCTTATTTATAAGCTATCAAGTTAGAGCCAAGTATGTAATTAATTATGGAATAAGAGTATAAAACATAAAGAAAAAAAATGGGGTTATTTTGCTAACACTTATCCAGCTAGCTAATTAATTTGTTCTACGTTGGCTAGTTCTCATCTCTCTCTTCAATTATAAATCATTTTCTATTAGTAAGAAAATCAAGAAACCAACATTATTGGAGTGGACTTCAATCAAGTAATAGTTTTCAACTTGTATACTTATTTTAAGTCATTTATTAATTACTTCGTGACTGGCTTTTGGAGCTTGTGAAAGAATGCGAAGAAAATTAAATTAATTATTATTGTTTTCTTAAGTCCTCTTCGATAGTACTATCTGCTAATGTGTTTTATACATGTGTGTTATATAATAAAAAATTCGTCTTAGCTACAATATTAATTACGGGTTCGGACGAATAAGTTCTACTTAAATTATATATTTGTAATGAAAATTTATTAAATATATATAATTTATAAATATGTAATAATTATGAATTCAATAATAAATTCGTATCCCAATCAAATCCTGATTCCGCCTCTATGTCAACTTCACGAAAGCTTTTCAATATCCACGTAGTTTTCACTTACTCTTCAATCTTTGCCAAATGTGTAAGCTCAAAACCAAACAGTAATGACACATGTATAATTATAGAGTGATGACTAGAAAAAAGAATATTAAATAGATTTATGACTGATTAAAACACGAAACGAAATACTACTAGTTATAGGTGGAGAATCAAATATGAAAATGGATCGTTAGAACCGACCATTACGATATTTATCGGATGGTAGTACTATTTATTATTTTATTATATTATTCTTTTTTTAAGAAAGGGTGAAAGGAATTTTGATGAATGGCCCAAAAATCTAAATAGGGGTTATAAAATTTTCCATTTCCTTGAGACAGAAAACAAATCAACATTTCAATGTGATATCATACATGTGTCAGGTGTGAAGTGAGGTTTTGTGTACTCCATGTTATTGTGATTGAGTCTAGATCAACTTGTTGTGAGTTGAAGCGAAATTATAGGTGATAGAGTTTGAAAAATGATTGTAGGCTTTCTTTTGTGATGACCCAAAATGTCATCTTTAATTTAAACATTCATTTCTGTGTTCTATGACCTCGAATAACACTATTCATCATTCCCCAACTTGCGTGCGTAGTCCGTAATTTTTTTCGGAAAGTTATTATATGAAAAAATGATTAAAATATGAAATAGAGCTTTAAAACTCAACTGAGTTGAATTTGGTTATCATTTTGAGCAAACGGACCCGAATTAGTGTTTGACAGTTCTAATAGGTCCATATCGTAATTTGGGACTTGGGTGTATTCCCGGAATCGAATTCGGAGGTGCCTAACTCAAATTATCGCCATTTAACGGAAACTAGAAATCTAAAGGCTAAAGATTTCCAAAGTTTGACCGCGGATTTGACTTTATTGATATCGGACTCGGATTGAAATTTCGAGTATTGAAATAGCTCTGTTATATCATTTACGACTTGTGTGTCAAATTTGAAGTCATTCCGGATTCATTTAGTATGTTTCGGCACGAGTTTTGTAAATTGAAAAGTTTGAAACTCATAAATCCGAATCGAGATGTGAATTGTAAATTTGACGGTATTTGAAACCCCAAGTAAGTCTGTATTATATTTCGGGACTTGTTAGGATACTTGGATGAGGTCCCAAGGGGCTCGAGTGAGTTTTAGATCATTTTTGTTCAAGAAAACAAGGCTAAAAATCTGGTGCCTTTCAGTTCTGGTTTCGTTCTATGCGATCATGTAGTTTCGTCCGTGATCATGAAGGGATAATTGTGAGTTCGCGAAGAGATACACACAATTGTGGAGGGTTGGCTCACAGTGCATCACGAACGCATAGATAGGACCGCGTTCGCGAAAAAGGAATGAGGCGGAAGCTGAAATACACAATTTGTGCTACGCGATCGCATGAGGTAATACGCGATCATGAAAGGCTGAGAAATTATGCTTCGCATTCGCAAAGAGCTAAATCTGGTCAGGCTAAAATTGTTCTTCGCGATCGAGAGGAACTGTCCGTGATCACGAAGAGTAAAATGATGATGGGGAGAATTGTTCTATGCGATCGCGAAGGATTTTCGGCGATCGCAAAGAGTAAAAACCTAGGCAACAGAACTTAAGTTCTGAAAATGGAATTTCGCCCCATTTTTTATTATCCAAGAATTTTGAGCTCGGGTAAGACGATTTTTGGGTGATTGTTATGGTAAAACATTGGGGTAAGTGTTCCTTATCCTATATTGATTATATTACACGATTTCATACTCATTTACATCATGACTCTGTGAATTTATGGAAGAAAAATCAGATTTTTATAAAATCTTCCAAAAATAAAAAATAAAAATTTGAAGGTCAATATTATGTTGGAATTCGATAATTTTGTATGGTTGAACTCGTATCGGAAGGGGTATTCAAATTTCATGAGTTTTTTCGGGATTCGAGATGTGGGTCCCACTGTCGATTGTTGAAATGAATTTCGGATTTTAACCAGAAACTTAGTAAACCTATATGGAATTAATTCCTACGATTTGTGTTGAGTATATTGAATTGTATGTGACTAGATTTGAAGATTTCGGACACGAATTCGCGTGGTAAAGATTTATTGGAATCTTGAATTTGGTTGCGAAGCAAGGAAAGTGTCGTGGTTAACCTTGACTTGAGGGAATAGAACCCTTAAATTATTTGTTACGTGAATTTCATGTGTAACGACGTATAGGCGAGGTGACGAGTGCCTATACGTCATGAAATTTATTATTTGCATAATTATATGAAAATCATAAATTATTTTAAATCATGAATTAATTATTATATTAACTATTTCTCTAATATTCATTGCTCAATATCATGCCTTAAATCCATACTATAATTGCTACATGCTTATTAGATTTATGCAACTCAATTGCTACTTGACATTTAGCATACTAGATATTAAATTGCCTATTTCCTCCTTAATCTCCACAATTAATTGCTACTTGTCATCACTTGTTTCCTAAATAAATTATGATTATTGTATGCTTGTTGTCTTATAATTTCATATTAATTGTTGCATTCACTGGAGTAATTTCTTTTATAAGAATTGGTAAATTATATGATTTTAGGAGCGAGTTGCACGTCACAACAGAAATGAAAGTGAATATATTGGAGGAGCGGGTTGCATGCCGCAACAGAATTAATTTAAAAGATATATTGAGGATTATATTGCCTACCGATACAGAATTAAATGAAAATGAATATATTGTGGGATAGAGTTGAACGCCGTAACGGAAGTTGATATGAATATATTGTGGGATCGGATTGCACGCCGCAATGAAAATTGACTGAAATAATTATTGGTTATGACTACCGAGTTGGCTTCTGTTGTTGAAGTGATTTACCTGTTTAATTTCTATGCATGTTTTCCTATTATTATTATTATTATCATTATTGCGTACAGGTTAATGTAAGTGACCTGCCTTAGCCTTGTTACTACTTCGTTGAGGTTAAACTTGACACTTACTGAGTACATGGGGTTGGTTGTACTCGTACTATACTCTACACTTCTTGTGCAGATACCGGAGTTGGTCCTAGTGGCGCACCATAGACTTGGTCGGATTTAGCTATTCACTAGAGACTTGAGGTAAAGTTGCACGACGTTCACAGCTCTGAAATCCCCTTCTACTTTATGTTAGCTTTGTATTTCTTTCGGACAACTTTATTTCTATTTAGACATTTATTTGTATTGTTCTAGTAGCTCATGCACTTGTGATACCAGTTCTGGAATTGTTTTTAGACATCGCTAACATTATGGTTATTTACTTTATTTTAGACTTTGTTTCTTCGTTATTGATTAACTTAAAATGGTTTTAAAATGGCTAATATTATTCTAACGTTGGCTTGCCTAGCAAGTGAAATGTTAGACGACATCACAGTCCCGAAGGTGGGAAATTTCGGGTCATGACAAGTTGGTATCAAAGCACTAGGTTACCTAGAGTCCGAAGAATCGGTACAGAGACGTCTGTACTTATCTTCCAGAGGCTACAGAGTTTAGGAACAATTTCACTACTATTCTACTCTGTCATGCAATTTTTATTCTATCATTGGCGATTGAACTCTTCTATTCTTGCCCTCTCGCAGATGGCGAGAACACGTACTATGTCTACGGCCGGACAGGAACGAGAAACTAGTGACAGCTACGACAGGGGTAGAGGCCGAGGCTGAGGTCGCGCTAGAGGTCGAGGTAGAGGCAGAGGCATAAGCAAAGCTCAGTCTAGGGCTCGAGCAGCAGCACCTATTGTAGAACCTCAGGTGGATTTGGAAGCGTAGGTTCCAGTTCAGACGGTACTTGTTGGACCAGTTCAGGTTCCGGAAGGATCCATAGCTACTCCAGTGCTTCAGAACGCTCTAGTCCGTTTGGTGAGTCTTATGGAGGGAGGCCCAAAATGGTACATTTCTAGTGGCACCAGCCTTCTCAAAGGCTGGGGAAGGAGCACAAAATCCCACTACTCTCGCTCCGGGGCAGACAACTCCCCGGTATCAGGCTCCAGTAGCCCATCCAGTTATGATAGTTCAGCCAGTTGTTGCGGCACCGGCCGGTGATAGGCCTGCTTTGTCTTCAGAGGATTTGTTGAGGTTGGACAAGTTTACCAAACTATTTCCAATACATTTCAATGATGCACCTTCTGAGGACCCACATGATTTTCTTGACCGTTGCTATGAAGTATTTCAGAACATGGGAATAGTTGAAAGCAATGTGGTTGATTTTATAGTGTTTCAGATGACTGATTCCGCTAAGAGGTGGTGGAAAGATTATGTATTTATAAGACCAGTTAGTTCGCCTGCACTTACCTAGGAGCAGTTCTCGCAGCTATTTTTGGAGAAGTTCCTTCATATCACACTAATGGAGGATTACCACAGTAGTTTGAGCGTCTCCAACAAGGCAGTATGTCGTCCACTCAGTATGAGACCTATTTTGTGGATCTATACTGTCATGCTCTTCTTCTGCTTCTAACCGAGAGAGAGAGAGAGAGAGAGAGGGTAAGGAAGTTTATTTATGGACTCGCTCAACCTATCAAGTTATAGATGGCCAAGGAGACCAGGAGTGAGATTTCTTTTTAGACGACTACTAACGTTGCTAGACGTATAGAGATGGTTCTCGCTCAAGAAATGGGGTAGGTGTCAGATAAGATGCCATGTCATTCCGATAATTTCAGAGGCACCTCATCTGGAGGTAGGGGTACTTTTTGTAGGGGATATCCTCCCAGGCCATTTTATTCAGCACTTTAGACTTCTCCCGGTGCTTTAGGGAGTTATAGACCTTATGTTCCTTACCCCAGGAAGCCAGCATTCAGTGCACATTCAGCTCGTATCAGTGTACCACCACTCCAGACTCACTATGGCAGTTATCCAACCCGTTCGGGTCAGTTTTAGCTTCAGCAGCCATGACAGCAGGATGGGTGCTATGAGTGTGGAAACATTAGTCACATTAGGAGGCATTGCCCTAGGTTGTTGAGCAGCATATCTCAACGGGATTCTCGTGCCATTATACCTGCACCGGTTGCTCCACCGCCCGCCCGACCAACTAGGGGTAGGGTTCACATTGTTAGAGGTGGAGGTAATATTGTTAGAGGTAGAGGTAATACTGTTAGAGGTGGAGGTCAGATTGTTAGAGGTAGATATCAGACTGCTAGAGGTAGATGTCAGAATGTTAGAAATGGAGGCCAGCCAGCTATGGCCTATCCCAGAGATGTAGTTCAGATTGGTGGGGCTCAACCCCAATTCTATGCTTTTCCAGCTAGGTCTGAGGCCGAGTCATCCGACGCCGTGACCACAAGTATTATTCTAGTTTGCCATAGAAATTCCTCAGTTCTATTTGATCCGGGTTCTACTTACTCCTATGTGTCCTACTACTATGCTTTATATTTGGTTGTGCCCCGTGATTCTCTAAGTGCGTCTATGTACGTGTCCATAGCGGTGGGAGATTCTATTGTGGTAGATCATGTCCATCGTTCATGTATGGTTACTATTGGGAGTCTTGAGACTAGTGTGGATCTTCTACTTCTTGACATGGTAGATTTTGACATCATATTGAGTAAGGATTCACTATCACCTTATCATGATATTGGATTATCATGCCAAGATGGTGACCTTAGCCATGCCGAGGTTGCCTTGATTGGAGTGGAAAGGAACTCTTGGTCATTCTACCAGTAGGGTTATCTCTTATGTAAAGGCTCGGCGTGTGGTTGAAAAAGGGTGTCTAGCCTATTTGGCTTACATTCACGATCCTAGTACGGATATTCCTTCTATGGACTCAGTCCCAGTTGTTTGTGAAATTACATAGGTATTTCCTGCAGATTTGTCAGGGATGCCACCCGACACAGATATTGACTTCTGTATTGATTGGGCTCCGGGCACTCAGCCCATTTCTATTCTTTCTTATTGTATGGCCCCGCCAGAGTTGAAAGAATTAAAAGAGCAGTTACAAGACTTGCTTGATCAGGGATTCATTAGACCCCAGTGTCTCGCCCTATGGTGCACCCGTACTATTTGTAAAGAAGAAAGATGGCTGTATGCGAATGTATATAGATTATCGGCAGTTGAACAAGGTCACTATCAAAAACAAATATCTATTGCCAAGAATCGATGATTTATTAGGTCAACTTTAGGGTGCTAACGTGTTTGCAAAGATCGATTTAAGGTTTGGTTACTATCAATTGGAGATTAGGGCATCTGATGTCCCTAAGATAGCTTTTCGGACCCGGTATGGGCATTAAGAATTTTTAGTGATGTCATTTGGGCTTACCAACACCCCGACAACATTTATGAATTTGATGAATCGGGTATTCAAGACTTATCTGGATTCTTTTGTGGTTGTGTTCATTAATGATATCCTGATTTACTTCAGCTGTTAAGAGGAGCATGAACAACATCTTCGGATTGTAATTCAAACTTAGAAGAATAGTCACATATATGCCAAATTTTTAAAATGCAAGTTTTGGTTAAAATCAGTTACCTTTTTAGGTAATCTTGTATTGGCAGAAGGCATAAAGGTGGATCCTAAGAAGATTGAGGCAGTTCAGAATGGGCCTAGACCTACTTCAGTTACATAGATACAGAATTTTTTGGGTTTGGCATGTTATTATCGCCGGTTCGTGGAAGGGTTTCCATCTTTAGCAAACCCTAGACCAGACTAACCTAGAAAGATGTTCCATTCAGATGGTTAGATGAGTGTAAGTTGAGCTTTTAGAAGCTCAAGACTGCTTTGATTACACCGCTAGTGTTAGTGTTGCCCACAGGTTCAGGATCGTACACGGTGTATTATGATGCATCTCATCTTGGACTTGGTGCGGTATTAATGCAAGATGGCAGGGTGATAGCTTATGCGTCACGGCAGTTGAAAGTTCATGAGAAGAATTATCCTGTTTATGACTTAGAATTGGCAGCTATTGTTCATGCGCTGAAGATTTGGAGACACTACCTTTACGGCGTGTCGTGTGAGGTGTCATAGATCATCAGAGTCTACAACATCTATTCAAACAAAAAGATCTCAATTTGAGGCATAGAAGATGGTTGGAGCCGTTGAAAGACTATGATATCACCATTTTATATCACTCAGGAAAGGCCAATGTGGTGGTCGATGCTTTGAGTAGAAAGGATGTCAGTATGGGCAGCCTTGCGTATATTCCAGTTGGTGAAATGCCGCTAGTTGCAGATGTTCAGACTTTGGCCAATCAGTTCATGAGGTTAGATGTTTCAGAGCCCAGTTAGATTTTAGCCTGCGCTGCCACTCGGTCTTCTCTATATGAGCGCATCAGAGAGCGACAATATGATGATCCTCATTTACTTGTCCTCAAGGACATGGTGCGTCACGGTGATGCCAAGCAGGTTGTTGTGCGAGATGATGGAGTTTCGCGGATGCAGGGTCGTATTTGTGCTCTTAATGTGGATAGGATTCGTGAATTAATTCTTTAAGAGGCCTAGAGTTCCCGGTATTCTATCCATCCAGGTACCACCAAAATATATCAAGATTTGTGGAAACATTATTGGTGGAGGAGAATGAAAAAGGATATAGTTGCATATGTAGCTCGGTGTCTGAATTGTTAGCAAGTCAAGTACGAGCATCAGAGACCTGGTGGTTTAATTCAGAAGATAGAGAGTGGAAGTGGGAGTGTATCACTATGGACTTTGTTATTGGACTCCCACAGACTCAGAAAATGTTCAACGCAGTATGGGTCATTGAGCACAGGTTGACCAAGTCAGCACATTTCATTCTAGTGGCAGTTACCTATTCTTTAGAGCAGTTAACTGAGATTTACATCCGAGAGATTGTCCGCCTTCACGGTGTGCCCGTGTTTGTTATTTCAAATCGAGGTACGCAGTTCACCTCGCACTTTTGGAGGGTTGTACAACTTGAGTTAGGCATGCAAGTTGAGATTTCAAATCGAGGTACGCAGTTTACCTCGCACTTCTGGAGGGTTGTACAACATGAGTTAGGCATGCGGGTTGAGTTGAGTACATTATTTCATCCACGGACATACAGACAGTCGGAGTGCAGTATTCAGATATTAAAATATATGCTTCGCGCTTATGTTATAGACTTTAAAGGGTTTTAGGATCATTTCTTGCCACTTATGGAGTTTGCCTATAACAATAACTACCAGTCGAGTATTCAGATGGCTTCGTATGAAGCATTATACGGGAGGCGATTCCGTTCACTAGTTGGCTGGTTTGAATCGGGAGAGACTCGGTTGTTGGGCACTGATTTGGTACAGGATGCCTTAGATAAGGTCAAGATTATCCAGGATTGACTTTGCACAGCTCAGTCTAGGCAAAAGAGTTATGCTGACCATAAGGTTCTTGACGTTGCATTCATGGCAGGAGAAAGAGTATTGCTCCAGGTTTCACCTATGAAAGGTGTATTGAGATTCGGAAAGAAGGTCAAGTTGAGCCCTAGGTATATTGGACCCTTTAAAATTCTTTAAAGGGTGGGTGAAGTAGCCTACAAGCTTGCACTACCACCTAGCTTATCAGCAGTTCATCCGGTATTCCATGTGTCACGACCCAAAATCCAACTAGTCGTGATGGAATGTCACGACCCTAAATCCGAACCCGATCGTGATAGTGCCTCTTGTGAAGAAAAGGCCAGCCAAAACAAACCCCAATCTCATTAACAGTTATAGTAATTCATAATTAAGTCATTAATAAGTGATAAACCCCAAAATACAGTGAAATAGAACGAGTGCGGAAATAAACACAGCCCGACATCGGGGTGTCACCAGTCATGAAAATCTAAACATCTATCTAAGAGTATCAAAGAGACTACACAGTCTATTACAGAACTAATACAAAGGAAAATAAGATAAGAGGGAGAAGCACTGGGTTGCGAACGCCGAGCAACTACCTAGTGAACTCCGAACTGCCTGCTGGAAGCAATCAGCACTCGCTAGCGGGACCCTAGGCTCCTGAATCTGCACACAAGGTGTAGGGAGTAATGTGAGTACTCCAACTCAGTGAGTAATAAAAGTAAAAGCAGCTGAGCGATAAGAAAACACGTAAAATACAACAAAATGCTACAACGAGGCAGTATAAAACCAATACAATGCAATAAAATAGTGAATGCTCGTAAGAGCACCTTAATTTAGTGAAAACCTTTTTAAAACATCTTTTAGCAATTTAAACGAGTGAACGAAAAGTAGTGAGAGTATATAGAAACATAAATCGGCCCCTCGGGCAAAATACCAATAGAACTAGCCCATCGAGCTATCATACAATCACTTGTATCAGCCCCTCGGGCAATAACATGGAACAACATCAGTTCCTCGGGCTATATCACATATCACACTAGGTACCCGCGCTCACTGGGGGTGTACAGACTCCGGTAAGGGCCCCTTACTGCCCAAGCGCAATATCAAGCCATCTCGTGGCATAATCAAATAGGCTCTCAGCCTCATATCAAGCCACCTCATGGCGTACGACTCAGTCCCTCGGCCTCATAATCATGAATCAACTCCATACCGCTGCGGTGTGCAGCCCGATCCCTTAATAACCTCACAACATAGGCCCTCAGCCCTACTCAATTAGAAATCTCTAAAAGCCACTCGGGCACAGTAAAATATGATGCTCAGCTCAAAATATCATTAAGATGTCAAAACAGAGTAAAACATGGCTGAGTTAAGAAAATAGTAGAATATAGCATGACTGAGTACAAGTATAAAGTCAAAACGGTGAGGAATAATAGTACAAATCCGCTAAGGGGTCCAAAACAGTTGGCACGAGGCCCAAATATGGCGTTCAGCCCAAAACATGATGATAACAAACAGTTTTCAATCAAATACGCAGTAAAACAATCATACGGGATGGACTAAGTCACAATCCTCAATGGTGCACGACCCCATGCTCGCCATCTAGCGTCTACGTCACCTCATAATAGCACAACGATGTGAAGTCCAAGGTTTCATACCCTCAGAACAGCATTTACAATCATTACTCACCTCTATCCGGTCCAAGCTCTAGCCAGCGATGCCTTTGCCTCTCGAATCGGCCTCCGGATGCTCCAAATCTATCCAAAGTTAGTATATAACCATCAAAATATGCTAAGGGAACAAAGCCCACTCGAAAGAAATCAAATTACAACACGAATCCCGAAATTAACCAAAGCCCAACCCCCGGGCCCACATCTCGGAATCCGACAAAATTTACATCAACAAAATCCTTATCAGTCCACGAGTTCATTCATATCAAAAGTCCCAAAATTTGACAACAAGTGACGCTTCAAATCCTCAAGTCCAGGTCTCCAATACCAAGCCCTAATCCCCAATTTTAAACCCTTAATTTCCATTAAATTCAAGCCAAATTAGTGAAATAACACCATAAAAACGAGTTTAGGATCCAAAAACCTTACCTCTATGAAATCCCTCTTCAAAATCTCCCAAAAAGCTCCAAAGCCGTCTTAGAAATGGTGGAATAACCAAAAATGCTCGAAAGAAATCTTTTATACTTTCTGGCCAAGGGTTTTCGCACCTGCGGCCCTCTTCCCGCTTCTGCGGCCTAGCCAACCGCACCTGCGGTTTTCACTTAAAAGCCCAAGACCGTATCTGCAATCGAATACTCGCACCTGCGCCATCGTAGGTGCACTTAGCACACCGCATCTGTGGTGTCGCACCTGCGGTCTCCAATCTGCAGGTGCCGAAACAACAGGAGAAGAAAATTCTGCAATTCCTCAAAAACTCCAAACTCTCCGTCAACCATCCAAATCCATCCCGAGGCCCCCGGGACCTCAACCAAAAGCACCGACAAGTCATATACCACCATCAAAACTTATACCAATCTTCAAAACCCCTCAAACAACATCAAATCAACCAAAACACATCGGATTCAAGAGGTTCCAAACACTTAGTTATCACTGTTTCACCACCTTCTTAATTAAGTAGATATCATGCCTATAGGACCCCGTCTAAACACTTAGGCAAGCCTTAGAGTAATAACTGTAAAATTGAATCCGCTTTTTTGTTAATTGCTACAACCAGCAGGCAGGCCAGATATGGACTTCTTATCTGAGTTATGTAATAAACAAATCTGCTTCAATAATCAAACTCCCCTCGTCTTTAGTATTTTAATCAGACCTAAAAAGTATGTGCAAGTCATGCTAGTTATGTGCTTTTGTTCAAGGAGGTGTATTTGAGCCTTTATCTGTTTATATGCTTTCTCAACATGCAGTATGTGTTTTGTATGTCGCCTTAGATTTTTATCCTTTGAAACCAACCAGCCTAATATCCCACCCTTTAGGACTAGTAGTCCTAAGTGCCTCCGGGACTGATAGGAATGGGACGGGTAATAGCATGCAATAATAGTCGAGACCAATCCGCACTTTAATACCTTAACGGGGTGGGAAGGGTAGATATGGATATGATGACTGGTGCTCTAATACCACGTGTAGCCCCTCTTTGAGGAGTGATTACCGGGTATTGCATTGATGTGATCCATATTACAAACAAACCTAGGACCCCTTTACATTCATCAACATGCTTAGTTATAACTCTTTTCAAAACTTTTGCTTTATTTAATCATTTTTCAAATACTTGTGTATTTAAAATCCCATCTTATTTGAGCCTTGTTTGTTTACTTGTTAATTACACAAATTCACAATAAACTGTATGGCCGGGAACCACGCTAGTGGATCCGGAGGGGTACCTAACACCTTCCTCTCGGGATAATTTCAAGCTCTTACCCAATCTCTAATTATCCAAACAAACTTAGAATTGAACCCCATTGGTGTCCTAATGCACCTCAAATCATTACGTGGAGACTGTTCAAAATGCAAAACCCAATTCCCAAAAGGAACGAGTTGCCCTCCAAATGTCATAAACCCGATTTCGCGAGAAAAAGGGTGCGCGACAGCATGGCGACTCTGCTGGGGACTTTAGGCTTTTACCATTTCAGACTGTTATTGTGAATTTATACCTCTTTATGTGGCAATTACTTGTTTGATTTTTTTTAAGCGTTCAATTCCCTTTTCAATTGCAAAACTGACTTGTCTTCTTTGTTTCTTTCCTTTACTACTGCTTTAAATTATGAAACTGCTGTATTTACTGCTTTCTTAACGTGCAAACACGTGCCAACATGCTTTTATTTATTGCATAATCATGCTCAACATCATATTTCACTCGTTCCCAAACAAATACCATAGCAACGCTTATAATGAGTGGTTGCGCTCTTCCTATATTATACCCCCTAAATCCGGAAAAGGCATATTTGTGGTAAAACCAGTCGATCAATGATGTAGTCGATGGTTCCGTACCTTTCCCCCTTGAGTTGTCCGCTCAAGGGTACCATTCTAAAACCTCATAGAAACCTTATTCTGTTTAAACTGTGAATGCATCATGGTCAAACCTAGCCGAGTCAGTCATGTTGTTCGCATAATGACTTTTTAAGATAGCCTTGTCCAAAGTCCACTGGGTTTCCCTGAACCCAAACGAACACCACCACGTTCTGTGCATTTATTTGGAGAACTAAATTGCTTCAACTAAATGCTTTATGCTAATTGTTGATGTTAAATAGTCGAGTCTGGTGGGGGTAGGGTCTTAACCCTTTTGTTTTGTAGAAAATGAAGAACGAGGTCCCCAGCTTTGGTATGGTTAGCATACCCTCACTCTTGCTAGACTGGTGGAGGAGTCTTCCATCAAATGACCAGATCAATGAGTGGAAAGAGAGGGCCGCCAAATCTAGTGAAAAGTTAGAATATCTGGAATATAGTCTGCTGGAATTGGAAGGAAAAGTAAGGAAAAGAGTCACCGACTACCAGAACGCTGAGGTAAACGAAGGAGAACACCTGGCAAAAGCATTTTTACTGGTGAACCTACACGAACTTGAGGATCTGATCAACGAGAGCATTCAACTTGAGGAAGGTCCTTCTGGGACCAAGTAGATAGGAGTTCATCTTTTTCACTTTATAAATGTAATAAGGTCAATGGCAATTAGTGACTTTTATTTCTTGCTTATTTAGTGTCGATTTGGGATTCGTCTGTTTTTATCAATAAAATGAGGCATTTAGCATCCTAAGTTCTCCAAATCAATCTGTCGCTAGGCCTACCTCGGGCACAAAGAGGTCCCAAAATTAGGGAACGATTCACATTCTCGCACTATGTGTTTAAATATTGCAATGCTTTTTATAAACCTCACTAACTTGGTTACCTTTTTGTTTTACTTTTTGTTTATTATTCCCCCCACCCCAAAGGTTAGTTCGTGCACTCTCGCAACATTATCTTATTCCACGAGATCCAGGGGCCCTCCACCCACATCTTCCTCTTAGTCCTGTCAAAAACAAGAACAAGGGGAAAATGGAAGATTTGAACAACGCCAGAAAAGAGAACTCAACTGAACGGGTAGAGGTCACTCATGGTCATGGTATTCAGGTTTCCAAAGAAAATGCATCCCAACTCGAACAAAAGCTGTTGAAATTCCAAGAAGAACTTCATCAGGTTCGGAATCTGGCAAATATGTCATTTTCCCTCACCACTCTAGATATCAATTTCCCAAATGCTCAGAACCCTACACCTCTATAGAATATCCCAAAGCAACAAAACCATCCCGCTCCTCACCACCACTGCAACACCTGTCATACCTTAAACAACATCCCATTGCTCATCCCAAAACTCCAAAACTCCACAAATGACCACTTTCACACCCACCATAACACCCCCATCTACGTGGAGACCATGTTACACTCCACCCAACCAATCTCAAGCACACACGAGTTTGATTATAAAGATTTGCTCATCAGGAGCTTGGCTGAAGAACTTAAGAAGTTGACTAGCCGGATTCAAGGCGTTGAAGGGAGTAAGGGAATTGAAGGGCTGAACTACGAAGATCTTTGCATACAGCCCGATGTCGAACTGCCCGAGGGGTACAAACCTCCGAAGTTCGAAATGTTTGATGGTACAGGGGATCCAAGAATACATTTGAGAACATACTGTGACAAGTTGGTTGGGGTAGGAAAAGATGAAAGAATCCACATGAAGCTTTTCCTGAGAAGCTTGAAAGGAGATGCTTTGTCCTGATACATTAGCCAAGATCCTATGAAGTGGTCGAACTGGGTAGGCATGGCGTCTGACTTTATGAATAGATTCAGGTTCAACATAGAGAATGCCCCAGATGTGTTTTATATTCAAAATCTAAAGAAGAAGCCTACAGAAACATTCCGCGAGTATGCTACTCATTGGAGGTCCGAAGCTGCTAAGGTCAGACCTGCCTTAGAGGAGGAACAAATAAACAAATTCTTCGTCCAGGCTCAAGACTCGTAGTATTATGAAAGGCTAATGATGATTGAGAGCCACAAATTTTCTGACATTATCAAGCTGGGTGAAAGGATTGAAGAGGGCATCAAAAGCGGTATGGTTACAAACTTCGAGGCCTTACAAGCTATAAATAAGGCCTTACAGTCTGGTGGTGTGTCCAAGAAAAGGGATGTAGGGGCCGTAATGGTTGCACAAAGAACCAAATCTCCCATCAAATACCAGATTTACCCAACACCTCCACTCACATATCAACCAACTCCGAACTACCTAGCATCCTCACCCTCCTACCAAACTCCACCACCCACTTATCAATCACCTCCACCTCCCACATATCAGCCTACTTCACCCACATATTCCCAACCCGCACATGTTTACCAAGCCTACAATGCTCAACCATCCCACTATCAATCCTCTCCTACACGCCAAAACTTCCCTAGACCTCGACCAAACTTTGATCGAAGGCCTTCGAAACAATATACGGCCATTGCTGAACCTATTGACCAATTGTACGAAAGACTCAAAGTTGTTGGATATGTCACCCTCATCCCTGCTACAACACCTGAGAACCCCTCTCAGTGGGTTAACCTGAACAAATCCTGTGCATACCATTCTGGCATGAAGGGACACACCATCGACGAATGTCATTCTCTGAAGGACAAGATCCAGACTTTAATTGACAACAAAATTATTATGTAAAGGAACTCGCTCCGAATGTACATAATAACCCCCTACCGGACCATAAGGTGGAGGTGTTCACATGATTGAAATAGAGGATTATTGGGATCCCGAGGGATCAATCGGGTTGATCGCAGAAGTTGATTACCCAAAGAAGCCAATAATTACTCTTAATCTGATCGTAGTCCAGCTTCAGCCCTCTGGAGACGCTGAGGTAAATATGTTCCTGCCACTTGAGTTTGAAGCAACGTCATCTGCAAAGACACCAGTGCCAATTGAGGTCAAATTCGTGTCTCCAGCAAATGCACCCACACCGTTTGAAGTTGCGGTTTTGCCACCCAAGGCCCATGATCCATTCGGAGTAAAGATAGCCATGCCGATCCCAGTGGCAATGTCGACCATGCCACCTTTCCATACGAAGGTTGTCCCATGGGACTATATGATAACTAGGGATTTTGACGCATTTTATGCTCCTTCTTGCTTGCGCTTTGATTATAAATTCATACAAAATAGTCCCAAAAGGCTCATAAATTGTGCTTGATTGCAGGTTTGATCAATAAAGTGATAAGATGTCAAAGATCAGCTCAAAAGGAGTGAAACTTGCACAAGTACCAAAGACAAGACAAACTCAGGAAAAACAGGCCTAGTGCGGCCGCACTACACTTTGCGCGGTCCGCGGTGGACCTCTGCGACCGCACTCCCATTCTGTGTGGTCCGCACAGACAAGGTTCAGAGAGATGCCAAGTTCAGTGGTTCAAGCCTGTGCGGTCCGTGGTCGAGTTTGTGCGGACCGTGCTAGAAGCCTCCGCGGCCGTAGTCCATTTTATGCGGTCCGCGGAGCCTGGGTTCAGAGAGTCAAGATTGCAAGTTCAAGAGCCTAGTGCAGCTGCACACCATTTTGTATGATCTGCACTAACCCCGCAGGGGCAATTTTGTCCAGTTTTTCCAGCTTAGTATAAATAGAACCTTTTTTCATTTTTTGGGCATTAGATATTATCAGACGTTAGTTGCGCTCGTGAGAAGACTTTTCTTAGCCATTTTGGGCATTTTTACTTAGTTTTTATCATTGAATCTTTGTGTTTACCTTAGCAATTAATTAATATGTCTTTATTTTCATCTATTTCTCAGTTTTTCTCTTCAAGCATGAGTAGCTAGACCCATTAGCTAGGGTTGTGGCTCAACCCTAGTGTGAGTAATTGATGGGTGTTGTGATTTAAGGTTAGATTGAATATGGGTGTTTGTTATTTGGGTTAATTTCATGGTTTAATCTATGAATTAGTGGTTGCAAACACTAGTTTGTGCTAAGTTGACTTGGGTTCTTCTTGAGAAAGAGAGCCTAAGTCTCCGAAATTGACCCAACAAGGAATTGGGATAGACTCAAGAGAATTGATAGTCCCAATTAAAAGGTTAAACCTCGAGAGAGTAATACCCGACTTGAACCCCAGTTGCTTGAGCATATTTGCCTACCTTATTGGTATTGAGAAAGTCAATTGGACAAAATCACTCTCTCTACCAAGAGGTGTGAGAGTGAGTAAAATTGTGCAATGGTTATAGCATATTTCCTAATCATATCAATCATGCCTTAGGTTCAATTACTCGTCAATTGGCCACCTAGGAGGATGCCACTACTCTAGTGCCTTTTAAACTATTAGATACAGCCTGTAGCAATTTACTCGTAGTTAATCTAGTAGCAATTATAATTTGTAGTTTGATAATAGTAGAATATAAAGAAAACCCAAAAATGATTAGAAGTGATATTTGGAACAAATACGCAATTCCAACCTAAATAGATACTCGACTCCATTCCTAGCTCTCTGTGGAAATCGATCCCGACTCACAAATCCGGTAAAAGCTATTACGACCCTCTCTTCCTACTTTTTAGTAGTGTGGAGTAGGTTGCGATCACTATACAGCCAAGGCAAGGAGGAAAGGCAAGGTTATAGTTCAAAGAAACTATTGCGACACAGGGTATGACGAAAATGGGTAGAGTTTATACCACTGAACACTTAGTTGAGTCAAGCAAGCAGGCCTCCAATCGGCCACCCATCATCGAAACCAGGCCGAATAATCTTTGGAGAAAGATACAAGCCAAAGAATACTCGGTCATCGATCAGTTGAACAAAACACCGGCGCAAATTTCCATCCTTGCTTTGCTACAAAATTCTGAGGCACACAAGAATGCCCTGTTGAGGGTTCTGAGTGAAGCATACGTGCCAAGCAACACCACTGGCGGGGAAATGGCTAACATGGTAGGATAGGTATTGGAAAGTCATAAAATTACTTTTCATGAGGATGAGCTGCCACCTGAAGGATTGGGTCATAACAAGGCACTACACATCACCGTGCAATGCGAAGACTATTTTATCACCAGAATCCTGATCGATGGAGGGTCCAGTCTCAACATTTGTCCGCTAGTAACACTCAAGAAGTTGGGTAAGGGGCTTCATGAAATAAAGGATGGAGCTATCAATGTGAAAGATTTCGACGGCTCCCAAAGGTCTACCATTGGGGAGATTAGTCTGTGTTTGCAAATGGGGCCAACTTGGTTCGATGTTGATTTCCAAGTGATAGATGTACCGACATCTTACAATTTTCTATTAGGACGGCCATGGATTCATGTTTCTGGGGCCGTAGCATCAACACTACATCAAGCGGTAAAATTTGAATGGAATCACCAGGAGATGATCATTCACGGCGATGGTAGAAACCCTATATACAGTCGCCAGACCATTTCGTCAATCGAAGGAAGAAGGAAGCTGGGTGGAGAGACGTACCATCACATCAAACGGGTAAATGCTGTTGATAAAGATAAATGGTGGGATAACAATATCGAGAGTATACTGAATTAGAGTGGGTACGAACCTGGCAAGGGGCTTGGCAAGAACCTCCAAGGAATCACTAAGCCCATAAAACTCAAGAAACACGGCACCACTTTCGGTCTAGGATATAAGTACACCTGGGAAGAATTCAACAACTGGTCGCCACCATGGCGCGGTCCTTACTATCTGCTGGAGCAGCCAATACCACATTTGGAGCAGACTTTCCAATCGGCCGACATTATTTATAGGTCAGAGGAAGAAGAAGTACTGGCAGCGGTGAAAAACTTGTTCTTAGAAGATAATGACATGGACTGTTGTGTTGTTCTCGAGAAGGAGGGGGAGGAAGGCCCTTCCATACAGGTTGTAAGCAGAGGGGTTGGCCTCAATAACTGGACCATCAGGACAACCAGAGCACAACGAGCCTCAGGGTAGCAAGGCTAAAACAAGCATCATGCACTGTTTTTATTTATTAAATTATTATTTTTTTTCGCATTTTTAATTTTCGCAATAAGATCTCCAATGTTCCAAAACAGTTACGCAATTTATCAAAGCATTTTAACTTTTCTTATGATTCGACGTTCATTATAATTTTTCTCTCATTACTTTACTTATACAACATTACTATTACTTATCTTGATGAACCAAGGACTGTGACATGCAACGAGACAACGAGAAAAACGGACATAGATTCAGAGGAAGATGACATACCGGAGGAGATTGTTAAAGAAGTTGAGAATTTTGAAAACAGACTGAAGTCCAACCTGGACGATACCGAGGTTGTTAACCTGGGAGATACAGAAAACGTCAAAGAAACATGAATCGGCGTCTACTTATCGCCATCAGAAAAGAAGGAATACACAGATTTTCTAAGAGAATATGGGGACATATTTGCCTGGTCGTATGATGACATGACTGGTTTAAGTACGTCTATTGTGGCTCACAAACTGCAAACCGATCCAATATGTCCGCCGGTAAAGCAAAAGCTCAGAAAGTTCATGCCTGATATGAGCCTGAAAATCAAGGAAAAGTCACTAAGCAAGTTAAAGCTAAGGTTCTCAGGGTAGTATAATACTCGACATGGTTAGCCAACATTGTACCAGTACCAAAGAAGGATGGTAAGGTTAAAGTCTATGTCGACTAGCGAGATCTCAACCGGGCCAGTCCAAAAGATGACTTCCCTTTGCCGAATATACACATCCTAATTGACAATTGCGCCAAGCACGAGTTGCAATCATTTGTAGATTGTTTCGCTGGTTATCATCAGATCTGGATGGATGAAGAAGATGTTGAGAAAACGACTTTCATTACACCGTGGGGGATGTACTGTTACAAGATGATGCCGTTTGGGCTAAAGAATGTTGGGGCCACCTACAGGAGGACCATGACTACCATTTTCCATGATATGATACACAATGAGATAGAGGTATATATGGATGATGTTATCATCAAGTCCAAGAAGGCCACTGATCCCAGGGAAGATTTGAAGATATTCTTCAATAGATTGCGGAGGTACAACCTAAAACTGAATCCCGCAAAGTGCGCATTCGGGGTTCCCGCTGGAGAATTACTGGGATTTATTGTGAGTCGCCGAGGAATAGAATTGGATCCATCAAAGGTCAAAGCCATTCAAGAACTACCACTGCCAAAGAACAAGAAGGATGTGATGAGTTTCTTGGGGATACTTAACTATATCTGCCGGTTCATAGCACAGTCTACAATTATTTGTGAGCCAATCTTTAAGATATTGAAGAAGGACTCCGCTACCAAATGGACTAATGACTTCCAAAAGGTTTTCGACAGAATCAAGGAATACCTGTCAACACCACTAATCTTAGTCCCGCTCGAGCAAGGTAGACCCCTATTACTCTACCTCACAGTATTGGATGGAGCTTTCGACTGCGTTCTGGGGCAGCATGATGAAACGGGGAGGAAGGAGAAGGCCATCTATTATCTTAGTAAGAAGTTCACCCCATACGAGGCCCGATATTCTTTGTTAGAGCACACCTGTTGTGCTTTGACTTGGGTAGCTCAGAAACTAAGGCATTATTTCTGTGCCTATACCACATATCTCATATCAAGGATGGATCCTTTGAAGTACATCTTTCAGAAGCTCATGCCCACTGGCAAGTTAGCCAAGTGGCAAATCCTATTGAGTGAATTTGACATTGTCTATGTGAATCAGAAGGCAATCAAAGGACAGGCACTAGCAGATCACCTTGCTGAAAATCCCGTGGATGGAGAACACGAACCCCTGAAAACGTATTTTCCTGACGAAGAGGTATCATTCATAGGAGAAGACATCACAGAATCCTATGATGGTTAGAGAATGTTTTTTGATGGAGCAGCAAATTTCAAAAGAGTTGGCATAGGAGCAGGCCTAGTATCATAAACCAGTCAGCATTATCCGGTGTCCGCCAAACTCAGGTTCCCGTGCACGAAAAACATGGCCGAGTATGAAGCCTGCATCTTAAGGCTCAAAATGGCCATTGACATGAACGTTCAAGAGTTGCTAGTGATTGGAGATTCGGGCCTACTTATACATCAGGTCTGAGAAGAATGGGCAACCAAGAACTGCAAGATACTCCCGTATCTGCATCATGTACAAGAATTGAGAAAGAGGTTCATAGAGACAGAATTCCAGCATGTTCCCAGAATCCAGAATGAGTTGGCCGATGCATTGGCTACCCTATCATCTATGATACAGCATCCGGACAAAAACTTCATTGATCCCATTCCAATAAAGATCCATGATCAGCCAGCTTATTGTGCCCATGTCAAAGAAGAAGCAGACGGAAAGCCCTGGTTTCATCATATCAAGGAATATCTGGCAAAAGGCGAATACCTAGAACTTGCAAATCCTACTTAGAAATGCTCACTTCAGAGGTTGTCCAACAACTTCTTTCACAACGGAGGAATCCTGTATGGGAGGACTCCTGATTTGGGGTTACTAAGGTGTGTCGACACAAAAGAAGCATCCAGGCTACTAGAGGAAATTCACGTTGGGACCTGCGGTCCACATATGAACGGTTTTGTCTTAGCAAAGAAGATACTCCAAGCTGGTTACTTTTGGATGACTATGGAAACGGACTGCATCCAGTATGTCCGGAAATGCCACCGCTGTCAGATACATGCAGACATGATAAAGGTACCTCCAAATGAGCTCAATGCAACAAGCTCACCATGGTCGTTCGCCGCCTAGGGAATGGATGTCATGGACCAATTGATCCCACCGCTTCCAATGGGCACATATTTATCCTGGTAGCAATCAGCTATTTCACCAAATGGGTCGAAGCAGCATCTTACAGAGCAGTAACCAAGAAAGTCGTGGTGGACTTTGTCCGCGACCGCATTGTTTGTCGATTCGGTATTCCAAAGTCAATCATTACTGATAATAGCTCCAATCTCAACAGTGACTTGATGAAAGCTATGTGTGAAACTTTCAAGATCAGACACAAGAATTCTACAGCCTACAAGCCTCAGATGAATGGAGCCGTAGAAGCCGCCAACAAGAATATCAAGAAGATATTGAGGAAAACAATAGATAAGCATAAGCAGTGGCACGAGAAGTTATCATTTGCTTTATTAGGATATCGCACCATAATTCGCACATCAACCGGAGCAACCACATATATGCTGGTTTACGGTACAGAGCCAGTCATCCCGCCGAGGTAGAAATTCTTTCCCTAAAGATCATACAGGAAGCTGAGCTTGACGACGCAAAGTGGGTGAAAAGTCGTTATGAGCAACTAGCCCTTATAGACGGAAGAGAATGAATGTAGTTCACCATGGTCAACTCTATCATAACAGAATGTACAAAGCCTTCAACAAAAGAGTCAAGCCAAGACAATTCACACCGGGGCAGGTGGTGTTAAAGAAATTTTTCCGCATCAAGATGAAGCCAAAGGAAAATTCTCTCCCAACTGGCAGGGTCCATACATGGTTCACCGGGTTCTGACAGGAGGAACACTCATACTTGCAGAAATGAACGGAGAAGTCTGGCCAAAGCCCATCAACTCAGATGCAGTCAAGCGTTACTATGTGTAATCTTTATGCTTTCCTATATGATGCAAATTGAACTACGCCTGAACTGATTCCCGTTTAAAAGGGGATACGTAGGTAGCCCTATGGGTTCGGTCACAATTCAATAAAATTTCCATTCTCCCCGCTATTGCAAAACTAGTCGCAATTGGAAACTGGGGCAGAATTTTGAGGAGGACCCTTAAAATTCCGAAGTAATTTCAGCCAATCGTCGCAAGCAACGGTCAGAAGCATCAACCCATTAACTGGGGCAGAATTTTGAGGACCCTCAAAATTCCATAGCAAAAGAGGTTGCAATGTCCTGAACCACATCACAATCGTCGGTTCATCTAAAAGTGTTTCTTAATTGTATACTTATATCGTATTTTTTACAAAATCATGCATATTTATTACTGAAATTGCCTTGTTTAGCAATGCTACCTCAATGATACATACAATATCACCAGATCAAAGCCGAGCAGGTCAAGCAGAGCCAAACTAACCTTCCCCCTTTACAAAACTCACAATTTTTTTGGATGCAGGCACTGGGATTACAAAAACATCAGACATATTATATACTCACAAGATAAACATTGTTCAAGAATACAACTCTCAGAACTGTCGCACTTACCAATATTTTCTATCCACACACGCCAGTGATATTCCGTATGCCACAATGTCCCCAGCAGTCACAATATCGCAACCTGCTATCAGCTAAGAAAGCTCTATTACCGATTGCCCTTTTATTTCTTGCATAAGGCTACCATTCTGCCTTCCGAGACTATACACTGTCTCCATCTACGTTTTCTGCATTGCATGAGGCTACCATTCTGCCTTTCGAGACTAAACGCTGTCTCCATCTACATTTCTGCATCACATAAGGCTACTATTCTGCCTTCCGAGACTAAACGATGTCTCCATCTGCATTTCTACATTGCATAAGGCTACTATTCTGCCTTCCGAGGTTAAGTTCTACCTCCATATTCATCTGCATGGTTGAAATATCGCCACTTTATTTGCATCTGCATGGCTGAAAGATTGCCACCTTATCTACATTTGCACGAGTAAAAGATCTCCACCCTATCTGCATCTACATGGCTGAAAGATCGCCACCTCATCAACATTTGCATGGCTGAAAGATCGCCACCTCATCTACATTTTCACGGCTGAAAAATTGCCACCTCATCTACATTTGCACGGCTGTAAGATTGCCACCTTATCTCCATTTGCATGGCTGAAAGATCGTCTCCTTATCTCCATTTGCATGGCTGAAAGATCGCCACCTACTACATTGCATAGGCTGAAAGATCGCCAAACCATCCGAAGGCGTCATTGTTCGGAGGCACCATTTTCATAGCCCGAGAATGCCATGTCATGGCCTGAGGACCCCTTTTTAATCTTTTGCATATCATTATTCAAAGGCATCATGGCTCGGAGGCATCATCCTCATAGCCCGAGAGAATCATTTCATGGCGTGCGAATCCTTTATTATACGCTTCATGGCCCAGGACATCATGGTCTAAGGACATCATTCTAACCATCCGAAGACAATCCTCATGGTCCGATGGGAAATTGCATCATGTTTAAATTTATGCACAATATATGCTTGTATTGCATATTTGCAGGTAAACCGGCGAGCAAACGACCATCTCAGCAGGAGAGATTCCGCTCCGATTCCCGCAGCCCTATCAGACCTTAACCATTCACCCCGTCCTAGATATTGCGTCCGTTCTTGAAAATCTCCATCGGCATACTCCGCCAACGGATTCTAAACTACATATGGACCGATTCCTATAAAACCAGGGATATGTAGGCAGCTCAGAAGCCAGGACACGGCCTAAACTTCTTCGAACCATCTCGCTCGATCAAAATTGGCAATCATATCTTTACCCGACAACTCTTTCATCCCTCCCGGGTAAAGAGGCACAGCTGTTGATACCCAATTTTTCCCTATATATATTTTCTAATATGCAAAATAATTTCAAAATAGCATACGTATGCATATATAAGTATATTATTTTTCCTTAATTTTTAAAAGGTTTTAAACCAATTTATTTCCTTATTTTCCAATAATAATTTCCAAAATTATTATTTTTGATGATTCATTTATTGAATTCTCATATTCGTACTAAAATATAGCTAATATATATTTGCATATTTTAACAAAGTCATTTAGTATTTTTAAAGCTAAATTGCATATAAATTGTAATATTAGCCTCTTTTAGATTTAATTGTGTTTATATTTATAAAAATTAAATCCAGTATTTTTAAATTGATAATTATGTATTACAAATCCTTTTAGTACCTTCAATTTGTTTTTAGAAATTAATTTTCTATTTTTTATAAAATAAATAAGGGAAAAGTGGCTATTTAAAATCTAGCCCCAATTGCATTTCAATTATAGCCTGAATTGGACCCCCAATTTAAACCCAATTACCCAGCCCAATTGCCATCTGAACTAACCCAAGCCCTAAATCTGCCTACCCGACTCAAGACCCGCTAAATCCTGGCTGTTGATCTAAAAGATCAACGGCCCTCACGATTCCTTTCCTTTTTTAATTCCAACGACCCCCAACCCTAGCCTCATTTCCAAACTTCGCCGCCTCTGAATTCCCCTTCTCTCTCAATCCTCTCTCAAATCTTCTCAAACCCTAGACTCCTCCATCAAACTACAAGCCTAATACCTCCCAAATTTATGGCTTTCGAGGTCATCGGAGACCTGTATCTACCTCCCATGGCTTCTACGTGTTCGATTATGTGATCTCATGACTAGATTGTGAAGGGGATTTGTCCAGTCATTGCTCGATGACTGTTTTCGGGTCGTCTCTGACCTTTATCCAGGCCATCCATGGCTATTCGAGTCAAACTTTTGACTTTCCTGCTTAGATCGAGGGTTTTCAAAGCCTTTCTCATCATTTGGGGCTCTTTTGAAACCCTAACTTCTAAGGTTCTTTCGATTTCTCTTAGATCCATTTCAGATCTATGTTTCCTCTGAACTTTTAAGCATTTTTCTCGAAGTTTCTTTTAAAACTCTGGTTTCAAAACTCCTTATCTTTTCAATTAGGGTTCTGTTAAGTTATTTCAAAAACTTTCTTTGATTTTTGACATGTTTTGCTGTGTTTGCTCGTATTATTCTTCTGCCTGAGTTTGCATGTTAAAAGTCTTAATTCCTTTTGAACTGTTTATTAGACTAATGCTGGGTTGCTTGAGTTTTGCCTGATTTGTTTGTTTATCCATCTTTTAAAATTCTTCTATTGTTGAAAACCCTATTGTTTTGGATCTGAGGCTGTTAGTTTAAGTATAAGGCTCGATTTGAAGTTCTTTATTTCGAAACCTCTATTCTTTTGTGTGATCCTTTTGATTCTAGGTTCCTATTTCCTCTAGAACTCAAGTATGCTCGAAACCCTAATTTTTAAAAAGGGGTTTTCCTCACATGCTACTGCGAGACCTTCGCATGCTTTTGATATTCTATGTTTCTTCACTACTGATTCAATTGACTATCATGCTTCGAGTGTTGCTATCCATTGAATTTTCTTTTTGTGCTACTAATGTATGCTATTTTCCTTTTGCCAACAGGTTTGGCCTCGCATGTATAATGCTTATGCACCTTATTTATATGCTGAGTCTCCTTCTTTGACTGATTTTCAAACTTGTGACTGATTTCAAACTTTTCCTTTGTGAAATTCTGATTTCACCTGCCTGTTAAGGTTAACTGATTTCTTTTCCTGTTTTGCCTTACTGAATCCTTTCCAAAATTAGAGTATTTTTGTACCTAGACTCTATTGTTTGCTTAATGTTTTACTACTTCTTTTATGGCAACTGTCAGCCTGCTGACAAATTGATTTCTTTCCTTGTTTTGAACTTGTCAATGCCCATTAAGCAAGTGATCCCTTAATTAAAGGGAATCACTTGTATAATTGATTCTGTATCATGATTGTTTCCATGTTTGTAGCTCATTACCTCTCTCTTACTCGTTTTCAAAAACTATAAATACCTTGTACTTCTTTTCGTTCAAAGACACACAAACACAATGCATAAACACTTGAGTTCAAACACACACTACACTAAACCTCTCTCTCTCTTCTTTACTACTACTATATTGCTGCCTTACCTAGCCGGCTAAAATCCAAGGCTAGGCTGTGGGGAAATTTGCTTATTTTCTGCATTTGTATTTCTTACTGGTATGTTCTAATTAAGTTTTCAGCACCAACAACAACATGCTTATTTACTATTTCTTGCATTTTTGTCTGCCTACTGTTTGTATTTAGCCCAGTACCATTGTTTAGCATGCTGTAATTTCCTTTCTCCTGTTCTGAATCAATGTCTTATGACTTGTGAATCCTAAATCCCTACCCCAATATGTTTAATACTTGTGGTTGGTTTGGGGCATGACAACATTGGAAATTGATGTGCATGAACCAAACTTGATCCTCCTAGGATCATAACCTCCATATTTCTCCTATGTTGTGTATTCTGGTTGATTTACAGGCATGTCAGCACTTCCTATTGATGTGCTTGCCCAAAGTTAATCCATGCCTAAGTGTATAGGCTCCTTGCAATGGATTCCCAATCCCCTGCCCCTTTATATGAAGTTATTGACTCCCTGAAATGTTAATGGTTGTCTCCCATCACCTTTCCCCTCTCCTTTATTCCCTCAGCTCCTAAAACTTAGTTTCTCCACTTTCGCTCTCTTCTTAGACTTAAGTTCTTCCCCCCTCATGTGAGCCTTGCCTTGGGACCCATGAGCTCCCTTTAAACTTGG
This sequence comes from Nicotiana tabacum, assembly GCF_000715075.1. Taxonomy (NCBI): domain Eukaryota; kingdom Viridiplantae; phylum Streptophyta; class Magnoliopsida; order Solanales; family Solanaceae; genus Nicotiana; species Nicotiana tabacum. The sequence continues at coordinate 4,873,803 of NC_134084.1, read as the reverse complement.
ACACATGAAGGCTGACATTTCCACAATGCACTCATCTCTATTCTGGTTATGTAACTTGGGTGTGAGCACTGTCGGGGATCCTATTGAGGCCCTTAGGGAACTCTGACACACTCAAGTATGAGAAAGGCTTTGGATCAATGGCATTTTGAGGTGGTTTATTCAATAACTCAGAGAAGAAGTAAAGAATCAGGCTTCCTCTAGTTGTAACTTTTCTTTGTACTCTTCTGATGTAATTCAGTATTCCTGGGTTGTAATAATTTGGAATGAACATTTGGGGATAGCTAGTGAAAAAGGGTTGGGTAGTTACGCATGCTCAAGGGTAGAAAACATGCCTATAGGACTGTTTTTTTCTACATGTTCAATTCGCATTTAGAAAATATGCCTATAGGACTGCTTTTAAATTCTGCATACTCACATCACATTTAGAAACCATGTCTATAGGACTTACTTTAAATCCTGCTTGTTCACATCTAGATAACCTGCCTATAGGAATTATTTAAAATTATGCGCGTTAGTCACTGTTTAGATATCATGTTTTTACCTAGTAGCATGTAAAAATCGGTATAATGTATAGAAATCATGCTTATAGGAATTTCCCAGTAAGAACCTGTATGTTTCCATTGTTTACTATATATTATGCCTATAAGGTTTAACGTTATTCATTTAAATACTTTGTATACAAAGGTTTAAAATCAGCAATTATGTCTATAAGGGTCTAAAATCAGTAATCCTAGATCTCGTGTTCATAGGAATAAAAATCAGCAATAGTGGATACTGTCATCTGCAGAAACTGAAACTAGTCTAATTTAAAATTCATCCATTCTGGACCCTTTTAACTAATCTAATTTCCTTATTTTAACAAGGTTTAGCAAGCATACCTATAAGATTTCAAGCAATTCGTTTTGAGTTATCACTGTTTCACCACCTTCTGAATTAAGTAGATATCATACCTATATGACCCCGTCTAAACACTTAGGCAAGCCTTAGAGTAATAACTGTAAAATTGAATCTGCTTTATTCTTAATTGCTACAACCAGCAGGCAGGCCTGATTCGGACTTCTTATCTGAGTTATGTAATAACAAATCTGCTTCAATAATCAAACTCCCCTCGTCTTTAGTATTTTAATTAGACCTAAAAACTATGTGCAAGTCATGTTAGTTATGTGCTTTTGTTCAAGGAGGTGTATTTGAGCCTTTATCTGTTTATATGCTTCCCCAACATGCAATATGTGTTTTGTATATCACCTTAGATTTTTATCCTTTGAAACCAACCAGCCTAATATCCCACCCTTTAGGACTAGTAGTCCTAAGTGCCTCCGGGACTGATAGGAATGGGACGGGTAATAGCATGCAATAGTAGTCGAGACAAATCCGCGCTTTAATACCTTAATGGGGTGGGAAGGGTAGATATGGATATGATGACCGATGCTCTAATACCACGTGTAGCCCCTCTTTGAGGAATGATTACCAGACATTGCATTGTTGTGATCCATATTACAAACAAACCTAGGACCCCTTTACATTCATCAGCATGCTTAGTTATAACTCTTTTCAAAACTTTTGCTTTATTTAATCATTTTTCAAACACTTGTGTATTTAAAATCCCCTCTTATTTGAGCCTTGTTTGTTTACTTGTTAATTTCACAAATTCACAATAAACTGTCTGGCCGGGAACCATACTAGTGGATCCTGAGGGGTGCCTAACACCTTCCCCTCGGGATAATTTCAAGCCCTTACCCAATCTCTGGTTATCCAAACAAACTTAGAATTGAACCCCATTGGTGTCCTAATGCATCTCAAATCATTAGGTGGGGACTCTTCAAAATGCAAAACCTAGTTCCCAAAAGGAACAAGTTACCCTCCAAATGTCATAAACCCGATTTCGCGAGAACAAGGGGGCACGACAGGTGGGTGATGGTGAAGTGGCTGGCGCTGAAGTCAATAGCTGACTCCTCTGCAGAGATGAAATCCTAAGACGACGAGGACACTGTCTCCACATATGGCCCAACTCTCCACACTCATAACAACTCTCTTGTGCTGGAGACAGGTACTGAAGGAAACCCCTAGCACCGAAATGACTAGCAGATGCACCTGGCATATAAGAGCCCTGAATTGATGGAGCATGAGACGAACTCTGGGCTGGAAGGGCACTAAGTGATGAATGGCCCTGATGAGAACTGTGAGAACCATGACCCGACGACACCCCACGATAACCTGGGCGAGCTGACTGAGCATGTCTGAATGGACGGCCTCTGCCGTGCTGAAACTCACCCCTCGGAGGAGCACCACCATAACTACCAGATCCCTGAGGCCTCTTGGCCTCCTTCTCATCTCGCTCCAGGCGACGAACTGACTCAATATCACGAGCAATGTCTACAACCTCCTCAAAAGTAGCACCAGACAGCCTCTCCCTGGTCATGAGAATACGAAGCTGATATGTGAGGCCATCAACGAACCTCTTAATCCTCTCTCTCTCTGTAGGAACCAACCAAACAGCATGACCAGCTAACTCCGATAAGCTCATCTCATACTACATCACAGTCATCTCTCCCTAACGCAACCACTCGAACTGCCTACACAGCTCTTCTCTGCGAGACTATGGCACATACTTCTCCAAAAAGAGAACGGAGAACTGCTGCCAGGTAAGGGGTACTGCACCAATAGGCCTACACCTCTCATAGGCCTCCCACCAAGTGAAGGCAGCTCCAGAAAATTGAAAAGTAGTGAAAGCGACCCCGCTGGTCTCCAGAATACCCGCTCTACGAAGAATCCTCTCACACTTGTCCAAGAAATGCTGGGCATCCTCGCCCTCTACACCACTGAAAGTTAGAGGCTGAAGTCTACCAAACCTCTCCAATCTACGATGCTCATCCTACGACATAACATGAGCCACATAATCCTGAACAGTTGCAACCGGTTGAGTTGAAGGTGCTCTCGGTGTCTAAATTCCCTACACGACCTACTCAGGTGTGCGAGCGGTGTCTGAATGCCTCTCCCGGCCTGAGAAGTAGTTGCAGTTGTAGTAACTGAGACTGCCTGAGCTAGGCCAGTGCATACTGATAGAATCTGAGCCAAGGCCTCCTAAAGACCCGGAATCACAATGGGCACAGTTGGTGCTTGAGCTGGTGCTGCTGGAGAATCCACAACTAGGACCTGATCATGAACTGGGGCGGCTGGTGGATTTGTAGGTGTTGCCCTAGCTGTTGTGCGGGCTACACCCCTGCCCCTACCACGGCCTCGACTATCATGACCCTAAATCCGGACCCGGTTGTGATGACGCCTCTCGTGAAGACAAATCCAGCCAATTAATCCCAATTTAGATTTTTAAACAGTTAAGCATTAACAATCAGTCTAAACATGAGTAAATAAGCCAAAGACTAAGCAAAAGATAGTATAATGTGCGGATTACAGCCCAAACACAGCCCGATATCGGGGTGTCACAAGTCACGAGCATCTACTAGGGTCTAAATACAACTGAAAAGTCTGAAATGTACAAAATACAGACTAATAAAATGAAGAGGGAGAAAAGCAGTGTTGCGAACGCCGGCAGCTACCTTGCTAAACTCTGATAACTCTGTCTCCGATCAGCCGAGGGCCTAGATTTGTTGCCATGAGATGGCTTGATATTGCGCTTGGGCCGTAAGGGCCCCTTCCCGGAGTCTGTACACCCCCAGTGAGTGCGGTTACCTATTGTGATGTAAGCGAGCCCGAAGGGATGATGTTGTTCTGAGATTGAGCCCGATGGGCTAGTACTGTTCTGAGATGTTGTCCGAGGGGCTGATTTGTTGATACTATGCCCGAGGGGCGAACTTCTATTTGTTTACTTACTTATCAATTACTTGTTTTACTTGTTGAAAAGGGATTTACCTGACTCTTCACTGTTTTACTATTTTAAGTGATTTTTACTGCTTTAGTATAGAATGCCTTGTGTTTTACGTGTTTTCTTACTTTCAGTCGTTATTTACATTTGTTACTCACTGAGTTGGAGTACTCACTTTACTCCTTTCACCCTGTGTGCAGATTCAGGCATAGTTGGTACCGCGACTGAGTGTTGATTCCTCTAGTTCCAAGCGGTTTTCGGAGACTACGAGGTAGTTGTTGACATTTGTAGCCCCGTGTCTCTACTGCTCTATCATTTTTGTTACCTTTCAAACACTTGTAGTAGTTTATAACTTTAGCAGACTAGTATTATGGTTTAGAGATGTTTGTGACTTGTGACACCCCGGTTAGGGTTGTGTCGGGTTGGACATTCCGCATTATTATCGATATTTCCGCTATTCAGTATTGTTTAAATCATGTTTAGACTATTTTTATGTTGATTAACTGCTTTAAAAGTTGAGTTGGGTTGAACTGGCTGGCCTTGCCTTCACGAGAGGCTCCATCATGACCGGGTTCGGGGTTAGGGTCATGACATCGACCGCGTCCTCGGCCTCTAGTGGCCACAGCTGGTGGTACTGGTGGTCATCCATCCTGACCGGTCGCTCGTGTCCTCACCATCTATGAGAAAATAGAATAATAGAAGTTTAGTACTCGGATCAACAGATTCGCACGACAAGAATTTCAAGAATACGAAGTTTTTCTAAAGGTTCTGCAACCTCTCGAGGATAAATACAAATGTCTCCATACCGATCCGCGAGACTCTACTAAATCTGCTCATGACTCGTGAGACCTACGTAACCTAAGCTCTGATACCAACTTGTCACGACCCTAAATCTGGACCCGGTCGTGATGACGCCTCTCGTGAAGACAAGGCCAGCCGACACAAACCCCAATCTCATTAACAGTTATGATAATTCATAATTAAGTTATTAATAAGTGATAAACCCCAAAATACAGTGAAATAGAATGAGTGCGGAAATAAACACAGACCGACATCGGGGTGTCACCAGTCATGAGCATTTAACATCTATCTAAGAGTATTAAAGAGACTATGCAGTTTATTACAGAACTAATACAAAAGAAAAATAAGATAAGAGGGAGAAGCACTAGGCTACGAACGTCGAGCATCTACCTAGTGAACTCTGAACCGCCTGCTGGAAGCAATCAACACTCGCTAGCGAGACCCGAGGCTCCTGAATCTACACACAGGGTGCAGGGAGTAATGTGAGTACTCCCACTTAGTAAGTGATAAAAGAAAAAACAGCTGAGCGATAAGAAAACACATAAAATACAGCAAAATGCTTCGACGAGGCAGTATAAAACCAATACAATGCAATAAAACAGTGAAAGCTCGTAAGAACACCTTAATTTAGTGAAAACCTTTTTAAAACATATTTAGGCAGTTTAAACGAGTGAACAAAAAGCAGTGAGAGCAGATAGAAACATAAATTGGCCCCTCAGGCAAAATACCAATAGAACTAGCCCCACGGGCAATAACATGGAACAACATCAGCCCATCGGGCTATATCACATATCACACTGGGTACCCGCGCTCACTAGGGGTGTACAGACTCCGGGAGGAGCCCCTTATGGCCCAAGCGCAATATCAAGCCATCTCGTGGCATAATCAAATAGGCTCTCGGCCTCATATCAAGACACCTTGTGGCGTACGACTCAGGACATTAGCCTCATAATCATAAATCAGCTTCATACCACTACGGCGCGCAGCCCGATCCCATAATAACCTCACAACACAAGCCCTCGGTCCTACCTAGTTGGAAATCTCTAAAAGCCACTCGAGCATAGTAAAATATGATGCTCAACTCAAAATATCATTTAAGATGTCAAAATAGAGTAAAATATTGTTGAGTTAAGAAAACAGTAAAATATAGCATGACTGAGTACAAGTATAAAGTCAAAACGGTGAGGAATATAAGTAAATATCCCCTAAGGGGTCCAAAACAGTTGGCACGAGGTCCAAATATGGCGTTCAACCCAAAACATGATGATAGCAAACAGTTTTCAATCAAATACGTGATAAAACAGTCATACAGCACGGACTAAGTCACAACCCCCAATGGTGCACGACCCCACGCTCGTCATCTAGCGTGTGCGTCACCTCATAATAGCACAACGATGTGAAGTCCTGGGTTTCATACCCTTAGGACAGCATTTACAATCATTATTCACCTCTATCCGGTCTAAGCTCTAGCCCGCGATGCTTTTGCCTCTCGAATTGGCCTCCGGATGCTCCAAATCTATCCAAAATCAGTACATAACCATCAAAATAAGCTAAGGGAACAAATCCCACTTGAAAGAAATCAAATTACAACACGAATCTCGAAATTAACCAAAACCCGACCCTGGGCCCATGTGTCGGAATCCGACAAAATTTACATCAACGGAATCCTTATCACTCCACAAGTTCACTCATATCAAAAGTCCCAAAATCCAACAACAAGTGACCCCTCAAATCCTCAAGTCAAGGTCTCCAATACCAAGCCCTAATCCCCAATTTTAAACCCTTAATTTCCATTAAATTCAAGCCAAATCAGTGAAATAACACCATAGAAACGAGTTTAGGGTCCAAAAACCTTACCTCTATGAAATCCCCTTAAAATCCCTCTTCAAAATCTCCCAAAAAGCTCCAAAGCCGTCTTAGAAATGGTGGAATAACCAAATATTTGTGAAGGAAATCTTTTATACTTTCTGGCCCAGGGTTTTCACACCTGTGGCCCTTTTCCTGCTTCTGCGGCCTAGCCCACCGCACCTGCGATTTTCACTTAAAAGCCCAAGACCGCATCTGCGATCGAATACTCGCACCTGCGCCACCGCAGGTGCGCTCAGCACTCTGCATCAACGGCTCCTGTCCTTCACGTCCTTGACCGTATCTACGGTCCTTTCTTCGCATCTGCAGCGTCACACTTGCGGTCTCTAATCCGCAGGTGTGGAAACAACAGGAGCAGAAAATTCTGCAACTCCTCCAAAACTCCAAACTCTCCGTCAACCATCCAAATCCATCCCAAGGCGCCCGGGACCTCAACCAAAAGCACCGACAAGTCATATACCACCATCCAAACTTATACCAATCTTCAAACCCCCTCAAACAACATCAAATCAACCAAAATACATCGGATTCAAGCCTAAGTTTCCAAAATCTTCCAAATTCCAGTTATGATCAAAAAGTCTAACAAACCACGTCTGAATGACCTGAAATTTTGTACACACATCCCAAATGACCCAACAAACCTACTGTAACTCCCGTAATTCCATTCCGACCCCTACATCAAAATCTCACCTATCAACCGGAAAATGCCAAAATTCCAACTTCGCCAATTCAAGCCTAAATCTACTTCGGACCTCCTAAACTCATTCCGATCACGCTCCTAAGTCCCAAATCATCTCTCGAAACTATCCGAAACATCGAAATTCACATCCGAGCCCTTTTTCACATAAGTCAATATCCGGTTGACTTTTCAACTTAAGCTCACTCATAAGAGACTAAGTGTCTCAAACCTTATCAAAACCTTTCCGAACCCGAGCCAACCAACCCGATAACACAAAATATCGATAACCAAAGAAATAAAAAGTTGAAATGGGTGAAACAAAGTGGTAACTCATGCAACGACCGGCCGGGTCGTTACATAGAACCTAACCCAACCCACTAGGTAAGCCGATTAACAACTATTCAATTCCAATTAACTTTACAAAACAAATAAATAAAAGAAATTATCGTAATCTTATAAATTTCCCAAGGATTGGTAGTACAAATCATGAGTTATAAAAATAAAGTTTACAAGCGGATATGAAATAAATAAATCATTTGTCCAAAAAGTACATAAACAGAGTTTTATGAATCTAAGGCTACCATGAACAATAGGCAGCTACATCCGGAATGCAGGTGTATCTTCAAATCCAGCTCTCATCGAGCATAGCAACATCAGCAGCCAACATCTAGACGCAAGGTGCTGAAGTGTAGTATAAGTACAACCGATCTCATGTACTCAATAAGTAACAAACCTAACCTTAGGTTGAAAGTAGTGACGAGCTAGAACAAAGGTCAGGTCCAACATCCAATAGCCAACAACAGTTCATGGTAACGCAAAGAAAGTAATAAAAGAAGTAACTCAGAGATAAAATTCTCAACGTTTTCATAGTTTTCCGAAAATAATTTTCGCTTTCCAAGAATATTAGTGAAAACTCAAATCCTTTACCGAAATAGTCAAAAGTATGAATAAGTTTGAAATCCGTAAATTTTTTCCAAAATATCCTTTCCACAATAAATAAGGCATTTCATTTTCTTTCCAGAAAGCAAGTGTGAAATACCTCTCTATGCCCATATATCAATATGTATAAGAAATCATGAATGATGTGATACAGTACAACATGAGGAAAAATGCATCTCTATGCCTGTATGTCATGTGTGCATGTCAATGCCATGTATCTCAGAGATGAACTCATGTACTCACACTCTCATAGTACTCAATCTCACTGTCTCACACTTTCCACTCATCATGCCTAATCACTTAGTACTGTATATGGCCAATACGGCCTAAGGAAGATCCATTTTGGAATATATACATCAACTAACCAATAGTCACTTAGTACTGAGTAGGGCCAAAATCCAGCCCGTGCGGAAGATCCATCCCCAGGTATATAAATGCTTCGGAAAAGATCCATGCCCAAGGAAGATTCATCCCTCAATATAATCAACTGCGCTCACTGGGGTGTGTGCAGACTCCGGAGGGGCTCCTTCAACCCAAGCGCTATCATAAACTAGTATAATCGTTGCAGCGTGCAACCCGATCCCATAACTGTCACTCATAATCAGGCTCCCAGCCTCACTCAATCATCAATCTATCCAGTCTCACTCACGGGCTCACAATGTCATGAAAACTAGCCCAAAAAAATGATGTGATGTATCAATAAATAACAATTGAGACGGAGATATGATATGAAATGAATGAATATGACTGAGTATGAAATATCAATAAAATCAATAAGACAACAACAAAAAACGACCACTATGGGTCCCAACAGTACCGACATAAAGCCTAAACATGATATCTAACATGTATCACTACTCAATAGCTCAAGTACATAGAGATTTCATGGTTACAGATAAGATAAGGTAACTACACAGTACCATAGAAATAACGGAGTCACAATTCATACGGTGCACGCCCACACGCCCGTCACCTAGCATGTGCATCACCTCAACAATAATCACATAGCATGTAATTCGAGGTTCCATACCCTTAGCACCAAGTTTAGAAGTGTTACTTACCTCGAACAAGCCAAATCCAATACCCAATAAGCCAAACGATGCTCCAAAAATGGCATCCCGCACGTACCGACCTCTGAACGGCTCGAAACTAGCCAAAAACAACTCAAATATATCAAATAATGCCCAAGAAAACAATTCTAATTTATAAAGATCGAATACTTAATCAAAACCCCAAATCGGCCAAAAGTCACACCCGGGGCCGTGCCTCAGAACCCAACAAAACTCACAAAATCCGACAACTCATTCAATTAAGAGTCCACCCATACTAGTTTCACTCAATTCCGACTCCATATCGCTGTTCAAAACTCAAAAATTCATATTATGAAACTTTAGGCGAAAACCCCCCAATTTCCTCTTTAAAATACACAATCCAATTACCAAAAATATAACCAAAACCGAGTAAAGAACACTTACCCCAATTCATATGGTGAAAATTGCTTTAAGAATCGCCTTAATCCGAGCTCCATAGTTCCAAAATTATAAAAATGGCCAAAATCCTCGAAATAGAGTATTTTATATTTCTGCCCAGGCATCCTCTTTCGTGAACGCAGGAAAACCATCGTGTTCATGATGAACAAAATATCAGTCACCCAAAAATACTCTATGCATTTGCGGCACAAGCCTCACGAACACGATACACACTGGGGATAGAACTACACGAATGCGGTTCCAACTACGCGATGAAGCAAGGCCTCCAACTCCAGCTCAACCCTACACGCAAACCCTCATACACGAACGCGAAGAAGACTTGCCCCAACTCTACGTGAACGCGAGACATACTTCGCTATCGCGAAGAACAATTGTAGCTACCATCAAAGTATACTACGCGTTCGCGATACTTACCACATGAACGCGATGAATAAATGTGACACAGGTACCAGAACACACCAGCACTGAAAACATGAAGAAAAATAGTCTAAAACTAATCCGAAACACACCCGAGCCCCTTGGGACCTCGTCCAGACATACCAACAAGTCCCGTAACATAACATGGACTTACTCGAGGCCTCAAAACACATATAACAACATCGAAATGACGAATCACACCTTAATTCAAAATCAATGAACTTTGAAACTTCAAATTTCCACAACCGATGCCGAAATTTATCAAATCACGTCTGATTGACCTCAAAGTTTGCACACAAGTCACATTTGACAATACGGACATGATCCAACTTTCAGAATCGGAATTCGACCCCGATATAAAAAAGTTCACTCCCGATCAAGCTTTCCAAAATTTCAACTTTCGTCATTTCAAGCCTAATTCTACTATGGACCTCTAAATCAAAATTTGGACGTGCTCCTAATGCCAAAATCACCCAACGGAGCTAACGGAACCATCAAAACTCCCATCTGAGGTCTGATACCAAAAAGTCAAACTTGGTCAACTCTTCCAATTTAAAGTTTCCTAGTTGAGAATCATTCTTCCAAATAAATTTCAAATTACCTGAAAATCAAAACCGACAATTCACATAAGTCATATAACATCACACAGAGCTACTCATGCCCGTAAACTATCGAGTGAAGTGAAATTTTTCAAAACAACTAGTCGGGTCGTTATGCCATATATCCATGATCCGAAAATATCATGGCGATCCGTCCCATGTGTTAGACTTTATCTCAATCAAATTGGATAAAGATATGGCTTATGAGGAGGAGCCGGTAGCTATTCTAGCTCGACGGGTCTGATAGTTAAAGTCTAAGAGTTATTCTTCAGTTCGGGTGTAATGGAGTGGTCAGCCGATTGAGGCAGCTACCTGGGAGTCTGAGTCGGACATGCAGAGTAAATATCCACATCTTTTCACCAGCCCAGGTACTTTTCACATTCCATTTGAGGACGAACTTTTATTTTAGAGGTGGAGAATGTGATGACCCAAAATGTCATCTTTAATTTAAACATTTATTTTTGTGTTCTATGACCTCGAGTAGCGTTATTCATCATTTTCCGACTTGCGTGCATAGTCCGTAAATTTTTCTGGAAAATTATTATATGAAAAATTGATTAAAATGTGAAATAGAGCTTTAAAACTCAATTGAGATGACTTTGGTCAATATTTTGAGCAAACAGACCCAGAACAGTGTTTTGACAGTTCTAGCAGGTTAGTATTATGATTTGGAACTTGAGTATATGCCCAGAATCGAATTCGGAGGCCCCTAGCTGAAATTATCGCCATTTAACGAAAATTAGAAATCTAAAGGCTAAAGATTTCCAAGTTTCACCGCGTATTTGACTTTATTGATATCAGACTTAGATTGAGATTCCAAGAATTAGAATAGCTCCGTTATGTAATTTATGACTTGTGTGCCAAATTTAAAGTTATTTCGGATTCATTTAATATGTTTCGGCACGAGTTTTGTAAATTGAAAAATTTTAAACTCATAAGTCTTAATCAAAGTGTGAATTGTAAATTTGACGTTATTTAATGTGATTTTGAAACCTCGAGTAAGTTTGTATTATGATTTGGGACTTGTTGGGATATTCAGACGAGGTCCCAAGGGGCTTGAGTTAGTTTCAGACCATTTTTGTTCAAGAAAACAAGGCTAAAAATCTGGTGCCTTTCATTTATGGTTTCCTTCTATGCAATCGCTTGGCTTCATCCCGATCGCGAAGGGACAATTGTGAACTGTGAATTTTACTCTTTGTGTTCGCGAAAAGATACACGCGATCACGAAGGGTTGGCTCACAGTGCATCCCACACGCGTAGATAGGACCACGTTCGCGAAGAAGGAATGAGGCAGAAGTTCAAGCACACAATTTGTGTAACGCGATTGTATGAAGCAATACGCGATCGCGAAAGACTGAGAAATTATGCTTCGCGTTCGCGTGAGCTCTTTCGAGTTCGCGAAGAAAATTTGGGCAGCCTAAAATTGTTCTTCGCGATCGCGAGGAACTGTCCGCGATCGCAAAGAGTAAAAGGATGCTAGGTAGAATTGTTCTATGCGATTGCAAAGGATTTTCCGCGATCGCAAAGAGTAAAAACCTGGGTAACAGAACTTAAGTTCTGGAAATGGGATTTCGCCCATTTTTTATTATCCACAATTTTGAGCTCGGGTAAGGTGATTTTTTGGTGATTTTCACGGGAAAACATTAAGGTAAGTGTTCCTTATCCTATATTGATTATATTTCACGATTCCATACTCATTTATTTTATGATTCCGTGAGTTTATGGAAGAAAATCAGATTTTTATAAAATCTTCATGTGTAACGACGTATAGGCGAGGTGACAAGTGCCTATACGTCGTCGAATTGATTGTTTGCATAATTATCTGAAAATCATAAATTATTTTAAATTGTGAATTAATTATTATATTAATTAGTTTTCTAAAATTTATTGCTCAATATCATGCTTTGAATCCATGCTATAATTGTTATATGCTTATTTGATTTATGTGACTCAATTGTTACTTGACATTTAGCATACTAGATATTAAATTGCCTATTTCCTCCTTAATTTCCACAATTAATTGCTACTTATCATCACTTGTTTCCTAAATAAATCATAATTATTGTATGCTTGTCGTCTTATAATTTCATATTAATTGTTGTATTTATTGGAGTAATTTCTTTTATAAGAATTGGTAAATTATATGATTTGAGGAGCAGATTGCACGCCGCAACATAAATAAAAGTGAATATATTGGTGGAGCGGGTTGCACGTCGCAACAGAATTGATTGAAAAGATATGTTGAGGATCGGGTTGCACGCTGCAACGAGTTGAATATGAATATATTATGGGATCGGGTTGCACGCCATAACGAAAATTGATTGAGATAATAATTGGTTATGACTACCAAATTGGCTTCAACTATTGAAATGATTTACATGTTTAATTTCTATTCCTATTTTCCTATTGTTGTTATTATTATCATTATTGCGTACAAGTTAATGTATGTGACATGCCTTAGCCTCATCACCACTTCGTTGAGGTTACGCTCGACACTTACTGAGTACATAGGATTTGTTGTACTCATACTACACTCTGTACTTCTTGTGCAAATATCGGAGTTGGTCCTAGTAGCGCACAGTAGACTTGAGGTATAGCTGCACGGCTTTTGCAGCTCTGAAGTCCGCTTCTACTTTATCTTAGTTGTATATTTCTTTCATACAACTTTATTTCTATTCAGACCTTTATTTGTATTGTTGTAGTAGCTCGTGCACTTGTGACACCAGCTCTGGGATGATTTTTAGACATCTCTAACATTATGGTTATTTACTTTATTTCAGATTTGTTTCTTCATTATTGATTAACTTAAAATGGTTTTAAAATGGCTAATATTATTCTAACGTTGGCTTGCCTAGCAAGTAAAATGTTAGGTGCCATCACGGTCCCGAAGGTGGGAAATTCCAGGTCGTGACATATTTGATCTTTTTGAGCTTAATTAATTGCTTATCACAAATAAAATCTATCTCTAGTAAACTATTTTGAGCCTATAGACTTTTATTTGACACCCACATTACGAGCCTATACCCCATTTATTCTTAATTGACATTATTTTGATCTTGTTACCTCTAAAAGTACTTTAATTATGAATTAAGCGCTAGAAGAAGTAAGGACTAAGTATGGGGTGACTTTCGAGTGGAACTAATGGTGCACTTATTTTGTAAAATAATACACTAATAGAGGAAAATGAAAAAGGAAAAAGAATAGTTGAAAGAAAAAAAATAGAAAAAAAGAAGAAGAAAAAGATATAAGTGAATAAATTATTGTCTTTTTCTTGCTAGTGGGGTAAGTAAAATAGTGCTTAAAGAAAAAGGAAATAAATTTTGGGGTGTGATATTGTTTGTGTAATTGAAGTGGATTGAAGAATTTGCGCTTAAAAGTTATCATGTGATGTATTAAAGTGTTTAGGAGGGTGAACAATTAATCCTAAATATATCCTACCCGTATCTTATCCCACGTTACAACCATGAAAAAGTTCTAACTAATTTTAGATCGAGTGAGCCTACATTAGTGGAGATTTACATTGTGGCCAAGCCTATGGTAACAATTGCATGCATGTGATGACTTCTTCGTGAGAGTGAAAGATTTTCTTTATTGATGTGAGTCCTTAAATTATATTTAATCATGAGATTTGAATGTGTGGACTCAACTTACTCTCTTATTCTTGTTATGAGGGCACATGATTTCACGGGGGATAAGTAACGTTATTAGACTTCTTTGTGATGTTGGGTGTTCAAGCCATGAGTGTATTGTGGTATTGAGTCGACTTTTGAGGCTAGGATTTTTATGAGCTTGTTGTTTTTGTTGTGAATATTTTTAAAGAATGACATAAGTAAAGGTAAGTGTAAGTGATGACGTAGACAACAATTTAATTATTGCTATCAACCATATTCAAGGGTAGAGTGTATGATTAAAAATTGAATAGCTCCTACATAATTGATATTTACGTTGATGAGGTGTAGTTATAGTTATATTGCTCGAGTGCGAGCAAGAGTACTAGTTATAGGTGGAGAATCAAATATGAAAATGGATCGTTAGAACCGACCATTACGATCTTTATCGGATGGTAGTACTATTTATTATTTTATTATATTATTTCTTTTTTAAGAAAGGGTGAAGGGAATTTTGATGAAGGATCCAAAAATTTAAATAGGGTTTATAAAATTTCTCATTTCCTTAGGACAGAAAGCGAATCAACATTTTGATGTGATACCATACATATGTCATGTGTGAAGTGAGGTTTTGTGTACTCTATGTTATTGTAATTGAGCCTAGAGTTTATTCGGTATGTGAGTTGAAGCAAAATTATAGATAATGCTCGATTTGAAAAATGATTTTACGTATATAAAAAAAAAGTAGCACAATACATGAAGTATCTTAGTATAATTTTACGACAGAGGGTAACCACCCTTCACTCTATGAACGTATACGCCACTTTTTTAAGTGTGCTAGTGTGTTGTTTGTGGGGTTGTTTTAATTAAAAGAATTGATGGGGTGAAAGATGCTTTTACTTACTAGCTGCATTGTGTTTATGACATCATGCATAATAAAAAATAAGTATAAAAACACTTAATAATATAATTAAATAATTAAAAGTATGTTCCTTTTAACCGATTAATAAACCTTCACATTCACACATTTTAATACTGCAACCCTCAGGTAAAGGTTTTAGACTCGAGTCTCGCTATTATTCATTATCAAAAAAATCAAGTGCATAGCTCATCCATGAAAGAATGTGCAATGGTGGGTAGTGAATGTCATATTCTCTATAACAGACTATGCACTTAATGCTATATAATATTTTTCATTAAATGATATCGGGTGACATGTATTTATTTTGCCTTTATTAATATCATTCTCTCCGACGACAAGCGAAATCACTGCTTCCGGGCCCGACTGTCTTATGTCTTCGGCACCACGTGTCGCTTTCTCATGTGATTATTAAATATGAACATATTTTACTCTATACAAAGAAAGCATCATGTATAACGTGCTAATTATTCCTAAAATATTTTGTTTATTGTAGCCCTTTATAAATGTCGAAGCGCCATTTGTTGAAAAAAAAAAAGGAAGAGTTGGATATGTTGGGAATTTGAAAATTCTACAGAAATTAAGAAAAACAAGGTTCAGTGTATAATATTTAGTTAAATGATTACTTTCTAGGAAAAAGTAGCTAGAGATATGAATTTCACCAGTTGAAGCTACTCTCATTCTCTAAACATGGTTGTATTAAGAAAAAGTTTGAATGATTAATCACCAATGAAATTTTCCACGAAAAAGTAGAGTACGTACTACTCTTAACTGTGTTGGAAGATTCTTGCACACCACTTAGCACTATCAGAAAATCGCCATTTACTGATTCTCTTTCTTTTGGTTTCGCACTCAGTGTTCTGTATCCGTATTAAGGTTTGACTACATTCGGATTCGTATCAAAAAGTCTCACATTGGGGGTAAAGTATTCCCTAACAAAGGCGATTCCATACCTAGGGCTCGAACATGGGACCTCTGATTAAGCATGAAAGAGTAATTTTCACTCAACCACAATCCTTGTTGGTGCCATTTAATGATTCTCGATGCTGTTCAGAAAGATTTCTATCCATCGGAAAAAGCAGCTAGTCAGAAAAAAAAAATGTCCGATAAATTCGGTCAAAAAATCATAAAATTAAAATTTAAAAATGACAAAACATTTTTTTCTGTTTAAACGGCTCACCTAATTAATATTTTACTAATTAAATCAATAAGAAACTATGAATAAATTCTAAACAAAAAAATAATAAATAACTTGGTATTAAATGTCATGAAAAAGATTCACTTCGCCACAATGAACTAATAATATCTGATCTCCATATCACTTGTGTTGAATCCCACCACATAATGCATTAGAACGTTTATTTATTTATCTATTGGCCATGCAATTAATTCTACATAACAACTCAGGCCTTTATGTCATTTAATCGCTAAGCAACAAATAATCATGTAGTTGCAAATTTCCTGGGGCCAGAAAATTAAAGTTACTATTCTGTATACAAATGTAATAGAAATTATATTGCATGTTCTGATGTTGATACCCATCACCCATTATTGATAGCTATATTTACTCTCAAGATTCCGATAAGTGTACAAAATCTTGTGATATACGTGGTCGCAACAATGAGTCTTCTTGCTTAGAGGCCTTAGGCTCGAGTCCCGGGAATAGAATGATCCTGATATGGAACGTGTCTTTCTTTAATAAGTCTTATGGGCGTGAATCTAATTAAATTAGTCTATGCCCTACGACAAATATCGTGGTGAAAAAATATATTTTTTTCCCACTAGCTTGGTGATTACGCTCAATAGATAAGAGATACTATATTTCGAGTAGGCTACCTGCTACCTACATCAGACCCTCTTAGAGTGCAACACTTTCCCGAATCGTGAGTGAACGCGAAATGTTTTATGCACCGCACTGCCATTATTTAGATAATAGATGCACTTGTCTTTATTTAGGTACAACTTTTATCATTTAGAATACCACATCAATAATAATAATAATAATTGCAGCTCAATCCCAAGTAAATTTGAATCGGCTATATAAAGATTCACTCATCATCTCACTTTGGTTAAATTAATCACAGTCAATATTATACAACAAAAAAAAGGTACTCCAACGATTATTAAAAGTGATTAAAATGCTAAAACTATACTTAGGGTATGCCAAATTCACTTTTACAAGGTAATTAGAGTAAGAATTCATGTGCATAAATAAGAATAGAAGTTAGTCAAATTACAATCAATCATTTTCTGTAGCATTTGATGCTGTGGACAACTTCTCATCCAACAAAAAAGATAAAAGAAAAAAAGGAAAGACAATCCTGGGGAGTTGCTACTGCCATTGAAAGTGGACCATGTGGAATAAAATATTTTTTGTGTATTAAAAAATGGCTAAAAATGCAATTGAGTTGCCTCTAGGCCATGGCTATAAAAGGGTAATGGAATCAAGTGAATCTGCAATCTTCTTCTAGTTTTTCCATATTAACCTCTCTTTTTTCTCTCATTGCTCATTGGGTCCAATTTTTGTGGGCAAAAGTGCAAGAAAAGTTGCTAAAATGGCACTTCCTGAGACACAGCAAGATTCAAAAGCTTTACTAGATGCTTGGGATTACAAAGGAAGACCAGCTCTTAGATCCTCCTCCGGTGGTTGGGCTAGTGGCGCAATGATTTTAGGTGTGAATTTAATTTTCTCTCCCTCTCTCAAATTAAACCGTCACGTTAAATGGCGTGATTAGATAAGGTAGGAGTCCATGTCAAACCTCTACCATCTCAAGGCGGCTTTAATAAGAAAAAACGGCGAGATTAGATGGGAAGAGATAGTCTTGTGAGTAAGCATAGCATTTCTGGCTGAATCAGAACAACCCAATATTACTATATGGATTGAGGAGGGAGTTTTAGTCTAACTGGCTGTACGGATATGCTAATAGATAGAGGATTTTCATGTCCCGAAAATAAGAAAGTAGTTTGTCTGCCATACTGGATGCTTCATTAAATGTGCTAATGCGCATTTTATGTAAGGGGTTGATATGTATCCTTACCTGATGATTAGGTCGAGTACCTCGTTGGACCTCGATCCGTCTAACCGAGTCTATTATGAATATGCATAAAGAAGTGCTCCTAGGTGTTTATAGGAAATAAAAATTCATAATTTTTCTGGCTTCTGTTGCTATCTATTGTCTATTTTCGTCTTCTTGAGCCGAGAGTCTTTCAGAAACAACCTCTCTACTCCTCTGAGGTAGAGGTAAGGTTTGCGTACACTCTACTCTCCCCAGATCCCACTTGAAGGATTTTACTGGGTTGTTGTTGTCGTTATTTTTTGCACTTTCCATTCTTTGATCTTTCTACTTCGTTTTTTTCAACCATGTTCTTGATTTTTGAATAATAGGTGTTGAAGCTGTGGAGAGGCTAACAACACTAGGGATTGCTGTAAATTTGGTGACATATTTGACTGGAACTATGCATTTAGGGAATGCTACTGCAGCCAACAATGTTACCAATTTTCTTGGAACTTCTTTCATGCTCACTTTACTTGGTGGTTTTGTTGCTGACACTTTCCTCGGAAGGTTCGTATATTATACTCTCTCCGTCTCAGTTTATATGATGCTGTTCAGATTTGGAGAGTCAAACTTCTTAATTTTGACCAACAACGAGGACATGCATTTGGATTTTTTTTTAACATCATTCCTATTTATCTTAATTTTTGCAGGTATCTTACAATTGGTATCTTTGCCACTGTTCAAGCAATGGTAAGTGTCAATTTTTGTTAATTCTTTTCCTTATGTGACGATTGAAATTAATGCATGTAATATTTTTAAAGAATCTGTGATGAGGAGACTCGAAATATTCAAGAAAGACTATATAGCATAAATTAAATGTAAGAGTCAAGAGGGAGATGAAGTTGATCTAATCACATTCAAAAATCAGTCATATTATATTTGTTGTGAAGAGGAAATTCGAGAAAGGAAAAATGAGAAAAATTAAATAAAAATAATGACACTTGATCTAATTAATTTGTTGTGAAGAAGAAGACTAATGATGATTCTACAAAGAGGAAAGAGGAGGAAGAAACATTTATTCATTACACTAGTTGCAGTTCTCACACATAACAAAAATTAATCTTTACATTGTCCGCATACATAATTCAGTTTCAAGAAATAATAATATTAATTAAAAAGATTTAATTTTAATGTCAAGGAAAAATTTATTTTAACATCTTATCATAGGCAGTGGCCGGAAGCAAGATTTCACTAAGGGGTTAAAAAAATTAAAAAGTAGAAGTCAAAGGGATTCAATATCTAATATATGTACATAAAAAAAATTAACCTTATATATATACAACATAACTTTAGGATGAAGGGGGTTCAACGCTCCGCTACTGCTCATAAGTTACCTATCTTATTATCTAAGTTACTGACTTCACTTATTATGAACAGTTAGTATAAAAGGTTTTTTGCAACTCTAACCACAATTTGTCATTTGTTATGATGAATAGGGTGTTACAATCTTGACCATTTCCACCATAATCCCAAGCCTACGACCACCAAAATGTGAACAAGTTGGTAGCTCATCATGCATCCCCGCAAATAGCAAACAACTTATGGTACTATACATTGCCCTATACATGACAGCACTCGGCACCGGCGGCCTAAAATCGAGCGTCTCCGGCTTTGGCACCGACCAATTTGACGATTCTGACAAAAAAGAAAAAGGTCAAATGATAAAATTCTTCGACTGGTTCTTTTTCTTTATTAATGTAGGCTCGCTCGGTGCAGTAACAGTATTGGTGTATATTCAAGATAATTTGGGAAGAGAGTGGGGTTATGGCATATGTGCATGTGCTATTGTTATTGGACTTGTTGTGTTCTTATCTGGGACAAGGAAATATAGGTTCAAGAAACTTGTGGGGAGTCCATTGACACAAATTGCTTCAGTTATTGTGGCTGCTTGGAAAAAAAGACATTTGGAATTACCTTCAGATTCTTCACTTCTCTTTGAAATTGATGATATTTTTGGTGAAGGAAATAAAAAAAGCAAACAAAAGTTGCCTCATAGCAAGGAATACCGGTGAGTTTTCCATCTACTTTTTCTAGTTTAGCTTTATATATGTTGACCTTAAGTGTATATAATTTATACGCTAGAAGATCACTAAATATATAAGGATTTTAATTATATACACTGATAGTGCATTAGCCTCTCTGCCTCGCCAGGTAGGGGTAATGTCTGTGTATATACTACCCTCCCCAGACCCTACTGGTGGGATTATACTGGTTATGTTGTTGTTGTTGTTGTTGTTGTTGTTGTTGTTGTTGTTGTTGATACTGATAGTGCATAACAACAACAATAAGCCAGTATAATCTCACAAGTATGGTCTGGAGAGAGTACTGTGTATGCATCCTTACCTCTACCTTTAGAATATAGAAAGACTGTTTAAACCTCGGCTCAAGTAAAATGAAAAAGAATCAGTAACAACCGCAAGATAATAAGAAAATAAAAATGAAGGAAACAAGGGACATTAATAGAAACCTAAGAATAAGAAATATAAGGCTAACATTGATCCTACTGATAGTATAAGATTTTTTAGTTAATTATTATTTATTTTTACGAGTCAAGATGATTAATTGAGTCCTAATTCTAGAAGTTAGGTAGATAGACATTACCCCAGTTGAATCTTGTACAGTAAAGATTCTTTTTTTTTTATCTTTAATTTCTTCTTTTTGAATAAAGAAGATTCCCCTTTAAATCATGAAAAATTTGGACGAAGGAAAATCATTGATAGGTTTCAGGAGACTAATATAAGCCACAAATGAGAAAAATAATTTTTCTACGTGCGACTAATATTATTTGAAGTATTGACTTTATCATTTATATTGTTTACAATTTTTCATAATAATTCAAAGTAGGTGTCTATGATAAGTAGGTGATGATTAATTTTTTTTAAAAAAAAAACAAAAGAGAAGTTGGTGCCAAACTATGAACTTATCTCCATATATAGTTGGCCAGTTTTTTATGGCTAACAATCAATCAATTTTTAAATATCTAAATTATTTCCATTTTGAAATAGACAGCCTATAAAGTATTATTTAAGATACTTTGCTATTTGACTCACTATTGAATGTATCTTTGTATACTAGCCTAAGTTTGGCGGGGTGTGTGTGGGGTGGGGGGTGGGGGCTGCCCCTAATTCGGAGTAGACAAACAAATAACCAAAAAGATAATTATATGTAACTGTGCGTAATAATTAAATAAAATTAGTTACCTAGAAAATAATACAAACAACATGACTCAACGTGATTAAACATTCTTTACATTGTCAGCGACTTAGCGTAAATATATATAAATATTTAATTACAAACTCGGTAACTAAGACAAGCTATAGCTATAAAACTTTTAAAGCCGTTGGTCATAAATCTGTCATCTACTTCAGGGGCGAAGCTATATGTTTTGACGGGTGGTCAACTGACCATCCTTTGTCGGAAAATTACACTGTATATTAGGTAAAATATTAGATTTTAGAGGTATATATTATATATTGACCATTTCTTTGTCGGAGATTGAACATCCTTGAATAAGTTTCTGACTTCGCTACTGCCTATATATGTAGGTCATAGTTTTGACCATGTGTTTGTCTTATTTTTGCAGATTCTTGGACAAGGCAGCAATTAAGGAAGATCATGATCTTGAATCTAATGGCACTAACGTTGTAATCAACAAGTGGAAATTAGCAACCTTAACCGATGTTGAAGAAGTAAAATTATTAATCAGAATGTTACCAACTTGGGCCACAACTATTATGTTCTGGACTGTCTATGCACAAATGACCACATTTTCTGTGTCACAAGCTACAACAATGGATCGTCACATTGGAACCTTTGAAATTCCACCGGCTTCACTCACAGTATTTTTCGTCGGAAGTATACTCTTGACCGTAATTTTCTACGATAGGGTTATCGTTCCCATTTGTCGTCGTTTCATGAATAAACCTCATGGACTTACCCCATTACAAAGAATATTCACAGGGTTAGTTCTTTCAATTTTGGCCATGATTGCTGCTGCCCTAACCGAGGTTAAGAGGCTAAAAGTTGCACATTTGCATGGATTGGCCAATGATGAAAATGCTACAATTCCTTTGACTGTATTTTGGCTAGTTCCGCAATTCTTGCTAGTGGGGGCAGGTGAAGCATTTACATATATTGGCCAACTTGATTTTTTCTTAAGGGAATGTCCAAAAGGGATGAAGACAATGAGTACAGGGCTATTTTTGAGTACACTTGCACTTGGATTTTTTGTTAGTTCAATTTTGGTTACAATTGTGCATATTGTGACTGGGACAAAAAATCCATGGCTAGCTGACAATTTGAACCAAGGGAGGTTATATGATTTCTATTGGCTTTTGGCAATATTGAGTGTGTTTAATTTGATGTTTTTCTTGTATTCGTCGAGAAAATATGTGTACAAGGAGAAGAGACTTGCTGAAATGGGGATTGAATTGGAAGATGATGGACCGGTTTGTCATTGAAATACATAAAGACTCTATCATCAACAACAAAGGGTATATCGGAAACTACCTCTCTATCTTCGATCGTATTGGATATGCGCTTGTTACTCCATCATCAACAAAAAAGAAAAAGAAAAATGAGATTTCATTTTTTTTTTTTTGGCTTTAACTTTTGCCTTTTATTGATTGAGCTTGTGAAAACTCTTTATTGGAAGAGTTATGTAACATAACTTTGCTTTTAATTATATGTACAAAGAATGGGAAAGAGGTAAGATAATGAAAAGGTCTAGAGCTCTTTTTATTATTCCTTTCCTTTTTTACTATATACCATAATAATGTAATGAATTGCAATGCAACACTAGGGTTTCATACTTCTGAAACCTTTTTATTTTGCTTTAATTTCTATCTCACTCATTTCTCTTTTCCCCTTAAATTTAATTTGTTTCATGTCACACAAACTGTTTTTTAATCCTTCGATTATCCATTCAACAGAATAGGCACACAAAAAAAAACGATTGAATTTTCTTTTAATTGTCAAAACCAGCGGCAAAGCCAGGAATTTTTCTTAGGGTGTTCCAACCTAAAAGAAATAAAAAAAATCTCTGACAAAGTATGTTCAATATATGTAATATACCTGTAAAACCTAATATTTTACCTATATACACAGTGTAATTTTCTGACGAAGTGCGGTCAATTCTATAGTATAGCTTCGCCCATGGTCAAAACCCTAGATGTGAGGGCTTACATGTTTATATATTGGCTTTAAATATGTCATGTCATTCCTATAAGGGAATGTTACTAAGGTAAAAGAGTATCACCAGAGAAGGAGCCGAAATTTTCATTTATTGGTTCTGAATTTTAGAAAGATGATTTTAAGTATTAATAATTGAGTTATAAATTTAATATTTATACATATTTAATGAACATTTAAACACAAATATGCCATTTGAACAAAAGTTACAGGGTTTATCCGAACCTGTAGCGAGGTGCTAATTCTGCCCCTAGGTATTACATAAATATGCCAACATGCACATGCAATTGTGGTAACTAGGCTGATAGTGATGCAATAATGTCGAAATATGTTACTTATTTGTTTAAACACCTTTGGTGTTTTCTCTACTATGTAAAAACATGGCTATAAATTTATACAACTATATCACCAACTAGCACCACTAAATTCGAATTGTTTGAATCACTATAAATTGGTTATTTGACAAGTCCTTGTTATGGGCCAAAAACGAGATGGGCAGCTTTTATTTTCCCATTAAATGTAATGAATTGAATTACCAGATGGCAATAGAAATCCCCCTTTATTGCTGTCCATATAAGCTTATGATCAGCCATTTTTGCTACATCCCCATCTGAATTTCTGTAATGACAGATTTGAAAAGCATCAAACTAGCTTGTTATCATATGACAACGTTTATCATATTTGATGTGTGAAAAATGGAAAGTGATATGAAAATTGAGGATTTAAATTTTATGAATTCAATTTTTAAGTTTTTTAACATTGAACCCGTTATAATTTTAAGTTATAAGTTCATATCTACTATTTTTATAATTTTCGTGAATTTTTACACATGAATTTATATTATGCTTTTAAAATTATGGTTCGATTGAACCAGTTAGTAAAATACTACATTTGCCCTTGTCCAGAGGCGAATCCAGAATTTAAACTATATGGGTTCAATATTTTAGGTTCCTAACATTGAACTTACCATATTTTAAAAGTTATGGGTTCATATCTATTATTTATTGCAATTTTAGTGAACACGCAAATATTTATGTTGCCTCGAAAGTTACAGGTTCAATTAAACTCACAGGTACAATGCTACATTCGCCCCTGCCCTTGTCCGCAAGATAAGTATAAGGTCTGCCTATATACTATCCTCCCAATGTGAGGATATACTGAGTGCATTATTGTTGATAATTACCAGTTTAAGGATCTCATTTCCTTTTGAGATTTATTATTTAAAAAAAACACCACCTTTTGTTGTTCCATTTACAGCTTGTTTGGATGGTTGTTACTCATTTTATCGTATTGTATTGTTATCCCAAAATAATATTTGGTTTGATTGTTTTGTTAAAATTAATTGTAACGACCCGACCGATCGTTTTGAGCATTTTCACTTCGCTCAGTGGTTTGAGCACATGAGTAGCTTCGTATGATGTATTATGACTTATGTGAATCGTCGGTTTTGGTTTGAGGTTATTCGGAATTGATTTAGAAGAATGATTCTCAACTAGGAAGCTTTAAATTAGAAGAGCTGACCAAGTTTGACTTTTTAGTATTTGACCTCAGATTGGATTTTTTATGGTTCCGTTAGCTCCTTTGGATGATTTTGGACTTAGGAACGTATCCGGATTGTGATTTAGAGGTCTGTAGTTGAATTTGGCTTGAAATGACGAAAAGTTAAATTTTTGGAAGTTTGATCGGTAGTGAACTTTTTGATATCGGATTCGGATTGTTGTTCCGGGAATTGAAATAAATTTGTTATGTCATTTGGGACTTGTGTGCAAAATTTGGGTTCATTCCGGGTTGGTTAGCTATGTTTCGGCACGAGTTATGGATGTTGAAAAGTTTAAAGTTCATCAAGTTCGATTTGAGGCGCGATTCATTATTTTGTTGTTGCCATATGTGATTTGGGGCCGCGAGTAGGTCCGTGTTATGTGATGGGACTTGTTGGTATACTTGAACGGGATCCTGAGGGGCTCGAGCATGTTTCGAATTGATTTCGGATCATTTTTCTCTATGTTTTCATTACTGGTAGCTGTTGTTTGCGCGTGTTTCAAACCGTCTTCGCGATCGCGAAGATTGGCACGCAATCACGTAGTATATCAGAGGATTTGGCCTTTTCCTTCGTTGCGTTCGTGCCAGTGGCATCGAGTTCGCGAGCCTTTGTGAGGTTTGGGCATTGTCACACCCCTTTTTACTCCTCCAAAGGATAATGAACGTTATGGATTGTAGGTTAAAAAGTTTTTCCAATTAAAGTGACAAACTTGAGTAGGAATTATTTTATTTACATAGTCGCCACTTGGAATTGATTTTTAGGTGTTCCAAGTTACCTTTTATTTGAATCCCTAGTCAAAGGAAGATTTGACTCTATTTTTTATCGGTCTCCGAAAATAAAGTTCGGGTAAGAAATTCTGTTGACCGGGGAGAAGGTGTAAGGCATTCCCCGAGTCCCGGGGTTCTAGCACGGTCACTTTATTGACTATATTTGGCTTAAATTAATTTTGGATAAACTGTGATTTATTGGTTTTCATGCTTTTCATATGTCTGCTTTTATTTATTAAAAAAAATAAAGAAACGATTTGAATAATATTGAATTGACCTAACCGTAGCACGCTAGCGAATGCATGATCTAAACAAAATTTACTAATTTTGTAATAATCACCTTACGCAAGTGAATCCGCAGTTGTGACAAAAGATTATTAGCACGTTATTACTCTTGGAAAAATATCTATATTTTATATTGCTTTATTATGGACAATAGGCCAACCAAAATAAGTTCATTTGGCCAAAGCCTGTTTCTCGTAACCCCGTTTAAGAACTAACGTGAGAGATAGGCTAAACTATAAGCAAATAATTAACTAAAGATATAATATTAAATACTAATAGAATATACTAGGATAAAAATTATTTAAAATTCCTATGGCCCACTAATGTTACAATTAGCCTAAACCCACAATCTTTTACTTTCTGTCAAGCAAACACATGGCCCATTATTCAGTCAGCTATTCCCTTCCCCAATATTCTTAACAGAATTAATTCACAAAGAGATCCTATACTCATGACATTAACAGAAGAAAAGTAATGGACAAACATCCATGAATGATAAATAAATTAATAGAACGACCAAGGAACTTCAATAAAAGTGGTAAGTATGAACCTTTACATTCAGCGAATAAGCCTCTTCAATAGATCCAAACATGAAGCTCCAACATCATCAAAGATATATGAAAACCCGAAGCTACAACCCGGAAAAAGAACTCGAACAGGACCTGCGACACGAGACTGCATCGGAACCTCGAAACTCAGTAGTAGAGAAACACAACAAAAAGATGAGCGATTTGTGATGTTGATTGGGGATTATTTCGCTGAAACTTTTGGGGCTGATTTATGTTGGTATTTTGAGGAGGCTTCAAGGTGCCTAAAGGTGTTTGAGATGGTGGGGAAGATGGCTAATTTTTAGGCATTTTGCAGCTGATTTTTGGCTGGATTTAGGGGGGCCGTTTTGAGGTGGAAAAGAGATGATATCTGTGAAGAAGAACTTGTTCCGTCGTGTTAAGCTATCTCCTCTTATGAAGTTTTTAGAGGTGCTTTTTATGGTAGAAAAATGGATGTTTTCAATGATCAAAACAAAAAGAAAAGATGGGATCCCCTTTTTTTTTAGTCCTATTTGTGAGGGCTTGTTCTCCTCCTTTTTTCAAGTGGAGACATCTCCTTTTCTTAACTCATTTACTTTTCTAATCTCCATCCCCTCTTTCATGCCCCTTTCCCCGTTCATATTTTCTGCTTTTTTCTCCTCTTTGAAATCCTTGATCAAGAAAAAAGAAAAAAGAAAAATATGTGGATCCCCTGCTATGATTGTGTGTGAGTCTTGGGCCCAAAGAACGTGGGTCAAAGTGAAAAGAACTAAGAGAAATATTTTTTCCTTTTTTATGTAATTGGCATGTGAAAATGAGGTATTACCTTTTCTTTCTTTTATAAGAATAAAAACTATAACTCTAAAAATACAACTCTTTTTGTGTGATTTTTAATTTTATCAAACAAACCTACTAAAAGTATAAAATATATAAATTAAACTTTAAAATATTTATACTAAAAAAAGGTATGAAAATTCAAATATGATCAAAAATTAGGTGCTCACAGGCTTCGCGTTCGTTCCCTTATGACGGCATTCGCATATAGCAGTGATGAGAAGTTGGGACTGGGGAGAATGCCTTCGCGTTTGCGAAGTAGCTTACGCGATCGCGTAAGGTGGAGCTATTGTGAATCGCGTTCGCGAGGGCTATGTCACGAACGCGTAGAGTCTTTTGTTGGCAGTTTGATTTTGTTCATCGCGAACGCAATGGATTTCTCGTGTTCGCTTAAGAGAAATGCCTGAGCAGATTATAAAGTACTTTATTTCGAGGGTTTCAGCTATTTTTACATTTTTGGAACTTTGAAGATCAGATTGAGGTGATCCTCAAAGCAATATTCACCATATGAATTGGGATAAGTGTTCTCTACTCGGTTTTGATTATATTTCGTGAATCTATCTTCGTTTTTGGTAATTGGATTGTGAATTTTAAAGAGGAAATTGGAGGTTTTAGCCTAAAGTTTCATAATATGAATTTTTGAGTTTTGAACATCGATTTGGAGTCGAATTTGAGTGAAACTAGTATGGTTGGACTCATAATTGAATGAGTTGTCGAGTTTTGAGAGTTTTGTCAGGTTCCAAGGTGCGGGCTCGGGTTGGACTTTTTTGGATGATTTTGGGCTTTTGATTAAAGATTCAACATTTATCGATGTGTTTATTTCCTTTGGCATTATTTGATGTATTTGAGTTGCTTTTGGCTAGTTTTGAGCCGTTCGGAGGTCGGTACGCGCGAGATGGTATTTTTGGAGCATCGCTTGGCTTGCCGGTATTGGAATTGGCTTGTTCTAGATAAGTAACACTTCTAAACTTGGTGTTGAGGGTAAGAAACCCCGAATTTACGTGCTATGTGATTGGTGTTGAGGTAATGCACATGCTAGGTGACGGGCGTGTAGGCGTGCAATGTGTGAATTGTGACTCCGTTATTTATGTGGTACTGTGTAATTACCTGATCTTACCTATAACCATGAAATTCCTCCGTATTTGAGCTATTGAGTTGTCATCCACATTAAAAACCATGTCTAGGCTACATACTTATCCTATTGGGACCCACTGAGGTCATTTCTTCTGTTATGTTATCTGCTTTCATTGCTTTATATCCTCAGTCATATGCATATCATATCTCAGTCTCTTTTACCATTTATTGGCATATCATATCATAATTTTGAGCTAGTTTCATGGCATTGTGAGCCCGAGTGACAAGAGAGATTGATGATTGAGTGAGGCTGAGGGCCTGAGTGTGAGTGATATTATGGGATCGGGCTGCACGCTGCAGCGGTTATACTGATTTATGATAGCGCTTGGGCTGAAGGAGCCCCTCTGGAGTCTACATACACCCTCAGTGATCACGGTTGATTATATTGAGGGATGGACCTTCCCTGGATATGGATCTTGTCCGAAGCATTTATATGCCAGGGGTGGATCTTCCCCACGAGTTAGATTTGGCACTACTCAGTACTGAGTGACTGTTGGTTAGTTGATGTATATATTCCGGGATGGATCTTCTCTAGACTGGATTGGCCATATACAGTACTGATTAATTGAGTATGATGAGTGAAAAGTGTGAGATAGTGAGATTGAGTACGCTAAGAGTGTGAGTACTCAATCATCTCTGAGATACATGGCATTGACATGCATACATGACATACAGGTATAGAAATGTATTTTCCTCATGCTGTACGGTATCACGTCAGTCATGACTTCTCACACATATTGATATATGGGCATAGAGAGGCATTTTACACTTGCTATCTGGAAAGAAAATGAAACATCTTATTCATTGTGGAAAGGATTTTTGGGAAAAAATTATAGTTTTCAAACTTACTTATATTTTCGATGATTTCCATAAAGGATTTGAGTTTTTACTGATATACTTGAAAAGCGGAACTATTTTTCGGGAAACTATAAAAAAGTTGAGTATTTTATCTCTGAATTACTTCTTTTATTACTTGCTTTGCGATGTTATGAATTGTTATTGGCTATTGGATGTTGGACCCGACCTTTGTTCCAGCTCGTCATTACTTTCAATCTAAGGTTAAGTTTGTTACTTATTGAGTATATGGGGTCGGTTTTACTCATACTACACTTCTGCACCTTGCGTGCAGATGTTGACTGTTGATGTTGCTGTGTTCGAAGAGGAGCTGGATTTGAAGATGTACCTGTGTTTCGGTTGTAGGTGCCTCATGTTCACGATAGCCTTAGATCCATAAAACTCTGTTTATATACTTTTCAAACAGATGATGTATTTTAGTTCATACCAGCTTTGTAAACTCTATTCTTACAAGCTCCTCATTTGTATTACCATTTCTTGGGGAATGTATAAGATTCAGTCAACTTATCTATTTAATTGTTTTATTGATTTCATTGGAATTGGTTAGTTGTTAGTTGGCTTACCTAGCAGGTTGGGTTAGGTGCCATCACGACTAGTTGGATTTTGGATTGTGACATTAATTATATTGTATTGTTAAATTCATTATCCCAGAACAATGAAAAGACCTATTTTTTGAAACAATCAATTTCGTGTGGTGGGATTGTTTCCTATTTTTCTTTCCAATTATGTCATAACTTATTACTCCATAATTCTATTTTACCGTTTACCTTTTTTTATTTTAACTCCGAATCTCACACCTATAATCTACTTTGTTTTCATCCCATTTTTTTTCCAGAACTTCTGCAGCTTCCAACTCCAACGTAAAATTGCTAATTTTATTAGAATATGCATGAATTTAGTTGCTTAATCTATTTATAAGACATATTTGGTGATAAATTAGTAGAAAAGTGTTTTCTTAAATTATTTTTATGCGTAATTCTTGATAAATTTATATTTAAAAAATTGAGGATATTTTAGTAAACTTATCAGTTACAGTACAATATGATGTAGTCAAACCAAACATCAAAATATTATTTAACAACCACAAACAATACAATCTATCCAAACATTGTATTTATAAAATGATACAATACAATATAACACAACACAATATAATACATTATAAAACGATGGGTACAACCATCCAAAGAAGCTGTTAGTTGTAAAAGAATAAACATGGAAGAGAATAATTTGCCCACTTCAACTTCTACACAGGCATACATACAGTAGCCCGGAAACAAACCAGGTAATCTAGCACGAGTTTTGTACGTAAGTTTAACTGAATTTATTGCTTTCGAATATATATATATATATACCTATGTACACAAAGTGCCAAAAAAAAAAAAGAAATTAAAATATATGCATATAGTAAGATCACGCATATTCTGGCCTATTTTAGTTCTTATCATATTTTTATCTACTATTTATCCATTTTATTTTGGTTTATTAGTTTATTCTAGGTGTTTGTTCATTTTGTTTGGTTTTGTATGTTTGCATGCAACCTGTTTATTGTTGAGCACATGCCTCTTATGCTTGTATTGGGCTGTGAGAAGTGGGAAAGGCCAAGTCTATTAGCAATTGAATTTTGTAATTTTGTTTACATGTCTAAAATTGGATTTGGTCCAAATAAATGAAGGGATCTTTACATAAAAAGCCGTCAATACTCATTGTTTACTTTTTTAGTCATATACATAAATCATACATTGATTATATACAATTAGGGGTGTTAAACGGGCCGGGTCAACCCGGTTCCGGACCGGCTCAGCCCGGTTAAAACCGGAACCGGCACGGACCGGTTAAAGGGGGTTGGGTTGGGCTGGATTAGGGGGGACAGGCGGGTTGGTCCGTTTACCATTAAAATATCGGTTACCCGGACCGGTCCAACCCGTTAGGTGAACAGTACCCGTAAACCGGTTAACCGGCCCAGTCCGGCCCGGTTTAACGGTAAAAAAAAAATTAATTTTTTTTTAAATTTGGGCCAGATCTGACCTTTGGAAACGGTCCATTTCAGAAAATGGCCGTTGTGAATTGTACAAATAGCCCAATTTTGTTTTTTTTTTTTTAAAAAAAATTAACCCCCTTTTCAAAATCTATAAATACACCCCCCCCCCTCTTCCTCATTTTTTCACTCATCTCTCAATTCTCATATTCTCTCATTCTTCAATCTTCATTCTTCACCTATTAAAGTGCAATCAACTATTTGGCTATTTTTTTGGAATTTAATTTATCGTTGTACTTATTTTTCGAAGTTTGAACAATTGAACTTCAAAATTGGAAGAATTGACGTTTCTTCGTGGTAACATTTGAGTTGCGGAATCATCAAGTGCTCAATTTATTGCCGAATTCGGTGCACTCCCTCCAACTCTTTCTCTTATTTACTATTTTACTTGCATATTTATTTGTTTTGTTGCTAGTAGTTAAATTTTTACAATATGTTTAATGCTGCAAAAAGAGTTTGTAACAAAGTTACTAATCGGGGAAATAAAAAAAGAGGCAGTACTTCAGGTTCAGCATCTGGTAGTAATTTAAATACCTCTCCAAATATTCCTGAAATATTACCTGATAATAATATAGACTATGAACAATTGCAGGAAGATTTTGGTATAGATGATAATGAATTAGAAATGGAAGATGAGATACCACTTACACCTAGTAGTGTTAGAGCTGCTAGCAGGGGTGGTGGTCGTGTTGCTAGTAGTAGACCACTTGTGGCCCCGACTAGTAATCGTAGAAAAAGAAGTAAGGTTTGGAAATTTTTTGAGGAAATGGAAGGTACTGATAGAGTTAAATGTAATCTTTGTAATGATATTTTTAAACATAAGACTAGGGGTCAATTAGGGGGGACTGAGACACTTAGTAGACATATGAGAATTGAGCATCCTATAGAATGGGGATCTGATGGAGATGGAAATCAATCAACTCTAAACCCTACTAATGGTGGTCTTGTGAAATATGATAAAATAAAGGATCGTGAGGAGTTAGCAAAAATGATTGCTTTGGGTTGTCTACCTTTTTCTTTTGCTTCTTCGTCATATCTTATTATGTATATTCAAAGGATTTACAATCCTTTATTTAAAGGTATCCCTAGAAGTACTTATAGAGCTGATATCTTTAGACTTCATGGACAATATCAAACATACATACGTTATTTGTTTAGTCACCTTCCTTGTAGAGTTTCTCTAACTTCTGATATTGGTCATGCTGTTAATGAAAATGATTATTTGACAATTACATGTCATTGGATAGATGATAATACTTGTATGCAAAAACGTATTATCGCTTTTAGATATGATGAAGATCAGAGTCATACTGCTATGTTTATAAGTAGTACTATTTGTGAAGTTGTTAAATTTTATAATCTCAAGCAAAAAGTATTGTGTATGTCTTTTGATAATGCTTCTAACAATAATGCCGCAATTTCAATATTAAAACTGCATTTGCAACCACCTCTTGATGAAATTTTTCATGTTAGGTGTGCATGTCATGTTTATAATTTAATTGTTAAAAGTGGCCTTGATTTATTTTCAACTGAGATTACTCATGTTAGAAGAGCAGTTGGTGTTTTTCAAGGAAATAATAGACAATCTAGAATAAAGGAATTTAAGAATAAGTGTGTCCAGTATAACCTTAAACCCAGATTCATGTCAGACGAAATTGTTACTAGATGGAATTATACATATATATTTTTAAAATGATGCTACAAATATAGATTTCCAATAACTGAAGTTGCTAATGCGCATTGTACTGATCCAAATCGTATGTTAACAACTACTACTTGGGAGGTCATTAATGATGTTGTTAAATTTTTACATAAATTTTATACAGCTACTGTTGAGTTTTCTGGAGCATATTACCCTACTGTTACTATGGCTTTAGTACATATAGCTGAAATTTCTTTTCTACTCTTTGAATTAAAGAAGAAAGAAAAATATAGGGATGTTGTTGAAAACATGCAAGCAAAATTCAAAAAATATTTCTTTCCAATTCCTCCGAGTTACTTAATTGGTGCTGTTTTAAAATCCTTCTATTAAGATATCTGATTGTCACCAATTAATGAATGCTTTATATACTTATATGGAGATTGGACCAACTGAAACCCCAGATTTATATACTTGTATGAACAAGCTAAATGAATATTTATAACAATTATACAATTATTATGCAAATGTAATTGATGATGCTGCTCTTAATGTAGGCAATGTTAATCCCATTATGCATTGTACCACTTCTGCTACTGTGGATGATGAAGAAGACCTTGATAGTTTTAATATTTTTTCTACATTTTCTAACACTCAAACCAGTAGCAGGAACATTGATGAACTTCAATTCTACTTGCAGAAGCAAAAAGAGCCTCACACAAAGGAATTTTCATCGTTGGGATGGTGGCATGAGAATGGAAAGCAATTTCCTATTCTTTTTGCTATGGCTCGGGACGTGCTGAATGTGCCAATTTCAACTGTTGCATCAGAGAGTGCATTTAGCCAAGCAAGACAACAACTTGGAGACACCCGTCACTCATTGGGAATCAATGCTTTGGAAGTTTTAGTATGTTTCAGAGATTGGATTAGATCGGAACGAAGAAATCAAGGACGTGAAGATGTTGATAGCCCAGAAGACGAGGAACTTGGAGATATATTAACACATGGTAACCCATCCGAATTTAACACTCCAGAAGAAGGTCATTCAGTTCATATTGATTATGAAGAACTTAGTCAACTTACTAAGGCAATGCAAAATCTTTGAATTTATTCTTTTTTGGTTAATTTACTTGTTAAATGTAAACCTTTCAATTTGTAAGTTTGAATTTTGAAATAAATGTAGCACTTAAAATTTATAAGTGCAATTTTTTTCCATCTTACTTGTATTCTTTATATTAATATAACTTACAATAGTTATACAAAATACAAAAACAAAAATTAAAAAAATACACTAAACCCGGCCCGGCCCGGCCCCCTCAACCCGTAACCCGTACGGTTCAATTTTTACCCGGATAAATCCGAACCGGTTAAACCCGTTAAGAATCAACCCGTAACTGGCCCGGACCGTAACCCGTACGGGTCCCAAAAAAAGCGCCCCGGCCCGGCCCACCCGTTTAACACCTATATGTACAATTATACAATTATACATATATAAAATGTACATATATTATACCTCCACTGAATATTTTTAATTTAAGCGATTGAGTGGGCGACTATTTTAATTAATTCTTCATAAATGAAATCATATGAAATAAAGGAGTATGACCAATCATGCTAGAACCACGAGCGGGAATAACCTTAATGTCTATTTTGTGTGCGTACTCGCTTGTGTTTGTGTTTATCCTATCGAGCTTTTATTACCATGTTAGAATCAGAGGACTCAACAATTTCTTAATCGGCTTTTGCGCAAATCAATGTGGAAATGACAGTAGTTAAGCACTTTTAAGTATGTTATTTAAAATATATTGATAATTATAATGTATTTAGAGATTAATTAATTTAGAGAGTTTAAACCTCAAAATTCAAACTCCAGAATATTAGATCCTAAAATTCGAAAATTGTATTTAGAAGTTCAAATTTTATGTTCTGAATTTTAAATTAGTAGTTCAGAAATTCAGGACACTTAGTCTTAAATTTCAAATTAGCAGCTCAAAAATTCAGGACACTAAGTCTTGAATTTCAAAATTCAGGATACTTAGTCCTGAACTTTGAGTGAATTAACTTAAATACATTATAAATTGTGAATATATTTTAAATAGCGGACTTAAAAATAGCTATTGCTGCCCTCGGCCTAAATCAATTTTGGAGTCAATATTATGTTCAAAATATTTCACTTTCTTTAATAAAAGATGAGTTGCCACACGAAGATTCAATATCAAGTGACGACCCTTTTCTTTAAATAAAATCCTTTTTTTTCAAAACATTATCTTTTGGTAGATTTAATTTGAAAAGCCTTTGGTCTTTAAAATAAGATATTTCTTTCTTTTTCAGATTTTCAAAAAAGATGTGACATTATATTTCACGTACGGAAAAGGGCCAAAATTGCACTTAGATTGTTCGATTTGGTACAAAAATGACCTACACCCACCTATTGAGCCAAAAATATTCCCACTATTATGTTCAGAGGCGGATGTAGTGAAATAATTACGGGTAACTAAACCCATAACTTTCGATGCGGAGTAAAAATTTGTATGTAAAAATTCATTAAAATTACAAAATAATAGATATGAACCCATAATTTTAAAAATATAATGGGTTTAATATTAAAAATATTAAAATTGAATCCATAGGATTTAAATCCTGGATCCGCCTCTGATTATGTTAATGGCTCAATTATGCCCTTATTACTAATGAATTTATCTAAAAGAAATAGAAAAGTTTAATGAATATCCATGTATTAACGTTTCATTGGTCTAAGTATAAACCCTTTCTAAATTAAAAAGTAAAACTACCATAACTTGGGTTTTGATTTACCCGTACCATTTTAAATCCTATTAATCCAAACCCAGTTTTAAAAGGCAATGTAACTTCTTCTTTATCGTTTAGATTCTGCAAACAAAAGAATTTGCGCCACCACAACAACAAGAAAAGTAACAACTAAAATAAGAAAATGTTGAGTTTGAGAATGAAATAAAATGAGTATGAAAATAAAATTGGGATCTTGACTTAGGAAGGAATTCATTAAATGAAATCAAATGGGTATAAAACGGGTATGAGATAAAAATTGATTATCTCCTCCTCTAATTCAATTTCATAGAGATTGGAGAAGAAATGGGGAGTTGGCAATGATGCATGTCCTTTTTTCGGGGGAGTTTGAAGAAACCATAGTGGGTGTTCTTTTTTTAAAATTTAGTAAAGACTTAAATTTAGACCAATGGGATAATGACACGCAGATATTAATTAAAAATATTTTTCAAATAAATCTGATAGTTAAT
Source organism: Nicotiana tabacum (assembly GCF_000715075.1). NCBI lineage: Eukaryota > Viridiplantae > Streptophyta > Magnoliopsida > Solanales > Solanaceae > Nicotiana > Nicotiana tabacum. The sequence goes on along the minus strand of NC_134084.1, from coordinate 4,837,525 downwards.
AAGGGCAGAAGTGAGCCATAAAGATAACGGTAGGGACATTTTTGGCTTAATAGGTGGACGAAGAATATTTTTATACCAAATCAAATAGTGTAGGTGCAGATTTGGCTCTTTTCTGTTTCACGTATACAGTTATTACCTAATACTATATCATAATAACTTAAACATTATTCTCGCTGCAATTTATCACTTAATCGCTAATATGATTTGATGTAAAACCTGTGCCGTTGTTTAGTTGGTAGGACTTATTAGTGGTGGCGAAATGTTAAATGATTAAAAGAAAACAGTTAACCATCCATAATACTCATTTAAAAATGGGTTGGATAATAAACTTTTTAAAAATGGATTAAATATGTATAAGAATCATATTATCCCTTTAGAAAAAGGATAACCAATGGATAACTAATAGGTTTAACTCTTATATTTGTAAAACTTTAAATTGGGAGTTCCTCAAGTTTGGGAGATTAGAAATTCTCTCAAAAGTGATAATATGCAAAAAACCATGGATAATATGGTTACTCATATTATCCTCTGGTTAATCCTTTTTATTTGTACTAGTCTTACAATACGCGCGTTGCACGTGTACTCTATCTCAATAAATCTAATTTTTAATTACATAAATATTATATTTAAATTTAAAAAGGTAAACAATATTTTGCAATGCGTTTTAAAAAAGTATCATTAAATAAAATAAAATTAAAAAGGTGTGAGTTCTTAAAAATGATTAATATTGATTGTATACTAAATTTACCGAGATTGCTATTCACTTGAGCCAATTCGAGTTCAAGAGTGTAATTATACTAAATAATAATTCTAAGTGGTAACTAAATTATCAAGCAGTAAAATGGTTATTGTGTATTCAGTAGAGACAAATATTCCAGGATTGTGATCGATTCACCAATCCTATTGTGTTCTAGTTAACTTACCTTCTCATACAATTCACTCATGGTTGCTAATTAATCGAACAATTGCTCTCATACCCTTTTCCTGAAGTACTACCCGCCTATTCAAAATAGATTAACGCCTATATTCCTATGAAATCAATCTATTAAGAACGCATTAAGATTACGATATTTAATTAAATACGGTGACTGGGTATATTCCTATCCTAACCACAAATCTGCCTCCCCTCAGAGTTAAGATCGTGCTCTCTTTAATTCTTATCTAATCTAAACATGGTTTTTCCAAGCATAACATAGATAGTAGATAGTACCTAACTACTGGCCAAACAATTAAGCAATCAATCACAGAATCAAAGAAACAACTATATATTGGTGAATTATAGTCAATGTTAAGTCAATGTTAAATAACAATATTCATTTCTAAATCACAACCCCAGAACTGTGGGTTTTAGCCACTCATGGTAGTATCAAACAAATTCATAAGTGTTGGATAATTGAAAATACTAAGAAGAGATAAAGAAATCTGAGATATCCCTGCTCTCGAATATTTTCCGTGTGTAATTCCTCTTCAAAGTGGTGTCTCCCCTCTAAAAATAAGCTTGGTCTTGCTTTTATACGCGTTGGGTAGGTTTAGGGCCGAAGTAACCTTGTCCCGGGCAAAGTTGGACAATTTTCTCGTCAAGAGCGACCAGCCCAACGCCCCACGTTGTCCCTAGCGCTGGTTTATTGTGCATACTGTCTCTGGTGCTACAGGTGGTATGGAGCACTGCCTATGGCGCTGAGAATCCAATTTTTATGTTTTCCTCCATTTTGGCTCTAATCTTGCACATTTTGCCCCCAATTGCTTCCGGATGATTCCTACATATAAAAATACATCGAATTAATATAAATCAGCACATTTTACATCTAAAATCTACGAAACACGAGTAAAATATGAGGCAATATACATATAAATATATACTCCCTCCGTTTCGATTTATGTGAACCTATTTCCTTTTAGGTCCGTGCAAAAAATAATGACCCCTTTCCTTATTTGGAAACAATTTACCTTTATGTAATGATTTATAGCCACACAAAATATATGTGCCTCATTTTATACCACAAGTTCAAAAGTCTTCTCTCTTTTCTTAAACTCCATGCCCAATCAAATGAGTTCACATAAATTGAAACGGAGGGAGTATATACTTTAAGCTAAATATTAACACCTCACACTTAGACTGTCGCTCGTCCTCGAGCAATGGGACTAACAACTCTATCCCAACTACGTACAAATCTCAACTATAGAGGAGTACTTTATTTTTAACCATACACTCTACCCTTGACTATGATCGATACCGGCAATCAAGCATGAACACACAAAATTCACATTTTTTCAGTTTTAAATATGTCCAAGTAGTATAACACTTTGATTTAATCAATTCAAATAACCTATCCGTAACCACCCAACCTCAAAGTCGACTTGTAACCGCTAAGCATTCTCAATCGCGCACTTACCCAATAAGAGAAGTTCACAACACTACCAATCATTCATGAGATCATGTGCCCCCACCAACAAACGAAAGAGTGATTATAGACTAGTCCACACATTTGAATATGCCTTTTGAATATAAATTAAGGACATCACACAATTGAACAAAATTCACTCACTCTCACAAAGAATTCATATGCATCCCGTGGTTGTACGATAAGCTTGCCCATAGTGTACATCTCTACTAATCTAAGCTAGCCAAATCTATGATCAATTAGGACTTTAAGGTTGTAATGTAGGTTAAGGGACGTGTATGATACATTTAAGAATAGTGACTAATCCTCCTAAGCACTTTAGTACACTATACTCACAATTCAAACACATATTCTTCTCAACCAATTCACTTGCCACAAACCATATACAACATAACCCTTATTTTCGTTAAGCACTTCTATACTCCTACTAGCACAATTTAGTAAGATTGAGAGGTGTGTATTTTTTTCTACATACTTTAACTATCATTTTTTTTCTTCTTTTTTATTTCAATTTTTCTTTTTCTTTCTTCCTTTTTTCCCTTTCTTTTCTACACACACTCCATATATTAAAGTTTATTGGCTAGTAACTTTTGATTTCAACTTTAGTTCACCAAAGAGCCCTTCTATGGTTTCACTCAAAAGCTTCTCTCCAATCTCTCACTTTTCTTCTTTTAGCGACTAAGTGCCTTAGGAGGTAAAGGTTCAACAAGCTCAAATTAAGAACAAAATAGGGGTAAGGCTTGTAATGTGGGTGACAAAGAGAAGGTCTATATGCTCAAAGGTCTAGCAACGAAAGTTTATTATTATGTGACAAGCACATCTATGATCAAGCAAGAAACGCCTACATCATCTCCTAGATTAGCACAACTTAACAATTTTGCTTCGATTAACACACGAGGCAAATTCTAAACTACACATGATAGCATAGAGACTCACAATTTCTCACACACACATTGCACATGACTCAATCAAGACGGTTCTATTTAACTCTCAAGTCAAGCAAGTACATATGATTGAGAAAATTAAGCAATAACGCACTATGTGGCACACAAGTCGAACAATTGAGAAAAGGCGTCAGAAAATAGGTACTTTACTCAGGCACCACAATTCAAATCAAATTCACGAGAAGATAGAATGTATGTCATAGCCTAATATACCAGTATCAACCACGTCAATGAGTATCTCAAAGCAATTCAGTTTCTTCCTAACCTACTCCTAAAAAAATAAAGTACTTGCTTTGAGCTACACTCTTGGAAAAGAATCGACGCCCAAAGAAAAACTAAGGGATACTACCTAACTATCCTAAAAAAATCTTTTCGGTGTTTTTAATCGTACTTTATCCCTCAAGAAAATTGTCCAAAAGATCTATCGTCAGGAAAAGTCCGAGTTTTTTCTAATATTTTTTGTTTCTTTTGTTTTTTTCTAAAACAAACTAGAATAAGTAACACTAATAAAAGAAACATATTGATACAAGATATACAAATTACACCACAAGTAGTAGTCTCCTCACACCACACTTAGTCTATACATAGCCCCCGATGCATATAAAAATATAAAATAGAGTAGGGTGAAAAAAACTCCCTATAAGTCGGAGTCCTCCTCCTCAGCGTGCCCTCCATCCGTAGCTTTAGGAACATCATCATCAGGTCCTAGAGGCACTAAAGCCATGGGTCCCGTAACATCATCACCAACCTCGTCCTCCGTGTCAGAGCCTTTGATAGTGTTTGCATCCTCTAATGAGTGAACTGGGCTGCCAGATGCAATCCCCAACAACTCTTTGGATGAGCTCGACAAGTCATTGCATAAATGGATATGCTCCTGGTCGGCCACACATCTTACTCATGAGTAAATTTAAAGAGTTATAGAGGTACATGTTGAAGTTCTCGTCTCTTTCGTTCCTTGCGGCCTGAGTGAGCTTAGACGACATCTCCAACAAGGACGTAATGTCCAACAGCCCTGTAGGAACCTCCACCACCTCATCATATCCTAGGTACTCCAGCACCTCCCGGGAGATCATGTATTGCGTGAGAAAGTTTCCGAAGAAAAACCTCTTAATCTGCCGCCCAAATCGCGTGCGGGCTCATCTCCCCCAGCATGAGCTCACCCATATTAATAGGTCTACCATTCATCAAAAAGTGGATCACACACACTCGAGCTTGATTGCACTTGCTGTTATGTTCAGGTGGCATGAGACTAGCTTGCACAAAATTCTTCCACACTTTGGCGATCTTGTTGAAATCAGAGTGAACCATCTGAAGGTGAATATCGCCTTGCTTCCTGGTCCACTTGGCATTTGAATCAATGCCACAAAGAGTGTGACGTATACTTGTGTAGTTTGGGCTTCTGACAAATTTCTGTTGCCTCCTTGGATCAGCATTGTCAACCCCAAAAAATGCACAAAAGGATCGCCTATCCAGTGGTACGTCCTTCCCACATACATGTGACCTGATCAAGCGTGCATTCCAGTTGGCGTACAGTTCCCGAACCATGCTCAAATTTGCATGCCCGGGGCATTCTCTGAGTTTGTCCATGTTTAGTGCGTGCAACCGGTCAAGTACATCCCGGAAGTTTCGTTTTAAAGCTTTGACATTAATCCCCATCTCACAGACATACCTCCCATATGGTACAAAATCCCTATGCCATGCAATAGCCGCATCAGAGATTAGATTCAAGTGAGGCCTCAGTCGCAATGGTGCCTACTGTGATCCCTCAGCAACTTGTTTCCCTTTATCTTGCCGCAAGGAACCTTCTCTTTGCCTGCGTTTTTTGGGCGTGGGGCAGTGGTGGAGGACTTTCCTATTCCCTTGCCTTTACTTGCACTATCACGAGCCATAGCAGCCTGCAACACAAATTAGCATGAATGTGAGAACTAATGAAAAGATACACCTAAGGTTGTCGCGCGAGTCAAAAATGATCCTACACTTAAAATTGAAGGCTCAATGTACAATACTTCACAATTGTGATCTAAAATGCACAAGTGTTGCACCTGTCACGATCCAGAATTTTCACCGTCGGGACCGTGATGACGCCTAACATTGTACCTACTAGGCAAGCCTATATTAGAATTATAATCACCTCTCTCCTTTATATTTTTATAGATAAATTTAACGAAACTAAATCAATAGAAATAAAATGCAGAAGTACGTAATTAAATGAATATCATTATACTATTAACAGAAGCCGAACCAATAACCACCAAGAATTTGGAGTCACAACTCACGAACATTCTATGAATACTACAAATAATGGTTTGAAAGAAAACACATCTGTCTCGAAGAAAATAAAACAGAAATGAAGTAAAGATAGGAGGGGACGCTAGGGCCTGCGGATGCTTGCAGGGCTACCTTGGGTCTCATGAGTATAGTAACAACAACCAACCTCTCAATCAGCCACTAGCTCCGAAATCTGCACAGAAAGTACATAGTGCAGTATCAGTACAACTGATCCCATGTACTGGTAAATCCCCAGCCTAACCTCGACGAAGTAGTGACGAGGTTACGGCGGGGCATACCAATATATATAACCTGCAACAGTTTATACTAAGACAGAAAGGAATTACAGAATGAAATATATCAATAACTTGCTTTAAGTAAAACAGAACCCATGCTTTCTATCATTACTCAGCTATAACCAATCCTTAAGAGAATTTCAACATCACAATAATGAATCTCAGTAGAAAAGAATACATAAATATCACTCGATGCGGCACACATCCCGATCCTACCATATAATCAATGACAGTATGAATATTCACCCTTATTACTCCTTGTTTTGGCGTGCAACCCGATCCCACCTGTCCACCCTTATTACTCCTCAATATATATATATATATATATATATATATATATATATATATATATATATATATCACCTTTTATTCCTCCTGTTGCGGCGCGCAACCCGATCCTACCTGTCCACCCTTATTACTCCTTGTTACGGCGTGCAACCCGCTCCCACCAGACAATCACATTTCACCCTTATCCCTCATGTTGCGGCGTGCAACCCGATTCCAACATATCAGTACCAATCACGAAGATAAAACAGGTATTTCACAGTTTAGCTCAACCCCCACAACATTTATACCTCAAATCATAACCACGGAAGATCCATACAATTATGAAACTTCAACAGTTATTACTACACAGCGAGACCAACCAAGGTGTACCATGGAGAACCAACAAATCAACTAAACCAACCAGGTATATAAATGTAGCTACGAAACAGTTAATACTTCAATAGAGAAAACAATAGTTAACATGAAGCAATTAGGCATGGAAACATTTATGACAGTTAACATGAAACAATTAGACATGAAAACATTGATGACAGTTAACATGAGGCTATTAGACATGGAAACATTTATGATCAAGTATCAATTAAGACTGCAGGAAGCAATATAATAGGAAACGGGGAAGGGAACATGCTAAAATGATGATTTGGTGGCGCATAAGTACTCGTCACCACACCTATACGCCACACACATGGAATTTCACATAGAAAATAAGTCGGGGATCCCTAATCCCTCAAATCAAAGTTAGACCAAACACTTACCTTAAGCCAACAGGTATTTCAAAGCTCAAATACCGCTTTACCTCTCGATTCCACTTCCAATCCACTCGTATCTAGTCATAATTAACTTAACAACATCAATAAATGCTAAATAAATCACTTCCAATGCATAATTATAGGTTTCCCAACATTTTGACCAAAAATTCAAAAATCAACCTCGGGCCTGCTTGGTCCAAACCTGAAATTAGGACCAATACCTGATTACTTATTTGCCCCCGAGTCCTGTTGATACCCAATTTTTTCTGTATATTTTATATATGCAAAATACTTTCAAAATATCATATGTATGCATATATAGGTATATCCAAACGTTTTAGTATTTTTCCTAATTTAAAAAAAAATTAAATCAATTTATTTCCATATTTTAGCAGTACAAAAACTAATAATTATTCCCAAAGTCATCATTTTGGTGAATAATTTATTTTATTCTCATATTTATACCAAAATATAGCTAAGGTAAATTTTGCACATTTTTGTAAATTTATTTAGTATTTTAAAAGTTAAATTGTATTTAATTGCAATTTTAGCCTATTTTAAGATTTAATTGCGCGTATAACTATAAAATTTGTTCCAGTATTTTTAATATAATATCTATATATTATTAATTAATTTAGTACCTTTAATTTATTTTCAGAAGTCATTTTACTATTTTTATAAAATAAAAAGGGAAAACTGGCTATTTCAATTATAGCCCAAATTGATCCTCCAAATAATCCAATTTCAAATCCCAAATTACCCAACCCAATTTCAATTTAACCCAACCCCTGACCCGCTTATCTGATCTGCCCGGCCCTCTCTTTTAATCTAGGTCGTTGATCATTTTGATCAACGACCATGATCATACCGTACCTTTTTAATTCCCCAATGACTACCCTAATCCCCTCATTCTCTTCTATCAACCGCCTATGAAATCCCTCTCCTCTCAAACTCTCTCGAACCCTCTCGAAACCCTAGCCTCTCTCACTGTTTTCTACCTCAAGCTCACCGGAATCCATGGCATCTCAAGCCATGAATGGCCTAAACTCATCTCCCTCTGCTCTCAAACACTTGGTATTCGAAGGTCCTAGGTCTGACCTCGAAGGTGTCCGTTCAGATCTCTACAGATCCAAGGTTCTATGGCCCTTGCCGGTTTTGCTCCATCGTACAATGATGTTTTGAGCATGGTTCTATCCTCTCCGACTCAGATCGAACCTTTTCAAAGCCTTTCTCATTTTAGGGTTCCCCTGAAACCCTAAGCTATTCGAGGTTTTCTCTGATCTTTTCTTAATCTGTTCTATATTTGTGCTCTACTTGAGTTTTTAAATGTTTTCCCCAATTTTTTCTATTAAAAAATTACCTCTTCCGATTTAGGGTTTCTGAAAAAGCTTAAAATGTTTCTCCGACTCTTCTTTTCCTTTCTTTGTGTTATTTGTCACGCATGTGCTTCTACTGCTTTCTTATGCTATACATGTTCTTCTGTGCTTTGTTTTTCTATTGTGTTTTGTACCATGCTCGCATGTTTATCTTGCTGTATTTTCCTATATGATTTTTGCTATGCTTTTCCGGTATTTTTGTGTTCTTCTACTGTATGTATTTCCTACTGAGTTCTTAAGTTTTGCTTGCCTTCTACTGAACTCTGTTTAAGTCCCCTCTAAAGGTTTTCTTAAACACGTTTCTTTTATTGTCGTGACTATTCTCTCATCATGCTCATCCACTCTGTCTGGTTTGAATGTTATTTGTATTTGCTTGTCTTCTCATGAGATTCTGAAAAGAAATCTCTGAGCCTGTTGCCTCCTCATCTCTGTATTTAACTCGAGTCGGAAACCCTAGAATTTGGGGGTTTCCTCCGAGTTTGGTCATATGATCAAACTAGGGTTCTGTTTGAGGACCCTTGACTCTTTCAGATTTATTTCTGGGTCTATGAACTAAGTGTGAACTTCTTTTGTTTGCACACAATTCTGATTCTCCTACACTAGACTCTTCTATTGAATAGCATGACAAATTTCTTCATGTTTAACGTGTCTGTGTGCTTTTATATATGAGGAATCTTTCTTCAAAATGCCTTTCCAACTTGTGATTGATTCAGAATTAATAAGTTTAATTGATTGGTACTGATTTTCCTTAAGTCAAAATCCTTCCCATCTTTCTGACCTGGTTCATTCATACGAAATCCTCAATTTCTGATTTACTAGCTGTTAACTGATTTCCTTTCCTTATTTACACAAACAGTGTACTATCAAGACTTTGTCCTTAAATAAACCTCTATGTATTTACCCCTCTTGTACTACTCTGGAAAAGTGTTTGATTGACCCATTTCCTTAATTATTTTGCCCGTTTGAAATCAGAATCCCTTAATTAAAGGGAGACCTTGTGTAATTGATTTCCAAACTATTTTCTTACCTATTTCTACTTGTTTTCTGCACTATAAAAGGGCACGACCCTTTTTCAATTTAGGACACCTTCAATTCGATACTTCTACACTTCAGACTTCACAATTCTCTTCTAAACTCATAGCATTCTGATTGCTCATTTGCACTTTGGCTTTACAAGACTACTGCTTTCTCTTTGTTTGTTTTCTCTGAAACCGGTATGTCCTAATTTTAGTTTCAGCACCACCCCAATGTGTTTACTTAAAGTTTTTATATCCATGGCTACCTTACTACTTATGTAGAGTTCAATATTTAACTTAATATGCCTATGTTCTACTGCCTGTTTCTACTGTGAATCTTTACTCCCTACCCCATTACCCCTATGTGTTTGTAAGTGATGACTTAGGGCATGGCAACATGAGTTATTGTCCATGACTTGAGTTCTGAACTAGTGAGGTCCTAACCTCTAACAGGCTGGAGGGTGTGCTAGCATATCCCATTGCTGAGTATTCCCATTAGCCCGCTTCTCTTGTGTTCTTGCAAATTCCTTACTCCTCTATACCCCTATATGCACTGATTTTTAAGTTGTTCCCTTTTCCCTTTTCAAAATTTCACTTCTGCACTTGCACACTCTCCTAGCTTATAGGTTCTGCCCCCCCTCTTGTGAGCCTTGCCTTGGGACCTTAAGTTCCCTCTGAACTTGGACACTTGAGGGATGACCCTTCCATACTGCACTATGTTATTAATCTGGTAACATTTGGGTATAAGCACTACCCGGAGTCCATATGAGGCTCTTAGGAAACTCTGACACATCCAAAGATGAGAGGAAGGCTTTGGATCATGATCTTTAGAGTTGGTTCATCTCATATTTCAGACATGGAGTCTGAATTAGGCTCCCCTTGGTTGTACTTTTAATTTTGCTTTTCTTATTTCATTCCGGGCTGTAATAACTTGTAATAATTATTGGGTATGGCTAGTGAAAATGGAGGGAATCATGCATGCAAAGGGGTAGATATCATGTTCATAGGAAATCATTATACTTCTGCACTTCTGCATTTCATATAGATATCATGTTCATAGGGAGTCATTATACTTCTGCACTTCTGCATTTCATATAGATATCATGTTCATAGGGAATTATTATACTTCTGCACTTCTGCATTTCATATAGATATCATGTTCATAGGGAATTATTATACTTCTGCACTTCTGCACTTCTGCATTTCATATAGATACTATGTCCATAGGTTTTTGCACTTCTGCATTATATAGAGACCATGTTTATAGGTTTCTGCACTTCTGTATTATATAGAGACCATGTCCATAAGTCATTTCTGAAATTCTGCATATCATATAGATAATATGCCTATAGGACTTCCTGCCATTTGCATGTGCATCTGTCATTAGGCAAACCTATTTATAGGAGTTAAATAACTAACTGCATATAGATGACTTGCCTATAGGATTTCTGCATATCAATAACAATGTTTTTAAAGTCAACAACGTCTAGAAAGCATGCCTATAGGAATTAACAACCTAGTATGAAACGTTTTCGTTCATCTATAAGTCTAAAATTGGCAAAATCATTATCCAACATCTGCAGAATCTTTTGTCAAAACTCGTCTTCCCTGAATAACTGACGGCCTCTTCTAAAATCAGTACACTTCATCTTTTCTGAAACCAGCAGATATCATGCCTATAGGTTTCGTCTAACACTTAGACAAGCCTTAGGATAAAAGTTATGACTGCACCAGTTTTTTATCATTAATTACAACCAGCGGGCATGTCTAATTCGAACTTATTATATGAAAATATGTGATGAATCAGCCTGCTTTAGCCTTTTAAGTTTTAATCAGACCCTAATCAGTACGTGTAAGACATGTTAAACTATATGCTTTTCTTTGATTTGAGGAGGTTTATTTGAGTCATACCTGTTTATGTGTTTTCCCAATACTTGCTATACATGTTTTATTTGTCGCCTTAGTATTTTTACCTTTTGAAACCACAAATAAGCCAACTTTCCATCATTATATGATTAGTAGTCCCAAGAACCTCCGAGGATGATAGGATTGGGGCAGGTAATAGCATGCAATAAGTAAACAAGACTATTCCGTGCTTTAACACCTTAACGGGGTGGGAAAGGGTAGATATGGATGTGATGACCACGCGATAATGTCACGTGTAACCCCTTGTCGAGGAGAGATTACCGGACATTGTGTGGGGTGATCCGTATTATTTAAAAACTTAGGACCCCGCTTCCCTTTACTTGTTTATTTCGTTGTTTACCTTTCAAAATTTTAAACCGTTTTCTCAAATTTCAGCTTGCCTTTCACTTCTTTTAATTTTATCTATTTGCAACCATTATGTGAAAACCCCTTCATCTTTGAAACTCTTATTTGCTTACTTAAAGTCACAATTATAGTATGGTCGGGAACCACACAGTGGATCTTGAGGGGTGTCTAACACCTTCCCTTTGGGCTAATTTCAAGCCCTTACCCGATATCTGATTTTCCTAAATCAAACTCTTCTTAGTGTCCTAATGCACTTTAATCATTAGGTGGCAACTCTTCTCTTTTAATACCCATTAAAAGAGTTGTTAATGTCATAAACCCTATTTCGCGAGAAAAAAAAGGGGGCCCGACAAGCCCGGATATATAATTGGTTTTTTAATCCGACCTCAATTTGAGGTCTAAGTCCCCAAATTTTAAAATTTCTAAGTTCTACCCAAAATTCTCAATTCTACCATGAAAACCCTAGATTCTAGGAAGAAATCTTGTAAAAAGAAGCTAAGGAGTGAAAGAAATGAGTTTAAAATCACTTACTTATGATTTGGGGAAGAAAGAGTATTTGAAAAATCGCCTCTTATGTTTTTGGGTTTTGAAAAATTGAAAAATGGATGAAAAGTTCCATTTTTATAGCCCTCTCCGATCCCCAAAACGTTGACCGCAAAATTCCACCGTAGCCGCGAACTTCACCGCGGTCTGTGGAGTATCAGGCACGGACACAATACTTGGCCTTACCCTCACCACTGACCGCGAAATCCCACCGCAGTCCGCAGAACCCCACTGCGGTCTGCGAAGTTTCCGGCGTGGCCGTGAAATTCTACCATGGTCCACAAATTTTACTCCGCGGCCGCACTTCTAGGTTTAGAGACGTGCAATTTTTCTGGAACTAATCAACACAGGTCTTTTCTAAGTCTACACATCATGTAGCCTATCCGAAACTCACCCGCCCTCGGGGCTCCAGATCAAACACGCACACAGGTTTTAACACATCATATAAACTCGCTCGTGCGATCAAATCGCCAAAATAACATAAACAACAACAAATTTAGCACCAAATTGCATGAAATTTCAAGATAGTTTGAAAATTTTGAATTTCTCAACCAAAGGTCCGAATTACATCAAATCACTTCCGTTTTTCACCAAATTTTACAGATAAGGCTTAAATATTATAATAAACCTTTACCGGGATACAGAACCAAAATACGGGCCCGATACCAACAAGATCAAATCATTTTCGTTATTGCATTTTCAGTCTTATCAATTTTCTTCAAAAATTCCTTCCTCGGGCTAGGAACCTCGGAATTCAATTCCGGGCATACGCCCAAGTCCTATATTTTGGATAAACGGACCTGAACCCATGTTCCGACAGTCCCGGAGGGTCAAATAGAGGAGAGATAAAGGAGGTTTTTAATACCTCAAAACACAAAATTAACCTTTAAATAACAAGATGACATTTTGGGTTATCACAACACCACAAGGCCATGGATACTCAAGACTTTCCCATGACACACAATAGATAAAAGGAACTAACGATGCCACATAAACAAGTGATTTATCATGGCCAAGTGAATTCACCTCAATGCAAACAAGTGGCATATGGTGCTTTAATCTCCACAACTACTTCAACTAAACTAAATTTGCTAACTCTACAACATTCTACAACATACATCATATAGGATACATGGTGTGGGCAATATGTGTGCATTGAGACCAAGCTCCCTAGCATCTAAAATCTGCCCTACACACCCCATACTTAGACCAATATCATATACAAATACACTCGATTACTCAGACTTCACCGGTGTACAAAATATCCATTCAAACATTTTAACAAACACCTTGTGGGCACGAAGTGTCTGCATTCTAGTTTAACAATGGTAGAACATGGTGGCCCTACCAAATTTCAATGAAGTAGAGGGAATTCTAGTTTACTACTCCGTATAGAATACAACCACAACTAATTTCGGCTAATAACTAGACCACCCACCATAGAACAACTCTTAAGAAGCACTTAGGGAAAATTGGGGGATTAGGGAAACAGGGAGATGTGGTGTTCATTATCATCTACTTATTAAGAAGAAGAAGAAGAAGAAGGAGAAGGAGAGGGAGAATGAGAAGGAGGAGGAGGATAAGGAGTAGAAGAAGGAGAAGGAGGAGAAAAAGAAAATATACCTATAGAATTTAGGATGAGAGGAAGAGAAGAACTTGAGAAATTTGAGAGAGAAAGCTCATGGAAGAAGCTTGAAAGCTGGAGAGATAGAGAAGTTGAAGAAGAAGGAGGAGGAGGAGGAGAAGAAGAAGAAGAAGAAGAAGAAGAAGAAGAAGAAGAAGAAGAAGAAGAAGGAGAAAGAGAAGGAGAAGGAGAAGAAAATATACCTATAGAATTTAGGATGAGAGGAAGAGAAAAACTTGAGAAATTTGAGAGAGAGAGCTCAAGGCAGAAGCTTGAAAGCTGGAGAGAGAGAGAGAGAGAGAGAGAGAGAGAGAGAGAGAGAGAGAGAGAGAGAGAGAGAGAGAGAGAGAGAGAGAGAGAAAGAGAGAGAGAGAGAGAGAGAGAGAGAGAGAGAGAGAGAGAGAGAGAGAGAGAGAGAGAGAGAGGGTGGGTATGAGTAATAAGATGGGTTATAATGTTAGTGTATATGGTTATATTGGTTGGGTTAATTGGGCTTGTTTATTAATCTAATAAATAAATGAAAATAAAAAATAATTACCTGGCTACCCCCAAGCCCAGTGCTCCACGCTATACCTGGCGCTGGGGTGTTTTGATACACTGTTTTGGGTGCCCTAGGTAGCGTGGGGCACTAGCCTGGGCACTGTTTCGACGATTTGTTTTTGTATAACATCCCGATCCCCGAGCCTTTTATATACCAAATTTGCATGTTCCACACTATTCTACCTATAATTCTATGCCTACAAAGCAAATGCAAACTCTATTCTACGCTAACTAAAAAAAAATTAAGAAGCTAAACTGTGAAAGCAATAAAAACTAGGTTACCTCCTAACAAGTGCATGCTTTAACGTTGCGGCACAATGCAGGGCATCACTTACTCATCAGCGAGTACAACTTTGGTCTTCTCCCGATCAATTATACCTCCCTAATAGTGCTTTACACTGTGTCCATTCACTAAAAATTTTCTTTCACCATTTAACGTGCGCAACTCAATTGCACCATAATGAGTGACTCTCTCCATCTCGACTTTAACTTCCTAGGAAACAACTTGAGCTTAGAATTGAACAATAATACTTGTTGGCTTGGCTCGAAGTAGCGTGGCTTGATACGCTTATCATGCCATCCTTTTGTCTTTTCTTTATATAGCTTAGCATTTTCATAAGAGTGCAGCCTGAACTCATCTAACTCATTCAACTGCAAGAGCCTCTTCTCACCCCACGGCTTCAAGGTCCATATTCAACTTTTTAATGGCCCAATATGCTTTGTGTTCAGTTCAACAGGCAAGTGACATTCCTTCCCATAAACAAGCTTATAAGGCGACACCCCAATTGGCATTTTATATGTAGTTCTATATGCCCACAAGGAATCATCAAACTTTGCAGATCAATCCTTCATATTCACACTCATCGTCTTCTCTAATATTTTCTTTATTTCTCTTTTAGACATCTCAGTCTATGGCGGACTCGGTATTTAGCTAGAAGATTATTCAACAACCGATTGCAAAAATGTGTCCCTTCATTAATAATCAAGGAACGTGGAGTCCCAAACCTCAAGAATATGTTCTTTTCACAAATGCATCTACCACCATGACATTATTTGTTGGCAATGCAATCGCCTCTACCCATTTTGACATATAGTCAACTGCTAGCAAAATGAATTTGTTTTGTAACGACCCGAATAATTATTTTTCTTTCTAGAACCCTGTTTTCCTAAATAAGATATTCCGTACTTGC
Source organism: Nicotiana tabacum (assembly GCF_000715075.1). Lineage (NCBI taxonomy): Eukaryota > Viridiplantae > Streptophyta > Magnoliopsida > Solanales > Solanaceae > Nicotiana > Nicotiana tabacum. Next base: position 4,822,018 of record NC_134084.1, on the reverse strand, counting down.
TTTCACTGATTTATGACTTGCGGAGATGGTTAGTTCAAGATTTGAAAGAGTTTGGGTTGAAATCAGAGCACTTAGTTCTATAAGGTTGGCTTAAATGGCCAAGTTTGACTTCGGTCAACATTTTGAGTAAACAACCTCGGAATTGGAATTTGATGGTTCCAATAGGTTTGTATGGTGATTTCAGACTTGGGCGTATGTTCGGATAGGGTTTTGCATGACCAGGGAGTGTTTTGACGCCGAATAGTGAAAGTTGGTTCGTGAAGGTTTTGAAAGTTCTTTAAATTTGGTTTGGAGTAGGTTTTGGTGTTATCAAGGTCCAAACGGGATTCCAAGACAGGGAATAGTTTCGTATTGTCATTTAAGACTTGCATGCAAAATTTGGTGTCATTCCGAGTAGTATAAGTACGTTTCGGCGTATTGGAAGTAAATTGAAGAACTTGATGTTCTTAAGTTTGGTTCGATTAGTTTTAGGGTACGATTCTTAGTTTTGATGTTGTTTCAGGCGTTCCGTGAGTTCGAGTGAGTCCGTTTTATAATTCCTTTGGACAGGGTCTTGGGGGCTCTAGGTGCCATTCAAACGATGCGCGAGTTGAGTTTGAAACTCAACAGGGCTGCTGGTGCACCAGTTCTGGTATAACCGCACCTGCGATCCTATTCTTGTAGGTGCGAGCCAAGCCCCTCAGATGTGATCCAAGGATGGCAAACCAGGTTCCGCATATGCAGTTCCCTATACGTAGAAGCGGTACCGCATAAGCGGTAGCCCGTCCGCAGGTGCGGCCCCAGCTGGCCCAGCCAACTCCACAGAAGCGGACATCTGGTCCGCAAAAGCAGATCCGCAGGTGCGGCCTATGCACCATAGGTGAAAAAATTGCTGGGGCAGAGAGGTTCACTTAATACGGGACTTAAGCAATTTTCACTCATTTTCTCTCACTCTCTAGGCGATTATTGGAGCTTCTTGAGAGGTTTCCACCTAGCTTTTAGAGGTAAGTAATTTATACTTTTTGTGAGTTCGATACATAGATTTTGGGTAGATTTCAACATGAAAATTGATAGAAATCATGGATTAGATGAAAAACCTAGGGTTTAATAAGAATGAGATTTTTACGATAAAATTGACCATGAAACTTAGTGATAATCATATATTTATGTTCTTTAGGTCATGGGAAACAACTTCCTTCGAAAATTTCTGGAATCCAGACACGTGGGTCCGGGGGTTAATTTTAGGAATCTTGTATTTAGAGTTGGGAAATTGCTTTAATAGTTAGAATATGAACTCTTGAACATATATTGATTAGTTTTTACACAATGTGAATAGTTTTGGATCATTCGGCTCCGATTTGAGGGTTTGAGCACATTCTTGAGTTTGGAAGTAGGCCTTGGGACGAGGTATGTCTCTTTTATAACCTTGTAAGACGAAAATTTCCCATAGGTGAATTAATTAAAATGTGATTATTTGTGGGGGCTACGTATGCACGAAGTGACGAGAGTCCATACGTAACTACTATTCCTGCTATGTCCCAGTAGTTTTAGGCTTACACCGTGCTTTATGGATACTGCTATCTGATCATATTTGTTGAATTGCATTGAATGGAACTAAGTGAAGGAATTTAAGATTTCAAAGGTCTCAAGTAAATTATTATTTTGAAAAGAATTGAGAAAAGTTATGTTATATTTACATTTAACCGCGTCGCAAGTATATTCTGCGAGCGGGGGACTATTTCCACTACTCTTATGGGAGCGGGACGTTCACCTTGGTAGATTAATAGATGCATCTATAGTTCGCGCCGTTCGATCCTCAGCAGTGCACAGTTCACATTTATGTTGGATCGGGCCGAACATCCTCGGTGGTATTCGTGTGTGATACTAGAGTTGAAAACTATTTAAAACCTGTATAAACTATTGTTGAGAGATCACTTGTTTTAAATAAAGGAAACTTTTTATTGTTATTCTTAATTATGATGGGAGAATTGTTCATCTCTAGATATTATGCTCAAATTAGAAACTTCATATTGTTATATTGTTGGCCTTAGTAAGTGTCGGAGTCGACCCCTAGTCACTACTTCTTTAAGGTTAGACTAGATACTTACTGGTATATATTTTTATGTACTCACGTAACACCTCTGTACTTGATTGTACAGGATTTGAGGCAGGTGCATATGGTCACCATTCCGGTGCGTAGATTCGACCCCCAACTCGAGAGTTTCCCGGTGAGCTGCCGTTTTGAGCCATTCAGCAACAGCTGGAGTCTCTCTTATGCTTTGTTTTCTGTCTATTTCCTTTCAGACAGTAGGCTAGCATTCTTTTGTATATTCTACTAGATTTCCCACAAACTTGTGATAGCAGGTCTTGGCACACACACTAGTAGACTTATAATTTTTGGTATTGTATACATGATTACAGCTTGTATTCATTGCTTCCGTTTAATTTTGTTTCATTGGTAAATTTATAAACCTTTTAGCAAATGAAGAATTTTATCCACTTAGTAATTTATTTAAATGGGAAATCACTAGTTGATCAGTGTTGGCTTGCCTAGCAATGGTGTTGGGCGCGATCACGGTCTATAGTGGAATTAGGTCATGACAGGTTTCCTTTGAACAATGGGAATGGTCCCATAAAATCTATCCCCCACATATCAAAAATCTCAACCTCAAAGATATTATTCAAAGGCATTCATGCCTCCTTGTGATTGTTCCTGCTTTCTGACACTGGTCACATTTCTTAACAAATGCATGGGCATCTTTGAATAATGTTGGCCAAAAGAAACCAGATTGTAATACCTTTGCAGCTATTCTATCGCCTCCATGATGGCCCCCATAAGATGAGGTATGACAATCATACAACACTAATTTTACCTCCTTTTTATGGAATGCATCTCCTCATCAACTGATCAGCACACTGCTTGTACAAATATGGCTCATCCCAATAGTAGAAATTCACATCATGTCGAAACCTCTTTCTAGCTTCAGATTCAATTTCAGGAGGAAGTACCCCACTCACAAGATAATTCACATTGTCTGCGTACCATGGAGGGGGGTCTTAGGTGATGTAGACATGTGATTTTTGACCCTCCTCAAGATGTTTTATATATTAGCACGTAAATATTTAATTTAGGCCTAATATAGCTATTTCAACTCATTTTTACTCTTTTACTTTATTTTATTACAAGAAAATAAAAATTACAAAAAAAATATATTTTATTTTATGTACCTTTCATAAAGTAAAAATAATAATAATAATATACAAAAAAAAGTACCTTATTTTTATCTTTATATAATTATGAAAACACAAAAATAGTTTCATGTTTGGTTTAATTAATTAGCATTAGCTTTGGATTGTGTAGTATTTTTATCTTATTTTAAAAGGAGTCAATTAAGGTATTGGATCACAATTTTAAGAGTTTTAGAGCCCAGTTCTTGGCCCAATTTGGATTAGTCCATTAAGCTTAAGGACCCTTCTAGACTCTTCTTTGGAGCAAAAACAAATAAAAAAGACCTAGGGACTAATGGGAAAAATACACAAAAATACACCTAAACCTAGACTCTACCTATAAAGTAAGCCTTAAAAAAGAGAAAGGGGCTAGGGCCTAAGAGACTAAAAAAATCAAGCAGCTGAACAACAGGACCCCCGTCCCCCTGAAGATCGTCTTCTTCAGTCCACCCCCTCCCCGTCATCGTCTTCTTCAGAGGACACAAACAAAACCAGCCAAAGCCGCTCCTTCTCCTTCATCTCACAAACAACAACCCCCTTTCTCTTCACCCCACCCCAAATGACACTTCAACTTCTCCTCTAATCAAACCAGTGACGAATTCACTGGAAAACGCCACGACGCACACACCAGGTGTATAAAAGCGAGGGGTGACTGCTCGTTCTTCACTGCCCAAACACCAAGAACAGAACGCAGCGACACAAGGTCTCTAACGAGCTCGAGTTGATTCTGTCTGTCACCTATCGAGGTTGGTTCGCGGTTCTGCTCATTGTTGAGTTTCAAACTAGTAAAGTAAGATGCTTCATTTGAGGTCCATGCTTTCTTATCATTTGTTTTAGTTTGACAACAAAATGTCTCTGCCTGTTTTTGTGCTTTTGGTGTTTAATGTGGTGATTTGCAGCGCTAATTTTAGACTTGTTTGAGCTGGTTCTTTGTTTCGAATTTCTTTTGTTATTATAAGAAAGTAGTGGAATTCATATTTTGTTCTGCAAATCTGTACCAACGTGCGCTTATATGGGTCATGAGAGCATTCAGATAGTATGTGAATAACTAATAAATTAGAGTGTAGTTGGCATGGATGGAAGGTGGCATTTCCTAATATAATTAATCCTCACCTTGTTGCTCTCTTCCTACACAAAGTTTTGATTGCCAATAAATGGAGACGACGCTATCAGTTGTACTATATTCCGTTGTGATTAATGATTAGAAAGAATCTATCTGTTATGGTAATTGTTTTAGGTAAAATCGATTCCAGCATTATTATGTGATGGTTATTTAGTGCTAATAATTGCTTTGGTTTTGATTTAGCGAGATTATAAAAATGAACTGCTTAAATTTCATTTGGAACCACTAGCCCCTTTTACTCACTGTTTGAATGTGGGCGTGATTAATTAAATATATTATCATGGCTACGGGTACGGTTCCCGTAACGTAGTTGTGATACTTCATTTCAACTTAGTTCTAAATATGAATATCCGTAGTTCACTTAATTGAATGCCTTTCCTTTAATAAAATCGAGGCGTGCCATTTAGTTGATTTTCCATAGACCTCGCAAAGTTGAAAGTGCATAGTTGCTTTAGGCGCGTTATGTTAAAATTACCTTCCTAAACTCGGTATGCATTTCATGTGACACAAATCCCAATCTTAACAACGTTAAATAGAACATGTCCCGGACTGTGGGTGCATTTTATGTGGCGCAGTCCAAAGACATGATTTAGATGACGTTGAAATCTTCCTTAAAATAATTGAAAGCGATTTAAAGTTAAAATTTGCACATAGGTTCGTAATTGTTTAAAATCAGATAATTAAGCTGAATATAACAGTTGAGCGACCGTGCTAGAACCACGAAACTCGGGAATGCCTAACACCTTCTCCCGGGTTAGCAGAATTCCTTACTCGGATTTCTGGTTCGCGTACTGTTAAACAGAGTCAATCCTTTCCTTGATTCGGGATTTGAACCGGTGACTTGGGACACCATAAATCTCCCAAATGGAGACTCTGAATCTGATAAATAATTAATCCCGTTTCGATTGTCATTTTAAGTTGGAAAAAACTTCTTATATACTCCCTTTCGGGGGTATAGTGAAAAAAGAGGTGTGACAGCTCTGGCGACTCTGTTGGGGATCGAACCCAGAATCTCTAGTTCAGGGTTCAAGAATTCGAGCTTAGAATAATTGTTATAGTTGGCTTTATCCATTATCTGATTTTGTTACATGATTTGGTCCTAATGTGCTAATTGATTGCTTTTACCGCTTTGATATTCCGTGAACTGTATATAAACTGTTGCGAAATCCCTCTTCTCTCTAAGTCTTCTAAATCATGAAGAAGTGTGCATTTCGTGTGACTTCTTTTCTGTTAGAGTCATATCCCAAATTTAGAACGAGGTTCGGACAAGTTGCAAAGCCGATGAAGCTTCTGTATTCCCGGTACGCTGCTCCCCCTCGGCTCGAGCTGTCGCTCGGGTAAGCCAGGTCTAGAACAATAAACCCATGTTTTGAATCTAGAATAACTCAGCTTCATGCCGGATCCCAAGTAGGAACGCTTGTTTGCATCATGTGCACTTGACTTAGGGGACTAAACACAGGGGTTGGGTCCGTCTAGGACAGGTATACCCCAAAAAACAAAAGATCATCCTGATGCATCTTATGTGCTACATGTTGCATTTATTCAAGGGTAAAAGGGTCATTTGGCGGACCAATGATAGCTGAGGGTAAATGAAGAAATGAAAAAAAAATAATGAAAAAGAAAGAAGAAAGAAAAAAAAAAAAGAGGGTGAAGTGTGAAGATAAAGCGAGTGGGGCCTAATTATGTTTTCTGTTACATTTTGTTAAGAAACAAAAGAGCTTGAAAAATTCAAAAGATTTTGCACTTTTTCATCATTTTCCGAAAAATCAAAAATAAAAAAAAGGAAAAAGAAAATTCAAAAAGACTTTACATGTTTCATCATTTTTCGAAAAAAAAAGACAAAAAAATGTGTTTTCTATAAGTCAGTTGTTTTTTTTAATTCTCGCCTGTATGCAATCTGCCCAAATTACGTGGGTCTGATTCTCACCGGATGTGAGATACGTAGGCAAACCTCATCGGTTCCGGCCCAAATTTTCAAAAATTCGAAAAAATATGTATATTTGTTTTATTCTTGTTTCAGAAGTGTTTCCTTCTAGATCATCTCAGAGGATACTGAACCTGCACTGGTTTGTTACATCAGATACTTACCTCCTCTGTGATGCTTTAGTTATGAAGATTGGGGTGTGTTACAGATGTAGAGTCAGTCTCCTTGGTGCTGCGATTACTACTGTCTGAATATCATGTAGCCCATTATGTGATTGAGGCATCAAAAGAAGGGAAGATACATTCCACTTTTCCAGGAATAACACACATGAAATTGTGTTGCTGTGACTACTTCAACATCGTATGTTGGGGCTAGTATTCCTACTGTGTGGACATGCTTTAATACACAGTGGTATTAGCATTGAATTATGCTCAATCTGTGGTTGAAGACACCCATATGGAAGAGATACAGCCCAATTTCCTCAGGAACAATGCACAAGGAATTGTATTGCTTGGTCACAGTGGCTTCAGTCCATCAACACAACGAAGCAGATTGATTTATCATATTGGTGTTTTGCTGCTCGACTGAGTTTGGCTATGATGCTACACGAAAGAGAAATGACAACAGAATTACTGATCAAGCTCTATTGAAGAATAATCTCAGTCTGCGGTGTTTTGACAAATCAACTACTACTGAATCACGTTTCACATGCTCCAGTGCTGCTACAAAAGGTGAAGTGTTTTTTCTTCGTAGTGCCCAGATGTTACGAATAGAGCAGTAGTTTTTGATGGGCATCAAATACAGGGATACCAATGTTCAGTAAGTGTTGCTCTCATTCAACACAAACATTATGCCACAAAAAGAGAAAAGCAGGACACAAAAGGGGAACACATGGTAACAATAGTAAACAGGACAGCATGGATTATGAAGTTGACAGATTTTGCGCACACAGCTATGGAACGCAGAGAATTCAAAGAAATAGGGAACAATAGTGTACTTATGCTTCTCTTCTGGCCCAACCTTCAAATGGTGATATTAGTATTTATACTCATTCCAATGGAGGGCAAGCTGATAAATGTATGGGTATGACTATGGACATCACAGAAGATTCATGCAGACAAATGGAATTCAGTTATAGAAAGCTGAAACAGCAGTATACAACTACAAGCAGGAAGGCATCAGGTTTTTTAGCATATACATGCAAGTTGAGTCGGGCAGAAATTTCGTGTGTTGTTTTGCAGGGTACTTTACTGTAAACAGACCTTGTCACTCATTACGACCACTATGGGTGGTATTAGCACCATGTGTTCATTCCCTTGAGGAAGGAAAGGTGACATGCACAAGCATGCTTAAACAATTTTGGAAAAGTTGCTGCTTCAAACGCTAATTTGGCAATGGATGCTGACACGTTTGGAGCACATATGGTACATATTGTTAGAGCAGCAATTTTCTCCTAAGCAAGGACAATCACAGGGTGCAAGGAAATCAGCACCAAGCAGGAGGACACTATACGAAAATGAAACTAAAAGAAGCACAACAGGAATGGCTGGATTTTCAGCAAATTATTTTGTGCAGGTTTCTGCGGATATTTTAGTCAGCATTTGGAATAACAAACTTATAAGGCAAAGATATGGGACTACTCAGGACAACGTCGAGTAGAGGACACAAAGAAAGAGCAAAGGAAATCTCCCAAAATGTGGAAATACACAGCAATTTGGTTCATTGGACAATGCAGCGTATCATTTTCTGAGCAGGCTCTACTATCATTTTTTCATGCAGCTAATAACCTTCAATGTTTCAGTGATCAAGCAAACAAAGGCGCTAGAGTTACATTTGAAAGAAAGCTGGGCAAGTATTATCGAAGCACAAGTGCAAACTGGACATAAAGTAAGAAGTTATGGTCATCAAGGCAATGACAGGACGACGGATATCTATGACAAAGAATATTAGTCCAAAATTCACATAATGCAGGTGGATCATAATAGTACTGGACTCAAAGGACTAGTTGGTGCAAATAAAGACTACAATAGACTTCATGTGATATCAATGATGGGCTCTTGTCCAAATTTGATAATAGGATACGTGTAGTTTTCAATGTTTACTCATTCATTTTGTAAGACTGTCATGACAATTTGTTCCTTTTTGTTTTATATATATAAAAACCTAGCCCTAGGCTATGCCTAGTGGATTGTTTAAAAAAAAAGAAGAAGTATTTTTTCCAAAAAATTCAAAAAAAAATCAGAAAAAAAGAAGAATTAAAAAAAAAAAATTCCTTGTTTAAAAGTCTTCCTTCCAAAAAAAAAAAGAGTTAGCTCATTTACTCCATTCTCGATCTGCCCGAACTACGCAAAGATCTGATTCATGCGGCGTCATGATACGTAGGCAACCTACATAGGGTTCGATCGAATCATTTTTTTATTATTAAAAGAAACACAAAAAAAAAAGGAGAGAAAATGATGGTGAAATTATGGGAGGTGAGAATTGAAAAGGAAGAAAAGAGCGACAATCAGAAAGAAAAGGGGAAAGAAAATGAGCGAGCTAAGAAGTGCGAGGAAAGAAAAAAAAAAGATTCAAATGGACAGATTGGGATGATGCCAAATGACCTTATGACCTTCGAAGTCATTCTAAAACCATTAATTGTTGCTAGGTGCATTGCACGCAATGTGATATTTCTGGTGTTAAATGCCATAACGCTAACGGGATGACCCCATTTTGTTCCTTTTGATATCTTCATAGCAGAAAGGTGGTTAGTTTGTGGTCCTCGAAGTAGTAACTCCTCTCCACAACATAAAGTCAAAATGCAATGGTAGATAACAACAAAACTAAGTTGGTTGATACAGGTGCCCAAAAACAATTGGTTGAACAGGACAATGGGTTGGTTGAAGAGGTGAGGATGTTAAGACAACACATGGCGGACATGTATCAGGCCTGGATGACTGGGAAGGCACCACCCCCGCCACCACCTAGCTTCCTAAATGCTACCCTTACCCAAACACCGGTCACAGTGCCAGATGATCCCCCATACTCTCCAGATCCACCCACTTATCATGGCTTTCCCAACCACCCTAGTAGCTCCATCACTCATCTTCCAATTACCTTTTCCAAAAATTGCCCTCCAGTCTTATCCACCATTCCCAACAATGAACACCTACTCAAAGCTCATGATGCCCAATATTACCCCTCAGAGGTTGCCCACAAGGTTCCTAACTCATACAGGCAGGGTCCGCGGGATGGGTCTCATGTTGTAAATGAAGAGTTCACAGGAAGAAAAGGGCGAGATGGGATACCCAGGAGGCTGAAAGGCATAGAACAATCCTTAAAGAACAAACAAGAAAGGGGAGACCAGGGTAGCATGGCTTACAAAGAACTGTCTGTGTCCCCTGACGTTCGCCTGCCCGCGGGATTCAAAGTGCCAAGATTTAACTTGTATGATGGGTGTGGAGATCCGGTAGCCCATTTGAGGGATTATTGCAGTGAAATGAGAAGTGTTGGCGAGAAATATGATTTGTTGATGGAGTACTTCAGTGAGAGCCTAACCGGAGCAGCTTTGGAATGGCATAATCGTCAAGATGTTGGTAAGTGGCCTACATTAGGTGACATGGCTCAAGATTTTGTTCGATACTTTCAATATAGATCAGGTGTTACCCCAGACCGCTCCTCCCTATCTAAAATGGAAAAGAAATCGGAGGAAAGCTTTATGGAGTTTGGGCTCAGATGGAGGGAGCAGGCTGCTCGAGTCAATACCTCGATTGGCGAAGAAGAAATAGTTGAGCTTTTCCTACAAGCCCAGGGGCCCACCTACTTCAGTCATTTGATCCCGGCCCTAGGGAAGCCCTTCTATGATGTGTTAAAAATGGGGGAGCTAGTAGAAGAAGGAATCAAGTCAGGCAAAATCATGAGTTGTTCGAAAAACATTCAGAACATCCCAGTAAGCTTGGGTGGAAGAAGGAGAAACAGAAAAGATGATCCAATGGGCTTTCCCGATCAACACTTCCAGCCTCGACATCGTCCCCGTGGATATCCTTGTGAGCTAGAGGATCCTCCCCAATACCACTTCTCTCCACGGAACTCCCAAAATCGTACATCACTTTCCTAGTACCCAGCTCCACAAAATGCCTATCCACCCCCACGAGCCTATCGAAAACCTCCTAGATCAGGTTTTCGGCCCAATCAAGCATTTAAGAATGAGAGGTGCATATGGTAAGTATGATATGGTAAGCATTTAAGAAGAAAAGGTTTTCACCCTATTGGAGAATCATACGCCAGTTTGTTCCAAAAGTTGAAGCAATTGGACATGTTGAAGTCGATTCATATAAAAATACCAAACCCTCTGTCAAAGAAGTTTGATTTTTCTCAAAGGTGCGCATATTGCTCAGATGCCCAGGGGCATGACATAGAGAAGTGTTGGAATCTGAAGAAAGTAATTCAGAAGTTGATTGATGCATGTGACATTGTAGTGCAAAATCCTGATGCAGCAGACACTAACCAAAGTCCATCGCCTGTTCGTAATGAGATGCATATGGTAAGTATGATTTGTTTTGGAAAGGAATATGAGAATTCTTCTGAGATCCTCGAAGGTCCACGCGCTACAAAGTTTTCAGTGCTATCAGAGGTTGATCTTAAGAATGAGCCAGCAAAGGGAACCCAAAAGCAATTTATTAAGAACAATGTGATGGAGGTTTGTGAAGGTCCTAGTAATGTTGATGCGGAATTCAGTAGCTAAGATGCTGATCTTCACAGTTGGAAAGACGCTCATTTCTTGGTTAGTCAGGGAGGAGTTTTGGTGGTTTATTTTGTTGTTATTTCTGTTGTCCGGGTTATTTTAGGGTTGTAATCCGGATATTGTCTTGTGACTCCAACCCTTCTATCCTTTTATTTTGCCTAGTTTGTTTAGTCATAGTAGCTCATCTAGTGTTGTCTAGGTTTGTTCTATGTTTGTGACCTCAGTTAGTTTGTTTGTTTTGTTGTTCAAACCCTTTCACCATCTGTCTAATGCAATTTTTCGTTTTCTGTAATTTCTAGTCATTTTCATTTAGTTCCCTTTTCTTTTATAGTTCTTTTCCTAATTGACTCTAGTGACATGACATGCACACGTAATTCTCAACCTGGTTTTAAAAATCAGTTTAGTCACGAAGCAACGAAACAATGTTGAAGATGTAGGGACATTTGAGGGAAATAAGTGAAGGCATTTTGAGATCACTTCAAGCCTGAATTGTGTGAAACTGGGGCAGATAGAACATAAAAATACACTATTGAAATGCATCATGCTGCATCGGGTGAAGATAACGGCAAGTTTGCCCCAAATTTGTAGGGGGCCGTTCATGGTAGTGAGAGTGAGAGTGTTGTCCAATGGTGCTTTGTATGTAACAGATATAGAAGGCGAATGCGTGGATATGGTCATCAAGTCTGGAGCAATCAAAAGATGTTACGAATATTTTCCTTGGTTTGTTTAATTGTGTTGTTTGTACTTGGCATGTTTTGAAGATTGGAATGACGAAGGCATTTTGTTCTGCTATCTAAACACTTTATCCTTTGTTACCCCCTTTTGAGCCTTATTTATTTTCTTTCATACCCCTCTTTCGGAATCAGTAGCAAACATCATAAATACAAGCGTGAAAGATAAGTAAAAAAGAAGAGAAAAAGAGAAAGAAATAGGAAAGAAAAAAAAGGAATGAAAGAGGAAGAAAAGAATGAAAAAAGAAGAAGAAGAAGAAGAAAAGGAGAATGAAAAAAAAGAAGAAAAAAAGCAACAAAAAGAGAAAAAGAAAGCAAAATGAGAAAAGGAAAGAAAGAGAAAAGAGAAAATCACAACAACAAAGTAATTTCTATGACATGAACTACGTTCGACCTGATTCCTTTTAAGGATACGTAGGCAGCCTCACAGTTCGGTCTCATCAAAATAAAAATTCAAAAGTCCCCAAGCAAGAAACTGGGGCAGAAGTTGTGGTTGTTGTAAGAAATCTGATTCCGAAAGTTGTAATTTTGAACCCATGTGAATTGTTTTGAGCCTTTGATATCCTTTCTTTTTAACCCTATCCAAAAGCTCACATCACAGTCCAAAAAAAGACCTTCCGATCAGTATTCGAGAGATGCCAAGTCAAGCAAGGAGAGGTAATTCATATCAGGGGCAACACTCTGGTCCAAGCAGAAAAATAATGAAAATGAGAGTGTCTTATTAGTGAAAACCCTCACGGGTACCGTTGGGCGACGGGAACTGAGAGAAATCCAAAAATGAGAGAGTCTTATTGGTGAAAACCCTCGCGGACACCGTAAGGAGACGGTAAGTTGAGAGAAAGAACAGAATGAGAGAGGCTTGATGGTGAAAACCCTTCGGGCACTACAAGTCGAATAAGGATTGTGAATCAGATTGGATAATCAGAGCATTGAAGTCCAGCTTCACGGTTCAGGGGTATAACAAGAGTTGAACATCAGACTTGTTTGATGGATTAGGCCACTTAATCAACATGTGTATGTCATGGTCATTAGAGTTGGTATCCACATCTGATATGTTTCTACTTTGTAGTTTTCTTGTTAGGAATCATCTCTTTCCTTTGTCCTTTACTCTGTTCCTTTTGTCTTGTTTACTTCTTCTTCCTGAGTCTGTTTGGTCAGAATAAGTGAGAAATGACTTCAAAATTTGCCACCAGCTTTCCAATTGCACAAAACGGGATTTGGCCAGCACATCAAAGTGGCATAAGTTAGGAAAGAACAACGTGCGCACTGAGTTGGTATCAATAAACATGCTTTGGAGTCCATGAGAAATACAAAGGTTTGGTATATTTCAATTCATAAACAGTGCAACGGGTATTCTCTGTTATGAGATCAACAAAGAAAGTGTTTAACCAGTGACAAGCAAGGTATTCCAAGCAGAAATCAAAGTTATCGTGACAAGTAAGGGAATAATAGACTTCAAGGCCAAGGCCAGTGATTTAAGTCAGGAAGGAACAACATGCGCACTAAGTGGATGGCAATTAACATGCTTTGGAATTCATGTCAACACAAGAGCACGATGCAACAGATGGAGGGTGTTAGGTGGACGGATCAAAGGTATTTTCGGTGAAACACAAAGGTTGGTAAATGTCAGTTCATGAGCAATGCAACAGATAAAGGGAATTGGGTCTGAACGGAGAAGGGATATTTTCTGTGATAAGGATGACAGAGAAAGTGGTTAGTCCATAAGCAAGCAAGGTCCTCGAGTGGAAATCAGTTATCATGGGAAGTGAAGGAGCAATCTCCCTCAAAGTCAAGGCCACAAACCAACCACCACATTTTAAACTTACAATATTTTTCTTTGATTGAAACAGAGGCAAAAAATTTCGTTTGTTTCGGAGAAACCCTCCGCAAAGAAAAGCAAGCACCAGACAGCTTTGACCGTAAACTCTCAGGACCTTCTTGGAAAATGTGGCTTAGTTAAAATTCAAAACAATCATGAATAGCATAGAGGAAGGTAAGCTGGTTTCAAAGTTTGCATGTTTAAGATAGAATTCAATTAGGAGTTTTCAGGACCCCCCCCCGGAATAATGGGACCTAGTTTTAAGATTTCCATTAGATCACAAGATGTATCGTAAGTTCTGTTGTATGGTAGTATAATTCAGTCGTAAAAGTGTTATTTTTTAGGACAAGACTTGATTTGAGTTTCAGGACCCTCCTGGATAATGAGATGTAGTTTTAAAACTTGCTTGGATAGCAAAACTTAGCATAAGTCACACCTTTAGAAGATATAACTTAGATTTAAAATTATTGTTTAATTAAGAGTTGTCAGGACCCCCTTGGATAATAGGACCTAGCTTTCAAATTCTTAGTAATATTTGGTAATATGATTCAGTTTAACACTCACATATGTGCCCAGTTATTAAACTGGGGCAGAAAATTTTCTTTGTTTTGTCTATTTTTGTTGAAATCAGGTACCCACTTAGAGAATAAGGAGAAGCAGTTCAAGTCTAGCAGTCAGGAGCCCGCCTGGAGAGCAGGGAATACATTTCAAGTCAGCAGTCAGGAGCCCGCCTAAAGAGCAGGGAATGCATTTCAAGTCAGCAATCAGGAGCTCGCCTGGAGAACAAGGGAGTACAATTCAAGTTTTAGCTTTCAAGTTCTTATTGATATTTGGTACTATGATCCGTTTTACACTTACATGTGTGCCCAGATACCCAAACGGGGGCAGAAAATTTTCTTTGTTTTGTCTATTTTGTGGAAGTCAGGAGCCCGCCTGGAGAGCAGGGAATACATTTCAAGTTCAGCAGTCAGGAGCTCGTCTGGAGAGCAGGGAATACATTTCAAGTTCAGCAATCAGGAGCCCGCCTGGAGAGCAGGGAATACATTTCAAGTTCAGCAGGCAGGAGCTCGCCTGGAGAGCAGGGAATACATTTCAAGTCAGCAGTCAGGAGCCCGCCTGAAGAGCAGGGAATACATTTCAAGTCAGTAGTCAGGAGCCCGCCTGGAGAGCAGGGAATACATTCAAGTTTAGTAGTCAGGAGCCCGCCTGGAGAGCAGGGAATACATTTCAAGTCAGCAGTCAAGAGCCCGCCTGGAGAGCATGGGAATACATTTCAAGTTAGCAGTCAGGAGCCCGCCTGGAAAGCAGGGAATCATTTCAAGTCAGCAATCAGGAGCCCGCCTGTTGAACAAGGGAGTACGATTCAAGTTTTAGCTTTCAAATTCTTATTCATATTTGTTATTGTGATTCGTTTTACACTTACATATGTGCCCAGATACCCAAACGGGGGCAGAAAAGTTTCTTTGTTTTTGTCTATTTTGTTGAAGTCAGGAGCCCGCCTGGAGAGAAGGGAATACATTTCAAGTTAGTAGTCAGGAGCCCGCCTGGAGAGCAGGGAATACATTCAAGTTTAGCAATCAGGAGCCCGCCTGGAAAGCATGAGAATATAATTCAAGTTCATCAGCCAGGAGCCCACCTGGAGAGCAAGGGAATACATTTCAAGTTCAGCAATTAGGCGTCCACCTGGAGAGCACGGGAATACAATTCAAGTTCAGCAGTCAGGCGCCCACCTGGAGAGCACGGGAATACAATTCAAGTTCAACAATCAGGCGTCCACCTGAAGAAAAGGAAAAGTATCTCAGATTGCAATTCAAGTCAGCAACCAAAGAAGCTCACGACAAGAATGCGAGTCAACAGTCTGAGGTGATCAACAGAAGTTAGTCACAAAAAAAAAAGAGAAAGGCAAGAAGTGAATCCAAATGCAGAAGTTGATGGAAGATGTAAACTGCTTAAGACATGGCGGAAGTCAAAAGCACTACATGTCCGGTCTTGATCCAAAAAGCTATAGAAGAATGAGCTAACACCTGCAGCTAACAAGCGACAAGGTTCGAATCTAAAGTCTGCATAAAGAACCACTCAAGACTCAAGATCAAGCTTCAGAAGACTTATAGATAGGAATCCTGTGACTCGTAGTTGATAGGTTTAGTTAGTCTTTTTCATTTGATTTTTGATGTAATAACTGGAACCGCAGACCGAAACCTCGACGGAACGGCACCTCGACCGGCTCTCCACCTCGGCATACTCCATCATCTCGCTCACCTCTGAACTACACGTGGCACGATTCCTTTATAGCCAAGGATATGTAGGCAACTCAGATACCAGGGCTCGGTCACATTCTCCTCTCTCTTAGTTTTAGTCTCTCCAAATAAGGGTCGGGTCAAAATACTTGTCTAGTCGTTCTTTGTCCGAAAATGCTTCGCGTTTCCAGTCAAAGAGGGGCAGTTGTAGACATGTGATTTTTGACCCTCCCCAAGATTTTTTATATTTTAGCACGTAAATATTTAATTTAGGTCTAATATAGCTATTTCAATTCATTTTTACTCTTTTACTTGATTTTATTACAAGAAAATGAAAATTACAAAAAAAAAAATATTTTTATTTTATGTACCTTTCATAAAGTAAAAATAATAATAATAATATACCAAAAAAGTACCTTATTTTTATCTTTATATAATTTCGAAAACACAAAAAAGTTTCATGTTTAGTTTAATTAATTAGGATTAGCTTTGGATTGTGTAGTATTTTTATCTTATTTTAAAAGGAGTCAATTAAGGTATTGGATCACAATTTTAAGAGTTTTAGAGCCCAGTTCGTGGCCCAATTTGGATTAGTCTATTAAGCTTAGGGACCCTTCTAGACTCTTCTTTGGAGCAAAAATAAATAAAAAAGACCTAGGGACTAATGGGCAAAATACACAAAAATACACATAAACCTAGACTCTACATATAAAGGGATGCTTAAAAATCCGAAAGGGGCTAGGGCCTAAGAGACTAAAAAAAATCAAGCAGCTGAACAACAGGACCCCCGTCCCCCTGAAGATCGTCTTCTTCAGTCCACCCCCTCCCCGTCATCGTCTTCTTTAGAGGACACAAACAAAACCAGCTAAAGCAGCTCCTTCTCCTTCATCTCACAAACAACAACCCCCTTTCTCTTCACCCCACCCCAAATGACACTTCAACTTCTCCTCTCATCAAACCAGTGATGAATTTGCCGGAAAACATCACGACACACACACCAGGTGTATAAAAGTGAGGGGTGACTGCTCGTTCTTCACTGCCCAAACACCAAGAACAGAACACAGCGACACAAGGTCTCTAACGAGCTCGAGTTGATTCTGTCTATCACCTATCGAGGCTGGTTCGCGGTTCTGCTCATTGTTGAGTTTTAAACTAGTAAAGTAAGATGCTTCATTTGAGGTCCATGCTTTCTTATCCTTTGTTACAGTTTGACAACAAAATGTCTCTGCCTATTTTCGTGCTTTTGATGTTTAATGTGGTGATTTGCAGTGTTAATTTTAGGCTTGTTTGATCTGGTTCTTTGTTTCGAATTTCTTTTGTTATTATAAGAAAGTAGTGGAATTCACATTTTGTTCTGCAAATCTATACCAACGTGTGCTTATATGGGTCATGAGAGCATTCAGATAGTATGTGAATAACTAATAAATTAGAGTGTAGTTGGCATGGATGGAAGGTGACATTTCCTAATATAATTAATCCTCACCTTGTTGCTCTCTTCCTACACAAAGTTTTGATTGCCAACAAATGGAGACAACGCTATCAGTTGTACTATATTCCGTTGTGATTAGTGATTAGAAAGAATCTATCTGTTATGTTAATTGTTTTAGGTAAAATCGATTCCAGCATTATTATGTGATGGTTATTTAGTGCTAATAATTTTTTTGGTTTCGATTTAGTGAGATTATAAAAATGAACTACTTAAATATCATTTGGAACCACTAGCCCCTTTTACTCATTGTTTGAATGTGGGCATGATTAATTAAATATATTGTCATGGCTATTGGTACAGTTCCCGTGACGTAGTTGTGATACTTCATTTCAACTTAGTTCTAAATATGAATATCCGTAGTTCACTTAATTGAATGCCTTTCCTTTAATAAAATTGAGGCGTGCCATTTAGTTGATTTTCCATGGCCCTCGCAAAGTTGAAAGTGCGTAGTTGCTTTAGGCGCGTTATGTTAAAATTGCCTTCCTAAACTCGGGTGTGCATTTCATGTGACCCAAGTCCCAATCTTAACAACGTTAAATAGAACATGGCTCGGACTGCGGGTGCATTTCATGTGGCGCGGTCCAAAGACGTGATTTAGATGACGTTGAAATCTTCCTTAAAATAATTGAAAGCGGTTTAATGTTAAAATTTGCACATAGATTCGTAATTGTTTAAAATCAGATAATTAAGATGAATATAACAGTTGAACGACCGTGCTAGAACCACAAAACTCGGGAATGCCTAACACCTTCTACCGGGTTAACAGAATTCCATACTCGGATTTCTGGTTCACGGACTGTTAAACAGAGTCAATCTTTTTCTCGATTCGGGATTTGAACTGGTGACTTGGGACATCATAAATCTCCCAAGTGGCGACTCTGAATCTGATAAATAATTAATCCCGTTTCGATTGTCACTTTAAGTTAGAAAAAACTCCCTATATACTCCCTTTTGGGGGTGTAGTGAAAAAGGAGGTGTGACAGGTGATAGCAAAAGGTTGCTCATTAGGAAATGCCTCTTTAATTTGTCCATCCTCCTCCGCGTGGTCATGATTTTCCAACCTTGATAGATGGTTAGATACTTGGTTTTCAATGCCATTTCGATCTCATATTTATACATCAAATTCCTACAACAACAAAACCCAGCACATCAATCTAGCCTTAGATTCTTTTTTGTGAATAGATACATGATTGTTGCATGATCGGTATGGACTATCACCTTTGTTCCCACCAAGTATGCCCAAAATTTTTCAAAGGCCCACACAACAGCTAACAACTCCTTTTTAGTGGTGGTGTAATTCAGTTATGCATCATCAAGAGTCTTACTCGCATAGTAGATGGAATAAAACACCGTGTCTTTCCTCTGGCCTAGCACTACCCCAATAGCATGGTCACTTGCATCACACATAAGTTCAAATGGTAAGGACCAATCTGGTGCTGCAATAATGGGAGTAGCCACCATCTTCTTTTTTATCTCTTCAAATGCCTTCAGGCATGTGTCATCAAAATTGAAAGTTACATCCTTTTCAAGCAACCTGGACAAACGAGTAGCAATTTTAGAAAAATCCTTAATAAAGCGCTGATAGAATCTCATGTGTCCCAAGAAACTCCGGACACCCTTCACTGAATTAGGTGGAGGTAATTTTCAATCGCCTCCACCTTCACCTTATATACTTCAATGCTGCTCCTAGTCACCCCGTGACCCAACACGATGCCTTCCTACACCATAAAGTGGCATTTTTCCAATTCAATACCAGATTTGTTTCTTCACAACGGGCCAACACCTTGCTCAAATTCTTCAAACAATCATCATAAGAAGACCCAGAGATAGAAAAATCATTCATAAAGACTTCCATAAATGTTTCCACCATATCGGTAAAAATAGTCATCATGCATCTCTGGAAAGTGGTTGGTGCATTACAAAGACCAAATGCCATGCCCTTGAAGGCGAAAGTGCCATATGGACAAGTAAAAGTGGTCTTCTTCTGATCCTTTGGTCATATGACAATCTTATTGTACCCCGAATAACCATTAAGGAAGCAATAATATTCATGCCCTGCCAATCTTTCCAACATTAGGTCAATGAATGGAAGCGGGAAATGGTCTTTGCGGGTTGCTTTGTTGAGCCTTCTATAATCAATGCAAACTCTCCACCTAGTCATGGTGCGAGTAGGAATTAACTCATTTTTTGCATTCTCTACCACAGTCATCCCCCCTTTTTGGGCACACATTGCATTAGGATTACCCAGTTGTTGTCAGAGAAAGGAAAGATGATACCTGTATCGAGCCACTTAATTACTTTTATCTTTACATAAGAGGGAGGATTTTAGGTTGACTCTTGAGTTTTTAAAGGTAAAAGACTAAGGCGACATTCAAAATACATAGGACTGCATATTAGGGGAAACATACAAACAACTAAAAGGCTCATATATACCTTCTCAAGTAAATCATATAAATAGCATGACTTAACATATTTAGGGTCAGAATTTAAAGTACTAAGGCAGGGGAGTTTAATTGCTGAAGCAGACCAATTTATTACTTAACTCAGATAAGAAGTCCGAATCAGGCTTGCCTACAGGTTGTAGCAGTTGCTAATTAAACAAAACAGAAGAAGTGAAGCATGTAGAACTTGAATTAAAATAGAACAGATCCTATAGGCATGATGTCTACCCTTCTAATAGCTAAATATGCATAGTTACCCCATCCCTTTCACTAGCCAACCCCAATATTTGCTAAATTATTACAGACCAAGTACTGAATTACAACAAAAAAGTGCAAAATAAAAAGTTACAACCATAGGAAGCCTGATTCTGATATGAAATAAACCACCTCAAATGCCACTTGTTTCAAAGCCTTTCTCAGACCAGGGTGTGTCAAAGTTCCTTAAGGATCTCAAGGGACCCCGGGCAGTGCTTACACCCAGCTTTGCATAACCAGATAGAGATAAGTGCAGTGTGGAAGGGCCAGCCCTTATGTGTCTAAGTTCAGAGGGAACTCAAGGGTCCCAAGGCAAGGCTCACACAAGAGGGGCAGAACCTAGGTTCTAAGAGTATAGTGGAAGTGCAGAAATAGAGATTTATTTAAAAACTGGGTGAGAATAGTAAGGGATAAGGGTGATTTGAAAACAGTAGTAGTAAAACTTGAACTACACAAAATCAGTAATTGTACAAAGGGGTCAGGGGTTTAGGAATACATAGCATGAGGCATATGACCCCAGGAAGGGTCAGGTTTTAATTCAAGTTCTACATGCTACGGAATTTTGAGGGTCCCCCTCAAAATTCTACCCCAGTTTGATGGGTTGACGCTTCTAACTGCTGTCCGTGCAGCGATTGGCTGAAATTACTTTGGAATTTTGAGGGTCCTCCTCAAAATTCTGCCCTAGTTTCCAATTGCGGGGGGAAATGAAATTTTATTGAATTGTGACCGAACTAATAAGGCTGCCTGCATATCCCCTTTTAAACGGGAATCAGGTCAGGCGTAGTTCAATTTACATCATATAAAGAAAGCATGAAGATTACACATAGTAGCGCTTGACTGCATCTGAATTGATTGGCTTTGGGCAGACTTCTCCGTCTATTTCTGCAAGTATGAGGGCTCCTCCTGTTAGAACCCGATAGACGATGTATGAACCCTGCCAATTGGGAGAGAACTTCCCTTCGGCTTCGTCTTGATGCGGAAAACTTTTCTTTAACACCAGCTACCCGGTGTGAACTATCTCGGGTTGACTCTTTTGTTGAAGGCTCTGGACATTCTGTTCTGATAGAGTTGACCATGGCAGACTGCATTCATTCTCTTTCCGTCGATAAGGGCTAGTTGCTCATAACAACTTTTCACCCATTCTGTATCGTCGAGCTCAGCTTCTTGTATGATCCTTAGGGAAGGAATTTCTACCTCAGTGGGAATGGCAGCCTCTGTACCATAAACTATCATATAGGGGGTTGCCCCGGTTGATGTGCGGACTATGGTACGATACCCCAGAAGAGCAAATGATAACTTCTCATGCTAATGTCTATGATTCTCTATCCATCCAGATCTAATGATAACGAAGCAATCTACAAATGAATGTATCTCATGCTTGGCGCAATTGTCAATCAGGATGTGTATATTTGGCAAAGGGAAGTCGTCTTTCGGACTGGCCCGGTTGAGATCCCGGTAGTCGACACAGACTTTGGCCTTCCCATCCTTCTTTGGTACTGGCACAATATTGGCTAACCATGTCAGGTATTCTACTACCCTAAGAACCTTAGCTTTGATCTGTTTGTTGACTTCTTTTTTGATTTTCAAACTCATATCGAGCTTAAACGTTCTGAGCTTTTGCTTTAGCGGTGAAGACATTAGATCGGTTGGCAGTATATGAGCCATAATAGACGTACTCAGACCAGTCATATCATCATACGACCATGCGAATATGTCCTCATACTCTTTTAGGAATTCTATATACTCTTTATTCTTTGATGGCGATAGGTGAATGTTGATTCGTGTTTCCTTGAAGTTTTCTGTATCTTCCAGGTTGACAATTTCGGTCTCGTCCAGGTTGGACTTAGGTTTGTTCTCAACTTCTTTGACAATCTCATCTGGTATATCATCTTCCTCTAAATCAATGTCCTTTGTTGCATTATCTCATTGCATATCACAGTCATTGGTTCATCAAGATAAGTAACAGTAATGTTGTATAAGTAAAGTAATGAGAGAAAAATAATAATGAGTGTTGATTCATAAGGAAAGCCAAAATTCTTTGATAAATTGCATAACTGTTTTGAATATCGAAGATCTTATTGCGTGAATTGAAAATGCGGAAAGAAAATCATTTAGTAACTAAAACAGTGAATAATGCTTGTTTTAGCGTTGCTACCCCGAGGCTCATCGGGCTCTGGTTGTCCTGATGCTCCAATTATTGAGGCGTGCCCCTCTGCTCACAGTCTATATGGAAGGGCCTTCCTCCCCCTTCTCTCGAGAACAACACAACAGTCCATGTCATTATCTTCTAAAACAAGTTCTTCACCAATGCTAGTTCTTCTTCTTCGTCTGACCTATAAACAATGTCAGTCTGTTGGAAGATCTGCTCCAAATGCGGTATTGGCTGCTCCAGTGGATACTAAGGACCGCGCCATGGTGGCGATCAGTTGTTGAATTCTTCCCAGGTGTAGTCATATCCTAGACCGAAAGTAGTGTCATGCTTCTTGAGTTTTATGGGCTTAGCAATTCCTTGGAGGTTCTTGCCGAGCCCCTTGCCAGGTTCATACCCACTCCAATTCAATATACTCTCGATTTTGTTATCCCACTATTTTTCCTTGTCATTAGCATTTACTCGATCAATATGATGGTGAGTCTCTCCACCCAGCTTCCTTCTTCCTTCGATTGCCAGAATGGTCTGACGATTGTATATAGGGTTGCTACTGTCACCGTGAATGATCACCTCTTGGTGATTCCATTCGGATTTTACCACCTGATGCAGTGTTGATACTACGGCCCCAGCAGTATGAATCCATGGTCTTCCCAACAGCACGTTGTAAGATGCTGGCAAGTCTATCACTTGGAAATCGATATCGAACCATGTTGGTCCCATCTGCAGGCATAGGCTAATCTCACCAATGGTGGACCTTTGAGAACCATCAAAAACTTTCACATTGATTGCTCCATCTTTTATCTCGTGCAGTCCTTTACCTAATTTCTTGAGTGTTACCAGTGGAAAAATGTTGAGACTGGAACCTCCATCGATTAGGATTCTAGTGATAAAATAGTCCTCGCATTGCACGGTGATGTTCAGTGCCTTGTTGTGCCCCAAACCTTCAGGTGGCAGCTAGTCCTCATGAAAGGTGATCTTATGGCTCTTCAACACTTGTCCTACCATGTTATCCATTTCCCCGCCATTGATGTTACTTGGCACATATGCTTCACTTAGTACCTTTAGCAGAGCATTCTTGTGTGCCTCAGAATTTTGTAGCACAGCAAGAATGGAGATTTGCACCGGTGTTTTATTCAACTTGTCGATGACCGAGTACTCCTTGGCCTGTATCTTTCTCCAAAAATCGTTGGACCTGTCTCAATAATGGGTGGCCGATTGGAGGCATGATTTCTTGACTTAGCTAGATGTTCTGGGGTGTAGACTCTACCAGTTCTTGTCATACCCTGTGCTACAACAGTCTCTTCGAACCTAACCTTGTCTTTCCTCCTTGCCTCGGCTGTATAGTCCTAGGGTATAACCTTTGTATGGAATGGTGTCATGGCCGACATCGCCACTAGGATCGGCGTGGCTATCCTTACTTTGAACGGAGCATGTGCCTTGGGTGGTAAAACTGCAACTTCAAACGGTGTGGGTGCATTTGCCGGAGACACGAATTTGACCTCAATTGTTGCTGGTGTCTTTGCAGATGATGTCACTTCAAATTCAAGTGGCACTGACATATTTACCTTAGCGCCTCTAGATGGTTGAATCTGGACTATGATTGGATTAAGAGTAACTATTGGCTTATTCTGGTCATCACCTTCTGCGATCAACTCGATTGATTCCTCGGGATCTCAATCATCTTCTATTTCAATCATGTGGATACCTCCACCCTTATGGTCTGGCAGAGGGTTGTTGCGGACATTTGGAGCGGGTTCCTTTGCCACAATAATCTTGTTATCAAATAAAGTCTGGATCTTATCTTTCAAGGAACGACATTCGTCAATAGTGTGCTTTTTCATGCCGGAGTGGTATGCATAGGATTTGTTTGGGTTAACCCACTAAGAAGGGTTCTCAGGGGTTGCAGCAGGGATAGGGGTGACATAACCAGCAGCTTTGAGTCTCTCGTACAATTGGTCAATGGGTTCAGCAATGGTTGTATATTACTTTGGAGGTCTGCGATCAAAATTAGGTCAGGGTCTAGGGAAGTTTTGGCATGCATGGGGTGAATGATAGTGGGATGGTTGAGATTATAGGTTTGGTAGACATGGGCGGGTTGGGAATATCTAGGTGAAGTAGGTTGATATGTAGGAGGTGGAGGTGATTGATAAGTGGGTGGTGGAGCTTGGTATGAGGGTGAAGGTGCTTGGTAATTTGGGGTTGGCTGATATATGACTGGAGGTGTTGGGTAAGTTTGGTATTTGAGGGGAGATTTGGTCCTCTATGCAACTATTACGGCCCCTACGTCCCTTTTCTTGGACACACCACCAGACTACAAGGCCTTATTTATAGCTTGTAAGGCGTCGAAGTTTGTAACCATTCCGCTTTTGATAACTTCTTCAATCCTTTTACCCACTTTAATAATGTCGGAGAATTTATGGCTCTAGATCATCATTAGTCGTTCATAATACTGTGGATCCTGAGCCTAGACAAAGAATTTGTTCATCTATTCTTCCTTTAAGGCAGGTCTGACCTTAGCAGCTTTGGACCTCCACCGAGTAGTATACTTGCAAAACATTTATGTAGGCTTCTTCTTTAGATTTTGAATATAGAACACATATGGCGCATTCTCTATGTTAAACATGAACATGTCCATAAAGTCGGACGCCATGCTTACCCAGCTTGACCACTTCTTTGGATCTTGGCTGATATACCAAGACAAAGCATCTCCTTTCAGACTCCTCATGAAAAGCTTCATGTGGATTCTCTCATCCTTCCCTACTCCAACAAGCTTGGCACAGTACGTTCTCAAATGGACCCTTGGATCCCCTGTACCATTAGACATTTCGAACTTCGGAGGTTTGTACCCCTCGGGCAGTTCGACATCGGGCTGTATACAAAGATCTTCATAGTTCAGCCCCTCGATTCCTTTGCTTCCCTCAACGCCCTGAATCCGGCTAGTCAATTTCTTAAGTTCCTCAGCTAGGTTTCTGATAAGCAGATCCTTTTCATCAGACTCAGGTGTGCTTAAGATAGGTTGGGTGGAGTGTGGCATGGTCTCCACGTATATAAGGGTGTTATGGTGGGTGTGAAAGTGGTCGTTTGTGGAGATTTGGGATTCCGGGATGAGTAGCGGAGCATTGTTTGGGGTATGGCAGGTGTTGCATTGGGTCTTTGGTGGAATACTGGGATGATTCTGTTGCTTTGGGATGTTTAGAGGCAGTGTAGGGTTTTGAGTATTGGAAAAGGTGATATCTGCGGTGCTGAGGGAAAATGACAGGCTTGCCAAATTCCAGACCTGATCGAGCTCTTCTTGAAATTTCAGCAATTTCTGTTCAAGTTGGGATACATTCTCCTTAGGAACTTGAGTACCATGGCCATTGGTGGCCTCTACCCGTTCGGTTGAATTCTCCTTTCTGACGTTGTTCAAATCTTCTATTTTGCCTTTGTTCTTGTTTTTGACAGGACTAAGAGGAGGAGTGGGTGGAGGGCCCCTGGATCTCGTGGAATAGGATGATGTTGCCAGAGTGCATGAACTAACTTTTGGGTAGGGGAATAATAAAAACAAAACAAAGAATAAAACAAAAAGGTAACCAAGTTAGTGAGGATCATAAAAAGTATTGCATTATTTAAACACATAGTGCAGGAATTTAGATCATGTCCTAATTTGGGGGCCTCTTTATGCCCGAGGTAGGCCTAGCGACAAATTGATTTGGAGAACTTAGGAAGTTAAATGCCTTATTTTATTGATAAAAAGTAGACGAATCCCAAATTGACACTAAATAAACAGGAAATAAAAAGTCACTAATGTCCCTTGGCCTTATTACATTTTAGAAAGCAAACGATAAACTTCTATCTATTTGGTCCCGGAAGGACCTTTCCCAGATTCGGCATCCTTGGATCCGTCGAACAGTTTCCCCAACTCGCGAAGTCCCAGCAACAGGTATGCTCTGGCTAGGTGTCCACCTTCTGTCCCTTCAGCATTTTGACAATCTTCGACCCTTTTGAGAAACTTTCTCTCCAATTCCACTATGCCTCGCTCCAAGTATCCTAGTCACTTGTTGGCACTGACAGCCATGTCCTTCCATTCCTCAATCAGCTTCTGATTGGACTCTTGTATCTTGTGGTGTTCGCTTTCGTACTCCCGGATTCTTTTGCATAGTTGGTTGTATTTGACCTGTGCCTCGGCCCTTTCATCTATAATCTTGAGACCTCGAACAAACTTTGGCTGGCCCAGACCATCATGATTGTCTTCCAACCAACCTAAGTAGAAAGGAGCACAACCAGTATGATACCTATCTGGCTCGATGATATCTCTCCCCAGTATGATATTGCAGTGCCACATATGCTGGGCTTAGCACTTGTAAGGACTATCATCATTCTGGAAGTCAACCCGGAAATGACTCATCTTGTCGACCCTAGGTATAACCTGTTTCCTACCAGCTTGTCTCATAACTCGGAGAGGGACGTAAGGATAGGTTCCTCTCAGACCAATCAATATCAGGAAAGGTACATCTCTGGATCGGGCGATGAACTCCTCGGTCGGAAACCACTCGAACATCTGTTCTTCAGTCTGATTATCAAATAGCTCAACCCATGCTTTGCAATCCTCTGGCTGAGCGAACATATTGGGGATGTAATTCATTCGCTTTGGATGATGGAAAGTGATGTGATCATCCCAATCCCTTCGCTAAATCTCTTGTCGGTATTTGCCCTTTTGGAGGTGTTCTATGGGCCAGAGTTGAAGTAATAAATTGCAATCTTCGAAGTGCTTTGCTCCTCGTTGACATTTCTCCAAGGCTCGGTATATGTCTGCAATGATCATGGGCACTATGCTGAATGGTTGCCCACCAATCCCTTCCATTAGGGTCTTCGTTACCATAGCCAGCCTGGTGTGGATTCTTGCTTTCTTAATTGGAAACACGATCAGCCCCAAAAAACGAAACATGAAGACGAAGACCCTTCGATGGATGTGCCCTAAAGATGTGATGGCAAACTCGTCAGGGTAGGTACGGTAGGATTTGCTGTGACCGCACCTTTCATACAAATAGTCAAAAGAAATGTAGGATTCCTTCAGACATGTCAATTTTGGATTCTTCTTTAAACCCATCATTTTTAGGAAACCCTTGCCTTTGCGGTTCTCAGGCATCAGCAGACCCGGATTTTCCCACACCAGACCGGCCAATACTCCTATCTCCTCTAGCAAGGGTGTCATTTTAATGTTCCCAAAGCAGAATACAACCCTTCACAATCCCAAAACAGTGTGGCAGCTTCTATGATCTTGTTGTTAGGTTGGATCTCCAAAAGGGAAGGTAGGTTTCCCAGATACTTTCTGACGAGAGTTTGATCACTAGAGTGAAGATCTTTCCACCAGCTTTGCAGTCTTGGGCGGATGTTGGTGACCATGCCGAATCTAGGGGCTTCGTGCCTCATATTTCTACAAAACAAATAAGGTTAGACCCTTACCCCCACCAGACTCGACTATTTAATACCAATAATTAGCATGAAGCATTTAGTTCTCCAAATAAGTGCACAGAACGTGGTGATGTTCGTTTGGGTTTAAGAAACCTAGTAGACTTTGGATAAGGCTATCTTAAAGGATCATTATGTGGACAACATAACTGACCCGGCTAGGTTTGACCATGATGCATGCACAATTTGAATAGAGTAAGGTTTCTATGGGGGTTTTAGACTGGTACCCTTGAGCGGACAACTCAAGGGGAAAGGCGCGGAACCATCGACTGCACTTCTAATCAACTGGTTTTATCGCATATATGTCTTTCCTAATTTGGGGGGGTAATGATATAGGAAGAGCACAACCACTCATTATAAACGTTGTTATGACATTTATTTGGCACGAGTGGAGTATGATGTTGAGCATGATTATGCAATAATTAAACATGTTGGCACGTATTTTCACGTTAAGAAAGCGATAAATACAATAGTTTCATAATTTAAAATTAAATGCTTAAAGAAATTTAAACAAGTAATTGCACATAAGGGAGGGTACAAATTCACAAGAACAATCTGAAGTGGTAAAAGCCTAATATCCCCAGCAGAGTCTCCATGCTGTCGGGCCCCCTTTATTCCTCTTCGCATCGGAAAATCGAGTTTATGACATTTTGGGAATAAGATAACTCATTCCTTTTTGGGAACTGGGTTTTGCATTTGAAGAGTCGCTACATAATTATTTAAGGTGCATTAGGACACCTATAGGGTTCATTTCTAAGTTTGTTTGATAACCAGAGATAGGGTAATGGCTTGAAATTATCCCAAGGGGAAGGTATTAGGCACCCCCTCAGGATCCACTAGTGTGGTTCCCGGCCAGACAGTTTTGTGAATTTTGTACAATTAGCAGATAGACAAGTATAAGCTCAAGTAGTAGGGGATTTGAGTTTGAACACATAAGAGTTTGAAAACAATTAAAAGGGCGAATTTTAAAAATGAGTTATAGTAAAGAATATATAAAAGGAAATGAGGGGGTCCTAGGTTTATTTATAATATGAATCACATCAATGTGATACCCGGCATGATACTCCTCAGAAGAGGGGATACACATGGTATTAGCGCACCGGTCATCATATCCATATCTACCCTTTCACCCCGTTAAGGTATTAATGCGCGGGTTGGTCTCGACCTCTATTACATGCGATTACCCGTCCCATTCCTATCAATCCCGGAGGAATTTAGGACTACTATTCCTATAAGAGGGAGCATTTTAGGCTGACTCTTGTGTTTTTAAAGTAAAAGACTAAGGCGACATTCAAAATACATAGGACTGCATATTAGGAGAAACATACAAACAACTAAGAGGCTCATATATACTTCATCAAGTAAAGCATATAAATAGCATGACTTAACACATTTAGGGTCAGAATTTAAAGTACTAAGGCAGGGGAGTTTTAATTGTTGAAGCAGGCCAATTTATTACATAACTCAGATTAGAAGTCCGAATCAGGCCTGTCTGCTGGTTGTAGCAGTTGCTAATTAAACAAAGGCGGATTCAGTTTTGTTGTTATTACATAAGGCTTGCCTAAGTGTGTACTGGTGACATCCTATAAACATGATATCTATTACTGATTTCGAATGGAGCAAAGCAATGACAGTTTTAAATGAGCAATTTGGATCCGATAGACATGCTATCTAAACCGTATTAATAAAAGGAGTAGGTTCTTTAAAACTGACTCAGAACAGTACGAGTCAAACTGATTTTCGAACTAGACTGGTTTCAGATCCTATAGGCATAATCTCTATTATTGCTGATCTATAATTCCAATAGACATGATATCTAGTTGAACGTGAAATAAAGCAAGCAGGACTTACTTGAAATTCCTATGGGCATGATTTCTATGAAAAATACTAATTTTAATCTTATAGACATGACGTTGGATTATAGCCATTTAGATCCTATAGTCATGGTGTCTAAGTATGGAATTAAAACATGCAGAATTTATTAAAATAGATACTATAGGCATGTTCTCTATCTGCGTGAAAGTGGAGCATGCAGAACTTGAATTAAAACAGAACAGATCTTATAGGCATGGTGTCTACCCTTCTAATAGCTAAATATGCATAGTTACCCCATCCCTTTTACTAGCCAACCCCAATATTTGTTAAATTATTACAAACCAAGTACTGAATTACAATAGAAAAGTGCAAAATAAGAAGTGACAACCATAAGATGCCTGATTCTGACTTCCTCTCTGAGTTATGGAATAAACCACCTCAAATGCCACTTGTTTCAAAGCCTTTCTCAGACCTGGGTGTGTCAAAGTTCCCTAAGGGTCTCAAGGGACCCCGGGCAGTATTTACACCCAGGTTTGCATAACCAGATAGATTTGAGTGCAGTATGTAATGTCCAACCCTTATGTGTCCAAGTTCAGAGGGAGTTCAAGGGTCTCAAGGCAAGGCTCACACAAGAGGGGCATAACCTAAGTTCTAAGAGCATATTGGAAGTGCAAAAATAGAGATTTATTTAAAACTGGATGAGAATAGTAAGGGATAAGGGTGATTTGAAAATAGTAGGAGTAAAACTTGAACTACACAGAATCAGTAATTGCACAAAGGGGTCAGGAGTTTTAGGAATACATAGCATGAGGCATATGACCCCAGGAAGGGTCAGGTTTGGACATGCACATCAATAGATGATGTTGGCATGCCCACAAACCAGCCAGAGAACACAAACACAAAGAGAAGATATGGGGTTTGGGATTCATACACATAGGAAAGCATTAATTTAAAAGGGAAAGGGAACACATTTCAACATGCTAGTAGTGTAACTTGATTGCAGAAACATAAGCAGAAATAGACAAACATGAGAGAAGTTGGAACAATTACAGAAAACATGTTGTTGATGCTTGAAAATTAACTAGGACATACCAGTAAGAAACAAAGTGCAGAAAGGAAAGAAAAAACAAATTTCCATAGCCTAGCCTTGGCTTTTAGCCGACTAGACAAACCAGTAATACAAGTAGTAGTAGAGAAAAGAGAGAGTTTTGAGTGAAGTGTGTGTTCTGAACTCAGATGGTTCGTTCCTATGAAATAAAAGAAGGTGGGTATTTATAGTTTTGAAAATAGGTGAAGAATAAGGTAATAAGTAAAGTCTTAACACAAACATGGAAACAATCACAAGTTAGAATCAATTAACCAAGGTGATTCCCTTTAATTAAGCAATCCCTATTTAACGGGTAGCAGCAGGTCTAATAAACGAAGGAAAATCAGTTTGGAAACAGAATGATTATTGTGAGCACGTGATTTTTGTTTCGCGCGACAATCGCTCCAAAAGAAATAAAAAATAATAACAATTGGTCCTGCTGTACAATTTTTGGATTTTTACATGGCACTTTGTTAATTATTTACGATTTTTGCCCATTTTATTTTATTAAAACAAAATACAAAAAATGTATGTGTCATGCGTAATTTGAACCGTAATCCGGTTGTTAAATAGAAAATCATAAATAGGCATCTTTGTTCGTGATTTTTGTTTTGTTTGATTTTACGTATTTTAAATATTTTGATATATGTGTGCAAATAATTGTATTAAGTGTTTATTTAATTTTAATTTGATTTACTTAGGTTTTGTTATAAAATAAAAAAAATAATAAAAGAGAGAGTGCAAAATTGGGTTTGAAAATCAGTTTGGGCTGATTTTCATTTTAATTCAAAGCCCAAACAAACTCAGCCCAAACCCCATGTAAACCCGGTCCAGATCAGCTAACCTCAGGAGGCGTTCCAAACGACGTCGTTTTGATCCAATTTGATCTAGGCCGTTGATCTCAGATTGATCAACGGCCAAGATCTCTCACCCCAAACCCACTAACAGACCCGACCCGTCTCACCCGGACCGACCCCAACCCTTTACCCTTGAAACGACGCCGTTCCCTGTTAGTCGAAGGATCCTGGCCCTTCATCACATCTCATCCAACGGCCAGGATCCACCTACCCACTAACTATATAAACTCATAACATTACCCTGCCCCCCCTATCCGAACCCCAGCCTTCATCGTCTTCAACCCAAAACCCTAGAGCCGCCTCTGTACACCTTCACCATGAAAGCCGGCGGCATGAACGCCGATGACCTTCACCTTAACACCCTAAAACCACCTTGACACCCTGAATATGGATCTGTAGTCTGTTTAGTTCGAATCATCCTCTAGATCCTCGAATCTTCAGTTAAAGATTCGAACAAAACTCGATCTACATCGATCTGCCCTAGATTCATACCAGACAATCACCGGACCCCCCTCGTGACCAAACCATGCTTGGTTTGGTCCGAATCTAACCTTGGAAGCCCAAATCCCAAATCTACCATCCACGAACCCTAGAAGCCCCAAGCCTAGTCTGTGCCTGTTTAAGCCAAGAGATTAGGGTCTAATGGACCTTAATCGAAGTGTTTCTCATCCGAGAAACACTTCGTTTAAAGTCCGTTCAACCTTAAAGAAGGTCTGTTCAAACACAAGCTGATTTTCTATTTCTTCTTTCAAAGTTTTAAGGTAAGTTTGTTTTCTCCTTGTTATTCAGTACGTGTGTGGTTTCAAGGTCTGTTCATATTTTGTGTAATTTATTTCAAATTTTATCAACTGTGTCCTGTCCACTTTGCCTAAACCTCGTTGTCTTGAGTCCTTCTTCTATTTGTTCTGATAATGCGTATGTATTTATATGTTGTGCAATTAGCTGATTTTCAAATTTGAACTGACTAACTGATTCCTCGAGTACAATTCTGTTTGGTCAGTACAATTCAAACCTTGTGTGATACTGTTAAATGCCTGATTTTTGGTTACGATTGTATGTGTTATAACTAGTATAGTCGAGTCAACATATGTCGTCAATTAGTTTCAGTTGTCCGAACAATAACAAATCGACTTACTTCTGCTAAGTATTTGTTTGAATCAATTAGGAACTGAGTTTGTTTACTTATAGTTGTTAATTTGAATCAGAAATGTAAAAGGAATGTTTTGTTTAAGTTCTAAATTGGAGGGCATGTGCACTTGTGCACAGCATGTGCATTTGTGCACCACAGGTGCATTTGTGCACAGCCTGGTTCCTGCATAAAGGGCTTTTTGATTTAAAAATAGTTTGACAACATATGCTGTCAGATATATTCTGCTGCCCATACTTTGCTTTAGTTTCAGAAATAATAAACCTTACTAAAAGTGAAGCCTGCCAAGGAAATGTGATGGGGTTAATACTTAAATAGCTAAGTGGAAACTGAAAAAAGATAGATAGCACATGGGAGGTGGGCTGATTGTTTAACAGGCTGTAAAAGGGTGGAATTTAAGCTATAAAAGGGGGAACTTCCATCAGTTAAAGGGGGGACATCTGATAGGAGACAGAGATAAGAAAGGGTGGGCACATTGAGAGATACAGAGACAACAAAAACACACAGAGGGAACTCAGACTGGACTGGGGGCTGGGATTTTTAGAATAGATAGAGAGGGAGATAAAGGAAGGATACACATACAGAGAGGATTGAAAAAGGATAGAACTAATTTTAGGAAAACACAGATAGAGAGAGGTTAAGAGATAGAAAGCATACAGTCAACAATCAGAAACTGTTTCTTCCTATTGTTGTTTGGGTTTCATTTGTTCAACCCGTTCAATCAATTCTGATTCTTTGAAGTTACAATTGAGTCTACTAGTCGAGTGTTTTCATTGGTTTACCACTGGTTTTGGTCTGCCTGGAGTTCTGATTCTACTCCACTGTGTGTTGCTGTCATTTGGCTACTCTTTCTATCGGCTATAGTTGCATTCTTGCACTCGAGCCTGTTCTGTTGTGTTGCTTTGTTTGCTGCTGTCACTTTGTTCCTGCTGCTGCTGATTTTCTCTATCTTCTTCCTCTTCTTCTGTTGTATTCAACATCCAGGTACACATTTCATACTGATGTAACCATGAAAGGCATGAATTGAAAGATCTGAAGAATGTTTAATCATCTGTTGCCTTACTTACAGCTTTTGCGAATATTGTTAAAGTTGTATAAATTCCTTTATTTGTAGCCCAATAGAAAACACATTAGTAAGTCTATACTTAATTGAAAATATTCTGGCCGAAAAATGCGATATGGTTTGTTGGCAGTACACGTGATGTAGTCATATGATTTATGGAATGTGCTATCATTTGGTAGAATTGTTAATTCAAACTCTTCTTCCAGTTATGTTTTGAGTATGTAGGGTGAATGGTTGCTTGAAAAATTTTGCCGAGTACAACGCAGTCTTAAGTTTAGGAGCTTCAGTTTCGGTAGGCAGTTTTAGGTTAAATTCTGAATGTTATTAGTAGTTACCATCTAATGAGTAACCTTTTTTTATTAATCTTGTTAAAATAAATTCAAAGTTTAACTCGAGGAGTATTTGGGGCTAAGTGTAGTGTTTCATCAATCTCGTGTATAATTCTCCTACTCAATTAAAAGCACGTTCCATGAGGTATAACGCTTCTTCACTTCGTAAATGATTAAGCAGGTAATTAATAAGAATCCGGATTTGGCCAAAGCACATAATTGAATTAGCACGTATCTTTTTTCTTTTATTTTTAGAGACAAACACATTAGAAATGTAGTCGTTTTAGGATATCCTTTCTAAAATAGAGACGAGCCTCGCCAAATAAAAAATGCAAAATTGCGGGGCCCTCAATATATAATCATAATAATTATTCAGAATTCAGGATAGGCCGTTTAGTGAATTTCATGGCTTCCTACAAAATAATAATGCACTAGACTCTTTAGGCGCGACTTAATTAAATTACATTCTTAAACTCGGGTGCACATTGATGTGACCCAATCCCAATCTCAACGGAGTCAAAAATGTGTCGACGATCACGGGTGCATTGATTGTGACATGGTTCGAGATGCATTTTCACGACGTTGCAATTCTATAAAAATAAGTGATAATGATAAAAGCGGTTTAAACTTAATAAAAGCACGTAAGTCATAACATGTATTTAAATCAGATATTTAGCCATTATAACAATTTAAGCGACCATGCTAGAACCACGGGATTCGAGGGTGCCTAACACCTTCCCTCGGGTCAACAGAATTCCTTACTTAGAATTTCTTGTTCGCAGACTTCATTTGGAAAAGTCGAAAATTTCCTCGATTTGGGATTCAAGATAAACCGGTGACTTGGGACACCAAAAGCCAAACCTTTCCCAAGTGGCGACTCTGAATTAAATAAATAATCCCATTTCGAATATTGTCACTTAAATTGGAAAAACTTCCCTCGCGCATTTAACCCTTCGGGGCGGGCGCGCAAAAAGGAGGTGTGACAGCTCTGGCGACTCCGCTGGGGATGTGCTGACCCAGAACCACTGGTTCAGGATTCAAGAATTTGAGCTTAGAATAATTGTTATATTTGGCTTTATTATCTGATCTTTATTACATGTTTTTGCATAACGTGCTAAATGTTGTCTTTTACCGCTTTGGTATTATCTGAACTGTATATAAACTGTGCCGAAACCTTTCTCTTCTTACCTCCGGGGAGAAGCTCGCTGGTCGAGACTCCCTATTCTGTTAGTGTCGATACCTGAAATAAGAAAGAGGTCAGACAAGTTACAAAGCCGGACGATCTCGCGGGTCCCCGGTACGTAGCCCCCTCCTCGACTCGAGTTGTCTGCTCGGGTACACAGTCTAGAACAAATGCCCAGGTTATAAACCTAGTATAACGAAACTTCATGCCGGATCCCTAGTAGGAACGTTTATTTGCATCATGTTGCATTTGACTTAGGGGGCTCAACACAGGGGTTGGGTCCGTCTAGGACAGGCAACCTGAAATGAAAAGACCATCCTGCTGCATTCCTATCTGTTTTGCGCATTTATTTGCTTCAGTTCCGCATGCTGACCGGTTTCTAAAAAAGAAAATAGCAGCGTAGGGAGATAATTACTTATTTTGGAAAAATAAAACCAATGTCCAAGTAGTGTCAAAACCTCGCCGGAATTTTTCTAAAAAAGAATAAAAACAAAATTTGTCTTCTTAGTTTGAGTTATTAAAAAAAATATATAAAAATCTTTTTTTTTTTTCCAAAATCAAAAAAAAAAGAAAAGGTATTTATTTAAAAGTAAAAAAAACGGAAATTCATAATTCAAAAAAAAATGTTGTCTCTTTCGTAGTACCCCTTTTATAAATTCAGACTAATAGTCCAAATATTTCCTAAAAAATATAATAATATTTTCTTTAGTCTTTATCTCTTTGCAAAAGAAAAAATATAATAAAAAATACATATTCTTGATTTCTAGGTTTATTTGATTTTTTTTTCTAATTACGGTATGCCCGAACTACGCCGGTTTGATTCTCACCGGATGTGAGATACGTAGGCAACCCTCGTCGGGTTCAACCCCATTTTGCTAAAATAGCCAAAATCAATAAATAAATAAATAAAAAAAGAGATGTGTCAAATTTTTAAAGAGTCATAAATAAGTCAGGTGACGCTGTTTTGTCATAAATAGCCGAATGATTCCGAAAACGGACGCCGGAAGGCTGACTTTGCATAAACAGCCACCTTTGGGTCTTGTTTAGCATTTTTGTCCAGTTGACCCACACAGCCTTAAAATCTTCGTCCCCGAAGTGTTTAAAGGTCATGTTCAAAACTTGATCCCCTCTGTAAAATATTTTGAGTCAAGTCATTTTTGTTAAAATCGCCTTAATAAATGTGCAGGATGAGCACGATGCAAAATGAACATTTTTCAATAATGACCAAAATCCCTGTCAAGTTACGACTATGGTGGAATGATCTAGGTGTTGAAGGACAAAATGAGGTTAAGAAATATCTGAAAGGTCTTATGGGTTTGTTGGAAATCCAGCCTCGGGGAGATATCATAAGAGCTTTGGTTACCTATTGGGACCCGGCGCACAAAGTTTTCCATTTCTCTGATTTTGAACTCACCCCGACTTTGGAAGAAATGGCCGGATACATCGGGAATACTGAACTTCCCTTGAGGGAAAAATACTTGGTCGCCCCAAGAGTCGTCACGGTACATCGGTTCCTAGATTCATTGAAGATACCTAGAACAGTCCACAACCCGGATCTGGCAGCCGGATTTTGTACTCCATGCTTCATATATGATAGGTACGGTCATGAGGGGGGATTCAATAATCCAATCAACAAACTGTGCAGCAAAGGAGTTCGTCAGAAGTGGGACAAGCACAGACGGGTAGCGTTCATGATGATGTTCCTAGGCCTTCTGGTATTTCCAAGGAAAGACGGAAACATTGATTTGAAGATATCCGGGGTCGTCAGCACTTTACTCACGCAAAGTGACAGTACTCTCGCGCCTATGGTGGTATCTGACATCTTTCGAGCTCTTACAGCTTGTAAAGCTGGGGGAAATTTCTTCGAAGGTTGTAACTTGCTCCTACAGATATGGGTTACCGAGCACCTCTGCCATCATTCCGAGATTTTGAGCCATGGTTCCCCGGAAAAGACCGGCATAGAAGAATCTTACACGAGAACCAAAGAGATCAGTTTGCCCAAAGGAGTCCTGGCATGGACCTCGTTCTTTCAAGCTCTTACTGCCAGCCAAATACAATGGACGTTGGGATGGTTGCCTGTTGATGAGATCCTATATATGTCTGCAGCTAAAACTCATTTCTTACTGATGGGGCTTAAGAGCATTCAACCTTACGCACCCTGCCGAGTTTTGAGACAGTTCGGAAGATGCCAGACAGTACCTCATGAGGAAGATCTTAGCACTCAAGCAGTTGAGATAAGTCCTAACGGACAATTCCCAGAAGCGAAGATTCGCCAAATCTGGAGTGAGTGTCAATATTGAAATCAGATACTTGCGTGCGGGATCGAGCCAAAGGAGAGACGGCGCCAGGTTACCTTGCATGGTATAGAAGGGAACTTGAGCATGAAAGGCCAGCTAAGAGACCCCACATCCGGAATTTCACCGAATCATCGCAAAGACAGTGGGATTGGTTAGCGAAGGAAAGAGGTTATTGCGCCGAAATCAGCAGGTTAAAGCAACAAGTGGGAAGCTTGAAATATGAGCACAACATACAAGTTGCTACCAATCTGGGAGAGCAGAACAGGTTAATTCAGGAAAACGAAATGCTCAGAGCCCAGATCAAACAGATAAGGGTGGATGCGGATAAACAGCCAAGGCGTCGATCAGACGAGCAGCTGATAAAAAGGCTAAAAAGTGAAATCAGGGAATGGCAAGATGGTTTGGAGAAATCTGAAAACGTCATAGCAGAGCTCAGGGCACAGTGGGATACAAGAGCAGATGAGCATCGCCGATACCTGAATCAATTGGAAGGCGACCACGAGAAGACTGTTGCTAAAATGAAGAGAGAGATGGCTACACTTGAGATCAAAGTAGCTAATCAGGCCAAGGATTTCCAAATTGAGAGCAGATACTGGTACGACTCAATAGCCCAGATAAAGTTGGAAGTACGGCAACTGAAGCATCAGCATATACAGGATGCTCAAGTATTCAAGATATGTAGCGATCAGATAAAATGCCTACTCATAGAGAAAAAGCAAACCAGAGATAGGATCAAGGCCATTGCCCACGCCATCACCGGACGATGTCTACGATGTGAGAACATGTCCAGCGTTACCGTCCTCTCGGCAGTAATGGGTTATGTCAAGCAGACTATGCATGAGCTGGAGCAACTTGAGAGGGATCTCACGCCTAGGACTGCGGTGAGGCCGAACGATGCCCCGCGGACACCAATTTTCAAAACCATAATGCACTCATAGGTCAAATCTGTATCTTAGCATCTTCTGCTTATTTTTCCCATCAGGGTGATTTTTAGTCTATTTTGAGTCTAGGTTTATTTTCAAAGTTCGCTTTTTCTTTTGCAAAATGTAGTTTGTAATAGACCATTTCAACAATAAAGAGGTTGCTTCTTTTACGCTCATTTGCGTTTTTCGAACTACGTAATGATCTGATTCACGTAGGCATCGTGATACGTAGGCAATCCTCATCGGATCCGGTCGCATTTCTTTTACTGCAAAAAAAAACATAAAAAAAAGAAGGGGAAAAACTAATAAGAGGAAAAATGCCGGAATGACGCATGCTCTCGTAGCAAACATATAGTAATCCACTTAACTGTATAGGTGCATCATGCCCAACGTGAGATTAACTATCTGTTATTTGCTGCAAATTAACCGTGCGTTTGTCGATGAGTATTCCAGGGTTTTTTGGAAAGACGGTTGGTTTGGGGAAAGTCTGGCCTCGCACTCATACTTCACGAGGTCAAGGAGAAGTGTTCAACTACCTGTTGTTAGGACAAGAAGCAGTACTCACACTTACTTCACCAGGTCAAAAGGAAGTGTGGAAATGTCTTCAGAAATTCCATTGCAAACAATCCCTGTTTCCGAGGAAAGCTCGATCTCAGCCGTCCTCACACCTGAATCCGCAACTGCGGAGGAAAATAGAATCCTACGGCTCCGCATGTTGGAAATGCTGGACGATTGGAATAATGGGAAAGAGCCGCCAAGTGTCGTCCCCGGATTCCCTGAATTATTCTCCAGGTCAAGTGGGACTTCTAATGTCCCCATAAATTATCCTGCTACCCCATTCGGGTACCCAGCCACCTCAGCCTTCTCTGCTGGATCGCCTTCTAAGCCTCATCCCCGAATGTCATCCACTGATGCAAGCATGAACATCTTTACTGCATCGCCTTGCCCGATTACGGCACAGCCTACCACGTACAAACCAAGCTTTGACTCATCCTCTTTTACATTCCAAGCACCATCGTTCTCAATAGAACCAACTAGGTTTGCTACCAGCACTAATCCTCTACCGCCTCAGTGCGAACTTGCACCCGGGCAGGATCAGAACCCCAGAATTGCAGAACAAAATGAGATTGCCAAGAGAATGAGAAGCCTTGAACAAAGTTTGAAGAATATGCAAGGATTGAGCGGACAGAAAAGGGTCTCTTACGCCGACCTGTGCATGTTCCCTCACGTGCACCTGCCAGCGGGTTTCAAGACCCCGAAATTCGAGAAATACGATGGGCACGGTGACCCTATTGCACATCTTAAGAAATACTGCAACCAATTGCGGGGAGCCGGCGGAAAAGAAGAACTGCTAATGGCATATTTTGGGGAAAGTCTAGTAGGGATAGCCTCGGAATGGTATATGGACCAGGAAATGTCCCGATAGAATATATGGGATGATCTCGCCAGAGATTTTGTGAAACAATTCCAGTATAACATCGACATTGCGCCAGACCGAAATTCGCTGTCGAATTTGAAGAAGAAACCTTTAGAAAGCTTCAGGGAATATGCTATTAAGTGGCGTGAACAGGCGTCAAGAGTAAAGCCTCCCATGGATGAAGTGGAAATGGTCACTACTTTTCTCCAGGCTCAAGAATCTAACTATTTCCAAAACATGATGTCAGCCATGGGTAAGCCATTCGCGAAAGCGATCAAGATTGGAGAGATGGTAGAAAATGGTCTGAAAACAGGTAGGATTCTGAGTCAAGCAGCCATAAGGGCAACCTCCCAGGCCGTCCAAAGCGGGTCCGGAGGAATGACCAGAGGGAAGAAGAAAGAAGAAACAACTATGGCATCCTCGGAAGCAAGGGAGTATCGTCATCCCAGGCCCCGTTTCCCGGAAAGAACCCCACAACACTATTTCCCCCATTCCAATTTGGCATATGCTCATCAACCTTATATGGTCATGAATGCCCAACCTTATGCCCATCCACCACAACAAGCCAACCGAGGCCCAGCTCCACCTCCCAGAAATCAGCCTCTTTACCGCAACCACTATAACCCACAACCCCCGCAGAATAACTTTCGCCCTCAGGAGCCACCCCGACGGCGGAATTTCACGCCCATTGGTGAGCAATACTCTACTTT
Source organism: Nicotiana tabacum (assembly GCF_000715075.1). Lineage (NCBI taxonomy): Eukaryota > Viridiplantae > Streptophyta > Magnoliopsida > Solanales > Solanaceae > Nicotiana > Nicotiana tabacum. The sequence continues at coordinate 4,781,641 of NC_134084.1, read as the reverse complement.
GTTCCCTAAGCTAGTCCAATTGGGTTTCTTGCAACCAATCCCTCAAACAAGGCAAAACCCGACGTCACCTTCTTACAAAGCTGGAGTCAGATGCGCCTATCATTCAGGGGCCGAGGGACATGATACAAATGATTGTTGGTCGTTGAAAAGAGTGGTCGAGAATTTGATAGAGCAAGGGAAAATAGTGCTAAGGGACGAAGAGATCCCAAATGTGACTAACAATCCATTGCCTGCTCACAATAATGGGCCACTGATCGGAATAATTTGCGAAGACAAAGAATTCGACCCTGCTCTGAAAGCCATAATTGCCATTGTCGACACAGGGAAGAGGCCCGAAACAGACCAGAAACCAGGAAAGGGGGAGGAGGCCAAGGCTATAAAGAAAGAACTTGAAAAGAAGGTGGATAAGAAAGTGGTACCGGTAGGGGATGGAGTTCTTTACATACCACGAGGTCGAGCTGAGAAGACGCAGAACTTCGCAATCAAAAAGACAAAACCTATGTACGTGCCGAAAGGGGCCTATGTGGTCCGGGGGACGATTCAACCACCTCGGCTGAATGAGCCAGTGGTTATCGGACGCGTGCCACAAAAGCCAATGACCAACCCGTCCACAGTGCCGTGGAATTATCAAAAGACTTTGGTAATGTACAAAGGTAAAGAGGTCATGGGAGAACTTCCAGAAAATACTTTCATTGGAAGGTATTCAAATACCCAAGAACTGAACAACGTCACACAAAGGCGCTTCCCGCCAAAGAAGCCCGTAAGTGTTGAAGAAGCGAAAGTGTTCTTCCAACAAATGAAAATGCCGGATTACGAAGTGATAGATCAACTGCGCAAGTACCCCGAGCAAGTGTCCATGCTATCATTATTGATGAGGTCGGCCGAGCATCAAAAGATCTTACTGAAGACCCTGAATAAAGCATATGTGCCAGTTGAAACCTCGGTTGAACAACTAGAGCGGATGACAGAAAGATTCTTCGACGTCAACCAAATCTCTTTCAGCAAGAATGATTTACCCCCGGAAGGAGCGACACACAAAAAGCCTTTGCATCTAACAGTTAAATGCGAAGACTATTATGTCAAGCGGGTAATGTTGGATGGGGGCTCAGGCGTTGACATTTGCCCGCTCTCCACGCTACAAAGAATGGAAATTGGGACCGGAAGAATCCGACCCAACAATGTCTGCGTAAGGGCTTTCGACGGCATCAAGAGGGATACCATGGGAGAAATAGACCTGTTGTTGGTCAAAGGGCCAGTCGAATTTCAAGTAACCTTCCAGGTGCTCGACATGGATACATCCTACAATTTTCTCCTTGGCAGACCTTAGATCCATGCGGCAGGAGCTGTGCCTTCCACTCTTCACCAGATGGTGAAGTTCGAGTACGAAGACCGAGAGATCGTGGTCCATGGGGAAGATGAGCATGCTATCTATCGGGACCCATCGATCCCATATCTGGAACCAACAGAAGGGAGCGAACATACGGTCTATCAAGCTTTTGAGATTGTACTGGCAGAGCAGCACGAAGAGGGAATACCCTACCCCCAGCCTTTCTTGTCTAACGCCTCGGTTATGGTGGCCAAAGAGATGATCCGGCACGGATTTAGGCCAGGGAAGGGTCTTGGACGAACCTTTCAGGGAATAACAGAAACCATTACCTTGCCAGTCACCAAGAAACCTTTTGGACTAGGTTTCAAGCCTACTCCAGCAGACGAAGAGTGGGCAAAGAAAAGGAAAAATGAGGGTTGGAAGTTACCTCGACCACTGCCTGATTTATATGCAACTTTCATCAGGCCAAGGTACGCCGAAGAAGAAGATGATGAGGTCTTCACAGCTGAGGAAATCGAGGAGATATGTGGAGCGATGAGAGAGATGCTCTACGAGATCCACATGGTTCAACCAGGTGAAGGCACAAGCACTGCTGAGATGATGTACGTGGGGCCGAACGCCGAAACTTCAAAACTGGGAGGCCACGCCACTCCCGACTAGACGGAAGTCCGGGTAGACCTGTCCTGCCACCTTTCCTGTGTCACAAGTTATCTCCAGGACATAACTTGAACGTTTTCTTCCTTTCCATTGTTGTTTTATATTCCTAAGTTGTAAACATTGTTGTCCTCCAACTTTCCAAAGAAAATAAAAAATCATCATCATTGCTTTCCCATTCTTTCTTTTGTTCTGATTTTTGTTATTTTTCCTTTTATCTTTCTTTTCAGTTATAATAATGCGGCTTTAAATATGACATGCTTGCGGACTTCACGCCCAGATCACAATGAGCTATTTAACTGCGAATTAATGAACCCAGAATCAGAGTATGATGCAGAAGAGGCTTTTAGGGAAATAAACCGAGAGTTGGAATATTTTGAGAATAAACCTAAGCTAAATCGGAATGACACCGAACCGGTTAATTTAGGAACTCCTGAAGAAATCCGGGAGACCAAAATAAGCATTCACACGGACAAGAAAACGCGAGAGGCGATAATTCAACTTCTCTTTGAATTTAAAGACGTGTTTGCTTGGTCATATGATGACATGCCGGGTCTAGGGGTTGATCTAGTGGTTCATAAATTGCCGATTCATCCTGACTGTCCTCCAGTTCAACAAAAGCAACGAAAGTTCAAAACTGAGGTCAGTGACAAGATCAAAGAGGAGATCACCAAACAACTGAAAACGGGAGTGATTCGGGTAGTCCAGTATACCACCTAGTTGGCAAATGTGGTTCCAGTACCGAAAAAGGACGGGAAAACTCGGGTATGTGTAGACTACCGAGATCTGAATAGAGCAAGTCCTAAAGACAATTTCCCACTACCCAACATCCACATCCTCGTTGATAATTGCGCCAAACACGAGATACAGTCTTTCGTGGATTGTTACGCTGGGTATCATCAGGTATTGATGGATGAAGAGGACGCCGAGAAAACTGCCTTCACCACGCCTTGGGGCACCTACTGTTATCGGGTCATGCCATTTGGTTTGAAGAATGCTGGGGCTACTTACATGAGGGCCATGACTGCCATTTTTCATGACATGATGCATCAGGAAATAGAGGTATACGTGGATGACGTGATAGTCAAGTCCAGGACGCAGGATAATCACATCCAAGACTTGAGGAAATTCTTCGAGAGACTGAGGAGGTATGACTTGAAGCTAAACCCAGCCAAATGTGCTTTCGGAGTTCCATCGGGCAAACTTTTGGGCTTCATCGTGAGCAGGAGAGGTATCGAGCTAGATCCAACTAAGATAAAATCCATCAGAGATCTGCCTCCCCCGAGAACAAAGAAAGACGTGATGAGTCTGTTGGGAAGGTTGAACTACATCAGTCGGTTTATTGCCCAGTTGACAAGCACGTGTGAGCCCATATTCAAGCTTTTAAGGAAAGATGCGGCGATTAAATGGACAACTGAGTGTCAAGAAGCCTTTGATAAAGTCAAAGAATACCTTTCGAATCCCCCGGTCTTGGTCCCTCCAGAACCGGGAAGGCCACTTTTCTTGTATCTGACAGTCTTGGAGAACTCTTTCGGTTGCGTCCTCGGGCAACACGACATAACCGGAAGGAAGGAGCAAGCAATCTACTACTTGAGCAAGAAATTCACCGGCTACGAGGCCAAATACACTCTGCTGGAAAGGACATGCTGCGCTCTCACATGGGTTGCTCAAAAGCTGAGACATTATCTCCAAGCCCACACTACGTTCCTCATAAGCAGGTTGGATCCTTTGAAGTATATATTTCAGAAACCAATGCCTACCGGGAGACTGGCTAAATGGAAAATCTTGCTTACGGAATTCGACATAGTCTATGTCACTCGCACGGCAATGAAAGCCCAGGCGCTAGCAGATCATTTGGCCGAAAATCCGGTCGATGAGGAATACCAGCCATTGGATACCTACTTTCCAGATGAAGAAGTAAACACCGTAGAAGTGGTCTCGGAGGAAGCTCATGTTTGGAAGATGTTCTTTGATGGAGCCGTGAACGCCAAGGGTGTAGGAATTGGGGAAATTTTGATCTCGCCTTCTGGTCAGCATTATCCCGCCACAGCTAGACTTCGTTTCTTTTGCACGAATAATACAGCTGAATATGAAGCCTGCATTATGGGCATGCATATGGCAATCGATTAGGATGTCAAAGACTTACTGATTATGGGAGATTCTGACCTGATTATCCGGCAAGCCCAAGGCGAATGGGAAACTCGGGATGTCAAACTTATCCCTTACCGACAGCATGTGGAGGACCTCAGCAAGCGCTTTACATCAATCGAGTTCAGGTATATCCCGAGGTGTCACAATGAATTGGCGGATGCACTTGCTACTTTGGCTTCAATGCTACCCTACCCGGGCAACGCCCACATCGATCCTTTGGAAATCCAAATCAAGGAAAGACACGGTTACTACAATGTAATCGAGGAGGGATCAAATACGCAGCCTTGGTACCATGACATCAAGAGGTTCCTGAAGACACAAGAATACCCCGAGCATGCTACTGGAGATCAAAAGAGGACCATTAGGCGCCATGCAAGTGGTTTCTTTCTGAGCGGTGAATTTTTATATAAGAGGACCCCGGACCTCAATCTCCTAAGATGTATCGATATCGAGGAAGCAAGAAAGATCATGCACGAAGTACACGCAGGTGTGTGCGGACCTCACATGAACGGGTATGTCTTAGCAAAGAAAATCCTTCGAGCAGGTTATTACTGGATGACCATGGAAAAGGATTGCTTTAGTTTCGTTCGGAAGTGTCATCAGTGTCAGGTGCACGGTGGTTCGATTCATGCGCCTCCCACGGAGCTGCATCCCATGTCTGCACCTTGGCCATTTGTCGCCTGGGGCATGGACGTCATTGGACCAATCGAACCAAAGGCTTCAAATGGACACAGGTTTATACTGGTTGCCATCGATTACTTCACAAAATGGGTAGAATCTATCACTCTCAAGTCGGTCACTAAAAAAGCTGTAGTGGATTTTGTACACTCAAATCTTATCTATCGTTTCGGTATTCCAGCGACTATCATTACAGATAATGCAGCAAACTTGAACAGTCACTTGATGGGAGATGTATGCGAGCAGTTCAAGATAACGCATAGGAATTCTACTCCTTATCGGCCGAAAGCCAATGGTGTTGTGGAAGCGGCAAACAAAAACATCAAGAAGATTTTGAGGAAAACGATCCAAAGTTCCCGACAGTGGCATGAGCAGTTACCTTTTGCATTGTTGGGGTATCGCACTACGGTACGCACATCAGTAGGAGCGACTCCTTATCTTTTGGTTTATGGGACCGAGGCTGTAATACCGGCAGAGGTAGAAATTCCTTCGCTTCGAACCATTGTCGAAGCAGAAATCGAAGACAGCGAGTGGGTCAAGACTCGGTTAGAGCAATTGACTTTGATTGAAGAAAAGCGAATGGTCGCGGTTTGTCACGGACAGTTGTACCAACGAAGGATGGCCCGTGCTTACAACAAAAAGGTCCGACCCAGGAATTTCGAAATAGGTCAGCTGGTACTGAGGCGTATTCTGCCGCATCATGATGAAGCAAAAGGGAAGTTTGCTCCAAATTGGAAAGGCCCATACATCATAAGGAAGATATTGCCGAGAGGAGCATTGTATTTAGGTGATATCGAAGGAAATGACCCCGACACAGCAGTAAATGCGGATGCAGTCAAGAGATACTACGTCTGAATTATACTCCAGTAGTCTTGACGCATTTGAAATAACGAAGGTTTTATTCCCCACTACTCCCCAAACACTACCCAATTCTCTCTACAAACCTTTGAGCCGCTTAAAAAAAAATTGATTGAGGCCTGAACTACGTTTGACTTGATTCCGAAAGGATACGTAGGCAGCCTCTCCCTGAGGTTCAGTCACACCAACAATAAAATCCCATTCACCCTGAAATTGAAACCGGGGCACGTCGAGCAGTTTGGAAGTTAGTATCATCTGCCTCTCTTTACCAAGCACAAGCTTTCAGATCAATTACCAAAGATAGTGGGAAACCAATAAGCGTCACAAATGGAGACCGGCACACTCTGAATCGAGAAAGAAAAAATGAGAGAGTCTCGTCGGTGAAAACCTTCGGGCACCACGAGGCGACGGAAGTAGAGAAACCAAAATGAGAGAGCTTGTTTAGTAAAAACTCGCAAAGAGTGCTATCAAGCGATGACAGGAAGAGAAATGAGAGAGGTCAGCTGGCGAAAACCCGCAAAGGGCGTTGTTGGCCGAAAAAGAATGACTCCACCCCAAGGAGGTCTCGGCAAAGCTCCACCGGTTTGGAATCACAGATCCGTTCTGGTTCAGGGAAATGCAAGTTCAGGGAAGGTCAGACGTCCAGTCCAAAGAGCATGTCATGTCATTTAAAGCCAGCGTTATCTTCCTCAAATAAGTCTTTCTCGTCCCAAAAGGGACACTTCCTTCCTGAAATTTGTTTTCTCCTTTCTTTGTTTCTCTTCGAATCCCTTTTATGTTTTAACCCCAAGTTCAGGATACACCGGAAAGGGCAGGTGGCAGGTTTGTTTTCACGGAATCCCGTTTCATGAAGGAAAACACCTCATTTCATTGGTACGATTGCCCAAGCCTGATGAATCATGATGTTTGATGGTGTTTAAAGTAAAGAGGAAAAAGAGAAATCTTCCCCAGCAAGTCCGCCTTCGGACGAATCCCCACAGAGTCTCCCTCTGTACAAATCCTCACAGAGTCTCTCCTTGTACAATCTCCCACAGAGTCTCCCCAATATGAAGAAAAAAAAACAAAATCCCCGTTGGAATTTCCCCAGCACATCCCCGGCGAGTCCCTTTGTAAAAATTCCCCGAAGATCTTACCCCAACCAAGCCTAGAAAGCCCACTGCGAAACAATTACCCAGCATGCCCCATTGTACAAAGATCCACACAAAGAATACACTTTGTAAATATTCCCCCATAGGACTTCCTTTTGTACAAATCCCCACAGTATACCCCCAATAAAATCCCCGTTGAGAACCCCCAAGCAAAACGGGACACAAAAAAAAAGAAAAAAAGGGGCCTTACGAGGCAAATCATCACAGAACGTGGAAATGCAAGCTTGAGCGGTCTAAAGGGTTTCGACGTATGAATCAAATCAATGGCGGGATTTCGCAACAGAAATGAAGACGCAACAAAGCAACCGGGAACGATCAAGGTCACCAAACCGACCGTCATTTCCGAACTAACAAATGTTCTTTGTCTGAAAAGTTGAAACAGGTTTAATCCAAGACAACCGTGCAAGAAGCAGGTGTCGCCCAAAGGAGAAGGTACATGGGTACAAGAAATATCTTGGCAATAAGGAACTCACTCGAAAGGTAAGTTTCCGCGAAACTCTCTTTTGTTTTTACTAAAACAAGAAAATTCAAAAAAAAGGCCAGTTGTTTGTTCTCGAATTTTGCCCCCAGCTAGTCAGCATTAGGGTTTTAAACCCTAAGCTGAATTCTTCCATGCAGTCAGCATTAGTGTTTTAAATCCTAAACTGAATTTTCCCTTTTAGTCAGCATTAGGGTTTTAAACCCTAAACTGAACTTTTTCCATTCAGCCAGCATTAGGGTTTTAAACCCTAAACTGAGATTTTCCATGCAGTCAGCATTAGGGTTTTAAACCCTAAACTGAATTTTCCCTTTTAGTTAGCGTTAGGGTTTTAAACCCTAAACTGAACTTTTTCCATTCAGCCAGCATTAGGGTTTTAAACCCTAAACTGAGCTTTTCTATGCAATCAGCATTAGGGTTTTAAACCCTAAACTGAATTTTTCCTTTAGTCAGCATTAGGGTTTTAAACCCTAAACTGAACTTTTTTCCATTCAGCCAGCATTAGGGTTTTAAACCCTAAACTGAGCTTTTCCATGCAATCAGCATTAGGGTTTTAAACCCTAAACTGAGCTTTTCCATGCAATCAGCATTAGGGTTTTAAACCCTAAACTGAATTTTTCCTTTAGTCAGCATTAGGGTTTTAAACCCTAAACTGAACTTTTTTCCATTCAGCCAGCATTAGGGTTTTAAACCCTAAACTGAGCTTTTCCATGCAGTCAGCATTAGGGTTTTAAACCCTAAACTGAATTTTCTCTTTAGTCAGCATTAGGGTTTTAAACCCTAAACTGAACTTTTTCCATTCAGCCAGCATTAGGGTTTTAAACCCTAAACTGAGCTTTTCCATGCAATCAGCATTAGGGTTTTAAACCTTAAACTGAATTTTTCCTTTAGTCAGCATTAGGGTTTTAAACCCTAAACTGAACTTTTTTCCTTTAGTCAGCATTAGGGTTTTAAACCCTAAACTGAACTTTTTTCCATTCAGCCAGCATTAGGGTTTTAAACCCTAAACTGAGCTTTTCCATGCAATCAGCATTAGGGTTTTAAACCCTAAACTGAATTTTTCCTTTAATCAGCATTAGGGTTTTAAACCCTAAACTGAATTTTCCCTTTTAGTCAGCATTAGGGTTTTAAACCCTAAACTGAACTTTTTCCATTCAGCCAGCATTAGGGTTTTAAACCCTAAACTGAGCTTTTCCATGCAATCAGCATTAGGGTTTTAAACCCTAAACTGAATTTTTCCTTTAATCAGCATTAGGGTTTTAAACCCTAAACTGAATTTTCCCTTTTAGTCAGCATTAGGGTTTTAAACCCTAAACTGAACTTTTTCCATTCAGCCAGCATTAGGGTTTTAAAACCCTAAACTGAGCTTTTCCATGCAGTCAGCATTAGGGTTTTAAACCCTAAACTGAATTTTCCCTTTAGTCAGCATTAGGGTTTTAAACCCTAAACTGAACTTTTTCCATTCAGTCAGCATTAGGGTTTTAAACCCTAAACTGAATTTTCCCTTTAGTCAGCATTAGGGTTTTAAACCCTAAACTGAACTTTTTCCATTCAGCCAGCATTAGGGTTTTAAACCCTAAACTGAGCTTTTTCCTTTAGTCAGCATTAGGGTTATAAACCCTAAACTGAATTTTTTTTCCTTTCAGCCAGCATTAGGGTTTTAAACCCTAAACTGAGCTTTTTCCTTGCATGTCAGCATTAGGGTTTTAAACCCTAAACTGAACTTTTTCCTTTAGTCAGCATTAGGGTTTTAAACCCTGAACTGAACTTTTTCCTTTAATCACCATTAGGGTTTTAAACCCTAAACTGAACTTTTCCCCAGTTGGTCAGTATTAGAGTTTAAACTCTAAACTGAACCTTTCCCCAGCTAGTCGATATTAGGGCTCCAACCCTGAACTGAGCATGCATATCCTCTTTCATCAATTTTATGAACTTCTGGCGAATAATTCACGAAATTTTCCTAGTGAAACTGGGGCAGAAAATTTCGTTCATTTGTTTTTCCCGCAGGTCTAACCTCGAGCCACACGGATCGAAACGACCCACAAGATGAGTCTCAACTCAGAATCTAAGAAGAAAAAGAAAAAAAGATGTCCCGAGACACCGGAGAAAATGGAAGGCGGATCGCTCCAAGATTTGATCAAGGTCCCGAGTTCTACCAACTCCGTCATATTCAGTATCACAGAAATAAATAGGCGCCTCCAACTTGCAAGCATCAAGATTCAGATCGGAGTCTACAAGCAGAATCAGCTAAGACCCAAGATCAGGTCGCAAAAGAATCATAGATAGGAATCTTGTAACTAGCAGTTGACAGGCATATAAGTGTTTAGTTCAGTTTCAATTTTCCTTTGGTTGTAATAAGGCGGTCAATGACGCAGCAGTGACAACAGCAACAGCAGTAACAGCAAGCATTGCAATCCCATGGTAGTCCCAGCTGCCAAAATTTTCCCGAACTACATTGACCTGATTCCTGTTTAGCCCAGGATATGTAGGAAATCTTTGAAGCAAGATTCGGTCAGATCTTTCAAAAACATGCTTCACACGGAGTAGTCCATAGGTAAAAATCGCTCATACACGCTCACTTTATCTTTGCACGAAAACTCTTCGTGTTTCCGAACAAAGAGGGGCAGCTGTGAGCACGTGATTTTTGTTTCGCGCGACAATCGCTCCAAAAGAAATAAAAAATAATAACAATTGGTCCTGCTGTACAATTTTTGGATTTTTACATGGCACTTTGTTAATTATTTACGATTTTTGCCCATTTTATTTTATTAAAACAAAATACAAAAAATGTATGTGTCATGCGTAATTTGAACCGTAATCCGGTTGTTAAATAGAAAATCATAAATAGGCATCTTTGTTCGTGATTTTTGTTTTGTTTGATTTTACATGTTTTAAATATTTTGATATATGTGTGCAAATAATTGTATTAAGTGTTTATTTAATTTTAATTTGATTTACTTAGGTTTTGTTGTAAAATAAAAAAAAAATAAAAGAGAGTGCAAAATTGGGTTTGAAAATCAGTTTGGGCTGATTTTCATTTTAATTCAAAGCCCAAACAAACTCAGCCCAAACCCCATGTAAACCCGATCCAGATCAGCTAACCTCAGGAGGCGTTCCAAACGACGCCGTTTTGATCCAGTCTGATCTGGGCCGTTGATCTCAGATTGATCAACGGCCAAGATCTCTCACCCCAAACCCACTAACAGACCCGACCCGTCTCACCCGGACCGACCCCAACCCTTTACCCTTGAAACGACGTCGTTCCCTGTTAGTCGAAGGATCCTGGCCCTTCATCACATCTCATCCAACGGCCAGGATCCACCTACCCACTAACTATATAAACTCATAACATTACCCTGCCCCCCTATCCGAACCCCAGCCTTCATCGTCTTCAACCCCAAACCCTAGAGCCGCCTCTGTACACCTTCACCATGAAAGCCGGCGGCATGAACGCCGATGACCTTCACCTTAACACCCTAAAACCACCTTGACACCCTGAACATGGATCTGTAGTCTGTTTAGTTCGAATCATCCTCTAGGTCCTCGAATCTTCATTTGAAGATTCGAGCAAAACTCGATCTACACCGATCTGCCCTAGATTCATACTAGACAATCACCGGACCCCCCTCGTGACCAAACCATGCTTGGTTTGGTCCGAATCTAACCTTGGAAGCCCAAATCCCAAATCTACCATCCACGAACCCTAGAAGCCCCAAGCCTAGTCCGTGCCTGTTTAAGCCAATAGATTAGGGTCTAATGGACCTTAATCGAAGTGTTTCTCATCCGAGAAACACTTCGTTTAAAGTTCGTTCAACCTTAAAGAAGGTCTGTTCAAACACAAGCTGATTTTCTATTTCTTCTTTCAAAGTTTTAAGGTAAGTTTGTTTTCTCCATGTTATTCAGTACGTGTGTGGTTTCAAGGTCTGTTCATATTTTGTGTAATTTATTTCAAATTTTATCAACTGTGTCCTGTCCACTTTGCCTAAACCTCGTTGTCTTGAGTCCTTCTTCTATTTGTTCTGATAATGCGTATGTATTTATATGTTGTGCAATTAGCTGATTTTCAAATTTGAACTGACTAACTGATTCCTCGAGTACAATTCTGTTTGGTCAGTACAATTCAAACCTTGTGTGATACTGTTAAATGCCTGATTTTTGGTTACGATTGTATGTGTTATAACTAGTATAGTCGAGTCGACATATGTCGTCAATTAGTTTCAGTTGTCCGAACAATAACAAATCGACTTACTTCTGCTAAGCATTTGTTTGAATCAATTAGGAACTGAGTTTGTTTACTTATAGTTGTTAATTTGAATCAGAAATGTAAAAGGAATGTTTTGTTTAAGTTCTAAATTGGAGGGCATGTGCACTTGTGCACAGCATGTGCATTTGTGCACCACAGGTGCATTTGTGCACAGCCTGGTTCCTGCATAAAGGGCTTTTTGATTTAAAAATAGTTTGACAGCATATGCTGTCAGATATATTCTGCTGCCCATACTTTGCTTTAGTTTCAGAAATAATAAACCTTACTAAAAGTGAAGCCTGCCAAGGAAATGTGATGGGGGTTAATACTTAAATAGCTAAGTGGAAACTGAAAAAAGACAGATAGCACATGGGAGGTGGGCTGATTGTTTAACAGGCTGTAAAAGGGTGGAATTTAAGCTATAAAAGGGGGAACTTCCATCAGTTAAAGGGGGGACATCTGATAGGAGACAGAGATAAGAAAGGGTGGGCACATTGAGAGATACAGAGACAACAAAAACACACAGAGGGAACTCAGACTGGACTGGGGGCTGGGATTTTCAGAATAGATAGAGAGGTAGATAAAGGAAGGATACACATACATAGAGGATTGAAAAAGGATAGAACTAATTTTAGGAAAACACAGATAGAGAGAGGTTAAGAGATAGAAAGCATACAGTCAACAATCAGAAACCTTTTTTTATATTGTTGTTTGGGTTTCATTTGTTCATTCTGTTCAATCAATTCTGATTCTTTGAAGTTCCAATTGAGTCTACTAGTCGAGTGTTTTCATTGGTTTACTACTGGTTTTGGGTCTGCCTGGAGTTCTGATTCTACTCCACTGTGTGTTGCTGTCATTTGGCTACTCTTTCTATCGGCTATAGTTGCATTCTTGCACTCGAGCCTGTTCTGCTGTGTTGCTTTGTTTGCTGTTGTTACTTTGTTCCTGCTGCTGCTGATTTTCTCTATATTCTTCCTCTTCTTCTGTTGTATTCAACATCCAGGTACACATTTCATACTGATGTAACTATGAAAGGCATGAATTGAAAGATCTGAAGAATGTTTAATCATCTGTTGCCTTACTTACAGCTTTTGCGAATATTGTTAAAGTTGTATAAATTCCTTTATTTGTAGCCCAATAGAAAACACATTAGTAAGTCTGTACTTAATTGAAAATATTCTGGCCTAAAAATGCGATATGGTTTGTTGGCAGTACACGTGATGTAGTCATATGATTTATGGAATGTGCTATCATTTGGTAGAATTGTTAATTCAAACTCTTCTTCCAGTTATGTTTTGAGTATGTAGGGTGAATGGTTGCTTGAAAAATTTTGCCGAGTACAACGCAGTCTTAAGTTTAGGAGCTTCAGTTTCGGTAGGCAGTTTTAGGTTAAATTCTGAATGTTATTAGTAGTTACCATCTAATGAGTAACCTTTTTTATTAATCTTGTTAAAATAAATTCAAAGTTTAACTCGAGGAGTATTTGGGGCTAAGTGTAGTGTTTCATCAATCTCGTGTATAATTCTCCTACTCAATTAAAAGCACGTTCCATGAGGTATAACGCTTCTTCACTTCGTAAATGATTAAGCAGGTAATTAATAAGAATCCGGATTTGGCCAAAGCACATAATTGAATTAGCACGTATCTTTTTTCTTTTATTTTTAGAGACAAACACATTAGAAATGTAGTCGTTTTAGGATATCCTTTCTAAAATAGAGACGAGCCTCGCCAAATAAAAAATGCAAAATTGCGGGGCCCTCAATAAATAATCATAATAATTATTCAGAATTCAGGATAGGCCGTTTAGTGAATTTCATGGCTTCCTACAAAATAATAATGCGCTAGACTCTTTAGGCGCGACTTAATTAAATTACATTCTTAAACTCGGGTGCACATTGATGTGACCCAATCCCAATCTCAACGGAGTCAAAAATGTGTCGACGATCACGGGTGCATTGATTGTGACATGGTTCGAGATGCATTTTCACGATGTTGCAATTCTATAAAAATAAGTGATAATGATAAAAGCGGTTTAAACTTAATAAAAGCACGTAAGTCATAACATGTATTTAAATCAGATATTTAGCCATTATAACAATTTAAGCGACCGTGCTAGAATCACGGGATTCGAGGGTGCCTAACACCTTCCCTCGAGTCAACAGAATTCCTTACTTAGAATTTCTGGTTCGCAGACTTCATTTGGAAAAGTCGAAAATTTCCTCGATTTGGGATTCAAGATAAACCGGTGACTTGGGACACCAAAAGCCAAACCTTTCCCAAGTGGCGACTCTGAATTAAATAAATAATCCCATTTCGAATATTGTCACTTAAATTGGAAAAACTCCCCTCGCGCATTTAACCCTTCGGGGCGGGCGCGCAAAAAGGAGGTGTGACAATTATTGCCATAAAAGGGGTAGTAAAAGCATGAAGTAAACAAGCAAGTCTAAGTAGAAAGACATGCTTATTTTGGAAAAGATTCAGTAAGGTAAAATATCATAGTAAAGGAAAGGGATCAATTAACTTTAAACAGATGAGTGAAATTAGGGCTCATAAAAGAAAAGCTTTTGCAATCAGTCACAAGACCAAGATCAATCAAGGACGAGATATGATTCTGCACTTCTGTATATATATAGAGTGAACAGAAGCGTCAGACATGCGAGGCCAAGCACATTGGCAAAAGAAACAACATACAATAGTAGCAGAAATAAGCATAGCATTTAGTAGTGAACAAAGTTAGATAGTCATGGCTCACACGTATAGCCAAAGTGAAGAAGAGAGTCAAAATAAGTAAAGGTCTCACGGTAACAAGTGAGGAAAACCTTTTAAGAAATTAGGGTTTCAACAACTGTCGAGTTAAAAAGATAGTGAAACTCAAAATCAGATAGGTCACATAAAAGAAAAGAGAGTCTGAACAAGGAACCTTTAATCGAGTCAAGTATACTTTCAAACAAGCAGTCTCAGACCAAAAGACCTAGGATTTTCCATAATGATCGAGTTTAAAATATGGTAAAACTCAGAATTAAATAAGTCAAACAAGAACGAAGAACTTAATCGAGCAAGTACACATTCAAACATGCAGTTTCAGAACTCAGATGAGACAAAAAGGAACTAGGGTTTTAATATGCTGTGACGACCCGGCCAGTCGTCTCATGAGTTACCGCTCCATTTTCCCCATTTATGCTTCTTGATGCATTGTTTATCCATATTTTGTGGTATCGGGTTGGTCGGATGGAATCCGGAATGATTTTGGTAAGGTTTGAGACACTTAGTCTCTTTTAAGAAAGCTTAAGTTGGAAAAGTCAACCGGATGTTGACTTATGTGTTAGAGGGCTCGAAAGTGAGTTTCGAGGGTTCAGTTAGTTTTGGGAGGTGATTTATGACTTATGAGAGTGATCAGAATGAGTTTTGGAGGTTCGGAGTAGATTTAGGCTTGAATTGACGAAGTTGATATTTTGACGATTTCCAGTTGGAAGGCGAGATTTTGATATAGGGGTCGGAATGGAATTCCGAAAGTTGTAGTAGTTTTGGTTGGGTTTTTGATCGAAAGCAGACTTCGGAAGATTTTAGAAAGTTTGTCTTGAATCCGAGGTGTTTTGGTTGATTTGATGTAGTTTGAGGTATTTTGAAGATTGATACAAGTTTGAATAAGGTATTAGGATATGTTTGTGCTTTTGGTTGAGGACCCGGGGCCCTCGGGGTGATTTTGGATGGTTGACGGGAAGTTTGAAACCTTTTTGTAGCTGATGTTGCTTCTGGTATTTTTGCTCTTGTGGAATTGGGACCATAAGTGCGATGCCGCATATGCGGGAGACGAGTGCAGAAGTGGATTTTTTAGGAGTTGTCAGTAATCGTAGATGCGGCTGGGGACCACACCTGCGAAGTCGCAGATGCGGGAAAAGTATCGCAGAAGCGAAAATGGCCTGGTGAGCAGCAATCGCAGAAGCGGTTAGTATGACCGCATCCGTGATGTCGCAGATGCAGGAATGTGATCGCAGATGCGAGTTTTGCCGGTTAAGTGATTTTCGCTGAAGCAAAGGAATGAACCATAAATGTGATACCGCATAAGTGGGTATTGAGCCGCAAATGCGAAACGTTCTGGGCAGAAAGTATAAACTGTGGCCTTCGCGAATTCTGAGTTATTTCACCATTTGTATCTCGGCTTGGGAGCTTTTTGGACGATTTGAAAGAGAATTTCAAGGGAACTTCATTGAGGTAAGGAATTTGGACCTAAGACTCGTTCCTATGCTACTATTACATGGATTAGAGCTAAAAATCATGGAAATTTAGGGTGAAAATTGGGGAAACTAGGGTTTGGGAACTTAGGCCATTAATTGAAGATTTGAAGGACCATTTGGGTTCGTATTTCTGAACTTGTGATATGTATAAAATCGTGGGGAGATAACGAATCTATTGATGTAAAAATTATCAAATTCCGAGATGTGGGCCTGAGGGTCGGGTTTTGGCAATTTCGGGATTTGTGTCATATTTTGATTATTTTTGCTTGGGCTTCGTTCCCTTAGCATATTTTGACGTCCTCGTTCTGATTTTGGATAGATTCGACGCGAGTGGAGGCCGGTTCGAGGGGATTTTTGTTGATATTTCCTCACTGTTTTGACTTTATACTTGAACTCAGTCATATTATTTTCCACTGTTTTCGTACTCAGCCATGATTACCCAGTTTTAATACTTAAATGATATTTTTAAATGATGTTTGGCCTGAGAAACATTGTTTTACTATTGTCCAAGTAGCTTGTGAGATTTTTGACTAAGTAAGGCCGAGGGCCTTTGTTGTGAGGATACTTTTGGGTCAGGCTGCACGCTGCAGCGGTGATACACTAATTTTGATTATGAGCCGAGGGCTTGAGATATGTATGTCACTAGGTGGCTTGTTGATATGAGGTCGAGATCCTAGAGATGATGCCACGAGATGGCTTGATATTGCGTTTGGGCCGTAAGGGCCCCTCCAGGAGTTTGCACACCCTCAGTGAGTGCGGGTACCCATTGTGATGTGAGATTGAGCAGGAGGGGCTGGTACTATTCTGAGATATTGCCCGAGGGGCAGATTTGTTAATATTGTGCCCGAGGGGCGAACTTCTATTTGCTTACATTACCTTAACTACCAGTCAATTACTTGTTTACTAGTTACTGCTTCATTATAGAATGCCTTGTGCCTTACGTGTTTTCTGACTTCCAGTCGTTATTTATATTTGTTACTTACTGAGTTGGAGTACTCACTTTACTCCCTGCATCTCTGTGTGTAGATTCAGGTGTTGCTGATCCAGCCAGTGCGAGTTGAGAGCTCCCGGTGGACATTCAGAGTTCACGTAGCTGCTTGATGTCTGCAGACCCGTGTTTCTCCCTCTTTATCTTTTCTATCTCTTATCAAACGTTTGTAATATTTTGTTGACTCTTCAGACTTGTATTAGGTTATATATATGCTCATGACTAGTTACACCCCGGTTAGGGCTGTGTTGGGTTGTTCTTCCGCGTATTTATGATATTATATGCTACTTTGGATTATTTTATCATGTTTCGACTGTTTCCAAATGCTTAATGGTTAATAAAATTGGAAAAGAAGTGTCGGCTGGCCTTGTCTTCATGAGAGGCGTCATCACGACCGAGTCGGGGTTTAGGGGTCGTGACAAGTTGGTATCAGAGCCTAGGTTACATAGGTCTCACGAGTTATGAGTAGGTTTAGTAGAGTCTCGCGGATCGGTACGGAGACGTCTGTATTTATCCTCGACAGGCTGCAGAACCTTTAGGAAAATTTCACATTCATGAATTCTTATCGTGTGTCCTTAATTCAGCTTGAAAAGTAACTCTTTGAATTCCTTCTACGCATTCGTATGCACGCATGAGCACTCAGTACCCGATGTGCATCGATGGCTTGTGATTCCCTGATCGAGGGGCGAGATGTGATCTCCGTGCATTGATGTTGGGCTAGTTTGGAGGACTCGAGGCCGGATTTTTGCCTATAGCTTGAGCCCTGAGCTATCAATTTTGTGAGCGTGTGTTTCTGGATCTATATGTTCTATTGTGTCCCTATTAAAGGAGGTGATGACTGGATAGTTACGTGATGAGTGTGATGTGACTGTGAGATGTATTCATGTGATTTGGAAGCGACGAGAAGGGTCTGCTAGAGGATAGGAGGACTATTAGGTGCTCGATTTTCATCTTGATTTGAGGTATAGCCCCGAGTTATGGGTGTGTGAAGAATCTTTCCATGTTTCCTAGTTAGGAGTGGAGTAAATTTCATGTTGCGGTCTGAGTTCAGACTCATGAAGTTTAAGTGACTGCGTAATGTTTATGACGGTGGAAGGTATACAGAAATATTAGTTTGAGGCAAAACAGGTGGGTTATCTCCTGCAGATTGTTCTGAAGTTTGTGTAATCCCTTGTGTCATTTATTGGAAAATCTCTATTACCAAGGAAATATATGTTGTACAATTCAAATTTGGGTTGCTCAAGAGAGTAGGCTTGACTACTACGAGAGTGAATGCGAGATTTGCAGAAGATATAAAGTACCAGATGGTCTGTGTTCCACGAGCTTATGAAGGATTGAGTTTAATCTCACTATGGTATTATGGCAGCAATAAAATATATGCATTATGAGTTATTATGTATATTTTGGTCTATGGCTTCAAGCCAAGTAGGGGAGTCCACTATTAATTAGTTGATTGCACGGCTATGTGCTATGTTGGTTCCAGTTTGAGGCGTGCGGGTGAATCAATCATCGGCTTTAGCACCAGTTACTTCACCACCACCCGCCCAGCCAGCTAGAGGTGGAGATCAGTCAGCTAGGGGTCGCCCCAGAGGGGGAGGTCGATCATGTGGCGGTTAGGCCCGTTTCTACGCACTTCCAGCTAGACACGATGCTATTGCTTCAGATGCTGTTATTACAGGTATTGTTTCAGTATGCCACAGAAATGCCTTTGTATTATTTGATCCTGGTTCCACCTTTTCTTATGTGTCATCATACTTTTCTCGTTATTTGGGTACACCCCATGAGTTTTTTGCTTCACCTATTCATGTATCTACCCCGGTGGGCGATACTGTTGTTGTAGACCATGTGTACCAGTCATGTGTGGTAATTATTGGGGGTCTAGAGACCCGTGTGGATCTTTTATTATTGTGTATGGTGGATTTCGATGTCATTTTGGGCATAGATTGGCTATCTCCGTGTCGTGCTATTCTGGACTGTCATGCTAAGACAGTCACGTTGGCTATACCGTGTGTGCTGGCGAGGTGTGACTGATTATATACCCAGTAGAGTGATCTCATTCGTGAAAGCCTAGCGTATGGTTGGGAAGGGTTGTCTTTCGTATCTAGCCCTTGTGAGGGATGTCGGTGTTGAGACTCCCAGTATTGATTTAGTTCCAGTTGTGAGGGATTTTCCCGATGTGTTTCTTGTAGACCTGCAGGGCATGCTACCAGACAGGCATATTGATTTTGATATTGACCTAGTGCTGGGCACTCAGCCTATTTCTAATCCGCCGTATCGTATGGCACCAGCGGAGTTGAAGGAATTAAAAGAACAGCTTCAGGAACTCCTTGATAAAGGGTTCATTCGGCCTAGTATGTCACCTTGGGGTGCACCGGTTCTGTTTGTGAAGAAGAAGGATGGCACAATGAGAATGTGCATTGATTATAGGCAATTGAACAAGGTAAAAATTAAGAACAAGTATCCTTTGCCTCGCATTGATGATTTATTCGACTAGCTTCAGGGAGCGGGAGTGTTCTCCAAGATTGATCTCCGTTCAGGTTATCACCAGTTGAAAATCAGGGATTCTGATATTCTTAAGACAGCTTTCAGAACCCGATATGGTCATTATGAGTTCTTGGTGATGTCTTTTGGGCTGACCAATGCCCCTGCAGCGTTCATGCATTTGATGAACAGTGTGTTCTGGCCTTATCTCAATTCGTTTGTCATAGTCTTCATTGATGATATTCTGGTGTACTCGTGTAGTCATGAGGAGCACGCGGAGCATTTGAGAGTTGTGTTGCAGAGATTGAAGGAGGAGAAACTTTATGCAAAATTCTCCAAGTGTGAGTTTTGGCTCAGTTCAGTGGCTTTCTTGGGGCATGTGGTGTCCAGCGAGGGTATTCAGGTTGATCCGAAGAAGATAGAGGCGGTTTAGAGTTGGCCCAGACCGTCCTCAGCCGTAAAGATTCGCAGCTTTCTTGGTTTGGCAGGCTATTATCGCTGGTTTGTTCAGGGATTCTCATTTATCGCCTCGCCCTTGACCAATTTGACTTAGAAGGGTGTTTCATTTGTATGGTCGGACGAGTGTAAGGGGAGCTTTCAGAAGCTCAAGACAGCTTTGACCATAGCTCCAGTATTGGTTTTGCCATCAGCTTCAGGTTCATATACTGTGTATTGTGATGCATCGAGAGTTGGGATTGGTTATGTATTGATTCAGGGGGTAGAGTTATTGCTTATGTTTCTCGTCAATTGAAGCCTCATGAGAAGAACTACCCCATTCATGATTTGGAGTTGGCTGTCATAGTTCATGCATTAAAGATTTGGAGGCATTACTTGTATGGCGTATCTTGTGAGGTGTTCACTGATCATCGTATCCTCCAGCACTTGTTCAAACAGAAGGATCTCAATTTGAGGCAGCGAAGGTGGTTAGAGTTGCTTAAGGATTATGATATCACTATATTGTACAATCCCGGAAAGGCCAATGTAGTGGCTAATGCTTTGAGCCAAAAGGCAGTAAGTATGGGGAGTTTGGCATATATTCCAGTTGGGGAGAGACCTCTTGCATTTGATGTTCAGGCCTTGGCCAATCAGTTCGTGAGATTAGATATTTCGGAGCCCAGTCGGGTATTGGCTTGCGTGGTTTCTCGGTCTTCCTTATATGATCACATCAAAGAGCGCCAGTATGATGATACGCATTTGCTTGTCCTTAAGGATAGAGTTTAGCATGATGATGCTAGAGATGTGACCATTAGTGATGATGGGATGTTGAGGATGCAGTGCCGGATTTGTGTGCCCAATATGGATGGTCTTCGGGAGTTGATTCTGGAGGAGGCCCATAGCTTGCGATATTCCATTCATCCGGGTGCCATGAAGATGTATCTGGATCTGAGACAGCACTATTGGTGGTAGAGAATGAAGAAAGACATTGTGAGATTTGTGGCTCCGTGTCTCAATTGTCAACAGGTGAAATATGAGCATCAGAGACCGGGTGGCTTGCTTTAGCGGATGGATATTTCAGAGTGGAAGTGGGAGCAAATCACTATGGACTTTGTAGTTGGGCTTCCACAGACTTTGATGAAGTTCGATGCTATTTGGGTGATTGTGGATCGACTGACCAAGTCCGCGCACTTCATTCCTGTGTGTACTACCTATTCTTCAGAGCGGTTGGAAGAGATCTATATCCGAGAGATTGTTCGTTTGCATGGTGTCCCAGTTTCCATTATTTCAGGTAGGGCACTCAGTTTACATCGCAGTTTTAGAGGTCTTTACAGCGAGAGTCGGTTACTCAGGTTGAGTTGAGCACAGCTTTTCACCCTCAGACGGACGGGCAGTCCGAGCACACTATTCAAATATTGGAGGACATGTTGCGTGCTTGTGTCATTGATTTCGGAGGGTCATGGGATCAGTTTCTAGAACTTGCTGAGTTTGCTTATAACAACAGCTACCAGTCGAGTATTCAGATGGCTCCGTATGAGGCTTTGTATGGGAGGTGGTGTAGATCTCCAGTTGGTTGGTTCGATCCCGGTAAGGCTAGACTATTGGGGACAGACTTGGTGCAGGATGCTTTAGAAAACGTGAAGGTGATTCAGGAGAGGCTTCATACAACATAGTTGAGGCAAAAGAGTTTTGCTGACAGGAAGGTTCGGGATGTGTCCTACATGGTTGGTGAAAAGGTTCTGTTGAAAGTTTCGCCCATGAAGGGTGTTATGAGATTTGGGAAGAAAGGGAAATTGAGTCTGTGGTTCATTGGACCTTTTGAGGTGCTTCGGAGGATTGGGGAGGTAGATTATGAGCTTGCCTTGTCACCTAGCTTGTCGAGCGTGCATCTGGTATTCCATATTTCTATGCTCCGGAAGTATATCGGAGATCCGTCTCATGTTTTGGATTTCAGCACGGTTCAGTTGGATGATGATTTGACTTATGAGGTAGAGCCAGTAGCTATTTTGGGTCATCAGGTTCGAAAGTTGATGCCGAAGAATATAGCTTTAGTGAAAGTGCAGTCGAGAGGTCGGCCCATGGAGGAGGCTACCTGGGAGACCGAGTGGGAGATGCAGAGCAGATATCCTCACTTGTTTGAGGCTTCAGGTATGTTTCTTGACTCGTTCGAAGACGAACATTTGTTTAAGTTGGGGAGGATGTGACGACCCGGCCAGTCGTCTCATGAGTTATCGCTCCATTTTCCCTGTTTCTGCTTCTTTATGCCTTGTTTATCCGTGTTTTGTGGTATCGGGTTGATCGAATCGAATCCGGAATGATTTTGATAAGGTTTGAGACTTTTAGTCTCTTTTAAGAAAGCTTAAGTTGGAAAAGTCAACCAGATGTTGACTTATTTGTTAGAGGGCTCGGAAGTGAGTTCCGAGGTTTCGGTTAGTTTCGGGAGGTGATTTATGACTTATGAGCGTGATCGGAATGAGTTTTGTAGGTCCGGAGTAGATTTAGGCTTGAATTGGCGAAGTTGATATTTTGACGATTTCCTGTTGGAAGGCGAGATTTTGATATAGGGGTCGAAATAGAATTTCGAGAGTTGCAGTAGTTCCGTTGTGTGATTTGGGATGTGTGTGCAAAATTTCAGGTCATTCGGACGTGGTTTGGTTGGGTTTTTTATCGTAAACGGAATTCGGAAGATTTTAGAAAGTTTGGCTTGAATCCGAGGTGTTTTGGTTGATTTGATGTTGTTTGAGGTGATTTGAAGATTGGTACAAGTTTGAATAAGGTATTAGGATATGTTTGTCCTTTCGGTTGAGGTCCCGGGAGCCTCGGGTTGATTTCGGATGGTTGACGGGAAGTTTGAAACCTTGTTGCAGCTGCTGAACTTTGCTGCTTCTGGTATTTCCACACCTGCTGATTGTGGACCACAGGTGCGATGCCGCATATGTGGGAGACGAGTCGCAGAAGCGGATTTTTGAGGAGTTGTCAGTAACCGCAGATGCGGCTGGGGATCGCACCTGCGAAGTCGCAGATGCAGGAAAAGTATCGCAGAAGCGAAAATGGCCTGGTGAGCAGCAACCGCAGAAGCGGTTAGTATGACCGCATTCGTGATGTCGCAGATGCGGGAATGTGATTGCAAATGCGAGTTTTTCCGGTTAAGTGATTTCTGCAGAAGCGGAGGAATGAACCGTAAATGCGGTACTGCAGAAGCGGGTATTGGGCCGCAGATGCGAAAAGTTCTGGGCAGAAAGTATAAAATGTGGCCTTCACGAATTTTGAGCTATTTCACCATTTTTATCTCGACTTGGAAGCTTTTTGAACGATTTGAAAGAGAGATTTCAAGGGAACCTCATTGAGGTAAGGAATTTGGACCTAAGACTCGTTCATATGCTATTATTACATGGATTAGAGCTAGAAATCATGGAAATTTAGGGTGAAAATTGGGGAAACTATGGCTTGGGAACTTAGGCCTTTAATTGAGGATTTGAAGGACCATTTGGGGTCAGATTTCTAAACTTGTGATATGTATAAACTCGTGGGGAGATAAGGAATCTATTAATGTAAAAATTATCGAATTTTGAGACATGGGACTGGGGGTCGGGTTTTGGTAATTTTGGGATTTGTGTCATATTTTGATTATTTTTGCTTGGGCTTCGTTCCCTTAGCATATTTTGACGTCCTCGTTCTGATTTTGGATAGATCCGACGGGAATGGAGGCCAGTTCGAGGGGCAAAGGTGTTGCGAGCTAGAGATTTGACCGGTTCGAGGTGAGTAATGATTGTAAATGATGTTCTGAGGGTTTGAAACCTCGGATTTGCACATCATAGTGTTATATTGAGGTGAGGCACATGCTTGATGACGAGCGTGGGGTCGTGCACTACCGGGGATTGTGACTTGGTCCGTCCCGATTGATGGTTTTACCGTGTATTTGACTGAATCAATTTGCTATCATCATTATTTGGGATGAATGCCATATTTGGGCTTCATGCCAACTATTTGAACCCTTCGGGGATTTTTATTGATATTTCCTCACTGTTTTGACTTTATACTTGAACTCAGTCATATTATTTTCCATTTTTTTCGTACTCAGCCATGTTTACCCAGTTTTAATACTTAAAAGATATTTTTAAATGATGTTTGGGCTGAGAAACACTGTTTTACTATTACCCGAGTGGCTTGTGAGATTTTTGACTGAGTAAGGCCGAGGGCCTGTGTTGTGAGGATACTTTTGGGTCGGGCTGCACGCCGCAGCGGTGATACATTGATTTTGATTATGAGGCTGAGGGCCTGAGATATGTACGCCACGAGGCAGCTTGTTGATATGAGGCCGAGAGCCTAGAGATGATGCCACGAGATGGCTTGATATTGCGCTTGGGCCGTAAGGGGCCCCTCCAGGAGTCTACACACCCTCAGTGAGCGCTAGTACCCATTGTGATGTGAGATTGAGCCCGAGGAGCTGGTATTGTTCTATGTGATTGCACGAGGGGCTGGTACTATTCTGAGATGTTGCCCGAGGGGCGGATTTGTTAATATTTTGCCCGAGGAGCGAACTTCTATTTGTTTACTTTACCTTAACTACCAGTCAATTACTTGTTTACTAGTTACTGCTTCATTATAGAATGCCTTGTGCCTTACGTGTTTTCTGACTTTCAGTTGTTATTTATATTTGTTACTCACTGAGTTGGAGTACTCACTTTACTCCCTGCACCCTGTGTGCAGATTCAGGCTTTGCTGATCCGGCAAGTGCGAGTTGAGAGCTCCCGGCGGACATTCGGAGTTCACAAGGTAGCTGTTTGACGTCCGCAGACCCGTGTTTCTCCCTCTTTATCTTTTCTATCTCTTGTTATACGTTTGTAATATTTTTTAGACTCTTCAGACTTGTATTAGGTTATATAGATGCTCATGACTAGTGACACCCCGGTTAGGGCTGTGTTGGGTTGTTCTTCCGTATATTTATGATATTATCTGCTATTTTGGATTATTTTATCATGTTTTGACTGTTTCTAAATGCTTAATGGTTAATAAAATTGGAAAATGGGAAGTGTCGGCTGGCCTTGTCTTCACGAGAGGCGCCATCACGATCGGGTCTGGGTTTAGGGGTCGTGACACATGCTAACTCAAGTAGAAGGAAAGCATAACAAGCAGTTTGAACATAGTAAAACCATAAAACAACATCAAGAATCAGAGAAAAGATTTTTTAAAAGAGAGGTTAAGAGAAACCCTAATCGGAGAAAATGAAGGGTCGCTTTAAAAGAAAAGTTGAAGAACTTTAGAGAAAACACTTAAAACATTCATAGCAAGTACAGATCTAAAGTAGATCTGAAAGAAAAATCAAAAGATCTTAAAGATTAGGGTTTTGGAAAACCCTGAAAAGGTGAGAAAGACCTTGAAAGTTTCCGATCTAACCAGCAAAGTCAAGGATCTGCCTTGAAAGGCCATGAATGGCCGGAGAAAGGTCATGGCTGGCCGGAGAAAAGCCATGAACAGAAGTCGAGCAAGGACTAGACCAAATTCCCTCGAGGTCTGGCCACAAAACCATAGAAACAAGCACCCAGGAGTCGTGGGAGACTGATACGTATCTCAATTGACCATGAGAGGCCATGGATTAGGCAGGGGTTGAGGTAGATTAGGGTGGGTTAAATGTAGGCGGCTAGGGTTCTTGAGAGGTTTCAGAGAGAGAAAGGGGATTCAAAGGCGACGGGTGTAGAGAAATGATTTAGGTTTAGGGGTCGTTCAGGGTTAAAAAAGGAAAGGGAGGACGGTGGTCGTTGATCTAAATGATCATCGACTAGGATTAAAGGGGTTAGGTGGGGAATCCGGGTTGGGTCGTTTAAATGGGTTAGGGGTCGGGTTTGAGTTGCAATTGGGCTGGGAAATTGGATCTGATTTGGGCTCAACTTTAGGCTGAAATTGAAAGCCAATCTGGCTAGATTTTAAATAGTCGCTTTTCCCTATTTATTTTATAAAAATAGTAAATTAATTTCTGAAAACAAATTAAAGGCACTAAAATGATTTATAATATATAATTAACAATTTAAAAAAAAGGAGTTGACTTCATGAATATAAACGCGATTAAATCTTAAAAGAGGCTAATATTGCAATTATGTGCAATTTAGCCTAAAAATACTAAATAAATTTGTAAAAATATGCAAAAATTACATTAGCTATATTTTAGCATAAATATAAGAGTCCAATAAATTAATTACCAAAATAATAACATTGGAAATAATTATTGGGGTTTTTATGGATAAAATGGGAAATAAATTGATTTAAAAAACTTTAAAAATTATGAAGAAATAATAAAACCTTTGGACATGCTTATATATGCATATATATGTTATTTTGAAGGTATTTTGCATATTGAAAAATATATAGAGAAAAATTGGGTATCAACATCCTTCATAATGGGATTTAACCTCCTTTGCTGCTCAATGTTAGGGCGGTGTCCATCTTCCAGGAAGATTTTATGCATGCAAAATGATGGAATAATTCCCTTGATATCAGTAATTGTCCACCCAATAGTCTTTTTATTCTCGTAAAGTACTCTGAGCAATTTTTCTTCTTGTACATTGCTCAAGCTGGATGAGATAATCACTAGAAATATATCAGAGTTCCCCAAATAAGCATAGCGCAGATGCGCTAGAAGGGGATTATGTTCTAGCTTTGTAGCTTCTTCAATAGATGGCTTATGAGGGGTCAGAGTAACATGCATGTACAACTCCTAAAATCTTCCAAACCCATGGACACAACGGCAAGACATGTCAAGTACTTGCTAAATTTCTCCCATCATTTCATCTTCACTGTCTTCTCCATTCCTAATCAAAGCTCGTTCAAGAGGATCTATGAGGATCATATAAGGCACTAATGACGTAGCATCACTCTCCACCACAGAAATCATGGATAGCACTCCTTAGTGGGCTAGGAATATGAGTGCCTTATACACATTGAATACCTCCACTCGATCATCGACTCTCATTGTCATCTTTCCCTCGCATACATAAATAATAGCTCAGCACATGGCTAAGAATGGATGCCCCAAAATAAATGGGACTTCCTGATCAGGCTCGTAGTCCAAGATAATGAAATCGACTGGGAATGTGAAATAATTCATTTGAACTAACACATATTCTATCACTCGCAAGGGAGCAATCAGCCAACTGTAACATTACCATTGTTGGGCGTGGCTCACCCAACCCCAACTGTCTGAACACAGATAGTGGCATCAAATTGATGCTTACTCCAAGATCGCACAAAGCTCGCCTGATCGCATGCTTACCAATCTAGATTTTGATAGTGAAACTACCCGGATCCTTTAATTTCTGAGGTAACTTGCTATGCTAGAGCTACATTCCTCAGTGAGCACCACAGTCTCGAATTCGGTCAACCTCCTTTTATTTGCCACTATGTCCTTGATATATTTAGCATATTTGGGTACTTCTTGTAGGATGTCTACCAATGGAATATTTATTTGCACCTGCTTCAAAATATCAAGAAACTTTTTATATGTCGCATTATCCTTCACTTTCTGCAATCTTTTGAGTGAACTGAGGTGGTGGCCTCGCAACCAATGGCGGGGGTTGCTTAGCCACCGCCTCTTCAGCTAGTTTCTCTAACTCCTTTGATTTTTTTGATTCTGACAATATAGTGGTTGGCTGCTCATTAAAGGTCACTTGTTCCCTCTTTTTCGACTTCTTCTAATTGTGTCCCCTTCCTCAATGACACGGAATTAATAGATGCCTTAGGATTAGCCTCAATGTCGCTTGGAAGGGCTCCAACTGGTCGAGTATTTTGGACATTGGCAAGTTGTCCCATTTGTCGCTACAAATTTCTCATTGTTGCTACTTGGGCTTGCTGGTAAGCTATCAATTTCTTCATCATTTCCTCAAGGTGACTTCTTGGGTTTGCATGTTGTTCAGCTTGAGGTGGTCTGTATTGTTGTTAAGGTGCTTGTGGTCGGTATTAATTCTGTGCACCTTGGTTTCCACCCCAAGAGAAGTTTGGGTGGTTCCTCCAATTGAGATTGTAAGTGTTCCCATACTGGTTTGTCTGGCCCCTATTTGCATTACCCACAAAATAGATAGACTCTGGATTAACTGGGCATAAGTCGCTCGTATGACCCTCTCCACATACTTCACCAAACAATTGAACTCGTTGCACTAGCTGAGCTTGTTACTTGTTAATAACCAAGGTCATCTGATTGACTTGGTTGGTCAACATGGAAATCTGCACTGATAATGCCGAGACGACATCTAACTCGAGAACCCCTGCAGATTTTTGCAATGAGTGTCTGCCCATCTCTCATTGCCAATCAGGATTGCTTTTGGAGAATTTGTTCTATAACGCATATATCTCATCAAATCTTTTCTCCAACACTTGACCTCCAGATGCAGCATCTACCACAATCTTTGTCTCAGGATATAGACCTTCTATGAAAGTGTGAGCTAACACTTCGTTTGTCTGATT
This sequence comes from Nicotiana tabacum, assembly GCF_000715075.1. NCBI lineage: Eukaryota > Viridiplantae > Streptophyta > Magnoliopsida > Solanales > Solanaceae > Nicotiana > Nicotiana tabacum. Next base: position 4,753,511 of record NC_134084.1, on the reverse strand, counting down.
GTGATGAGGACAATCTCTGAGCAGCCCCTTGAACCTCTCCTAAGCTAAGTATGAAGACTCTTCGGCTTTCTGTTTGAAAACGACTATCTCACTTCTGATCTTTGCAGTTTTGCCTGAAGGGAAGAACCTTGCCAAAAATGTCCTTGCCAAATCATTCCATGATGAATAGAATTAGCTGGTTCAGTTTTCAGCCATCGCTTTGCTTCGCCTAGCAGAGAGAATGGGAAAAGTGTGAGCCTCACATAGTCTGGAGTGACTCCATTAGTGATGTAAGTATCAATAATCTCCAAGAAATTCAGGATATGTTGTTGTGGATCCTCGTGTGGAAGACCCATAAACTGCTCATTCGCATGAAGTAGCTGGATCATGCTCTATTTCAACTCAAAGTGCCCAGTGATTCTGGGCTTCAGAATGGTGAAGATGATATTAGTAATGCTGGGCATCGCCACCTCCTGAACAACCATCTGTTGCTTCTCTGCCATGTTCACAGGAAATTGAACAAGTTCCTAAAGATTGTTCGTGTCCCTTGCTTCCCTCAACCTCCTATGAAATGTTCTCTCAGGTTCGGGGTCAAAGCCTTGAAGTCTGTCCTGGCTTCTGACCCTGCACATTCAATCAAAGCTCCTGAGATCAGAGCAACAATCAAATAACGTTAGACTTGATGAAATAAATAATGAAAGGAAAAACTATAAAGTAGTCAATATTCAAGTCCCCGGCAACGACGCCAAAAACTTGTTGCTCCCAAACGCACACGCAAGTATACATAATCCCACAAATAATAAAATAATAAATTGAGTATCGAACCCACAGAGACTTATATTAACTACCCACTAAATTCACCAAGATTGTTATTCAGTCGAGCCAATTTGAGTTAAAGAGTGTAAATATACTAAATAATAATTCTAAGTGGTAACTAACTATAAAGCAGTAAAATGGTTATTGTGTAAGACAAATATTTCAAGATTGTGATTGATTCACCAATCTTATTGTGTTCTAATTAATTTTTCCCTCTCATACAATTTACTCATGATCGCTAATTAATCGAACAATTGCTCACATAGCCTTCTACCGAAGTATTACTCGCCTATTCAAAATAGATTAACGCATATATTCCTATGAAATCAATCTATTAAGAACACATTAAGATTACGATATTTAGTTAAGCACGGTGACTAGGTATATTCCTATCTTAACCACAAATCTGCCCACCCCCCCCCCCTAGAGTTAAGATCGTGCTCTCTTCAATTCTTCTCTAATCTAAACATGGCTTTTCCAAGCATAGTATAGATAGTAAATAGAACCTAACTGCTAGTCAGACAATTAAGAAATTAATCACAGAATTGAAGAAACAATCATATATTGGTGAATTATAATCAAGGTTAAGTCAATATTTAATAACAATATTCATGAATAAATCACAACCCCAGAACTATGGGTTTTAGTCACTCATGGTAGTATCAAACAAATTTATAAGTGTTGGATAATTGAAAATACTAAGAAAAGATGAAAAAATCTGGAATATCCTTGCTCCCGAGTGTTTCCCGTGTGAAATTCCTCTTCAAAGTGGCGTCTCCCCTCTAAAAATAAGCTTAGTTTTGCTTTTATACGCGTTGGATAGGTTTAGGGACGAAATAACCTTGTCCCGGGCAAAGTTGGACAATTTTCTCGTCACCAGCATCCAGCCCAGTGTCCCACGCTGGCCCTGGCGCTGGTTTATTATGCATACTGTCTCTGGCGCCACAGGTGGCGTCGAGCGCTTCCTGTGGCGATGAGAATCCAAGTTTTCCGTTTTCCTCCGTTTTGGCTCTAAGCTCGCACCTTTCGTCTCCAATTGCTTCCGAATGATTCCTACACATAAAAACACCTCGAATTAATATAAATCAAAATATTTTATATCCAAAATCCACGAAACACGAGTAAAACATGAGGTGATATACATATAAATATATATACTTTACGCTAAATATCACCAATACATTTTTATGTTAGTATAGACATAGGCGAAGCTAGAATTTAAAATTAATGGTTCAAGGTTTTCGTCTTTTTAAGTTATTGGGTTCTAAATTAATAATTTATATATTTTTAATAAATTTCTTTAAACAAATACAAGGTGAGAACCGAAGTTACTGAGTTCGCCGAATCCACAACATGCACAGTAGTTGCGCCCTTGGGTATAGATTATTTATTCAATATTATATTATTCGAAATATATTAATTTTACTATCAGTTAAACTTTTGGAGTATTCATTAAACTTTTATCAATTTATAAATGAGGCAGGCCACTTTAGTATCATGATAGCCTTTATCAGCCACCACGTATTATCAGTAAGATTTTAACAAAGATTTGCCCTCGGTTGAAGTGGTCTTGAGGCGATGAATGGTGCAGTCGAAGAGTCAGCGGAAATCAAAGTCGTGAAGTTATCGTAGATCAAGGTTGAGATCGAGCAACTTACACAGAGTTATAATGACTAGTTTTAAGATAAGACAAAAAAAAAAGAATATTCTAGTGGATATTCTCTGCACCTGTACTATTAGGAGTTTTATAAATATATTACCTATAAATAGAAAGAGACACAATAATAGCGGACATGAGATGTTCAGTTGTAATAAAATACACTGACTTTATAGAGAAAATCTGGTCATATTGCAAGGAGACAAAAACAACCTTTTTATTAAGATTCTTATCTAATTTTTTCACTGGATCTAAGAACAACCTGAGTGTTCAAAGGCTCATCAATCATTGATCATTGTCGAAAAGAATATCCACATATCGCACCCATTTTAGGGTGACTCACGCGTTTTTATTTACTTAAATATCATTCAATGCTACTTGTTATTATTTAATATTATCTTCCACCTTTTTGGATCATTAAAAATTGTTATTATTGCTCACATTTATTGCCATTCGATCAAATATAATTCCTCCGGTCCAAAATAAGTGATTTTTTGGATGTTTTCACACAGATTAAGAAATCCACCTTTTAACATTAATTAGCAATAGAATTGACCATATTAACCTTTACTATCTCACATAAATATTCCTAACACATATTCCAACACTATTTACTCCAAAGCCAATATAGGAAAAAAAATAATTAATTCATTCTTAAAATCTGGAAAAATCACTTATTTTGGACCACAAGAAAAAAGCCAAAAAATCACTTATTTTGGACCGGAGGGAGTATATATTATCTGTCTTGAAATCGATAACCTTATCTTCTAGATATTAATATTAGTTAGGACTGACTCTATTTTATTTAAATATAATTGGTTGAACCCATCTCTAAATTTTTGGGTCAAACAGTCTCAACTTTTCATTGTAATTTAAAACTACTCTCAGATTTTGACTTTGTTATGGATCAACGGCAAATATAAATTTTTTTCCTAATGTCGAGAGAGAGCAAAAATTTAATGAGAGGTAAAATTGCTCTATTTGGATAATGCATGTTTAAATTTTTACCATTTTCCTATTATTCTATTTCGAACGATTGCAAGTTGTGACCTTTATAAAACCTAGTTAGGAAGCTACACACGACTTGATATTACCTTTTATTGTCAAGACCCCAAATTCTTCCTCCCTGAACTATCGTGATGGTACCTAATTTCTACGACTAGGTAAGCCTAATATTGCGGAAATAAAATAAAAATACGAAGATAACGGCTAACAGATAATAAACATAAAAGATGTCGTTCGGCATATACAATAATCACTTTTTCAAAACCCGGAATATCGTAAGTCACAAGCTACTTAAGAGTCTTAACTGTTCTATACATCATTTCAACAGAAAGAAGGAAAAAATGAACACGGGGGATAGAGGGGGACTCTTAAGTCTGCGGACGCGAGCAGATGTACCTTGAAGTCTCCTGAAGCAGCAACCACGCAACTAGACTCAAGGCTGATAGCTAGTACCTGGATATTCACACGAAAACATGTGCAAGAAAGGGCATGAGTACACCACAACGGTACAAGTAAGTGCCAAGCCTAACCTCGATCGAGTAATGACAAGATTAGGTAGGGCCTTACTGAAAAATATATAACAAAATAAGGCAGAAATGAAATATCATTGTAAAATAAAGACTAAAATTAAACATGAATGAAACCGTAGAAGTCAAAAGCTCGGTACCCAGAAAATAACAACAGGGAATTTTCCAAGATATCGTCCCGTAGTCCCAAAAGTAAATGCAGTATAGGGGGATCTCCCGAATACCGCTCCGTAGTCCCAAAGTAAATATGCGGTGCAGAGGATTTCTCGGAATACAGTTTCGTAGTCCCAAAGTAAATATGCAGTACAAGGGAATCTCCCGGAATACCGTTCCGTAATCCCAAAGTAAATATGCAATACAAGGGGATCTTCCGGAATACCGTTCCATAGTCCCAAAGTAAATATGCAGCTCAAACAATAGAAATACAACTACAGCATGAAACCCCTACAATTTAGACTAAGTACAAGTCGAGGAAGAAGCAGAAAATTCACTAAGCATGCTTCACAAAGATCAGACAAACAATTAAAACACATAGACATGTTGTTCTAAACTAAACATAATAATTAGATATGTTAGTGTAGCTCAGTTAAAGGAAAACAAACATTTTATTTAATGAAAACAGAGTTTTTCCAACAAATAGCTCGTGTACGCACTTGTCACCTCACGTACACGGCGCTCATATATCAAACAGTACCAAATCTTAAGGGAAGTTCCCTACACAAGGTTAGGCAAGCCACTTACCTCAAACCAAGCTCAATCAATCAGTCATAGTGCCTTTCCCACGAATATCCTGCTCCGAGTGGCCCAAATCTAGCCAAAACAATTACACAACGTAAATATAGCTACCAGACTCTAATATAGCTAATGAAATCAAAGCTAAAGCAAGAAATTAGAAAAATGACCAATAAGCCTCCCCGGGCCCACGTCTCGAAATCGGGTAAAAGTCACAAAATATGAATACCTATTTACTCACGAGTCCAACCATACCAAAATTAGCCAATTCCGATCACAACTCGACCTTCAAATCCTCAATTTGTGGTTTATGAAGTTTCTACAACTTTTTTCCAAATTTCCATCTCAAAGTACTAATTAAATGACGAAATCAATCATATATTCATGTATATTAACCGAATCCGAATTAGAATTACTTAGGCCGATGAATTTCTTGAAAACCCATGAAAAAAACATCTCAAACCGAGCTCACAAGGTCCAAAAATGAAATAATAACCTAAGCCTCGGTTATATAGTACATTCTCTGAACTTACCATGTGTGGTCCGCACAATTCCAAGTGCGGCCGCACTCTCTTGGTGATTGCACTATCTGGCTTTAGTATTTTGGCCATAACTTTCTCTACAGATGTTCAAATTATGATTTCTTTACCTTTCTGAAAACTAGACACGAAGGCTACACTTTTCCTTTTGGAATCATTTCAATATACCTTGTAGATAAAATGATATAAGCTTCCGAAGTCGCACTAGCGAATCTGAGAGTTCCTGGGTGTGGCCGCACACAAAACTGAACGGCCCGCACACTCCTCTGCGGCCTGAAGTGCGGCCGCACACAAAATTGTGTAGTCCGTAATTCTGAATCCTGAACCAAAAATTCTGAGTTCTTATCCCCAACAGAGTCGCCAGAGCTGTCACACCTCCTTTTTCCCGAAGGGATAGGGAATTTTTCCAATTTAAGTGACATTATTCGAAATGAGAGTATTCTTTATTTCAGAGTCACGCTTGGAATAATTATATGGTGTCCCAAGTCATCGGTTTATTTTAAATTCCAAATCGAGGAAATTTGACTCTGTTTAAAAAGTTCGCGAACACAGAAAACCGGGTAAGGAATTCTGTTAACCCGAGAGAAGGTATTAGGCATTCCCGAGTTCCGTGATTCCAGCACGGTCGCTCAACTATTAATAATTGGCCTAATTATCGAATTTATTACGTGTTTTAAACCTATTGTGCATTGTTAACTTTATAACCAGTTTAATATATTTATTGAGTTATTTCTAGAACAAGTCACGATTGTCACACATTAGTTGTTTTGATACACATTGCAAACCGCATCACATGAAATGCACCCGCGATTTACAACATATTTATTTTTGTTATTGTTCGAAGTTATGGTCGGGTCACATGAAATGCACACCCGAATTGGGATTTACGTATCGTAACCATGCCACAGGAACCGTACTCATAGCCACGATGATTTATTATTAAACGCACCTAAAGCGAACTACGATGTTCATAATTATTTATTTCCTAAGTTTGGGATTGTTGTGATGGGCTCAAGAATTATGAAAATTATTTGGGAAAAAGAAAAGCAATGGGTGTTTGTAAATTGTCAAACACCTTGCGGACATCGTTATTCTAGAAATTGTAACACATTAAACAGCTCAAGTTCTAGTCAAATTGATCGATGTAATCAAAATGGAATACATGAATAGATGAACACATTCAAATGGATGAATCCGGACCATTATGTGAACATTAGGAGATATAATTATTGCAAATTTTATCATTGACTCACAAAACAAAACATGAAATCAGAACTTTTACAACCACACCACCCAACCACTGGTACATGATCAAATCTAGAATTACACACAAATTGATTACTGAAGCTCTAAAAAATCTAAATTAATATGAAGATTTTATCACATGCCATCCCACATGATGAGTTTCAACGAAGTTTTGACTAGCTCATGGTCCAAACAGATTGAACACTAAAAATAACAACTTCAGAAAAGCATAGAGGCAAGGCACCCAAATTTAACAGAATTTATTCAGTCATGTTCAGTTAATATCAGAGAAACAGTCACGTGGATCAAGACAGGAGTGTAAGGATTCTGTATGTACCTCAAATGCAGAAAAATAGAGTGACAAAGCCAAACAAAGGCACAGAGAAGAAGCAGGAACAACAACAATCAGCAACTTCTTATGCCCACACAGCTCGATAACCCCAGAACATACGCAGCAACTAAACAAAAATCGGAAACAACTTTCAATTTCCTTCTCTCTTTTTCTTTTTTTGTTTTTTGCTTTGATTTCCGGAGCATCTGTTTTCCGATCTGAAAATTTATTTGTTTTTTTTTTAATTCGTAGCTCTGATTTGTTCTTCTACTGTGTGTGAGTGAGATGAAATGGGCATTTGGGAGAAGGTCTTCAGGCGTTCTCCTTGAAGATCAGAGATAGCGTCGTTTTTGGTTTATCTCTGGGGGAGAGGGATCTTCTGATTTAGGTGTCTAATGTGTCTATATATTAGAGTGTAGGAGGTTGGATTTTAATAAAGGGGAATGGGTATTTGGGTAGTGGGCTGGGATGATATGGGCTTAGATAATGGAATTTTTACATTACTATGTCATATAAAATCTATATTACACTCAATGTTTAAGGTTTGATATAATTACATTTAGTATACCTAATTATCAATTATATACCATAAGGTTTTTTAACTGTACATTGATTGTACCTTATATCACTCTTACATTTATGGTACCGTATATTCCTTCAAATCCCCCCCCCCCCCCCCACGTTTCTCTCTCCCAACCCCACACCCTCACCCACATATCACCACACACCCAGAAACCTCTGCTAAATCCAGAAAAACAATTGAAATTTTCTACCATTAATGTCCAAAATCAAGGTTTTTTCTTCTACAACCAGTCAAAAATGAAGTCAAATCTTCAAAGTTTCATACACAGCAACAACTTTTGATGGTTATGATTTCGGGTTCCTTCAGTAATATAAGAGGAAAGGAAAAGAGAGCAGCAATTACACCATTGACAGCCATTAAAAGGCTTTGAAGCTTTCAATTCAAATTTGGGTTTTCAAAAATCATTATTTGTTTGGATTGGGTGTTGTGTAAATAATTGGGAATATGGTTTGGAGTTTATATCTCAATTTTGAGAGGCTTTGATAAAGATTAGACTTGGTTTTGGCTGAATTTCAGATTGAAATTCGAAGAAGAAGAAGACGTATATTGCAGAAATTGTAGAAAATTTGTAGATAAATTGAAGAAAAATTGTAGACTGTTGTTTATTTATTTTTCTTGAAGAAAAATTGCAGAAATATTTTTTGGATTCCATATTTAGCATAGCAGTTTCGTAAGGAGTAACAAGAGCATATAGGAGAATCACAAAATTGTAGCATAATCGGGATTTTCGACATAATTGTGTTTTTTGCAGAAAATTTGTAGAAGTTTTAGTCGTTTTTGATTTATGAAAATAGAAAACAAAGCATCTACAATCAGAAGACAAATAATCTACAATTTATCGATAAAATATCTACAAACTGGTTACATTGAATTTTAATATCCCAATTCTCATTCAATTGTAACATAATTGGGATTTTCGACATAATTGCATTTTTTGCAGAAGATTTGTAGAAGTTTTAGTCGTTTTTGATTTGTGAAAACAGAAAACAAAGCATCTACAATACAAATAATCTACAATTTATCTATAAAATATCTACAAACTGGGTACATTAAATTTTAATATCCCAATTCTCATTCAATTGTAGCATAATTGGGAATTTTGACATAATTGCGTTTTTTCAGAAGATTTGTAGAAGTTTTAGTCATTTTTTTATTTGTGAAAACAGAAAATAAAGCATCTACAATCAGAATACAAATAATCTACAAAATATCTACAAACTGGGTACATATTTGGACTCGATATGATTCTCCTAAAATGTATGTTTCACATTTTTTATATATATTTTTGTCCAAAATAGTACTAAATCATTCACTTAAATACAATTTTTATACAATGTTGTTCAACTTTCATACAATAGGTAAATGAATAAAAGAAAAATAAATAAATAAATAACAGTCTACAATTTTTCTTCAATTTATCTATAATTTTTCTACAATTTCTGCAATATATGTCTTCTTCTTCTTCTTCTTCTTCTTCGAGTTTCAATCTGAAATTCAGTCAAAACCAAGTCTAATATTCACCAAAACTCCTCAAAATTGAGATATAAACTCCAAACCATATTCCCAATTATTTTCAACAATACTCAATCCAAACAAATAATAATTTTTGATAACCCAAATTTGAATTCAAAGCTTTCAAGCTTTTTAATGGTTGTCAATTGTGGAATTGCTGCTCTCTTTTCCTTTGTTTTGTATTACTGAAATTTGTACATAATTGCGTTTGATGTAGAAGAATTGTAGAAGATTTAGTTGTTTTTGATTTGTGAATTGTAGAAGAATAATTAATTCGTTTTTTAATTGTAGAAGAATAATCAATTCGTTTTTGAATTGTAGAAGAATAATTGCGTTTGATGTAGAGACGCTAAATTTGAAACGAAACTGACGAAGAAGATTAATGTGCGTGATTTGCATTTTGGAAGATGTAGAAGAATATTTAATCCCCCAATTTTAGCGCGCCTAAATAAGGAAGCCTACAGCTACAATGATTCCTTATTTAATGCATGGTCTATATTTTATAGAAAAACTATTAGCATGAAGGGTAATATGCAAACTATGAAGATATATAGTAATATAGTTTCCTATATGGTATAGGAATGAAAATTTCCCTTAGATAATTTGGGATTTTTGGGCTTCAAATTAAGCTGGCCCAGATGAAATTGACAGACCAAATCTACTTCTTTTTCTTTGTTTTTCTTTTACTTTTAAGTTCTAACAAATTAAATCCTAAATTAAAACCTAACTTAAATCTAATTTAGTAGAAATAATTCTATTTATCTACTAACAAATGCATGTAAAATCTAAAAAAAATATTTTGTTTGATTTTTATGCATTAATTCTAACTATTAAAGAGTAGTTAATTCCTAAAAATATAAATTAGACCTACGATGGTATGAAACGAAAAATGTGACAATTTTTTATGATTTTTCTTATGATTTTAAAATATTAAACATGCATGAAATGCAACTAAATAAAGAAAAACTCTTAAAATCCATTAAATTACTTTTGGTCTATTTTTAGGAGTAATTTCCATGTGGGGGCAAAAAGTAGGAGCTCACAGTTGCCCATCTTTGCTTGTAAACATGAAGAGTTTCGGGCAAAGATAAAGTGAGCAAATACGAGCAAATTTTGCCCGTTTGAAACTCCATGGGAAGTATTTTTAAAAAGTCTGACCGAATCTTGCTTTGGAGGTTGTCTACATATCCTTGGCTATAAAGGAGTCAGGTCAGTGTAGTTCTGGAAATTTTGGTAGCTGGGACTACCGAATAGCTGTGATTTCACTGCTATTGCTGTTGTTTCTGTTTGCTGAGCTCCTTATTACACCAAAATCAAAATGAAAAACTAAACCAACTAAGCCTATCAGCTACGAGTTAAAAGATTCCTATCTATGAGTCTTCTGGAGCTTGATCTTGAGTCTTGGCTGGTTCTTCACGCAGACTCTGATTTGAATCTTGATGCTTGTTAGCTGCAAGTACTAGTTCGTTCTTTTTCAGCATTTCGGATCAAGGCGGGACATACAAAGCATGTGACTTCAATCATGTCTTGAGCAGTCCACATCTTTTCTTCACTTCTGCATTTTGAGTTCACTATTTTTTCTTTTATTCTGGATTGAGACTTCTTCTTTTGGTCGTCTCGAACCCTGTGTCTCGAGGTATAACCTGCTCATACACCAAAACAAACAAAAATTTTCTGCCCCAGTTTTCACTAGAAAAATTTCGTGCGTTATTTGTAACAAAATTCTAAACTACTTCTTTATTGAAAGCAATAAAAGGTCAGGAATGGTGTACCCTGAAAAGATCATTATGATTTTTTTTTTTGTTTTTTTTTTCTTCAAAAAGATGTCTCAACTAAGGATTGGTTTACATTATGTTGGAAAACATAGCTAGGGATTGGTGTACCCTATACTAGTAATGAGATCAGGGAGTAGTGTACTCTGCATTTAAGATCAAATCAACTAGGGAGTTGATACCCTATGTTGGAAAGGAGACTAGGGAATTGCGTACCCTATGCTAAAACGAACCAAGAAGGAATTTTTTTTCTTTTTTTTGGGAGAAAATCAATTTCATATTTTTTTGAGAAAATCATTCTTTTAAACAAATTGCCCCGAGCGCATTTTTTTCAAAGGCAAGAACAAATGACTTTTTTTTAATCGAGACATCCTCTTTTCTTTCTTTGTTTTTTTAATTTCCTAGGAGAAAATTCATTAGACTAGGTTTTTATATCTTAGGAGATTCATCAAACTAAGTCATTTATCCTAGGAGAAAGTTAATCAGACTAGGTTTTCTAATTTATTATCTAAGGAGAAAGATTCATCAGACTATGATTTTGATTTTAAGAGAAAAGTTATCAGACTAGGTCTCTTTTTTCGGTATCTTAGGAGAAAGATTCAACAGATTAAGATTTCTATTCTAGGAGAAAATTCGTCAGACTAGGTTTTCTATCTTAGGAGAAAGATTCATCAGACTAAGATTTCTATCCTAGGAGAAATACTCATCAGACTAGGTTTTCTCATCTTAGGAGAAAAATTCATCAGACTAAGACTTCGATCCTAAGAGAAAGTTCATCAGACTAGGTCTCTTTTTTTGGATATCTTAGGAGAAAGATTCATCAGACTAAGATGTTTATCCTAGGAGAAAGATTCATCAGACTAGGTTTTCTTATCTTAGGAGAAAGATTCATCGGACTAAGATTTCTATCCTAGGAGAAAATTCATCAGACTAGGTATTTTTTTAATCTTAGGAGAAAGATTCATCAGACTTAGATTTTGATCCTAGGAGAAAGTTCATCAGACTAGGTCTCTTTTATTTTTTCTTTTGTTTTTGTATCTTAGGAGAAAGATTCATCAGACTAAGATTTCTATCCTAGGAGAAAGTTTATCAGACTAGGTCTTCTATCTTAGGAGAAAGATTCATCAGACTAAGATTTTGATTCTATGAGAAAATTTATCAGACTAGGTTTTTTTTTCTTATCTTAGGAGAAAGATTCATCAGACTAAGACGTTTATCCTATGAGGAAACAAAAAAAGTGAAGAACAATGGTAAAATTTTATGCACACTAACAAGACAAATAAAGACAAAGATTTGAGAACTTCTATTTGTCGGCTCTTCTCTTCTCTTCTCTTCCTTTTCACTTTTTTTTTCTTCTTCTTTTTTTTCTTCTTCTTTTTTTTTTTCCTATTTTTTCTTTCTTTTTCTCTTTCCTTTTCCCTTCTTTCTTTTTTTTTTTGTTTTTTTTTCTTTTTCCCTTTTTTTAACCATTCGATCGAACCTGATGTGGGTTGCCTACGTATCATGATGCCGCATGAATCAGATCTTTGTGTAGTTCGGGAAGATTAGGAATAAAATAAACTAAATCTTTTTTTTTCTTTTTTTGGATTTTGAATTTTCTTTTTTCCCCCTTTTTATTTTTTAAAATTTTCGAAAGAAAGACTTATACAGAAGAAAGAAAATATTTTTTGATTTCAATTTTTTTTTTTGGAATTTCGAAAGAAAATTTCTTTGGATTTTTGGATTTTTATGTTAAAATTGTGAAAGAAAGACTTCTAAAGAAAATATTTTTGAATCTTGAATTTTGTTTTCAATTTTCGAAGGAAAAACTTCTAAAGAAGAATGAAAATATTTTTAAATTTTTTAGAAGAAATTAAAAGAAAATATTTTTGATTATTTTTAAATTGGAATCTCAAAGAAAGACTTTTCTAAAGAAGTAAAGGAAAATATTTTAAGATTTTTGAAAATTAGGGGCCCGAACTGATGAGGTTTGCCTACGTATCTCACATCCGGTGAGAATCAGGCCCGCATAGTTCAGTAGTTTTGACGGAACAGACAAACAAGGCACTTGAATATTTTTGGCTCATTCTGAAATGACCTTGTCTTTTCTTTTCTTTTTTTTTCAACATTTTAGCAGAGTTTTCAAATACCTACCTCTCATTCTTTTTTTTTTTATTTTCTATTTTTTTATTTTTTTTATTTTCTTTTCCTATTCTAGAAGCCAATCAACATGCAAGCCGAAACAAACAGATGCGCAAGTAGTACGTAAGATGCATCAGGATAGTCTTTATTTTTGGGTACACCTATCCTAGACAGACCCAACCCCTGTGTTGAGTCCCCAAAGTCAAATGCACGTGATGCAACCAAACGTTATTACTAGGGATCCGGCATGAGGCTATGTTATTCTAGGTTTAAAACTTGGGTGTATTGTTCTAGACCTGGCTTACTTGAGCAGATAACTCGAGCCGAGGGGGGCAGTGTACCGGTAACCAAAAGATCATCCAGCTTTACAACTTGTCTGATCCTCGTTCTAAATTAGGGATATGACACTAACAGAAAAGAAGTCACGCTAGCGTGCACTTCCCAGAAGATTTAGAAGACTCAGAGAGAAGAAGGGTTTCGTAACAGATTATATACAGTTCACACAATATTAAAGCGGTAAAAAATGGCATTTAGCACATTAGGCTTAAACACATAAAAAATCAGATCATAAACAAAAGCCAAATATAACAGTTATTCTAAGCTCGAATTCTGAACCCTGAACCAGAGATTCTGGGTTCTTATCACCAGCAGAGTCGCTAGAGCTGTCACACCTCCTTTTTCCCGAGGGGGATCGGGAATTTTTCCAATTAAAGTGACATTAATCGAAATGAGATTATGTATTAGATTCAGGGTCGCCAATTGGAATAATTAATGGTGTCCCAAGTCACCGGTTTATTTTAAATCTCAAACCGAGGAAATTGACTCTCATTTATGGACTGCGAACACAAAAGACCGAGTAAGGAATTCTATTAACTCGGAAGAAGGTGTTAGGCATTCCCGGGTTTTGTGATTTTAGCACGGTGCCTCAACTATTAATAATTGGTCTAATTATCTGATTGATTGCATGTTTAGAACCTTTTGTGCATTTTAACCTTTTAAACCGCTTTTAATTATTTATAGAGTTATTTCTGGAATAAGTTACGATTGTCGTACACTTGTCGTTTTGGTACACATTGCAAACCGCGCCACATGAAATGCACCTGCGATTTACAACATGTTTATTTTATTATTATTCAAAGTTATGGTCGAGTCATGTGAAACACACACTCGAATTGGGATTTACGTATCGTCACCATATCACGGGAACCATACCTATAATCACGATGATTTATTAATCGCACCTAAAAACATCTAGTGGTGTTTATGAATTGGCCATTTTCCATGCAAAAGATTAATAAGTCAATGCTTTCAGACTTTCAGCTGCTATCATCTTTTTTATTCCTTTTCTAAAGTCACATTCCACGTTTTATAAAAGAAAGAAAGACCATAAGTCTTTCCCTGTCAAAATCTCATATATAACAATCGCTTGCAAATTGTTTCTTTGCTTATGGAGATCGGCAAAGCTTCTAGAATAACTACACTGACATAAAGTGAACTCATTTCGACAGTGCCATAGGAATGAACAAACAATATCAAAACTCAGTATTCTTTAAACAAATTTTGGAACAACACATACAAACTAATTACCAGCCAAACAGTTATAAAGCACGGAAGTAATCAATAAAGTAGAAATGGACCTTGCAATAGCTAAATATTCTTCGATACAACAGGAACAAAGATCTTCTGGACTTTCGTATGAACTAACCATGACTGGAAACGGCACCGAGAACTTCGACGGAGCTTCGAATATTGACTGAAACTCTTGGGTTTTTTGTCGTGTTTGGAGAGCTTGTAGAGTTGGGTTGATGGTGGTTTCAAGCCGAGTTTCGCTTTTTTTGGTTGAGGAAGAAAGCAACCACCACCAACGGATTTTCAACGTATAATTGGAATTATAAAAATTGAAGCTTTAGGAGATCTGTGGAGAGACATGATGAAAACAATAGCTCCAAAATAACGTGCTTTGCCTCAAGAGAGACGACGAAAGAGATGAACCAAAAAGAAGGGCAAATTGTGGTCCTCTTCTGTTGAGTCGCAGAGGAAAGAGATGATGAGGAGTTAGCTCCTTTCTATGGGGCATGCGGCTGTGTGTGTGTTAGCTGCTGAGAATTCTTCTAGGTTGTGAAGAAGATGGGTGGAAACCGCTAATACTTTTGAAGAAGGGGGAGAGTTTTTTTTGTAGGGAGTAGGAATTACCTTAGGTCAAACGAGGAGTGGGTATGAGCTTGAGCAAATTGGGCTCAAATTTGGCACAATTTGGGCCATGACTTGAACATTTGGACAAAGCAAGATTTTAGTAGAAATAGTCCAAATTAAAACTTCTTTCTTTTTCTGTGATTTTAATTTTTTCGTTTTATTGATTAATATATGAAAATAAAAATACTACTCCTAAACTTGAATAGCAAGATAAAATACTAATCACTCAAAATTTACTTAACAAACATAATATATTTTTTGGAAAACTTTTTCTTTATTTTGGAAAACCTTTTCTTTATTTGTAAATGAAGATAAAGCTTATAAAAAATATGACTCTTTTTTTATTGTTTTCAATTTTCTTAAATAAAATGTATAAAAGGAGAAATAAGAGTTAAAATATGTAGATTAAACTTAAAATATATTTACATACTAAAAAGTGATGAAAAGCTAAAATTTAGTCAAAAATTAGGTGCTCACAGTCCAAAATAGCCCACTGGCTCCTCAACATAACATAGATCTTTGTCCAACTGGACTGAGCTGAAATCCAACACATGAGACGGGTCGCCGTGATATTTTTGGAGCATAGAAATATGGAATACTGGATGAACTCCTACTAGATTGGGAGGCAAGGCAAGCTCATAAGCAACCTCCCCAACTCGCCACAACACCTCAAATGGACCAATGAACCTTGGGCTCAGCTTGTCCTTCTTTCCAAACCTCATAACTCCCTTCATAGGCGAAATCAAGAGCAAGACTCGCTCTCCAACCATGAATACCACATCGCGAACCTTCCAATCCATATAACTCTTTTGTTTGGACTGGGCTGTGCGAAGTCTATCCTGAATCACCTTAACCTTCTCCAAATCGTCCTGAACCAAGTCTATGCCCAAGAACCTAGCCTCACCCGTCTCGAACCAACCTACTGGGGACCGACACCGCCTACCATACAGAGCCTCATATGGTGCCATCTGAATGTTGGACTGATAACTATTGTTGTAGGCAAACTCCGCAAGGGGAAAGAACTGATTCCAAGAACCTCCAAACTCCATCACACACGCACGGAGCATATACTCAAGAATCTGAATAGTGCGCTCGGACTATCCGTCCGTCTGATGGTGAAATGTTGTGCTCAACTCCACTCGAGTACCCAACTCATGCTATACGACCCTCCGAAACTGTGATGTA
This sequence comes from Nicotiana tabacum, assembly GCF_000715075.1. Lineage (NCBI taxonomy): Eukaryota > Viridiplantae > Streptophyta > Magnoliopsida > Solanales > Solanaceae > Nicotiana > Nicotiana tabacum. The sequence continues at coordinate 4,737,314 of NC_134084.1, read as the reverse complement.
AACTGCGTACCCCGGTCAGAGATAATAGATAGCGGCATGCCATGAAACCTGACAATCTTGTAGATATAAACTCGAGCTAGCTGCTCGGAGGAATAAGTAGTCATCACAGGAATGAAATAAGCTGACTTGGTCAGTCTGTCCATAATCACCCAAACTGCATCAAACTTCCTCCTACTCCGTGGGAGTCTAACAATGAAATACATAGTGATCCACTCCCATTTCCACTCTAGAATCTCTAACTTCTGAAGCAACCCACCCGGCCGCTGATGTTCATACTTCCCTTCTGACAATTTAGACGCCGAGTCACAAATTCCACTATATCTTTCTTCATTCTACGCCACCAATAATGTTGTCTCAAGTCTTGATACATAGTTTTGACACTCGAGTGAATAGAGTACCGCAAGCTGTGAGCCTCCTGAAGAATCAACTCCCGCAATTCGTCCATATTGGGCACATATAACCTGCCCTGCATCCTCAATGCACCATTATCACCAATAGTGACCTCCTTAGCATCACCTTTATGAACAGTGTCCTTAAGGACAAGCAGATGGGGGTCATCATACTGTCACGCCCTAATACGGTCATAAAAAGAAGACTGGGAGACCACACAAGCCAAAACTTGACTCGGCTCAGAAATATCCAATCTAACAAACTGGTTGGCTATGGCCTGAACATCCAATGCCAATGGCCTCTATGCTGCTGGTAAATATGCTAAGCTCCCTGAACTCTCCGCCCTGCTACTCAAGGCATCAGCCACCACCTTGGTCTTCCTGGGATGGTACAGAATAGTGATATCATAATCCTTAAGTAGTTCTAACCACCTCCGCTGATGCAAATTAAGATTCTTTTGCTTGAATATATACTGCAAACTCCGATGATCAATGTAAATCTCACAAGGTATACCGTACAAATAATGCCGCCAAATCTTCAAGGCATGAATGATAGCTGTTAGGTCAAGGTCATGGACAGGATAATTTTTTTCATGCACTTTCAGTTGTCTGGACGCGTAGGCAATCACCCTACGGTCCTGCATCAACACTGCGCCGAGGCCAACTTGCGATGCATCACAATAAATAGTATAAAACCTTGAACCTGTAAGAAATATCAATACTGGGGCTGTAGTCAAAGCTATCTTGAGTTTTTGAAAGCTCTCCTCACACTCCTCTGTCCACCTGAACAAAGCACCCTTCTGGGTCATCCTAGTCATAGGTGCTGCAATAGATGAAAATCCCTTAACAAACCGACGGTAATAGCCCGCCAAACCAAGAAAGATCTGGATCTATGTAGTTGAGGACGGTCTGGGCCAACTCTGTTTTTCTTCCACCTTCTTCGGATCCACCTTGATCCCCTCTCTCGACACTACATGACCCAAGAATGCCACTGAATCTAATCAGAACTCACACTTTGAGAATTTTGCACATAACTTCTTCTCTCTCAAGGTCTGAAGCACTATCCTCGGGTGCTGCTTATGATCTTCCCGACTCCGGGAGTACACCAGGATGTCATCAGTAAACACAATGACGAATGAATCAAGATAGGGCTGAAATACACTTGCATCAAATGCATAAATGATGTTAAGGCGTTGGTCAACCCAAATGACATCACAAGGAACTTGTAATGACCATACCGAGTTCTGAAAGCAGTCTTCGGGATATCTAGCTCCCAAATCTTCAATTGATGATAACCTGAATATAAGTCAATCTTGGAGAACACTCTAGCACCCTATAACTAATTAACTAAGTCATCAATACGAGGCAAAGGATACTGATTCTTCACTGTGACTTTGTTCAACTGGCGATAATCAATGCACATACGCATATAACCATCCTTTTTATTCACAAATAAGACAAGAGCAACCCAAGGTAACACACTAGGCGAATGAAGCCCTTATCAAGCAATTCACATAACTATTCCTTCAACTCCTTCAACTCAGGAGGGGCCATACGGTAAGGAGAAATAGAGATGGGCTGAGTGCCCGACAACAAATCAATGCCAAAATCAATATCTCTGTCAGGCGGAATGCCCGGAAGATCAGCTGAAAGCCAGAGGCGGAGGCAGGATCTCCATGAAGGGGGTTAAAAAAATTGTAGCTAATTTTTTTTTTGTAGCTAGTGGGAATTGAGCCTATGACCTTATGAAGGTTTTGAACCCCCTTGACCACTAAACTACACTTTTGAGTTGTGTTAAGGGGGTTCAAAACTTAATATATAGAGGTAAAAAATAGATTACCTTATATATACGTTGTAATTTTTCGACGAAGGGGGTTCGGGTGAACCCCCTTCCGCCCCCCTAAATCTGCCCCTGCTGGAAACACATCAGGGAAATTCCTCACTACTGGTACTGACTCAACTATAGGGGTATCAATATTGACATCTCTCACATAGGCTAGATATGCGTCACTCCCCTTCTCAACCATTCACTGAGCTTTAAGAAATGAAATAACTCTATTGGGAGTGTAATCTAAGGTACCCATTCACTCTAATCGCGGGAAACCTGACATAGCCAGCATCATAGTCTTGGCGTAATAATCAAGAATAGCATAATGGGGTGACAACCAGTCCATGCCCAAGATAACATCAAAATCTACCATATTGAGCAATAATAAATCGGCTCTGGTCTCAAAACCACTAAGAGTAATCAAACACGACCGATAAACACGGTCTAAAACAAGAGAATCTCCCACAAGCGTAGACATATAAATAGGGGAACTCAACGAATCCCGAGATACGCCTAATTGTGGGGCAAACTAAGAGGACTCATTGGAATAAGTGGAGCCTAGATCGAATAGAACTGATGCATCTCTATGACAGACCGGAACAATACATGTGATGATAGAATCGGAAGCAACAAACTCTGTATGAGCAGGAATGGCATAGTATCTGGCCTGGCCTCCCTCTCTAAGGCAACCTCTACCTCCCCAACCTCTACCCCGAGCTGGCTGAGCAGGTGGGGTGGCAGCTGATGCCGTAATCATGGCCTGAGTACCCTCTGGAGAATTCTATGGCTGAGAAGTCTGTGGAGGCACACCCCTCCTAAGTCTCCACTTGGTGAGTGTCTCTATACTCAAAACAAGCTCTAGGAAGACGTGACAGCTGTGTCTGGCTCGGGCCAAGTTTGCTGGACTGACCGCTGATACCACCTCATGTAGGAGGAACACTAGCTACTAGAGGTGCATAATAAGGCTCCTAAGGTCTAGGAAGAGCTGGAATACCACTGGCGGCTAAAAGAGCTGAATAAACGAGGCGACTCACATAACTTCTACCATGACGAACTGAAGTTGGGGCACGGGCACCAGAATAATGGCCTGACTCTCGAGACCTCTTGGCCTCTCTCTCGTCCATATCCCCAGCAAGCATGCCCTCCACTCTCATAGCAATACTCACCACCCGCTGATACGCGATATCCATCTCTAACTCCCTAACCATGCTAGTCCTGATGCTGGGAATGATTCCCTCAATAAACTAGCGAACCCTCTCTCGAACTGTGGAAACCAAAACCGGTGCATGCCTAGCTGTAACGATCCAACCTATCATTTTAAGCATTTCCATCCCGCTCAGCTATTTGAAGACTTGAGTAGCGTCGTTTTGTATATTATGACTTGCGAGAGTGGTCAAGGTTTGCTTTCAAATGATTCAAAATTTAATTGAAAGAACAATTCATGTTTTGGAAGTTTAAGTTGAATTAATGGATCGAATGGTGAAATATGTGTAAACAGACCCAGAATGGATTTTTGATGATTCTAATAGCTCCGTATGGTAATTTTGGACTTAGGAGTGTATCCGTATATTTATTATGAGGTCTGTAACTAAATAATCTTGAAATGACGAAAATAGGAAATTTAAGTTTGGAAGTTTGACCGGGGAGTTGACTTTTAGATATTAGGGTCGAAATCCAGTTCTAAAAATTTTCTTAGCTTTGTTATGTCATTTATGACTTTTGTGCAAAATTTGAGGTTAATCGGAATTGATTTGATAGGTTTCGGCATCGAATGTAGAAGTTGGAAGATTTGAAAACTCATAATTCAATTCGATGCGCGATTCGTAATTTTGGTGTTGTTTAACGTGATTTGAAGCCTCGATTAAGTTTGTATTATATTTTGGGACATGTTGGTATAATTGGTTAAGGTACCGAGGGCCTCGGGTGGATTTCGGAAGGTTAACGGAATAGATTTCGGACAAAAGAGGCTGCTGGAATTTTCTGCTGCAGAAGTTGTCTTTGGACAACAACTGTGCAATCATGGAGCCTACTTTGGAAGTTTATATCTCAAAATATATAAGGAATCTGTAAATTTCTGACACATAAAAGTTGTATTTCTTGCATCCTAGTTTCTAGAAAACTAAACCATTAATCATTTAGATATTTGTACAAAACGTTATGATAGTTTGAATAAAGGCTGGTAAAGCTGTTTTGAAATTTTTCCAGAAATTTCTGATGCGAGGAGGCTAATTTGGAAGCTTATATCTCGAAATCCATAAGGAATATCAAAATTTACAAAACATGAAAGTTGTAGCCCTTGAATTCTTGTTTCCAGAAAGTGAAACCATTTATCATTTGGACATATGTACAGAAAGTTAGAATTGATTGAATAAGGGCTAGTAAAGCTATTTATAGTGCACCTTTAGCGGCTGGATTGACACTTGTAGCGACGGCTAATTGGCTTGTAGCGACCAGAATCGTATTTTTATTGAACAGTCTTGTTTTTTCCAACTCATTTGTATATTTTTGGACGAAAAAACACGGTTTGGGGTGATTTTTGAGTAAGAAATCATGGAAAATCTTGAGGTAAGTCACTTATGATCATTTCTACTCCATAATATTGAATTATCATCGAATAATCCGACTAGATTATATGTTTTTGAGGTGTAAATTGGGGATTTGGACTTAGGGATTTGAAAATAAGATTTGAAGGCCGAATTGTTATCGGAATTTAGTAATTTTGGTATGGTTGGACTCGTGGTTGAATGGGTTGTCGGATTTTGTGAGTTTCGTCGGATTCCGAGATGTGGGCTCCATGGGTGATTTTTAGTTAAATTTTGGATTTTTGTGAAAAATTTATATTTTCACATGGAATTAATTTCTATAAATTGTATTGACTGAATCACATTAATTGTGGCTAGATTTGAGGCGTTCGAAGGCTGATTCACGAGGCAAGGTTATAACGGAGTAAAGAACTTCACGGTTTGAGATAAGTAACTCTTTTAAACTTAGTGTTGAGGATATGAAACCCCGAATTATGTGTTGTGTGATTGATGCTGAGGTGACGCACATGCTAGGTGACGGGCATGTGGGCGTGCACCCTGTGAATGATGACTCTGTTGTTTCCAGGACACTGTGTAGTGGTCCCACTTTGTTGATATATGTGTTTTCACCATGTGATAAGTAAATTGAGCTGTATATCATGCTAGATATCATGTTTAGGCTTTATGCCGACATTGTTAGGACCCATAGTGGTCGTTTATTGTTGTCATCTTACTGATTTCATTGATATTTCATACTCAATCATATTCATTTATTCATATAATATCTCAGTCTTAGTTGTTATTATGGATACATTATATCATCATTTTTGGGCTGATTTTCATGACATTTTGAGCTCGAGAGACTGGAGAGATTGATGAATGAGTGAGGCCGATGGCCTAATTGTGAGGATGATTATGGGATCGGGCTTCACGCCACAGCATGTTGTTACTGATTTATGATTGAGTGAAGCCGAGGGCCTGATCGATCTATGCCACGAGATGGCTTGTTATAGCGCTTGAGCTGAAGGAGCCCCTCCGGAGTCTGCACACCCCTAGTGAGCGCAGGTACCTACTGAGTGCCGAGTGACTTGGGGGGATTGAGTGATTGTGAGGCATGCGTGACTGTGAGGATTGAGTGACTGGGAGGACTGAGCAACTGAGAGGATTGAGTGACAGAAAGGACTGAGTGAATTGATACTCTGAGAGTATGCATATGGTTTTGTCACTATTTTGCATTGCATTTGCATGCACATTGAAATATAGGCATAGAGATGTACTTTCCTCATGTCATTTGAAAAATAAAATCTTCTATTTTGAAAGAAAGTTTTATGGGAAAGATCATAGTTTTCAGACTTACTCATATTTTGGTGATTTCAGTGAAAATAATTGAGTTTTACTATTATACTTGAAAAGAAAATATTTTTTTTGGAACTGCGAATGAGCTGAGCATTTTATTATTGAGTTATTCCTTGTGATGCTTTAATTATATTATTATGAGATGTTACTGGATATTGGTGTGGACTCTGACCTTGGTACAAGCTTGTCACTACTTTCAACCTAAGTTTAGGTTTGTTACTTATTGAGTACATGGGGTCGGTTGTACTCATACTACACTTCCTGCACATTGCGTACAAATTTCGGATGTCAACGTTGTTGTGTTCGACGGGAGATGACTTGAAAAATGTACCGGCGTCACTGTTGTAGCTGCATCTTGTTCATGGTAGCCTTAGAATTTTAAACTCTGTTTATGTATTTGTCAAACAGATGATGTATTTTTTTTGTCATATCAGCTTTGTAAACTCTATTCTTAGAAGCTCATGATTTGTACTACCAGCCCTGGGGAGGTGTATAAGAGATCATTTATTTTTCCTCAGTAAGTTATATTGTATTGGACTTGATAAGTTGGCTTACCTAGCGAGATGGGTTAGGTACCATCACGACTAGTTAGATTTTGGGTCGTGACACTAGCCAAGCCACTGAATTGGACTGCATACTCTGAAACAGTCAAAGCACCCTGGAGCAACTGCTCAAACTCCATGTGCCATGCATCCCTAAGGCTCTGAGGGACATACTCTCTCAAAAACATGTCCGAGAATTGAGTCCATGTAAGGGAAGTTGCCTCAGCCGGACTGTCCAACTCATAAGTACGCCACCACTGATAGGCTGCTTCTCGAAGCTGTAAGGCAGTGAAAGAAACCCCACTCGACTCTGCTATGCCCATAGTGTGGAGGATACAGTGGCACTCCTCCAAAAATCCCTAAGCATCCTCTGATGCTAGAACACTGCATGTAGGAGGGTCGTACTTCTTATACCTCTCAAGCCTACGTTGTTCCTCCTTTGAAGCTACTGCCGTACCCCCGAGCTGAATTAGGGCTACAGGCCGTACAAGTATAACCTTGGGAATCTGATCAACCTGAACCCGCTGCTCTGGGGTGCAGGCGGCGAGAGTCTGTGCTCCTCCCCTGACCTGAGATGTGGCTGCAACAAGGGGAATCAACCCTGCCTGAGCTAGAGCATTGTATATGCTCATGAACTATGCAAGGGTCTCCTGAAGAGCTGGAGTAGTAATAGTAGGCGTATGAGGTGCTTGTGCTCCGATTGGAGCTGCTGGTGGCTCATCTGTAGCAGCTCGCTCGGGTGCTCTGGCTGCACCATATGGGCGTCCTCAGCCTATACCCCGACCCCTACCTCTGGCGGCTCTAGCAAGGGGCACGAGTGCTTGGTTATCTCTAGTAGCATGTGTCCTCACCATCTGTGAGAGAATAGAAGACAGAAGTTTAGAATTTTGAAGTCAATAATCTTGCACGACAAGGAATCATATGGAGTGGAATTTTTCTAACAGTTCCATAGCCTCTCGAAGATTAGTACATACGTCTCCGTACCGATCCGCGAGACGCTAATAAACTGGCTTGTGACTCACAACTCCTATGAACCTAGAGCTCTGATACCAACTTGTCACAACCCCAAATTCTCCCTTCGCGAACTATCGTGGCGGCACGTAGTCCCTACGACTAGGTAAGCCTAATATTGCGGAAATGAAATGAAAACACGAAGATAACAACTAAAAGATATTTTTAATAAGCAGAAAAGATGCTGCTCGGCATATACAATAATCACTTTCCCAAAACCCGGAATATCATAAGTCATAAGCTACTAAGGAGTCTTAATTATTCTATACATCATTTCTACAAAAAGAAGGAAAAAATGAACATGGGGGATAGAGGGGGACTCTGAGGTCTACGAACGCGGGCAGATGTACCTTGAAGTCTCCTGAAGCAGCAACCACACAACTAGACTCGAGGCTGATAGATAATACCTGGATATGCCCACGAAAACATATGTGCAGGAAAGGGCATGAGTACACCACAACGATACCCAGTAAGTACCAAGCCTAACCTCAGTCAATTAGTGATGAGATCAGGTCAGGGCCCTACTGGAAAATATATAACAAAATAAGGCAGAAATGAAATATCACTATAAAATAAAGACTGAAATTAAACAAGAATGAAAGCGTAGAAGTCAAAAGCTCGGTACACAGCAAATAACAACAGGGGATCTTCCAGGATACCGTCCCGTAGTCCCAAACGTAAATACAGTACAGGAGGATCTCCCAAAATACCGTTCCATAGTTCCAAAGTAAATATACAGTGCAGGGGGATCTCCCGGAATACCGTTCCGTAGTCCCAAAGTAAATATGCAGTATAGGAGAATCTCCCGGAATACCGTTCTGTAGTGCCAAAGAAAATATGCAGTACATGGGGATCTTCCGGAATACCAATCCATAGTCCCAAAGGAAATATGTAGCTCAAACATTAGAAATACAACTACAGCATGAAACCCCAATAATTTAGACTAAGTACAAGTTGAGGAAGAAGCAGGAAATTTACTAAGCATGATGCATAGAGATCACATAAATAATTAAGACACATAGACATGTTGTTCTAAACTAAACATGATAATTAGCTATGCTAGTGCAGCTCAATTAAAGGAAAACAGTAATGAAAATAGAGGTTTTTCAACAAATAGCCCGTGTACGCACTCGTCACCTCACGTACACGACGCTCATATATCAAGCAGTACCAAATCCTAAGGGGAGTTTCCCCACACAAGGTTAGGCAATCCACTTACCTCGAACCAAGCTAAATCAATCAGTCACAATTTCTTTCCCATAAATATCCGACTCCGAGTGGCCTAAATCTAGCCAAATCAATTACATAACGTAAATATAGCTACAAGAAACTAATCTAACTAATGAAATCAAAGCTAAATCAAGAAATTAGAAAAATGTCAAAAAAGCCTCCCCAGGCCCATATCTCAAAATCGGGTAAAAGTCACAAAATATGAACACATATTCACTCACGAGTCCAACCATACCAAAATTAGCCAATTCTGATCACAATTCGACCTTCAAATCCTCAATTTGTGTTTATGAAGTTTATACAATTTCTCCCAAATTTCCATCTCAAAGTACTAATTGAATTATAAAATCGGTAATATATTCATTTATATTAACCAAATCCGAGTTAGAATCACTTACCCCGATGAATTTCTTGAAAACCCCACGAAAAATTATCTCAAACTGAGCTCCCAAGGTACAAAAAATGAAATAATAACCTAAGCTTTGGTTATATAGGACATCCTCTGAACTCACCATGTGTGTTCCGCACAATTCCAAGTGCGGCCGCACATCCTAGCTCCTGCGATCGCACAAAAATTGTACGGTCGCACTCTCTTGGTGACTGCACTACCAGGCTTTAGTAATTTGGCCACTCTACGGATTTCAAAATGATGACTTCTTTAACTTTATGAAAACTAGACGCAAAATGCTACAACTTTTGTTTTTCAATCATCTCAAAATTCCTTGTAAGTAAAAAAGTATAAGCTTCCAAAGTCGGAACCGCGAATCTGAGAGTTCCTGAGTGCGGCCACACACAAAATTGTGTGGCCTGCACACTCCTTTGTGGCTACACACAAAATTATGCGGTCCGCATAATTTCCTTGAGGTCCACACTTTGTTTTTGCCTCAGCACTCCCAAAATATGTTGTCCGCACTTCCAAAGACCCCCATAACAACATTATAGTGTCGAAAAGCCCGTACGCGCTCAAAACTCACCTCGAAACTCACCCGAGGCCCCCAGGACCTCAACCAAATGTACCAACCAATCCTAAAACACCATATGAACTTAGTTGAGCCCTCAAATCATATCAAACAATAATAAAATCACTAATTATCCTTCGATTCAAACTTAAAGAACTTGAAATTTCCAAATTTGACAACTGATGCCGAAACCAATTAAACCACATCCGATTGACCCCAAATTTTGCACACAAGTCAAAATCAACATTACGGACCTACTCCAACTTTTGAAATCGGAATCCAATCCCTATATCAAAAATTCCACTACCAATCCAAAACTCCAAAAACTCGACTTTCGTCATTTCAAACCTAATTGAGCTACAGACCTCCAAAATATAATACGGATACGCCTCTAAGCCCAAAATTACCCAACGGAGCTAACGGAGTTGACGGAATTTCATTCTGGAGCCTTCTTTGCACTGTTCCAACTACAGTCCAAATTCTAAGACTTAAGCTCCCCTTTAGGGACTAAGTATCCTAAAATACTCCAAAACCAAAACGAAACCTGCCGGCAGTCACAATAGTAGAAAATAGATATGGGGAAAGCAATTTATAGGGGATTGAGGCTATTACTCTAAAAACGACCGGCCGGATCGTTACATTTATAGTAACCTTGTTTTTGTAAGGGGGTCTTGAAATAATGGATGAGTAACTGTGTTCGAGTTGTAAACTCAACGATTGACACTTGCATTAAGAAAGACTGCCTATACTACATCCATTGGGGTACGATTCTTTCCTAAACTCTATATAAAAAACAGGGTACTTTGTCTACTGCATTGCCCTTTACAACTTGTTTGGATGGTTGTTACATGTTGTATTGTATCGTATTGTTATATTAAATACAATATTTGGTTTGATTGTTACTTAAATTTTATTGTATCGTATAGTTTAAATCTGTCATTACGTAACACTTTATGGAACGACCGATGTGGTGTGGTCGCATCATTTTTTTTTATTTCTTTTTCTCTCATCTTGCCCTTTTTTATTATTAAATAATCATATTTTATCCTTTACTCTACCTTTTTTTAGACAAGAGGGGTTGCTATGATGATAAGCAACCTCCACTTCCAACCAAGAGGTTGTAAGTTCGAGTCTCACCAAGAGCAAGGTGGGAAGTTTTTGGAGGGAAGAATGCTGAGGGTCTATTGGAAACAGCCTTTCTACCCTAGAGTAGGGGTAAGGTCTGCGTACACATTATCCTCCCCAGACCCCACTAAGTGGGATTATACTTGGTTGTTGTTGTTGTTGTTGAACTTTACCTTTATATGATAATATTACCTCGTTCCTTACCTTTTATTTATAATATTGCAAGTTTATTTTTCATATTATTGATGCATGACATCATAAAATGACGACAAAAAATACAATCTAACCAGACATTATATACGTCAAAACGATAGAATACAATATAATACAATATTATACGATACTCTGTTACAGGAAGATGAATGGAGGAGGAGAGAAAGCACTTTAATCCAAAAGTACATGTAATAATGTTAGAAATTTCAAGATTATTATTTACATCAATGTCTTGTCGATCATGTCCTCTTAAATTTGATAGTTCAATATCTGTCTAGCAACATATTTTTAACTTGTTGATCTGATCACACATACAAAGTATCCAAGAGATCCTGATAACTGATGGGCTACTCTGACCTATTTCTCTAAATAGCTAAACATTCTTGTGCACTCATCCGATCTACACATTATTCTCTTACTTCTATCTACATTTGATGGCCGATATAGCCTTTTGGCTATGGATTCATGTAAATTTAAAATTTTGTGGCGATATACACCCTTTATATCTATGGATTCATGTCCGTTTAAAAAAGAATGATCAATTTTTAAATTTGGTAATAATTTAGTTTAATATATATACACACACAACAACCCAGTATAATCCCACTTAGTGAGGTCTGGGGAGGATAGTGTGTATGCAGACCTTACTCCTACTCTGGGGTAGAGAGGCTGTTTCCAATAGACCCTCGGCATCCTTCCCTCCAAGAACTTCCCACCTTGCTCTTGGGGAGACTCGAACTTACAACCTCTTAGTTGGAAATGGAGGTTGTTTGAGGTTGCTTACCATCATATATATATATTCAAATTTGAAATATTATTTTTGATGGTGAAATAAGTTCAGTATAAGGTAAAACCCATAAAAATTTAAATCCTGAATCCGTCTCTGATATCGTTTAACAATTGGGATCATAAAATATTGCGTTCAAATCCTAACAAAGATATTAAAAAATATTAAATGGTTTCTTCTTATTATTTTATATTTTGTGGGCAATTATGCAATACATATGCTAGTGGAAGCATATAGTTGATGGAATCGTCGAGAATACATAAAGGCTGGATTGGACCTCGATTTAAAAATATTGAGCTAAAACGACTTAATATTTATTTTTAATATTGTGTGATATTATCAGCTTTGGGTTAAGCCCGCATAACTTTTCCCAAAATATCTTACCATATTTAGAGATCACTACATCTTATATGTAAGCTTTCAATCTATTCAGCTACCAATCTAAGACTTTGTTCGCATACTCATAATCTCCCATTCAAACTAAGTTCCATGTGGCCCACTACCACAATCCACATGTCTATTTCCGAGATTCCCTATGTGCTACACACATCGTGCATACCCAACAATCTTCCCCTCAAGTTAAGTTCCATATGACCGATCACCATGATCCATGAGTCAGTTTTTGAGATTCATTGTGGCGTCCACATTGTTAGAGTATTTATGGCAACCGACGCCCACAACTGCCTTCTTTTTGTGTTCGCATCTCCAAGCTCATAAGGGTAAGCAAATCGCGTCATGCACCGTCATTCTACCATTGTCGTCATATTCGTCCCGTCGAACTTAGACTCTGATATCAGTTATTAGGCTAAAACAGTACTAATATACTCTTAATATAGTATTATATCGTCTGCTTTATGCCAAGTCCACTCGATTTCCCTCAAAAGGTCCCACACTATTAAGCTATCCGTACAAATTATATGCCGGCTACAAAACTTTTCAGCTACTAATGTGAAACCTTGTTCGCATACCCGTCACCCAACCGAAAAAACTCTGTCGACATTTGATCATGATCATGATACCTAACTTATACTACTAGAAATTCGACCTAAAACGATTGCAGTTGACCGACCGACTTTGTTCGATCAAAAAACTGACTGAAGTCGGTCGGTTTTTCAAAATATTTTATTTTTTAATTTTTTTTACGAAGCGACCAACTTTGGTCTGTTTATTTTGGCGCCAAAATGTGGGAAATAATTTTTGCATCCCGCAAAATTTATTTTTCAAGGAACCGACCAACTTTGGTCGGTTTTTATTTAAAATAAATTAAAATTATATTCAAAAACCAGTCATTTTAAGAAACCGGCCGATTTAGGCCTTATAATTTTATTTTTTAATAAAGCTGACCAACAAAATATAATTAAAGAGTATAAATGAAATAAAAGACAATTTTAAAACAAAATGTACCAATGGTCTAGTGGTAGAATAGTATCCTGCCACAATACAGATCTCGGTTCGATTCGCAGATGGTACATTTTTTAATTACAAGAGGGGTTGTTGTGATGGTAAGCAACCTCCACTTCTAACCAAGAGGTTGTGAGTTCGAGTCTCCCCAAGAGCAAGGTGGAAAGTTCTTGGAGGGAAGGATGTCGAGGGTCTATTGGAAACAGCCCCTCTACCCCACGGTAGGGGTAAGGACTGCATACACACTACTCTCCCCAGACCCCACTAAATGAGATTATATTGGGTTGTTGTTGTTGTATAGTTAAAAATATCGACCACGGTTGAAAAATACCGACCTACTTCGATCGATTTTTTCGGTAATTTTTTCTTTTTTGAAATTTAGTTGACCGACCGAAGTAAGTTGGTTGGTTCTACCGACCATACGATTATCGACCATTATAAATCGATCGATTTTTGATAATTACCGACCAACAACGATTGGTTTTGTCAGTTAGTTTTCCCTTTCTTTTTTAGTAGTGTTAGTTACAAAGATCTACAAAAATTCAACAACATATTTTGCACATATCAAGGACTCAATAACCCTGCAGATTAATTACTAAGAGCCCCTTTCAGTACTGTCACAACAAGTCGTACTACAATGAACTCGATAGTAACAAGTTAGGGGAAAGAGAACTAGTAGAGCATATAAGTTCTAGAGTTCACTATTGCACAGTGGTTTCTTCCAATTTACGTTTGCCTCCAACGAAATCCAAGGCTATAGTTTCAAGAGGATCTTTTCTTGAAAACTGAGAAGTTGCATGCATCTAACATCATAATAATTACCAATTTACAATTATTAAAAGGTATATAAAAAATTGCGATAAAAAATTTATTTAACTCTCAATATCCAAATACCGCTATGTAAATTGAGACAGATGGAATATAATATTTAAGGAAAAAATTATTTTAAAAACTTACTAGCTTAAATACGCCATAAAGTTGTGCAACTACTAAAAAAATCAAACTTATAATTTAAATATATTATAATATTTATGTGACTACTATAAATAAAAGTTTATATTTACTGACAAAATGAACATCTAATTTAAATTATTTATAAATTTAGAATTTCATTCATTTTTTAAAAGACTAAAATCAGTGTCAGCTAAACTAAAACGGAAGAAGTAAGCAATATTTCCTTGCATAATAACTTGCAATGGCAAATGGGAAATCACAAGAAGAAAGAAGAATATCGAAGGTACATAATCGAAAAGTAAGTACTCTTTCGTCCTTATAAAAAATTTCAAATTCAAATCCTAAGAATAAAGTCATCTTTGAGAAGAAGCATTCTACCTCTTAAAATAAATTTTTTTTATGCGAAACCATATTAATCAATTCTAAAGAAAATATCAAACACCGAGTGAAAAGTCAAAAAAAAAATTACTTGAACATATTACTATTGGCACACGTGAACTATGTATAAACATGCAAAAAGATTTTATAATTTATAAATATAATAACATTGCATTTATCATAAATCCAATAATTCTAGATCGATCAACTCAAGAGAACCAAATCTAACTAAAAGGAGACCGTTGAGGCACACTTTTTCGACGATGACCGCAAAATTCAGAGGAATTTATTGTTATGCTCGACTTGTTGTACTTTATCAAATTGTAAACTTTGGAGCAGTTTACCATATGTTGTACCTAATACAAATGAAAATGAAGGCCAACTTATTAAGAAAAATAATCGAATAAAGACCATGTCTCCAATCTTACTATAAGTAACGTGGGACTCAACCCCCACCCTCTCGATCCGCACGTTTAAATCTACCAATTGGAGCTTGAACAATATAATATGGGATCGAACATCACACAAAATTAGAAAATCATATAAAAGAAATAAATATAAGACTTAATCCAACCCCAAAAAAATAGCTCAAGACGTAAGGATTTTTAGAGACCATTTAAAGATATCAAGTCCCCCATCGCACTACCAATGTTACTACTTTTACTTGGTGGGCGTTTGGACATAAGAATTGTAAAATTCCAAATAAAGGTGAAAAAAATTTTCAAGTGAAAATGGTATTTAAATTTTAGAGTTGTGTTTGGACATGAATATGATTTTGGGTTATTTTTGAAATTTTGTGAGTGACCCGAGTGAAAATTTTGAACAAAGGAGGGAAAAAATTTTCAAAATGCATCTTCAAGTAAAAATTAAAAATTTTATGAACAAACACTGGTTTCAAAAAAAAAAAAGAACAATTTTATTGAAAAAAAGGAAAAAAAATTCTTATGTCCAAATTGGCTCTTAGTAGGCTAAAAAGGAAAGAGCTAATATCACTTAAGATGAAATAGATGGGGAAACTAACATGCTAGAGTATCACATAGTATTAAACTATATTGCTTCTTCGTCTCAATACACATGTGAAGGTATTTGATTATACACGAAATTTAAAAAAATATGAATACTTTTAAAATTATGGTCTGAAATAAGTCATGAATATTTGCGTGACTACAAATTATTTCATGAATAGTAAAATAAATATTTTAAAATTAAATAGTTATAAAATATAAAAATGAGTCATATTATTGGGACTAACTATAAAGAAAATAATATCACATAAATTAAAACTAAGGGAGTAACATGTATAAAAAAAAATTTACTCTAACAGGACGAAAATGTAACATTTAATTGGTGAAAAGAAAGAACTTAATGAACGACAAATAATTATTTTTGTGCCAATTAATTCAGAAAATGCAAACCTTGCATGAGATAGAGCAGAAAAGGTTTGAGCGTTGAATGCTTCTGTCACATACAATACAAGTGTAATTAAGTGAGTTCTTGAATTGTCTTGTTATTGGCCTTTGATTCAAGAACACCACTTTAGCACTATTTGTTGTGTACGACTGCATCAATTTGACCAAAGAAATTAATTGAAATATATCATAAAGTCTTAGAAATAAGCCTCTAAAAGCTAATTTAATTAATCAAAACCATATAAAATAATGAACTATTAACTCAGAAAAATACTTATTGCGTCCGATGTTCACATCAAATCACATGCAATAATGATTACATGACACGTATCTTCTCTATAAATTAAAGTAGGTTTGTTTGTATTGACTTGCACGTAACATATAACAACTCTATAAGTTTAATTTTTTAATATTCTTTTTAGTGTGAATCCATTATATTTTTAAAGTTTTCAGTTTATAATATATGTTGCGATTTTAGTTAATTTTTACATATAAAATTGTGTTCTGCACCAAAAGAACTAATAGACTGTTTGACCAAATTTCTTCAAGGTTAAAATACTTTTTTCTTCCAAAAAGTACTTTTGTTTCAAAGTTAAAATGTTTGGCTAAGCTTCTACAATGAAAAAAAAAAACTATTTTTAAGTAGCAGAAGAAATTTTGGAAAAGCAGAAAAAGTAGTTTCTCTCTAAAAAAAACTTTTTTGAAATGCACTTTTCAAAAATATATACTTAAAGACAAGTTTTTTACAGCTTGCCAAACATTAATTACTACTTTAAAAGATTTTTTAAATTAATTAACAAAACACAAACTGCTTCTCACCAATTTTTTTTTTTTTAAACTACTTTTGAAAAAAGTATTTCTACAAATAAGTTGATTTTAGAAGTTTGGTCAAACAAGCTATTAGCCCCTAGATGAAAATTAGCATGATTACTAAGGAGTCGTTTGGTATGAGGTATAAGAAAGTATAGTGCTGGTATAAAAATTTAATACCACCTTAATACTTTGTTTGGTTAACATACCTGATATAAGTTTTTCGGAATTAAAATTAGTGCCGGAATAACTTATACCTTCTTCTTAGAAATAATGCAATTGTCATTTTTAATACAATATATCAAACAGTGAAAAAGAATACCAGAATAACTAATCCCAACATAACTAATCTTATCATAACTTATCTCAGCATAAGTCGTATTCAAACCAAACAACCCCTAAAATAAATAATACTAGTAACTATTAACTAACGAGAGAAAGAATTCGAAAAAGTCACAAAATCATTATAACCATAACTTACTTGAACAAAGGAGCAATCTAGGAGCTTGTCAGCTTCTTTCAAGCGTAAAACATCTTGATAAACGTACCTTCTAATCTGCAAAATCAAGAAATGTACAAACACAAAATCAACATTACAATTGAAGCTAAGTCGGCTTGGAGAATTTGTGCTGGGATGAAATAACAAGAACACATCCAGTGAAATAATCGAGATACACACAAATTAGCTAATGTTAATCGTAAAAGCAGTTATTGATATTTGTATAAGAGTAGAATATCTACAGTGACGTACTTAATCGGTGTCGCAGCTATAAAAAATGGACTAATGAACAAAATAATAAGCAGTGTTATTTTTTTATATTTATCTTCAACATTTTTATTTTTCTTATACAATAACAACAAACCAATATAATCCCACCAGTGGGGTCTGGGGAGGATAGTGTGTATGCAAACCTTGCTCCTACCCTGAGATAGAGAGGCTGTTTCTAATAAAAACTCGCATCCTTCCCTCCAATAACTCTCCACCTCGCTCTTGGGATGATTCAAACTCACATTCTCTTGGTTGGAAGTGGAGGTTGCTTACCATAAGAACAAACTCTCTAGTAAAAAATTTCGACAAAGCAAGTGTTCCGTGATACTGCATATAACAAGGTGCATACGTCCCTGGCTGTCTACATCATACAACTTGATGTGAGATACTTTCCCGAGCCATGCGTAAAAGCAGGTTGCTTTGTGCATCGCACTACTTTTTTATATTATCATTTATTTAATTAAGTGAAAAGTTTGCTAAAAAATATAAGTTTAAAAATGCTAACTAACCTGCAAAAGTTTGTGACAATGGTGAGAAGGCAAGCAGTGGAGGCACAAGCTAAAGCAACAATCCAAACAAAATACATTTTCTTCATTTTTCCTCTCCAATTCATGGACCAAACATGCATTAAAGAATTTCTCACTCAAAAGCACCTCTAGCCATTTTGGAATTGAAATTGAACCATTTCCCACCTTCAAAAAAAAAAAAAATTCATATATAAGAGATCATAAAACCATAGTTAAAGTATTTAATATATCAGCATAATAAAAAAATGTTAACGAAATTTACCATTTTTGTTTTGTTGTTCTTCTTTGTATAGTCGAGGAACAAGAACTTAAGGTTCTTTGTTTGTCTTGCGTAAATGAATGACATCGAAATGGCCATGATATAAATAGGTCAAAGAGGGTGGACAAGAGAGAACAAAAGAAATAAGTGGGCGTTTGGACATAAGAATTGTAAAATTCCGGAAAAAAATAGAAAAAAAATTATGTGAAAATGACATTTGAAAATTAGAATTATATTTAGACATAAATACAAATTGGAGCATTTTTTGAAAAATAATTTTTTGGAGTTTTTTAATTTTCCGAAAAATCCGAAATTCAACTTTAAGTGGAATTTAAATTTTTTATTAATTCCAAAAAATGTAAAAAAACTAAAAAAAATGAATAATTTCTTATAGCCAAACGGGCCCTTACATAAAATCATCAATAAATAGATGACATCGCATGCCTGTTACATGTATCTTTATCACTTAATTCTGATTACTAATTGCATTTTACTTTAATATATTACTCCCTTGATCTCATTTTACTTTAAATATAGTTTCTTCTTAATCTGTCGCAGAAATGACAATTTCTCTTTCTATAAACAATTTAATTCTAATATTCTCATTTTATCTTAAATATAATGACATGATTTTTTGTGATCGTTTTTGTTCTTTTATAAGAAAAAAAAAATAAAAAGATATATGACGGTCTCACCGGTACTCATTTAAAGGGATTATTTTGACACTTTGTATATATTTAGTTTACATGACAAAAGTATTATCTAATTTGTTGAATTCATTACCAAATAGTAAAATACTTTCACTTAAAACGAGACTCGAAAGTATTTAGTTAAATTGAAATTACAAATAATTACCGTAATTTGATGCAAAAATTAAATAAAAAGCTTCTTAGAAAATCTATATATATCTATATCTGTATTATTATAAAAACACGAATATTCTACGTTACATGTTGAACGACCAAAATACCTTCAAAATATTGACAGACTTTTATATCCTGAAAGCATTAAATTATTTGTTATAAAGATAATCCCGTATTGGATAAAATAGTAATATGTAGACTTTGCCTAACAGTAGACGTTGAGTTTAACTAAACTTTTAGCTAACATGAATTTATATGGACTTCGAATACCCATCCACGTTGACCTTCTATTCGTAAAATTAAAATGACACAAATTATTCTTTCTTAAAGAGCACTAACTTCATCGTTCCAGAAGGTTATGAGTTTTGAGCTTTGACATTAAATTTCTGCATAGCTGTTGTACGGTCCGCATAAACATAGTAGGCGATTTCTTGCAATTGGTATATGAAAACAAGGTTTAACGATCAATATATCCCCGAAATACCATTTCATTAAAGATAAAATAATAAGTTTATAATTAAAATATTTTTAAATATAAAATATGTCGTTCTTTTTTTTTAACGAACTAAAAAAATGTGCAATATAAAATGGAACAGAGCAAGTATAATATTCTTAAAATATGAATATGAAATAAAAAATAGATACAATCCATTTTTCATATTTACGTTACTCAATATTACATACTCAAAATCTAGAAATAAGTCCAATCTAACACAAGTTTCCATCCAATTTAAAATATTTATAATATTTAACTCAAAATATACGTGGTTATTGACTTAAATAAACATTTCCAAAATAGTTAGGGGCTACACGTGCGAGGCACATGAAATAGAGGGGAGAAATTCAAAAGTAGTCAGATTTACAACTGGTCGTTCAAAAATAACGCAGTTTCAAAAGTAATCGAAATTTAGCAACTTTTCATGTAAAGATAAATCTGAGTGAAAACACTGTTCAAACCCGGAAAATAAGCCACTATATTATGCTGGAGTTCCAGCATAAGTATACTTGAACTCCAGCATATTATACTGGAGTTCCAAGATAAGTATACTAGAACTCCAGCATAATATGATGGAGTTCCAGCATAAGTACACTAGAACTCCAACATAATATACTGGAGTTCCAGCAAATATACTGGTCCAGCATAATATACTGGAGTTTGGAGTACCGGTGCTCCAGTCTCCAGTATATTATACTGGAGCAAGCAAAGTATACCAGTCCGGCATAATATGCTGGAGTTCATACACAGGTACACCGAACTCCAGTATATTATGTTGGACCGGTCTCTGTTGCAGCAAAATAGTTGCTATTTTTCATTGACTTAGTAAATACTGGCTATTTTTGAATGACCAGTCCGAAAACTGGCTATACCGTGCTATTTTTACGAAATAAAGACTAGTAAGATGAAAAGCACAAAAGAGGAATGAAGAACTAAGTTGCTCGGATATAGGTGCGGGTGTCTAACACGAGTACGGATCTAGAGGTCGGATTCTTTGAAATGTAAATTCTAAGATTCAGGAATACGAATCCTAATACAGATATGGGTGCGGGAATCCTGCTAAAAATAATTCAAAAAAAATAAAAATATCTCTAGATATGAGAAATTTTGTGGAATACTTACGTATAACTTATAAAGTGTGGATCTCTCTTTTATTATTAAGTGTGTAGATAAGTAAATGATTGATTTCCTCGATAAATTATACTATTTTCTTCAAATTTACTATAATTTTGGTTTTGATTTCGGAAATCAAATTGTATATATTTCGTCTTGAATTTTTTCGTACATCGTGGTCAGAATTTTTTCGTTCATCTTGAGCAGAGGGTCGTCTTTCGAAAACAAACTCTCTACTCCCTCAGGATAGGGGTAAGGTCTGCGTACTCAGTATCCTCTTCAAACCCCAATTGTGGGATTACACTGGATTGTTGTTGTTGTGTTGGTGGTCAGAGTTTCCAAAAGTGTTTGACCAGATCCAGTACAAATCTCATACTCACACTCATACTAGTATCGTGTCAGGTCGATACGAATATTTCACCTAAACTGGCACGTTGAGCAACTTCGACGAAGAAAGGACTAGAAAGATAGACATATAAACTAGCGAGAAAAATGGAAGGGCAGAAGACTATAAAGCAGAGAAGGACTGCGTTTTACTATTACCAACGAAGCATAATAGTAGTATTTGTTATACTTCATTTAAAGCTCCGCATAAAAATAAAACTTGTACATCAAAGGTACTCATTACACACAGTCACACACTACTTGTCGGCAGTAAATTAGCCAAGAAATGTTACAACAAGATTTCAAAATGAAATCCTTTTGCAGTTTTAGGCTCAAACCTAGCTATACTATTTGCCTTTGACATTAATACACCACAGGAGAAAAGAGATGCACAAATTGATCATAAGATCTATAAATGGCTGCTACAAAATCCTTTCAAAAATAGCCAGAATTTGGATTGAGAAGTGCAGAAAAGTACCATAGGCCATAATGTTTGTTGACTTACTACTCCAATTTGATGGAACATGAACAAAAATTTGGATCTTGGAGTTAAGAGGAACAGATATACGCAAAGGCTAAAGGAGAAAAGACTAGCAATTGGTTGATTTATACTTTGTCTTTGTTCCGATTTATGTCTCGTTTGTTTTATATATGTTTTTGAATGTTATAGTGAATTGTTGTTATAGAAAATATATATAATAACAGAAATAAAATTTGGTTCCGGAAAAACTTGACTTTTATAGTGAAGTGTTGTTATATAAGAATATTGTTATAGAGAGGTCTGACTGTGCTCCCTTCGTCTCAAATTATCTATCGTGGTTTCTAAAAATAGATCAAATAATTTTCAATTTAATATAAATTTTAATTTTTTTTAAAAAATTGAAAAACTCCAAAACGTTAATTTTTTAAATTTTCACTCAGATCACTCACCAAAATAAAAAAAAATCAAAATTATATTCATGTCCAAACACAACTCTAATTTTCAATTAAAAAATCACTTTTGTGGGGAATTTTACGATTCTTATGTCCAAACGTCCACTAAACTAAATGTACATTTTAACAGTATTTGAAATTTAAACTACTACTTCAATCTATTAGTAAAATTTATAGCATATTTGGCCAAGCTGCAAAAATCTGCTTATTTTGAGAAGTATTTTTAGAAAAATTACTTTTGGAGAGAAGCAATTTTTATTTGGCTAATCAATCTGAAAAGCACTTTAGAGCAATAATTTGTGTTTGACCAAGCTTTTTTAAAAAATACTTTTAAATATCAAATTACGAATAATGACATGAAGAGGTTACTCAACAATTAATATTATATGAATAAATAAATAATCTCAAATATTTATTATTAGAGATAGTAATAATTATTTTCATTTTATTTTAGTAAAACATGAAAATAAGATTAAAAAGTACATTAACTCTTTCAAGATGATTTAAATATTTCAAAACATCATTTAACAAATATAAAAACATTCATCTCAAAAGTCACCATATATTAGAAAGATATCCTAAAAATAAAAAGAAATATTTATATATTAGGAGAGTTCAATAATATAATCTCTAATACTAAGTATTAGGTTTAAAATAAGGTTATTTAGATATATACCATATTTTACTAAGGATATTTTTGGTAAGAAGAAAAGTCAAAATTACTTGTGCTTATATTTTTGAGAAGAAGCTACTTTTTTCTAATTCTTTAAAATTGTTTCTACTTTTTCCAAAAGTATATTTTTCCCAAAATAACTTAGCCAACTACGTTAAGTTGGAAAAAAAAAATACTTTTTGAGAAGGAAAAAAACACTTTTGAGATGGGGAGAAGCTTGGCCAAGGCTATTAGTGTTGTACATAACACTCAATCCATGAATTAAATGCAGAGGAAAAAAGAGAGAGAAAGGAACTATAGTGAATATATACACTGTTTGATGGTGATCGAAGACATTGAAAATGAAGGCACATCATGTACAATATTAATTGTGCTCGACTCCATACTTCAAAAATGAAAGTGATCGAGAGCATGTTTGTCCATCGGACAATACAGCTAGAAGATTAAGTTAGAGTTTGGCCATATATTTTCAAATTTATTTTGAAAAATCTGATTTGGGTGAAATTTATTTGAAGATGAAAATGTGTTTAGATATACGTTTTCAAAACATATTTCCCAATTTTATTTTGGAAAAACGTGTATATAATTCCCAAGTTTTGGGGTTTTGGCCCAAAATCAGCAATTGGGGTGATTTTGGGATTTGGGGTTTTGGATTTTGCCAAAATGTGGGCAAAATTTATGGCCAAACATGAGTTTGCCAAATAAATCCCAAATTTATTTTGGTAAAACTCATGGCCAAACGGGTCCGAAAAATTTATTCCCTCATGTCCACAATAAATGATCAATTTGTCTTGGGCACACTCATTAAGATATGATGATCCAAAATGTCATCTTTAATTTAAACACTCATTTCTATATTTTAAGACCTTGAAAGCACTATTTATTATTCTTCGACTTGTGCGCGCATTCCCTAAATTTTTTCGAAAATTTTTTATATGAAAAATGGATTAAAATGTGAAATAGAACTTTAAAACTCAACGAAGTTGACTTCGGACAATATTTTGAGCAAACAGACCCGCATCAGTATTTTGATAGTTCCGGTAGCTCCGTATCATAATTTGGGACGTGAGCATATGCCCGAAATTGAATTCGGAGGTCCTTAACTCAAATTATCGCCATTTAACAAAATCTAGAAATCTAAGGCTAAAAATTTCTAAAGTTTTGACCGGAGATTTGATTTCTGAGCAAACGACCCCGGAATGGAATTTTGATGATTCCAATTGTTTCGTATGGTATTTTCGGACTTAGGCGCATGTTCGGATTTGGATTTGGAAGTCCGTAGGATAATTCGGCGCATTTTGGCGAAAGTTGAAAAATAGAAGATTTTTGGAAAGTTTGATCGAGAGTTGACTTTTTGATATCGGGGTCAGAAATCGATTATGAAAATTAAAACATCTTCATTATGTCATTTATGACTCGTGTGCAAAATCTGAAGTCAATCCGGGTTGATTTGATACGTTTTGGCGCAAAATATAAAAGTTGGAAGATTTGAAAACTCATAATTTGATTCGATGGTCGATTCGTAATTTCGGCGTTGTTTGACGTGGTTTGAAGCCTCGACTAAGTTCGTATTGTATTTTGGGACATGTTGGTATAATTGGTTAAGGTCTCGAGGGCCTTGGGTGGATTTCGGAAGGTTAACGAAATGGATTTCGGATAAAAGGAGCTGCTGGAATTTTCTGTTGCAGAAGTTGTTTTTGGACAGCAACTGGTGTAATCACAAAGCTGATTTTAGAAGCTTATATCTCGAACTCTATAAGGAATCTAAAAAATTTCAAAACATAAACGTTGTAGCTCTTTGATTCTAGTTTCCAGAAAGTTAAACCATTCATCATTTAAACATTTGTACAGAAAGTTATGATCAAGTGAATTAAGGCTAGTAAAACAGTTTTGTAATCGCCAGAAATTTCTGATGCATGGAGCCAGCTTTGGAAGCTTATATCTCGATATCTATAAGGAATCTGAATACTTTCAAAACATGAAAGTTGTATTCCTTTGATTCTAGTTTCCAGAAAGCTAAACCATTTATTATTTGGATATCTGTACAAAAGGTTATGATCAATTGAATGCATGCTGGTAAAGCAGTTTTGTAATCGCCAGAAATTTCTGATGCGTAGAGCCGACTTTGGAAGCTTATATCTCAAAATCTATTGGTTTTCTGAAAATTTTCAAAGCATGAAAGTTGTAGTGCTTTGATTCTAATTTCCAAAAAGTTAAACCATTTATTATTTAAGTATTTGTACAGAAAGTTATGATTCAGTGAATTAAGGCTGGTAAAGCATTTTTGTAATCGCCAGAAATTTCTGATGCGTAGAGCCGACTTTGGAAGCTTATATATCAAAATCTATAAGGAATATAAAAATTTTCAAAATAGAAAAGTTGTAGCGCTTTGATTCTAGTTTCCAGAAAGTTAAACCATTCATCATTTGAACATTTGTACAGAAAGTTATGATCGATTTACCGAAAGTTGACAATGCTATTTTTTCCTGGGACGGAAGCTAAATCGCATGTGTCAAATGCGATTTATAAGTCTCAAATGACAAATGCATCTTGCCTTGGACAGATTCTTAAAACAAGCGTTTCGGTCATTTTAACATACTTGGAGCTATGAAACTTGGATTGAAGCAAGTTTTGAGGCGATTCTTACCATATGGATTTGGGTAAATATTCTCTATCCGCAAGTAATTGTATTTCATAAATCCATGTCAATATTCATCATTATTTCGGATTTAGTTGGAAGAAATTGGGATTTTTGTAAAAAATTTCAAAAAAGAAAATTTTAGATTTGGAGGTCCAATTTTTATCGGAATTTGATAAAATTGGTATGGTTGGACTCGTAATTGAATGGGTTGTCGGATTTTATGAGTTTTGTCAGATTCCGATACGTGGGCCCCACGGTGATTTTTGAGTTGAATTTCGGATTTTAATCCTGAAAATTAGTAAATTCATATGAAATTAATTCTTTCGATTTGTATTGAGTATATTGAATTGTTTACGACTAGATTTGAGGATTTCATACACGAATTCGCGAGGCAAAGGTTTATTGGAATCTGGAATTTGGTTGCAAAGCAAGGTAAGTGTCGTGGTTAACCTTGATTTGAGGGAATAGAATCTTTGAATTATTTGTTATATGAAATCCATGTGTACAATGTATAGGTAAGGTGACGAGTGCATATACGTTGTCAAATTAATTGTTTGCATATTTATTTGAAAATCATAAATTATTTTAAATCATAAATTAATTATTATGTTAATTATTTCTCTCATATTCCTTGCTCAATATTATGCCTTGAATCCATGCTATAATTGTTACATGCTTACTTGATTTATGTGACTTAATTGCTACTTGACATTTAGCATACTAAATATTAAATTACCTATTTCCTTCTTAACTTCCATAATTATTTGATATTTGTCATTACTCGTTTCCTAAATAAATCATAATTATTGTATGCTTATTTGCCATATGATTCCATATTAATCATGACATTTATTGGAGTAATTTCATTTGGAAGAATTGTTAAATTATTCCGCAACGGAATTTATTTAAAGTGTATACTATTGGATCGGGTTGCACGCCGCAACAGAATTTATTTAAAATTTATGTTGTTTGATCGGGTTGCGCGTCGCAAAGGAATTCATTTGAAAGATTATATTGTTGGATCGGGTTGCACGCCGCAACAGAATTTATTTAAAGTTTATATTATTGGATCGGGTTGCACACTGCAACAAAATTTATTTGAAAGATTATATTAAAGGATTGGGTTGCACGCCGCAACGAAAATTGATTGAAATAATAATTGGTTATGACTGCCGAGTTGGCTTTGACTGTTGAATTAATTTACTTATTATTATTATTATTATTATTATTATTATTATTATTATTATTATTATTATTATTATTATTATTATTATTATTATTATTATTATTATTATTATTATTATTATTATTATTATTATTATTATTATTATTATTATTATTATTATTATTATTATTATTATTATTATTATTATTATTATTATTATTATTATTATTATTATTATTATTATTATTATTGCGTATAGGTTAATGTGAGTGACCTGCCTTAGCCTCGTCACTATCGTCGAGGTTAGGCTTGGTACTTACTGGGTACATGGGGTCAGTTGTACTCATACTACACTCTGTACTTCTTGTGCAGATACCGGAGTTGATCCTAGCTGCGCACAATAGATTCGTTCGGATTCAGCTATTCACATGAGACTTGAGGTATATCTGCATGACGTTCGCAGTTCTGAAGTCCCCTTCCACTTTATCATAGCTGTGTATTTCTTTCAAACTGCTTCATTTTCATTCAGACCTTTATTTGTATTATTCTAGTAACTCATGCAATTGTGACACCAGTTCTGGAATGGTTTTTAGACACTGCTATTGTTATGGATTAATCACTTTATTTCAGAATTTACTTCCACAATTATTTTTTTGATATTAAATTAAATTGAAAATGTTTTAAAATAGCTAATATTGTTCTAACATTGGCTTGCCTAGCAAGTGAAATGTTAGGCGCCATCACGGTCCCGAAGGTGGGAATTTCGGATCGTAACATAAGAAAATACTAAATTCTATACAAAAATAGTTAGTGTGACTAAACTAACTTTAATTAAATGTTACAACATAATTTAATATGAGGAGTAAAAGACTTTTTAGGGATACATACATAAGAGTAATTTTGAAAAAATAAATTAATTTTTTTCTTGATTATATAAATGGACACTTATTTTGGACCAAAATAAAAAGACAAATTGGTCACTTATTATGGAACAAAGGGAATAATGTTTATGGGCTCCAATAACAAACTTAAGTTAATACTACAATCATAATTGGATTGATAATTAAAGACTTACAAATATTTAGTTGATTCTTAGGACCCATTAGGCCATAAATTTTGCCAATTTTTCCCAATTTTGTTGGCAAAATACATATGTCTTCATAAAATTTATTCATATTTTGGCAAATTTTCAAATGCCAAAATCAACTCGAGAGCTAGTTTTGCCCAAAATTTTACTATTACTCCATATTTTTTAAAATTTTTAAAAATTATCCTAAACTTTTATATTTTATAAAAGAGCCCATTATTTATTATTTTTAATAATGCTGCTTCGTATTCTCGGTCATCTAATAGTGTATTATGCAGTTCATTATAAAACGATAATTTTGTACCAAATTTATTTCTGTTCAAGACTATGGTTTGTGATAATAATAATGAATATTATTGGTGAAGGTATTGTTCAAGTATTTGTGATAATTTTTAGAACTTGTGGGTATAAGTCATATTTAATATTATTTTTTTTTTAAAAAAGAAGAAGTGAAATATATTTTGAAAACTGATGTCCAAACATATTTTCATCTTCAAACCAAACTTCACCCAAATAGATTTTTTAAAACAAATTTGAGAATTTATGACCAAATGCTAGCTTAGTATAATTAAGAACATGTATAAAAGCTACAAAATTCACGTTAACTCGCAACTAATGCCCCTAATCTAAGCAACTTGTCATGTAGCTTAAAGAGTAAAATGACCTTATGGTATAGAGGATTAAAAAATGGTATGGTTTTGTTTTCTTTACATTCTGTAAATATATTATTAGGCATGTATATATTATATCTATTTTAGGGTGGTGAAGCACCGGTAGCCTATAATGTAACTAAAGGTGAAGTACTGGATGTTCACAGTGTAACTAGTTACTTCTCATAAATGTTTAGGACTAAATTTTTTCATATTTGTTAGGATTAGGGTTAACTACTTGTATGCAATCAAAAAAAGAAGGCAAGAGCTTCTCTCTTCATCTCTGACTGAAACTAAATCCATATTTTGGCATAGTATCAAAGTCATTCGATTGACATACCTATGGCAGGAGATGACAATAAAGACAAAGATTGTGCTGGCAGGAGTAATAGTGGCAGTCTGAGGAAGAAAATATTCTTAGGGATCGTTTGGTTCAAAAGATTAGGCGAGTTATTTCGGTATAAATTTTGAAATTAAATTTATCTCGTATTTTGGCTAGAGATATTAGCTAAAATCGATATTATTTTTATACCAAAACCTTGATCTAACATATATTCTGAGTTATCCCAAGTTATAATCCTGATTATATTATTCAGGGAATGTCTTGATTTTGAACCACACGACATCTAGGGATAATCCCAGGCCAGTTAGAATAGCTATTTGAATGTATTTAGAACTCTTTTATTCAGACCATTAAAAGAGACGGCTATAGTAAACATGTACACACTGAATGAGACTTCATTCATTGTAGATCCAAATTTAACCAAAAATTGAAAAATATTACTTCTTTAGTTAGTCTGTTCTACGCTAATCCAACTTCGTTTAACCAACAAGAATTCTAGGTACGGCAAAAAAAAAAAAATTAAAACAAGGGTGATCGCTTAGGCACACCCTTTCGACGGTGCATGCGACTTCCAGATACTGACGAGTAGCTGGTTGACGCATGCACAGATGTATACTCAGTGTTCACTAAATCATTCGTATACTGGTAAAATGGAGCTCGATGCTCGATCGATCTCGAGGCTCGACCGAGCATCTGGAACAACAATTAAATGGAAATCGAAGTCACGAGTGAAACCGGTCCCGATATTGAAGTTCAGATATCCGACATAGTCGGCCAAGAACGGAATATGATAAATATCGGACTCGAAAGCAATATCGAGGCCAGCCATTGAAATCATAGGACTTGCCCTCGAGGTTGTTGAAAATATGACCAGCCCTGTTCTTCACGGCCTCAAAGAAAATACCTGCTAGATCAGCCGGCAGAGATCCATGATTCTTGCCATTAACTAATCGTTATGGCATAAATCACGAGATTGGCCAAAAAAGGGAACAAACGGTCCACTAAATCAGGACTTATAATACAACCTAAAAAGGTATGTTTTCCCAATAAACAGAGGAGACTAAGTTATTCACATACATTGTAATACATATCAAGAGCAATATACTGTTAATTCTAGCTTCAATTCATTTTGGCTGTCTTTTATTATATCATTGTTACTGACTGAAGGAAAATCAATCTCATAAGGCTAATATATGCTCAATTTGTAAAGGTTGTATCTATCTTTCTATTGCTCATTTCTACGTTAATCTAATTTCTCGCCCTTGTATCAATTCATACCACGTATCCTTAGAACTGCATATAAATTCAATTGTTATCCAATTTCAAGGATAAACAGTTTGGCGCCCACTGTGGGGCTAAGGATAATAGTGGTTGTTTGGTACAAGCCTACATAACACGCTGCTTTACACTTGCTCTTTGAAGTATCTTTGATTTCAGGCTAAAAATGGCAAACTCTCGATTAGCACTCCCACATATCGACAACGAGTCCGGCTTTCAGGACGAGAATAACAATATGGCGCCCGGTAATGTAGGGCCACCCACTGATGCCATCTGAATTTAGGTCGTAGATCCGATTGATGTGAATTCACATGTGGCCATCAACACAAACATGCTTACCGACCCAGAAAATAGCGTCCGTAGTGGAGCCCGATCGGCAACTCGAAACACACAAAATGCTGAAGAGGACGGGATCAACCTACACATGATTTTCGAAATATTGCAAGCTCAACAGGTGGAAATAGCTCAGTTGCAGAGCCAAAGCTAGACTCTGAGCAGGAACAAACCTGATCCACCTAAAAAAATTACTCACAGAGCGGAACCAACAGTAATAAGGTCGATTGAACAAGAGTCAAGCACCAACCCCGAAGTAATGAAGATGCTCAAGGAGCTGACAAAGCGGGTGTAATCAGGGGAAAATAAGATCGAAGCAAACAACAAGAAGGTCGAAACCTATAACTCCATAGTAGATCAAATCCCGGGAGCACCCCCGGTATTGAAGGGACTAGATGCCAAGAAGTTCGTACAAAAACCTTTTCCTCCAAACACTGCCCCGAAACTAATCCCTAAAAAGTTTCGTATGCCCTAAATAGCTAAGTAGAACGGAACTACCGGACCAAACGATCATGTAACCTCTTATACATGTGCCATCAAAGGGAACGATTTGGAAGACGACGAGATCGAGTTTGTTCTACTAAAAAGATTTGGGGAAACCTTATCGAAGGGAGCCATGATATGATATCACAACTTGCCTCCTAATTCTATCGACTCATTTGTTATGCTTGTAGATTCTTTCGTAAAAAGCACATGCAGGTGTCATCAAGGTCGAAACTAGAAAAACAGACCTTTTCAAAGTTAAACAGAAGGATATCGAGACGCTTAGGGAATTCGTGTCCCGTTTGCAAATGAAACGAATGGACCTGCCGCCAGTCACTGATGATTGGGTTGTTCAAGCTTTTACTTAGGGACTCAATATTCGAAGCTCTATTGTTTCACGGCAATTGAAGAAAAAATTAATAGAATACCCTGCCACTATATGGGTCAACGTGCACAATCGATATCAATCGAAAATTAGAGTCGAAGATGGCCAACTCGGAGCCCCTTCGGAGTCTATTTGTCCCGCCAGGACCCTCGAAAGAATCAATAGAGACACCGATCACGAGGCAGGATTGAACAAAGATCGATATCGGCCATATAATGAAGATCGTAGGAGCGGCGAATCGGCCGAAACCATTTGAGAAACGAAAGGAGAAATGATCAAGGTAGAAATAATAGGGGGATCATGACCAAAAACGGCTTCGACTGGTCCATCGGGCCTAAAGAAGCTCTGAGGCTATCGGAGTACAACTTTAGTATCGATGCAACCGCCATCGTATCGGCCATCGGGCAGGTCACATATGCTAGATGGCCTCGATCTCTACAATCTAATCTAGCTCAAAGGGAACCCCGCATGGTGTGCAAATACCATGGAACTCACGGTCATAGAACAGAAGATTGTCAACAATTGAGAGAAGAAGTAGCCCGACTATTCAATAATAGGCATCGAGAATTTTTGAGCAACCTAGCCAAGAGTCACTTCAGAAATAGGGATTCTAACAGGCAAACAGAACAAGAAGTTACTGAACATGTCATTAATGTGATCATTGGGGGTGGGGTCGATTCCCCTTAGGAACCAACGTTGAAATGCACCTGGGTGTCCTTCACCAGGGAAAAATAAGCTCGAGAGTACGGATAGAAGGGAGTCCTATCATTCAGCAATGAAGATGCAAAAGGAATCATACAACCTCACAATGATGCACTGGTAATATATGTACTAGTAAATAAAACTAGAATTAAATATGTATTAACTGATCCAGGTATCTCGGCCAACATTATTCATTCGAGAGTCGTAGAACAACTTGGGCTACTAGACAAGATTATGCACGAAGTCCGAGTCCTAAATGGGTTCAACATGACATGTGAAACCACTAAAGGGGAGATCATATTACCAGTCAATACCGCAGGAGTCATATGTGGGACCAAATTTTATGTGATCAAGGGAGACATGAGGTACACCGCCCTTTTCCGAAGGCCATGGATCCACCACATGAGGGAGGTACCCACAACTCTTCATAAAGTGGTGAAATTCCCGGTCTTGGAATGGATTAAGATAACCTATGGAGAACAACTGGCAGCAAAACAGACGTTTGCCGTCAAAAAGGTGATTCCGATATCAACACTCACAACATCAAAGGAACTAAGTTCAAGCCTCGACATCG
This sequence comes from Nicotiana tabacum, assembly GCF_000715075.1. Taxonomy (NCBI): domain Eukaryota; kingdom Viridiplantae; phylum Streptophyta; class Magnoliopsida; order Solanales; family Solanaceae; genus Nicotiana; species Nicotiana tabacum. The sequence continues at coordinate 4,704,742 of NC_134084.1, read as the reverse complement.
AGGCCAAATTTCAATCACCGATACCGGCCTCGACACAATCAAATAAGAAAAGTTTTTTCGAAGGCGATGATTATGGGGTCCCTCCATCTTTATAGTACCAGATGACTCTGATGCTACCAAATCAATTGTCGAGGAGCTAGAGCAGGTACATTGATCGAACATCTGCCCGATCAAAAAGTATACCTGGGCACGGGGTTAATTCCCGAGCACAAGAAAAATCTTATTCAATTTCTCCTAGTTAACATCGATTGTTTTGCTTGGTCCCATCTTGATATGGCAGAGATCCCACCGGAGTAACCACTTACAAGCTGAGCCTGGATCTGAAAATTACTCTGGTCAAACAGAAGAGGAGACCCCAGTCCGAAGTAAAGCATGTTTTCATCAGGGAAGAAGTATCTAAACTCCTTAGAATAGGGTCCGTTCGGGAGGTTAAATACCCGGAATGGTTAGAAAACATAGTGTTAGTCCCCAGAAAAGGGAACAAAATGCGAAATGTGTGTAGATTATAAAGATTTAAATAAGGCATGTTCCAAGGACTTTTTCCCTTCGCCCAATATCAATCGCATGATCGATGCCACGGCCAACCACGTGACCCTCAGTTTTCTCGATGCCTATTCTGGGTATAACCAAATACGGATGAACCCGGACGACCAAGAAAAAACTTCCTTTATCACTAAATACGGCACATAGTGCTATAACGTAATGCCATTCAGATTAAAAAATGCTAGTGCCACTTACTAACGTTTAGTAAATCGAATGTTCGAGGAAAAGATAGATAAAACAATGGAAGTTTACATTGATGATATTCTAGTTAAGTCCCTATGAGCAGAGGACCATTTAAAGGATTTGCAGGAAACCTTTCATATATTAAGGAAGTATAACATGAAGCTGAACCCAGTGTGAGCACCTAATTTTTGATCATACTTGGGATTTTTCAACACTTTTAGAAAATAATTTTTAGTTTAATCTACATATTTTAAATTTTATTTCATTTTTAGTAGGTTTTATTTAAGAAAATTTAAAATAAAAAAAAATTTTGTTCTTGATTTTAAAATATTTAGCTAGTATTTTTATTTTACACTCTTAAAAGAAAAGAAAAAATATTAATTAAAGCAACAACCAATGAGTCATTTCCATGTGGCAAAAGATTCTCTCTTATCATCTAATTCACATGCATTTTCGTAGCAATTTCCTGCAAATAACACCTACCCTAGACAATCACACTCCCAATCCTTATCTCTTCCACCAATTAATCCCTATACCTACACCTATATATCTACACACTCATCACATAATTAGGGGGTCCACCCAAAAATCCCAAAAGCTAAGAATGGCCGAGGTGGTGCCACAACCTTAAAATTATATACCAGAGGTGATTCTAAAGAAGAGGAAGAACAATGAAGAGTGGGCAATCAGAAGAAAACTCCAGCTAGAGCAGAAAGTCAAGAGACTTAAATATGATAATTTTGTTATCAAGAAGCCTGAGCAGTTCATTCGAGAGTATAGGGATAATGTGTGGATCTACTTACCGGAGTTTGAGCATGACAGACACCCTGAGACCATCCAGTCAGGACCGTTTCATCCAAGAGTTGCTTAAGGAGATTTTTATTTTATTTTTTGAGGCTATTTTTTGTTGTCTTGTACTTTATAGTCATGTTCAGTAGCACTGTTTCTTTTAGTTAGTGTCAGAGTTTGTCGTAGTATATTTGAGTTTTTCGAGTCTCTCGTTATCGTATTTCCTGTTTTGTATTTGAAAACTCAAAAAGATTTTTGTTTTTAGTTTATTACATCTTCCGAACTACGCAAAGATCTGATTCATACGGCGTCATTATATGTAGGCAACCTACATAGGGTTTGATCGAATCATTTTTTTAAGTTAAAAGAAAAGAAAAAAGGAAACTAAAAAAAAAATTTAAATTATGGGATGTGAGAAATGAGAGAAAAGAGTGATAATTAGAAAAAAGATGGGAGGAAAGTGAGCAAGCTAAGAAGTGCTAGAAAAGAAAAGAAAGAGAAGGTTGAAATGAAAAATTGGGATGATGCCATATGACTTTCATACCCTCGAAGTCATTTTAGAACCAATAACTGTGACTAGGTGCATTGCACATAATGTGAGATTATCTTATGTTAAATGCTCTAACGCTAACGTGATGACTTCATTTTGTTCCTGTTTGTTATCTTCATAAAGTATAAGGGTGGTTGGTTTATGGTTCTTAAAGTGGTAACTCTTCTATACAACATAAAGTTGAAAGACAATGACAGTGACACCTAAAATATCGCACAGAATCCTTTACCTACACATGACGATGCACACTCTGTCGGGATGATGTGTGGTGACGGGGAGTATGAGAATCCTCTTGGGAATTTAATGACTGAAGTTAATGATATTGAAGTTGGTAATGGTCTTGATAATATTGATGTGGAGCTCAGTGGCTAAGATGCCGAGCTTGGTAATTGGAAAGACACTCTTTTCTTGGCTAGTCAGGGAGGAGTCCTGGTGGTTTATTTTGTTGTCATTTCTGTTATCCAGATTATTTTAGGGTTGTAATCCAGATATTGTCTTGGACTCAAACCCTTTTATCCTTTTATTTTGCCTAGTTACTTTAGTCGTAGTAACTTGTTAGTGTTGTCTAGGTTTGTTCCAGGGTTGTAACCCCAGTTTATTTTGCTTGTTTTTTTGTTCAAGCCCTTTCAACGTCTGTCTAATGTAATTTTTTGTTTTCTGTTATTTCTAATCATTTTTTTGTTTAGTTCTCTTCTTCTTTTATTATTCTTTTTATGCTGGCTCTAGTGATATGACATGCACTCATAACTCTAGGCCTGATCTTAAAAGTTAGTTTAATCATGAAGCAATGAAACAATTTTGAAGATGATAGGGGCATTTGAGGGAAATAAGTACATATTTGGACATTTTAAGATCATTTAAAGCCCGAACTGTGTGAAACTGGGGCAGATAATTTGGAAAGTTAATAGGATGATAAGAATTCGTTAAAGGAGAGTGCATCTCGGACAATTTGAAGCAAGTAACTTTGAGTTCAAGTGCATCTCAAGTTATAAGATAAAGTCAAGAAAGTTCTCCGAATTGACGGAGGATATCCATTGTGAAGAGGGAATCACCCAACGAGGGTTCTACACAAGGCACTAAAAAAGGTGGAAGACATATCAGTGGTATCAATGACGAAGCTGCAAAAGGAATGTTGTGCATGATCTTCCTTTTTCATTCTCAAGTTGCATGTGTTGTACTTGGCATTTTCAGAGATTGGGAGACCCTCTTTCAGCTACCCAAACACTTTATACCATTCGGTACCCCTTTTGAGCATGTGCTAATTTTCTTGACCTCCCCTCTTTTGGAATCAAGTCAGATCCAGAAAAAGAAAAGAAAAAAAATTCATTTCCCTATAGGTTTGTTTTAGAAAGTTCTTTCTAAAAGAAAAGTCAAAAAGAAAAAAAAATCAAAAGAGAAAATAGAAAAAGAAGAAAAAGAAAAAAAGAAGAAGAAGAATAGCAACGAAAAGAAAGCATCCCTTGTAAACTACGTTCGACCTGATTCTTGTCACCACAAGATACGTAGGCAACCTTACGGTTCGGTCGTACCAAATAAAATATTTCATAATCCCACGAAGTCAAGAGTGAGGCAGTTTTTCTTAGAAATTCCTTCTAAAGCAAAAAACAAAAAAAAAAAGAGAATCAAATTCCCTTGTTTTAGAAATTGGGGCAAAGTGTTTATAATGGATTCCAAAAGTTGTAGAAAAATTAACCCTGTTGTCTTGGTTATTTTGAGCCTTTATGATATCCCTTCTTTCTAATCACATCCAAAAGCCACATTACAGTCCAAAATACCTCCCAGTTAATCTTTGAGAGTGCCGGGTCAGACATGCCAGAAGCATACGATATTTCTGTTGTGGTTAATGCCTTGTCATCTGCAGAATCAGAGGGAAAAAAAGAAGAAAAGAACAAAATGAGAGAGTCTTATTGGTGAAAACCTTCACAGACACCATAAGGCGACAGTGAGTTGAGAGAAAGAACAAAATGAGAGAGGCGTGATGGTGAAAACCCTTCAGGCACTGCAAGTCGAATAAGGACCATGAATCAGATAGGATAATCAGAGAATTGAAGGCCAGTTTCACGACTCAGAGTAACAACAAGAGTTGAACATTAGACTTGCTTGACAAATTAGGCCACTTAATCCAAATGTGCATGTCATGGTCATTAGAGTTGGTATCTACATCTGATAAGTTTCTACTTTGTAGTTTTATTGTTAGGACTCATCTCTTCCAATTGTCCTTTACTTTGTTCCTTTTGTCTTGTTTACTTCCTCTTCCTTAGTCTGTTTGGTTAGAACATATGAGAAATGACTTCAAAATTTGCTACCAGCTTTCCAGTTGCACAAAACGGAATCTAGCTAGCAAATCAAAGTGGCATAAGTCAGGAAAGAACAGTATGCGCACTGAGTTGGTAATAATCAACATGCTTTGGGATTCATGTGAAATGCAAAGGTTCGGTAAATGTCAAAATGCAACAGATAGAGGATATTGGGTTCGAATGGATCATAGGTGTTTTCTGTGATAAGGGTTCAAAGAAAATGGCTAGTCGATAACAGACAAGGTCTTCTAAGTTGAAATCAAGTTATCATGGCAAGTGTAGAAGTAGGCGCCTTCAAAGTTAAGGCCACAAACTAACCACGGTGTTTTAAACTCACAAGTTTTCTTTGTTTGAAACAGGGACGAAGACTATGTCCAAATCAAAGCTTGGAAGCTTGAATTTTTCAAGTGTCGTGCCCAAATTTTGCCAGAACAAAGGCTGTTTGAGAAGGGGCAAGAAAATTTGTTCGATCTGCAGGGACACTCCATGAGTGAAGCATGGTTCAGGGTCAAGGAATTTTGTTCTTTATGCAGAGATCCTCCAGGAAGAGAGCATGGCTCAGGTAAGTTCATTCTCGATTTCTCAGGACCTTCCTGGATAATGGGATTTAATTTAAAATTCTCAGGACCCTCCTAGATAATGGGATGTAGTTTTAAATTCTCAGAACCCTCCTGGATAATCTGATTTAATTTTAGTTTTCAGGACCCTCCTGGATAAAGTGATATTGTTTTAAGTTGTTAGGACCCTCCTGGATAATGGGATTTAGTTTTAAGTTTTAGGATCCTCATAGATAATGAGATTTAGCGTAAGTTTTACCTTTAAGAAATAAAATTTAGCTTTCAAGTTTTCACTGTTAAGATGAGATTTAATTTTAGTTTTCAAGGCCCTCCTAGATAATGAGATTTAGCTTTTAAATTCTTAGAGCTCTTTTGGATAACAGGATTCGATTAACACTCACAGATGTTCCCGGTACCAAACTGGGATAGAAAAGTTTCTTTTGTTTTGTCTGTTTTGTTGTAATGACAGGCACCCACTTGGAGAACAAGGAATACATTTCAAGTTTTGGCATCAGGGGCCCACCTGGAAAACAAGGGAATACATTTCAAGTTTTGGCATCAGGCTCCCACCTGGAAAACAAGGGAATACATTTCAAGTTTTGGCATCAGGCGCACACCTGGAAAACAAGGGAATACATTTCAAGTTTTGGCATCAGGCGCCCACCTGGAAAACAAAGGAATACATTTCAAGTTTTGGCATCAGGCGCCCACCTGTAAAATAAGGGAATACATTTCAAGTCTTGGCATCAGGCGCCCACCTGGAGAACAAGGGAATACATTTAAAGTCTTGGCCTTAGGCGCCCACCTAAAGAACAAGGGAATACATTTCAAGTCTTGGCATCAGGTGCCCACCTGGAGAACAAAGGAATACGTTTCAAGTCTTGACATCAAGCGACCACCTGGAGAACAAGGGAATACATTTCAAGTCTTGGCATCAGGCGCCCACCTGGAGAACAAGGGAATACATTTCAAGTTTAAGCATCAGACGCCCACCTGGAGAACAAGGGAATTCATTTCAAGTTTAAGCATCAGGCGCCCACCTAGAGATCAAGGGAATTCATTTCAAATTTTAAGTCAGCATCAGGCGCCCACCTGCAGAATAAGGGAATTCATTTGAAGTTTAAATTGCAGGCGCCCACCTGGAGAACAAGGAAATTTATTTCAAATTTTAAGTCAGCATCAGATGCCCACCTGGAGAACAAGGGAATTCATTTCAAGTTTAAGTTGCAGAAGCCCACTTGGAAAACAAGGGAATTTATTTCAAATTTTAAGCTCGCGGCAAGAATGCAAGTCATTAGTTTGAGATGACCAAAGAAGAAGTCTCAATCCAAAAAAGAAAAAAAGAAAAAAGGGAAGTGAATCTAAAATGCAGAAGTGGAGAAAGATGTAAACTGCTCAAGACATGGTTGAAGTCACGAGCACTACATATCCGGTCTTGATCCGAAAAAACTAAAGAATAACGAACTAACACCTGCAGCTAGCAAGCGTCAAGGTTCAAATCTAAAGTCTGCATGAAGAACCATTCAAGACTCAAGATCAAGCTTCAGAAGACTAATAGATAGGAATCTTGTAATTCATAGTTGACAGGATTAGTTAGTCTTTTTCATTTTTTGATGTAATAGCGGGACCACAGACTGGAACCTCTACAGAACGGCACCTTACTCGACTCTCCATCATTTTTCAGAACTATATTGACCTGATTCTTTTATAGCCAAAGATATGTAGGCAGCCTCAGAAGCAAGGTTCGGTCAAACTTTTCAAAATCCATCCTGTCACACCTCCTTTTTCGCCCGCGCCGCCAAAAGGGCGCGGAAGGGAATTTTTTCCAATTAAAGGACAATTGAAACGAGATTTATTTATTTATTTCAGAGTCGCCACTTGGGAGATTTATGGTGTCCCAAGTCACCGGTTGAATCTCGAATCGAGGAAAAGAATGACTCTGTTTAACAGTCTGCGCACCAGAAATCCGGATAAGGAATTCTGTTAACCCGAGAGAAGGTGTTAGGCATTCCCGAGTTCCGTGGTTCTAGCACGGTCGCTCAACTGTTATATTCGGCTTGATTATCTGATATAATACATGTTGAACATATGTGCGAATTTTGACTTTTAACCGCTTTTATCATTATTATTATTTTTATCGAGAATTGCAACATCGTGAAAATATATCTCGAACCACGTCACATCAATGTACCCGTGGTTATCGACATATTTCGACTCTGTTGAGATTTGGATTTGGGTCACATAAATGTGCACCCGAGTTTAAGAAAATAAATTGTTAAAGGCGCGCCTAAAGCGACTAGCATATCATTATTTTTTGGGTAAGGTCGTGAAATTTGCTAAACGACCGATCCCGAAGTCTATACAATTATTAACCTTTTATTGTGGGCCCCGCAACTTATACGTTTTATTGGGTGAGGCTCATCTCATTTATTTTAACAGGATAATCCTAAAGTGCCTACATTTTTTCTATTAAATTTGTCTCTACAAAATGAAAGAGAAAAGGTCCTAATTTATTTACATGCTTACGAGTTGTTATAGTTGGGTTCCGAATATGATTCGTAAAATCTGAAAATGATGCAAGCAGGGCAGTCCGTTGCCAATGCGGACCCAGACCCAATGTGTATGGTACAAACTGGACCCGGGCCATCTCATTCACATGTTACTACCTAATTACATTATACTAGGCATGCTCACAGGTTGTCAAATTAAAAAAAAACTTGGCAATATAATTTTAATCCTAAACCGTTTTACATGCTGAAATTAACCAATAGTATTTAGCTAAACAATATTCCTACAAGTTCCGAAATGATCTATTCGTTTAATGAACTAGCTGTTGAATGTTTAAAAATAGTCTAAATCAGCTAACATGCTTTTTGAGACATCATAATCATCCAACAATAACGAATTAACTAGACAGAGTTACTACACCATTTATTTATTTTTAGGCAATACATAGATAGTTCGTCCGTGAAGCTACCGTCAGATGTTCCATTATATATATTAAACAGCTACATGATTCTGATTAGAGTAAGCTAAATAATGTATATATACAAATAAAATTCAGAATATAATTAAGATAAATTTAGAACTTCAACTCTTCATTTCATATTCATGCTTCATGTTTCAGTTTATAGTAACCAGCGTGTCAGTTGTGTACCTGATATTGGAAGCAAAAAAAAGGAAGATCAGCAGAAATGCAGTAGCATACAACAACAACGACACCCAACAACCAGTAACAACTAGCAATGAGAAACTAGTGATAGATTTTAGAATCAAGATAAAAATCCAGCAAACCAGTGAAGTAGTGGCAAACAACCAAACAAACTCAAGGAACAAATCAAACGAAAATCCCGAGACACCAACAACAATTAACGGGCAGAAGCAAGGGGAATCTTTTCAGATTGAAAGTCTAGTTAATGTTTAACCCTTAGATTCTGAATCCGTATATCAGAATATTTAGATTGTATATCAGGTGTATACTACTCTCTCTTTAAATTTCCAGAATGTTTTTTTATTTTTTATTTTTTGGAAGTCTTAATATTTTCGGAATTTCCTCTCTCTTCAATATCCAGCCCCTTTTTATTTGTGTCCAGCCCCTCTATTTATTACCAACTTTCAGCATTTTAAAAATTAAATCCCACTATCTTCTACCCATCCCCCTTTAATTTCCCACTACCTAATATTTTGTCCCCCACTATATTAAACAATGTATTAACACATCACTTATTGCCCCACTACCGCATGCTTTGTTCCCTACTATATTAAACAATGTAAAAATTCCCCACCATTATGTCTTGTCCCCCACTACGTATTATTTTAATATTATTTAAATATTATTTAATCTTAATGGACAGAGCCTAAAAATAAAAAATTGTTCAGATTTTCAATTCAAAAATACCCCTTTGAAATTACTAAAATTACCATTTTACCCCTGAAAATACTGCAATTCACCATTCTACCACCATCAGCTATAACCAATTCACCTAATCAATTCTAACCAAAATACAACAACTATAACTAATTCTTAATCAAATTCAATCAACAAATTCAAACTAAATGATGAACAACAAAGAAACAACTGGAATTATTTTGACTGAACAATATTTTTAAACAACAAATCTACTTTCAGATTCAACAACAATAACAAACAAGTATATTCAAATCATTGAGCTCAAATTCAAATTAAACTTAAACAGAACAAATAAACGGATTCAAATCACTAAACTCAATAAGTAATTGATCTTCAAATTAAATCTAACAACATTACAACAAAGATGAATGATTCAAACTAAATCAAAAAATTAAAAACCAAAACATAAGCTCACATTAAATCACTGGATTAAAAACGAACTTCAAACAAAAAAAGAACACGAATTAAATCTATATTAAACAACAAAGATGACGGATTCAAGTTATCAAACTAACATATTTCTATATTAAAACTAAATCTTTTTAAATTAATAAAAACAAACTGAAGAAATAATTAATTGAACTTTAACTTAAATCTAACAACATTATAATTAAACTAACAATTTCTACCTAAAAATAAACATGAAAAAATGAAACAAACTGAAAAAAAAACAAAAAAAACGATAAACACGAACAAAAACAAGAATCAAACATTTACTGATTTCAGATCCAAAAATATCAAACAAATTACGGACAGAAACGAAACTTAAACCAACTAACCGGATCGGAACGACGATGAACTCGAACGAAAACAAATCTGCCCGGAAACAATTATCGTACCAAAATAACTTGACGCCAAAGACGACCACGAACGGACGATCGAAGAAGATGATCGTTTGGTGTCGTTTGAAGACGAAGCAGTGGCGGCGAGGAGGTGGTGAAGCAGTAGCAGCTGCTACTGCTGAACATGCTCGACGGAGGGCAGCTTTGGTGGTCGTCCATGGCTGGACGTAGCAGAAGGCAGCAGAAGCGACGCTGCAGCTCGTCCATGGCTGGACGTAGCAGGAGCAGCAGTGGCGACGCTGCAGAAACTGGATGAAGTAGCAGCAGCAACGCGGGCAGCCATGGTCGTGCGTCGTGAATCTGGTCAAGCTGCTGGTCGTTTGGGACGAGGAGGTGGAGCTCATTTTGGACTGGTTCGCTGCGTGCAGAAGAAGATAACGAAGCAGCGGCAGCAGCAGGTGGTGACGATGAGGAGGACGACGCAGCAGGGGTAGGCAGCCATGGTTGCCGGAGGTGATGGTGACGATGAAGAGGCAGCCATGGCTGCTAGGGTTTGGAGGGATTTGGAGAAGAAGAAGAGGGAGGGGGCGGGTAGGTTCTTAGGTTTTTGGGTTTGTTTTTTGTGAAATGAAAGATAGGGAGATAGGGGTGTTGGGTTTTTTGGGTTATGGACTAGGTCGGCCCGGTTTGAAATGGACCGGGTCATAGGGGAAGGTTGGGTATCTTTGGGCCTGTGGTCTAAAATTGAAGAAAAGGCCCAATCCGGTCTTCTTCTATTTTTGTTCTTTTCTATTTATTCAATTTCCTAAATAATAAAGCTAAAAATGCTAAGATTAAATTATAAAACCCAAAATTATCTGGAAATACTAATTAACTCTTAATAATAATTAACACACAATTAAATAACGATTAACGATAAAATCACACAATTTGGATATTAAATGCTAAAAATGCAACGTACATTATTTTTATGATTTTTTCCATTTTGTAAAACAAACTTAATTAAATATCAAATGCAAATGCGACATATTTTTTATTAATTTAACACATTAACATGCACATGCAAAAATACAAATAATTATCAAAAAATGTCACGAAAATTCAAAAATTGCACACAAAGGAAAATTGTTTTATTTTGAATTTTTTGGGAGTAATCCTCATACAGGGCAAAAATCACGTGCTTACAGCTGCCCTTCTTTGTCCGAAGACACGTAGAGTTTTCGTACAAAGTTAAAGTGAGCGATTTTTGCCCATCCGAGTACTCCGTGTGAAGCATTTTTTGAAAAAAATTTAACCGAACCTTTGCTTCAAAGGTTTCCTACATATCCCTGGCTAAAAGGGAATCATGTTAATGTAGTTCGGGAAGTTTTGGTAGCTGGGACTACCATGGGACTGCAATGTTACTGCTGTTGCATGCTGTTTTTACTGCTTGCTGATCTCCTTATTACACCATGCTAAAAGAAAACAAGAAGCTAGACTAGACCATAGTATATGAATTACAAAATCTTATCTAGATCATGCTCTTGTGTCTCTTGTTGCTTTGATGTCTCGGTGACTCCTCTGGTATTTCTTTACTTCCGATTTGTCTTGTATTCTCCCTTGACTGCCGATCTTGAACTGCTTATTTCCTTTTCGCATTATTTTTCCATCGAGTCTTGGACTTCCTTCCTCTGCTGGGGATTCTTGTTGTTTCCCGCTGGGGATTCCGGTTGGATTCCTCTACTTTACTGACTCGAAATGTATTCATCTGTTATATGAGCGGGCTCCCAACTTCAACCAACAACTTTGAAAATAAAGCGCCATTTTGTTCTTCAGGGGGGAGGGCTCCTGACCTCAACAACAACTTTGAAAATAAAACGCCATTCTATTCTTTAGGGGGGCTGCTGACCTCAACAACTTTAAAAAAAAAAAATCGCCATTCTGTTCTTCAGGGGGGCTCCTGACCTCAACAACAACTTTTAAAAATAAATCGCCATTCCTTTCTTCAGGCGAGCGATATTTCAACAACTTCGAAAAATAAATTGCCATTCCTCTCAGGAGGGATCCTGACCTCAACAACAACTTTGAAAATAAATTATCATTCCTCTCTTCAGGCGGGTTCCTGACCTCAACCACAACTTTGAAAATAAATTGCCATTCCTCTCTTTGGGCGGGCTCCTGACCTCATCAACAACTTTGAAAATAAATCGCCTTTCCTCTCTTCAGGCGGGCTCCTGACCTCATCAACAACTTTGAAAATAAATCGCCTTTCCTCTCTTCAGGTGGTCTCCTGACCTCATCAACAACTTTTGAGAATAAATTGCCATTCCTCTCTTCAGGCGGGCTCCTGACCTCAACCACAACTTGAAAATAATTCGCCTTTCCTCTCTTCAGGCGGGCTCCTGACCTCATCAACAACTTTGAAAATAAATTTCCATTCCTCTCTTCAGGCGGGCTCCTGACCTCATCAACAACTTTGAAAATAAATTGCCTTTCCTCTCTTCAGGCGGGCTCCTGACCTCATCAAGAACTTTTGATAATAAATTATCACTCCTCTCTTCAGGAGGGCTCCTGACCTCAACCACAACTTGAAAATAATTCGCCTTTGGCAATGAATTATGAAACATATATTTTGGCAATGTTCATACAAGCAGGACCACTCGGTTCGAAATAAATTAACCGTCCTTTGGAGAAAGGATTAAATTCAATATCCTGTTCAAGGGCGGTGAACCCGAAATATCCTATTCGAGGGCGGATGAACCCAAAATATCCTATTCGAGGGCAGATTAACCCAAAATATCCTATTCGAGGGCGGATGAACCCAAAATATCCTACTCGAGGGCGGATGAACCCAAAATATCCTACTCGAGGGCGGATGAACCCAAAATATCCTACTCGAGGGCGGATGAACCCAAAATATCCTATTCGAGGGCGGATGAACCCAAAATATCCTATTCGAGGGCGGATGAACCCAAAATATCCTATTCGAGGGCGGATGAACCCAAAATATCCTATTCGAGGGCGGATGAACCCCAAATATCCTATTCGAGGGCGGATGAACCCAAAATATCCTATTCGAGGGAATGACTGAAATATATTCCTCTGTTATATGGGAGGGCTCCCAACTTCAAAACTTGAAATTTAAATCGCCATTCTACAGGTGGGCTCCTGACTTCTTCAACTTAAAATTTAACAACCTTCGTTCTACAGTCGGACTCCTGACTTCAACAATTTCTTAAATTTTAACACCTCTATTCTCCAGGCGGGCTCCTGACTTCTTCAACTTAAAATTTAACAACTTCCGTTCTACAGGCGGGCTCCTGACTTCAACTCTAATACTTTAAAAATAAATCAAGCTCCTTTCGAGCGATGGAGAAAGATTCATCTGACTAAGATTTGATATCTCAGGAGAAAATTTCATCGGACTAAGATTGTATCGGGAGGGAAATCCATCAGACTAGGACTTTTATCCTAGGAGGAAAATGTAAAGATCAAAGGTTTGAGAAACTTACCTTTGTAATTTCTTCTTTTCTTTTCTTTTTCCCTTGCGCTGCTTTGTTCCTGTTTCAACTGTCAAGCAAAGAAAATTTTATCAGTTTTTAAAATGGTGGCCGATTTGTGGCCTTGCTGGGGATGGCTTTCTCCTTTAAAAGCTTGTGTTGTCTTTCCCCGAGACTGCTGGGGATAACACTGCTGGAGAATTATTTACTTACCTGTTGGGGGATAATATTATTGGGGAATCTCCTTTCTTCCCCTTTTTTCCAAAACTACTTCCTTCAAAACTTTTCTCTCTCAACATTGCTGGTGATAATGCTGTCGAGGATAACACTGCTGGGGGATTTTGATTCCTTCCAAACTAGTGCTTCACTCTTCTGAAGGCTGCTGCGAATGACACTGGCCTTTTGCTTTTTCCGAGCACAAGTTTCATCCTTTTGTTCTGTCCGCTGGGGAACAACTTCCTTCATTAAAACTTGTTATGCTGGGGGGTAACACTGGTTCAAATATCACTTCCCTTTAGACTGGTGCTATCTTTATTCTTCCCCAAATGGGTATCTGACTTCCAGAAAATTTTCTAAATGAAAGGAAAATTTTCTGCCCCACTTTGATAATCTCCCTTGTGGCATGTATTTCCGTCATCAATGCCATTTCCTTTACTTGTTTCAAATCAAACAAAATTTGTTAGTTTAAAATGTGGTGGTTGGTTGTGATACTCCTACTGGGGATAACTTTTCCCTTTCTCCTCCCCTGCTCTGCGTTCCTATTATATTATCAAAACTTGCTTGGGATGATATTATTTGCTGGGTATGATATTCCTGCTGGTCTTAGAACGACTTGCCCTGCTTTGCGTCGTTCGGCTATCTTGAAACTTAGGTGATAACTTCCGACCTTATTGTCGATTCCTTATTCACCAACCTCTCAACGTTGTTTTTCCCTCTGACCAGGTATCTTTTCCCTGATAGCGGATTCCCCTTGAGGATTTTGCAACGTTTTGCTGATAAACCACATTCTTTGTTCATTCGTGTCACTGAAAACAACCTTTTCTGCTGAGGATATCCCTCTTCTTTTGTGGCATAGCTCGGAAACTGGCATTTCCACAACCTTTTAGTCTCATATGAATTTCTCAAATCATGCCCATTGCTCTCCGTATTGTTCTTTCGTGATTTGTCCACGGACCTTGGCCTTGAGGTTTATAACCTTTGATTTCGGCGGGGATATCCCTCTTGACACTCGTCCATCCTTTTGTCAATCTCCTTTTGCTGGGGATATCTTTCTTGACACTGGCCTCGCGCTTGTTCCTTCTTGACTTAGACCATTTGGATGTTCTAATCGGATCTGGTCTTGCATAAATGGAAAGCGGATGGCAGATTTTGAAGTCATTTCTCACTTGTTCTGACCAAACAGACTCTGCTGGGGAATTTCTCTATGAAAGGAGAAAGATAAACAAAAAGGAACCGAATAAAAGACAAAGGAAAAAGAGGACTCTTTAACAAGAAAAACTATAAATAAAAACTTATCAAACGCCGATACCGACTCCAATGGTCATATGTGGCCTATCTTCTGCCGTCAATCGTCTTTCAAGATCTTCATTTGGCGATTCCCCATCTAATTCTCAATCTTATTCGACTTGTAGTGCCCGAAGGGTTTTCACTATCAAGCCTATCTCATTTTGGTTTTTCTCTCAGCTTTCATCGCCTTATGGTGCCCGTGAAGATCTTCACCGATAAGACTCTCTCATTTGTATTACTTTCCAGCTGGGGATTGGGGTGTTACCCATAAGACTCTCTTTTTATTTCTTTTCTGTTGGGGATTAGAGTCTTTTTTGCTGTGGATCAGAGTGTTATATTCACCGGTAAGACTCTCATTTGTCTGACTTGGCATCTTTTGAAGACTGATCAGAAGGTCTTTCTTTGGACCGTAATGTGGGATTTTGGATAGGATAGAAAGAAAGGGTATTAAAAGCTCAAAAACAAATCAATTTGGGGTTCAAAATTACAACCTTCGGAACCATACCGGATTTCAATCACAACTTCTACCCCAGTTTCTTGCTTGGTGATTTTTATTTTTGTTACACTATGTTTCACTATGCACACTATGCACACTATGACCGAGCCGTAAGGCGCCTATGTATCCTTTTTGAGGAATCAGGTCAAACGTAGTTCCCAATTCCTTGTTGTGACTTTCTTTTGTTTTTGTTGTCATTTTTTCCTTTTCTTTATCTCTTTTTTTCTGTTGTTTTTGTTTTTTCTTTTCTTTTCTTTTCTTATCTTTTTATGTTTGTGTTTCTACTCTTTGCTACTGATTCCGAACGAGGGGTATGAAAGAAAACCAATAAGGCTCAAAGGGTTAACGAAGGATAAAGTGTTTAGATAGCAGAATAAAATGCCTTCGTCATTCCAAACTTCAAAACATGCCAAGTGCAAACAGCACAATTAAACAAAGAATTGTAGCCTCTTCTGATGGTGCTGGTCTTGACAATTATATTCATACATTTGCTTTTTTATTTATCAAATCTAAAGTACCGTTGGTCAACACTCTCACTGTCGACCCTCATGTCAATTTGGTGAATCCTGCCTTTAAAGGTTTTCTTTATGTTTTTTCTTGCCCCAATTCCACATGACTCGAGCTCCGAATAATCTTAAACCGTCCTTATTTCCTTTAAATGTTCTGATCACCTCTCCAGGGTTTTATGATTAACTTTTAAGATTAGGCCCAAACTGTGTGCGCATGTCATGTCACTAGAATCGGCGCTGAACGAGGACAAAATAAAAGGATAAAAAGAACTAAACAAAGAAGATGACTGGAAATAATAAAAGGCCGGATTTTGCATTAGACTACCGGTGAAATGGTTTGAATAACAAAACAAACAAAAACAAACCAGAATAAAATCCCGAAACAACCTGGACAAAACTAAACAAACTGCTATGACAAAATGGAAAGATAAGAAAGTTTGACACAAGACAACATCCATATTACAACCCTAAGAATAATCCGGACAACAGAAATGACAACAAAATAAGCTACCAAAATCTTCTCTCTTGTTAACCAAGGAATGGAGCGTTCTCCCACTTATCAATCCTGGCATCTTAGCCACTGAGCTTCGCATCAATATTGCCAAGACCATTACCAACTTCAATATCATCAACCTCATTCAACAAGTTCCCAATAGGATTCGAGTGCTCCCTGTCATCAGGCAGCTTTCCCACAAAGTGTTCATCATGATGTGCAGGTAAAAGATTCTGCGCGATATTCTGGGTGTCACTATCTTGGATCACAATCAGAGTTTCTTGGATCATCCTTTCTATTTCTCTTTTCAAATTACGACAACTCTCAATGCTGTGCCCTCTAACATTGGAGTGGTATGCGCATCGTGCAGCAGGATCAAAGCTTCTTGCACGTGGATCTGGAGTATATGCGGGGAGCGGCTCAATCAGGCCATCATGCCTTAGCCTTTCAAACAGACTTGCATAAGATACTCTGATAGGGGTGAGAGCCTTTCCTCGCTTCAGCAACCTCTCGTTCCTAAATGTCTGATTTGGCTTAAAACCTGATCCAGGAGGCTTCCGGTATGCTTGAGGGGGTGGATAGGCCTTTTGTGGAGCCGAGTACCTGGAAAGTGAAGTATGGTTTTTAGGGTCCCGGAGAGATAAGTGGTGTTGGGGAGGGGAGAAGCATTGAGAAAACATAGCTGGAGGGCGAGTGATGGAGCTACTCGGGTGGCTGGAAAAGTTGTGATAGGCGGTTATATATGGAGAGTGTGGGGGAGCGTCTGGCATTGTGCTCGGTGTTCGGGTAAGGACAAATTCCAGGAAGCTAGGTGGTGGCGGGGGTGGTGCTTTCCGAGCCATCACGCCCGATACATGTCTGCCACATGCTGTCTCAGCATTTTCACTTCTTCTACCAATCCGTTGTTCCGTTCGACCAGTTGTTGTTGGTCATCGGTACCGACCCACTCGGTTCTGAGGTTCTGTGTCATTGTCCTTTGACTTTGCTTTGCAGGGAGGAGTTACCACAACCAACCACTTTTCTATATATGAACACAACAAAGTGAACCGTTCTATCATACATTCACTTCAGTTACGTGCGTCGTTCCGGCTTCTTGTAATTGCGCCCCTTTGAAAATCTCCCGCACTTTCCTTTATTTCTCATTCTCTTTTTGTTTTTTGTTTTTTTATTATTCCTTTTTTTTTCTTCAGTGGTAGTCGAATCTTATGGAGATTGCCTACGTATCATGACCCCGCATGAATCAGACCTTGCGTAGTTCGGACACATAAAAAGTAAACAACAATAAAACTTTTTTGGAATTATTTAAAGACGAACAACATGCTCGAAAGTCAAACGGCCCACATTCTCTAATCCAAAGAAATACAAACTCAAGCAAATAAAAATGACAGATTCCTTCCCTTATATGCTGATTTTGACCAAACGGTTGTTTTTTCAAACGTGGCCCCTTCCCAATTTCACATGAATTTTGAGGCCGGGAAGATTATTTTATGATATTTCACAAACTTGTCCGTTCTTTTACGAAAATAGCCTTTTAAAAATTGAAAGATACTTCTAAGGCTATCTCGGCAAGAACGGTTTAAGACACCGCCGAAGTTAGCTCGGCTTATTTTGACTAAAAATCCAAACAGTATTCACCTGGTCGCTGACTCTTTGTTTTTTTTCTTTTTTAATTAAAATAAAAGACCTGGTGTTGCAAACACAGCCTTTCAGCGTCTCGGGGACAAATATTTTAAGGTTGCATTAGCTAACCGGCCAAAATCCTAAAAAATGACCCAAGGTGGCTGTTTATACAAAGTCAGCCTTCCGGCGTCCCTTTCGGGAACATTCGGCTATTTTTGACAAAAAACTGCATCACCCGACTTACTTATGACTCTCTTATTTTATTTTATATTATTTTTTTCAAAATAGAAGACCCAATATTGCAAACACGGCCTTTCATTTCAACGCCTCGACGGCGAAGATTTTAAGGCTGCGTGGATCAACTGGCAAAAATCTTGAAAAATGACCCAAAGGTGGCTGTTTATGCAAAGTCAGCCTTCCGGCGTCCCTTTCGGGAACATTCGACTATTTTTGACAAAAACTGCATCACCCGACTTATTTATGACTCTCTTTACAATTGACATTTTTTTTGGCTATTTTAGCAAAAGGGGATGTTGGACCCGATTAGGGTTGCCTACGTATCTCACATTCGGTGAGAATCAAACCGGCGTAGTTCGCCGATCAGAAATAAAGGAAATAAACTAACTTTTTTTTTCCGAATAAAAATACTTACAAAGAAGAGAGAAAATATTTTTGGATTTCGATTTTTGTTTTTTTATTTTTTATTTTTTATTTTTGAAAAGAAACGACGACTAAAGAAATATTTTTTTTTTGAATTTTAACTTCTTTTCCTTTTTTTTTTTGGAAAGTTCGAAAAATCTTCTAAAGAAAAAGGAAATATTTTTTGGACTATTACTTTGAATTTCTGAAAGAAATACTACAAAAGAAAAGAAAAAATATTTTTGAATTTTGAATTTTCTTTTGAATTTTTAAACAAATATTTTGGATTTTGAGAGAGATTAAAAGGAAATATTTTTGTATTATTATTTTTTAATTGAGGTCTAAAAGACTAAGTAATGGAAAATATTTTTGGATTTTTTTTGGAATATGGTGGGCCAGAACCGAAGAGGTTTGCCTACGTATCTCACATCCGGTGAGAATCAGACCCGCGTAGTTCGGGCAATTAACTGAACTATTTTAAAACAAAACTCTTTTTTTTTTCATTCATTTTTGGCAGCAAATAACAAAACCACTTTCAAAGCACGACGCTTTTCCTTTTCATTTTTTGGCATTTTCATAAACAAATAAAAAAACTATTTAAAAAAAAAGACTTTTTTCATTTTCATTTTTCATGGCAAGACAAACTATTTTCCTTTTCTATTTTTTGATAACAAGACAGAACAACGACTCTTTTTTTTCTATTTTTCCTTTGCTTTTAGTAAAACAAACTAATAAGACATTTTTTTTCTCATTTTCTCAAAATTTCGGCAGAGTTTTGACAGTATTTGGGCATTGAGTTTTTCAAAAATAAACAATTAATTCCCTAACCGCTATTTTTTTCCCTCAATTTCACAATATTCCTGATATTCAAAAACCGGTCAACATGCGGGTGCGAGACAAATAAATGCACAAAAAACAAATAGGATGCATCAGGATGGTCTTTTCATCTCAGGTTGCTAGTCCTAGTCGGACCCAACCCCTGTGTTGAGTCCCCTAAGTCAAATGCAACGTGATGCAAATAAGCGTTCCTACTAGGGATCCGGCATGAAGTCACATTATTCTATGTTCAAAACCTGGGTCAGTGTTCTAGACAGTGTACCCGAGCGGACAACTCGAGTTGAGAAAGGAGCTCCTTTCCGGGAACCAAAAGGCCAGCCGGCTTAGAAACTTTCCGAGCCTCTTTTATTTAGGGTATGACACTAACAGAATAGGGAGTCTCAACCAGTAAGCGCATCCCCAAAGGTAAGAAGAGAAGGTTTCGGCATAGTTTATATGTACAGTTCAAATAATATCAAAGCAGTAAAAGCATCATTTTACACATTTTTAGGCTAAAACATGTAATAAGATCAAATAATAAATAAAGCCAAATATAACAATTCATCTAAACTCGAATTCTGAACCCTGAACCAGAGATTCTGGGTCTATTCCCCAGCAGAGTCGCCAGAGCTGTCACACCTCCTTTTTCACCCGCGCCGCCTGCAAAGGGGCGTGAAAGGGAGTTTTTTCCAATTAAAGGACAATCGAAACGGGATTTATTTATTTATTTCAGAGTCGCCACTTGGGAGATTTATTGTGTCCCAAGTCACCGGTTGAATCCGGAATCGAGGAAAAGAATGACTCTGTTTAACAGTCTGCGCACCAGAAATCCGGATAAGGAATTCTGTTAACCCGGGAGAAGGTATTAGGCATTCCCGAGTTCCGTGGTTCTAGCACGGTCACTCAACTGTTATATTCGGTTTGATTATATGATATAATACATGTTGAACATATGTGCGAATTTTGACTTTTAACCGCTTTTATCATTATTATTATTTTTATCGAGAATTGCAACATCGTGAAAATATATCTCGAACCACGTCACATCAATGTACCCGTGGTTATCGACATATTTCGACTCTGTTGAGATTTGGATTTAGGTCACATAAACGTGCACCCGAGTTTAAGAAAATAAATTGTTAAAGGCGCGCCTAAAGCGACTAGCGTATCATTATTTTTTGGGTAAGGTCGTGAAATTTGCTAAACGACCGATCCCGAAGTCTATACAATTATTAACCTTTTATTGTGGGCCCCGCAACTTATACGTTTTATTGGGTGAGGCTCATCTCATTTATTTTAATAGGATAATCCTAAAGTACCTACATTTTTTCTATTAAATTTGTCTCTACAAAATGAAAGAGAAAAGGTCCTAATTTATTTACATGCGTACGAGTTGTTATAGTTGGGTTCCGAATATGATTCGTAATATCTGAAAATGATGCAAGCAGGGCAGTCCGTTGTCAATGCGGGCCCAGACCCAATATGTATGGCACAAACTGGATCCGGGCCATCTCATTCACATGTTACTACCTAATTACATTATACTAGGCATGCTCACAGTTTGTCAAATTAAAAAAAAAACTTGGCAATCTAATATTAATCCTAAACCATTTTACATGCTGAAATTAACCAATAGTATTTAGCTAAACAATATTCCTACAAGTTCCGAAATGATCTATTCGTTTAATGAACTAACTGTTGAATGTTTAAAAATAGTTTAAATCAGCTAACATGCTTTTTGAGACATGATAATCATCCAACAATAACGAATTAACTAGACAGAGTTACTACACCATTTATTTATTTTTAGGCAATACATAGATAGTTCGTCCGCTAAGCTACCGTAAGATATTCCATTATATATATTAAACAATTACATGATTCTGATTAGAGTAAGCTAAATAATGTATATATACAAATAAAATTCAGAATATAATTAAGATAAATTTAGAACTTCAACTCTTCATTTCATATTCATGCTTCATGTTTCAGTTTATAGTAACCAGTGTGTCAGTGTGTACCTGATATTGGAAGCAAAAGAAAAGGAAGATCAGCAGAAATGTAGTAGCATACAACAACAACGACACTCAGCAACCAGTAACAACCAGCAACGAGAAACCAGTGACAGATTTTAAAATCAAGATAAAAATCCAGCAAACCAGTGAAGTAGTGGAAAACAACCAACCAAACTCAAGGAACAAATCAAACGAAAATCCCGAGACACCAACAATAATTAACGGGCAGAAGCAAAGGGAATCTTTTCAGATTGAAAGACTAGTTAATGTTTAACCCTTAATTTCTGAATCCGTATATCAGAATATTTAGATTGTATATCAGGTGTATACTACTCTCTCTTTAAATTTCCAGAATGTTTTTTTATTTTTTATTTTTTGGAAGTCTTAATATTTTCGGAATTCCCTCTCTCTTCAATATCCAGCCCCTTTTATTTGTCCCCAGCCCCTCTATTTATAGCCAAACTCTTCTTATTTAAATTAAATCCCACTATCTTCCACCCATCCCCCTTTTAATCCCCACTACCTAATATTTTGTCCCCCACTATATTAAATAATGTATTGACACATCATTTATTGCCCCACTACCGCATGCTTTGTCCCCCACTATATTAAACAATGTAAAAATTCCCCACCATTATGTCTTGTCCCCCACTACATATTATTTTAATATTATTTAAATATTATTTAATCTTAATGGACAGAGCCTAAAAATAAAAAATTATTCAGATTTTCAATTCAAAAATACCCCTTTGAAATTACTGAAATTACCATTTTACCCCTGAAAATACTGCAATTCACCATTCTACCACCATCAGCTATAACCAATTCACCTAATCAATTCTAACCAAAATACAACAACTATAACTAATTCTTAATCAAATTCAATCAACAAATTCAAACTAAATGATGAACAACAAAGAAACAACTGGAATTATTTTGACTGAACAATATTTTTAAACAACAAATCTACTTTCAGATTCAACAACAATAACAAACAAGTATATTCAAATCATTGAGCTCAAATTCAAATTAAACTTAAACAGAACAAATAAACGGATTCAAATCACTAAACTCAATAATCAATTGATCTTCAAATTAAATCTAACAACATTACAACAAAGATGAATGATTCAAACTAAATCAAAAAATTAAAAACCAAAACATAAGCTCACATTAAATCACTGGATTAAAAACGAACTTCAAACAAAAAAATGAACACGAATTAAATCTATATTAAACAACAAAGATGACAGATTCAAGTTATCAAACTAACATATTTCTATATTAAAACTAAATCTTTTTAAATTAATAAAAACAAACTGAAGAAATAATTTATTGAACTTCAACTTAAATCTAACAACATTATAATTAAACTAACAATTTCTACATAAAAAATAAACAAGAAAAAATGAAACAAATTGAAAAAAAATAAAAAAAACGATAAACACGAACAAAAACAAGAATCAAACATTTACTGATTTCAGATCCGAAAATATCAAACAAATTACGGACAGAAACGAAACTTAAACCAACTAACCGGATCGGAACGACGATGAACTCGAACGAAAACAAATCTGCCCGGAAACAATTATCGCACCAAAATAACTTGACGCCGAAGACGACCACGAACGGCCGATCGAAGAAGATGGTCGTTTGGTGTCGTTTGAAGACGAAGCAGTGGCGGCGAGGAGGCGGTGAAGCAGTAGCAGCTGCTACTGCTGAACATGCTCGACGGAGGGCAGCTTTGGTGGTCGTCCATGGCTGGACATAGCAGAAGGCAGCAGAAGCGACGCTGCAGCTTGTCCATGGCTGGACGTAGCAGGAGCAGCAGTTGCGACGCTGCAGAAACTGGATGAAGCAGCAGCAGCAACGCGGGCAGCCATGGTCGTGCGTCGTGAATCTGGTCGAGCTGCTGGTCGTTTGGGACGAGGAGGTGGAGCTCGTTTTGGACTGGTTCGCTGCGTGCCGAAGAAAATAACGAAGCAACGGCAGCAGCAGGTGGTGACGATGAGGAGGACGACGCAGCAGGGGTAGGCAACCATGGTTGCCGGAGGTGATGGTGACGATGAGGAGGCAGCCATGGCTGCTAGGGTTTGGAGGGATTTGGAGAAGAAGAAGAGGGAGGGGGCGGGTAGGTTCTTAGGTTTTTTGGGTTTGTTTTTTGTGAAATGAAAGATAGGGAGATAGGGGTGTTGGGTTTTTTGGGTTATGGACTGGGTCGACCCAGTTTGAAATGGACCGGGTCGTAGGGGAAGGTTGGGTATCTTTGGGCCTGTGGTCTAAAATTGAAGAAAAGGCCCAATCCGGTCTTCTTCTATTTTTGTTCTTTTCTATTTATTCAATTTCCTAAATAATAAAGCTAAAAATGCTAAGATTAAATTATAAAACCCAAAATTATCTGGAAATACTAATTAACTCTTAATAATAATTAACACACAATTAAATAGTGATTAACGATAAAATCACACAATTTGGACATTAAATGCTAAAAATGCAACGTTCATTATTTTTATGATTTTTTCATTTTGTAAAACAAACTTAATTAAATATCAAATGCAAATGCGACATATTTTTTTATTAATTTAACACATTAACATGCACAGGCAAAAATACAAATAATTATCAAAAAATGTCACGAAAATTCAAAAATTGCACACAAAGGAAAATTGTTTTATTTTGAATTTTTTGGGAGTAATCCTCATACAGGGCAAAAATCACGTGCTTACAGCTCCCTCTCTTTATTCGAAGACACGAAGAGTTTTCGTGCAAAGATAAAGTGAGCGACTTTTGCCCATCCGAGTACTCCGTGTGAAGCATTTTTTGAAAAAAAATTAACCGAACCTTTGCTTCAAAGGTTTCCTACATATCCCTGGCTAAAAGGGAATCAGGTTAATGTAGTTTGGGAAATTTTGGTAGCTGGGACTACCATGGGACTGCAATGATACTGCTGTTGCATGCTGTTTTTACTGCTTACTGATCTCCTTATTACACCATGCTGAAAGAAAACAAGAAGCTAGACTAGACCATAGTATATGAATTACAAAAACTTATCTAGATCATGCTCTTGTGTCTCTTGTTGCTTTGATGTCTCGGTGACTCCTCTGGTATTTCTTTACTTTCGATTTGTCTTGTATTCTCCCTTGACTGCCGATCTCGAACTGCTTATTTCCTTTTTGCATTATTTTTCCATCGAGTCTTGGACTTCCTTCCTCTGCTGGGGATTCTTGTTGTTTCCCGCTGGGGATTCCGGTTGGATTCCTCTGCTTTACTGACTCGAAATGTATTCCTCTGTTATATGGGTGGGCTCCCAACTTCAACCAACAACTTTGAAAATAAAGCGCCATTTTGTTCTTCAGGGGGGGCTCCTGACCTCAACAACAACTTTGAAAATAAAACGCCATTCTGTTCTTTAAGGGGGCTCCTGACCTCAACAACTTTAAAAAATAAATAAATCGCCATTCTGTTCTTCAGGGGGGCTCCTGACCTCAACAACAACTTTTAAAAATAAATCGCCATTCCTTTCTTCAGGCGGGCGATATTTCAACAACTTCGAAAAATAAATTGTCATTCCTCTCTTCAGGCGGGCTCCTGACCTCAACAACAACTTTGAAAATAAATTGTCATTCCTCTCTTCAAGTGGGCTCCTGACCTCAACCACAACTTTGAAAATAAATTGGCATTCCTCTCTTTGGGCGGGCTCCTGACCTCATCAACAACTTTGAAAATAAATCGCCTTTCCTCTCTTCAGGTGGGCTCCTGACCTCATCAAAAACTTTGAAAATAAATCGCCTTTCCTCTCTTCAGGTGGTCTCCTGACCTCATCAACAACTTTTGAGAATAAATTGCCATTCCTCTCTTCAGGCGGGCTCCTGACCTCAACCACAACTTGAAAATAATTCGCCTTTCCTCTCTTCAGGCGGGCTCCTAACCTCATCAACAACTTTGAAAATAAATTGCCATTCCTCTCTTCAGGCGGGCTCCTGACCTCATCAACAACTTTGAAAATAAATTGCCATTCCTCTCTTCAGGCGGGCTCCTGAACTCATCAACAACTTTGGAAATAAATTGCCTTGCCTTTCTTCCAGCGGTCTCCTGACCTCATCAACAACTTTTGAGAATAAATTGTCATTCCTCTCTTCAGGTGGGCTCCTGACCTCAACCACAATTTGAAAATAATTTGCCTTTGGCAATGATTTATGAAACATATATTTTGGCAATGTTCATACAAACAGGACCACTCGGGTCGAAATAAATTAAACGTCCTTTGGAGAAAGGATTAAATTCAATATCCTGTTCAAGGGCGGATGAACCCGAAATATCCTATTCGAGGGCGGATGAACCCAAAATATCCTATTCGAGGGCGGATGAACCCAACATATCCTATTCGAGGGCGGATGAACCCAAAATATCCTATTCGAGGGCGGATGAACCCAAAATATCCTATTCGAGGGCGGATGAACCCAAAATATCCTATTCGAGGGCGGATGAACCCAAAATATCCTATTCGAGGGCGGATGAACCTTGAATAAACCCGAAATTGGGCCAAGGCAAATATCTGAAGCCCGAGTCTTCACCCCAAATCACCCTCAGCCCAAATACCCATTCCCTGTCACTTACACCCAAGTATTACCCACCCAGACCAACTCCTGACCCGCCCCATTTCCCCATCTAAAACCTAACCTTTTTCTAAGAAACACATCAAACCCTAGAAATGACACTCAAACGGCATTGCCCTATTCCCACCTTACCTCTACCGCGATTCAACCCACAAAACTCGCCAAACTCAGGCGAGTTCACTCGCACACGCCCTTATCTTACCACGTCATCAAGATGCTAACGGTCTCTGATAGATTCCCTCATTCTCACCTCTCTTCTCACATGTTGGAAGCCTCTAGAAGGCATATACTGGATGAATGGAGAGCATGAGATCGATTTCAATTGATCCCAGCCTTTCATTCATCAGGTTTTTACCTGATAATTAGAGGAATTTTCGAAGCTGAAAGGAAGGACAGATTTTTTTCGGGCAGATTTTTGAGAGGAAAATTAGGGTTCTAGGAAATGTTCTTATTCTTCTTCTTTATTGTTCATCTTTGTTTTGAGTTTCATTCCAGAAATAATTCAAAAAAAAAAAACACAAAAATATTTGTTTTTTTGTAGTGCATCTCTGTTTTCTTCATCTTTAGATTCGGAAATTTCACTCTTATTATGGAATTGGATTGAGTTCGAGAGTCGAGGTCGTTCGGGTCGTAGATTGCTTGCCAATCGAGGTCCATCTCTGGTTGTTGTTCTTGTCGAAGCTCAAATTCCACAACTATTTTCTTTTCTTTCAAAGAAATTTAATCAAGCCTTTTATTTCAGGTTCACCTTTTCCCTTCTTATTCTTGTTAATGGTGTGATTGAAACATAATAAGAGCCATAGGTTTATCAAATTTGGAAAGTGTTTGAGTCGATTTAGCAAGAGAATGGATTGAGGACTGATTTGTGTGAACATATATGGGAATTACACTTAATGTTCTGAAAATGTTTTTTGGTTTTGATTATTTGCCTTGTGATCTAAATGATCAGTGTTCAATCGATTGTAAAGTGATACAGTTTAATATGAGTTCATGCTATACTTGATTGTCTTCTTTGAGTACTCGGGTTGTTTGTTTTGTTACGCAAACTAGCATATGAAAACAAGTAAATCATGCTTAGAGTCAAGTTATTCTGCATGTCATGTTGCATTTCGCTTGCTGATGTTATGGCTTACTGCAGTTCTGCTCGTCTTTCTTAGCTCCGTTTGTTTGAAAATACATAGCATTTGACGCTTTGTCTCTCTCTTAATTAGAAGATCAATCACACAACTAAGGTCTAGGATGATTACTTCATTGCTCTCGAGTTTATCTCGTTGGATTAATTCAGTTTGAACCTGGATAACTGACAAAGTCGGAATGTCTGTGATTGTGGTTAATGTTGAATCTCACTGATTATATATATTCAGATTTGCTCTATTTTCCTTCTTTTGTTTGAAAATTTGTCTGTTTTGTTACTGTTATAAGAGTGCTGCTCTTTCGAGCTGCTGAAGAAGTCAATTTGAGCAGTAATTTGAGCGGATAACGTGTAGTATTTTGGACATTTGTCTAGACTGTTAGGCATGCTGAAAATCTGCCTTGTTTGGCACTATTTGGGCATCATATTTGCATGATTTTGAGTGCAAATTCTGCACTAATTGGTATGCAGCAGCTCTGATTTACTAAATAGTTTATATGTTTAACTGAGATTTGCCTGGTTTAGCGATTGTTGATCATTTAGAAGAAATCAGCAGGGGTGAGTTTGTCTTTGAAATGTGATAGGTTCACTGTTGAGTGGAATAGAATATTGAATTGTTTAAAACCAATTTTGGAGGGTTGAAGCCCTGCAGTATGTCATTTTGGGTAATCATAAAGGTCTTTATGGGCTAAGGAATGTTCAAGGTTGTCAGTTTCCATGCTACATCTAAGTATGTATAGTAAATATTTTGGCTTTTAAGAGTCAGGAGCTTCAAAATTTGTTCATATGCCAATTAAACCACCATTGTCATTGTGTAATTTTGTTGGACTTGAATAATTGGGGTGATAAAAATCTGCCAATGGTGATAGTTTGATTCACGTTCTTTCTCCTTTTTAACTACTACTGGTTTTCCCTTGTGATCCTTGGATTTTGTTATCCTTTGTTGCAAAAAACATGTCGTCTTTTCAACCTCAGCACATAAAAGATGATACACATGCTTCAAAATTAAAGGCAGTTGTGCTATTTTTGAAGAGATAGTTAACCTTCATAATATATCGTGTTCTTTCCAAAGCATGCTCTTTCATGTTTTAATCTGAAATTAATCAGGGCTGAAGCACTCTAGTCTATTGTTCTACAATGTAGTTAATTGCTTATTCATTTTTCTTTGGATGCTTTAAAGTGTTTGTTGATCACTGATTTCTCGTTTGTGTACCTTGTCGTGTGATTCTTTACGGGGGTGTTTCAAATGAATTATTAAAAAATGACTTTGGGCCTTAAGAAGTTAGGTTTTGGGTAATGGTTTGTGCTGATTTTTGGGAATATGTCCAGCCCGTTTTGATTTTGAGCTGGCCATGTGGCCAAGCTTAAGGGGAGTTAATTTCAACAAAGGAACATGGGCCTAACAAATAAGCTGCCAGACCCCTCTCCATGTTAATGCGTCTGGCCTATTTTTTCGTTAGTAAACAGAGCTAGCTCACCTTGAATTATTTCATGCTTTTCTACCATAGATTCCAATTCATGACCTTCAAAACATAGGAGACGAAAATTTAATATATATTCATAGAAAATTCTTTAGGTACGAATTAATCGAATATTGTGATTATTATACGTTCGCGTAACATAATTATGATTTTTCTAACTTAAAATCAAGGTACACATTTGCGTGACTTTGGCCAATAATCTTAATATTAATAAAGCGTGATTAATTGTGGACACGTATGCGTGACATGATTCTTGATGCGCCAAACAAAATGAGTACACGTACGCGTGAGTCGTTTTGGGATAACTCCTTAATTACGAATAATCTAACTAGCACTTTATAATGTAAAAACATTCTGTTTAGGAACTAGTTTATACCATAAAATTTTGTGCTCTTAGTAATTACTACTATTAATTATTTGGCTTCAATACATCTCAAGTACGTAAATTCTTTTGTAGAAAATATGATTTTATATACTTTCTGAAGTTCATAATATTATGTCTAAAAAGGCTAAAATGCACATAGATTCTAAAATAAGTAATTATACAATTTAGTTAAGTCAGGTATGATCAAAACAACCGTGCTAAAACCACGAAATATGAGAATGCCTAACACCTTCTCCCGGGTTAACAGAATTCCTTACCCGAATTTATGTGTTTCGCGGACTGTAAAACAGAGTCAAACTTCTTCGATTCGGAATTTTAAACCGGTGACTTGGGAAATCACAAATTATCCCAAGTAGCGACTCTGAATAAGAATAAATAATTCCATTTCGGTTATTGTCACTTTAATTGAAAATACTCCCATATACCCCTTCCGGGGTAGAAAAAGGAGGTGTGACACCCAGAAAAATATGCTTTCAGAGTCGAGTCCGGCAAATTTCTTGGGTTCATGGTATCCAACCGAGGAATCGAGTAACCCAATAAGATCAAGGCTATCGAGGACATCACTATAGTTGATAACGTGAAGGCCTTACAAAGGCTAACCAGGCGCATTGCGGCCCTGGGGCGATTCATCTCAAGGTCCTCCGATAAAAACTATCAATTTTTCTTGTTGCTGAGAAAGAAAAACAACTTCGCATGGACCCCGAAATGCCAACATGCCTTGGAGGGACTTAAGCGTTACCTATCGAGCTCGCCATTACTTCACACTCTGAGGGCGGACGAACAACTATACTTATATTTGGCAGTATCGGAGGTAGTGGTAAGTGGAGTCCTAATTCGGGAAGAACGAGGAATGCAATTTCCAATTTATTATGTTAGCAGGACCTTAGGTAAGGCTAAAACTAGATATACTCACCTAGAAAAATTGGCTCTCGCTTTGCTAAGCGCTTCTAGGAAACTGAAACCATATTTTCAGTACCACCCTATATGTGTTATGACAACTTACCCATTACGAAATGTAATGCATAAACCCAAACTCTCGGGACGATTAGCCAAATAGGCCATAGAAATTAGCGAGTATGATATTGAGTATCAACCCCGGACTACCATTAAGCCTCAAATATTGGTAGATTTCGTTGTCGACTTTACACCAGCCCTATTGCCCAAGTCGATAGAAGACATCCTCGGGAATTTTGACCCTATTTACAAATTGTGCCTCGAATGTAAAAGGGTCCGGACTTGTCATCGTGCTAAAGCCACCCTCGTGCAACGTAATTAGACAATCCAGTAGAATTGTGAAATTAACTAACAATGAGGCCGAATATGAGGCCTTGATTGGGTCTCGAACATACCAAAGGCTTGGGGGCAGAGGTGATCAAGTCTAAGTCTGGATTCCTCATTTGGTGAACCAAGTTAACAGGACGTTCGAAGTCAGAGAAGAACAAATGCAAAGGTACCTCGATAAATTGCAGGTAACATTACACTGGTTCAAATAATGGACTTTACAGTATGTACCTCAAGATCAAAATAGTGAAGTTGATGCCCTGACAAACTTGGGGTCATCGGTCGAAGACAACAAGCTCAACTAGGAGTTGGTTGGAAAACTCATGAGATTTGTGGTAGAAGGCCACCACCGAAATTAACTCTACAAGCCTAACTTGGGACTCGAGAAACAAATATATTAAATATTTGAAAACAGGGAAATTACCCCTAGATCCAAAATAATTGAAGGCCCTGCGCGCAAAAGTAGCACGATTCGGCCTATCCAAGGACGAGGTCTTATTTAGAAGAATGTTAGATGGCCCATTAGCTTTATGTCTGGGATCAGGAGACACCGACTATGTTCTAAGGGAAATCTACGAGGGCACCTATGGGAATCATTCCGGTGCCGAGTTACTGGTTTGAAAAATAATTAGAGCCGGTTATTATTGGATCAATATGGAGACATATGCAAAGGAGTTCGTGCAGAAGTGTGACGGATGCCAGAGACATGCTCCAATGATTCACCAGCTCGGGAAACCACTGCATTCTATCTTGTCACCATGGCCATTCATGAAATGGAGAATGGATATCGTTGGCCCCCATCCACGGGCATCAGGTAAAGTAAATTTATTTTATTTATGACTAACTATTTTTTTAAAATGGGTTGAAGCTCAAGAGTACGAGAAGGTCATGGAAAAGGAAGTCATCGACTTTATTTGGGACCACATCGTATGTCGATTCGGGGTGCTATCCAAAATCACATGTGACAACGGGAAATAATTTATCGACAACAAAGTCACTAGGTTTCTAGAAGACCATAAGATCAAAAGGATCTTATTGACAACTTAACACCCATTGCAAATGGACAAGCGGAGTCGACTAACAAAATCATAATACAAAACCTTAAGAAGAGGTTGACCGACTCCAAAGGGAGATGGAAAGAGATCCTGCCCGAAATTCTTTGGGCATATCGCACGACCTCAATATCCAGTACCGGGGCGAACCCATTCTTACTGGTTTATGGTGCCGAAGCTCTTATACAGGTCGAAATTGGAGAGCCAAGTATCAGAGTTTGATACACAACGGAGGAATCCAATAACGAGGCTATGCGTACGAGCCTGGGACTATTGGATGGGAGGTGTGAAGCTGCCTTTATTCGATCGGCCGCCCAAAAATAACGGATCGAGAGGTATTAATTGAAGGACCAACCTTCAATATTTTTTACATTGGGGACTTAATCCTGAGGAAGGTCACATTGAACACCCGGAACCCAAACAAAGGGAAGCTGAGCCCAAACTAGGAAGGCCCATACCGAATTCTCGAGGTCACCGGGAAAGGAACTTACAAACTTAGGACAATGAGCGATGAAGAAATACCTAACAATTGGAATATAATCACCTAAAGTGATACTACTTCTAAGGTACGGCCAATGTTCTCTTTCTTTTGTTGATATTTCAAAACTATCGACTGTAGGTGACCAACAAAGAATAATACGAGACTGAAGACCTGAAAGCACGTATTGCACTTTTTTTTCCCTTGAACCGATTTTTTCCCAAAAGGGTTTTTGGCAAGGTTTTTAACGAGGCAACAGAGGATCGTGCTAACTTGGAACAACAGATCGATGTTAAAAGTTGCATCAACAGTATTCACGCCTTCTCTATATAATAAACCTCGAATACTAGGGGCATCACCTCGAATATCAACTGCAACAAGGAAAATAACTCATGCTAAAAGGCACTCGAGAAGATAAAATTATTGTATGGTCCAAACGGTCAAACGAACCGTGCCCGCGTAGATTACTCAAGCCTTAGGCATAAAACATCTACGCATGTAAGATTGTTTTACATGAATGAAAAGAGGTCCCTCAAGTAATTTATTGCACCCAATTTCTATGAATATACAAAGCCTATGGGCTACCTTAACTCGAGTTTGATCAATCATTCTCACTTGGGGACTATATATGTAACGACTTGGCCGATCGTTTTGAGAGTTATAGCCCTGATCCCCTATTAACTGCTTCCCTTGTATCTTTTTCTGCTTATATGACTTGCCGGGAGGTTTCATTTTGGTTTTTAGAGTGTTTTGGGACACTTAGTACCTAAACGGAGGGTCAAGTCTTAAGATTTGGATTATAGTCGGAACTGTATGAAGACGACTTCAGAATGGAGTTATGTCAATTTTGTTAGCTCCGTTGGGTGATTTTAAACTTAGGGGTGTGTCCGGATTGTATTTTGGAGATCTGTAGCTAGTTTAGGCTTGAAATGACAAAAGTTGAATTTTTGGAGATTTTGACCGGTAGTGGACTTTTTGATATCGGGGTCGGATTCTGATTCTAGAAGTTGGAGTAGGTTTGTAATATTTATTATGACTTGTGTGCCAAATGTTGGGTCAATCGGACGTGCTTTGATTGATTTCAGCATCACCTATATAAATTTAAAGTTTCAAGTTCATTAAGTTTGAATTTGGAGGGTGATTTATGTTTTTAGCTTTGTTTGATGTGATTTGAGGGCTCAACTAAGATTGTATGGTGTTTTAGGACTTGTTGGTATGTTTGGTTGAGGTCCCGGGGCCTCGGTCTGTTTCGGACCATTAATGGATGCAATTTGGACTTAGAGAAATGGCTGATGCTTGGGTGTTTTTGGTGTCATCGCATCTGTGGTGGGATTGGCTGCAGGTGCGAGCTCACAAAAGCGAGCGAGAGATCGCAAATTCAAGGATGATGAGTTGGGCCAGTGGTTGCAGGTGTGACGTGTAAGCCACAGAAGCGGATACGCATCTGCGGAAGTGCGATCAGAGAAGCGGAATAAGTGAGGAAGCTGAGGTGGCCAAGGTTCCGTAGAAGTGGACGATTGAGCGTAGAAGTGCATCCGTAGATGTGGATTGTTGTGCGTAGGTGTGATGCCTAGGAGTTTAAGTGAACTCCACAGGTGCGGAGTCTTCGCCGCAAAAACGGCACCGCAGAAGAGGAATTTGGATTGTAGGTGCGGTTTGACTGGGTAGAAAAGGGCTAAGTGCGAGGTTTTGACTCATTCTACATTTTTAGACCTAGAGAGCTCGGATTGAGGTGACATTTTGAGGGATTTTTTGAGGAAGCTTGTGGGTAATGATTCTTAACTCTTTTATGGTTACATCCTACTAATCTATAGTTGATTTCATCATTAAATTAAGGAATTTGGGTGAGAAAATTTGGGAAAAAGAGTGGAAGTTCTTCAACTAAGTTTTTGAGATTTAATTGGGATTTTGATATTGGATTTGGATAAATTTGGTACGAGTGAACTCTTAAGTGAATAGGTGTTCGTATTTTTTGACTTTTACCCTATTCCGAGACATGGGCCCGAGGAGACTTTTTAGGGCTATTTTCCAGTTTCTTGCTTTAACTTTGATTTCATTAGCTATATTAGTTTCTTGTAGTTATATTTATGTTATGTTATTGATTTTTGGCTAGATTTGGGCTATTCAGAGTCGGATATTCATGGAAAGAGCATTATTACGGATTGATTTGAGCTTGGTTCGAGGTAAGTGGCTTGCCTAACCTTGTGTGGGGGACTCCCCTTAGGATTTGGTACTGTTTTGATATGTGAGCACCGTGTACTTGAGGTGACAAGTACGTACACGAGCTAATTGTTGTAAAAACCCGATTTTCACTAAGTAATAATCGGTCTTCTTCATATTTGAGTTATATCAGCATGTGTAGTATCATGTTAGCTTAGAATAACATGTCTACTTGCCTTGATTGTTTATTTGAACTCTGTGCAGCATGTTTAGTAAATTTTCTACTTTTCTTTGACTTGAACTTAGTCTAAACTGTATGTTTTCTTGCTGTAACTATTATTTCCGTTGTTTGAGCTACATATTTACTTTGGGACTACGGAATGGTATTTCGGGAGATCCCCTGCATATTTACTTTGGGACTACGGAATGGTATTATGGGAGACCCCCCTGCATATTTACTTTGGGACTATGGAACGGTATTTCAGGAGATCCCCCTATCTTGCATATTTACTTTGGGACTACAAAATGGTATTTCGAGAGACCCCCCTGCACATTTACATTTGGGACTACGAGATGATATCTCGGGAGATTCCCTGTTGATATATTTGTGTACTGAGCTGTTACCTTCTATGATTCCACTCTTATTAAAATTCACTTTTTATTTTACCGTGATATTTCATTCTATCTTGTTTTTATTATATATATACCAGTAGGGCCCTGACCTGATCTCATCACTACTCTATCGATGTTAGGCTTGGCACTTGCTGGGTACTATTGTGGTGTACTCACGCCCTTCCCTGTACATGTTTTCGTGTGTAGATCCAGGTACCTCTTACTAGCCTCGAGTTTAGTTTTGCTCAGTTACTGCCATTTCGGAGACTTCAAGGTACATCTGCCCCCATCCACAGACCTCGGAGTCCCCTTCTATCCCTTCTGATGTTGCTTCCCTTTTATTTATTCTAGTACTGATGTGTAGAACAATTAGAAATTCTTAGAAACTTTTGACTTACGGTGTTCTGGGTCTTGGGAGAGTTTACGTATATTTTGAGAGCTTTTTATTGTATATACCGAGCGGAATCTCTAGTGCTTATTTAAATTATCTGTTACTTTTAGTTGTTAACTTTTATGTTTTTTATTTCATGTCCGAAAATGTTAGGCTTACCTAGTCGTAAAGACTAGGTGCCGTCACGATAGTTCACAGAGGGAGAACTTGGGTCGTGACAAGTTGGTATCAAAGCTCTAGGTTCATAGGTGTCGTGAGTCACAAGCCGATTTATTAGAGTCTCGCAGATCAGTACAGAGACGTCTGTACTTATCTTCGAGAGGCTATGGAACTGTTAGAAAAAATTTCACTTCTTTTGATTCCTTGTCGTGCGAAATTGTTGACTTAAAAATTTTAAACTTCTATCTTCTATTCTCTCACAAATAGTGAGGACATGTACAATCGAAGACGACCAGGAACTCATGCTAAAGCACCTACACGAGATGCTACAGAGGATCCACCAGTAGCTCCAGCTGGAGCACATGAATCTGAGATGACTAATACTGCACCAGCTCTTCAGGAGACCCTTGCACAGTTCATGAGCATATTCAGCACTCTAGCTCAGGCAGGGTAGATTCCTCTTGCTCCAGCCACATCTCAGGCCGGGGGAAGATCATAGACTCCCGCCGCTCGCACCCCAAAGCAGCGGATTTAGGTTGATCAGATTCCAAAGGTTATATCGGTACAACCTATAGCCCCAGTTCAGCTCGAGGATAGGGCAACAGTTTCAGAAGAGGAGTAGTGTAGGCTTGAGAGGTACCAGAAGTACCACCCTTCTATCTACAGTAGTTTGGAGACAGAGGATCCTCAGGGATTTCTGGAGAGGTGCCACCGTATCCTCCATATTATGTCATAGTAGATTCAAGTGGGGTTTTTTTCACTGCATTTTAGCTTCGAGGAGCAACCTATCAGTAGTGGCGTGTTTATGAGTTGGGCAGTCTAGTTGAGGCAGCTTCTCTTACATGGACACAGTTCTCAAATATATTTTTGAGGACTATGTTCCCAGAGCCTCAGGGATGCATGGCACACGGAGTTTGAGCAGTTGCGCCAGGGTGCTATGACTATTTCAGAGTATGCAGTTCGTTTTAGTGACTTGGCTAGACATGCACCGACCTTGGTTTTTACAGTTCGAGAGAGGGCTTATCGATTTATTGAGGGACTCCATCCTAGCATCAGGACTAGTATGGCCCGAGAGTTAGAGATGGATATTTTATACCAGTAGGTTGTGAGTATTGCTAGGAGAGTGGAGGGCATGCTTTCTCGGGAGAGAGATGGGAGATAGGCCAAGAGGTCTCGAGAGTCTGGCCATTGTTTTGGTGTTCACGCCCCAACTACAGTTCGACATAGTAGGGGCTATGTAAGTTGCCCGGTTTATTTAGTCTTCCAACAACCAGTGGTATTCCGGCTACTCCTAAGCCCCAGGAGCCTTATTATGCACTGCTAGTATCTAGTGTGCCTCCTGCATGGGGTGCTTTCAGCAGATTGTCTAGTCAATAAGGCCCGAGTTAGTCCCAGCCACCACGTTCTCCTAAAGCTTGTTTTGAGTGTGGTGACACTCGCCATATGGTGAGGGATTGCCCCAAACTTAGGAGGGGTGCACCACCACATACTTCTCAGCCACAGTGTGCTCCACAGGGTTCTCAGGCTATGATTACAACACCGCTACCTCTCCACCAACTCAGCCAGCTTGAGGTGGAGGTTGGAGAGGTAGAGGTCACCCTAGAGGGAGAGGCCAGGCCAGATATTATGCCTTTCCTGCTCATACAAAGGTAGTTGCTTCTGATTCTGTCATTACAGGTATTGTTCCAGTCTGTCATAGAGATGCATCAGTTCTATTCAATCTAGGCTCCACTTATTTCTATGTGTCATCTTATTTTGCCTTGTATTTGGGCGTATCTCATGATTCTTTAAGTTCACCCATTTATATGTCTACACCTGTGGGAGATTCTATTATTTTTGACCGTGTGTATCGATCGTCTTTGGTTGTTATTAATAGTTTTGAGACTAGAGCTGATTTATTATTGCTCAGTGTGGTAGATTTTGATATTATCTTGGGCATGGACTGGTTGTCGCCCTATTATTCTATTCTTGATTGTCACTCCAAGACCATGACACTGGCTATGCCAGACTTACCATGATTAGAGTGGAGGGGTACCTTAGATTACACTTCCAGTAGAGTTGTTTCTTTTCTTAAAGCTCAATGAATTGTTGAGAAGGGGTGTGACACGTATCTAGCTTATATGAGAGATGTCAGTATTGATCTTTCAGGCATGCCGCCTGACAGAGACATCGACTTTTGTATTGATTTGTTGTCGGGCACTCAGCCCATCTCTATTCCTCCTTATCGTATGGCCTCTCCTGAGTTAAAAGAGTTGAAGGAACAATTATAGGAATTTCTTGATAAGAGCTTCATTTGGCCTAGTGTGTCACGTTGGGGGTACTCCTATCTTGTTTGTAAAGAAAAAGGATGGTTCTACACATATGTGCATTGGCTATCACCGGTTGAACCAAGTTACAGTGAAGAACAGCTATCCCTTGCCTCATATTGATGACTTATTTGATCAGTTACAGGGTGCCAAAGTATTTTTCAAGATTGGCTTGCATTCAGGTTATCATTAGTTGAAGATTCGGGAGTCAGATATCTCGAAGACTACTTTCAGGACTCAGTATGATCATTACGAGTTCCTTATGATGTCATTTGTGCTGACCAACGCCCTAGCAGCATTTATGTATTTGATGTATAGTGTATTTTGACCCTATCTTGACTCATTCGTTATTGTCTTTATTGATGACATTCTGGTGTACTCCCGGAGTCAGGAGGATCATGAGCAGCACCTGAGGACTATTCTTCAGACCTTGAGAGAGAAGAAATTATATGCAAAGTTCTCAAAATGTGAGTTTTGGTTAGATTCCGTAGCATTTTAGGTCACGTAGTGTCGAGTGAAGGGATCAAGGTGGAAGCAGTGCAGAGTTGGCTCAGACCATCCTCAGCTATAGAGATCCAGAGCTTTCTTGGTTTGGCGGGTTATTACTGTCGATTTATTGAAGAATTTTCATCTATTGCAGCACCTATGACCAGGCTGACCCAGAAGGGTGTTCCATTAAGGTGGACAGAGAAGTGTGAGGAGAGCTTTTAAAATCACAAGACAACTTTGACTACAGCCCCAATATTGATATTGCCTACAGGTTTGGGGTCTTATACTGTTTATTGTGATGCATCGTGAGTTGGTCTCGGCGCGATGTTGATGTAGGATCGTAGGGTGATTGCGTATGCGTCCAGACAACTGAAGGTGCATGAAAAGAACTATCATGTCTACGACCTTGAATTAGCAGCTATTGTTCATGCCTTGAAGATTTGGAGGCACTATTTGTACGATGTCCATTGTGAGATCTACACTGATCACCAGAGTTTGTAGCATCTGTTCAAGCAGAAGCATCTTAACTTACGTTAGCAGAGGTGGTTAGAGCTGCTTAAGGATTATGATATCACTATTCTGTACCATCTTGGGAACGCCAATGTGATGGACGATGCCTTGAGTCGTAGGGCGGAGAGTTTGGGGAGCTTAGCATATTTACCAGCAGCGGAGAGGCCATTGGAATATGATGTTCAGGCCTTGGCTAACCAGTTTGTCAGATTAGATATTTCTGAGCCAAGTCGAGTTTTGGCTTGTGTGGTCTCCCAACCTTTTCTTTATTATCATATCAGGGAGCGTCAGTATGATGACCCCCATCTACTAGTCCTAAAGGATACAGTTTAACACGGTGATGCTAAAGAGGTCACCATTGGAGATGATGGTTCATTGAGGATACGTGACATGCTATATGTTCCCAATATAGACGGATTGCATGAGTTGATTCCCTAGGAGGCTCACAGTTCGCGGTACTCTATTCATCCAGGTGCCACGAAGATGTATCAGGACTTGAGGCAGCATTATTGGTGGCGTAGAATGAAGAATGACATAGCAGAATTTATAGCTCGGTGTCTAACTTGTCAGCAGGTGAAGTATGAGCATCACTGGCCGGGTGGATTGCTTCAGAAGTTGGAGATTCTAGAGTGGAAATGGGAGCGTATCACTCTGGATTTCCTTGTTGGACTCCTATGGACTCAGCGGAAGTTTGATGCAGTTTGGGTGATTGTGGACAAGATGACCAAGTCAGTTCATTTCATTCCTATGATGACTACTTATTCCTCTGAGCAGCTTGCTCGAGTTTATATCTACGAGATTGTCAGACTTCATGGCGTGCCGGTATCTATCATCTCTAACCGGGTTACGTAGTTTACATCACGGTTCAAGAGGGGCGTACAACATGAGTTAGGTACTCGGGTGGAGTTGAGCATGACATTTCACCCTCAGACAGATGGACATTTCTAGAGTACTATTCAAATTCTACAGAATATGCTCTGTGCGTGTGTGATGGAGTTTGGTGGTTCTTGGGATCAGTTCTTGCCCCTTGTAGAGTTTTCCTAGAACAACAGTTATCAGTCCAACATTCAGATGGCACTGTATGAGCTCATTCAGTGGGTTGGTTTGAGCCGGGAGGCTAGATTACTGGATACAGACTTGGTTCAGGATGCTTTGGAGAAGGTTAAGGTGATTCAAGATAGACATTGCATAGCCTAGTCCAGACATGAGTGTTATGTGGATCGAAAGGTTCACAATATTACATTCATGGTTAGAGAGTGGGACTTGCTCCGGGTTTCGCCTATGAAGGGCGTTATGAGGTTCGGAAGGAAGGGCAAGTTGAGCCCAAGTTTCATTGGTCCATTTGAGGTGTTGCAGTGAGTTGGGGAGGTTACTTATGAGCTTGCTTTACCTCCAGTCTAGCATAAGTTCATTGGGTATTCCATGTTTATATGCTCCGAAAGTATCACGGTGATCCAGCTCATGTGTTGGATTTCAACTCAGTCTAGTTGGACAAGGATCTATCTTATATTGAGGAGCCCATGGCTATTTTAGACAGGTAGGTTCGAAAGTTGAGGTCAAAGAATATTGCTTAAGTGAAAGTTCAGTAGAGGGTTCAGCCGGTGAGGAGGCTACTTGGGAGACCGAGCAGGATATGCGTATCCGTTATCCTCATCTTTTCACCACTTAAGGTATGTCTCTATGCTCATTCGAGGATGAACGATTATTTTAAGAGGGGGAGGATGTAACGACCCAACCGGTCGTTTTGAGAGTTATAGCCCCGATTCTATATTAACTGTTTCCCCCATATCTTTTTCTGCTTATGTTACTTGCCTGGAGGTTTCATTTTAGTTTTTGGAATGTTTTGGGACACTTAGTCCCTAAACGGAGGCTCAAGTCTTTAGATGTGGACCGTAGTCGGAACTGTATGAAGACGACTCCGGAATGGAGTTCCGTCGGTTCTCTTAGCTGTGTTGGGTGACATTTGGACTTAGGGGCGTGTCTGGATTGTGTTTTGGAGGTCTGTAGCTAGTTTAGGCTTGAAATGGCAAAAGTTGAATTTTTGGAGATTTTGACTGGTAATGGACCTTTTGATATCGGGGTCGGATACTAATTCCAAAAACTGAAGTAGGTTTGTAATGTTGATTATGACTTGTGTGCAAAATTTGGGGTCAATCGGATGTGGTTTGATATGTTTCGGCTTCGGTTGTAGAAATTTGAAGTTTCAAGTTCATTAAGTTTGAATTTGGAGGGTGATTCGTGTTTTTAGCGTTGTTTGATGTGATTTAAGGGCTCGACTAAGTTTGTATGGTATTTTAAGACTTGTTGGTATGTTTGGTTGAG
Source organism: Nicotiana tabacum (assembly GCF_000715075.1). Lineage (NCBI taxonomy): Eukaryota > Viridiplantae > Streptophyta > Magnoliopsida > Solanales > Solanaceae > Nicotiana > Nicotiana tabacum. The sequence goes on along the minus strand of NC_134084.1, from coordinate 4,664,184 downwards.
GTCCCGGGGGCTTCGGGTGTGTTTTTGACCATTAATAGATGCAAGTTGGACTTAGAGAAATGGCTGATGCTGGGCTGTTTCTAGTTTCATTGCACCTGCGGTGGGATTGGCCGTAGGTGTGAACTCGTAGAAGCGAGAGGGCGATCGCAGATGCGAGGTTGGCCAGTGGTCGCAGGTGTGACGTGTATGCCGCAGAAGCGGAGCCGCATATGCGGAAGTGCAATCGTAGAAGTGAAATAAGTGAGGAAGCTTGTGATGACCCAAAAGGTCATCTTATGATTTAAAACTCAATTCTGTGTTCCGAGGCCTTAAAAACCTCATTATGTCCCTCCTCGATTTACGTACGCAATCCGGGAGTATTTTCGGAAAGCTTCTATGTTGAAAGTTGATGAAAATAATAATTTTTGCCTTTAAGGGCTGATTTAGTTGACTTCGGTCAATGTTTTGAGTAAATGGATCCGGACTTGTGTTTTGACAGTCCTGGTGGGTCCGTATCAAAATATAGGACCTAGGCGTATGCCCGAAATCGAATTCCGAGGTCCCTAGCTCAAGATATGAATTTTGATGAAAAATTAAAAGTCTGAAAATTTAATGGTTTTTAGAATTTGGTTAATGTTTGATCTTGATGGTATCGGGTTCGTATTTTGGTTCCGGAGCCCGTTACAGGTTCATTATAATATTTAAGTCATATTTGTGAAATTTGGTGAGAAACGGAGTTAGTTTGATGTGATTCAGACGTCCGGTTGTGAAAATTGAAATTTCAAAGTGTTCTTGAGAATTTCATTTAATTTGGTGCTAAATTCATAGTTCTAGGTGTTATTTTGGCGATTTGATCGCATGAGCAAGTTCATATGATGTTTTAAGACTTGTGTGCATGTTTGGTTTGGAGCCGTGAGGGCTCGGGTGAGTTTCAAATAGGCTAGGAGTGATTTGAACTTAAGAACTCTTGGTGGTGTGCTTCAGGCCTGCATATCTCGCATTTTAAAAGAAGCTTCGCATTTGCGAGCAGTTTGGCTGGGGTGTGGACATCGCAATTGCAAATAATTGGTCTCATTTGCAATCAACTCAGGCCACATTTGCGAACAAAAGCTCGCATTTTCGAAGACAACAGGCTGTGGGAAACTTCGCATTTGTGAAGGTTTTCTCGCAATTTCGGCTTCGCCTTTGCGAAGCCCTGATCGCATTTGCAACATCTGCATCTGTGTAAAACCTAACTTAGATGGGATTTTTGCTCATTTCTCAAAATATTCAAAACAAGAAACCCACTAGGCGATTTTTCAAAGACCATTTCTTCCCCAAATCATAAGCAAGTGATTCTTAACTAATTTCTTTCAATCTTTCACTTCATTTTACAATATTTCAACCTAGAATCTAAGGTTTTCGTGGTGGAATTGGGGATTTTTGGGTAAAAACTAGGGATTTCGAAATTTAGGGATTTAGACCTCAAATTGAGGTCGGATTCCAAAAGCAATTACACATCCGGGCTCATGGGTGAATGGGTAATTGAGTTTTGGTCCGAATTTCGGTTTGGACCAAGCGGTCCTGGGTGTTGACTTTTGCTGATTTTTTCAAAAGGGCCTAAATTGAATTCTTTGGAATCGCGGGTAGTTCCTAAGGCTTAATTTGGATCATTTGGTTGGTAATTTGCTGGATTCTATTGGTCCGGAGGCTTGTTTGAAGGGAAAAGCTATGGTTGGGCTTTGAGTTAGCCGTTGGAGCGAGGTAAGTGTCGTGGTTAACCTTGGCTTGAGGGATTAGGTATTGTTTTGCTATTTGTTACGTGTTTGGATGTTGAGTATAATGTATAGGTGAAGTGACGAGTACCTATGCGTTGTTGTCGAGTCATAGCATGCGAGTGAGTTTTATTTTTGTAATCTTTGTATTCTTTGGTGATATTGTTCATGCTTAGACTAGTTATTCTTTATGTTGAGCAACTCTTATCATGTTTTGCGGAGTTTGATGTTGATTGAGTATTGACTCAAAGATGAGGTTGATATTTTGAAACTAAATGTTGAAGTGAGTTGTATTGATAATTCTATCTCCCTATTGTTATTGTTCTTTGTTTTGGTGAGGGAGAGTATAAAGCACGAAGGGTGATACCGTGCCATTTCATATTCATTATCATGTGAGGAAGAGTGTAAAACATAAATAGTGATGCCATGCCATTTCATATTCATTATCATGTGAGGAAGTGTGTAAAGCACGAAGGGTGATGCCGTGCCATTTTATATTCATTATCATGTGAGGAAGAGTGTTAAGCATGAAGGGTGATGCCGTGCCATTTTATATTCACGATCATCGTTTCTTTTATTTATTCTTTGCTATGTTTAATACTTCCATTGGTGCAATGCATGTTGTTTGCTGTGTTTCCTTACTGTTACCATTTTCATGATCTTGTACCGCCCTCGGCATGTTTCCCCTCCCGTTATTACCTGTTCAACTTCTATTAGTTGTTATTTTGCCCGTATATTTGTTTGACTGCACAGGTTTAAGTAAGTTTCCTATCCTAGCCTCGTCACTACTTCGCCGAGGTTAGGCTTGGAACCTACCAGTACATAGGGTCGGTTGTACTAATACTACACTGCACAATGTGCAAATTTTGGTGTTGGACCGAATTAATCTCGAGTTAGCTGCTTGCTTCATTTGATCGGAGACCCAAGGTAGTCCTCTTGGCATCCGCAGGCCTTGGCGTCTCCTTCCATAGCTCATACTTTACTGTTTTCCTTTATTTTGCAAATAATTTTACTTTCTTTCGGATAAATACTGGTAGTAAAATTTTTAGATTGTTCGTGAATTGTGACTCTGGATTCTGGGTAGTGATAGTATATAATCAAAGTTGTTATTCATTTACTTCCGTGTTTAATTGACCTGTATAGCTTGCTTATTGTTAATCACTGAAATGTGAAAGGTTTGGCTAATAAATCTCTAACGCTGGCTTGCCTAGCGAGTGCGATGTTAGACGCTATCACAACCTCGATGGTAGGAATTCTGGGTCGTGACAAGTTGGTATCAAAGCACTAGGATGCCTAGGTCTCACAAGTCACGAACAAGCTTAGTACAGTCTGGAGGATCGGTGCGGAGACGTCCGTACTTATCTTCTAGAGGCTATGAAGTTTAGGAACAAATTTCACTTCTATTTTTTTTCGTCATGCGATTTTGTTCTGTCAATGCTAATTGAACTCTTCTACTCTTGTTCTCTCGCAGATGGCAAGAAAACGCACCGCATCTTCAGCTGAGCAGTAGCCAGAGCCCCCAGCAACAACTACTACGAGGGTAGAGGTTGAGGCCGTGCTAGAGGCCGAGGCAGGGGTAGGGCTCAGCCTAGAGCTCAAGCAGCACCACCATCAGCGGAGTCAGGTGGAGTTTGATGATGAGGTTCCAGCCCAGACTATTCCTTCCGGACCAGCTTAGGTCCCGGAGGAGTTCATAGCCACCCCAGTGCTTCAAGATGCTTTGGTCCTTCTAGTGGCCCTTATAGAGAATGTTGCTCAGACCGACACATTCCCTATGGCACTAGCCATCTCTCAGGTTGGGGAAGGAGTCCAGACTCATGCTACTCATACTCCAGTGTAGATGGCTCCCCAGTTTCAGACGCTAGCAGCTCAACCAGTTGGGGTAGTTCCGCCCAGTATTGCAGCACACACCGGTGATAGGTCAGCTATGTCTTATGAGGTTTTGTGGATATTGGATAGGTTTAACAAGCTTTTCCCAGTTCACTATGGTGGTACATCTTCAGAGGATTCCCAGGACTATCTGGACAGTTGTCATGAGGTTCTTCGGAACATGGGGATAGTGGAGATCAATGGGGTCAACTTTGCTGCATTTCATTTATTAGGTTCTGCCTAGAGATGGTAGAGGGGTTATATGTTGACCAGACTAGCTGTGTCGCCTGCTCTTACTTGGATCAGTTCTCTCAATTATTTCTTGAGAAGTTCCTTCCTGTCACTCATAGAGAGATCTATCAGAGGCCATTTGAGCTTCTTCAGCAGGGTTCTATGACTGTCACTCAGTACGAGACTCGATTTGTGGATCTGGCCCGTCATGCTATTCATCTGCTTCCTACAGAGAGAGAGAGAGTGAGAAGGTTTATTGAGGGGCTTGCTCTGCCTATCAGATTGCAGATGCCTAAGAAGACTAGGAGTGAGATTTCTTTTCAGATAGCTATCGATATTGCCAGGCGAGTCGAGATGGTTCTAGCTCAGGGAATGGTCAGGGATCTAACAAGATACCTCGTCATTCAGATGGTTTTAGTGGTGCCTTGTCTGGAGGCAGGGGTACTTTCAACAAAGGCCATACTCCCATGCCGTTTCATTCATCACTCCAGACTTCTCACGGTGTTCGAGGTGGTCGTGGCCCCTATATACATTATTCTGATCATCATATGCCTTATTCCGACCAGCTAGCCTACAGTGCACCACCAGCTCCTATTAGTGCACCTCCACTCCAAAGTTTTCAGGGTGGTTACTCAGGTCGACAGGGTCAGTTTCAAGGTCAGCAGTCACAACAGCCGAGGTCCTGTTATACTTGTGGTGATCCGAGGCACAATGCTAAATTTTGCCCTCAGGCATCGGGCAGTTCACAGCATCAGGGTTCTCGTGCCTTGGTTCCGTTATCAGGTGCTTCACCGCATGCCCAACCAGCTATAGGTAGGGGTCGGACAGCTAGAGGTAGAGGGCAGGCAGCTAGAGGTGGTGATCAGCCAGACAGGGCCCATCCTCGAGATGTATTTCAAAGTGGTGGGGCCTATCCTCGATGCTATACTATTCTAGCCAGACCTGAGTCTGAGTCATCTGACATGGTTATCACAAGTACAGTTTCAGTTTGCAGTAGAGATGCCTAAGTTCTATTTGATCCGGGTTCAACTTATTCATGCATGTCGTCCTATTTTGCTCCATATTTGGTTATGTCTCGTAATTCTTTGAGTGCTTCGGTGTATGTGTCCACACTTGTGGGAGACTATATCGTTGTAGATCGTGTCTATCAATCGTGTGTGGTTGTCATCAGAGGTCTTGAGACCAGCGTAGATATTCTGCTTCTCGATTTGGTTGATTTTGATGTCATTTTGGGTATGGATTGGCTGTCACCATATCATGCTATATTGGATTGTCATGCCAAAACGGTGACCTTAGCCTTACTGGGGTTGCCTCGATTAGAGTGGAGGGGGACTACTGGCCATTCTACCAGTAGGGTTATCTCTTATATGAAAGCTCGACACATGGTCGAGAAGGGATATCTAGCTTATTTGGCATATGTCCGTGATTCTAATGCGGAGGTTCCTTCCATGGATTCAGTACCTGTTGTTCGTGAGTTTCCAGAGGTGTGTCCTGTATACCTGCCGGGGATGCCAACCGATAGGGATATTGACTTTTGTATTGATTTGGCTTCGGACACTTAGCCCATTTCTATTCCACCACACTGTATGGCCCCGCTAGAGTTGAAAGAATTGAAGGACCACTTACAAAATTTGCTTGATAAGGGCTTTATTAGACCTAGTGTCTCACCCTGGGGTGCGCCCGTGTTGTTTGTAAAGAAGAAGAATGGATCAATGAGGAAGTGCATAGATTATAGACAGTTAAACAAAGTCACCATCAAGAACAAGTATCCATTGTCGAGGATTGATGACTTATTTGATCAGCTTCAGGGTGCCAAAGTGTTTTAGAAGATTAATTTGAGATCTGGCTACCATCAGTTGAGGATTAGGTCATCCGATGTCCCTAAGACAACTTTTTGAACTCGGTATAGGAATTATGAGTTTCTAGAGATGTCTGTCACACCTCCTTTTCCGCCCCCGCGAGGGGTGAAGGGGTTTTTCCAATTAAAGGACAATCGAAACATGATTTGTTTGTTTATTTCAGAGTCGCCACTTGGGAGATTTAAACTGTCCCAAGTCACCAATTTAATCCCGAATCGAGGAAAAGAATGACTCTGTATTACAGTCCGCGAACCAGAAATCCGGATAAGGAATTCTGTTAACCCGGGAGAAGGTGTTAGGCATTCCCGAGTTCCGTGGTTCTAGCACGGTCGCTCAACTATCATATTCGGCTTGTTTATCTGATTTTATACAATTATGCGCTCATGTGCAGATTTTAGCTCTTTACCGCTTTCATTATTATTATTATTTTTACAGAGAATTGCAACGTTGTGAAAATGTATCTCGAACCACATCACATCAATGCACCCGTGGTTGTTGGCACATTTCCACTCCGTTGAGATTTGGATTTGGGTCACATAAATGTGCACCCAAGTTTAATAAAATTAAATTATTAAAGGCGCGCTAAAGCGACTAGCGTATCGTTTACTTTGGGTGGGGCCGTGAAAATTTGCTAAACGGTCCATCCCGAAGTCTAAGCAATTTTAAAGCAAATATTTACTGAGGGCCCCGCAATTTTGTACTTTTATTCGGCGAGGCTCATCTCATTCTTATTTTTTTAAAAGGAATTTGCAACGTCATGGACACGCATCTCGAACCACGTCACAATCAATGTACCCATGATTAGAGACACATTTCGACTCCGTTGAGACTTGGATTTGAGTCACATAAATGTGCACCCGAGTTTAAGAATGTAATTTAATTAAATCGCGCCTAAAGAGTCTAACGCGTTATTATCTTTGGGGAAGGCAGTGAAATTCACTAAACAGTCCATCCCAAATTCTAAATATTTATTATGACCAATTATTGAGGGCCCCGCAATTTGCATTTTTATTTGGCGAGGCTCGTCTCATTATTTTTTAAAAAAAAGGATAATCTTAGAATGACTACATTTTTTATTTTTCGTTTTCTCTAAAATAAATGAAGAAAAGGTCCTAATTTATTTACATACTTTCGAGTTATTATAGTTAAGTTTCGAAAGTGAGTCGTTTAAAGAGTTTACATGGGCAGCGCATAGAATGTTCTACATACAGACATTAAAAGAAAGAAAAAGACTACATTAAACTATAACTTCAAATCTTTCTCATTTTTGCATTCATGCTTCGAGTAGCTTACAAGATGAACCAGTGTATCAGTTTGTGTACCTGGTATTTGGAAAGCAAGGAAAGAAGATGAAGATCAGTAGAAGCAGCAATAGTGTAAATACACAGCAACAGTAGGTTCAGCAACATAGCAAAACCAGTGACGACCAGTAGAATAACCCAATAACAGATTGAAAAATTAGCAATACCAAAATGCAGTCGCAGTCAAAGCAGAAGAGAGACGGATACAAGATGCAGTAGTTTACTGATTTTGGATAACACTCAAGGAAAGGCAAACAGAAATTATTCAAGTAAAAGTTCAAATTGTCTTTCTCTTTTGCTCTCAAATTCTAGTTTCTCAAAACTCAGTCAACTCTCTCAACCTTTTTCTTCTTCTAAAAGTCTCTTCCTTTTTCTCTCTCTAAGTAAGTCTTTCAAGTTCAAGTCTTTTTCAAATGTGTCAAAATGACTCTATTTATAACAAGACTCTTGTCTTGAATCCCCAACCCGAAATATTCCCCTAATTGCATGCTTTGTCCCCACTACTTAATGTTTTCTTTATTTTAAACCCTTGTCCCCCATGCCCACATGTTTTGTCCCCCATGCCTACATATTTTGTCCCCCACTATATTAAACAAATATATCAACCCCACCCCATTATATCTTGTCCCCCATGCTTAACTTAAACAATTACATTATTCCCCTACTACATTATGTCTTGTCCCCCATTATATTAAACAATTATATCACATCCCCGCTAATTTATGTCTTGTCCCCCATAATGTATTATTTTAATATTGTTAATGTCTAGTGGACAGAGCACTCAGATTAAATAATTGTTCAAATGTTTAATTCCAAAAATACCCCTCCGACCTTACTGAAATTACTATTTTACCCCTGAATTTACTGCAATTTACCAATCTACCCCCGTCAGCTATAACCAATTCACCTAATCAATTCCAACCAAAATATAGCAAATATGACCAATTTCTAAATAAATTCAAACAACAAATAACATGAACACAGATTGAACAACATCAAATTAATGGGAATAAGTTAACCATATTGGGAACCAATCCTGGTTAACTTAGACAAAAAATAAACGAGCAAAGAGACAACAATATTAACAACAAAGATACATGATTCAAACTAAATCAAAAATTAAAAACCCAAAACATAAACTCACATTAAATCACTGGATTAAAAACGAACTTCAAACAAAAATGAATAAAATATATCTTAAACAACAAACATGACGGATTCAAATGATTTAAACTAACACTCTTCTATACTAAATCCTTTTAAAATTAACAGAACAAACTAAAGACATAATTAATTGAACTTCAACTTAAATCTAAAAACATTATAATTACTAACACTTTCTGCATAAAAATAAACAAGAAAAAAAATGAAACAAACTGAAGAAAAATAATAAAAACGATAAACACGAATTGGTTAAAATGACTAACCAGATTGGAACCACGAACAACGACTGACCAACGACGAACTCGAACGAACCTCACCCCGGACAGAACTTCTGGGCGATTTTGGAGCGTTTTCAGTTGGCCTTCAGCGTATGTGTTTGTGTGTGTTTTCTGGTCAGTTATGATGATGAGGGGGAAAGGGCAGTCGTTTTGGACGTGAGGGTGGCGACTGGGTGAGCTGAAGAATGGTGAGACAACAACTGTGTTTGCTAGGGTCGCTAGTTGCTGCTGTCGAACGACGAGACCACAGCTGGGGGTGGTCGTTTGACGATGGACGCTGGTGTCGACTGAAGAAGATGAAGCAGCGGACGAAGATGAAGACGCAGCAGCAGCAACAGAAACGAGCTCAATGGAGGAGAAAAATGGCGGTGGAGAAGAAGACGCAGCAGCAACAGCCATGGGTGTCGAGCTCAAGCTCGAGCTTGACGAAGAAGATGAAGCAGTGGCAGCGGGGTCTGTTGGACGTAGCAAAAGCAACAATGGTGAAACAACCATGGACGTTGGTTGTTTTCTGCCATGGATGTCGAGATGGAGCTCGAAGGTGGTCGTTTGGTTTAATGGCGGACGGGGGGTCGACTTGGGTGGTCCGACGATGGGGGAAGCTGGACGAAATGGAGCTCGAAGGTGTGTGTGTGTGTGTGTGTATCGACGTGGGAGGGGGGCAGTAGCCATGGTTGGCTAGGGTTTTTGGGGTGTTTGGGATGGTGAAGGAGAAGAGAGGGGGCGAAAGAGAGGGGCGGATGGTTTAGTTTTAGGGTTTTGGGGTTTGAAAGTGAAAAAATGAAAATGAAAGAAGGGGAGTGTTTGGGTTATGGGGCGGACCGGGTCGACCCGTGTTGAGATGGACCGGGTCATGGGGAAGGTTGGGTATTTTTTGGGCCTGTGGCTTGAATTTGAAGAAGAGCCCAATTCCGATTTTCTTTATATTTTTTGCTCTCTTTTCTTCTTTTATTTTTCTAAAACTAAATTCTAAAAATCCTTAAATTATCATATAGAACTGAATTAATTTATAAAAGCACAAATTAACTCCCAATAACAATTAACACACAATTAAGTAATAATTAAGCATAAAATTGTACAATTGGACATTAAATGCTAAAAATGCAAACGATGCATATTTTTGTAATTTTCATTCTTATAAAACAAACTTAATTATTCCTAATTGTAGAATTAAATCCTAAATGCAAATGCGACATATTTTTGTATTATTATTTTTTATTAATTTAACAAATAAACATGCACAGACAAATACAAATAATTATCCAAAATGTCACAATAATTCTCAAAATTGCGCACCAAGGAAAATCGTTTTATTTTGAATTTTTTGGGAGTAATTCTCATATAGGGCAAAAATCACGTGCTTACAGCTGCCCTCTTTGCCCGAAGACACGAAGGGTTTTCGTGCAAAGATAAAGCGAGCGATTTTTACCCATCCGAGTACTCCGTGTGAAACATTTTTTTTTGAAAAAGATTTGACCGAACCTTTGCTTAAAAGGTTTCCTATATATCCCTGGCTGAAGGGGAATCAGGTTAATGTAGTTCGGGAAGTTTTGGTAGCTGGGACTACCAGGGGACTGCAATGTTACTGCTGTTGCATGCTAGTACCACTGCTTACTGATCTCCTTGTTACACCGTGCTTAAAAGAAAAATCAAGAAGTTAGGCTAGACTACGGATTACAAGATCACATCTATCTTCCATTTGTTCTTGATGCCTTGCTTTCTTGTCGGCTTGTCTTTCTTCCGGTGCTTTTCTTCCGAGAACTTGGGGATGACACTAGCCTTTCGCTTTTCTGAATACCACTTTTCATCATTTTGTTCGGTCCGCTGGGGATATGGCTTCCTTCATTAAGCTTTTCGGTGGTTCCTCTGGGGATACAGCTTTCTTCATCAGATTTGTTATGCTGGGCATAATTTAATGTTCACAGGCCGCTTCTTTCAAGACGCGTCTTTTCTTCCTTTTGACTCATGCGCTCGAATTTGTGCTGGGACCTCTTGTTGCAACCTTCTGCTTTCCGGTGCTGGGGATTTTTATTGTTTCCTGCTGGGGATTCCTGTTGTAACCTTCTGCCTTCCGGTGGGTTACTGATTTCAAGACCTGAAGTATAAGACTGGAAAGTATTCCTCTCGTTATACAGGTGAGCGCCTGAGTGCAAAAATATGAAATGTATTCCCTCATTATACTGGTGGTCGCCTAGGACATGAAATAAAAAACCGAAATGTATGCCCGCATTATACTGGTGGGCGGCCTAGAACATGAAATAAAAAACAGAAATGTATTCCCGCATTATACTGGTGGGCGACCTAGGACATGAAATGAAAAAAAAAGAAATGTATGCCCGCATTATACTGGTGGGCGGCCTAGAACATGAAATGAAAACAGAAATGTATGCCCGCATTATACTGATGGGCGCCTAGGACATGAAATGTAAAGACTGGAAAGTATTCCCCTCGTTATACAGGTGGGCGCCTGACATGAAAAACAAAAATGTATGCCCGCATTATACTGGTGGGCGACCTAGAAATAAAAAAACAGAAATGTATTCCCGCATTATACTGGTGGGCGACCTAGAAATGAAAAACAGAAATGTATGCCCGCATTATACTGGTGGGCGACCTAGAAATGAAAAAAAAAACAGAAATGTATTCCCGCATTATACTGGTGGGCGACCTAGGACATGAAATGAAAAGACTGAAATGTATGCCCGCATTATACTGGTGGGTGACCTAGAAATGAAAACAGAAATGTATGCCCGCATTATACTAGTGGGCGACCTAGAAATGAAAAAATAGAAATGTATGCCCGCATTATACTGGTGGGCGACCTAGAAATGAAAAAACAGAAATGTATTCCCGCATTATACTGGTGGGCGCCGAGGACATGAAATGATAAAAAACAGAAATGTATGCCCGCATTATACTGGTGGGCGACCTAGGACATGAAATGAAAAAATCCAGAAATGTATTCCCGCATTATACTGGTAGGCGCCTAGGACATGAAATGTAAAGACTGGAAAGTATTCTTCTCGTTATACAGGTGGACGCCTGACTTCAGCAACAACTTTGAAAATAAAATGCCATTCCTTTCTTTAGGTTGGCAAGATTTCAACAACTTTAAAAATAAAACGCCTTTCCTCTCTTCAGGCGGGCTTCTGACTTCAACAACAACTTTGAAAAATAAGACGCCTTTCCTCTCTTCAGGCGGGCTCCTGACTTCAACAACAACTTTGAAAATAAAATGCCATTCCTTTCTTTAGGCTGGCGAGATTTCAACAACTTTTAAAAATAAAACGCCTTTCCTCTCTTCAGGCGGGCTCCTGATTTCAACAACAACTTATAAAAATAAAACGCCTTTCCTCTCTTCAGGAGGGCTCCTGACTTCAACAAACAACTTGAAAATAAAATGCCATTCCTTTCTTTAGGTTGGCGAGATTTCAACAACTTTAAAAATAAAACGCCTTTCCTCTCTTCAGGCGGGCTCTTGACTTCAGCAACAACTTTGAAAATAAAATGTCATTCCTTTCTTTAGGTTGGCGAGATTTCAACAACTTTAAAAATAAAACGTCTTTCCTCTCTTCAGGCGGGCTCCTGACTTCAACAACAACTTTGAAAAATAAAATGCCATTCCTTTCTTTAGGTAGGGGAGATTTCAACAACATTAAAAATAAAACGCCTTTCCTCTCTTCAGGCGGGCTCCTGACTTCAACAAACAACTTGAAAATAAAATGCCATTCCTTTCTTTAGGTTGGCGAGATTTCAACAACTTTAAAAATAAAACGCTTTTCCTCTCTTCAGGCGGGCTCCTGACTTCAACAACAACTTTGAAAAATAAAATGTCATTCCTTTCTTTAGGTTGGCGAGATTTCAACAACTTTAAAAATAAAACGCCTTTCCTCTCTTTAGGCGGGCTCCTGACTTCAGCAACAACTTTGAAAATAAAATGCCATTCCTTTCTTTAGGTTGGCGAGATTTCAACAACTTTAAAAATAAAACGCCTTTCCTCTCTTCAGGCGAGCTCCTGACTTCAACAACAACTTTGAAAAATAAAATGTCATTCCTTTCTTTAGTTGGCGAGATTTCAACAACTTTAAAAATCAAACGCCTTTCCTCTCTTCAGGCGGGCTCCTGTTTTCAGCAACAACTTTGAAAATAAAATGTCATTCCTTTCTTTAGGTTGGCGAGATTTCAACAACTTTAAAAATAAAACGCCTTTCCTCTCTTCAGGCGGGCTCCTGACTTCAGCAACAACTTTGTAAATAAAATGATATTTGAGGGCGGATGAACCCAAAATATCCTATTTGAGGGCGGATGAACCCAACATATCCTATTTGAGGGCGGATGAACCCAACATATCCTATTTGAGGGCGGATGAACCCAACATATCCTATTTGAGGGCGGATGAACCCAACATGTCCTATTCGAGGGCGGATGAACCCGAAATATCCTATTCGAGGGCGGATGAACCCGAAATATCCTATTCGAGGGCGGATGAACCCGAAATATCTTCAAAACTTGAAAATATCTTACCTCAAAACTTGCTGGGGATTATTTTGCTGGGGATGAATTTTCCCTTTCTTCCTTCCCCACTCCGGGTTGTCCGACCCTCTTGAAACTTGGTCGAAACTCTGTCGAGGATGCTTATACATCTCGATGATCTGCTGGGGATAACACTGCTGAGTAAAATATGTTATCTTACTCCTTCCAAAACTACTTCCTTTTAAGTAGGATGTTTCATTCCTCTGCAAACTGTTTCCTTTTGCAAAACTGTTTTTTTATTTATTTTTTTATTATTATTTTTTTTCTTTGTTTTGCTAGCTTCTTCCTTCGAAGACTACCTCCCTTAAAACTCGTTTTGCCTTTCCCCGAAAAATCGCTGAGGATACCGATTTTCACCAAACTTGTGTTGGACTCCTCGAAAATTTTCGAAATGAACGAAAATTTTCTTCCCCAGTTTGACAATCTTTCTTGCGACGCATCTTTCTGTCATCGGTAGCATTCCCTGTCCCTGCTTCAAATCAAAGAAAATTTGGTCAGTTTAAAACATGGCGGTTGGTTGTGATACTCCTGCTGGGGATGCCATCAAACATTCTCCATCTATGCGTTGTCTGTCCATCTTGAAGCTTGGGCTGATACCTTCCGCCCTTCTTGACGACTCATTATTCCCAAACCTCTTAACCATTTTCCCGGTCTCCTTATCTGACCTCACGCATTTTATGACAGCCTATGTAACCTGAAGATCGCGCATGTTCATTGAGATGATCTACTGGGGATAACACTCCAAATCTCTGTTTATTCCTGTCACTGAAAGCAACCTTTTCTGTTGGGGATATCCCTCTTCTTTCATGGCATAGCAAGTGAAACTTGGCATTTCCCCTGACCTTTTAGTCTCATATGAATTTCCCAAATCATGCACATTGCTCTCCGCGTTGATCTTTCTTGATTTAGACCATTTGAATATTCTAATCGGATCTGGTCTTGCATAATTGGAAAGCTGATGACAGATTTTGAAGTCATTTCTCACTTGTTCTGACCAAACAGACTCTATTGGGGAATTTTTCTACGGAAGGGGAAAGATAAACGAAAAGGGAACCGAATAAAAGACAAAGTAAAAAAGATGACTTTTTAACAAGAGAAACTATAAATAAAAGCCTATCAAATGCAGATACCGACTCTAATAATCATGACATGCACATGTGGCCTATCCTCTGCCATCAATCGTCTTTCAAGATCTTCCCTTGGCGATTCCCCATCTGACTCTTAATCTTATTCGACTTGTAGTGCCCGAAGGGTTTTCACTATCAAGCCTCTTTCCTTTTGGTTTTCTCTCAGCTTTCATCGCCTTATGGTGTCCGTAAAGATTTTCACCGATAAGACTCTCTCATTTGTATCACTTTCCATTTGGGGATTTGGGGTGTTGCCGATATGACTCTTTCTGCTGGGGATTCTTTTCGGCTATCAAATCATGTCCAATCCATGATCCTTTTCTCTGTTGGGAGTCGGGGTGCTATCCCCGACTTCCGTTTGTATGACTTGGTATCTTTCGAAGATTGGTCAAAAGGTCTTTCTTTGGACCGTAATGTGGGGTTTTGGATAGGGCTAGAAAGAAAGGGTATTAAAGGCTCAAAAATAAAATAAATTTGGGGTTCAAAATTATAACCTTTGGAACCATATTTGCTTACAACAAGCACAACTCTTGCCCCAGTTTCTTGCTTGGGAATTTTTATTTTCGTTATACTATGTTACACTATGCACACTATGCACACTATGACCGAGCCGTGAAGCGCCTACGTATCCTCTTTGAGGAATCAGGTCAAACGTAGTTCCCACTTCCTCTTTTTTTCATTTACCTATTATTTTCTTTTCTTTTCTTTCTTTTTCTCATTTCTCCTTTCTCTTTTGTCGTTTTGTAGTTTTCTTTTCTTTCTTTTTTCTTCTTCTTTTTTTCTTCTTTTCTTTTCTTTACCTTCCATGCTTGTGTTTTCTAATCGTTGCTACTGATTCCGAATGAGGGGTACGAAAGAAAAATAAATAAGGTTCAAAAAGGGGTAACGAAGGATAAAGTGTTTAGGTAGCAGAACAAAATGCCTTCGTCATTCCAGTCTTCAAAACATGCCAAGTGCAAACAACACAATTTAAACAAAGATTTGTAGCCTCTTCTGATGGTGCTGGACTTGACAATTATATTCAACATTTACTTTTTCATTTGTCATTTATAAAGCACCGTTGGGCGACACTCTCACTCTCATTATCATGAAAGGCGAATCTTGCTTTTAACGGTTTTCTTTGGGTTTTACTTGCCCTAGTTCCGTATGACTCGAGCTCTGAATAATCTCAAACCGTCCTTATTTCCTTTAAATGTTCTGATAACCTTTCCATGGTTTTACGATTAACTATTAGGATTAGGCCCAAACTGTGTGCGCATGTCATGTCACTAGAATCGGCTGAACAAAATGATAAAAGAACTAAACAAAAAGATGACTGGAAATAATAAAGGACCGGATTTTGCATTTGACTAACGGTGAAATGGTTTAAATAACAAGACAAACAAACACAAACTAGAATAAAATCCTAAAACAAACCTGGACAAAACTACACAAACCGCTATGACAAAAATGGAAAGATAAGAAAGTTTGACGCAAGACAATATCCGAATTACAACCCTAATAATCCGGAGAACAGAAATGACAACAAAATAAACCATCAAAAGCTTCTCTCTTGCTAACCAAGGAACGGAGCGCCCTCCCAATTATCAAACCTGCCATCTTAGCCACTAAGTTTCGCATCAATACTGCCAAAACCATTACCAGCTTCAATATCATCAACCTCCGTCAACAAGTTCTCGATAGGGTTCGAGTGCTCCATGTCACTGTTATCGATCACAATCCGCCCTTTTTGGATCATTTTTTCTACTTCCCTTTTCAGATTACGACAGCTCTTAATGTTGTGCCCTCTGACATTGGAGTGGTATGCGCATCGTGCCGCCGGATCAAAGTTTCTTGCACGTGGTTTTGGAGTATATGCGGGGAGCGGCTCAATCAAGCCAGCATGCCTTAGCCTTTCAAACAGACTTGCATAAGATACTCCGATAGGGGTGAGAGCCTTTTCTCGTTTCAGCAACCTCTCGTTCCTAAATGCTTGATTGGGCCGAAAACCTGATCCAGGGGACTTCCGGTAGGCTTGCGAGGGTAGATAGGCCTTTTGTGGAGCTGGGTATTTGGAAAGTGAAGCATGTCTTTGGGAGTCTCGTAGGGAGAAGTAGTATTGGGGAGGGGAGTAGCATTGACGAGTGATGGAGCTACTTGGGTACCTGGGAAAGCTGTGATAGGTGGTTATATATGGAGAGTGTGGGGGAGCGTCTGGCCTTGTGCTCGGTGTTCGGGTAAGGACAGATTCCAGGAAGCCAGGTGGTGGCGGGTGTCACACCTCCTTTTTACGCACCCGCAAGGGCGCAAGGGAGTTTTTTCCAATTAAAGGACAATCGAAACGGGATTTGTTTATTTATTTCAGAGTCGCCACTTGGGAGGTTTAGGGTGTCCCAAGTCACCAATTTTGATCCCGAATCGAGGAAATGAATGACTCCATATTACAGTCTACGTACCAGAAATCCGGGTAAGGAATTCTGTTAACCCGGGAGAAGGTGTTAGGCATTCCCGAGTTCCGTGGTTCTAGCACGGTCGCTCAACTGTTATATTCGGCTTGATTATCTGATTTTATACAAATATGAACTTATGTGCCAATTTTATCTTTTAACCGCTTTTATCATTATTATTATTTTTACAAGGAATTGCAACGTCGCGAAAATATACCTCGAATCACGTTACATCAATGTACACGTGATTATTGACATATCTCGACTCGGTTGAGATTTGGATTTGGGTCACATAAATGTGCACCCGAGTTAAGGAAAATAAATTATTAAAGGCACGCTTAAAGCAACTAGCGTGTTGTTATTTTGGGGAAAGCCATGAAATTCGCTTAAACGGCATGTCCCGAATTCTAAGTATTTTATATATATACATTTAGAGGGCCCCGCACTTTGTACATTTTTGTTTGTCGAGGCTCGTCTCATTCCTTATGAAAAGAATTTGCAACGTCATGGAAATGCATCTCAGACCACGCCACAATCAATGTACCCGTGGTTAGAGACACATTTCGATTCCGTTGAGATTGGGATTTGGGTCACATAAATGTGCACCCGAGTTTAAGGAGATAACATTATTAAGTACGCGCTTAAAGAGACTATCGCGTTATTATTCTGGGAGGGCCGTGAGATTTGCTAAACGACCCATCCTGGAAACTGAATGCTTCGATAATATACATTTAACGAGGGCCCCGCAGCTCGTACGTTTTATTTATTTTTTGTCGAGGCTCATCTCGTTCTTATTTTAAAAGGATATCCTATAGCAACTACGTTTCTTGTCGCGTTTGTCTCTACTAATTGAAAACAATAGGTAGTCCTAATTAATTACGTGTTTGCAAGTTATCTATAACAACATTCAGAAATGCTTAAAAATCAGAAACGAGGCTGCGTGCACAGTCAGCCGAACAAATAATCACGGGCCCAAATCCAGCCCATGCGTGATGGGCCAGACCTGGGCCACTGCTTGTTCGATGCAGGCCTGCTTGGTCTGTTTTGACCTGGGCTCGACCTTCATGAGGTTGAGATTGCAAGTTTTGTATTCTTTGTCTTAACAGGTGGTTTGCTAGTTATATGAGACCATTAATCAGAAAAGGAAGAACTTAGCCAATGATGTACAGTTTTCATGCTTGGCATACATTACAACACATATTACCAAGTAAACTAAGTCTGAGATGCAACCTATTTCATTGAGAATATTTTCACCTATCAGCATACATATGTAAACTACCATTTAGCTAATCTATATTGATATACACTGGGCATACAGGCTACTTCTATTGTCAACACAGGAATGAAAATTATCATACAGTACATGATATCTAATATAACAATCTATGTATGAAAATCAACTTCAGGTCTTTTCTTTTTGCATTCATGCTCAATGTTCCAATTACATTTGATAGTGCATTGGTTGTGTACCTGGTATAGAGGACAAAGAAGAAAGGACTGATCAGCTGGGCAGTATGCAGTAAACACAGCAACAGTAGATACACAGCAACAACACAGCAACAAACCAACAATCACAAGTGTTATCCACAGTCCACGGACAACCAGCAACAATTCCCAGAACAAAGAAAACCAGCAGATGGTCGAGCACCAAACAAGTAATCCCAGAAAAGAGTAATGAAACAACAGAAGTAACAGAGTGTTCAATGCAGCAACACCAGCAGTTCAACAATCACAAGCAGCTCAATCAGTGCAAACAACAGAACTTGGCCAAGACAGCTTGACCAATATGAACTCTTATGTAGCTTTCAGACAGTGTTTGGTTACAGTGTTTACTGGAAATTTCCTTATGTTTTCAGTTTTCTTTAAACTCACAAGACCTCTCTCAAGACTAAAAATTCCAGCCCCTTTTAAGTTTTGAAATGGCCTATTTATAAGCCAAACGACCCAGTGCAGCTAAGCTGCCTGGATCCTCCCACTTGCAGACTGCCCATACTCTTTAAACCCATGCTTAAGCATCTTTTGATGCCAGCCCTTTTTGTTCCCCACGCCTGGCTTTTCTTTTTTCAAGAGTTATGGGTTCATTTAAGTATTTATTTTAAACCCCATACTCTTGTGTCTTGTTCCCCATTGGTATTAGTTTAATCCCAAATTAGTACCCTACTTGTCAGCTCATTTAAACTAAGCCCTTTTTTGTTCTTTTCAAACCCCAGACTACCCCTGTTAAACCCTGATTATTACTGCCCTAAACCCATTGCAGCATCAGGGCATTTTGAACTTCTGAAATTTCAAATTCAGGACTGCCCTGGACTGAACCTTTTCAGTCATTTTTGCAATGCAAACAAACTCTTTTCAGACAATGCTGGGCATTCAGTCAGTGACAAGGTTCAATTAGTCATGTGAAATTATTAGCTTATTCGATCCATTAGTTATAGAAAACTAATCGACGACGTTTATCGAGTCGACTATACTAATTATAACAGGTAATAATCAGTCGTTCGAATAAACAAACACATACAGGGACCTAAAGGCATCAAACAACTTTTGTTCAATTATTGGGAACCTATATGAATTATTTATGCGACGACTAATCTAATCGAACATGTATATCGCAGAATACGTTCAAAACATACACAGAAGACAATCGACCAAATAAAAGGTCTTTAAAAGGACGGAAGAAATTAAGAAAAGTATCAGAAAATACCGAACAAACACAACAGAACATGCTAACAGACTCATCCACACAAAAACAGAAAAGGAAAACTTACTAGAAAATGTTCAAAGCAGGCCGACCCCAGTCCGAATTAGATTTGACCATTTGAGGCCAAAAAAACTCTAACCAGGGTGTTCTCAACCGAGAACACCTTGGTTAAGGTCTATTAGACCTCAAACCCTCTATGAAGCAGGTCGTATTCCTCAGGCTCTTGTGTTCTAAGGTTCAGATTCTCAGATTTGAGTTTTTGGGAGTTGTAGGTAGATTCGGACCAAACCAAACTCGGTTTGGTCACGAGGAGGGTCAGGGGAGTGTCTGGTATGAAGATGGGGTGGTTTGGTATAGATCGAGTTTCATCTCGAATCTTCAAATCCAGATTCGAGACGATGGAAGGTGATTCGAGGTACAGGGTTAGTAGATTCGTGTTCAGGGTGGTTGGATGTTTCAGGGATGTGAAGGGGGTGGTCACCGGCGTTCATGCCGCCGGGTTCTGGTGAAAGGGAAACTAGGGCGGCGTTAGGGTTTGGGGGTTTCAGGGCTTGGGGAAGGAGATGACTGAAGGGGGAGGGGGGGTTCGGATAGGGGGCGTGGGGTGAAGGGCCAAGTTTATATACGGAAGGGGAAGGGAGATTGGAGCCGTTAGATCAAGTGATCTGAACGGCTTAGATCTATTGGTGGGTAACAGGACGGGGTCGTTTGGTATGGGAACGGGGTCGTTTTGGTTTAGGTGAGGGGTTGGGTTGAATCGGCTAAATAGGTCGGGTCAAGAGGGAAGCCTGGGACCGTTGGATTGGGGTTGGACGGCTCAGATCAACTTGCCTGAAACGGCGTCGTTGAGGTGAGTTGAACAGCCTGATCTGGACCGTTCGTTTGAATCAGATCAACGGCTTCAATAGGGACGCCGATACGGCGTCGTTTGAGTCCGCGCTTGGGCAGGCTCGTCTTGGACTGGATCAGTGCTTTGGTTTTGGGCCTCGTTTTGGGGCCCAATCAGATTTTCCTTTCCTTTTTCAATTCAACAAATTAAACAAAAATTCCTAAAACAATGTAAAAATTAAAATAAACTTACACACATATTGGGTGACACCTACAACATTTAACACACACATATTAGAATTTTAAAAATGGTTAAATCACAGCCTAGAGTAAAAGCTGCATATTTTTGTGAATTTTCTTTTAAAAACCGAATTACGGCCCGATTACACACGGCATACTTATTGTATTTTTGTTTGATAAGATTCAATGAAAAATGAATATAAACACTAAGGACTACCAGCACATGTCACATAAAAATTGAAAATTTGTACGGCGAGGCCATTTGCAATTATTTTGATTTCTTTTGGAGTGATTGTTCGTGAAGCAAAAATCACGTGCTTACAGCGGGGGTAGTGCTATCCGAGCCACCCATGCCCGATACATGTCTGCCACATGCTATCTCAGCATTTTCACTTCTTCTACCAACCCGTTGTTCCGTTCGACCAGTTGTTGTCGGTCATTGGTACCGACCCACTCGATTCTGAGGTTCTGTGCCATTGTCCTTTTTTGCTTTGCAGGGAGGAGTTACCACAACCAACCACTTTTCTATATATGAACACATCAAAGTGAAGCCATTACGTTAGTGTTAGGGCATTTGACAGATAATCATATATCAGAGATGCAATGCACCTAAGCAGTTAAACCGTTCTATCAGAGATGCGATGCACCCGCGCTTTTCTTTTATTTTTCTTTCTCTTTTTTTATTTATTATTATTATCATTCCTTTTTTAAATGGTGGTCGAATCTTATGGAGATTGCCTACGTATCATGACCCCGCATGAATCAGACCTTGCGTAGTTCGACCCAATAAAAGATAAACAATAATAAACATTTTTTTTCAATTTTCATATTAAAACAAACTGGGTTTCAAGGGTTTGAAGATGACCTACAAACACGAAAATCAAACAACCCACATATTCTAATCAAAAGATTTACAAACTCCAAAAACAAATGGCCAACTTCCTTTCTCCGTTTGACAAATGCAACCGAACGGTTATTTTTGCAAATGTAGCCCCTTCCAAATTTCACATGAATTTTGAGGCCTGGGAGGTTTATTTTATGACACTTTACAAACTTGTCCGTTCTTTTACGAAAATAGCCTTTCGATAACTGAAAGATACTCTAAGGCTATTTTGGCAAGAACGGTTTAAGACGCTGTCGAAGCTGGCTCGGCTTATTTTTGACTAAAAATCCAAATGGTATTCACCTGACCGCTGACTCTTTGTTTTTTTTTTTTCAAATTACAATAAAACCTGGTGTTGTAAACACGACCCTTCAGCGCCTCGGGGACGAAGATTTTTAAGGCTGTGTGGGCCAACTGGAACAAATCTAAAACAATGACCCAAAGGTGGCTGTTTATGCAAAGTCAGCCCTCCGGCGTCCCTTTCGGGAACATTCTGCTATTTTTGACAAAAACAGCATCACCCGACTTATTTATGACTCTTTTTATCGTTTTTCAAAATAGAAAACTCAATATTGCAAACACGGCCTTTCAACGCCTCGGGGACGAAGATTTTTAAGGCTGTGTGGATCAACTGGACCAAATCTTAAACATGACCCAAAAAGTGGCCGTTTATGCAAAGTCAGCCTTCCGGCGTCCCTTTCGGGAACATTCGGCTATGTCTTGACAAAATAGCGTCACCCAACTTCTTTATGATGAAATTAAAATTTGACATATAATATATATTTTTTGCTATTTTTTGCAAAAGGGGAGGTTGGACATCACCCGACTTATTTATGACAAAAATTAAAATTTTGACATGTTTTTTGTTTATTTATTTGTTTTTTGGTTATTTTAGCAAAAGGGGAGGTTGGACCCGATGAGGGTTGCCTACGTATCTCACATCCGGTGAGAATCAAACTCGCGTAGTTCGGGATACCAAGAATAAAGTAAATAAACTAACTTTTTTTTTCTTTTAATTTTATTTTTTGAAGGAAAGACTTATAAAGAAGAAAGGAAGCATTTGCAAAGGAGAAAAAGATTTTAAAAATTCGAAAGATTTTTTTTTTAATTTTCGAAAGAAAAACTTCTAAAGCAGAAAGAAAATATTTTTGGAATTTTACTTTCAATGAAAGATATGCTTACAAAAAACATTTTTGAGTTTTGAATTTTCTTTTCAATTTTGAAAGACGAATGAAAATATTTTCGGATTTTTTGGAAGAAATTAAAAGAAAATATTTTTATTTTTATTTTATCTTATTTTTTTTTTTTACTTTTTTTTTTGTAAAAAAACAATTAAAAAGAATTTCTAAAGAAATCAATAATGGAAAATATTTTTGGAATTTGTTTTGAAAATTGGGGGTCTAAAAAAACTTTTCTAGACTTTTTAGCAAGACAAATACTTTTGCAACAAATAAAGATATATATATATATATATATATATATATATATATATATATATATATTTTGGAAATAAAGAAAAACTTTTTGGATTTATATATATATATATATATATATATATATATATATATATATATATATATATATATATATATATGTATTGCAACAAATAATAAAAACCACGTTTAACGTACGACTCTTTTTATTTTCATTTTTGACATTTTCATAAACAAATAAATAAATAATAAAAAACCATTTTAAAAACAAGACTCTTTTTCATTTTCATTTTTCATGGCAAGACAAACTATTTTTTTCTTTTTTTTTCTTTATATTTTTTTTTTGAAAACAAGACAGAACAACGACTCTTTTTTTTCTATTTTTCTTTTGCTTTTAATAAAACAAACTAATAAGACATTTTTTTCATTTTCTCAAAATTTCGGCAGAGTTTTGACAGTATTTGGGCATTGGGTTTTTTTCAAAAATAAATAATTAATTCCCTAACCGCTATTTCTTGTTTTTTTCTTTTTTTTTTAATTTCACAATATTCATGATATTCGAATGCCGGTAAACACACAAGTCCGAATCAAATAAATGCACAAGTAGCAGCAAGTAAGATGCACCAGGATGATCATTTTTATTTTTGGTACAACTGTCCTAGACAGACCCAACCCCTGTGTTGAGCCTCCAAAGTCAGAGTCACGTGATGCAAAAAAACGTTCCTACTAGGGATCGAAGAGGGGGCTACGTACCGGGGACCCGCGGGATCGTCCGACTTTGTAACTTGTCCGACCTCTTTCTTATTTCAGGTATTGACACTAATAGAATAGGGAGTCTCGACCAGCGAGCTTCTCCCCAGAGGTAAGAAGAGAAGGGTTTCGGCACAGTTTATATACAGTTCAGATAATATCAAAGCGGTAAAAGCATCATTTAGCACATTGAGCCCAAACATGTAACCAAATCAGATAAAACCAAATATAACAATTTATCTAAGCTCGAATTTCTAACCCTGAACCAGTGGTTTTGGGTTTATATCTACAGCAGAGTCGCCAGAGCTGTCACACCTCCTTTTTTTGCCCCCGCGAGGGGTGAAGGGGTTTTTCCAATTAAAGGACAATCGAAACGGGATTTGTTTGTTTATTTCAGAGTCGCCACTTGGGAGATTTAGGGTATCCCAAGTCACCAATTTAATCCCGAATCGAGGAAAAGAATGACTCTGTATTACAGTTCGCGAACCAGAAATCCGGATAAGGAATTCTGTTAACCCGGGAGAAGGTGTTAGGCATTCCCGAGTTCCGTGGTTCTAGCACGGTCGCTCAACTGTCATATTCGGCTTGTTTATCTGATTTTATACATGTTGAACCTATGTGCAGATTTTAGCTCTTTACCGCTTTCATTATTATTATTATTTTTACAGAGAATTGCAACGTTGTGAAAATGTATCTCGAACCACATCACATCAATGCACCCGTGGTTGTTGGCACATTTCCACTCCGTTGAGATTTGGATTTGGGTCACATAAATGTGCACCCGAGTTTAAGAAAATTAAATTATTAAAGGCGTGCCTAAAGCAACTAGCGTATCGTTTACTTTGGGTGAGGCCGTGAAATTTTGCTAAACGGTCCACCCTGAAGTCTAAGCAATTTTAAAGTAAATATTTACTAAGGGCCCCGCAATTTTGTATTTTTATTCGGCGAGGCTCATCTCATTCTTATTTTTTTAAAAGGAATTTGCAACATCATGGACACGCATCTCGAACCACATCACAATCAATGTACCCGTGATTAGAGATACATTTTGACTCCGTTGAGACTTGGATTTGGGTCACATAAATGTGCACCCGAGTTTAAGAATGTAATTTAATTAAATCACGTCTAAAGAGTCTAACGCGTTATTATCTTTGGGGAAGGCAGTGAAATTCACTAAATAGTCCATCCCAAATTCTAAGTATTTATTATTACCAATTATTGAGGGCCCCACAATTGGCATTTTTATTTGGCGAGGCTCGTCTCATTATTTTTTTTAAAAAAAGGATAATCTAAGAATGACTACATTTTTTATTTTTCGTTTTCTCTAAAATAAATGAAGAAAAGGTCCTACTTTATTTACATACTTTCGAGTTATTATAGTTAAGTTTCGAAAGTGAGTCGTTTAAAGAGTTTACATGGGTAGCGCATAGAATGTTCTACATACAGACAGTAAAAGAAAGAAAAAGACTACATTAAACTATAACTTCAAATCTTTCTCATTTTTGCATTCATGCTTCGAGTAGCTTACAAGATGAACCAGTGTATCAGTTTGTGTACCTGGTATTTGGAAAGCAAGGAAAGAAGATGAAGATCAGTAGAAGCAGCAATAGTGTAAATACACAGCAACAGCAGGTTCAGCAACATAGCAAAACCAGTGACGACCAGTAGAATAACCCAGTAACAGATTGAAAAATCAGCAATACCAAAATGCAGTCGCAGTCAAAGCA
This sequence comes from Nicotiana tabacum, assembly GCF_000715075.1. Taxonomy (NCBI): domain Eukaryota; kingdom Viridiplantae; phylum Streptophyta; class Magnoliopsida; order Solanales; family Solanaceae; genus Nicotiana; species Nicotiana tabacum. Next base: position 4,639,104 of record NC_134084.1, on the reverse strand, counting down.
GAAGAGAGACGGATACAAGATGCAGTAGTTTACTGATTTTGGATAACACTCAAGGAAAGGCAAACAGAAATTATTCAAGTAAAAGTTCAAATTGTCTTTCTCTTTTGCTCTCAAATTCTGGTTTCTCAAAACTCAGTCAACTCTCTCAACCTTTTTCTTCTTCTAAAAGTCTCTTCCTTTTTCTCTCTCTAAGTAAGTCTTTCAAGTTCAAGTCTTTTTCAAATGTGTCAAAATGACTCTATTTATAACAAGACTCTTGTCTTGAATCCCCAACCCGAAATATTCCCCTAATTGCATGCTTTGTCCCAACTACTTAATGTTTTCTTTATTTTAAACCCTTGTCCCCCATGCCCACATGTTTTGTCCCCCATGCCTACATGTTTTGTCCCCCACTACATTAAACAAATATATCAACCCCACCCCATTATATCTTGTCCCCCATGCTTAACTTAAACAATTACATTATTCCTCCACTACATTATGTCTTGTCCCCCATTATATTAAACAATTATATCACCTCCCCACTAATTTATGTCTTGTCCCCCACAATGTATTATTTTAATATTGTTAATGTCTAGTGGACAGAGCACTCAGATTAAATAATTGTTCAAATGTTCAATTCCAAAAAACCCCTCCGACCTTCTTGAAATTACCATTTTACCCCTGAACGTACTGTAATTTACCAATCTACCCCCGTCAGCTATAACCAATTTACCTAATCAATTCCAACCAAAATATAGCAAATATGACCAATTTCTAAACAAATTCAAACAACAAATCACATGAACACAGATTGAACAACATCAAATTAATGGGAATAAGTTAACCATATTGGGAACCAATCCTGGTTAACTTAGACAAAAAATGAACGAGCAAAGAGACAACAATATTAACAACAAAGATACATGATTCAAACTAAATCAAAAATTAAAAACCCAAAACATAAACTCACATTAAATCACTGGATTAAAAACAAACTTTAAACAAAAATGAATTAAATCTATCTTAAACAACAAACATGACGGATTCAAATGATTTAAACTAACACTCTTCTATACTAAATCCTTTTAAAATTAACAGAACAAACTAAAGACATAATTAATTGAACTTCAACTTAAATCTAAAAACATTTTAACTACTAACACTTTCTGCCTAAAAATAAACAAGAAAAAAAATGAAACAAAATGAAACAAACTGAAGAAAAATAAGAAAAACGATAGACACGAATTGGTTAAAACGACTAACCGGATTGGAACCACGAACAACGATTGACCAACGACGAACTCGAACGGACCTCACCCCGGACAGAACTTCTGGGCGATTTTGGAGCGTTTTCAGGTGGGCTTCAGCGTGTGTTTTTGTGTGTGTTTTTTGGTCAGTTATGGTGATGAGGGGGAAAGGGCAGTCGTTTTGGACGTGAGGGTGGCGACTGGGTGAGCTGAAGAATGGCGAGACAGCAGCTGCGTTTGCTGGGGTCACTGGTTGCTGCTGTCGAACGACGAGACCACAGCTGGGGGTGGTCATTTGACGATGGACGCTGGTGTCGACTGAAGATGATGAAGCAGTGGACGACGACGAAGACGCAGCAGTAGCAGCAACAGAAACGAGCTCAATGGAGGAGAAAAATGGCAGTGGAGAAGAAGACGCAGCAGCAGCCATGGGTGTCGAGCTCAAGCTCGAGCTTGACGAAGAAGATGAAGCAGTGGCAGCGGGGTCTGTTTGGACGTAGCAGAAGCAACAATGGTGAAACAACCATGGACGTTGGTTGTTTTCTGCCATGGATGTCGAGACGGAGCTCAAAGGTGGTCGTTTGGTTTTAATGGCGGATGGGGAGTCGACTTGGGTGGTCCGACGACAGGGGAAGCTGGACGAAATGGAGCTCGAAGGTGTGTGCGTGTGTGTGTATCGACATGGGGGGGGGGCAACAACCATGGTTGGCTAGGGTTTTTGGGGTGTTTGGTATGGTGAAGGAGAAGAGAGAAAGAGAGCGGGCGGATGGGATTTTAGGGTTTTTGTTTTTTTTGTTTTGTTTTTGTTTTGTTTTTTGGGAAAAAAAAGAAAAATGAAGAGGGGTTATGGGGCGGACCGGGTCAACCCGTGTTGAGATAGACCGGGTCATGGGGAAGGTTGGGTATTTTTTTGGGCCTGTGGCTTGAATTTGAAGAAGTGCCCAATTCCGATTTTCTTTATATTTTTTGCTTTCTTTTCTTCTTTTATTTTTCTAAAACTAAATTCTAAAATTCCTTAAATTATCATATAGAACTGAATTAAGTTATAAAAGCGCAAATTAACTCCCAATAATAATTAACACACAATTAAGTAATAATTAAGCATAAAATTGTACAATTGGACATTAAATGCTAAAAATGCAAACGATGCATATTTTTGTAATTTTCATTCTTGTAAAACAAATTTAATTATTCCTAATTGTAGAATTAAATCCTAAATGCAAATGCGACATATTTTTGTATTATTTTTTTATTAATTTAACAAATAAACATGCACAGAAAAATACAAATAATTATCCAAAATGTCACAAAAATTCTCAAAATTGTGCACCAAGGAAAATTGTTTTATTTTGAATTTTTGGGAGTAATTCTTTCATAGGGCAAAAATCACGTGCTTACAATGTCATTCGGGCTGACAAATGCCCCAGCAACATTTATGGATTTGATGAACCAGGTTTTCAAGCCATATCTGGATTCCTTTGTGATTGTTTTTATTAATGATATCTTGATCTACTCCTGCAACCGAGAGGAGCATGAGCCGCATCTTCGGATCGTTCTTCAGACTCTTAGAGACAACCATTTATATGCTATGTTTTTGAAATGCATATTGTATCAGTTGCTTTCTTGGGTCACATTGTATCAGTAGAGGGTATTCAGGTGGATCTGAAGAAGATTGAGGCAGCCAAGAACTAGCCCAGACCCACATCAGCTACAGAGATCCGGAGTTTCTTGGGATTGGCAGGCTATTACCGTCGGTTTGTGGATGGGTTCTCATCTATAGCAGCCTCGCTGACCAGGTTGACCCAGAAGGGTGACCCATTCAGATGGTTAGACGAGTGTGAAGTGAGCTTTCAGAAGCTCAAGACTGTTTTGACTACAGCGCCATTATTGGTGTTGCCCACAGGTTCAGGATCTTATACAGTATATTGTGATGCATTTCGTATTAGACTTGGTGCGGTATTGATGTAGGGTAGCAAGGTTATTGCATATGCTTCACGACAGTTAAAGGTTCTCGAGAAGAATTATCCAGTTCATGACTTGGAGCTGGTAGCCATTGTTCACGCGCTGAAGATTTGGAGGCACTATCTATATGGCGTGTTGTGTGAGGTGTTCACGGATCATAAAAGTTTGCAGTATTTGTTCAAACAAAAGGAGCTCAATTTGAGGCAGAGGAGGTGGTTGGAGCTATTGAAAGACTATGATATCACCATCTTGTATCATCTCGGAAAGGCCAATGTAGTGGCTGATTCTTTGAGTAGGAAGTCGGCTAGTATGGGCAGCCTTGCATACATTCCAGTCGGTGAGAGGCTGGTTGCTTTAGATGTTCAGGCTTTGGCCATCAATTCGTGAGGTTGGATGTTTATGAGCCCAGTCGTGTTCTAGCTTGTACAGTCACTCGGTTTTCCTTGTTTGAGCGTATCAGAGAGTGTTAATATGATGAACCTTATTTGCTTATCCTTATAGATATAGTGCGGCACCGAGAGTTCAAGCAGGTTACGGTGGGAGATGATGGAGTTTTGAGGATGCAGGGTCGTGTTTGTGTGCCTAATGTGTATGGACTTTGTGAGTTGATTCTAGAAAAAGCCCACGGTTCCCGATATTCTATTCATTTGGGCGCCGCCAAGATGTATCAAGACTTGTGGAAGCATTATTAGCGGAGGAGAATGAAGAAGGATATATTTGCATATGTAGCTCGGTGTCTAAATTGTCAGCAAGTAAAGTACGAGCATCAGAGACCCGATGGTTTGCTTCAGAGGATTGAGATTCCTGAGTAGAAGTGGGAGCGTATCACTATGGATTTCATTGTTGGACTCCCATGGACTCAGAGGAAGTTCGATGCAGTTTGGGTCATTGTGGATAGGCTGACCAAGTCAGTGCATTTCATTCCTATGCCAGTTATGTTATTCTTCAGAGCGGTTGGCAAAGATTTATATCCGTGAGATCGTTCATCTTTACCGAGTGCCAGTATCTATCATTTCTGATCGAGGTACGCAGTTCTCCTCCATTTCTATAGGGCAGTACAACGTGAGTTAGGCACGCAGGTTGAGTTGAGCATAGAATTTCATCCTCAGATGGACGGATAATCCGAGCGCACTATTTAGATATTAGAGGATATGCTCCGCGCTAGTGTTATTGATTTCAGAGGCTCTTGGGATCAGTTCTTGCCACTTACGGAGTTTGCCTACAACAAAAGTTATCAATCGAGCATCCAGATGGCTCCCAATGAGGCATTATATGGTAGATGGTGTCGATCGCCGGTCGAATGGTTTGAGCCGGGGGAGGCTCGATTATTGGGTACAGATTTAGTACATGATGCCTTGGATAAGGTTAAGATCATTTAGGATATACTTCGTGCAACTTAGTCCAGGAAGAAGAGTTATGCTGACCGTAGGGTCCGTGATGTTGCATTCATGTCGGAGAGAGAGTGTTGCTCCGTGTGTCACCCATGAAGGGTACAATGAGATTTTGAAAGAAGGACAAGTTGAGTCCTAGATACATCGGGCTTTTTGAGATTCTTCATAGAGTGGGTGAGGTGGCTTACAAGCTCGCATTGCCACCCAGTTTACCAGCAGTGCATCCGGTATTCCACGTGTCCATGCTCCGGAAGTATCAAGGTGATCCATCCTACGTGTTAGATTTCAGCTCTGTCCAGTTGGACAAGGATTTGACATACGCGAAGGAGCCGATAGATATTCTAGACCAGCAGGTTCGACAGTTAAGGTCGAAGAGTTATCTTCAGACCGAGTGCAGTGGACAGGTCAGCCTATTGAGACAGCTACTTGGGAGTTCGAGTCCGACATGCGGAGTAGATATTCCCACCTTTTTCCCAGCTCAAGTACTTTTCTATGTCCGTTCGATGAAGAACGATTGTCTTAGAGGTGGAGAATGTGATGACCCAAAAGGTCATCATATGATTTAAAACTGAATTCTATATTCTGAGGCCTTAAAAACATCATTCTATCCTCCTCGATTTGCGTGCATAGTCTGGGCGTGTTTCCAGAAAGCTTCTATGTTGAAAATAGATGAAAATAATAAGTTTTGCCTTTAAAAGTTGATTTGGTTGACTTCGGTCAACGTTTTGAGTAAATGGACCTGGACTTGTGTTTTGATAGTCCCGGTGGGTCCGTATCAAAATATGGGACCTGGGCGTATGCCCGGAATCGAATTCCGAGGTTCCTAGCTCGAGATATGTTTTTTTGATGAAAATTAAAAGTCTGAAAATTTAATGGTTTTAAGAATTTGGTTAATGTTTGATCTTGATGGTATCAGGTCCATATTTTGGTTCTGGAGCCCAGTACAGGTTCATTATAATATTTAAGTCATGTCTGTGAAGTTTGGTGAGAAACGAAGTTGGTTTGACGTGATTCGGACGTTCGGTGTAAAAATAAAAATTTCAAAGTGTTCTTGAGAATTTCATTTAATTTGGTGCTAAATTCATAATTCTAGGAGTTATTTTGGCGATTTGATCACGTGAGCAAGTTCATATGATGTTTTAAGACTTGTGTGCATGTTTGGTTTGGAGACTCGAGGGCTCGGGTGAGTTTCGAATAGGCTAGGAGTAATTTGAACTTAAGAACTCTTGCTGGTGTGCTTCAGGTCTGTAGATCTTGCATTTGTGAGGTCTGGCTCGCAAATGCGAGCCTCACATTTGAAAAGAAGCTTCGCATTTGCGAGCAGTCGGGTTGGGGTTGGAGATCGTAATTGCGAAGAATTGGTCGCATTTGCGATCAACTCAGGCCACATTTGCGAACAAAAGCTCGCATTTGTGAAGGTTTTCTCGCAATTTCTGCAGCTGTGTAAAACCTAACTTAGACGGGATTTTTGCTCATTTCTTAAAATTTTGAAAACAAGAAACCCTCTCGGCGATTTTTCAGAGACCATTTCTGCCCCAAATCATAGGCAAGTGATTCTTAACTAATTTCTTTCAATCTTTCACTTCATTTTACAAGACTTCAACCTAGAATCTAAGGTTTTTATGGTGGAATTGGGGATTTTTGGGTAAAAACTAGGGATTTCGAAATTTGGGAATTTAGATCTCAAATTGAGGTTGGATTCCAAAACCAATTACATATCTGGGCTCGGGGGTGAATGGGTAATCAGGTTTTGGTCAGATTTCGGGTTTGGACCAAGCGGGCTAGGGTGTTGACTTTTGCTGACTTTTTCAATATGGCCTAAATTGAATTCTTTGCAATCGTGGGTAGTTCCTAAGGCTTAATTTGGATCATTTGGTTGGTGATTTTCTAGATTTTGTTGGTCCAGAGGCTTGTTTGAAGGGAAAAGCTATGGTTGAGCTTTGAGTTGGCCATTGGAGCGAGGTAAGTGTCGTGGTTAACCTTGGCTTGAGGGATTAGGTATTGTTTTGCCTATTTGCTACGTGTTTGGATGTTGAGTACAATGTATAGGTGAAGTGACAAGTACCTATGCATTGTTGTCGAGTCATAGCATGTGAGTGAGTCTTATTCTTGTAATCGTTGTATTCTTTGGTCATATTGTTCATGCCTAGACTAGTTATTCTTTATGTTGAGCAACTCTTATCATGTTTTGCGGAGTTTGATATTGATTGAGTATTGACTCAAAGATGAGGTTGATATTGTGAAACTAAATGTTGAAGTGAGACTTGTTATTGATAATTCTATCTCCCTATTGTTATTGTTCTTTGTTTTGGTGAGGGAGAGTGTAAAGCACGAAGGGTGATGCCGTGCTATTTCATATACATTATCATGTGAGGAAAGAGTGTAAAGCACGAAGGATGATGCCGTGCCATTTCATATTCATTATCATGTGAGGAAGAGTGTAAAGCACGAAGGGTGATGTCGTGCCATTTCATATTCATTATCATGTGAGGAAGAGTGTAAAGCAAGAAGGGTGATGCCGTGCCATTTTATATTCATTATAGTGTGAGGAAGAGTGTAAAGCACGAAATGTGATGCCGTGCCATTTTATATTCACCATCATCATTTCTTTTATTTATTCTTTGCTATGCTTAATACTTCTATTGGTGTAATGCATGTTGTTTGCGGTGTTTCCTTACTGTTACCATTTTCATGATCTTGTACTCCCCTCAGCATGTTTCCCCTTCAGTTATTACCTGTTCAACTTCTATTAGTTGTTATTTTGCCCGTATATTTGTTTGACTGCACAGGTTTAAGTAATTGTCCTGTCCTAGCCTCGTCACTACTTCACCGAAGTTAGGATCGGCACTTACCAGTACATGGGGTCGGTTTTACTGATACTACACTGCACAATGTGCTGATTTTGATGCTAGACTGAGTTGATCCCGAATTAGCTGCTTGCTTCATTTGATCGAAGACCCAAGGTAGCCTTGTTGGTGTCCTTTATTTCGCAAACAGTTGTACTTTCATTCGGACAAATACTTGTAGTAAAAATCTTAGATTGTTCATGAATTATGACTCCGAATTCTGGGTAGTGATACTATATAATCAAAGTTGTTATTCATTTACTTCCGCATTTAATTGACCTATATAGCTTGCTTATAGTTAATCACTGAAATGTAAAAGGTTTGGCTAATAAATCTCTAACATTGGCTTGCCTAGCATGTGTAATGTTAGGCACCATCACGGTCCCGACGGTGGGAATTCCGGATTATGACAAAGCTGAGGTGGCCAAGGTGTCGCGGAAGTGAACGATTGAGCGCAGAAGCGCGTCCGTAGATGTGGATTGTTGTTCGCAGGTGCGATGCCTAGGAGTTTAAGTGAACTCCACAGGTGCGGAGTCTTCACCGCTAACACGCACCGTAGAAACGGAATTTGGACCGCAAGTGCGGTTTGACTGGGCAAAAAAGGGCTAAGTGTGAGGGTTTGATCTTATTTCCATTTTTGGACATAGAGAGCTCGGATTGAGGCAAAATTTCACGGGATTTTCAGAGGAAGCTTGTGGGTAACGATTCTTAACTCTTTTATGGTTATATCCCACTAATCTATAGTTGATTTTATCATTAAGGAATTTGGGTGAGAAATTTTGGAAAGAAGTGTGGAAGTTCATCAACTTAGATTTTGAGATTTAATTGGGATTTTGGTATCGGATTTGGATAATTTTGGTACGAGTGAACTCATGAGTGAATGGGTATTTGTATTTTGTAATTTTTACCCGATTCCGAGACATGGGCTCGGGGAGACTTTTTAGGGCGATTTTCCAATTTCTTGCTTTAGCTTTGATTTCATTAGCTAGATTAGTTTCTTGTAGTTATATTTATGTTATGTAATTGATTTTTGCTAGATTTGGGCCATTCAGAGTCGGATATTCATGGAAAGAGCATTGTTACAGATTGATTTGAGCTTGGTTCGAGGTAAGTGGCTTGCCTAACCTTGTGTGGGGAAACTCCCCTTAGGATTTGGTACTGTTTTGATATGTGAGCACAATGTACGTGATGTGACGAGTACGTACACAGGCTAATTATTATAAAAAACCAATTTTTATTGAGTAATAACCGATTTTCTTCCTATTTGAGTTATACCAACATGTGTAGTATCCTGTTAGCTTAGAATAGCATGTCTATTTGACTTAATTATTTATCTGAACTCTGTGCAGCATGTTTAGTGAATTTCCTGCTTTTCTTTGACTTGAACTTAGTCTAAATTGTAGGTTTTCTCGTTGTAACTGTTATTTCCATTGTTTGAGCTGCATATTTACTTTGGTACTACGGAACGGTATTCCGGGAGATCCCCCTATATATTTACTTTGGGACTACAGAATGGTATTCTGATAGATCCCCTACATATTTACTTTGGAACGCTATTCCGGAAGATCCCCTTGGGACTTTGGAATGGTATTCCAAGAGATCCCCCAACATATTTACGTTTGGGACTACTAGACGGTATCTCGGGAGATCCCCTGTTGTTATCTCTATGTACTGAGCTGTTACATTTGTATGATTCCATTCTTGTTAAAATTCAGTCTTTATTTTACCGTGATATTTCATTCTATCTTATTTTTATTATATATATATACCAGTAGGGCCCTGACCTGATTTCGTCACTACTCGACCAAGGCTAAGCTTGATACTTACTGGGTACCGTTGTGGTGTACTCATGCCCTTTCCTTGCACATGTTTTTGTGTGCAGATCCAGGTACCTCCTACCAGTCTCGAGTATAATTTTGCTTAGGTTCTGCCATTTCAGAGACTTCAAGGTACATATGTCCACGTTTGTAGACCTTAGAGTCCCCTTCTATCCCTTCTGATGTTGCTTCCCTTCTATTCATTCTAGTACTAATGTATAGAATAGTTAGAAATTTTCAGAAGCTTGTGACTTACGGTGTTTCGGGTCTTGGGAGAGTTTGTGTATATTTCGAGAGTTGTTTATTGTATATGCTGAGCGACATCTCTAATGCTTATTTAAATTATCTGTTACTGTTAGTTGTTAACTTTTATGTTTTTCATTTCATTTCCGCAAATGTTAGGCTTACCTAGTCATAGAGACTAGGTTCCGTCACGACAGTTCACGGAGGGAGAACTTGGGTCGTGACAATCTATCGAGCCCAAGGGCCACCTTATTTCAAGTTCGAGCAAATCCTCACTCAATTATAAAGCCTAAGGGCTACCTTAATTCGAGTTTGAGAAATCATTCTCACTCAACTACAAAGCCTAAGGGCTACCTTAACTCGAGTTCGAGTATCCATTCTCACTAGGGGGCTATCTATCGAGCCCAAGGGCCACCTTACTTCGAGTTCGAGCAAATCCTCACTCGAATATAAAGCCTAAGGGAGACCTTACTTCAAGTTCGAGAAATCATTATCACGCAACTACAAAGCCTATAGACTACCCTAATTCGAGTTCGAGCAACCGTTCTCACTTGGGGACTATATATCGAGTCCAAGGGCCACCTTACTTCGAGTTCGAGAAAATACTCACTCAATTATAAATCCTAAGGGCTACCTTAATTTGAGTTCGAGAAACCATTCTCACTCAGGGACTATCTATCGATCCGAAGGGCCACCTTACTTTGAGTTCGAGCAAATCCTCACTTGATTATAAAGCCTAAGGGCCACCTTAATTCGAGTTCGAGATATCATTCTCACTCAACTACAAAGCCTAAGGGCTACCTTAACTCGAGTTCGAGTATCCATTCTCACTAGGGGGCTATCTATCGAGCCCAAGGGCCACCTTACTTCGAGTTCGAGAAAATCCTCACTCGAATATAAAGCCTAAGGGAGACCTTACTTCAAGTTCGAGCAAATCCTCACTTGACTATAAAGTCTAACGGCGAACTTACTTCGAGTTCGAGCAAATCCTCACTCGACTATAAAGCCTATGGGTTACCTTTGTCCAAGTTTGAGAAATCATTCAAACACAACCTATTTAATTCACGCCAAGGCACTTCGATCTTTGTGAAAATAAAAGAGCAAAATGGTTCATAAGACAGAGAAGGAAAAGGCCTTGTATTTATATATATCACGAAAATATTTTTACAAAGGCCATATGGACGATGAAAGGTTCTTTACAAAGACCTCACGGACTCGACATAAAAGCAAAAGATTTATAAAAGCCTAAGTGGCAAAGTCCTTATTGGAGGCAGCATCTTCAACCTCAAAATCTTCCCCACCTTCAGACTCGCTTAAACTCTCGGAATCTTCCTCGGGAAAGGACAGCTTTTGAGCCCTTGTTTCTTTTGTTTTGGCATTCTCGATTTCAGTGAGTATATTGAAGCCCTGAGCGCGGACATCCTCAAGGGCCTCCCTTCGAACTTTCCACCTCGCATGGACCACCATGCTCTTGGCATACACCTGGATGGCCTCGATATCAACCTTGTAATGGGCCACTTTAGCATCGGCCTTGGTAATGGCCACGGCCACCTCGGATCTAGTCACCTCTAGTTCATCGACCAGGCTTGCCTTATTAGAAATTTCCAAGTCCAGTTTGGATTGAAGCACCTGGATTTTCTTAACCTGCTCCGAGGCCTTCTCTTTTGCAGCTCGAAGCTGGATCTTAGCTGATTCCAGTTGGGCTTGGACAACTTCTCTTTTTGAGCCAAAGATGTCTATATTTTTCTTGAATTCCTCCGCCTCAACTTGAATTGCATCTACCTGTGCCTGATGCTCCCTGATCTGTTCAAGCCTTTGTCAGACCTGTAAGTTCGGATCGTTAGTCACTATCTTCAATTCGTCTTCACTATCATGAAGCACTCGAAAGACCTGCTCGGCCATCTCGGTATGCTCATTCCAAGTTGTTATAAATTGGATTGAAGCTTCTCACTAAGAAGTTTGTAGGTTTCACTCTTCTCGGTGAGGTTTCAAACCTTGGCCTCATGGTGAATTACTTCCTCTCGGTATCGGAGGAAGGTTTTATGGTGCAACACTGAAGCCTGCAAACATAATGAAAGGTGTTATGGTTATCTACAACTTTAGATTCAGAATATACGAGAAAGATACACATAGTTACCCGATTTAATACTTGTTGGGCTTCATTGAATATGCACGGGGTTTCAACCATATCCATCACTACCTGGTATTCTTCGGTCACCAAGTATTGGAGGTAGTTAGCAATGCTCACGGGGGCAGAAAAAACTCGGGCATCCACCGAGATGGAAAAGGCTATTGACCATCTCCGGTCAGGATCGATGCTCGGGGCCGGGAATCGGCTCACCAACTTTGGGCCCGAGAAAGATCCGCTGGCTCCCGGTGATGGTATATTCTTTGGCACCGGCAAGTCTCTGAGCCCAGTAATATCCTCGAAGGCAGATGACTCAAATCCATCCAAGAAGTGCTGGATATCATCTCAACTTTGGGGGGACATGGGGATGTCGATCGCCCCAAGATTGTCTCTAAGAATACCTTCCTCTACTCGAGAATTATCGCCCCAGTCTCACTCTCGACTCCCTTATCTTGGGGAGGAGTGGCCTCAACCCCTTCTAGTTTGATGCCTTCGTCCAAGACTCCCTCATCGATCTTCTCATTACGGGATGATCCGATTTCAACGACCGCCGGTTCAAAGGGCCCTTGCACCATAACACCTGCCCGCACACGGGCCACCAGTTGAGATTTCTCTTCTTTTTCTTTGGTCTCATCCCTTAAATGGCAGAGTAAGTCCGGGGATAGAGCACCGGTGCTACCTTTGGATTTTGGGATTGCCTCTTTTTGGGCTTCTGCCCCTCCGAATTAGAGGATCTTGGAGCCCCTTTTCTATTTTTCTCTTTCATCGGCTTTTGGACAGATGGTTGAGGAAGGATTTCTTCATCACCAGATGGGGGCCTCATGGCCATATCCTTTCCGAGACCTATAAAAGAAAAAGGATGAGTAAGCTCGGGAAGAAGTCTGAACGACAACCAATTATTAAATCGAAAGAGAAAACTTACCATGGTTGCGGGCCTCCCATCGACCCTTCGATAATTCCATCCAAGCATGCTCGGAATATGTCCTCTGTAACACCAGACCCTCGGAGCATTCCTTGAGTTTAAGAACTACGTCTGACACCTAGGCCACAACCGCAACACCAAAAACATCGATAAGAAAAAAGATAATATGTAAAATAACAAGATTAAAAACATTTAAGACAAAATCCAGCTTACGGTTCATATTCCATTTCTTAGGAAATGGCATGTCTTCGACTGAGATTAGGTCCAAAGTTCTTATACAAACAAATCGACCCATCCACCCTCGGTCCCGAGCCTCATATATACTCGAAAATGGGGCCCTGGTGGCCCGGTGAGCAAGCTTGAGCAATCCTCCTCAATAGAGTCGGGGACTGTAAAGATGCATAAGGTGATCGATGGTAAAGGGACATCCCTCGATCTTGCTTACAAAGAATCAGAGGAGGATCGTTATTCTCCAGAAGGAAAGGTGACTCTGGCCAAGGGTCACATCTTATCTCTTGCAGAAGGCAACGATGATAGGGTCTAAATGACCCAATGTGAAGGGGTAAATGTAAACACTTAGAAAACCTTCCACATTGGTAGTGATCGAGTCCTCGGGCAAAGGTACCATCATATGCTTATCGACCCAGTTGCAATCCTCTTTAACTTGGGTAAGGAGGTTATCAGTGATTGTGCATATGTACCTCGAGACTGGCTCACATCGACCCGGTACCGAGGAAGTCTTCTCGGTCTTAAAATCAGCAACAGTAGGGCACTTTGTCAGAACAAATTCCTTTAGGTTATGTTACACCGCATTTTCGTCGTCGACGGACCGTGATGAAGAGGCGACTTACTTTTGCGGTACAGTCTTGGAAGTTTTTGCCATTATAGAATAAAAGAAAAGGGATTTAGATTGGTATGTGGTTTATTGAAAGTTCGAGGAATTTGGACGTAGGAATTGGGATTTCTGAAAAAACACGAATAAGAGATTTGAAAGTAAAAGTTTGAAAAATGAAGGGGAGGGGGGTACTTATAATTTCTCAATGACGGTTCAATGCGGGTAATGGCCGACTGTTGACTGAAGCGCATTAAATGCCTAGAAAACTGTACCGACAGGACGTTTTGGTTACCTCTACTGCTTACGTCATTATTTATGGAGGTGAAAATCGAGGATTCAAATCGTTTCTTGTCGTTTACTCTCCAAAAAAATAAGGGGACTATCTGTAACGGAGAAAACCGAGCTCGATGCCTGATCGAGCTTGAGGCTCCACCGAGCATCTGGAACGACATTTAAATGAAAATCGAAGTCACGAGTAAAATCAATCCCGATATTGAAGTTCAGATATCTGGCATGGTCGGCGATGATCAGAATATGATAAATATCAGACTCGAAAGCAATACCGAGGCCAACTATCGAAATCATTGGACATGCCCTCGAGGTTGTCAAAAACGTGACCCGCCTTGTTCTTAATGGCCTCAAAGAAAATACATGCCAGCTCAGCCGGCAAAGATCCATGATTCTTGCCATTAACTAATCGTTATGGTATAAATCACGGAATTGGCCAAAACAGGAACCAACAATACTAAACCAGGATTATTATTTCTTATAATACACTACCTAAAAAGGTATGCTCTTCTCTAATAAATAGAGGAGACTAAGTCATTCACACACATTGTAATACATATCAAGAGCAATATACTATTAATTCTAGCTTCAACTCATTTTGGCTCTGTCTTTTATTTTATCATTATTATTGGCTGAAAAGAAATCAATCTCATAAGGCTAAGATTTGTTTAATTTTTAAAGGTTGTATCTATTATTCTATTGCTCATTTCTACATTAATCTAATTTCTCGCCCTTATATCAATTCATACCATGTATCCTTAGAACCGCACATAAATTCAATTGTTATCCGATTTCAACGGTAAACTATCACTAATAACCATTGATTTAGAATTGTTTGCAGCAACATTACTTGATATTAAGTCAAGTGTCTCTTGTCCTTCCATTATCGTGTGTTGTACCTATGAAAAATTAAAATGACAGTCAACTTATTGGGAAAACTAATAAATCAAGGGGTCGTTTGGTGGTGCTTAAGGAAACTTAATTTTTGTATTTTTATTTCCCTCATAAGTAATATTCCATCCGCTTCACTTGGAGTATATGCATGAATTATGTGAAAATTTATGTATTTTTATTCGAGAGAAATAAACATGTGAGGTAAAACATAAATTAAGAAAACTAAATGATAAAACTAACCCACATATAACAAATAAACTTTTACTTTTCTAATTAAACAAGTGAACGCATTTTAAATCATATATTATATACTAAAGTAAAATATCAAAAACCAACAAACTTGCACATGATAGAGTGGTAATTAAGTACTCCTTCATCTTTAATTTACAGTCTCGGGTTCAAGTCCGAGGTATAAAGTCGCTTTTATTAAGGAGAGTTTACTCCCAATATGAAATTTTTCGATACGAATTTGAATTTAGTCGAGCCTTAATGAAGCAATAATACTAAAGAACAAATAATATATAAAATTAAACAATTCAATAGAAATCCTCTACATTATGATCATTGCAATATTAATCTTTACTTTATTAATTCTTTCATAATTTGGCCCTGAATAAGAGGACTCTTAATTTAATGATCCGGCCGGCCGTAATGAATAGTACAACCCCATTTCCCCTATTTACTGCTCATTTTGTGCTTTACAGTTATTATGTGACTTGTCGGGAAGGTTTCATAATGAATTGGAACACTTAGTTCCGAGAAAGCTTAAGTTGAAATAATTGGCAGGATGGTGAATCATGAGTAAATGACTCTGAAATGGAATTTTGATGGTTTCAATAGCCCTGTATGATGATTTCGGACTTAGGAGTATGTCCCGAATATTTATTGTGAGGTCTGTAGTTAAATTAGGCTTGAAATAATGAAAATAAGAAATTGAGTATGGAAGTTTGACTGGGGAATTGACTTTTAGATATCGGGGTCGGAATCTAATTCTAAAAATTTTCATAGATCCGTTATGTAATTTATGACTTCTAAGCAAACATTGAGGTCAATCGAAATTGATTTGATAGGTTTTGGCATCAAATGTAGAAGCTGGAATTCTTAATTTCATTAAGCTTGAATTGGGATATGATTCGAGGTTTTAGCGTTATTTGATGTGATTTCAAGTTTCTACTAGGTTCATATGATGTTTTAGGATTTGTTGATGTATTTGGTTGAAGTTCTGGAGGCCTCGGGTGAGTTTCAGATGGCTAACAGATCGAAATTTGGACTTAAATAACTGCTGGAAATTTTTGCCTTTTGGTTCAATTACACCTGCAGAATTTAGTGAGCAGGCGAGCTCGTAAAAGCGATCAGGCACGGTTGAGGCAGAGATCGCAAAAGCGAGCATGCGAGCTCACAAAAGCGACCAGGCATGGTTGAGGCAGAGGTGGCAGAAGCGAGCAAGTTAGTCACAGAAGCGACCAGGCATGGCTGAGGCCGAGGTCACAGAAGCGAGCAGGTTAGTCGCAGAAGCGACCAGGCGTGGTTGAGGCCGCGGTCGTAAAAGCGAGCAGGTGAGTCGCAGAAGAGACCAGGTGTAGTTGAGGCCGGGGTTGCAGAAGAGAGCAAATGAGTCGCAAAAGCAACAAGGCAGGGGTTAAGGTCGAGGTCGCAAAAGCGAGTAGGTGAGTTGCTGGTGCGAAAAATGCCTAGGCGGAATATAAACAAAGGGTCCGAGAGTTTTTCTCATTTTTGGACATTTCAAGCACGGGTTGGGCAATATTTTGAGCGAGAATTTAGGGAAAAACTTGAGGTAAGTCGCTTGTGATCATTTCTACTCCATAATATTGAATTATCATCGAATAATCCGACTAGATTACATGTTTTTGAGGTGTAAATCGGGTATTTGAACCTAGGAATCTGAAGATAAGATTTGAGAATTTGGAGGTCGAGTTGATGTCAGAATTTGATAAAAATTTTATGGTTGGACTCGTAATTGAATGAGTTATCGAATTTTGTGAGTTTCGCCAGATTTCGAGACGTGGGTCCCACGGACAATTTTTGAGTTAATTTCGGATTTTGTTGGAAAAATTGGTATTTTCATATGGAGAAAATTTCTATAATTTGTATTGACTGAATTGAAATAATTGTGTTATGTTATTGGTTTCGGGGTAACGCACATGCTAGGTGACGGTCGTGTGTGCATGCATCATAGGAATTGTGACTTGGTTAAATTCCATGGAACTGTATAGTCAATAAATCTTGATATTGCCCATGTATATTTATATGTTAAAGATATTGATTTGAGAATCATATTAAAAATTATGTTGAGGCTATATGCCGGTATTATTAAGACCTACAGAGGTCAAATTGCCGTTAAATTTATTATTTAAATTGTAATTTCACACTCAATCATTTTCATTTATTTCATATCATATCTCAATCTCTGTTGCTATTTATTGATACATTATATTATCTGTGTTAGGACTGATTTTTAAGATTTCTGAGAGCTCGAGAGACTAGAGAGATTGGCGACTGAGTGCCGAGCCTGTGAGCTATATGTATATAGATGGATCTGGTTGCAAGCCGCAATGAGCTTGAGGGCTATATGTATATGGATCGGGTTACATGCTACAACGAGCCGTAGGGCTATATATATGTGTGTGTGGGGATCGGTTTGTACGCAGTAACAAGCCTTATGGCTATTTATATATTATGGGATCGGGCTGCACGCCGCACTGATATAGTGCTTGGGCTGAAGGAGCCCCTCTGGAGTTTGTACACCCCCAGTTAGCGTAGGTACCTACTGAGTGTGATTGCACAGTGTTGAGCGAGTGGAAGGACTAAGTGATTATTGCTCTGAGATTATGCATTGATTTTAATATTGTGTACTATAGCTGTCATATATCACTGTTTTTTTAAACTTCTGAAAAGTGTTATCTTCTGTTTCAGTCGAATTTGATATGAAAATACATTTGAGCTTTAAATGCTGAACTTGAAAGAATGCCTATTTTTCCTATGTTGATACTACTGGAATTGAACCGTAACTGTATAGCTCGTCACTATCTTCAGCTCTTTATTTACTATTGTTACTTGATGAGTTGGTTGTACTCATACTATATCCTGCACCTCGTGTGCAGATCCAGGTGCTTCCGGATACGGTGACTGTTAGATCTTAGAGTGTTATCAGTTGGAGACTATCAAGGTAGTTGTTTGGCTTTTGCTGACCTTGACTCCCTTCCTTTCATTTATTGTGCTGTCATATTATCAAACAGTGTTTTTATTAGTCGTACTTTGTTATCATTTAGATGCTTATATACTCAGTGACATCTGTTTTTGAGAATGTATTTTTTGTTAGAAATTGTGAGATTTCCTATTAAATTCAAATATTATATTTTCAAGTTTAAAAGAAATTGTGATTTATCGAGGTTGCCGGCTTGCCTAGTACCGATATAAGCGCTATCACAACATGTGAGATTTTGGATCGTGACACTTAAGATGTTCGTTTTGATTTACCACGCTTAAAAAACAATCTCATCATAGATTATGCATAGTTTGTACAATATTTGGAACAGAAAAGGTTCGGATATGATATTGAATTATGCGAAATTGAGCGGATTTATCTGTCGTTAATACTTTGGCACAAAAACACTTTTGTGGTCCAATATGTATTTCAAATATGCCATTATTTTATGGAAGACATATATTATACCACACACATACTTTGAGTGCATATTTGGCCTATTAAATTTCTTAAGCTTTTATGTTATTGAATTTTCTTGTTTAATTCATGGTAATATAACGGAAGTGTATAATGATAAAATTCCTTCTAAATTTGTTGCTTTCATTCTATAAATCTCTACTACGAACAAAGAGAAGCAACACATAAAAAATCTAAACCATTTGTTGGAAGAAAAACCTCTCAATTTGGCTGCTCATCATATAAGTTTATCATCCAACAAAATGGTTTACGTTTTTCTACATTAGTTCTCTTTGTTTGTAACTTTGTATTGAAGATGTACAAAAGGAAACAAGCGATTTGAGGCAGATTTTATCATTACAAACTTCTCTTACATTGTCATGATCAAAAAAGATAACTCAATAACATAAAAGATTAAGAACTTTAATATGCCAAATATGTCCTCCAAATAAACGCGTAGGACCAAATATCTCACCATATGGTATAGTTTAAAATAATGTCATATTTAGAGCAAGTATTGGACGGCGAGGTATGCTTATGCCAAAGTATTAATAACAGACAAATTCGCTCAATTTCACATAATTCAATGACATATTTGAATCTTTTTCCTTATTTGAAATTACATAAGATTATATACATTTTTTACATTTTGCAAACAATAATTAAACGGGTCTAACTTTATAGCAAACCATTTTGATTGATGAAAAGTAGTTAATAAAGAAAGAATAATTAATTTTCAATTTAATTAAGTTAAGTTAACGGTCTGGGAAGTGCAAACCTTGCATGAGATGGAGCAAAAAAGGTTTGGGCGGTGAAGGCTTTTTTCACACACGATACAACTTTGACATTGTTTGTTAATTGAGCTCCTGAATTGTCTTGTTATTGGCCTTTGATTCAAGAACACCACTTTAGCACCGTTTGTTGTATATGACTACATCAATTCAACTAAAGTAACTATTATTAGGGACCAACAATTAGCGACTAGTTAAAAATCAGGTATCCAAAAATGTACATATCGGGACGATTGTATTTCCTGGTCCCAAAATTGTATTTTTTTCTAAATAAACGAAGGGATTTAATCTTGTCTAAAAAAAGATAAATACCCGATCTCTAATAATCACATTTCAGCGGGAGAAAAGGCTCGAACCAAATAATTAAAACCTTTTTACTTTTAGGCTAGGGGTGGCATATGTGCTAGTCCGGGTCCTAAACGGGCCAAGTGGGCCTGTCTAAATGGTCCAGGTCCCGGGCCGGTCCTTAAATAAACGAGCCTAACAGTCCTAGGCTAAACAGTCTTTTTGTAGAAATCGGCCCAGGACCGAACCCACGAGCTCATGGTCCCAGGTTAAAATGGCCCGGGACCGGGCCCACAAACTCATGGTCCAAGCTAAAAAGGTCATATATAATAATCTGGCTGGTTGTTTCGAGATTTGTAGCCTCATTTCCCCATTTTTCCTTCTTCTTTTATGTTCTATAACTGTATTTTGACTTATCGGGTTAGTTGGTTTGGGTCCGGAGTGATTTCATAATGAATTGAGATACGTAGTCTCTTATTTGAAAGCTTAAGTTGGAAAAGTTGACCGGATGTTAACTTATGTGTAATAGATCTCAGATTTGAATTTTGATGGTTCCGTTAGCTCCGTTAGGTGATTTTGGACTTACGAGCACATCCGAATTGTGATTTTGAGGCCCGTAGTAGAATTAAGCTTGAATTGCCGAAAGTTGAAATTTTGGGAAGCTTGACCGGGAGTGGACATTTTTATATCAAGGTCAGATTGGATTTACGGATGTTGAAATAGGTCTGTGGTGTCATTTATGACTTGTGTGCAAAAATTGAGATCAATCGAACGTGATTTGATAGGTTTTGATGTCGCTTGTAAATTTTGGAAGTTTTGAAGTTCATTAGACTTGAATCGGGTTATAAGATTTGTTGGTATATTTGGTTGAGGTCCCGAGGGCCTCGGGTCAATTTTGGGTGGTTAACGGCTTGAGTTTCAGTTGAAGAATGCAGCTGAAGTGCTGCTGGCTCTGGAGTAATCGTACCTGCATAGTGGGCACCATAGGTGCGATCCAACAGAAGAGTGGTAAAGGTCGCAGATACGACCAAAGAAGAACTAGGCTGAGGGCGCAGGTGCAATGGCATTACCGCACCTACGATGGTCGCAGAAGCGGACATCAGAAGCAGGTGCGAGGTTGGACCACAGGTGCAATGTTACTCCCGCACCTGCGATGAGCGCAGATGCGGGCTCATGATCGCAGAAGCGGAAGAAGTGTTTAAGTGATTTTTTGCAGATACAGATATTTTAGTGCAAAAGCGGCTCCGCAGGTGCACATATTGAGCCGTAGGTGCGAAAAACATGGGCAGAACTTATAAATAGAAGACTTCGAGATTTTTCACCGTTTTCATCATTTATGAGCTCGGATTTTGGGGATTTTGAGAGGGATTTCGATGTAATCACTGAGGTAAGTTCCTTGTTCCTATGTATCTTCAATAATGGTGTTTCCCCACTGATTTTACACATAATTTGTGAGATTTTGAAGTGAAATTTGGAAGTTTAGGGCTTGAGCATTGGAGGACGAATTTTTGGGTTTTGAGTGACCAAATGGTGTAAGATTTTGATAAATTTAGTATGGTTGGACTCGTGAGTGAATGAGCTTTTATGTTTTGTGACTTTTGCTGGATTTCGAGATGTGGGCCCGGGAGCCGGGTTTAAGTCGATTTCGGATTTTGGCTCTAATTTAGTATTTTTCTTGTGGAATTGATCTATTTAGCTTATATTGATTGTATTGCACTGTTTATGGCTAGATTTGGGATGTTTGGAGACCGATTTGCGAGGCAGAGGCATTACGGAGTAGAGATTTGCTCGGATTGAGGTGAGTAATAGTTATAAATCTGGTCCTGAGGGTATGAAACCCCGAATTTGGTGTCATGTGATTATTTTGGAGGTGACGCACATGCTAGGTGACGGGCGTGCTCCGAAGGGATTGTGACTTGATTCGTCCCGTGGAAACTGTAAAGTTGAATAACTTGCTGTTAGCTATATGTTCTCTATGTGTTATAGAAATTGACTGTAAATCATGTTAGAAACCATGTTTATTCTATGTGTTGGTACTGTTGGGTCCCACAGAGTCCACGTGACATGTTGAATTGCCTGCTAAATGTTATTTGTACTCAGTCGTAGTTTTAACTCGCATATCATATCTCAATCTCTATTATTCTATTTGATTCATCATGTTATTGCTGTTTGGCTAATTTTCCTGATTTCTGAGAGCCCGAGAGACTAGAAAGATTGATGACTGAGTGAGGCTGAGGGCCTGATTGTGAGGATATTTACGGAATCGGGCGGCATGCCACAACATGTTTCATTATTTTTTTCCATGATTGGCTTGATATAGCTCTTGGGCTGTAGGAGCCCCTCCGGAGTTTGTACATACCCTAGTGAGTGCAGGTACCTACTGAGTGCGAGTGTCGAGTGCCGAGTGCTGAGCGATCGTGAGGAATGAATGACTGTGAGGAATGACTGATTGTGAGGTTGGAGTGAATGTGAGGAGTGAGTGATGGTTTCCCGAGAGGCTGTATACGATTTTATTATTAATGCACACAGTTTCCCTATATCATTGTTTTGAACACTTCTAAAAGATGTATTTATCCGGTTTTTACTTAAACTTGACTTAAACAAATTGATTTGACTTGATTTACCGGATTTGGGAAGCATGACTATTTTTCCTTGCTGAGACTACTAAAAAATGCAATATATCTATGTAGCTCGTCACTATCTTCCAGTTCCTTATTTATTATTGTAACTCACTGAGTTGGTTGTACTCATGCTACACGCTGCACTTCATGTGTAGATCCATGAGTTTCTAGATGCGGATGGTGTTGATAGTTCTTGTAGCTAAATCTTGGAGATAGCGAGGTAGCTGCCCGACATTCGCAACCTTGCTTTCTTCTTTCATATTTCTCTTTTCGTTGTATTTTGGATTCCAGACTATGTTAGTCGTGTTATTTTTGGACCGGTTATGTTTAGATGCTCATGATTTAGTGATACCCCGATGTTGGGGCCATTATTCCGTACTTGTGTTTTTAGATTAAACTCTATTTTGAAAACTCTACTTTATTTACGAACTTTTGATTTACCTTCAATGCAATAATGGAAGTGATTTTTTGAATGTCGGCTTGCCTAGTATCATCGATAAGTGCCATAACGATAGGTTAGGATTTGGGTCGTGACAAGTTGGTATCAGAGCCTAGGTTACATAGGTCTCACAAGTCATGAGCAGATTTAGTAGAGTCTTGTGGATCGGTATAGAGACGACTGTACTTATCTTCGAGAGACTGCAGAACCCTTAGGAAACTTCACATTCTTGAATTTTTATTGTGTGAATGTGTTGATTCTAGTGACGAAACTTATGTTAAAAATTATTCTATTTTCTCACAGATGGTGAGGACACGTGCTACTGGGCAGGACGGACAACCACCAATACCACCAGTCAGGGCCGCGAGAGGCCAAGGTCGCGGTAGAGGCTGTGGTAGAGGCAGAGGTGCAGCTCGCACCGCAACTAGGACAACACCTGCAGATCCACCAGTTGTCTCAGTCCAGGATCAGGTCCTAGTTATGGATGCACCAGTGGGACCAGCTCAGGAACCAGTTGTGCCTATTATGATTCTAGGCCTTCAGGAGTCCTTAGCTCAGATTTTGACCGTGTGCACCAGTCTTGCTCAGGCGATCTCTGTTTCTACTATAGCAGCCACTTCTCAGGCCAGGGGAGGCACTTAGACTTCCGCCGCCCGTACAGCCGAGTAGGTGATACAGGCACTTCAGACACCAGGGGCACTACCAGCCCAGTCGATTGCAGCTGCTTAGGCCCATGTGGTTCCTTTTATGACTGATGACGAGCAACATATATTAGAGAGGTTTGGTAGACTTCAGCCTCCATCTTTCAGTGGGGCAGAGTCGGAGGATGCCTAGATTTTCTTGGATAGATGTCAGAGGATTCTCTGTACAACAGGTATTCTGGAGAATAGTGGGGTCTCGTTCACTACTTTCCAGTTCACCAGGACTGCCTTCACCTAGTAGAAGGCTTATGAGAGGCATAGGCCGGTAGGTGTAGCGCCACTTACATGGTAGGAGTTCTCTTCTTAGAGAAGTATGTTCTGCAGTCTTGCAGAGAGGAGCTGCGCAAACAGTTTGTGAAGTTATGTCAGGATGATATGACTGTGATGCAGTACAAGATGAGATTTTTTGAGTTGGCCCGTCATGCAGTTTGGCTAGTTCCCACTGATAAGAGAGGATCAGGAGGTTCATTGATGGCCTCGCATATCAGCTGCAGATACTTATGACTAGAGAGGGTGTCTGGTGCTATTTTTGAGGAGGTTGTTGACATTTCTCGGGAGATAGAGTCGGTCCGCTGCTAGGAACGAGTTGAGAGAGAGGTCAAGAGGCCTCGTGGATTCGGTAGTTTTGGTGGTGTTCCTTCTGGAGGTCAGTTTCACCACGGTAGGGGTCGTCCCTACAGGCTGTAGACATGTGATTTTTGACCCTCCCCAAGACTTTTTTATATATTAGAGTAAAATATTTAATTTAGGCATAATATAAATATTTTAACTAATTTTGACTCTTTTACTTTATTTTATTACAAGAAAAAAAAATCACAAAAATAGATTCATTAATGTTTTGTAGTCATTTTTAATCTGAAAAAATATATACAAAAAAAAGTATCGTATTTTTATATATAATATGACATTTGAAAATACCAAAAATTAGATTTGTTTTAATGGTTAGTTTTATTTTAATAATTATTTGAATAGTAGGATTAATTAATAAATGGGCCCGTATTTTTAATCAGGGAAAGAATAAAGCTTGGGCTCGAGCAACCCATCTTTAGGCATAATTTTGAACTTAGTCCACAATTGCCAAGCCCATAATTCCCAGGCCCATACCCCTTAACGTAAAACCCTACCACTAACCTAAACCTATATATATAAAACAAAGCCTAAGACTAAAGGGGAGGGACGAAGGAAAGGGGATATGAACAAAAGCTGCGCATGAACGAAGAAAGAAACAAAGAAACGAAAAGGCTAAAAAGCTAAAGGCTGCGTAGCAGAACAACCCAAAAACAGTGACCCTTCACTGGAAATCACCACACCCCGCGCCTGACCTCACGCTGATCACCTAGGCGACGACCCTCTGCATTCCCCCGTCAACCCAGCTCGCCGGAGAAAACACCAACAACCCCTGAACATTAATCGTCAAACGACCCCATCTCTGCCTGAAACTCGCTGGAAAAACGAGCTCCAACAACTCATCGGATTAACGAGTTCCAGACGCGACAAACAGAACCAAGCGACCTCACCCAGCTCACCATCGTCGCTGGACCTCCGTTCGTCGTAAAGCTGCCAATTCCGGCGAAGCTTGACGCCAAACGACCTAACCTCACACCACTCTCTTTCACCAAAGCAGCCAAAACTCTCTTTCTTTTCAACACTAAAATACAGTCATTCAAATTTTAAAATCCAAATCATAATCTTCTTCACCTGGTGTTTTCTTCACGCTCGCCTTCTTTCAAGAGCTGAGTTCGAGTCCAGGTCCAACGAGATGAGCCGAGGTTGATTCTAGTTTGAAGTCGAGGTGACGATGAGGTTTGTTGAGGTTTCCGGCGCCGGTTTCGATCTTTGTTCGTGTCAAATAACTGACGCTGCAAATGTCTGCTGAAGGATCATTCTTAATGAAGAAAGCTTTCTTTTGAAGGTCCGTTCCTTTATTTCATCTGTTGTTTCAATCGTCTCTTTTGCTGCTTACGCTTTGTTCAATGCTACGTTCGTTTTGTGTCTGTAGTTAATCTTGTGTACGTTCGTTAATGGAGGGGTTCAATTTGGCAGTTTGGCATCTTGTGGATTTGGAACAGTGAAATATTTTGTCTGTAGTTAATCTGATTTCTCCCTTCTATTTGTTTATTGATTAATCATAGTGTTATTGTCATATTTGAACTTTAGTCTATAATTTTCCTTTTTCTTCTAGTGGCTACTTTTTAAAAATGTAATAAGAAGTTAATTCTTGCCATAACTCTTCTGGTCGTCATTGTTAGTAAATAAACATTGCTTTAGGGATACATAGATATAGTTTTATGGTGTTTTGTTAATAGTTATGCAACTGAACAATACAAGGTTAATAATTTATAGCCTCATAATAGTTTCAAACTAGTCTTAGAAAAATAATTCATGAATATCCGTGGTTTGCTTCAGTTGAGTAAAACCTTTTAGAATAATTCAAGGCATACCATGCCAAATGAAATCTCAAAATGCATGACCCTCGCTTAACTAGTATTCTGAGCCTTAGAATTCGAGGCGTGCCATTTAGCGAATAACCTATGGCCCTCACATTAATATTAAAATAACCTTAAACACTCGTAGTTTGCTTTAGGCTTAACTTAGACTACTATTGTGACTGTGTATACGTCCGCGTAACATAGTTGTGAATTTAATTCTAAAAGTAACTCGAGGTATGCATTCGCGCAACTTTGGCCAAATCCTCCTAATAATAAGTATACGTATGCGTAACTCAATTATTTAATTACGAATAATCAAGTGGTTTGAAATGGTTAATAGACAAATGCACATAGGATCTAAAATCAGTAATTAAATAATTTTAATAAGCCAAGTATGATCAAAGCGACCGTGCTAGAACCACGGAACTCGGAAGTGCCTAACACCTTCTCCCGGGTTAACAGAATTCCTTACTCGGATTTCTTGTTCGCAGACTGTTAAACAGAGCCAATATTTCCTCGATTCGGGATTCAACCGGTGACTTAGGACACCATAAATCTCCCAAGTGGCGACTCTGAATTTCTCAATATAATCCCGTTTCGATTGTCCTTTAATTGGAAAAACTCCCTTGTATTTATATCATTTATGAGGTTTAGGTAAAAAGGAGGTGTGACAGTTCTGGCGACTCTGCTGGGGAATGCAAGAACCCAGAATCTCTGGTTCAGGGTTCAAGAATTCGAGCTTGTTAACATGATTTTTACTTGGCTTTATTTATTGTTGATATTACTGTATTATGTGAACCTTTTGTACTAAATGATGTCTGTTTACCGCTTTAATATTATTTGAATTGTATATAACTGTCTTCTTACGCCACCCCATCTGAGTCTTCTGGAAATTGTGCATACGTTCGCGTAGCCCGCTTTTTCTGTAGAAATTATACCAAATAGAACGAGTCTAGGCAAGCGACAAGGCCGGGTAGACTTCAGTGTTCCCGGTACGTCGCCCCTCCTCGGCCCCAGTTGTCTACTTGGGTACCCCAAGTCTAGACCAAAACCCCAGGAGTTAAACCTAGAAAAACACAGCCCCATGTCGGATCCCTAGTAGGAACGTTTGTTTGCATCATGTGCATTTGACTTAGGGGACTCAACACAGGGGTTGGGTCCGTCTAGGACAGGTGTACCCAAAATAACAGACCATCTTGATGCATCCTATGTGCTACATGTTGCATTTATTCAAGGGTAAAAGGATCATTTGGCGGACCAATGATAGTTTAGGGCAAATGAAAAAAAGAAAAAAAAGAGGGTGAAGTGTGAAAATAAAGCGAGTAGGGCCCAATTATACTTTCTGTCACATTTTTGTTAAGAATTAAAAAAAAGAGCTTGAAAATTCAAAAAAAAATAGAAAAGAAATTTTTGCATTTTTTCATCATTTTTCAAAAATCAAAAAAAAAAAAAAAGAGAGAAAAAGAAAATCCAAAGAGATTTTGCATGTTTCGTCATTTTTCAAGAAAAAGCAAGAAAAATGTGATTTCTATGAATTAGTGGTTTTTTTATTCTCGCACGTATCCAATTTGCCCGAACTACGCGAACCTTATTCTCGTCTCTCGGGGAGGGATACGTAGGCAACCCACATAGGGTCCGGTCTTTCTAGTAAATCTTAAGTTCATGGCTTTGCGGGGTCTTAGCCAAATTTTGCACTTCTAGCCACCTTTTAACCAAATAAGCCATCTTGCAAAAATAGCCTCAATCATGTCTTGCATGTGTCTTAGGGAATGTTATTGTCTCACATAGTGTTGGTTTAAACTTTCTTATACATGTGTGAATTTATTTACCGAAGTTCGAGCATGACAGACACCCCGTGACCATCCGGTCAGGATTGCATTTAGGAGTTTCTTTAGGAAATTTTATATTTGTTATTTTTATTTTATTTTTATGTTTTTTTATGACGTCTTTTACTTTCTAGTTTTGTACAGTAATGTCAAGTATTTTATTATTGTATTTTTTTCTTTATGTGTGAAAATGTGTTGTAACCCAAAAATCCAAAAAAAGAGATGTTGCATTTTTTATTTCCGTTATAAATTTTCTTTAGAATACTAATTCTAGAAATGAAAAAAAAGAAAATTTTTAAGGTTGTTTTTCCTTTAGGCAATTAATATCTAGGACTTAAAATGAATTATTTTTATGTTCCCTTTAGTATATTAGGACCAAAATTCAAAAAAAAAGAGAATTTTATTTTAGTACTTCTTTAAAAGCTTTCTTTAAGGTGTTAATTCCAAAATCCAAAAAGATTTTTCTTTTGAGGTGTTTCTTTGGGAAATTAGTGAAAAATGAAAAAAAAAATCTTTTTATTGTCATTAGAACTTTAGGATGTTGTACATAGAAAAAATAATTTATCTTTTGTTTATCATTAGAGTTTCCCCTTTAGGTAATCAAAAAATTGAAATCCAGAAATATCTTTTATCTTTTCTCACTGCGAAATCCTTCTTCACGGATATCAAATGCAAGTTCAAAATATTTTTCTATGGTTTAATATCTAGATTTCCTTCCTAAAAAAAAATGTCTGCTCTAGGGTTTGTTCCTTAATAATTCCCGTAGAGTATTTGTTTCAAAAAGAAGAAAAATTAAAAAAAAGGGATTTGCTTCTTTATTTCTCTGTTCTCATCAAAGTAGTCACTAAGGTAAAAGAAAAATGAAAAAGAGAACGTCAGTTTGTTTCCTTTATTCCCGATCTTCCAGAACTACGCAAAGATCTGATTCATGCGGGGTCATGATACGTAGGCAACCTACATAGGGTTCGATCGAATCACTTTTTTTTACTGTTAAAATAAAGGAACAAGGGAAACGGAAAAAGAGAAAGAAAAAAAGGGGTGAAGTCATGGGATGTGATAAATGAGAAGGAAGAAAAAGAGCGATAATCAGAAAGAAAAAGGGAAAGGAAAATGAGCGAGCTAAGAAGTGCTAGAAAAATAAAGAAAAGAGAGGCTGAAATGAACGAATTAGGATGATGCCAACTGACCTTTGTACCCTCGAAGTCATTTTAGAACCGATAACTGTGGCTAGGAGCATTGCACATGAAGTGAGATTATCTTATGTTAAATGCCCTAACACTAACGTGATGGTTTCATTTTGTTATATTCATAGCAGAAGGGTGGTTGGTTTGTGGTTTTTAAAGTGGTAACTCTTCTCCACAACACAAGTCAAAAGGCAATGGCAGAAAACAACAGAACTGAGTTGGTTGATACCGGTGCCCGAAAGCAGTTGGTTGAACAAGATAAGGGGTTAGTTGAAGAGGTGAAGATGTTAAGACAACACATGACGGACATGTATCAGGCCTGGATGACTGGGTGGGCACCACCCCCGCTACCACCTAGTTTCCTAAATTCTACCCTTACCCAAACACCGGTCACAATGCCAGATGATCCCCCATACTCTCCAGATTCACCCGTTTACCATGGCTTTCCCAACCACCCTAGTAGCTCCGTCACTCATCTTCCTATTACTTTTCCTAAAAATTGCCCTCCTGTCTTTTCCACCATCCCCAACAATGAACACCCACTCAAAGCTCACGATGCCCGATATTACCCCTCAGAGGTTGCCCACAAAGTTCCCAACTCATACAAACAGAGCCCTCGGGATAACTTGCATGTTGAAAATGAAAGGTTCACAAGAAGAGAAAGGAAAGAGGGGATACCTAGGAGGCTGAAAGGCATAGAACAATCCTCGAAGAACAAACAAGAAAGCGAAGATCAGGGCAGCATGTCCTACAAAGAACTATCTGTGTCCCCTGACGTTCGCCTACCCGCGAGGTTTAAAGTGCCAAAGTTTAACTTGTATTATGGGTGTGGAGATCCGGTAGCCTATTTGAGGGATTATTGCAGTAAAATGAGAAGTGTTGGCGAGAAAGATGATTTGTTGATGGCGTACTTCAGTGAGAGCCTGACTGGGGCAGCTTTGGAATGGCATAATCGTCAAGATGTTGGTAATTGGCCTACATTGGGTGACATGACTCAAGATTTTGTTCGATACTTTCAATACAGATCGGGCGTTATCCCAGACCGCTCCTCCCTATATAGAATGGAAAGAAGCCGGAGGAAAGCTTTAGAGAATTTGGACTCAGATGGAGGGAGCAGGCTGATCGAGTCAATACCCCGATTGGTGAAGAATAAATTGTTGAGCTTTTCCTACAAGCCCAGGGGCCCACCTACTTCAGTCATTTGATCCCGGCCTTGGGAAAGCCTTTCAAAGATATGTTAAAAATGGGGGAGCTAGTAGAAGAGGGAATCAAGTCAGGTAAAATCATGAGTTGTTCGAAAGACATTCAAAACATCCCAGTAAGCTTGGGTGGAAGAAAGAGAAACAGAAAAGATGATCCGATGGGCTTTCTCGATCAACACTTCCAGCCTCGACATCGTCCTCGGGGATATCCTGATGCACCAGATGATCCTCCCCAATGCCACTTCTCTCCACGGAACTCCCAAAAACGTACATCACTCTCTCAATACCCAGCTCCACGAAATGCCTATCCACCCCCACGAGCCTACCGAAAACCCCCTAGATCAGGTTTCCGTCCCAATCAAGCATTTAAGAATGAGAGGTTGCTGAAAAAAGAAAAGGCTTTCACCCCATTCGGAGTGTCATATGTTAGTTTTTTCCAAAAGTTAAAGCAATTGGACATGTTGAAGCCGATCCAGATAAAACTGCCAAATCCTCTTCCAAAGAAGTTTGATTTTTCTCAAAGGTGTGCATATTGCTCAGATGCCCCAGAGCATGACATAGAGAAGTGTTGGAATCTAAAGAAAGTAATTTAGAAGCTTATTGATGTAGGTGACATTGTCGTGCAAAATCCAGATGCAGCAGACACTAGCCAAAGTCCATCGCCTACTCACAATGAGATGCATATGGTGAGTATGATTTGTTTTGAAAAGGAATATGAAAATTCTTCTAAGATCCTCGAAGGTCCACGCGCTGCAAAGTTTTCAGTGCTATCAGAGGCTGATCTTAAGAACAAGCCAGCAAAGGGAACCCAAAAGCAATTTGTTAAGAACAATATGATGGAAGTTTGTGAAGGTCCTAGTAATGTTGATGCAGAATTCAGTGGCTAAGACGCCGAACTTGGCAATTGGAAAGACGCTCCTGTCTTGGTTAGCCAGGGGAGTTTTGGTGGTTTATTTTGTTGTCATTTCTGTTTTCTGGGTTATTTCAGGGTTGTAATCCAGATATTGTCTTGTGACTCAAACCCTTCTGTCCTCTTATTTTGCCAAGTTTGTTTAGTCTAGTACCCTGCTTAGTGTTTTCTAGGTTTATTCTAGGTTTGTAACCCCAGTCTAGTTTGTTTGTTTTGTTGTCCAAACCCTTTCACCATCTGTCTAATGCAAGTTTCTGTTTTCTGTTATTTCCAGTCATTTTTGTTTAGTTCTCTTTTCCTTTTATGGTCCTTTTCCTGTTGACTCTAGTGACGTGACATGCACGCGTAATTCTCAACCTAGTTTTAAAAGTCAGTTTAATCACGAAGCAATGAAACAATGTTGAAGATGTAAAGACATTTGAGGGAAATAAGTAAAGGCATTTTGAGATCACTTCAGGCCCGAATTGTGCGAAACTGGGGCAGGTAGAACATAAAAATACACTATTGAAATGCATCATGCTGCATCAGGTGAAGATACTAGCAAGTTTGCCCCAAATTTGTAGGGGGGCCGTTCACGGTAATGATAGTGAGAGTGTTGTCCAATGGTGCTTTGTATATAACAAATGTAGAAGGCGAATGTGTGGGTACGGTCATCAAGTCTGGCGCAACCAAAGGATGTTACGAATGTTTTTCTTGATTTGTTTAATTGTGTTGTTTGTACTTGGTAGGTTTTGAAGGTTGGAATGACGAAGCCATTTTGTTCCGCTATCTAAACACTTTATCCCTCGTCACCCCTTTTGAGCCTTATTTATTTTCTTTCATACCCCTATTTCGGAATTAGTAGCGAATATCAGAAACACAAGCATAAAAGATAAGAAAAGGAAGAAAGAAAGAGAGAAAGGAAAGGAAAGAGAAAGAAAGAAAGAAAAAGAAAAAAAAAAGAAAAAAGAAGGAAAGAGAAAAGAAAAATAAAAAGAGAAAAGAAGAAAAAGAAAAAAAGGATAAGAAGAAAGAAAAAACAACAAAACAACAAAAAGAGAAAAAGGAAGAAAGAAAAGAAAAGAAAAGAAGAAAAAGAAAAGAAAAATCACAACAACGGAGCAATTCCTATGTCATGAACTACGTTTGACCTGATTCCTTTTAAGGATACGTAGGCAGCCTCACGGTTCGGTCTCATCAAAATAAAAATCCAAATGTCCCCAAGCAAGAAACTGGGGCAGAAGTTGTGGTTGTTGTAAGAAATCTGGTTTCGAAAGTTGTAATTTTGAACGCATGATGAGTTGTTTTGAGCCTTTTGATACACTTTCTTTTTAACCCTATCCAAAAGCTCACATTACGGTCCAAAGAAAGACCTTCCGATCAGTCTTCGAGAAATGCCAAGTCAAGCAAGGAGAGGTAATGCATATCGGGGGCAACACTCTGGTCCAAGCAGAAAAATGTTGAAAATGAGAGAGTCTTATTGGTGAAAACCCTCACGGGCACCGTAAGGCGACGGGAGCTGAGAGAGGTAAAAAATGGGAGAGTACTATTGGTGAAAACCCTCGCGGGCACCATAAGACGATGGTAAGTTGAGAGAAAGAACCAAATGAGAGAGGCTTGATGGTGAAAACCCTTCCGGCACTACAAGTCGAATAAGGATTGTGAATCAGATTAATTAATCGGAGCATTGAAGCCCAGTTTCATGGTTTAGAGGTATAACAAGAGTTGAACATCAAACTTGCTCAACAGAATAGGCTATAGGTGCATGTCATGGTCATTAGAGTTGGTATCCACATCTGATAGGTTTCTACTTTGTAGTTTTCTTATTAGGAATCACCTCTTTCCTTTGTCCTTTACTCTGTTCCTTTTGTCTTGTTTACTTTCTCTTCCTGAGTGTGTTTGGTCAAAATAAGGATAAATGACTTCAAAATCTACCACTAGCTTTCCAATTGCACAAAACGGGATCTGGCCAGCACATCAGTATCATAAGTCAGGAAAGAACAATAAGCGCACTGAGTTGGTAGCAATCAACATGCTTTGGGGTCCATGAGAAATACAAAGGTTTGGTATATTTCAATTCACGAACGGTGCAACAGATAGAGGATGTTAGGTGAACGGGTCAAAGGTATTCTCTGTGATGAGGTCAACAAAGAAAGTGTTTAACCAGTGACAAGCGAGGTCTTCTAAGCAGAAATCAAAGTTATCGTGACAAGTGATGGAACAATAGACTTCAAGGCCAAGGCCAGTGATTTAAGTCAGGAAAGAACAACATGCGCACTAAGTGGATGGAAATTAACGTGCTTTGGAATTAATGAGAAACACAAAGGTGCAGTACATGTCAACACAAGAGCACGATGCAACAGAGGGAGGATGTTAGGTGAATGAATCAAAGTTATTTTCGGTGAAACACAAAGGTTGGTAAATGTAAGTTCATGAGCAATGCAACGGATAAAGGGAATTGGGTCAGAACAGAGAAGGGGTATTTTCTGTGATAAGGATGACAGAGAAATTGGTTAGTCCATAAGAAAGCAAGGTCTTCGAGTGGAAATCAGTTATCATGGGAAGTGAAGGAGCAATCTCCCTCAAAGTCAAGGCCACAAACCAACCACCACATTTTTAACTAACAAGATTTTTCTTTGATTGAAACAGGGGCAGGAAGTTTCGGTTGTTTCGAAGAAACCCTTCGTGGAGAAAGGTAGTCACCAAACAGGTTTGATTTGTTTTAATTTTTAGGACCCTCTTGGAAAATGGGACCTAGTTTAAAGTTCAGAAATAGCATAATCTAGCATAAATGTATCCCAAAAAATATAAGTTAGCTTAGAAGTTTGCATGTTCGAGATAGGATTCAATTAGGAGTTTCCAGGACCCTCCTGAATAATGGGGCTTAGCTTTAAAATTTCGATTAGATAACAACATTTAGCGTAAATTCTGTTGTAGGGTAGTATAATTCAGACATGAAAGTTGTCACCCTTAAGATAAAATTTGACCTTTGATTTTCAGGACCCTCCTGGATAATGGGAAGTAGTTTAAAAGATCCTCTTGGATAACAAGATTTAGCAGAAGTCATACCTTTAGAAGATATAACGTAGATTTAAAATTGTCATTTAATTAAGAGTTGTCAAGACCCCCCAGGATAATGGGACCTAGCTTTCAAATTCTTAGTAATATTTGGTAATATGATTCAGTTTAAAACTCACATATGTGCCCGGCCACCAAACTGGGGCAGAAAATTTTCTTTGTTTTTTTGTCTATTTCGTTGAAGTCAGGAGCCCGCCTGGAGAGAAGGGAATACATTTCAAGTCAGCAGTCAGGAGCCCGCCTGGAGAGTAGGGAATACATTCAAGTCAGCAGTCAGGAGCCCGCCTGGAGAGCAGGAAATACATTTCAAATCAGCAGTCAGGAGCCCGCCTGGAGAGCAGGGAATACTTTCAAGCGTAGCAGTCAGGAGCTCGCCTGGAGAACAAGGGAGTACAATTTAAATTTTAGCTTTCCAATTCTTTGTTTTGTCTATGTTGAAGTCAGGAGCCCGCCTGGAGAGCAGGGAATACATTTCAAGTCAGCAGTCAGGAGCCCGCCTGGAGAGCAGGGAATACTTTCAAGCGTAGCAGTCAGGAGGCAGCCTGGAGAACAAGGGAGTACAATTTAAATTTCAAGGGAGTACAATTTAAATTTTCTCTTTCAAATTCTTTGTTTTGTCTATCTTGAAGTCAGGAGCCCGCTTGGAGAGCAGTGAATACATTTCAAGTTAGAAGTCAGGAGCCCGCCTGGAGAGCAGGGAATACATTTCAAGTCCAGCAATCAGGAACCCGCCTAGAGAGCAAGGAATGCATTTCACGTCAGCAATCAAGAGCTCGCCTGAAGAGCAGGGAATATATTTCACATCAGCAGTCAAGGAGCCCCGCCTGGAGAATAGGGTCAGTTTCTACTTTAGTCAAGCTTAGTTTATAGTTTTCCTAGTCTATTCTTTAGTTTAATTCCATCACTACATCAATAGTACAAGTGGTTTACAATTTCGCTAACAACCCACAAATCTTCCTAGTGCAAACTGGGGCAGAAACATTTCTTTGTTTTGTCCGTTTTGTTGTAATTAGGCGCCCACTTGGAGAACAAGGGGAGACAACTCAAGTTTCTAGGGAAATCAGTGTCGAAGGAAGACAACTCGAGTTTCATGGGAAAGTAGTTTCGAAGGAAGACAGTTCAAGTTTCAGGGAAAAATGGTTCAAGGTGCAAGGGAAAACAGTGTCAAGTAATAAGAGAAAACGGTTCGAGTTCAACAGTCAGGCGTCTATCTGAAGAAAAGGAAAAGCATCTCAGATTGCAATTCAAGTCAGCAACCAAAGAATCTCGCGGCAAGAATGCGAGTCAACAGTCCGAGGTGATCAACAGAAGTTAGTCACAATAAAGAAAAGAGAGAAAGACAAGAAGTGAATCCAAATGCAGAAGTTGATGAAAGATGTGAACTGCTTAAGACGTGGTGGAAGTCACAAGCACTACATGTCCGGTCCTGACCCAAAAGCTATAGAAGAACGAGCTATCACCTGCAACTAACAAGCGCCAAGGTTCAAATCTAAAGTCTGCATGAAGAACCATTCAAGACTCAAGATCAAGCTTCAGAAGACTTATAGATAGGAACCTTGTAACTCGTAGTTGAAAGGTTTAGTTAGTTTTTTTCATTGGACTTTTGATGTAATAACAGGGACCGTGGACCGAAACCTCGACAGAACGGCACCTCGACCGGATCTCCACCTCGGCATACTCCGTCATTTCACTCATCTCTGAACTACACGTGGCCTGATTCCTTTATAGCCAAGGATATGTAGGCAGCCCAGATACTAGGACTCGGTCACATTCCCCTCTCTCTCCAAATAAGGGTCGGGTCAAAAAAAACCCTGTCTAGTCAGTCTCTGTCTGAAAACTCTGTACGTTTCCAGTCAAAGAGGGCCAGCTGTAGACATGTGATTTTTGACCCTTCCCAAGATTTTTTATATATTAGCGTAAAATATTTAATTTAGGCATAATATAGATATTTTAAGTAATTTTGACTCTTTTACTTTATTTTATTACAAGAAAACAAAAAATCACAAAAATATGTTCATTAATGTTTTGTAGTCATTTTTAATCTGAAAAATATATACAAAAAAAGTATCGTATTTTTATATATAATATGACATTTGAAAATACCAAAAATTAGATTTGTTTTAATGGTTAGTTTTATATAAATAATTATTTGAATAGTAGGATTAATTAATAAATGGGCCCGTATTTTTAATTAGGGAAAGAATAGAGCTTGGGCTCGAGCAACCCCTCTTTAGGCCTAATTTTGGACCTAACCCACAATTACCAAGCCCATAATTCCCAGACTCATACCCCTTAACCTAAAACCCTACCACTAACCTAGACCTATATATATAAAAAAAAAGCCTGAGACTAAAGGGGAGGGACGAAGTAAAGGGGAAAAGAACAAAAGCTGCGCATGAACGAAGAAAGAAACGAAGAAACAAAAAGGCTAAAAAGCTAAAGGCTGCGCAGCAGAACAACCCAAAAACAGTGACCCTTCGCCGGAAATCACCACACCCCGCGCCTGACCTCACGCCGATCACCCAGGTGACGACCCTCTGCATTCCCCCGTCAACCCAGCTAGCCGGAGAAAACACCAACGACCCCTGAACGTTAATCGTCAAACAACCCCGTCTCTGCCTGAAACTCGCTGGAAAAAAGAGCTCCATCAGCTTGTCAGATTAATGAGTTCCAGACGCGACAAACAGAACCAAGCGACCTCACCCAGCTCACCATCGTCGCTGCACCTCCGTTCGTCGCGAAGCTGCCATTTCCGGCGAAGCTTGACGCCAAACGACCTAACCTCACACCATTCTCTTTCACCAAAGCAGCCAAAACTCTCTTTCTTTTCAATGCTAAAATACAGTCATTCAAATTTCAAAATCCAAATCACAGTCTTCTTCACCTGGCATTTTCTTCACGCTCGCCTTCTTTCAAGAGCTAAGTTTGAGTCCAGGTCCAACGAGATGAGACAAGGTTGATTCCGGTTTGAAGTCGAGGTGACGACGAGGTTTGTTGAGGTTTCCGGCGCCGGTTTCGATCTTTGTTCGTGTCAAATAACTAACGCTGCAAATGTCCGCTGAAGGGTCATTCTTAATGAAGAAAGCTTTCTTTTGAAGGTCCGTTCCATTATTTCATCTGTTGTTTCAATCGTCTCTTTTGCTGCTTACACTTTGTTCAATTTTACGTTAGTTTTGTGTATGTAGTTAATCTTTTGTACGTTCGTTAATGGAGGGGTTCAATTTGGCAGTTTGGCATCTTGTGGATTTGGAACAGTGAAATATTTTGTCTGTAGTTAATTTGATTTCTCCCTTCTATTTGTTTATTGATTAATCGCAGTGTTATTGTCGTATTTGAACTTTAGTCTATAATTTTTCTTTTTCTTCTAGTGGCTACTTTTTAAAAATGTAATAAGAAGTTAATTCTTGCCATAACTCTTCTGGTCGTCATTGTTAGTAAATAAACATTGCTTTAGGGATACATAGATATAGTTTTATGGTGTTTTGTTGATAGTTCTGCAACTAAGGGTTAATAATTTATAGCCTCATAATAGTTTCAAACTAGTCTTAGAAAAATAATTCATGAATATCCGTGGTTTGCTTCAGTTGAGTAAAACCTTTTAGAATAATTCGAGGCGTGCCATGCCAAATGAAATCTCAAAATGCATGACCCTCGCTTAATTAGTATTCTGATCCTTAGAATTCGAGGCGTGCCATTTAGCGAATAACCTATGGCCCTCGCATTAATATTAAAATAACCTTAAACACTCGTAGTTTGCTTTAGGCTTAACTTAGACTACTATTGTGACTATGTATACGTCCACGTAACATAGTTGCGAATTTAATTCTAAAAGTAACTCGAGGTATGCGTTCACGCAACTTCGGCCAAATCCTCCTAATAATTAACAAAACGACATTAATCGTGGACACGTTCGCGTGACATGATTTTTGACGCGCCAAAGGAAAAGAGTATACATACGCGTAACTCAATTCCTTAATTACGAATAATCAAGTGGTTTGAAACGGTTAATAGACAAATGCACATAGGGTCTAAAATCAGTAATTAAATAATTTTAACGAGGCCAATATAACAGTTGAGCGACCGTGATAGAACCACGGAACTCGGGAGTGCCTAACACCTTCTCCCGGGTTAACAGAATTCCTTACTC
The DNA here is from genome assembly GCF_000715075.1 of Nicotiana tabacum. NCBI lineage: Eukaryota > Viridiplantae > Streptophyta > Magnoliopsida > Solanales > Solanaceae > Nicotiana > Nicotiana tabacum. The sequence goes on along the minus strand of NC_134084.1, from coordinate 4,601,275 downwards.
AGATTTCTGGTTCGCATACTGTTAAACAGAGTCAATCTTTCCTCGATTCGGGATTCAACCGGTGACTTGGGACACCATAAATCTCCCAAGTGGCGACTCTGAATTTCTCAATATAATCCCGTTTCGATTGTCCTTTAATTGGAAAAACTCCCTTGTATTTATACCCTTTACGAGGTGTAGGTAAAAACAAGGTGTGACACAGGCATACTCAGGTGGCTCATCTAGCTCATCGTGGTGCATCATCTGGCGATCGTTTTCACAGTTCTCGGCAGGGTTAGTCATCTCTCAGTGACCTTCTAGCTCAGAGTTCGTCCCGTGCTCCATCGGTTTAGGGCTCATATATGAAAGATTCTTCTACCAGTTATCCCGATGCTCGGGGCTCCCTTCAGTCCCCATCACCTGCACCAGAGAGTTGTTTTGAGTGTGAAGAGTTTGGGCATGTATGGAGGCAGTGTCCTTGTCGTCATGGAGGTTCACTGCAGTAGAGGAGTCAGGCTGCATCTTTCGAACCAGCTGCTATACCACCCGCCTAGCCATCTCGGGGTGGAGCTCAGTCAGCTAGAGCTTTCTTAAGAGGGGGAGATGATATGGTGGCGGTCAGGCCTGTTTCTATGCACTCCCTGCCAAACCAGATGCCATTGCCTCAGATGCAGTGATCACATGTATTGTCTCAGTTTGCCACATGGATGCCTCTATAATTTTTTATCCTTTCCACTTTTTCATATGTGTCATCATATTTTGCTCATTATTTGGATACGCCCCATGAGTCTCTCATTTCATCTGTTCATGTATCTACATCGGTGGGTGATACTATTATTGTGGACTGTGTATATCGGTCGTGTGTGGTGACCGTTGGTGGATTGGATACTAGGGTTGATCTATTGTTGCTTAGTATGGTGAATTTCAATGTGATCTTGGGTTGGACTGGTTATCTCCATGTCATGTTGTTCTAGATTGTCACTCTAAGACCGTGACATTGGCGATGCTGCGGTTGCCATAAATTGAGTGGCGAGGTTCTTTAGACTATATTCCCAGTAGAGTGATTTCATACTTGAAGGCCCAACAGATGGTTGGGAAGGGTTCTCTTTCTTATTTTGCCTTTTTGAGGGATGTCAGTGCCGAGACCCCTACTATTGATTCTGTTCCGGTGGTGCAAGATTTTCCAAATGTGTTTCATGTAGACCTGTCAGTCATGCCGCCTGAAAGAGATATTGACTTTGGTGTTGACTTGGTGCCAGGTATTCAACCCATTTCTATTCCTCCGTACCGTATGGCACCGGTTGAGTTGAAGGAATTGAAGGAGGAGATTCAGGAACTCTTTGATAAGGGGTTTATTAACTTGGGGTGCGTCGGTTTGGAATATGAGAATGTGTATTGATTATAGGCAGTTGAAAAAAGGCACAACCAAGAACAAGTACCCTTTGCCATGTATTGATAATCTATTTGACGAGCTTCAAGGAGTGAGGGTGTTCTCCAAGATTTATCTCAGGTCAGGGTATCACCAGTTGAAGATTCAGGACTCGTATATTCTTAAGACAACTTTCAAGACCCGTTATGGTCATTATGAGTTCCTTGTGATGTCTTTTAGGCTGACCAATGCCCCAGTAGCGTTCATGCATCTGAAGAACAGTGTGTTTTATCCCTATATCGACTCGTTTGTTATTGTATTCATTGATGATATCATGGTGTACTCTCGTAGCCAGGATGAGCACGCCCATCATTTGAGAGTGGTATTGCAGCAATTGAAAGAGTAGAAACTTTATGCTATGTTCTCCAAGTGTGAGTTTTAGCTCAGTTCATTGGCGTTCTTAGGGTACGTGGTGTCTAGTAAGGGTATTCAGGTAGATCCGAAGAAGATAGAGGCAGTTCATGGTTGGCCCAGACCATCCTTAACTATAGAGATTCGGAGCTTTCTTAGGTTGGCTGGTTATTACCGTCGCTTAGTGAAGGGTTTCTCATCTATTGCATCGCCCTTGACCAAATTGACCCAAAACGGTGCTCCTTTCAGGTGGTCGGATGAGTGTTAGGCGAGCTTTCAGAAGCTCAAGACTGCCTTGACCACAACTCCAGTCTAGTTCTACCATCAGCTTCTGGTTCCTATATAGTGTATTGTGATGCTTCTCGGAACAGTATTGTGTGTGTTTTGATGTAGGATGGTATATTTATTGCTTATGCTTTGTGCCAGATGAAGCTCCATGAGAAGAACTACCATGTTCATGATTTGGAGTTAGCTGCCATTGTTCATGCGTTAGAGATTTTGAGGCACTATCTCTATGGTGTGTCTTGTGAGGTATTTACTAATCATCGCAGCCTCCAGCTCTTGTTCAAACAGATGGATCTCAATTTGAGGCAGTGGAGATGGTTGGAGCTACTAAAGGACTATGATATTACTATTTTGTATCATCCAGGAAAGGCCAATGTGGTGGCCGACGCCTTGAGTATGAAGGCAATGATTATGGGCAGTCTTGCATTTATTCCGGCTGGGGAGAGACCTCTTGCAATTGATGTTTAGGCTTTGGACAACTAGTTTATGAGATTGGATATTTCGGAGCCCAGTCGGGTTCAAGCTTATGTGGTTTCTCGGTCTTCCTTGTTTGATCACATCATAGAGTGCCAATATGATGATCCTCATTTGTTTATCCTCAAGGACAAGGTTCAACACAATGATGCCAGAGATATGACTATTGGAGATGATGGGGTGTTGAGGATGCAAGGCCGTATATGTGTGCCCAATGTAAATGGGCTTCGGGAGTTGATTCTTGAGGAGCCCTACAGCTCGTGGTATTCCATCCAACCGGGTGCCGCAAAGATGTACCAGGATTGAGATAACACTATTGGTGGAAAAAAATGAAGAAAGACATAGTTTGGTTTGTAGCTCGGTGTCTCAACTGTCAACATGTGAAATATGAGTATCACAGGCAGGGTGGTTTGCTTCAGAGGATAGAGATTCCGGAGTGGAAGTGGGATTGGATCACCATGGATTTCGTAGTTGGGCTCCCATGGACTTTGAGGAAGTTCGATGCTATTTGGGTAATTGTGGATCGGCTGACCAAGTCCGCGCACTTCATCCTTGTGTGTACTACCTATTCTTCAGATCGGTTGGCGGAGATTTATATCAGAGAGATTGTTCGCCTTCATGGGTGCTAGTTTCTATCATTTCAGATAGAGGCACGCAGTTTACACCGCAGTTTTAGAGAGTCGTGCATTGAGAGTTGGGCACTCAAGTTAAGTTGAGCACAACATTTCATCCTCACATAGACGGGTAGTCCGAGCACAATATTCAGATTCTGGAGGACATGTTATGTGCTTGTGTTATTGATTTTGGTGGTCCATGGGACCGGTTTCTACCACTCGCAAAGTTTGCTTACAACAACAGTTATCAGTCAAGTATTCAGATGGCTCCGTATGAGGCTTTATGTGTGAGGCGGTGTAGATCTCCGATAGGTTGGTTTGAGCCGGGTGAGGCTAGGCTTTGGGCTACTGAATTTGTATAAAATGCTTTGGAGAAAGTGAAAGTGATTCAGGAGACACTCCACACAGGGCAGTCGAGGCAGAAGAGTTATGCTGACAAGAAGGTCCATGATGTGTCTTACATGGCTGGGGAGAAGGTTCTATTAAAGGTTTCACTCATGAAGGGTGTTATGAGATTTGGAAAGAAGGAAAAGTTGAGCCCTCAGTTCATTGAGCCCTTTTAGGTACATCGGAGGATTGGTGAGGTGGCATACGAGCTTGCCTTCCACCTAGCTTGTTGAGTGTGCATCCAGTATTTCATGTTTCTATGCTTCGGAAGTATATTAGCGATCCATCTCATGTTCTAATTTTCAGCACGGTTTAGTTGGATGGTGATTTAACTTATGATGTGGAGCCGGTGGCTATTTTATAGCAGCAGATTCGAAAGTTGAGGTCAAAGGATGTAGCTTCAGTGAAAGTGCAGTGGAGAGGTCAGCCCGTGGAGGAGGCTACTTGGGAGACCAAGCGGGAGATACGGAGAAGATATACACAACTATATACGACTCCAGGTATGTTTCTAGACCCGTTTGAGGACGAATGAGGGGGATGATATAAGGACATGGCTGGTCCTTTCGAGAGTTGTAGCCCTGTTCCCCTATTTTTCCTGCTTCTTTTATGTTCTACAGCTACGTTTTGACTTATCAGGTTAGTTGGTTCGGGTACGGAGTGATTTCAGAATGAATTGAGACACTTAGTCTCTTATTTGAAAGCTTAAGTTGAAAAAGTTGACCGGATGTTGACTTATGTGTAAACGCCCTTGGATTTGAATTTTGATGGTTCCGTTAGCTCTGTTAGGTGACTTTGGACTTAGGAGCGCATCCGGATTGTGATTTGAAGGCCCGTAGTAGAATTAGGCTTGAATTGCTGAAAGTTGAAATTTTGGGAAGTTTGATCGGGAGTGAACTTTTTGATATCGGGGTCGGATTGGATTTTTGGAAGTTGGACTAGGTACGTGGTGTCATTTATAACTTGTGTGCAAAATCTGAGGCCAATCAGACGTGATTTAATAGGTTTTGACTTCGTTAGTAGAATTTGGAAGTTTCGAGGTTCATTAGGCTTGAATCCGTGTGTAATTCGTGTTTTTGATGTTGTTTGAGGTGATTTGAGAATTTGACTAAGTTTGTATTGGGTCATAAGACTTGTTGGAAAATTTGGTTGAGGTCTTGAGGACCTCAGGTTGATTTCGGGTAGTTAATGGCTTGAGTTTGAGTTGAAGAATGCAGCTGGAATACTACTGGTTTTGGTGTAATTGCACCTGCGGAGTGGGCGCCGCAGGTGCGATCCCGAAGATGCATGGTAAAGGTCGCATATGCGACCAAGGAAGAACTGGGCTGAAGGCGCAGGTGCGGTGGTATTCCTGCACCTGTGATGGTCGCAGAAGCAGACATCAGGGCGCAGGTGCGAGGTTGGACTGTAGGTGCGATGTGACTCCCGCACCTAAGATGAGCGCAGATGCGGGCTCATGATCATAGAAGCGGAAGCAGTGTTTAAGTGATTTTCCATAGATGCAGATATTTTAGCGCAAAAGCGGCTCCGCAGGTGCACATATTGAGCCGCAGGTGCAAAAACCTGGGCAGAACTTTTAAATCGAAGACTTCGAGATTTTTCACCATTTTCATCATTTATGAGCTCAGAGTTTGGGGATTTTGGGAGGGATTTCGATGTAATCACTGAGGTAAGTTCCTTGTGCCTATGTATCTTTAATAATGGTGTTTCCCCAGTAATTTTACACATAATTTGTGAGATTTTGAAGTGAAATTTGGGAGTTTAGGGCTTGAGCATTGGAAGACGAATTTTGGGGTTTTAAGTGACCAAATGATGTCGGATTTTGATAAATTTAGTATGGTTGGACTCGTGAGTGAATGGACTTTCGGGTTTTGTGACTTTTGTTGGATTTCGAGACGTGGGCCAGTTAGATTTTGGCTCTAATTTAGTATTTGTCTTGTGGAATTGATCCCTTTAGCCTATATTGATTGTATTGTATTGTTTGTGGCTAGATTCGGGACGTTTGGAGACCGATTTGAGAGGCAAAGGCATTGCGGAGTAGAGATTTGCTTGGATTGAGGTGAGTAATAGTTACAAATCTTGTCTTGAGAGTATGAAACCCCAGATTTGGGGTCATGTGATTATTTTGGAGGTTACACACGTGCTAGGTGACGGGCATGCGGGCGTGCACCGAGGGGATTGTGACTTGGTCCGTCCCGTGGAAACTGTAAAGTTGAACAACTTGCTGTTAGCTATATGCTCTCTATGTGTTATAGAAATTGACTGTAAATCATGTTAGAAACCATGTTTAGGCTTTGTGTTGGTACATTTGGGTCCCACAGAGGCCACGTTACATGTTGAATTTCCTGCTAAATGTTATTTGTATTCAGTTACAGTTTTTACTCGCATATCATATCTCAGTCTCTGTTATTCTATTTGATGCATCATGTTATTGCTATTTGGGTTGATTTTCCTGATTTTTAAGAGCCCGAGATATTAAAGAGATTGATGACTGAATGAGGCCGAAGGCTTGATTGTGAGGATATTTATGGGATCGGGGCTATACGCCGCAACATGTTTCATTAATTTTGCCATGATTGGCTTGATATAGTGCTCGGGCTTTAGAAGCCCCTTCGGAGTCTGTACACACTGTCAGTGAGCGCATGTACCTACTGAGTGCGAGTGCTGAGCAATCATGAGGAATGAGTGATTTTGAGGTTGGAGTGAATGTGAGGACTGAGTGGTGGTTGCCCGAGAGGCTGTATATGATTTCATTATTGATGCACATAGTTGCCCTATATCATTATTTTGAACACTTCTGAAAGATGTTTTTATCCGGATTTTACTTGAATTTGACTTAAACAAACTTATTTGACTTGATTTACCAGATTTGGGAAGCATGACTATTTTTCCTTGCTGAGACTACTGAAAAATGCAATATATTTGTGTAGCTTGTCACTATCTTCCAATTTCTTATTTATTATTTTTACTCACTGAGTTGGTTGTACTCACGCTACACCTTGCACTTCATGTGCAGATCCAGGAGTTTCTGGGCGCGGAGGGTGTTGATAGTTCTCGTAGCTGATTATTGGAGATAGCGAGGTAGCTGCCTGGCATTCGCAACCTTTATTTCTTCTTCCCTATATCTCTTTTCGTTGTATTTTGCATTCTAGACTATGTTAGTCGTGTTATTTTCGGACAGGTTATGTTTAGATGCTCATGATTTAGTGATACCTTGATGTTTGGGCCATTATTCCGTACTTGTGTTTTGAGATTAAACTCTGTTTTCGAAAACTCTGCTTTATTTACGAACTTTTGATTTACCTTCTATGCAATATTGGAAGTGATTTTTAGAATGTCGGCTTACTGATTATCATTGATAGGCGCCATCACAACAGGTTAGGATTTGGGTCGTGACACCAGGCTCGCGAGCTAAGTGGGCCCAATGGCTAAATATTGATTTTAAAAAAAATAAATAAATAGAAATTAGAGACAAAAAAATGTTAAAAAATATCTAAGGCAATACCTTGTAAATTTATTATAGAATTGTGACCTAAATTTTTTAATTCTAATTTAAAGACAAAAATATTGTAAAGAGATATTCAAAGCAATGCCTTGTAATTTTATTATAACATTAAAAAAATATGGCAATATCTTTCTTAGTCTTCCTTCCCTATGGAATGAGCACAAAAAGGTCCTAATACGGCCATTGAGAAGAAAAAGAAGCTAATCAAGATGTGCCAAAATATAATTTACATAATACATACTAATTTTTGTTCATACAAGTTACATGGTATCTCTTACAAACTTCATAAATCCTTCAAGGTTCGGAGAAATTTCTGTTGGTGGTGGCGGAAAAGTAGCTTGGTCATCGCTGCTTCCATTGTCGGGCGAAACAGCATCCTCCGCAAGTTAAGCTAGCATTTCTTCGTAAGCTTTGTCTTCCTCTGGTTGTGATTCAGCAAGTCCAAAGTTTCTTCTTTCTGAACGGATCCAATCTTTGAAAAGTACTGATTTTTCCAAGCTCTCCCTCATAGACACTCTATAATCATCAATTTGAAGTCTTGCTTGACTGAAAGCATTCTCCGATGCCACTGTTGAAGCTTGAATAGTTAAAATGTCTCGGTCCATCCTTGAAAGAACCGGAAAGTGTTTTTCTTTGTCCTTCTACCATTGCGAAAGATTAAAGGAGCCGTCGGGATTCACTTCCTCAATTTGCTGCGACAACTAAACTTCAAGCTCATTTAGCTGTGAAAAATTATTACTACTAGAACCTTGAGAACCCCTAAATCCCGCCCAAGCACTAAGTGCTCTTACTCCCGCAGTTCTTTTAGATGATTGATAATCATAAGAAGAAGGAGTTGGAACATTTGGTCTAGCATGATTTAATGCAACTTGATAAGCATCATAAATAGTTTGAGCATTTATTCTAATTGAGGATATTGCTTTCGGAAGTTGAGGAAACTCATCATCTTCAAGTGCTACACCATTATAAACAGTTCCATACTAAAATTGAGGACTTCCTAATTTCATACAAGGATTTAACAAAGCAGCAACACCATAAATAGGAGGAAAAGGAAAAAAATTTAAACTTTTTTTCTCACAGAATCAATAGCGAGTTTATAAATTTTCCCACCTTTTGAAAAATGAGCAAACAAATTTGCAAGTTCTGCAACATTAACTAAACAGTTAGAAATAGTAGGATAATATTTCCCAGAAAATTCATTTGTAGCAATATGAAATTTTTCCAAAAAATTAACAAGTATTTTAACATTAGCCCAATCCTCATTCGTAAGGTGCTCATTATCATCACTTACATGTACATTAAACATTGAGTTTATGTGGTTTCTATATTCATATGCAGCAACCAAACTTTCATACATGTAATTGCATCTAGTTGGACAAAGTTTAGGAACCTTTCTTTCTCTTAGGCCACATTCATTGCATATTTTAAAATATTCTCTAAGTCTACTTGTACGGTTTGAATAAAAAAGCCAGTTAAGAGCCATTTTAACCTTTTCAATTTGAATATTTAAAATTCTCATACCATCACCCACAATTAAATGGTAAATATGACAAATACATCTAACATGAAAAATGTTACTAAATGCAGAATTTAGTGTAGTGGTAAGCAAGGCTACATCATTTGTGTTACTAGTAGTATTATCCATTGAAATTGATATTATTTTATCATTAATGCAAAAATATCTACAAATATCCGTAATCTATGCTAGCAATAAACTACCCTGTGTAACGTGAAGCAATTATCCTATAAGCAATTATGTGCTTTTGCATTATCCAATCATCATCAATCCAATGACTGGTAAAAGTAAGGTAATCACAGTCGTTGCCACTTCTACCAATATCAGTTGTAATAGCAACATGAAAATTTATATGAGTAAGTAAATAGCACAATTATTGTTCATATTCATGCTTATATTTATAAATATCGCTCTTTACGGTTGTTCGAGAAAAACCTTTATAGGTATGATTAAAAACAAATTCTAATGTAATGCACAAACAAAGGGTTTGAAGGAAACTATAGGGTAAGCACATAACAGTTACCATTTTTGCCAATTCTTCCTGATCTTTTTTTTTGGATCATAATATAAAACACCACCGGTAACATTGTTAATTTCCGGTTGAAATTGATTTGAACCACTACTAGGGCTAGTGATCGAGTCCACACCTACACTACTATAGAGTAGAAAGGATGGTCGATGCAGTTTTACCCAACAAAGGTCGGGATCGAATCCACAAGGGGGTAATTAGTTTGGAGTTAGGTTTATATCCGAGTAGAGATGCAGGTTTTGCTCTTAATTGTACTTCCACAAATGGTTGGTTTGTTTTCTACTTCTACTTCTATTCTATAGCATGCAGTATAAGAAACTAAGTACAATATTTTTGTTGGTTTTTTTCAAGGATTAAAAAGGACTAGGGTAGTGACTTCTGCCTAGGTGGATACCTAACGAGTATCGAAAATTCAGGACAAGCTTGTTATGATTGGGGTCGTGATATAACCATAACATATAAGTGCTCACTCTATACCTTTCGGTAGTTTGAGTAACTTTTCCCAATGTGGCTTTCTCAAGTCTAAATGGGTGTTCATGCATAACAAATGATATTAGCTCAATTCGGGTATTATCATCTCTAGGTTTAACCTTTTAATTGGGGCTATCAATCTCTTGAATGTACCCAATTCCTTGTTAGCCTAATTTTCCTAGACATAGTCCCTCTCTCTCAAGAAGAGACTAAGTCATAAAGGCACGAATCAGTATTTGCAACCACCAATTCTACAATTAAAGTATGAATTAGACTAAATATCACTAACCCATAAACAATTAAGCCCTAAAATTCAAGACCCATTAAATACCAACACTATGGTTTGGTCACAACCCTAGCTATGGAATTAGCTACTCATAATAATAGCAGAAATCAAAGCTAAAGATGAAAGATAAGCAATAATATTCAAATCAAGATGAAAATCTAAAGATATAAGATAAATCTACTCTAGAATTACTTAAAAAGGTAAAAACCAGCCGTTCACGTGTTCTCTCTAAAAAAACTTAACCTAAAAATGTCAAAAAGATCTATTTATACTAGGCTGAAATTTCTGAACAAAAATGCCCCTGCGGAAAATTTGTGGACGCGTAATTCTGACCGCCTCCATGTTTGCTTTCGCGACCACAGTCTGCGTTTCTTCAATTCTGGGCTTGGGTTGGACTAGGTTTCACGAACAATGTAATTTCATCTGCGCCCGCGTGTGCATCCATCGTGGCCGCGTAAGTTGAACGCGAACTACATTCTTCTATTAAGCATGACTTGCAGGGTCTCTGAACTTCACACACCGCCCTCAGCGAAAATGCCACCGCGACCGCGCTTTTTCATCGTGGTTAGCTAGAGAACTTGTGCTCAAATTAGCCTCTATGAACTTTGCTTTCGCGGGCCGCGTATTTGTGGACGCCTCAACGGTGGTCCTCACGTGGCTGCGTATTTTGTCCGTTCTCCATGCTCCAGTTCCCAGTCTTTAGTCTGTGCAAGTTTTACTCCTTCATGAGTTTATTTTGGCCTCTTTGCCTCGTTTTGACCAAAGCCTGCATGTAATCACAGTAAATTAGTTTTCGGAAATACTTTTACACATTTTTTCCCAATACCTAAGCAAAAGAGAGTGCATAATAGGTTAAAATCTATAGCTATCAACTCCCCCAAACTTAAGATTTTGCTTGTCCTCAAGCAAACAAAGTATTTACCACCTCCACTAGAGAAAGGAAAATTTTAGCTGTCCTAAGGTAACTTCATCAAGCATCAATTGGGACTAACAATTACCCTCAACACAAATGCATTATCAACAACACACAATCTTTTTAGTACCATAGTTCTTGTGCAACATAAGGGCATCAAGAGTTGACTTAACTCACCAAGGAAGCTCGCTCTACTACGTAGGTCATAGTGGAACCCAAACTCCTCCTCCTCTACTCTCTATAAGCAAATCTCACTTTAGATTGTAGCACTCAAAACAAGGATTGTGAAAAAGTAGCTCATCTCTCTCAAGGGAATGTCTCAAGTCCGGCTCTAAGTACCACAAGCTTGCCCTTTATGTAAATCACCACTAATGTAAGCTCACTCAACTCGAAATCATATAGGGATTTTGCAGGAATGTAATGAAGGCTTTTGGTTCAAGGTAGGATGTATCGGTCTATGAAGGTTTCATCTTTCCTTAAGCACTTCATTTTCTCATTTCGTCTCACACTTTCTTGACTCTTTGAGTCATTTTCTTCTTCCTTAGGGGACTAGAAAGACACACTGTCACTCTTTTTTGTTCATGACAATCATTTTTCTCCTTTTGTAATCATTCAAAGCCTTTCTTCATTGCTTTCATTGAATCCATTCATTTTTCTATACTATTCATTTCTTTTTGACTTTTTGGCTTTTCTTTCTTTTCTTTTTGCCTTCCCTTTTCTTTATTTTGTACCTTTTATCACATTCACATTCCTTGTCTCTCCCCCCAAACTTATGCTTTTGCCAATTGTGCTAAGAAAAGATCGGGTGCCAAGAGAGGGTCATTATAGAACGGATAAAGGCGTGTATCATGGTTATTAAAAGAAAAAAGACTTCAGCTCAACGGGGTTGACTGGGGATATCATATTTAGTGGGCTAATGGATGTTTTCAAGTTTCAAGTTGGATCAAGAAGAGCCTATATTCATTTCTCAAGTCGAGTTACACTTAGGATTTCGCCTAAACAAACATTCAGGGCAAGTTCTAGACTTATTGGCACGTGACTTGGACTTGCAAATCAATATCTCACCTCACAGGCTATTGGATTGCTAAAGAGAACCGAGTCGAGGGTCCACGACAACACTAGCTAAGATTTAGCAACACAAATGTCTCCAAGAAGCCACTCGATGATTATTTAGTCAACACAAGAGTCTCAAGGTCACAACTAAAACTATTCTTTGCCAATCAACTTGTTTCCAACCATAAGGTCAAAGGTAATGTGTTAGGACCAAGTGAAGCTTGCATGAGACACTTTTAATCATTACCACTATTTACACAAAAACATAAAGAAAACGGACTCAAATCCTTAAGAAGGTTGTCACGCCATCGATCATCGGGAAGAGCCACCCCATTCACACAACATCTACCTTTGGAAAGAATCGTGGCTTTAAGAAAACCAAAGACTTATTGATCACGAAGCTAAGAACTCAAAAAGAAGCTACTAAAGGAAGTAAAAAGCTAAGCTATTAAAGAAAAAGAACACAAGAAGTTATAAAGTAAACTACGGAAAGTAAAATAAATATGTACAATATGTAAAGGAACGAATATATACAAGATGGAATGAATATATACATGGAATGGTAAAGTTATATTCATATCAAAAGTGAAAAATAACGAAAGTGAAAAATAACAATAAGTAAAAGTAAAGAAAAATAGTATCATAATTATTACATGTCAGTCATCGAAACAAAATAGGACCACCCCCCAAATAAAAAACTAGCAATGTCCCCAATACAAAAAATAGAAATAAGATCAGGGAAGGGATAGAGAGTAAAGAAAATTCCTTATGTGCTCTGCATAGGGTCCTGCACATCAGTGGGGTCCTCGGACTGCATAGGATCAGCAGCTCCCACCGGGTCCTCTAAATGGATCTCCAAATCTGACAGGGGAACCCCGGGGTTGCGGAGCATCTAGATCATCTCTGTAGCAGCCTGTGTAGTGGCAGCCGACTCCTCAGACTGGCCAGCTGTTGGTGCCTCATGCTCTGCTGCTTGTGCTGCTGTGACATACTCCTCCAAGAGCAGATCTAGTGGAATATCACCAGCTGCCGTGAACCTCTGTACATCCTCCCTAAGTTGTTTTACTGATGCCTTTGAAGCCCGAGTCTTCTTCATCTTCTTGACCTGCTTGCCTAAGTCCTTGATTACTTTTCCTTGTGCATCCAAAGCCTTCAGGATCGTCTCCTAGTTTCCCAGGAGCTTACTCGGGTTGTCCAGAAGCTCCTTTAATGAATCCTCCAGTGATGGAGGTACCTGAAGCTGTGCCGGAACTGACTGAGCTACTACTGCACTAGATAAAATAGACAGATTTGAGGTTACTGCCTACATCCAATTATTGATACTGGATAGAGTCTGAGAAAGCCGCAGTGTAGTCTGGGGGTAGGCAGAAGAAGATGGCACTGACAATGGCACGGAGATGTATGCCCAGAATGAAGGAAGAGGTACGACAGATGAGGAACCCCTTGCTGTGGATGGATCTGACCCGACATCCACTACCCCTAGATCTACAGACTGGCCAGTGGGGATAACAGCTTTACCCTTTGCTTTAGTGTTGTCTCGTCCTTTAGTGCTATACCATGAGAAGGGCTGCTTTGGCTTTGTCGTGGTGTAATAATTCTTCTTCTCAACTCCCTGGTCCTCAAAGTACATGGTGAGGAAATTGGGGTAAGGGTATGATCTCTCGTCCTTCCCAACTACCTTTGTGATGTTGTAATGCATGAGGTTCCCCACATTGATGGGATACCCCGCCATGATCGAGGATATCAAAATATATCGGGTGAGTGGTAGGACATTGTCATGCTGATACGGATCCAGCCAGCTGCAAACAACGGTAGACCATCCTTTTTATTCAAAGCAAAGGGTGTTTCTGGCTATTGGGAACCCTGCTGTGAGCTATTTCGGTGTTGTCCCGGGAGCTAGTATCTCCGCCAACCATGGACGGGCTGCCTCACCAAGTGCCAGATTTTCTAGATATTGCACAACTTCCACATTCTCGAAACCGGCATACTCATTCAATATTTGGCCATCAAATTGAATCCTCAGATTTTGGACCTTTGTCACCGTGGTGCCCTTTTTGATGCGGGCCACGTTTGCATAGAACTCCTTAACAAGATATTCACTGGCATCTGAAACCTTACTGGTGAACCATTTCCACCCTATTCTCTCTTCAACCTGCCTTTTTATATTCGGGTTATGGGGAAGGAGGTCTTGCTCTATGAATTAACTCTCAAGGGTAAGTGACCTTTGGGGGCCACCATTCTCGGAATTTATGGTAGGTTTTTTCACTAACAAATCTATCCTCCCAATCTGCGGCTTTTCTAGATCTTGCCAACCCCCCAAAATTGGTATCACCCGCTCTACCATCGTCTGGGACCTCGTCATCATCAACATCAATAGGGGAAGGGGCAGTCAATGAGGTCGGAGTTGCAACAGGTGGGGAACATGGTCCCGAAGTCTCACTACCTTTCTAGGAGCCATCAGACGACTCAGAAGGAGAGGTAGTTTCATCTCTCAAGTGGTACTTCCCCGGGAAATCTACAAGGACATGAGTTGGCACAGAGTCACCTTCCGAAACTTCACGGGAAGGGACATAATCACTACCTTCAGAATGGGATGTGGCTCTATCTGCAGCTCACATCTTCCCAATGGACTTTTGGATTGCAAGTGGTAACTTCTTTCCTTTTCCCCTGCCTCGGGAGGGTTCTGCCCTCCTTTAGCTTTATCGCTTCTACCGCCTCGGGATTGGACCATTGTCTGTAGCAAACAAGCAAAGAACACCAATAAGAACAATATTTTAAGTGAATTAAACATTGCAGTTGAAATGCATAAAATACTTATCAGATTCAGGCATCATGGACCGCGAAAAAGTGATCGAGTCCGTGAAGTACCCACCACGGACCGCTAAAAAGGAACTGTAGCCGCGAAGAGAGTAGGATCAGACTACTACCTCTCTGAATATTGATCATCGTGGACTGCAAAAAAACTAAGCGCGGTCGCGAATGACCAACAGCGGACTGCAAAAAGCTGATGCAGCCCCGAAATTTGAAATCAGACTATTCTGAAACTTAAGAACGCGGGCCGCGAAATCTTGGCCGTTGACCGCGATGAAGCAAATACGGTCCACGAAAAAGTAATTGCAGACCACGAACATACACTCACAGTTCCCATAAATTAGGGACCATGGACAGCGAAAAAGTGATCGTGGTCCGTAAAATTTAAAAAGCATGGGTACCGAGGAAAAATTCTAACCTAGGGTTTTAACTAAGTGCAAGAATTTTAGGCAATAAAAAGCCATATTGAAAACCCTATCCCCCATTAGGCATGCAAAATAAGTACCCATACGAATATTTAGCATCAATTAAGCGTGAGAGTAATTCTGACATGTATAAACCTTAATTAAAAAGAAAAAGTAAAACTAAAATAAAAGAAAGAAATAAAATTAACATAAAACTATGAACATACCAGTTGTGTGATTGAAAGAAAATTTGACTCTTGATTAGTGAAAGTGAAATTGAAAGCCGCAGAAATAATGATGAACAGTGCTATAGGTCAGTGGGAAATTAGGGTGCAAAAAGGGTAAAAGGGCTAAAGAACTCTTATTTATATTTAACAGCGGTAGACCCCACTATCTTACCTTAGCGTGGTCCACAAAATACCACCACGGTCCGTGCTTTTACCTTTTTAAAGAGCTGCTGCAAAGACTGGACCGCTGAGAGCGAAAAAACTAGCGAGGCCGCGAAAGAGTAATGCGGACCGCAAAATTTCAACCACGGACACGAATACAACTTAAGGGAGTTGCTATTCTCGACTTTTCAAGTTCGCGTCCACTGGCCATTTACCCCCCCCCCCCCCCACGAAAAGCACCCGCTGACCACGAATATTTGAGCGCGGTCAGCGCAAATCCCCATACTTAGGCAAATTTTGTCAGCAATAGTCCAACACAACACAAATAATTCCTACACAAACTTCACAATCAGTTAATCCAAAACAAAGCCTAAACTAAGAAGAAAATCAAAAAAGAAAGAAAAACACATGGGTTGCCTCCTAAGAAGCGTCTGATTTAACGTCGTGACACGACGCATGTTACCATCAATCACTTGAAGTAGATCATTGCCACCATGTGGCTATCATCAAACTTGCCAAGATAATGGTTCACTCGGTGCCCATTAACCCTAGATATTTCAGCATTTTTGTTTTTCAAATCAAGAGCACCAAACGGAGTTACATGCACCACTTCAAAAGGGCCACTCCATTTTGACTTGAGCTTTCCCAGAAACAGTCCTAGCCGAGAGTTGAATAGAAAAACCAAGTCACCCTCTTTGAATTCCTTACTTCGGGCATATTTGTCATGGAAGTACTTCATTTTTTCCTTATACAACGACAAGCTGGAATAAGCATGAAACCGTAACTCATCAAGTTCATTTAGTTGCTCTATCCGGAGATTGGCAGCTACATCCCATTTAAGGTTTAACTTCTTCAGCCCACATGGCTTTATGCTCTAACTCAACCAGAAGATGGCAAGCTTTCCCAAATATCAACCAGTACGGAGGCATACCAATTGGAGTTTTGTACGCAGTTCTGTAAGCCCACAAAGCATCGTCAAGTTTCCTTGACCAATCCGTCCGGTTTGCATTGACAATTTTTGATAATATGCTCTTTATCTCCCTATTGGATATCTCTACTTGCCCACTAGCCTAGGGATGATAGGGGGTTGACACCTTATGATTGACACCATACTTCGAAAGTAAAGTATCGAAGGCCTTGTTGCAAAAATGAGACCCCCACATAACTAATGATCGCCCTTGGAGTGCCAAACCTAGTGAAGTTATTTTTCTTTAAGAACGCCACCACACTCCTTGCCTCATTGTTGGGAAAAGCCACGGCTTCGACCCACTTGGAAACATAAGCAGCAGCAACCAGAATATACGTGTTACCACATGAACTCACAAGTGGTCCCATGAAGTCAATGCCCCACACGTTAAAAATGTCAATCTCAAGAAGAGTGGTGAGAGACATTTCATCCTTCTTGAAATTTCCACCAGCTCTTTGACACTCATCACATCTCTTAACAAGCTCACTAGCATCTTTATACAGGGTGGGCCAATAAAATCCACAGTTGAGAACCTTTGAAGCAGTTCTTGCCCCGCCATGATGACCACCGTAGGGCAAGGAATGGCAAGCATCAAGAATACTCATTGCTCCTCTTCTGGAACATATCTCCGGATCACACCATCACTCCAAATCTTGAAAAGATATGGCTTGTCCCAATAATAGTCCAAGATGTCCCGTTTAAGCTTCTTCCTTTGGTTAGAAGAGAGCTCACACAGGGCAATGTCGGTCATAAGAAAGTTAGCCATATCGGCGAACCAAGGAATACCATTCAAAGACACTAAGAGGAGTTGTTCATCCGGAAATGAGTCATTAATTTTGAGGTCATCATGGGGCCTCCCCTCCTCTTCCAAGCGGGACAAGTGGTCCACCACTTTGTTTTCACTTCCTTTTCAATCAATAATTTCAAGGTCAAACTCTTGAAGCAAAGAACCCATCTCCTCAACCTAGCGTTAGAGTCTTTCTTTGTCATCAAGTAACGGAGTGCTGCATGATCGGTGTGCACAATCACTTTGGTAGCCATGAGATATGGCCTGAAGTTTTCCATGGCAAAGACAATGGCTAGTAACTCTTTCTTGGTCACCATATAATTGACTTAGGCATCATTCATTGTTTTGCTTGCATAATAAACAGGATGAAATATCGTGTTGATCCTTTGCTCCAAAACCGCTCCTACCGCAACGTCACTAGCATTGCACATGATCTCAAATGGTAAGCTTTAATTGGGTGCGGTAATAATGGGAGTGGTAGTCAATCTATACTTGAGAATCTCAAAAGATTTCATGCAATCATAATTGAACACAAACTTTGCATCCTTTTCTAGCAACTTGTACAAGGGATTCACCACTTTTGAGAAGTCCTTTATGAACCTTCGGGTAGAACCCCACTTTTGAGAATGCAAATGTGCCATATGGTCAAGTAAAAGTGGTTTTCTCTTGGTCTTCTGGTGCAATGAGAATCTGGTTGTATCCTGAATACCCATCCAAAAAGCAATAGTAAGCACGCCCGACAAGTCTATCCAACACTTGATCAAGAAAAGGTAATGAAAAGTGGATCTTTGCGGGTCAGTTTGTTCAGCTTTCGGTAATCCATGCATACCCTCCATCTGGTAATAGTCCTAGTGGGGATTAGCTCATTTCTCTCATTTTTGATCACATTCATACCCCCTTATTTGGCACACATTGTACCGGCAAAGTCTATGAACTGTCCGAAATGGGGTATACAACCCCTACATCTAGCCACTTGATAATTTCCTTCTTGACGACCTCTTGTATTGCCTCATTTAGCCTCCTTTGATGTTCCACGGAGGGTTTGGAATCATCCTCTAGTATAATTTTGTGCATTCAAAAGGCGGGGCTTATACCCCGAGTATCTGCCATTGTCTAACCTATTGCCTTCTTCCGCTTTGAATTCTACCTGCGCGTTAGTTAAGCAAGCGGAAAGAATTACTGGTAAAGTATAACAAAGGCCTAAGAACTCATACCTGAGGTATGAAGGTAAAGGCTTCAACTCCAATATGGGAGGATCCTCGGTTGAGGGCTTTGCTGGGGGAGTCTTCCGGTTCTCTAGGTCCAAGGAAAGTTTTCGGGGCTCATATGTATACGAACCCATTCCTTGCAAAGAATTGACATATTCAACTAAGCCTTCGTTCTCCTCCACATCCTGATTCAACAACACAACTTCCAATGGGTCTTCCATATTAATCACAACACTTGTGCTTTCAACAATAACCTCGATCACAAGATCCACAAACGAGCACACTTCGTTGCTATTAGGCTGCCTCATTGACTTGCAAACATGGAACATAACTTTTTCATCACCCACCCGGAAGGTGAGCTCCCCTACTTCCACATCAACTAAGACATTCCCTGTATCTAGGAAAGGTCTCCCCAATATGATTGGCACCTTGTAGTCAACCTCAAGTCAAGTATCACAAAATCTGCGGGAAGTATGAACTTGTGGACCCGAACTAGCACATCATCAATTATCCCTAATGGCCTTTTCATTGTCCTGTACGCCATTTGTAACCACATGGATGTGGGTCTTGATTTCCTAATCCCCAATATCTTAAACACAGAATATGGCATCAAGTTAATGTTTTCTCCTAAATCACACAAAGCTTTGGCAAAATCGGCACTACCAATAGTGCATGGGATTGTAAAGGCATTGGGGTCTTCTAGCTTTGGAGCCATGGAATGCACAATGGCACTCACTTTATGTGTCATTTGATTGTTTCCAGTTTATCAATATCTTCTTTGTCACCAAGTCCTTCATAAACTTGGCATACCCCAGCATTTGCTCTAGATCTTGGACCAATGACACATTTATGGATAAACTTTTCATCATATCAACAAATTTTTTGAACTGATTCTCATTGTTCTGTTTTGCTAGCCTTTGAGGATATGATGGAGGATGCCTTGGCAAAGGAGCTTTGGCTTTGGGCAGTATCGTTTTCGGTATGTTTATCACATGTTCCCTAGATAGGTTCACATCATTTTGTGTCTCCTCCACGTTGTCATCAATGTTTATCCTCACTTCATCATTCACATTCTCATCATTCACTTGCACATCATTGCCTTGCTCATCATCATCTTGCACTAACACATCATCACTCACAATCTTCTTTGAAGTAGAGTACTAGCAACTCCACCTCTACCACTCCTTGTAATCACCACCATAGAATGTCCTGTATTGTTCCCTCCCTTCGGGTTTACTACCGCGTCACTAGGTAGTGCCCCTTAGGGTAAGTATTCAAAGCTTGAGAAATTTGGCCAAGTTGGACTTCCAAGTTGCGTATCGAAGTGTTATAGGAGGCTAATTGGGAATCAGAGTCGCGTTCTTCTTCAATATTTGCTCAAACATGGATTCAATATGTCCTATCTCATTGTTGGACGAGCTAGGGCCTTGAGACGGAAATGGAGGGGGTTGTTTGGTTGTTGATACATAGGAGGCCTTTGAAAGCCCGGCCCCCAATTCCCTTGATTATTATTATTATTCCAACCCCTTTGGTTGTTGTTGCCTCCCTAATTGTTATTGTTATTGCCACCCCAGTTGTCTTGGTTACCTTGGTTTCCCCAATTTTGATTGTTGTACCTGTCGTGCCCCCTTTTTACTCGCGAAGTCCGGGTTAACAACATTCATTGGGAATAACTCATTTCTTTTTTGGAATTGGGTATTCGAAGAGTCGCCACCTAATGGGTTAAGGTGCATTAGGACACCTAGAGCAATTAACTCATATAACTAGTTTGCATTACCAGAGATTGGGTAAGGGCTCGAAATAACCTTCAGTGGACGGTGTTAGGCACCCCTTGTGGTCCTTAACGGTGGGTCCTGGCCGAACTCAATTATGTGAATTAATTATTTAATAGATAGGCAGTCTAAGCACATATATGCAAATAAAGGAAGTTTAATAGATAGGTAGTCTAGGTACATACATGCAAATAAAGGAAGTTTAATAGATAGGCGGTCTAAGCACACATATGCATCTAATAGAAGTTTAATAGATATGCGGTCTAATCACACATATGTAAATAAGGTGAGGGAAGTCTTTGGTTTGCTAGACTATAGGATCACATCTGTACAATACCCAATAAGCCTTCCTCAAATAGAGGGGTTACATGTGGCATTACCGTACAAGTCATCATATCTTTTACTACCCAATTCCCTCCCCTTAGTCATAGCCTAAAACATTCTAGAAACCTTAAGATATATCATATGTGTGCACTACCCGTCCCTTTACTTATATAGTTCCGGAGGTATTAAGGACTTCTAGTTAAGGTGGATCTATACGCTCCTACAGTAATTAAAAGGAGAAAACTCCAAGCGACAAACAAAACAATTAGGACTGTCAAGTAAAGAACAATTAAGGAGGCTCACATTTTACCTCCACAAATAGAACAAACCAATGCACATCTCAGACAGCAGTATTTTAGACATTTGAAAAGAATCCTAATGACAGGATATCTAGGTGAACATAAATTAGAACATATGCAAAGCATTATTAAAACGGGAACCAATACCTAATCAGTTTGCCTACTGATTTGGATGGGGTTGCTGGATCTGGATAGTTAATCAGAAGCACAGTTTTACAATTTACATGATTTTAGTCGCCTTATAGGCTTGCCTAGGCGTTTATCAATGATATCTTATGGACATGATCCCTAGTCGTCAATCAGAAGTGCAACAACCAGTAAAACCATTTTAAATAAGAAATTTGGGTTCATTAGATCCTATGGGCATGCTGTCTAGATGTGAGGATTGATTTTAGACAATGCAACAATTTTAAAACCCGATTGGCATGCGAGGATTGATTTTAAACTAACCAAACATAATGTCCAGAGTGTAGGATTGGTTTTAGACCCTACAAGCATGGTTTCTAAGTGCTAGATACGCTGAACCTATTTAGCATGACTCCTAAATGCAGAAATTAATTTTTTAACTTATAGGCATGATATCTAAATGTGTAAGACTGATTTTTAACTTATAGGCATGATATCTAAACGTGCAAGACAGATTTTAACTTATAGGCATGATATCTAAATGTGCAAGACTGATTTTTAACTTATGGACTGGTGGTGTGGACTAGTACTCCTTGATCTTGTCGAAAGCTTTCTGACAATCTTCGGTCCAACTTGTTTCAAAATCTTTTTTTAACATCTTGAATATGGGTTCACATATACTGTAGACTGTGCTATAAAATGACTGATATAGTTGAGACATCCCAGGAAGCTCATCACGTCATTCTTGCTCTTTGGCGGTAGTAATTCTTGATTAGCCTTAACTTTGGATGGGTCCAACTCGATCCCTCGGTGGCTGACAATGACTCCCAATAGCTTTCCCGCGGGAACCCCGAATGAACATTTTGCGGGGTTCAACTTTAAATTATACCTCCTTAACTTGTCGAAGAACTTTCTCAAATCCGCTATGTGATCTAAGACCCTCTTGGATTTGATAATGACGTCGTCAACATACACCTCTATTTATTTGTCTATCATATCATGGAAGATGGTTGTCATGGCTCTTATGTAAGTAGCCCCAACATCCTTTAGACCAAATGGAATCATCTTATAGCAGTACACCCCCCATGGTGTAATGAAAGCTGTTTTCTCTGCATCTTCTTCATCCATCCAGATCTGGTGATAACTTGCGAAGCAATATACAAAGGATTGGAGCTCATGCTCGGTGCAATTGTCGATCCGAATGTGCATGTTTGGCAGTGGAAAGTCGTCCTTGGTACTTGCTCTGTTTAAGTCTCGATAGTCAACACATACTTTGACTTTCCCATCTTTCTTCGGAACTGGTACAATATTGGCTAATCAGGTTAGGTACTAAACTACCCTGAGAACTTTGTCCTTGATCTGCTTAGTGACTTCCACCTTGATTTTCAGGCTCATATCTTGTTTGAACTTTCTGAGTTTCTGCTTCACTGGCGGACACATTGGATTGGTAGGTAATTTGTTAGCCACTATGGATTTGCTCAAACCGGTCATATCATCATATGGCCATGCAAATATATCCTCATATTCCCTCAAGAAATGGATGTACTCCTCCTTCTCTGTTGGTGATAAGTGAATGCTTATGCGAGTCTCTTTGACAGTTTCGAGAGTCTCCCAAATTTACCACTTCGGTTTCGTCCAAGTTGGACATAGGCTTATTCTCAAAGTTCTCCACTCTCCGACAATTTCCTCAGGTATTTCATCTTCTTCCTCCAAGTCACTATCCTTATGTTGCGTTGTCTAATTGCAATTGCATGTCATAGTCATTGGTTCATCAGGAAAAGTAATAACGACATTGTAGAAAGAAAAGTGTGAAAGATAATAATGAATAATAAATAGTAATGCATTTGATTTAAATTCTGAAAGTATCCAAACAAGTACGGCTCGATGAATCGAGCAATTATTTTGAAACAAGTGTGTCTTTAAAACAAAACAAAATTACTAAAAACATCTAAAATGCCTATCATGGCTATAGAAATAAATTAGGCTAAGTGCAAAGCTACCTTGGGACTCGGCGGGCCTGGAATGGTGTGGCAGTCCAATTCCTAAGAACAACTCCTTTCTCCACGGTCTGAATGGTGAGGCCTTCTTCCTCCTCCTCCTCGATTATTGCACTGCAATCCATACCTTCATCCTCTAGGAACAAATTCCTTAGCCCAGCTAAAGCTTCCTCCTCTGCTAGTCTCCATATTGTATCATCTTGGTGAAAAGTTTAACCCAGATGTGGCACTGGTTACTCGAGAGGGTAATAAGGTCCACGCCATGGAGGCAACCAATCATCATACTCTTGCCATGTATACTAGTATCCGAGCCCGAAGGTAGTACCATGACATTTCAGTTGTATAGGTTTAGTAATGCCCTAGAGATTCTTCCCAAGGCCTTTGTCGGGTTCATACCCAGACCATGCCAGTATGCTCTCTATTTGTTACTCCACCACTTGTCCTTTTTAATTGTGTTGACACGCTCGACGTGATGATAAGTTTCTCCGCCCAATCTCCTTCTATTTTCAATAACTGGGATGGTTTGGTTAGTATAGATGGGTTGCTCCCATCTCCTTGAATGATCACCTCCTGATGGTTCCATTCGACCTTCATGGCCTAGTATAGTGTAGAAGCTACAGCTCTAGTAGCATGTATCCAAGATAGTCCCACTAGTAGATTTTAGGAGGCGGATATATCTAGTACCTGAAATTCAACATCAAACCAAGTCAGGCCCATATGTAGGAAGAGGCTAATTTCCCCAATTGTGGCCCTTTGAGACCCATCGAATGCTTTCACATTCATTCTTCCTGCTCCTATTTCATGGAAACCTTTGCCCAATCTTTTCAGAGTATCCAACGGGCAAATGTTGAGGCTTGAGCCTCCATCTATCAAAACCCTGGAGACGAATTTGTCTTCAAATTGCACTGTGATATGCAGTGCCCTGTTGTGGCTTAGTCCTTGAGGTGGCAGTTCATCCTCATAGACGGTGATCATGTAACTCTCCAGTACCTGCCCTACCATGTTGGCCATTTATCCACTGGCGATGTTGTTGGGTACATAAGCTTCATTTAACACCTTCATTAGAGCACTCATGTGCGCCTCAAAATTTTGTAATAGTGACAGGATGGATATCTGAGCATGAATCTTGTTCAAGTGGTCGATGATAGAGTATTCTCTCTCCTGTTCTTTCCTCCAAAGGTCATTTGGACCAGCCTCAATGACAGGTTGTCTGGTAGCAGTCTCCTTGCTGGATCCTTCCAAATTTTTAGGTGTATAGACCCTTCCAGTTTTGGTCATCCCTTGTGCGGCGTCAGATTCTTCCATCTTTGCTTTTCCTTCCTCCTGGGTTCGGCAACATAATCCCAAGGTATAGCATTGGACTGGAAAGGAGGTGTGGTTGCTACTATCACTGTGAAAGGTTTCGCCACCTCTACCTCAAATAGAACAGGTATGGCCATAGGTGGTGTTACTTCTACCTCAAATGAAACCGAAACGGTTACCTCAACCTCAACTAGCTGTTATATCTGCACCACAATGGGATTGAGCATGACTGCAGGTTTAGATTCGTCACCCTCTTTGATGAATCCAATTGATTCCTCGGGATCCCATTCTTCGTCGATTTCTATTACATGTACCTCGTTGCCCCTATGATCCGGGAGGGGGTTGTTACAGACGATGGGTGTAGCTTCCTTTGCTTGTATGACCTTTTTGTCAATTAATGACTAAATCTTATCTTTTAATGTTCGGCACTTGTCAATGGTATGACCCTTCAAACCGGAATGATATGCACAGGTTTTGTTTGGGTTGACCCATTGAGATGAGTTCTCCACTGCCACAGTAGGAATAGGAGTGACATAACCAGTAGCCTTCAACCATTCATATAGCTGGTCGATGGGTTCAACAATAGCGGTGTATTGTCTGGGTAGTTTGCGATCAAAGTTGGGTTGGGGTCTTAGGTAGTTTTGGTGAGTCGGAGGTGGCTGAAAATGAGATGGTTGGGAATTATAGGTATGATAGGCAGTGGTTGGTTGGGAATATCTAGGAGATGAGGGTTGGTATGTAGGTGGAGGTGTTTGGTATGTGAATGGAGATTTTGGGCCTTGAGCCACCATTACTGCCCCCACGTCTTTCTTTTTGATATGCCGCCTAATTGCAGTGCTTTATTCGTGGCCTGTAGTGCCTCAAAATTTGTCACCATCCCGCTTTTGATACCTTATTCAATCCTTCCCCCGAGTTTGATGATATTAGAGAACTTGTAATTTTCAATGACCATTAGTCTCTCATAATACTGTGGATCTTGTGCCTTGACGAAGAACTTGTTCATTTGTTCTTCTTCTAGTGCTAGTCTGACCTTGGCTGCTTCTGACCTCCATCGAGTAGCATACTCGCGGAAAGTCTCAATTGGATTCTTCTTTAAATTCTGGATGTAGAAGACATTTGGTGCATTCTCCGTGTTGAACCTAAACTGGTCCATAAATTATGATGTTATCCAATTGGCCCACTTCTTAGGTTTCTGGCTTATGTACCAGGACAGGGCATCTCTGGTAAGACTTCTCATGAACAGCTTCATTCAGATCCTTTCGTCTTTTCCAACCCCACAAACTTGTCACTATAAGTTCTCAAATGAACCTTGGGATCACTCGTTCTGTCAAACATCTCAAACTTGGGAGGTTTGTAACCCTCCGGCAGTTCTACATCTAGTTGTATGCATAAATCCTCGTAATTCAAAAATTATATCCCCTTACCTCCTTCAACACCCTGAACTCGACTTGTTAGCTTTTTGAGTTCATCGGCTATGTTCTGGATGAGCAGGTCCTTCTTAGCAGATTTTGGTGTATAGGAGAGTGGTTAAGTGGAGTAAGGCAGGGTTTCCACGTATATAGGGTTATTTTGGTGAGTGCTAGGAACTTGGGTGTAGTGGTTCTCATTGGTTGAGTTTTGAGGATCGGGAATAGGTTGTGGTGTTGTCACTCCTCCTTTTTGCGCGCCCGCCCCGAAGGGTTAAGATGCGCGAGGGAGTTTTTCCAATTTAAGTGACAATATTCGAAATGGGATTATTTATTCAATTTAGAGTCGCCACTTGGGAAATGTTCGGTTTTTGGTGTCCCAAGTCACTGGTTTATCTTGAATCCCAAATCGAGGAAATTTTCGACTTTTCCAAATGAAGTCTGCGAACCAGAAATTCTAAGTAAGGAATTCTGTTGACCCGAGGGAAGGTGTTAAGCACCCTGGAATCCCGTGGTTCTAACACGGTCGCTTAAATTGTTATAATGGCTAAATATCTGATTTAAATACATGTTACGACTCGCGTGCCTTTATTAAGTTTAAACCTCTTTTATTATTATCATTTTTTTATAGAATTGCAACGTCGTGAAAATGCATCTCGAACCACGTCACAATCAATGCACCCGTAGTTGTTCGACACATTTCAACTCCGTCGAGATTTGGATTTGAGTCACATCAATGTGCACCCGAATTTAAGAATGTAATTTGATTAAGTCGCGCCTAAAGATCCTAACACGTTATTATCTTTAGGGAAGGAGTGAATTTTACTAGACAGTCCATCCCAAATCCTATGTGCTTATTATGATCAATTATTGAGGGCCCCACAATGTGTATCTTTATTTGACAAGGCTCGTCTCATTATTTTTTAAGGGATATCCTAAAGTGACTACATTTCTATTATGTTTGTCTCTAAAAATAGAAAAGAGGAAAAGAGTATGCGCTAATTCAATTGCATGCTTTTGGCCAAACTCCGGATATCCTGTTAATCATCTGATTAGTTATTTACGAGATAAAGAATGCCATACCTCGTGGAACATGCTTTTAATTTGATAAAATTACATACAAGCTGATGGAACACTACACTTACTCCAAACATTTCTCGAGTTGAATTTAAATAAACTCTTTTGGGCTAGATTAAGGGAAATAACTTCTAAACATTGTTACTAATGGGATTCGAACGTGATCCTACATACTGCCTAACGGGAACCGATAAAAGAAACTAAAAATAAAAACAGAACTGCGTTGTATAAAGTCAGAAGTATTCTATCCGATGCATATTATAGCAGAAAAGGAATCTAGTCGGTCACTATGTCAACTATCCATGCATTCTATGGGTTGTACAATTACATACTTTGTACAAACAATTATAAACCAAAACACAAAAAAAGGACTAAAACTCAGTTAAGTATCAATTAACTATCCTTTCCTGCTTTTGAATTACAAACTAGTCAATTATACAAGCCCATCAATATACCATGAGTATTACAACAGATATTTAAACTTCTTCAACATCTTTCATTTCATGCTTTCAAACTGTTTCAGTTACACCAATATGGGACTCGAAATGTGTACCTGGAATATTGAAAATGCAGAGGAGAAGAAGAAAGAGATGGGGAAAATCAGCAGCAGCAGGGCACAAAGTAACAACAGCAGACAAAGTAACAGCAGCAAACAGAACAAAACAGCAGAACAGGCTTGAGTGCAAGAATGCAACTATAGCCGATAGAAAAAGTAGCCAAATGACAGCAACACACAATGGAGTAGAATCAGAACTCCAGGCAGACCAAAACCAATAATAAACCAATGAAAACACTCAACCAATAAACTCAATTGGAACTTCAAAGAATCAGAATTGATTGAAAAGGCCGAAAACAAATGAAGCCCAAACAACAAATAGGAAGAAACAGTTTCTGATTTTTTTGTGTGTTTTTCACTCTTGTGTATGTGTCTGTATCTATCTAACAATCAAGTCTCGAAAAATCTGAGTTCAGTCTAAAAATCTGTCTGCCTTTTTCTTTTCCAAATTCAGTCCCCAAAATCAGTCTGAGTCCCCCTTTTTATAGCCTAACATCAGCTATTCACAGCCTGTTAAAACACATTAGAACCCTTATCTTTCTTGCTGTTTTTCCACTCAAAATTTTAAAATATGAAACCCCACCCATGAGATTCCTGACAGCCTTTTTAATTAGCTTATTAAACTAAAAGCAGACATGGGCAGCAAGAATATAATCTGATAGCATATGCTGTCAAACTATTTTAATCTTAACAAAGGCCTTTATGTACATGTTGTGCACAAGTGCACATGCCCCCCAATTCAGACTGCAGTTACAGACCAAGACCCTTAAATTTCTGATTCAAGTACAACAACTATAAGTAGTTAAACTCAATTCCTAATTTGATTTAAGTAGGATTTCAACAGAAAACCCAATCAAATTATTATCATTCAAAACTTTGAACTTATTAACGATGTGTATCGACTCGACTATACTAATTACAACATATACAATCGAAAGCCATGATCAGAACTCTAACAATATCAACATACAATTCAAATTGTACTGACTAAGCAAAAGTTATACTGGTGAATCAATTAATCAGTCAATTTCAAAGTTTAATTGATTGCACAGCTCATACACATATACACATTATCAGTGAATAGAAGACAGACTCGATCAAACACAGAGGTGGACAACAACAATTGATACAATTCAAAAGCACAAACTAAACCAGACGTTTGGCCATACGGACAAACCTTTAACACATACATGAACTGGACAAAGAAAAGAAAACAAACTTACCTTAAAGCCCTTGAAAAAAATCAGAAAAACCAACTCGTGTTTGAATAGACCCTTCTTGGGGTTGAACGGACTTTAATCGAAGTGTTCTCACTGAGAACACTTCGACTAAGGTCCATTAGACCCTAAATACTTTGGCTCAAACGGACACAGACCAGTCACGAGGAACCCTAGGGCTCCTAAAAGCAGATCTGGGATTCATGTTTCCCTGGTTAGATTCGGACCAAACCAAACATGGTTTGGTCACGAGGGAGGTCCGGGGACTGTCTGGTGTGAAACTGGGGTCAATCGGTGTAAGTCAGGTTCCGACTCGAATCTTCAAATGAAGATTCGAGAAGGGGAAAGGGGGTTCGAGCTAAGTGGTTGGTGGATTTGGGTTCAAGATGGTGAGGTGCATCTATGGTGTTAAGGTGGAGGTCACCGGCGTTCATGCCACCGCGTTTTTGGTGAAGGGAAATGGGGGCGGCTCTAGGGTTCCGGGGTTTTGGGTCTGTGAAGGGATGACTAAGGCAGGGGGGTTTGGATAGGGGGCAGGGTGTGATATGAGGCTTTTATACGGGGTGGATGATTGTGTCTTGGCTGTTGGATTGCCACTGATCAACGGCCTGGATCTGAAGGTCTAACTGAAACGATGTCATTTAGCTTACTAAGGGTCACGGTTGGTTCGGGTAAAACGGGTCGGATCTGTTCGTGGGTACGGGGTATGTGATCTTGGCCGTTGATCATTCTAAGATCAACGGCCCAGATCAAGCACGACCCAAATGATGTCGTTTGAGATACTCCTGGGGCTGAACTGGACTGGACCGGATAATTTTAGTTTGGGCTTGTCTTATTGGACTGGCCCAATCCGAAATCCCTTTTTATCTTTAATCCCCTAATTAAATTAAACAACACTAATAAAAATATTAAACAAACAATTAATCACACAATTAAAAAAACATCACTTTATATTTTTACACACGACACATATATTTTGTTTTTTGATAAAAATACAAAAAGAAAAGGGAAGATCACAAATAAATACCGAAAATGCCACGTAAAATCCGAAAAATTGTGCAGCAAGACCAAACTACTATTATTTTGTTTCTTTTGGAGTGATTGTCGCGAAAAACAAAAATCACGTGCTCACAGCTGTCCTCTCTTTGTTCGAAAACACGAAGAGTTTTCGTGCAAAGATAAAGTGAGCGGATATGAGCGATTTTTGCTTATCGGAAAACTCCGTGTGAAGCACTTTTTGAAAGATTTGACCGAATCTTCGCTTCAAAGATTTCCTACATATCCTGGGCTAGACAGGAATCAGGTCAATGTAGTTCGGGAAATTTTGGCAGCTGGGACTACCATGGGATTGGAATGCTTGCTGTTATTGTTGTTGCTGTTGTCATTGTTGCTTTACTGACCGCCTTATTACAACCAAAGAAAAAATTGAAACTGAACTAAATACTTATACGCATGTCAACTGCTAGTTACAAGATTCCTATCTATGATTCTTTTGCAACTTGATCTTGGGTCTTAGCTGATTTTGCTTGGAGACTTCGATCCGAATCTTGATGCTTGCGAGTTGTAGGTGCTTGTTTATATCTGGGATACTGAGTGAGACGTGATTGGCAGAGTTCGGGACCTTGATCGAAACTCGGAGCGATCCGCACTTCGTTTTTTCAAGCATCTCGGAACATCTTCTCTCTTTTTCTTTATTCTGGGTTGAGGCTCATCCCGTGGGTCTTCTTGATCCATGCGCCTCGAGGTCATACCTGCGAGGAAAAAACAAACGAACAAAATTTTCTGCCTCAGTTTCACTAGGAAAATTTCGTGAGTTATTTGCCAGGAAGTTCTTAGCATTGATGAAGGAATTGGATCAACGATATTGCCACAAGGTAAGAATACTCAGCTTAGGGTTGGAGCCCTAAGGCTGGCGGAATGGAAATGTTTCAGTTCAAGGTTGGAGCCCTAATGCTGACTAGCTGGGGAGAAGCTCAGTTTAGAGTTGAAACTCTAATGCTGACCAACTAGGGAAAAGTTCAGTTTAGGGTTGGGGCCCTAATGCTGACTAGAGGGAAAAAGTTCAGTTTAGGGTTTAAAACCCTAATGCTGACTGAATGAAAAAGTTCAGTTTAGGGTTTAAAACCCTAATGCTGACTAGCTGGAAAGAGTTCAGTTTAGGGTTTAAAAACCCTAATGCTGACTAAAGGGAAAAAAGTTCAGTTTAGGGTTTAAAACCCTAATGCTGACTAAAGGAAAAGTTCAGTTTAAGGTTTAAAACCCTAATGCTGACTAAATGGAAAAGTTCAGTTTAGGGTTTAAAACCCTAATGCTGACTGAATGGGAAAGTTCAGTTTAGGGTTTAAAACTCTAATGCTGACTAAAGGAAAAGTTCAGTTTAGGGTTTAAAACCCTAATGCTGACTGAATGGGAAAGTTCAGTTTAGGGTTTAAAACCCTAATGCTGACTAAAGGAAAAAGTTCAGTTTAGGGTTTAAAACCCTAATGCTGACTAAGGGGAAGAGTTCAATTTAGGGTTTAAAACCCTAATGCTGACTGAAGGAAAAGATCAGTTTAGGGTTTAAAACCCTAATGCTGACTAAATGAAAAGTTCAGTTTAGGGTTTAAAACCCTAATACTGACTGAAGGAAAATATCAGTTTAGGGTTTAAAACCCTAATGCTGACTAAAGGAAAAAGTTCAGTTTAGAGTTTAAAACCCTAATGCTGACTGAATGGAAAAGAGTTCAGTTTAGGGTTTAAAACCCTAATGTTGACTAAATGGAAAAAGTTCAGTTTAGGGTTTAAAACCCTAATGCTAACTGAATGGAAAAAGTTCAGTTTAGGGTTTAAAACACTAATGCTGACTAAAAGAAAGAGTTCAGTTTAGGGTTTCAAACCCTAATGCTGACTGAAGGAAAAGATCAGTTTAGGGTTTAAAACCCTAATGCTGACTAAAAGAAAAAGTTCAGTTTAGGGTTTAAAACCCTAATGCTGACTAAGGGGAAGAGTTCAGTTTAGGGTTTAAAACCCTAATGCTGACTGAAGGAAAAGATCAGTTTAGGGTTTAAAACCCTAATGCTGACTAAAGGAAAAGGTCAGTTTAGGGTTTAAAACCCTAATGCTGACTGAAGGAAAAGATCAGTTTAGGGTTTAAAACCCTAATGCTGACTGAATGGAAAAGAGTTCAGTTTAGGGTTTAAAACCCTAATGTTGACTGAATGGAAAAAGTTCAGTTTAGGGTTTAAAACCCTAATGCTAACTGAATGGAAAAAGTTCAGTTTAGGGTTTAAAACCCTAATGCTGACTAAAGGAAAAAGTTCAGTTTAGGGTTTAAAACCCTAATGCTGACTGAATAGAAAAAGTTCAGTTTAGGGTTTAAAACCCTAATGCTGACTAAAGGAAAAAGTTCAGTTTAGGGTTTAAAACCATAATGCTGACCGAATGGGAAAGTTCAGTTTAGGGTTTAAAACCCTAATGCTGACTGAAGGAAAAAGTTCAGTTTAGGGTTTAAAACCCTAATGCTGACTAAGGGGAAGAGTTCAGTTTAGGGTTTAAAACCCTAATGCTGACTGAAGGAAAAGATCAGTTTAGGGTTTAAAACCCTAATGCTGACTAAAGGAAAAGTTCAGTTTAGGGATTAAAACCCTAATGCTGACTGAAGGAAAAGATCAATTTAGGGTTTAAAACCCTAATGCTGACTAAAGGAAAAAGTTCTGTTTAGAGTTTAAAACCCTAATGCTGACTGAATGGAAAAGAGTTCAGTTTAGGGTTTAAAACCCTAATGTTGACTGAATGGAAAAAGTTCAGTTTAGGGTTTAAAACCCTAATGCTAACTGAATGGAAAAAGTTCAGTTTAGGGTTTAAAACCCTAATGCTGACTAAAGGAAAAAGTTCAATTTAGGGTTTAAAACCCTAATGCTGACTGAAGGAAAAGATCAGTTTAGGGTTTAAAACTCTAATGCTGACTAAAGGAAAAAGTTCAGTTTAGAGTTTAAAACCCTAATGCTGACTGAAGGAAAGAGTTTAATTTAGGGTTTAAAACCCTAATGCTGACTGAAGGAAAAGATCAGTTTAGTGTTTAAAACCCTAATGCTGACTAAAGGAAAAAGTTCAGTTTAGGGTTTAAAACCCTAATGCTGACTGAATGGAAAAGAGTTCAGTTTAGGGTTTAAAACCCTAATGTTGACTAAATGGAAAAAGTTCAGTTTAGGGTTTAAAACCCTAATGCTAACTGAATGGAAAAAGTTCAGTTTAGGGTTTAAAACACTAATGCTGACTAAAAGAAGGAGTTCAGTTTAGGGTTTAAAACCCTAATGCTGACTGAAGGAAAAGATCAGTTTAGGGTTTAAAACCCTAATGCTGACTAAAAGAAAAAGTTCAGTTTAGGGTTTAAAACCCTAATGCTGACTAAGGGGAAGAGTTCAGTTTAGGGTTTAAAACCCTAATGCTGACTGAAGGAAAAGATCAGTTTAGGGTTTAAAACCCTAATGCTGACTAAAGGAAAAGGTCAGTTTAGGGTTTAAAACCCTAATGCTGACTGAAGGAAAAGATCAGTTTAGGGTTTAAAACCCTAATGCTGACTGAATGGAAAAGAGTTCAGTTTAGGGTTTAAAACCCTAATGTTGACTGAATGGAAAAAGTTCAGTTTAGGGTTTAAAACCCTAATGCTAACTGAATGGAAAAAGTTCAGTTTAGGGTTTAAAACCCTAATGCTGACTAAAGGAAAAAGTTCAGTTTAGGGTTTAAAACCCTAATGCTGACTGAATAGAAAAAGTTCAGTTTAGGGTTTAAAACCCTAATGCTGACTAAAGGAAAAAGTTCAGTTTAGGGTTTAAAACCATAATACTGACCGAATGGGAAAGTTCAGTTTAGGGTTTAAAACCCTAATGCTGACTGAAGGAAAAAGTTCAGTTTAGGGTTTAAAACCCTAATGCTGACTAAGGGGAAGAGTTCAGTTTAGGGTTTAAAACCCTAATGCTGACTGAAGGAAAAGATCAGTTTAGGGTTTAAAACCCTAATGCTGACTAAAGGAAATATTCAGTTTAGTGTTTAAAACCCTAATGCTGACTGAATGGAAAAGAGTTCAGTTTAGGGTTTAAAACCCTAATGCTGACTGAATGAAAAAAGTTCAGTTTAGGGTTTAAAACCCTAATGCTAACTGAATGGAAAAAGTTCAGTTTAAGGTATAAAACCCTAATGCTGACTAAAGGAAAGAGTTCAGTTTAGGGGTAAACCCTAATGCTGACTGAAGAAAAAGATCAGTTAGGGTTTAAAACCCTAATGCTGACTAAAGAAAAAGTTCAGTTTAGGGTTTAAAACTCTAATGCTGATTGAAGGAAAAGATCAGTTTAGGGTTTAAAACCCTAATGCTGACTGAAGGAAAAAGTTCAGTTTAGGGTTTAAAACCCTAATGCTGACTAAAGGGAAAAAAGTTCAGTTGAGGGTTTAAAACCCTAATGCTGACTAAAGGAAAAGTTCAGTTTAAGGTTTAAAACCCTAATGCTGACTGAATGGGAAAGCTCAGTTTAGGGTTTAAAACCCTAATGCTGACTAAAGGAAAAGTTCAGTTTAGGGTTTAAAACCCTAATGCTGACTAAATGGAAAAGTTCAGTTTAGGGTTTAAAACCCTAATGCTGACTGAATGGGAAAGTTCAGTTTAGGGTTTAAAAACCTAATGCTGACTAAAGGAAAAAGTTCAGTTTAGGGTTTAAAACCCTAATGCTGACTAAGGGGAAGAGTTCAGTTTAGGGTTTAAAACCATAATGCTGACCGAATGGGAAAGTTCAGTTTAGGGTTTAAAACCCTAATGCTGACTGAAGGAAAAAGTTCAGTTTAGGGTTAAAAACCCTAATGCTGACTGAAGGAAAAGATCAGTTTAGGGTTTAAAACCCTAATGCTGACTAAAGGAAAAAGTTTAGTTTAGAGTTTAAAACCCTAATGCTGACTGAATGGAAAAGAGTTCAGTTTAGGGTTTAAAACCCTAATGTTGACTGAATGGAAAAAGTTCAGTTTAGGGTTTAAAACCCTAATGCTAACTGAATGGAAAAAGTTCAGTTTAGGGTTTAAAACACTAATGCTGACTAAAAGAAAGAGTTCAGTTTAGGGTTTAAAACCCTAATGCTGACTGAAGGAAAAGATCAGTTTAGGGTTTAAAACCCTAATGCCGACTAAAAGAAAAAGTTCAGTTTAGGGTTTAAAACCCTAATGCTGACTAAGGGGAAGAGTTCAGTTTAGGGTTTAAAACCCTAATGCTGACTGAATAGAAAAAGTTCAGTTTAGGGTTTAAAACCCTAATGCTGACTAAAGGAAAAAGTTCAGTTTAGTGTTTAAAACCATAATGCTGACAGAATGGGAAAGTTCAGTTTAGGGTTTAAAATCCTAATGCTGACTGAAGGAAAAAGTTCAGTTTAGGGTTTAAAACCCTAATGCTGACTAAGGGGAAGAGTTCTGTTTAAGGTTTAAAACCCTAATTCTGACTGAAGGAAAAGATCAGTTTAGGGTTTAAAACCCTAATGCTGACTAAAGGAAAAGTTCAGTTTAGGGTTTAAAACCCTAATGCTGACTGAAGGAAAAGATCAATTTAGGGTTTAAAACCCTAATGCTGACTAAAGGAAAAAGTTCTGTTTAGAGTTTAAAACCCTAATGCTGACTGAATGGAAAAGAGTTCAGTTTAGGGTTTAAAACCCTAATGCTGACTGAATGGAAAAAGTTCAGTTTAGGGTTTAAAACCCTAATGCTAACTGAATGGAAAAAGTTCAGTTTAGGGTTTAAAACCCTAATGCTGACTAAAGGAAAGAGTTCAGTTTAGGGTTTAAAATCCTAATGCTGACTGAAGGAAAAGATCAGTTTAGGGTTTAAAACTCTAATGCTGACTAAAGGAAAAAGTTCAGTTTAGAGTTTAAAACCCTAATGCTTACTAAAGGAAAGAGTTCAGTTTAGGGTTTAAAACCCTAATGTTGACTGAAGGAAAAGATCAATTTAGGGTTTAAAACCCTAATGCTGATTGAAGGAAATATTCAGTTTAGTGTTTAAAAGCCTAATGCTGACTGAATGGAAAAGAGTTCAGTTTAGGGTTTAAAACCCTAATGCTGACTGAATGAAAAAAGTTCAGTTTAGGGTTTAAAACCCTAATGCTAACTGAATGGAAAAAGTTCAGTTTAAGGTTTAAAACCCTAATGCTGACTAAAGGAAAGAGTTCAGTTTAGGGTTTAAACCCTAATGTTGACTGAAGAAAAAGATCAGTTAGGGTTTAAAACCCTAATGCTGACTAAAGGAAAAGTTCAGTTTAGGGTTTAAAACTCTAATGCTGATTGAAGGAAAAGATCAGTTTAGGGTTTAAAACCCTAATGCTGACTGAAGGAAAAAGTTCAGTTTAGGGTTTAAAACCCTAATGCTGACTAAAGGGAAAAAAGTTCAGTTGAGGGTTTAAAACCCTAATGCTGACTAAAGGAAAAGTTCAGTTTAAGGTTTAAAACCCTAATGCTGACTGAATGGGAAAGCTCAGTTTAGGGTTTAAAACCCTAATGCTGACTAAAGGAAAAGTTCAGTTTAGGGTTTAAAACCCTAATGCTGACTAAATGGAAAAGTTCAGTTTAGGGTTTAAAACCCTAATGCTGACTGAATGGGAAAGTTCAGTTTAGGGTTTAAAAACCTAATGCTGACTAAAGGAAAAAGTTCAGTTTAGGGTTTAAAACCCTAATGCTGACTAAGGGGAAGAGTTCAGTTTAAGGTTTAAAACCCTAATGCTGACTGAAGGAAAAGATCAGTTTAGGGTTTATAACCCTAATGCTGACTAAAAGAAAAGTTCAGTTTAATGTTAAAAACCCTAATGCTGACTGAAGGAAAAGATCAGTTTAGGGTTTAAAACCCTAATGCTGACTAAAGGAAAAAGTTTAGTTTAGAGTTTAAAACCCTAATGCTGACTGAATGGAAAAGAGTTCAGTTTAGGGTTTAAAACCCTAATGTTGACTGAATGGAAAAAGTTCAGTTTAGGGTTTAAAACCCTAATGCCAACTGAATGGAAAAAGTTCAGTTTAGGGGTTAAAACACTAATGCTGACTAAAAGAAAGAGTTCAGTTTAGGGTTTAAAACCCTAATGCTGACTAAAGGAAAAGATCAGTTTAGGGTTTAAAACCCTAATGCCGACTAAAAGAAAAAGTTCAGTTTAGGGTTTAAAACCCTAATGCTGACTAAGGGGAAGAGTTCAGTTTAGGGTTTAAAACCCTAATGCTGACTGAAGGAAAAGATCAGTTTAGGGTTTAAAACCCTAATGCTGACTAAAGGAAAAGGTCAGCTTAGGGTTTAAAAGCCTAATGCTGACTGAAGGAAAAGATCAGTTTAGGGTTTAAAACCCTAATGCTGACTGAATGGAAAAGAGTTCAGTTTAGGGTTTAAAACCCTAATGTTGACTGAATGGAAAAAGTTCAGTTTAGGATTTAAAACCCTAATGCTAACTGAATGGAAAAAGTTCAGTTTAGGGTTTAAAACCCTAATGCTGACTAAAGGAAAGAGTTCAGTTTAGGGTTTAAAACCCTAATGCTGACTGAATAGAAAAAGTTCAGTTTAGGATTTAAAACCCTAATGTTGACTAAAGGAAAAAGTTCAGTTTAGGGTTTAAAACCATAATGCTGACCGAATGGGAAAGTTCAGTTTAGGGTTTAAAACCCTAATGCTGACTGAAGGAAAAAGTTCAGTTTAGGGTTTAAAACCCTAATGCTGACTAAGGGGAAGAGTTCAGTTTAGGGTT
The DNA here is from genome assembly GCF_000715075.1 of Nicotiana tabacum. Lineage (NCBI taxonomy): Eukaryota > Viridiplantae > Streptophyta > Magnoliopsida > Solanales > Solanaceae > Nicotiana > Nicotiana tabacum. The sequence goes on along the minus strand of NC_134084.1, from coordinate 4,564,119 downwards.
TAAAACCCTAATGCTGACTGAAGGAAAAGATCAGTTTAGGGTTTAAAACCCTAATGCTGACTAAAGAAAAAGTTCAGTTTAGGGTTTAAAACCCTAATGCTGACTAAAGGAAAAGATCAATTTAGGGTTTAAAACCCTAATGCTGACTAAAGGAAAAAGTTCTGTTTAGAGTTTAAAACCCTAATGCTGACTGAATGGAAAAGAGTTCAGTTTAGGGTTTAAAACCCTAATGCTGACTGAATGGAAAAAGTTCAGTTTAGGGTTTAAAACCCTAATGCTAACTGAATGGAAAAAGTTCAGTTTAGGGTTTAAAACCCTAATGCTGACTAAAGGAAAGAGTTCAGTTTAGGGTTTAAAACCCTAATGCTGACTGAAGGAAAAGATCAGTTTAGGGTTTAAAACTCTAATGCTGACTAAAGGAAAAAGTTCAGTTTAGAGTTTAAAACCCTAATGCTGACTGAATGGAAAAGAGTTCAGTTTAGGGTTTAAAACCCTAATGCTGACTTAATGGAAAAAGTTCAGTTTAGGGTTTAAAACTCTAATGCTGACTAAAGGAAAAAGTTCAGTTTAGGGTTTAAAACCCTAATGCTGACTAAAGGAAAGAGTTCAGTTTAGGGTTTAAAACCCTAATGTTGACTGAAGGAAAAGATCAATTTAGGGTTTAAAACCCTAATGCTGATTGAAGGAAATATTCAGTTTAGTGTTTAAAAGCCTAATGCTGACTGAATGGAAAAGAGTTCAGTTTAGGGTTTAAAACCCTAATGCTGACTGAATGAAAAAAGTTCAGTTTAGGGTTTAAAACCCTAATGCTAACTGAATGGAAAAAGTTCAGTTTAAGGTTTAAAACCCTAATGCTGACTAAAGGAAAGAGTTCAGTTTAGGGTTTAAACCCTAATGCTGACTGAAGAAAAAGATCAGTTAGGGTTTAAAACCCTAATGCTGACTAAAGGAAAAGTTCAGTTTAGGGTTTAAAACTCTAATGCTGATTGAAGGAAAAGATCAGTTTAGGGTTTAAAACCCTAATGCTGACTGAAGGAAAAAGTTCAGTTTAGGGTTTAAAACCCTAATGCTGACTAAAGGGAAAAAAGTTCAGTTGAGGGTTTAAAACCCTAATGCTGACTAAAGGAAAAGTTCAGTTTAAGGTTTAAAACCCTAATGCTGACTAAATGGGAAAGCTCAGTTTAGGGTTTAAAACCCTAATGCTGACTAAAGGAAAAGTTCAGTTTAGGGTTTAAAACCCTAATGCTGACTAAATAGAAAAGTTCAGTTTAGGGTTTAAAACCCTAATGCTGACTGAATGGGAAAGTTCAGTTTAGGGTTTAAAACCCTAATGCTGACTAAGGGGAGGAGTTCAGTTTAAGGTTTAAAACCCTAACGCTGACTGAAGGAAAAGATCAGTTTAGGGTTTATAACCCTAATGCTGACTAAAAGAAAAGTTCAGTTTAATGTTAAAAACCCTAATGCTGACTGAAGGAAAAGATCAGTTTAGGGTTTAAAACCCTAATGCTGACTAAAGGAAAAAGTTTAGTTTAGAGTTTAAAACCCTAATGCTGACTGAATGGAAAAGAGTTCAGTTTAGGGTTTAAAACCCTAATGTTGACTGAATGGAAAAAGTTCAGTTTAGGTTTTAAAACCCTAATGCTAACTGAATGGAAAAAGTTCAGTTTAGGGTTTAAAACACTAATGCTGACTAAAAGAAAGAGTTCAGTTTAGGGTTTAAAACCCTAATGCTGACTGAAGGAAAAGATCAGTTTAGGGTTTAAAACCCTAATGCTGACTAAAAGAAAAAGTTCAGTTTAGGGTTTAAAACCCTAATGCTGACTAAGGGGAAGAGTTCTGTTTAGGGTTTAAAACTCTAATGCTGACTGAAGGAAAAGATCAGTTTAGGGTTTAAAACCCTAATGCTGACTAAAGGAAAAGGTCAGTTTAGGGTTTAAAACCCTAATGCTGACTGAAGGAAAAGATTAGTTTAGGGTTTAAAACCCTAATGCTGACTGAATGGAAAAGAGTTCAGTTTAGGGTTTAAAACCCTAATGCTAACTGAATGGAAAAAGTTCAGTTTAGGGTTTAAAACCCTAATGCTGACTAAAGGAAAGAGTTCAATTTAGGGTTTAAAACCCTAATGCTGACTGAATAGAAAAAGTTCAGTTTAGGGTTTAAAACCCTAATGCTGACTAAAGGAAAAAGTTCAGTTTAGGGTTTAAAACCATAATGCTGACCGAATGGGAAAGTTCAGTTTAGGGTTTAAAATCCTAATGCTGACTGAAGGAAAAAGTTCAGTTTAGGGTTTAAAATCCTAATGCTGATTGAAGGAAAAGATCAATTTAGGGTTTAAAACCCTAATGCTGACTAAAGGAAAAAGTTCTGTTTAGAGTTTAAAACCCTAATGCTGACTGAATGGAAAAGAGTTCAGTTTAGGGTTTAAAACCCTAATGCTGACTGAATGGAAAAAGTTCAGTTTAGGGTTTAAAACCCTAATGCTAACTGAATGGAAAAAGTTCAGTTTAGGGTTTAAAACCCTAATGCTGACTAAAGGAAAGAGTTCAGTTTAGGGTTTAAAACCCTAATGCTGACTGAAGGAAAAGATCAGTTTAGGGTTTAAAACTCTAATGCTGACTAAAGGAAAAAGTTCAGTTTAGAGTTTAAAACCCTAATGCTGACTGAATGGAAAAGAGTTCAGTTTAGGGTTTAAAACCCTAATGCTGACTTAATGGAAAAAGTTCAGTTTAGGGTTTAAAACCCTAATGCTAACTGAATGGAAAAAGTTCAGTTTAGGGTTTAAACCCTAATGCTGACTGAAGAAAAAGATCAGTTAGGGTTTAAAACCCTAATGCTGACTAAAGGAAAAGTTCAGTTTAGGGTTTAAAACTCTAATGCTGATTGAAGGAAAAGATCAGTTTAGGGTTTAAAACCCTAATGCTGACTGAAGGAAAAAGTTCAGTTTAGGGTTTAAAACCCTAATGCTGACTGAAGGAAAAAGTTCAGTTTAGGGTTTAAAACCCTAATGCTGACTAAAGGGAAAAAAGTTCAGTTGAGTGTTTAAAACCCTAATGCTGACTAAAGGAAAAGTTCAGTTTAAGGTATAAAACCCTAATGCTGACTGAATGGGAAAGCTCAGTTTAGGGTTTAAAACCCTAATGCTGACTAAAGGAAAAGTTCAGTTTAGGGTTTAAAACCCTAATGCTGACTGAATGGAAAAGTTCAGTTTAGGGTTTAAAACCCTAATGTTGACTGAATGGGAAAGTTCAGTTTAGCGTTTAAAAACCTAATGCTGACTAAAGGAAAAAGTTCAGTTTAGGGTTTAAAACCCTAATGCTGACTAAGGGGAAGAGTTCAGTTTAAGGTTTAAAACCCTAATGCTGACTGAAGGAAAAGATCAGTTTAGGGTTTATAACCCTAATGCTGACTAAAAGAAAAGTTCAGTTTAATGTTAAAAACCCTAATGCTGACTGAAGGAAAAGATCAGTTTAGGGTTTAAAACCCTAATGCTGACTAAAGGAAAAAGTTTAGTTTAGAGTTTAAAACCCTAATGCTGACTGAATGGAAAAGAGTTCAGTTTAGGGTTTAAAACCCTAATGTTGACTGAATGGAAAAAGTTCAGTTTAGGGTTTAAAACCCTAATGCTAACTGAATGGAAAAAGTTCAGTTTAGGGTTTAAAACACTAATGCTGACTAAAAGAAGGAGTTCAGTTTAGGGTTTAAAACCCTAATGCTGACTGAAGGAAAAGATCAGTTTAGGGTTTAAAACCCTAATGCTGACTAAAAGAAAAAGTTCAGTTTAGGGTTTAAAACCCTAATGCTGACTAAGGGGAAGAGTTCAGTTTAGGGTTTAAAACCCTAATGCTGACTGAAGGAAAAGATCAGTTTAGGGTTTAAAACCCTAATGCTGACTAAAGGAAAAGGTCAGTTTAGGGTTTAAAACCCTAATGCTGACTGAAGGAAAAGATCAGTTTAGGGTTTAAAACCCTAATGTTGACTGAATGGAAAAGAGTTCAGTTTAGGGTTTAAAACCCTAATGTTGACTGAATGGAAAAAGTTCAGTTTAGGGTTTAAAACCCTAATGCTAACTGAATGGAAAAAGTTCAGTTTAGGGTTTAAAACCCTAATGCTGACTAAAGAAAAGAGTTCAGTTTAGGGTTTAAAACACTAATGCTGTCTGAATAGAAAAAGTTCAGTTTAGGGTTTAAAACCCTAATGCTGACTAAAGGAAAAAGTTCAGTTTAGGGTTTAAAACCATAATGCTGACCGAATGGGAAAGTTCAGTTTAGGGTTTAAAACCCTAATGCTGACTGAAGGAAAAAGTTCAGTTTAGGGTTTAAAATCCTAATGCTGATTGAAGGAAAAGATCAATTTAGGGTTTAAAACCCTAATGCTGACTAAAGGAAAAAGTTCTGTTTAGAGTTTAAAACCCTAATGCTGACTGAATGGAAAAGAGTTCAGTTTAGGGTTTAAAACCCTAATGCTGACTGAATGGAAAAAGTTCAGTTTAGGGTTTAAAACCCTAATGCTAACTGAATGGAAAAAGTTCAGTTTAGGGTTTAAAACCCTAATGCTGACTAAAGGAAAGAGTTCAGTTTAGGGTTTAAAACCCTAATGCTGACTGAAGGAAAAGATCAGTTTAGGGTTTAAAACTCTAATGCTGACTAAAGGAAAAAGTTCAGTTTAGAGTTTAAAACCCTAATGCTGACTGAATGGAAAAGAGTTCAGTTTAGGGTTTAAAACCCTAATGCTGACTTAATGGAAAAAGTTCAGTTTAGGGTTTAAAACCCTAATGCTAACTGAATGGAAAAAGTTCAGTTTAGGGTTTAAACCCTAATGCTGACTGAAGAAAAAGATCAGTTAGGGTTTAAAACCCTAATGCTGACTAAAGGAAAAGTTCAGTTTAGGGTTTAAAACTCTAATGCTGATTGAAGGAAAAGATCAGTTTAGGGTTTAAAACCCTAATGCTGACTGAAGGAAAAAGTTCAGTTTAGGGTTTAAAACCCTAATGCTGACTGAAGGAAAAAGTTCAGTTTAGGGTTTAAAACCCTAATGCTGACTAAAGGGAAAAAAGTTCAGTTGAGTGTTTAAAACCCTAATGCTGACTAAAGGAAAAGTTCAGTTTAAGGTATAAAACCCTAATGCTGACTGAATGGGAAAGCTCAGTTTAGGGTTTAAAACCCTAATGCTGACTAAAGGAAAAGTTCAGTTTAGGGTTTAAAACCCTAATGCTGACTGAATGGAAAAGTTCAGTTTAGGGTTTAAAACCCTAATGTTGACTGAATGGGAAAGTTCAGTTTAGCGTTTAAAAACCTAATGCTGACTAAAGGAAAAAGTTCAGTTTAGGGTTTAAAACCCTAATGCTGACTAAGGGGAAGAGTTCAGTTTAAGGTTTAAAACCCTAATGCTGACTGAAGGAAAAGATCAGTTTAGGGTTTATAACCCTAATGCTGACTAAAAGAAAAGTTCAGTTTAATGTTAAAAACCCTAATGCTGACTGAAGGAAAAGATCAGTTTAGGGTTTAAAACCCTAATGCTGACTAAAGGAAAAAGTTTAGTTTAGAGTTTAAAACCCTAATGCTGACTGAATGGAAAAGAGTTCAGTTTAGGGTTTAAAACCCTAATGTTGACTGAATGGAAAAAGTTCAGTTTAGGGTTTAAAACCCTAATGCTAACTGAATGGAAAAAGTTCAGTTTAGGGTTTAAAACACTAATGCTGACTAAAAGAAGGAGTTCAGTTTAGGGTTTAAAACCCTAATGCTGACTGAAGGAAAAGATCAGTTTAGGGTTTAAAACCCTAATGCTGACTAAAAGAAAAAGTTCAGTTTAGGGTTTAAAACCCTAATACTGACTAAGGGGAAGAGTTCAGTTTAGGGTTTAAAACCCTAATGCTGACTGAAGGAAAAGATCAGTTTAGGGTTTAAAACCCTAATGCTGACTAAAGGAAAAGGTCAGTTTAGGGTTTAAAACCCTAATGCTGACTGAAGGAAAAGATCAGTTTAGGGTTTAAAACCCTAATGTTGACTGAATGGAAAAGAGTTCAGTTTAGGGTTTAAAACCCTAATGTTGACTGAATGGAAAAAGTTCAGTTTAGGGTTTAAAACCCTAATGCTAACTGAATGGAAAAAGTTCAGTTTAGGGTTTAAAACCCTAATGCTGACTAAAGGAAAAAGTTCAGTTTAGGGTTTAAAACACTAATGCTGACTGAATAGAAAAAGTTCAGTTTAGGGTTTAAAAACCTAATGCTGACTAAAGGAAAAAGTTCAGTTTAGGGTTTAAAACCCTAATGCTGACTAAGGGGAAGAGTTCAGTTTAAGGTTTAAAACCCTAATGCTGACTGAAGGAAAAGATCAGTTTAGGGTTTATAACCCTAATGCTGACTAAAAGAAAAGTTCAGTTTAATGTTAAAAACCCTAATGCTGACTGAAGGAAAAGATCAGTTTAGGGTTTAAAACCCTAATGCTGACTAAAGGAAAAAGTTTAGTTTAGAGTTTAAAACCCTAATGCTGACTGAATGGAAAAGAGTTCAGTTTAGGGTTTAAAACCCTAATGTTGACTGAATGGAAAAAGTTCAGTTTAGGGTTTAAAACCCTAATGCTAACTGAATGGAAAAAGTTCAGTTTAGGGTTTAAAACACTAATGCTGACTAAAAGAAGGAGTTCAGTTTAGGGTTTAAAACCCTAATGCTGACTGAAGGAAAAGATCAGTTTAGGGTTTAAAACCCTAATGCTGACTAAAAGAAAAAGTTCAGTTTAGGGTTTAAAACCCTAATGCTGACTAAGGGGAAGAGTTCAGTTTAGGGTTTAAAACCCTAATGCTGACTGAAGGAAAAGATCAGTTTAGGGTTTAAAACCCTAATGCTGACTAAAGGAAAAGGTCAGTTTAGGGTTTAAAACCCTAATGCTGACTGAAGGAAAAGATCAGTTTAGGGTTTAAAACCCTAATGTTGACTGAATGGAAAAGAGTTCAGTTTAGGGTTTAAAACCCTAATGTTGACTGAATGGAAAAAGTTCAGTTTAGGGTTTAAAACCCTAATGCTAACTGAATGGAAAAAGTTCAGTTTAGGGTTTAAAACCCTAATGCTGACTAAAGGAAAGAGTTCAGTTTAGGGTTTAAAACACTAATGCTGTCTGAATAGAAAAAGTTCAGTTTAGGGTTTAAAACCCTAATGCTGACTAAAGGAAAAAGTTCAGTTTAGGGTTTAAAACCATAATGCTGACCGAATGGGAAAGTTCAGTTTAGGGTTTAAAACCCTAATGCTGACTGAAGGAAAAAGTTCAGTTTAGGGTTTAAAACCCTAATGCTGACTAAGGGGAAGAGTTCAGTTTAGGGTTTAAAACCCTAATGCTGACTGAAGGAAAAGATCAGTTTAGGGTTTAAAACCCTAATGCTGACTAAAGGAAAAGTTCAGTTTAGGGTTTAAAACCCTAATGCTGACTGAAGGAAAAGATCAATTTAGGGTTTAAAACCCTAATGCTGACTAAAGGAAAAAGTTCTGTTTAGAGTTTAAAACCCTAATGCTGACTGAATGGAAAAGAGTTCAGTTTAGGGTTTAAAACCCTAATGCTGACTGAATGGAAAAAGTTCAGTTTAGGGTTTAAAACCCTAATGCTAACTGAATGGAAAAAGTTCAGTTTAGGGTTTAAAACCCTAATGCTGACTAAAGGAAAGAGTTCAGTTTAGGGTTTAAAACCCTAATGCTGACTGAAGGAAAAGATCAGTTTAGGGTTTAAAACTCTAATGCTGACTAAAGGAAAAAGTTCAGTTTAGAGTTTAAAACCCTAATGCTGACTGAATGGAAAAGAGTTCAGTTTAGGGTTTAAAACCCTAATGCTGACTTAATGGAAAAAGTTCAGTTTAGGGTTTAAAACCCTAATGCTAACTGAATGGAAAAAGTTCAGTTTAGGGTTTAAACCCTAATGCTGACTGAAGAAAAAGATCAGTTTAGGGTTTAAAACCCTAATGTTGACTGAAGGAAAAGATCAATTTAGGGTTTAAAGCCCTAATGCTGACTAAAGGAAATATTCAGTTTAGTGTTTAAAACCCTAATGCTGACTGAATGGAAAAGAGTTCAGTTTAGGGTTTAAAACCCTAATGCTGACTGAATGGAAAAAGTTCAGTTTAGGGTTTAAAACCCTAATGCTAACAGAATGGAAAAAGTTCAGTTTAAGGTTTAAAACCCTAATGCAGACTAAAGGAAAGAGTTCAGTTTAGGGTTTAAACCCTAATGCTGACTGAAGAAAAAGATCAGTTAGGGTTTAAAACCCTAATGCTGACTAAAGGAAAAGTTCAGTTTAGGGTTTAAAACTCTAATGCTGATTGAAGGAAAAGATCAGTTTAGGGTTTAAAATCTTAATGCTGACTAAAGGAAAAAGTTTAGTTTAGAGTTTAAAACCCTAATGCTGACTGAAGGAAAAGTGTTCAGTTTAGGGTTTAAAAACCCTAATGCTGACTGGCTGGGGACGAAGTTCGAGGATACTAATTGAGCTCTTTTTTTGAATTTTCTTGTTTTAGTAGACGATAAAAGGGAATCTCGTGGAAACTTACCTTTCGAGTGGATTCCTTATTGCTTAACTGTTTTTTTGTACCCATGTACCTTCTTCTTTGGGTGACACCTGCTTCTTGCACGGTTGTCTTGGATTATACCTATTTCAACTTTTCAGACAAAGAACCATTGTTAGTTCGGAAACGGCGGTCGGTTCGTTGACCTTGATCATTCCAGTTGCTTTCTTGCGTCCTTATTCCTGTTGCGAAGTCCTGCCATTTATTGGATTCAAATGGCGAAACCCTTTTAGACTGCTCAGGCTTGTATTTCCAGATTCTGTGATGATTTGCCTCGTAAGGCTCTTTTTTTTTGTGTCCCGTTTTGCTTGGAGATTCTCAACGGGGATTTTATTGGGGATACTCTGTGGGGATTTGTACAAGGCGGACTTGTCGGGGATTTGTTGCAAAACGGACTTGCCGGGATTTGTTGGGAAAGCTCGCTGGGGAATTTTTACAAAGGGAGGCTCTGTGGGGATTTGTACAAAGGGAAGTTCTGTGGGGGGTTTGCACAAGGCGGACTTGCTGGGGAATTTTTTTTTTTTAAATGCAGTCAAACATCATGATCCATCGGGTTTGGACAATCGTACCAACGAAACAGGGCATTTCCTTTGCGAAACGGCATTCCGTGAAACCAAACCTGCCACCTGTCCTTTCCGGTATATCTGGAGACTTAGGGTTAAAAATGAAAAGGATTTGAAGAAAAACAAAGAAAGGCGAAAGCAAACTTCAGAAAAGAAGTGTCCCTTTCGGGACGAAAAAGACTTATATGAGGAAAACAATGTTGACTTTAAATGGACATGACATGCTCTTTGGACCGGACGCCTGACCTTCAATGAACTTGCATTTCCTCCCGAACCAAAATGGGTTTGTGTTTCAAACCGGTGGAACTTTGCCGAGACTTCCTGGGGTAGAGTCATCTTTTCGGCCAACAGCGCCCTTTGCGGGTTTTCGCTAGTTGACCTCTCTCGTTTCTCTCCTTGTTGTCTCTTGATAGCACTCTTTATGAGTTTTTTACTACACAAGCTCTCTCATTTTGGTTTCTCTACTCGCGGTGCCCGGAGGTTTTCACCGACAAGACTCTCTCATTTTAATTCTCTCAATTTACAATGTACCGGTCTTCATTTGTGACGCTTTTTGGCTTCCCGCTACCTTCGGTAATTGATCTGAAGGGTTGTGCTTGGTAAAGAGAGGTAGATGATACTAACTTCTAAACCGCTTGACGTGCCCCGGTTTCAATTTCAGGGTAAATGGGATTTTATTGTTGGTGTGACTGAATCTCAGGGAGAGGCTGCCTACGTATCCTTTCGGAATCAAGTCAAACGTAGTTCAGGCCTCGATCAATGTTTTTTTTTTTGGTGTAACCGGCTCAAAGGCTTGTAGAGAGAGTTGATAGTGGGAATAAAACCTTCAGCATTTCAAATGTGTCAGGACTGCTGGGGCGTCACTCAGACATAGTATCTTTTGACTGCGTCTGCATTTACCACTGTTTCGGGGTCATTTCCTTCAATATCACCCAGGTACAAAGCTCCTCTTGGTAATATCTTCCTGATGATGTATGGGCCTTTCCAATTTGGGGCAAATTTCCCTTTTGCTTCCTGGTGATGTGGCATAATACGCCTCAGTACCAATTGTCCTACTTCGAAATTCCCGGTTCGGACTTTCTTGTTGTAAGCGCGGGCCATTCTTCGTTGGTACAACTATCCGTGACAAACCGCGACCATTCATTTTTCATCAATCAAAGTCAACTGCTCCAACCGAGTTTTAACCCATTCGCTGTTCTCGATTTCTGCTTCAACAATGGTTCGAAACGAAGGGATTTCTACTTCTGCTGGTATCACAGCCTCGGTCCCATAAACCAAAAGATAAGGAGTTGCTCCTACTGACGTGCGTACCGTAGTGTGATACCCCAACAATGCAAATGGTAACCGCTCATGCCACTGTCAGGAACTCTGGATCGTTTTCCTCAAAATCTTCTTGATGTTTTTGTTTGCCGCTTCTACAGCGCCATTGGCCTTTGGCCGATAAGGAGTAGAATTCCTATGCGTTATTTTGAATTGCTCGCATACATCTCCCATCAAGTGACTATTCAAGTTTGCTGCGTTATCTGTAATGATAGTCGCAGGAATACCGAAACGACAGATAAGATTTGAGTGTACAAAATCCACTACAGCTTTTTTAGTGACTGACTTGAGAGTGACAGCCTCTACCCATTTTGTGAAGTAGTCGATAGAACCAATATAAATTTGTGTCCATTTGAAGCCTTTGGCTCGATTGGTCTAATGACGTCCATGCCCCAGGCGACAAATGGCCAAGGTGCAGACATGGGATGCAGTTCCGTGGGAGGTGCATGAATCAAATCACCGTGCACCTGACACTGATGACACTTCCGAACGAAGCTAAAGCAGTCCTTTTCCATGGTCATCCAGTAATAACCTGCTCGAAGGATTTTCTTTGCTAAGACATACCCGTTCATGTGAGGTCCGCACACACCTGCGTGTACTTCGTGCATGATCTTTCTCGCCTCCTCGGCGTCGACACATCTTAGTAGGTTGAGGTCCGGGGTCCTCTTGTACAACAATTCACCGCTCAGAAAGAAACCACTTACATGCCGCCTAATGGTTCTCTTTTGATCTCCAGTAGCATGCTCGGGGTATTCTTGCATCTTCAGGAACCTCTTGATGTCATGGTACCAAGGCTGCGTATTTGATCCCGCCTCGATTACGTTGCAGTAACCATGTTTTTCCCTGATTTGGATTTCCAAAGGATCGATGTGGGCGTTGCCCGGGTAGGGTAGCATTGAAGCCAGAGTAGCAAGTGCATCCGCCAGTTCATTGTGACACCTCAGGATATACCTGAACTCTATTAATTTAAAACGCTTGCCGAGGTCCTCCACGTGCTGTCGGTAAGGGATAAGTTTGACATCCCGAGTTTCCCATTCACCTTGGGCTTGCTGGATAATCAGATCAGAATCTCCCATAATCAGTAAGTCTTCGACATCCTGATCGATCGCCATATGCATGCCCATAATGCAGGCTTCATACTCAGCTGTATTGTTTGTGCAAAAGAAACGCAGTCTAGCTGTGGCGGTATAATGCTGACCAGAAGGCGAAATCAAAATTGCCCCAATCCCTACACATTTGGCATTCACGGCTCCATCAAAGAACATCTTCCAAACATGAGCGTCCTCCGAGACCACTTCTACGGTGTTTACTTCTTCATTTGGAAAGTAGGTACTCAATGGCTGGTATTCCTCATCGACTGGATTTTCGGCCAAATGATCTGCTAGCGCCTGGGCTTTCATTGCCGTGCGAGTGACATAGACTATGTCGAATTCAGTAAGCAAGATTTGCCACTTAGCCAGTCTTCCAGTAGGCATTAGTTTCTGAAATATATACTTCAAAGGATCCAACCTGCTTATGAGGAAGGTAGTGTGAGCTTGAAGATAATGTCTCAGCTTTTGAGCAACCCATGTTAGAGCGCAACATGTTCTTTCCAGCAGAGTGTACTTGGCCTCATAGCCAGTGAATTTCTTGCTCAAGTAGTAGATTGCTTGTTCCTTCTTTCCGGTTATGTCATGTTGCCCAAGGACGCAACCGAAAGAGTTCTCCAAGACTGTCAGATACAAGAACAGTGGTCACCCTGGCTCTGGCGGGACCAAAACTGGGGGATTCAAAAGGTATTCTTTGACTTTATCAAAGGCTTCTTGACACTCAGCCGTCCATTTGATCGCCGCATCTTTCCTTAACAGCTTGAATATGGGCTCACACATGCTTGTCAGCTGGGCAATAAATCGACTGATGTAGTTCAACCTGCCCAACAAACTCATCACGTCTTTCTTCGTTCTCGGGGGAGGTAGATCTCTGATGGATTTTATCTTAGTTGGATCTAGTTCGATACCTCTCCTGCTTACGATGAAGCCCAAAAGTTTGCCCGACGGAACTCCGAAAGCACATTTGGCTGGGTTCAGCTTCAAGTCATACTTCCTCAGTCTCTCAAAGAACTTTCTCAAGTCTTGGATGTGATTATCCTGCGTCCTGGACTTGACTATCACGTCGTCCACGTACACCTCTATTTCTTGATGCATCATGTCATGAAAAATGGCGGTCATGGCCCTCATGTAAGTAGCCCCAGCATTCTTCAGACCAAATGGCATGACCCGATAACAGTAGGTGCCCCAAGGCGTGGTGAAGGCAGTTTTCAAGGGCGTCTTCTTCATCCATCAATACCTGATGATACCCAGCGTAAAAATCTACGAAAGACTGTATCTCGTGTTTGGCGCAATTATCAACGAGGATGTGGATGTTGGGTAGTGGGAAATTATCTTTGGGACTTGCTCTATTCAAATCTCGGTAATCTACACATACCCGAGTTTTCCCGTCCTTTTTCGGTACTGGAACCACATTCGCCAACCATGTTGTATACTGGACTACCCGAATCACTCCCATTTTCAGTTGTTTGATGATCTCCTCTTTAATCTTATCACTGACCTCAGTTTTGAACTTTCGTTGCTTTTGTTGAACTGGAGGATAATCAGGGTGAATTGGCAATTTATGAACCACTAGATCGACACCTAATCCCGGCATGTCATCGTATGACCAAGCAAACACATCTTTAAATTCAAAAAGAAGTTGAATTATCGCATCTCACGTTTTCTTGTCCGTGTGAATGCTTATTTTGGTCTACCGAATTTCTTCAGGAGTTCCTAAATTAACCGGTTCGGTGTCATTCAGATTTGGCTTAAGTTTATTCTCAAAATGTTCCAACTCTCGGTTTATTTCCCTAAAAGCCTCTTCTTCATCATATTCTGGTTCTGGGTTCATTAATTCACAATTAAATAGCTCGTTGTGATCTGGGCGTGAAGTCCGCAAGCATGTCATATTTAAAGCCACATTATTATAACTGAAAGGAAAGATAAAAGGAAAAATAACAAAAATCAGAACAAAAGAAAAAATGGGAAAGCAATGATGATTTTCTTTTATTTTCTTTGGGAAGTTGGAAGACAACAATGTTTACAACTTAGGAATTCAAAAAAACAATTGAAAGGAATAAAACGTTCAAGTTATGTCCCGGAGATAACTTGTGACACAGGAAAGGTGGCAGGACAGGTCTACCCGGACTTCCGTCTAGTCGGGAACGGCGTGGCCTCCTAGTTTCGAAGTTTTGCGTTTGGCCCCACGTACAGCATCTCAGCAGTGCTTGTGCCTTCACCTGGTTGAACCATGTGAGTCTCGTAGAGCATTTTTCTCATTGCCCCACATATCTCCTCGATTTCCTTTGCCGTGAAGACCTCATCGTCTTCTTCTTCGGTGTACCTTGGCCTGATGAAAGTTTCATATAAATCCGGCAATGGTCGAGGTAATTTCCAACCCTCATTTTTTCTTTTCTTTGCCCACTCTTCATCTCCTGGAGTGGGTTGGAAACCTAGTCTAAAAGGTTTCTTGGTGGTTGGCAAGGTGACGGGTTCTGTTATTCCCTGCAGGGTTTGTCCAAGCCCTTTCCCTGGCCTAAATCCGTGCCGGATCATCTCCTTGGCCACCATAACCGAGGCGTTAGACAAGAAAGGATAAGGGAAAGGTATTCCCTCTTCATGCTGCTCTGCTAGTACAATCTCGAAAGCTTGATAGACCGTGTGTTCGCTCCCTTCTCTTGGTTCAAGATATGGGATGGACGGGTCCCGATAAATAGCATGCTCGTCTTCTCCATGGACCACGATATCTCGATCTTCGTACTCAAACTTCACCATCTGGTGAAGAGTGGAAGGCACAGCTCCTGCCGTATGAATCCAAGGTCTGCCGAGGAGAAAATTGTAGGATGTATCCATGTCGAGCACCTGGAAGGTTACTTCAAACTCGACTGGTCCTATGACCAACAACAGGTCTATTTCCCCCATGGTATCTCTCTTGATGCCATCGAAAGCCCTTATGCAGACATTATTGGGTTGGATTCTTCCGATCCCAATTTCCATTCTTTGTAGCGTGGAGAGCGGGCAAATGTCAACACCTGAACCCCCATCCAACATTACCCACTTGACGTAGTAGTCCTCGCATTTAACTGTTAGATGCAAGGCCTTGTTGTGTGTCGCTCCCTCTGGAGGTAAATCGTTCTTGCTGAAAGAGATTTGGTTAACGGCGAAGAACCTTTCTGTCATTCGCTCAAGTTGTTCAACTGAGGTTTCTACTGGTACGTATGCTTCATTCAAAGTCTTGAGTAAGATCTTTTGATGCTCGGTTGACCTCATTAGCAGGGATAGCATGAACACTTGCTCAGGGCACTTGTGCAGTTGATCTACTACCTCGTAGTCTGGCATTTTCATTTGTCGGAAGAAAAATTCCGCTTCCTCAACGCTTACAGGCTTCTTTGGTGGGAAGCGTCTCCGTGTGGCGTCGTTCAGCTCTTGGGTATTTGAATACCTTCCAATGAAAGTATTTTCTGGAAGTTCTCCCGTGACTTCTTTACCTTTGTACGTTACCAACGTCCTTTGATAATTCCACGGCACCGTGGATGGGTTGGTCATCGGCTTTTGTGGCACGCGTCCGATAACCACTGGCTCATTCAGCCGAGGTGGTTGAATCGTCCCCCGGACCACATAGGCCCCCTTTGGTACGTACATAGGCTTTGCCCTTTTGACTTCAAAGCTCTGCGTCTTTTCTGCTCGTCCTCGTGGGATGTAAAGAACTCCATTCTTCATAGGCATCGCCTTCTTCTCTACCTTCTTTTCGGATTCGCACTTTACAGTACCGGCCTTTTCCCTTTTTTCTGATTCCTGGGTTGTTTCAGGCTTTTTCTCCGCGTCAACAATGGCAATTATAGCTTTCAAAGCAGGGTCAAATTCTTTGTCTTCGCAAATCATTCCGATCAGCGGCCCATTATTGTAAGCAGGTAATGGATTGTTAGTCACATTTGGGAACTCCTCGTCCCTTAGCACTATTTTCCCTTGCTCTATTAAATTCTCGACCACTCTTCTCAACGACCAACAGTCATTTGTATCGTGCCCCTCGGCCCCTGAATAATAGGCGCATCTGACACCGGATTTGTAAGAAGGTTATGCCGGGTTGTGCCTTGTCTGGGGGACTGGCTGCAGGAGACCCAACTGAACTAGCTTCGGGAACAAAGTAGAGTATGGCTCACCAATAGGGGTGAAAGTCCTCCTCCTAGGTGGCTCTTGAGGACGGAAGTTATTTTGCGGAGGTTGTGGGTTATAGTGGTTGCGATAAGGAGGCTGATTTCTCGGAGGTGGAGCTTGGCCTCTGTTGGCTTGGTGCGGCAGATGGACATAAGGCTGGGCGTTCATGATCATGTAGGGCTGAGGAGGATATGCCGCATTTGAGTGGGGGTAGTAGTGTTGTGAGGTTCTTTCCGGAAAACGGGGCCTGGGGTTACGATATTTCCTTGCTTCTGAGGTTGCCATGGCTGTTTCTTCCTTTTTCTTCCCTCTTGCCATTCCTCCGGACCCGCTTTGGACGGCTTGGGAGGTCGCCCTTATGGCTGCTTGACTCAAAATCCTACCTGTTTTCGGACCATTCTCCACCATCTCTCCAATCTTAATTGCTTCTACAAACGGCTTTCCCATGGCTGACATCATGTTTTGGAAATAGTCAGACTCTTGAGCCTGGAGAAAAGTAGTGACCATTTCCACCTCATCCATGAGAGGCTTCACCCTCGACGCCTGCTCGCGCCACTTAATAGCATACTCTCTGAAGCTTTCTGAAGGTTTCTTTTTCAAGTTCGACAGAGAATTTCGGTCTGGTGCGATGTCGATGTTATACTGGAATTGTCTCACAAAATCTCTAGCGAGATCATCCCATACATGCCATCGGGACATGTCCTGGTCCATGTACCATTCCGAGGCTATTCCTACCAGACTTTCCCCGAAATATGCCATTAGCAATTCCTCTTTTCCGCCGGCTCCCCTTAATTGGTTGCAATATTTCTTGAGGTGAGCAATGAGGTCACCGTGCCCGTCGTACTTCTCAAACTTTGGGGTCTTGAAACCCACTGGTAGGTGTATGTGAGGGAACATGCATAGGTCGGCGTAAGAGACGCTCTTCTGTCCGCTCAAACCTTGCATATTCTTCAAACTCTGTTCAATGCTTCTCATTCTTTTGGCCATCTCATTTTGTTCCGCAATTCTGGGGTTCTGATCCTGCCCAGGTGCAATCTCGCACTGAGGCTGTGGAGGATTAGTGCTGGTAGCGAACCTAGTTGGTTCCATCGAGAAATATGGGGCTTGGAATGTAAATGAGGACGAGTCAAAAGTCGGCTTGTATGAAGCAGGTTGTGCCGTGATCGGGCAAGGTGGTGCAGTAAAGATATTTGTGTTTACATCCGTCGTTGACACTCGAGGATGAGATTCAGAGGGCGATCCAGCAGAGAAGGCTGAAATGGCTGGGTATCCGAATGGGGTAGCAGGATAACTTATGGGGACATTAGAAGTCCCGCTTGTCCTGGAGAATAACTCAGGGAATCCAGGGATGATGCTTGGTGGCTCTTTTCCATTATTCCAGTCATCAAGCATTTCCAGCATGCGAAGCCGCAAGATTCTATTTTCCTCCGCAGTTGCGGATTCGGGCGTGAGGACGGCCGAGATAGAACTTTCCTCGGAAACAGGGATTGATGGCAATGGAATCTCTGAAGACATTTCTACACTTCCTTTTGACCTTGTGAAGTAAGTGTGAGCACTGCCTCCTGTCTTAACAATAGGTAATTGAACACTCCCTTTCGATCTCATGAAATACGGGTGCGAGGCCAAGCTTTTACCAAACCAACCACCTTTTCCAAAAACCTGGAAGGAACTCAATGACAAACGAACGGTTAATTCGAATCAAATAACAGATAAGCAATCTCACGTTGGGGCATGATGCACCTATACAGTTAAATGGATTCCTACATGTTTGTGACGAAAGCATGTGTCATTCCGGCATTCTTTTAGGCTTTTTATTATTTTCCCCCTTTTTTTCAATTTTTTCTCTTTGGTTAAACCGCGACCGGATCCGATGAGGATTTCCTACGTATCACGATGCCATGTGAATCAGATCATTACGTAGTTCAAAAACACAAATGAGCGTAAAAGAAGCAACCTTTTTATTGTTGAAAACGGTCTATTGCAAACTACATTTTGTAGAAGAAAGAGCAAACTTTGAAAATAAACCTAGATTCAAATAGACTAAAACAAACTGATGGGAAAAACAGGCAGAAGATGCTTGACTTATGAGTACATTATAGTTTTGAACATTGGTGCCCGCGGGGCATCATTCGGCCTCGCCGCGGTCCTAGGTGTGAGATCCCTTTCAAGTTGCTCCAACTCGTGCATGGTCTGCTTGACATAACCTGTCACTGCTGAGAGAACGGTAATGCTGGTCATGTTCTCACACCGTAAACACCGTCTGATGATGGCGTGGGCAATGGCCCTGATCCTATCTCTGGTCTGTTTTTTCTCTATGAGTAGGCAACTTATCTGATCACTGCACGTCTTGAATATCTGAGAATCCTGTATATGCTGATTCTTTAGTCGCCGCACTTCTAGTTTCATCTGGCTTAATATGTCGTAACAGTATCTGCTCTCAATTTGGAAATCCTTGGCCTGATTAGCTGCTTTGATCTCCAGTGTAGCCATCTCTCTCTTCATTTTAGCAACAGTTTTCTTGTGGTCGCCTTCCAATTGATTCAAGTATCGGCGATGCTTATCTGCTCTTGTATCCCACTGTGCCCTGAGCTCTGCTATGACGTTTTTAGATTTCTCTAAACCCTCTTGCCATTCCCTGACTTCACTCTTTAGCCTTTTATCAACTGCTCGTCTGATCGACGCCTTGGCTGTTTATCCGCATCCATCCTTATTTGTTTGATCTGGGCTCTAAGCATTTCGTTTTCCTGAATCAACCTGTTCCGCTCTCCCAGATCGGTAGCAACTTGCACGTTGTGCTCATATTTCAGGCTTTCCACTTGTTGCTTCAACCTGCTGATTTCGGTACAATAGCCTCTTTCTTTTGCCAACCAATCCCACTGCTTTTGCGACGACTCGGCGAAATTCAGGATGTGGGTTCTTTTAGCCGGCCTTTCATGCTCGAGTTCCCTTCTATACCATGCAAGGTAACCTGGCGCCGTCTCACCTTTGGCTCGATCCCGCACGCAAGTATCTGATTTCAAATATTGACACTCACTCCAGATCTGGCGAATTTTCGCTTCTGGAAACTGTCCGTCAGGACTTATCTCAATTGTTTGAGCGCTAAGATCTTCCTCATGCGGTACTGTCTGGCATCTTCCGAGCTGTCTCAAAACTCGGCAGGGCGCGTAAGGTTGAATGCTCTTAAGCCCCATTAGTAAGAAATGAGTTCTAGTTGCTGGCATATATATGACTTCGTCAACAGGCAACCATCCCAGTGTCCACTGTATTTGGCTGGCACTAAGAGCTTGAAAGAATGAGGTCCATCCCATAACTCTTTTGGGCAGACTGATCTCTTTGGTTCTCATGTAAAATTCTTCTATGTAAGTTTTCTCCGAGGAACCATGGCTCAAGAGCTCGGAACGATGGCAAAGGTGTTCAGTCATCCACATTTGTAGCAGCAAGTTACAACCTTCGAAGAAATTCCCCCCGGCTTTGCAGGCTGTGAGAGCTCGAAAGATATCAGATACTATCATAGGCGCGAGAGCGCTATTGTTTTGAGTGAGCAAAGTACTGACTACCCCAGATATTTTCAGATCAATATTCCCGTCTTTCCTCGGAAATATCAGAAGGCCCAAAAACATCATCATGAAAGCTACCCGTCTGTGCTTGTCCCACTTCTGACGAATACCTTTGCTACACAGTTTGTTGATCGGATTGTTGAATCCTCCTTCATGATCGTACCTGTCATATATGAAGCATGGAGTACAAAAATCGGCATCCAGATCCGGGTTGTGGACCGTCCTGGGTATCTTTAGTGAATCTAAGAACTGATGCACCGTGACGACCCTTGGGGCGACCAGCTATTTTTGCTTTAATGGAAGTTCAGCATTTCTGATGTACCTAGCCATTTCTTCCAGAGTCGGGGTGAGTTCAAAATCGGAGGAGTGGAAAACATTGTGCGTCGGGTCCCAGTAGGTGACCAAAGCTCTTATGATATCCCCTCGAGGCAGGATTTCCAGTAAACCCGTGAGACCTTTCAGATATTTCTTGACCTCATCTTGTCCTTCAACACCTGGATCATTCCACCATAGCCGCAACTTGACAGGGATTTTAGTCATTATCGAAAAGTGTTCATTTTGCATTGTGCTCATCCTGCACATTTATTTAGGGTGATTATTAAAAAAAACCTTTATTAGACTCAAAAATTAAAAATTATCTAGATCCTTTTTTTTAAGAGATTTTTTTTTTGCAAAATGGGAGGTTGGACCCGATGAGAGTTGCCTACGTATCTCACACCGTGTGAGAATCAAACCGGCGTAGTTCGGTGGGATCAAAAATAGAGAAAATCAATTAAACCCAGAAAGCAAGAATATGTTTGTTTGTTTTTTTTTTGTTTTTTTTTTAATTTTTATATATTATTATTATTTTTTTGTTTTTTTTTTCTTTCAAAAAAAGAGATAAAGAAAATATTCTTAAGGATTGCTAAATAGCATTTTTTGGATTTTTAATAAATCAAACAAAAAGACAAATTTTATTTTTTCTTAGAAAATACCGGTGAGGTTTTGACATTACTTGGACATTGGTTTTATTTTTCAAAGTAAGTACTTATCTCCCTACACTGCTATTTTTCCTTCCTTTTTTTAAGTTTTCCCCTTTTTTTTAGGAACCGGTCAACACGCAGATCCGAAGCAAATAAATGCGCAAAACAAACGGGATGCAGCGGGATGGTCTTTTCATTTCAGGTTGCCTGTCTTAGACGGACCCAACCCCTGTGTTGAGTCCCCTATGTAAAATGCAACATGATGCAAATAAACGTTCCTACTAGGAATCCGGCATGAAGTTTCGTTATACTAGGTTTTTAACCTGGGGTATATGTTCTAGACTGTGTACCCGAGCGGACAACTCGAGTCGAGGAGGGGGCTACGTACCGGGGACCCGCGAGATCGTCCAGCTTTGTAACTTGTCCGGCCTCTTTCTTATTTTAGGTATTGACACTAACAGAATAGGGAGTCTCGACCAGCGAGCTTCTCCCCGGAGGTAAGAAGAGAAGGGCTTCGGCACAGTTTATATACAGTTCAAATAATATCAAAACGGTAAAAGCATCTTGAGTTAAAACATGTAATAAAATCAGATAATAAATAAAGCCAAATAATAACAATTATTCTAAGCTCGAATTCTTAACCCTGAACCAGTGGTTCTGGGTCTAACAATTGTTATAGTCCCCAGCAGAGTCACCAGAGCTGTCACACCTCCTTTTTGCGCGCCCGCCCCGAAGGGTTAAGATGTGCGAGGGAGTTTTTTCAATTTAAGTGACAATATTCGAAATGGGATTATTTATTCAATTCAGAGTCGCCACTTGGGAAATGTTCGGTTTTTGGTGTCCCAAGTCACCGGTTTATCTTGAATGCCAAATCGAGGAAATTTTCGACTTTTCCAAATGAAGTCTGCGAACCAGAAATTCTAAGTAAGGAATTCTGTTGACCCGAGGGAAGGTGTTAAGCACCCTCGAATCCCGTGGTTCTAACATGGTCGCTTAAATTGTTATAATGGCTAAATATCTGATTTTTAAATACATGTTACGACTCGCGTGCCTTTATTAAGTTTAAACCGCTTTTATTATTATCATTTTTTTTATAGAATTGCAACGTCGTGAAAATGCATCTCGAACCACGTCACAATCAATGCACCCGTAGTTGTTCGACACATTTCAACTCCGTCGAGATTTGGATTTGGGTCACATCAATGTGCACCCGAATTTAAGAATGTAATTTGATTAAGTCGCGCCTAAAGAGCCTAACACGTTATTATCTTTAGGGAAGGAGTGAATTTTACTAGACAGTCCATCCCAAATCCTATGTGCTTATTATGATCAATTATTGAGGGCCCCACAATGTGTATCTTTATTTGACGAGGCTCATCTCATTATTTTTTAAGGGATATCCTAAAGTGACTACATTTCTATTATGTTTGTCTCTAAAAATAGAAAAGAGGAAAAGAGTATGCGCTAATTCAATTGCATGCTTTTGGCCAAACTCCGGATATCCTGTTAATCATCTGATTAGTTATTTACGAGATAAAGAATGCCATACCTCGTGGAACATGCTTTTAATTTGATAAAATTAC
The DNA here is from genome assembly GCF_000715075.1 of Nicotiana tabacum. Taxonomy (NCBI): domain Eukaryota; kingdom Viridiplantae; phylum Streptophyta; class Magnoliopsida; order Solanales; family Solanaceae; genus Nicotiana; species Nicotiana tabacum. The sequence continues at coordinate 4,542,371 of NC_134084.1, read as the reverse complement.
ATACAAGCTGATGGAACACTACACTTACTCCAAACATTTCTCGAGTTGAATTTAAATAAACTCTTTTGGGCTAGATTAAGGGAAATAACTTCTAAACATTGTTACTAATGGGATTCGAACGTGATCCTACATACTGCCTAACGGGACCCGATAAAAGAAACTAAAAATAAAAACAGAATTGCGTTGTATAAAGTCAGAAGTATTCTATCCTATGCATATTATAGCAGAAAAGGAATCTAGTCGGTCACTATGTCAACTATCCATGCATTCTATGGGTTGTACAATTACATACTTTGTACAAACAATTATAAACCAAAACACAAAAAAAGGACTAAAACTCAGTTAAGTATCAATTAACTATCCTTTCCTGCTTTTGAATTACAAACTAGTCAATTATACAAGCCCATCAATATACCATGAGTATTACAACAGATATTTAAACTTCTTCAACATCTTTCATTTCATGCTTTCAAACTGTTTCAGTTACACCAATATGGGACTCGAAATGTGTACCTGGAATGTTGAAAATGCAGAGGAGAAGAAGAAAGAGATGGGGAAAATCAGCAACAGCAGGGCACAAAGTAACAGCAGCAGACAAAGTAACAGCAGCAAACAGAACAAAACAGCAGAACAGGCTTAAGTGCAAGAATGCAACTATAGCCGATAGAAAAAGTAGCCAAATGACAGCAACACACAATGGAGTAGAATCAGAACTCCAGGCAGACCAAAACCAATAATAAACCAATGAAAACACTCAACCAATAAACTCAATTGGAACTTCAAAGAATCAGAATTGATTGAAAAGGCCGAAAACAAATGAAGCCCAAACAACAAATAGGAAGAAACAGTTTCTGATTTTTTTGTGTGTTTTTCACTCTTGTGTATGTGTCTGTATCTATCTAACAATCAAGTCTCGAAAAATCTGAGTTCAGTCTAAAAATCTGTCTGCCTTTTTCTTTTCCAAATTCAGTCCCCAAAATCAGTCTGAGTACCCCTTTTTTATAGCCTAACATCAGCTATTCACAGCCTGTTAAAACACATCAGAACCCCCTATCTTTCTTGCTGTTTTTCCACTCAAAATTTTAAAGTATGAAACCCCTCCCATGAGATTCCTGACAGCCCTTTTAATTAGCTTATTAAACTAAAAGCAGACATGGGCAGCAAGAATATAATCTGACAGCATATGCTGTCAAACTATTTTAATCTTAACAAAGGCCTTTATGCACATGTTGTGCACAAGTGCACATGCCCCCCAATTCAGACTGCAGTTACAGACCAAGACCCTTAAATTTCTGATTCAAGTACAATAACTATAAGTAGTTAAACTCAATTCCTAATTTGATTTAAGTAGGATTTCAACAGAAAACCCAATCAAATTATTATCATTCAAAGCTTTGAACTTATTAACGATGTGTATCGACTCGACTATACTAATTACAACATATACAATCGAAAGCCATGATCAGAACTCTAACAGTATCAACATACAATTCAAATTGTACTGACTAAGCAAAAGTTGTACTGGTGAATCAATTAATCAGTCTATTTCAAAGTTTAATTGATTGCACATCTCATACACATATACACATTATCAGTGAATAGAATACAGACTCGATCAAACACAGAGGTGGACAACAACAGTTGATACAATTCAAAAGCACAAACTAAACCAGACGTTTGGCCATACGGACAGACCTTTAACACATACATGAACTGGACAAAGAAAAGAAAACAAACTTACCTTAAAGCCCTTGAAAAAATCAGAAAAACCAACTCGTGTTTGAATAGACCCTTCTTGGGGTTGAACGGACTTTAATCGAAGTGTTCTCACTGAGAACACTTCGACTAAGGTCCATTAGACCCTAAATACTTTGGCTCAAACGGACACAGACCAGTCACGAGGAACCCTAGGGCTCCTAAAAGCAGATCTGGGATTCATGTTTCCCTGGTTAGATTCGGACCAAACCAAACATGGTTTGGTCACGGGGGAGGTCCAGGGACTGTCTGGTGTAACTGGGGTCAATCGGTGTAAGTCAGGTTCCGACTCGAATCTTCAAATGAAGATTCGAGAAGGGGGAAGGGGTTTTGAGCTAAGTGGTTGGTGGATTTGGGTTCAGGATGGTGAGGTTCATCTATGGTGTTAAGGTGGAGGTCACTGGCGTTCATGCCGCCGGGTTTTTGGTGAAGGGAAATGGGGGCGGCTCTAGGGTTCCGGGGTTTTGGGTCTGTGAAGGGATGACTAAGGAAGGGGGGTTTGGATAGGGGGGCAGGGTGTGATATGAGGCTTTTATATGAGGTGGATGATTGTGTCTTGGCCGTTGGATTGCCACTGATCAACGGCCTAGATCTGAAGGTCTAACTGAAACGATGTCGTTTAGCTTACTAAGGGTCACGGTTGGTTCAGGTAAAACGGGTCGGATCTGTTCGTGGGTACGGGGTATGTGATCTTGGCCGTTGATCATTCTGAGATCAACGACCCAAATCAAGCACGACCCAAACGACGTTGTTTGAGATACTCCTGGGGCTGAACTGGACTGGACCGGATAATTTTAGTTTGGGCTTGTCTTATTGGACTGGCCCAATCCGAAATCCCTTTTTCTCTTTAATCCCCTAATTAAATTAAACAACACTAATAAAAATATTAAACAAACAATTAATCACACAATTAAAAAAAACATCACTTTATATGTTTACACACGACACATATATTTTGTTTTTTGATAAAAATACAAAAAGAAAAGGGAAGATCACAAATAAATACCGAAAATGCCACGTAAAATCCGAAAATTGTGCAGAAAGACCAAACTACTATTATTTTGTTTCTTTTGGAGTGGTTGTCGCGAAAAACAAAAATCACGTGCTCACAGTGTGTTCTAAGGAGTATGATAGGTAGTGGTTTATGGGTACTTGGTAGTGAGATGATGGTGTTGTGGAGGAGTTGGTATTGGTAAAGAATTGGGGTTGTGAGGTGGAGTTGCATATTGACGTGGTGCAGGAGGATTTTGTGGATGATGGTTTGGTGTGTTTTGAGGAGGTGGTGGGTTTTGAATATTCTGTTGATTAATGTCTGGGACGTTTAGAGTGAGGGAGAGGTTTTCTAAGTTGCGGACCTACTCGAGTTCTCCTTGTAACTCCAGTATCTTTTGTTCCAACCGTAAGACCAAGTCACCTTGTGTCGGAGTATTCCGACCATCTGAAGTTTCTGCATTCTCATTGTCTCTTCTGTTATCGTCCATTCTTGCCTCTCCCTTGCCTTTTGGATTGCTTGGAAGAGCAGGTGGTGGAGGGCCTCTAGATCTGGTGTGATATGCTGATGATGCCAGTATGTGCGAACCAATCCTAGGGGATGGGAATAATAAATAAAATAAATAAAGACAAAAGGTAAACCGGTTAGTAAGAGTTCTGAAAAGTTTGCGGTATTTAAACACATATTACGGGAATGTAAATTTATGTCCTAATTTGGGAGCCTCGTAGTGTCCGAGGTAGGCCTAGTGATAGATAGATTTGGAGAAATTTAGTGCCAATAATTGCCTCATTTCATTAATGTTAAAAATAGACAACCCAACACGACACTAGATAATGCTACTAATGGCACTTGGCCTTATTACATTTTTAAAAAAGAAAGTAAATCCAATCTATTTGGTCCCATAAGGACCCTCTCAGACCGGATGCTATTGTCGATCACTTCCCCTAGTTCGCGCAAGTTTAACAATAAGAATGCCCTTGCCAAATGTCCTCATTCGTTTCCTTCAGCGCTTTGGAAATCGGTGACTCTCTTTCTCATTTTCCCTTCCAATTTCATCAGATTGTACTCCAAATATTCCAACCTTTCGCTGGATTTAACAACCCTCTCCTTCTACTCATTGATCATCTCCATGTCGGCCTTATGCTGCTCCATATGCTTAGCTTCAGACTCACGAATTCTTTTACGTAGCTTGTTATACTTCACCTATGCTTTGGCAACCTCGTCTATGACCCTATTTACTGGACCAACCCTTGGTTCGAAGATCCCTGCTATGTTTTCATCCAACCATGAGGGGTAGAAGTATGAGTGACCCGCATGATATTGGTTTGGCTCAATGGTATAATTTTCCATGATAATTTTCAAAGTCCACATATGTTGTGCTTCATTCTTATATGGGACAGCGTCACCCTGAAAATCAGCTATGAAGTGACTTATTTTAGCGACTTGTGGTATGACCTGTCTCCTGCCTGCTTGTCTCATAACCCTGAGGGGAGCATAAAGGTATATTCCCCTTAACCCAATCAACACCAAGTATGGAACATCCCTGGATCTGATGATTAACTCATCGGTGGGGAACCACTTGAACATCCATTAAACCTGGTCCTCAATTAACTTGTTGAAAAACTGCACCCATCCTACAACATCCTTAGGTTGAGCAAACATGTCCGGGATATAGGTCATTCTCTTGGGATGATGGATGGCTATGTGATCATTCCACATCCTTCGTGGAAATTCCTGACGGTATTGACCCTTTTGAAACTGTTCTAACAGCCAAACTTATAGCAGCAAATTGTAACCCTTAAAGAATCTGAACCCCTTCTGACAGTGTTCCAAGGACCGGTACATATCTACAATGATCATAGGGACAATGGTATATGTTTGCCCCTCGATACCATCCATCAAAGTTTTAGCCACCATGGCCAACCTAGTGTGGATTCTATCCCCTTGGATCGGGAATACTAGCATACCCAAGAAACACACGATAAACACAAAGACCCTGCGATGAGTCCAACCCAAAGAGGTGATGGAGAATTCATCATCAAAAATACAGTAAGAGCTACTGTGACTCCAAGTCATCATTACGGTAGGAGTTTTTCAGGCACTCCAAGTCATCATTTTTCTTCAGCCCCATCATCTTGAGAAATCCTCTAGTGGTACGATTTTCAGGTGCTAATAAACCAGTGCTATCACAAGGCAGCCCAGCGAATCCTCTTATTTCTTCCAGAACAAGGGTCATTTCTATGCCCCCTAAGCGGAACACAACCCTTTCTTTATCCCAAAACATGGTGGCAGCCTCGATCAACATTTTGTTTGGCTGAAGATCCAACAGAGAAGGAAAATTTTCCAAGACTCATTTCACATGATTTTGGTCACTTGAAGGAAGATCCCTCCACCAATCTAGCAAAAGTGATGGTATACTACCGACCATGCCGAACCTGGGGACTTCGGGCCTCATTTTTCTGCAAAACAAAAGATGGTTGGGCCCTTTCCCCCGCCAAGTATTTGTCTATTTATACAACAATGATTAGCATATTGGCACTTATTTCTCCAAAATTAATGTACACAATTGTGGTTGCATCCGTTGGGATTATGAAAAACCCGATGGACTTTTAGGTGAGGCTTATCTTAAAGGGTTATTATGTGGATAACATATTAACTTGGCTAGGTTTGACCATGATGCATGTACAATTAATCAAAGTAATGTTGCTATAGAGGTATAGACTGGGACCCTCAAGCGGACAACTTGAGGGGGAAAGGCACGGAACCGTCGAACGCACCACTGATCGACTAGTTTTACTGCAAATACGCCTTTCCGAATTTTAAGGGTGATATATAGGAAGAGCACAAACACTCATCAAGCGTTGCTATAGTATTGATTACGCATGAGTGGAATATAATGTTGAGCATGATTTATGCAACAATAAATAGCATGTTGTCAAGTATTTGCACGTTAAAAAAATGATAAATGTGGTATTTAAATAATTGAAAGACAGTTACGAAAAAGAAAACAAAGAGACGAGTTAGTTTTAGGAAATAAAGAAAATCATAAATTCTTGAAAATAAGCAGTTAAATCCAAATAAGGGAGAGGGTGCACAGGATAAAACATGCTTAAGACTAATTCACAAAATAGGTTCGTTATGGTAAGAGCCTAAATATCCCCAGTAGAGTCGCCATGCTGTCACACCCTCTTTTTTCTCACGGAGTCCGGGTTAACAACATTCATTGGGAACAACTCGTTTCCTTTTTGGAATTGGGTATTCGAAGAGTCTCCATCTAACAGATTAAGGTGCGTTAGGGCACCTAGAGAAATTAACTCATATAAGAAGTTTGCATTACCAGAAATTGGGTAAGGGCTCGAAATAACCTTGAGGGGAAGGTGTTAGGCACCCCTCGCGATCCACAACGATGTGTCCAGGCTGAACTCAATTATGTGAATTAGTCATTTAACAGATAGGCAGTGTAAGCACACATATGTAAATAAAGGAAGTTTAATAGATAGGTAGTAGTCTAAGCACACGCATGCAAATAAAGGAAGTTTAATAGATAGGCGGTCTAAGCACACATATGCATCTAATAGAAGTTTAATAGATATGCGGTATAAGCACACATATGAAATAAAGGAAGCTTAATAGATAGGCGGTCTAAGCACACATATGTAAATAAGATGAGGGAAGTCCTAGGTTTGTTAGCCTATAGGATCATATCTATACAATACTCGGTAAGCCTTCCCCAAATAGAGGGGTTACACATGGAATTAGCGCACATGTCATCATAACCTTTACTACCCAATTCCCTCCCCTTGGTCATAGCCTAAAGCGTTCTAGCAACCATAAGATATATCCTATGTGTGCACTACCCGTCCCTTTACTTATAAAGTCCCGGAGGTATTTAGGACTTCTAGTTAAGGTGGATCTAGACTCTCATACAATAATTAAAAGGAGAAAACTCTAGGCGACAAACAAAACAATTAGGACTGTCAAGTAAAGAACAATTAAGGGGGCTCACATTTTACCTCCACAAATAGAACAAACCAATGCACGTCTTAGACAGCAGTGTTTTAGACATTTGAAAAGAATCCTAATGACAGGATATCTAGGTGAACACAAATCAGAACATATGCAAAGCCTTATTAAAGTGGGAACCGATACCTAATCAGTTTGTCTAATGATTTAGAGGGGGTTGCTGGATCTGGATAGTTAATCAGAAGCTCAGTTTTATAGACATGATTTTAGTCACCCTACATGCTTGCCTAGGCGTGTATTAATGATATCCTATGGACATGATCTTTAGTCGTCAATCAGAAGTGCAACAACCAGTAAAACCATTTTAAACAAGCAATTGGGGTTCATTGGATCCTATGGGCATGTTGTATAGATGTGAGGACTAATTTTAGACAATGCAGCAATTTTAAAATCTGATTGGCATGCGAGGATTGATTTTAAACTAACCAAACATAGTGTCCAGAATGTAGGATTGGTTTTAGACCCTAAAAGCATGGTTTCTAAGTGCTAGATACGCTGAACCTATTTAGCATGACTCCTAAATGCAGAAATTAATTTTTTAACTTATAGGCATGATATCTAAATGTGTAAGACTAATTTTTAACTTATAGGCATGATATCTAAAAATGTGCAAGACTGATTTTTAACTTATAGACATGATATCTAAAAATGTGCAAGACTGATTTTTAACTTATAGGCATGATATCTAAACGTGCAAGACACATTTTTAACCTATAGGCATGGTATCTAGAATGCATACAAATTGTCAAACATCACAACAATATGATTTCTAATCGCAGAAGTGGATTTGAACCTTATAGTCATGATATCTAGAATGCACACAAGTGATGAATATTTCAATGTCCTATAGGCATGGATTCTAAGATGTAAATACTGATTTTAAATCTTATAGGCATGATATCTACCCACTCCCAACAAAATATGTATAATAATCCCTCCCTATTTACTAATTTCCCCAATATCTATTTACAAAGTAATTAATATTACAAACAAGTGTAAAAATGAATCACGGAAGGATAACAATATACTATAGGGAGTCTGGATAGGCCGAAAGCAAAACCTGGGGAACCAGGCCTTCAAACAGTCTCAAATGCTACATCTGATAATTCCAAGGAGGGTATCTTAGTGTGTTAGAGTTCCCAAGGGCCTCCAGGACCTAGGGCAGTGCTCACACCAAGGCCTCCTTTAAAGATCAACAACTTATGTAGTGTGGAATAGCCAACCCCAGTGTGTCAAAGTTCTGAAGAGTTTCATGGACTCCAAAGTAATGCTCACACTGGAGGGGCAGGACCCTAGATGTTCTAAGAGCTGAAGTGATAGTGATTTGCAAGAATAGTTTTGAGAAAATAGTTTTAGACTTTCAAGAAAATCAAAAGTAAACAGAGTCATTTAGTTCCTGGAACCTAGGCAAAGGTTCTAGCCAAACAAACAGCATTCAGAAATAATATTACTTAAGCTTATTAGCTGTTACTAAGTGACCAAACACAGAAGCAAAGTGGATCAAACAACCACATGTAAAGGGTAGTAGAGATTGGGGAGCAAGGTATCCGGATAGGAGATCATGCTAGTAGGAAAGTAGACAAGACATAGATCTAATTATAGACATAGGTAAACATGCAAACTTGCTGAAGGCAGAACACCTAGTTCTAACTAGAAACAAAAGTCAACATGTCATTGTAGTAAACACATGTATTGGATAGGAGTAGACATAAACACATAGATTGAACATTAATAGACATGCTAGGAAACACATAGTTAGACATGCTATTGACTACATAGTTTTGAATAGAAATAGCCACATAGATTGGACAGAAGTAGGCATGCTTATTGTAGTGAACACATAGGTTCGCTTAAGCAAAAGAAAGGCATGCTAATTGCAAGGAAAAACACAAGTCAAGTTGCATAGTAGTAAGCATAAAGTCTAGTGAACATGCTAATAATCATAAGGCATAGAACCTAATGGGATAAGTGGACATGCTGATAACAAGGCACATGATTGAATTAAATTGCAGTAGACATGCTGAATAGGGAAAACATACAGATTCAGAAGAAAGGCATGCTGATTGTAAGGAAGCACATAGGTTTAAGCTTCATAACATAATGAATGGCCTTATGAATGGAAGCATACCAGTTAAAGATAGCAAAAGTAGAAAGTAAAGTGAGCAGGATTCCAAAGTCTAGCCTTGGCTTTCAGCCGGCTAGGCAAACAATGAGCACAAGTAGCAGAAAGAGAGATGAGACAAAGTTTGTATGTATGTGTGTGTTCTTTAACTATTGTTCGTATCTAAAGAGTCAGAATGAGAGGGTACATATAGCACTTAGTGTGGTAAAAACAAATAAGGTCAAGAGAATCAGAAGTCAATCAATTAAGGACAATCAAATAATTACATACTCAATTTCCATGAGGGAGTCTGGAATAGACCCCTTAATAAAAGGTAATCACTTAACAGTCACAACAAGGGTTAATTAGGGTAGAGAATCCAAATCATATCAAACAGGGGATCAGTAAGAATCCCTAAACCATACGGATAATATATTAAGGCAAAGCAGGTAAATATTGTAAATAAGGTAAGGAAGTAAATCAAGTAATCAATCAATCTTTACAAGGGACAAAAAATCAGGAAATTGTACCTAAAATAACTCTAATTGAATTTCAAATAAGGCAAGAAGTAGCTTTAAAAGTCGGTTAGGGTTAGAACCAATAAATCAAGTAATCAATTTAACAAAATAAGGCAACACGAGTAACAAAGACCGATCAAAGGTCAATTAACCCATAAATAGGCAAGAGGTGCCAACTAAGAAACTCGGAATTAAGGAAACAAACTGCAATCAGCAAATTAGTTTAGTAAACAAATGAAACCGTAGATAATTAGGCTAAAAATGCAATTATTCAAACAATAACGGACAAGGGTTGAAATCAAACAATGAATAGTCAAACAATCGAACCAGAAACATAACCATACAAGAAAGGATAGAACACAAACATAAGACGTTTCAGAAAAATCTTTGCGAAGACAGAGTGGAAACCCTAGATTTTAAAAAGACACTTAGGGTTGATTAGTAATAAGGAATCAAAAGACTCTTAAAGAAAACGTTCGTGGAAGCTTGAAAACACTTAAGATGCACAGAGATTCGAACAACAAATAACAAGGAAAACAAAAACCTTTCGTAACACAGTGCTAAAAATCGGTTAACAGTAGAGAAATGAGAGAATCTTAAAGAAAAAATCAATGATGAACTCAGAATCGTTCCAGATCCACAAAGATCTTGACAGATTTAGGTTTAAACATTAGGGTCCTGAATAAAAAGGAAAGGGTAAAGATAATCTGGCCTTGAACCAGAGATTTGAACCACAAACGTCGAGAAAGCTAAACTCACAGACCATAGGTGGACCCTCGAAGAGTTTCGAACACCCATGGGAATCCATGGATCGAGCGGGAATCGGAGGGGTTAGGACTGGTTTGGGTGGCGGCGGCTAGGATTAGGATTGGGGTCTCATAGAGACGGAGAGGAGAGGAGTTTTAGGGCGGCTGTTTGTATCAAATGAATTAGGTTAGGGGGGTCGTTTGGTTAAAAACGAAAGTTTGATCGTGGATTGTTAATCTTTTAGATCAACGGCTACGATTTAATGGGGTTATTAGATCGGGCAGGTTTAATTGGACTAAGTGGATGAATTGGCCCGATATTAAGGGGTTTGGGCTGGTATAGTTAGGTTATAATGAAATTACAAAGGGCTATTAGTTAAATACCCAATTAATTAGTAAAATAATTTGTAAAAATATCTAATTAAATAATAAAAATGATTTTTATACATGAAGATGATTTAAAATAATTACTTAATATTATAAAATATAAAAAAATATTTTATGTATATATAATGTAATTATGAATATATAGGGGCTATCTTTGCAATATATGCAATTATAATCTCAAAAAATGCAAATATAATTATAAAAAATATAAATAAAATATTTGGACACTCATATAAACATGAAGAACGAATTCAGATGATTAAACCATCATAAAATAATATGAAGGACAATTTTGAACATTTATGTAATTAGAAAATGCGGAAATAAATGGATTTAGGGTCTTTAAAAATTATAGAAAAAATATAAATCACTTGTGCATGTTTGTAAATGCATGTACAATATTTTGAAAGTGTGTATACATATTTTAAAATATACGAGGGAAAATTGGGTATCAAAAGTTACCACTGTATCTTTGGTTGTTGTTGTTTCTACTGTTCCAATTTCCTTGTTGATTTTGATTTCCCCAATTTTCTTGGGATCTCCACTGTTGTTGTTGATTTAGAGCATTTCCCCGTTGTCCTTGGTAGTTGTTCACATACTGAATCTTTTCACTTTGATCATCATACCCATCATCTTGGTTGTAACCACTACTACCTTGCTCATATTGATCCGGATTTCCTTGACTTTGTTGACCTCTTTCCCTTCTCATCATGTTCACTCCTTCCATGGCATTCACTTGCTTTGGCCCCTGTACTTGTTGAAATTGTGCTTTGGCCAACTGATTCATGGTCGTAGTCAACTTAGCTATAGCTTGGCCGTGGTCATGGAGCTCCTTGTGCAGATGAATAACATTAGGACCACCTTGTGGCACATTATCTCGACTTTGCCACGCTGAGGAAGTATCTGCCATCTCATCAAGTATATCACACGCCTCAGCATAAGGAGTGTTCTTAAAGTTCCCCCCGGCGAGTTGGTTAACTACACACTGGTTGGTAGCGTTGATGCCACGGTAGAATATTTGCTGGATCATTGCTTCGGTCATGCCATTGTTCGGACATTCTTTCATCATCGTCCGACACCTTTCCCAAATTTCATGCAGCGGTTCATTTGGCTCTTGTTTAAAAGCCAGGATCTCATCTCTTAGTACTGTCATATGACCCGACGAGAAAAACTTTGTAATGAACTTCTCGTCCAACTCAACCCAAGTGTGTATGGTATGGTTGGGTAGCCTCTCAAGCCAATCTAAAACCTTCCCCCTTAGAGAAAATGCTGAACCTCAATACGTCCTCAGATACATTCGTTTGCTTGCTCCCCCAGCATATGTCAACAAAACCCTTGAGATACTTATAGGCATTTTGGTGTGGAGCTCTGGTGAAGAAACCCCTATGTTCCAAGAGTGTAAGCATGACATTGATTATTTTAAAGTTTCCCGCCCTAATCCGGGGCGGGACTATTATGCTTGCATAGCCTTCATTTGGTCACACCATATGTGTTGCCCTTAGAGGAGGTGGAGAGGGTTTGGGACATTTTCATTAGGCGGGCGGCCTCTCCTTGGTATTGAGGTTCATGTAGAACCTCATCTAATTGCTCGTCGTCTACCTCCTCCCCCAATTGCAAGTTTCTGAGGGCATTATTGTTAAGAACCATTTGGTACCTGAAAGCGATTCACAAACAAATTAGAAAAACGGAAGGAAAGAAAAACAAAACACACAAATACTCGGAGATATAGCTAAAACCGTTTGACTCCCCGACAACGGTGCCAAAAATTGATCAAATCCACACCTACACTAGAATAGAGTAGCCAAGATGGTCGATACAGTTTTACCCAACAAAGGTCGGGATCGAATCTATAGGGAGTTAATTAGTTTGAAGTTAGGTTTATATCCGAGTAGAGATGCAGGTTTTGCTCTTAATTATACTGCCACAAATGGTTGGTTTGTTTTATACTTCTACTTCTATTCTATAGCATGCAGTATAAGAAACTAAGTACAATATTTTTGTTGGTTTTTTTCAAGAATTAAAAGGGACTAGGGTAGTGACGTCCGCCTAGGTGGATATCTAACAGGTATCGAGAATTCAGGGCAAGCTTGTTATGATTGGGGTCGTGATATAACCATCACACATAAGTGCTCACTCTATACCTCTCGGTAGTTTGAATGACTTTGCCCAATGTGGCTTTCTCAAACCCAAATGGGTGTTCATGCATAACAAATGATATTAGCTCAAGTCGGGTATTACTATCTCTAGGTTTAACCCTTTAATTGGAGCTATCAATCTCTTGAATGCACCCTTATTACTTGTTAGCCTAATTTTCCTAGACTTAGTCCTTCTCTCTCAAGAAGAGTCTAAGTCATAAATGCACGAATCAGTGTTTGCAACCACCAATTCTACAATTAAAGCATGAATTATGCTAAATATCACTAACTTATAAACAATTAAGCCCTAAAATTCAAGATCCATTAAATACTCATACTAGGGTTTGGTCACAACCCTAGCTATGGGTTAAGCTACTCATAACAATAGCAAAAATCAAAGCTAAAGATGAAAGATAAGGCATAATATTCAAATACAAGATAAAAATCTAAAGATTGAAGATAAATCTACTCTAGAATTACTCAAAAAGGTAAAATCGAGCCATTCACATGTTCTTTCTAAAAAAAACTTAACCTAAAAATGTGAAAAAATCTATGTATACTAGGCTAAAATTCTCGGACAAAAATGCCCCTGCAGAGAATTCGCGGATGCGTAATCTTTACCGCCTCCATGTTTAAGCTTTCGCGGACGCGCAATAGCAAGCGCGGTCCGCGTTTCTTCAATTTTGGTCATAGGTTGGACTAGGTTTCGCGGATAGCGTAATTACATCTGTGTCCGTGTGAGCATCTATCGTGGTCGCGTAATTTATAAGCGGGCTGCGTTCTTCTATTAAGCATGACTTAGAGGTCTTTGAACTTCACTCACCACCATCAACGAAAATGCTACCGCGGCAGCGTCAGATATTCTGTGGCCGCGCTTTTCCATCGCTGTTAGTGGTAGAACTCGTGCTCAAATTAGCCTCTCTAAACTTTGCTTTTGCGGGCCGCGTATTTTTGGATGCCTCAGCGGTGGTCCTCACGCGGCCGCGTATTATGTCCGCTCTCCGTGCTCCAGTTCCCAGTCTTTAGTCTGTGCAAGTTTTACTCATTCATGAGTTTATTTTGGCCTCTTTGCCTCATTTGACCAAACCCTGCAAGTAAGCACAATAAATTAGTTTTCAAAAATACTTTAACACATTTATTACCCAAAACCTAAGCAAAAGAGAGTGTATAATAGGTTAAAATCCATAGTTATTAGTCAGCCTGACTACGACTAGGTACAATATTCCCCTCGGCCAAAGATTTTAGATGAAGATATTTGACTCAGCTCGGATGTTAGTTCCGATGGTTCGGATAGCTTCGGGAGGTGATTTGGAGCTTAGGAGCGTGATCGGAATGAATTTTGAAGGTCCGGAGTAGATTTAGGCTTGAATTGGCGAAATTGGATTTTTAGCATTTTCCGGTTGAAGGTGAGATTTTGATATAGGGGTCGGAATGGAATTTCGAGAGTTACATTAGTTCCGTTGTATCATTTGGGATGTATGTGCAAAATTTCAGGTTATTCGAATGTGGTTTGGTTGGGTTTTTTATCAAGAGCGAAATTCGAAATATTTTAGAAACTTAGGCTTGAATACGATGTGTTTTGGTTGATTCTATGTTGTTTGAGGTGTTTTGAAGATTGGTATAAGTTTAACTAGGGTTATGGGATATGTTTGTGCTTTTGGTTGAGACCCCGGGGGCCTCGGGGGGATTTCAGATGGTTGACGGAGAGTTTGGAATTTTTTTGTAAAGCTGCAGATTTTCTGTTTCTGTTGTTTCTGCACCTGTGGATTGGGGATCGCAGGTGCGATGCCATATGCAAGGAAAAGGGCCACAGAAGTGGAAGAAGGTAAGGGAGGCAGAAACCGCAGAAGCGGTTGGAGAACCGCACCTGCGATGGCGCAGGTGCGGTTGGAGAACCGCACCTGCGATGGCGCAGGTGCGGATAGTGAATAGCAGATGCGAAAATGAGGACTTAAGTGAGGACCGCAGAAGCGGTACTGTAGAAGCGGGAATTGGGCTACATATGCGAAATCCTTGGGCCAGAACATATAAATTGTTTCCTTCGCGATTTTTGAGCTATTCCACCATTTCTAAGTCAGCTTTGGAGCTTTTTAGGCGATTTTGAAGAAGGATTTCAAGGGGACTTCATTGAGGTAAGGATTTTGGACCAAAAACTCGTTCCTATGGTATTATTTCACAGATTAGAGTTATAATTAAATGGAATTAAGGGTTAAAATTGGGGAAAACTAGGGCTTGGTATTGGAGACCTAGACTTGAGGATTTGAGTGACTATTTATAGTCGGATTTTAGTACTTTTGATATGTATGAACTCGTGGGGAGATGAGGAGTTTATTGATGTGTATTTTATCAAATTCTGAGATGTGGGCCCGGGGTCGAGTTTTGGTAATTTTGGAATTTATATTGTAAATTGATTATTTTCGCTTGGGCTTCATTCCCTTAGCATACTTTGACGTCGTGATTCTGATTTTGGATAGATTCGACGCGAGTGGAGGCTGATTCGAGGGAAAAAGGTGTCGCGGGCTAGAGTTTGGACCAGATTGAGGTAAGTAATGATTGTAAATAATGTCCTGAGGTATGAAACCCCAAAATTGCACATCGTTGTACTATATTGAGGTGATGCACACGCTAGATGACGAGTGTGGGGTTTGCACTGTTGGGGATTGTGACTTAGTCCATCCCAAATGATTATTTTACCTCGTATTTGATTGAAACCCATTTCTATCATCATGTTTTGGGCTGAATGCCATATTTGGGCCTCGTGCCAACTATGTGAAACCTTAGGGGGATTTTATTGATATTTCCTCACTGTTTTGACTTTATGCTTAAACTCAGTCATGCTATATTCCATTGTTTTTATAACTCAGCCATGTTTACTCTGCTTTAACACTTAAAATGATATTTTGGGTTGAACACCATGTTTTACTATGCAGAGTGGCTGTGAGATTCTGACTGAGTAAGGCCGAGGGCCTATGATATGAGGAAACACTGATTATGACTAGAGGCTGAGGACCTGATATTGTATGCTACGAGGTGGCTTGTTGATAAGAGGCCGAGAGCCTAGTGATGATGCCACGAGATGGCTTGATATTGCACTTGGGACGTAAGAGGCCCCTCTAGGAGTCTGCACACCTCCAGTAAGTATGGGTACCCATTGTGATGTGAGATATTGCCCGAGGGGCTGGTATTGTTTCTGAGATGTTTGTCCGAGGGGTGGATTTGTTGATATTGTGCCCGAGGGCCGATCCTTTATGTGTTTATCTTTCCTAATTGCCTGTCATTTACTTGCTTAATTGTTAAAAAGGGTGTTTACGCAGTTTAAACTGAACTAAAGGGAATTTTGCATATTTTCATTGTTTTCTTACTTTTATTGCTTCATTATAGCCTGTTATGTGCCTTACATGATTTCGTACTTTTCAGTCTTTATTTATGATTATTACTCACTGAGTTAGAGTGGTCACTTTACTCCCTGTACCCCATGTGCAGATTCAGGCGTTGTTGATCTTGCTAGCGAGAGTTGAGAGCTCCCGGTATATTTCGGAGTTCACGAGGTAGCTGTTTGGCGTCCGCAGTCCCGTGTTTCTCCCCCCCTTTCCCACTTTATCTCATTTCTTTTCCCTTATTAGTGACTTTGTAGTAGTTTTGTAGACTTTTCAGACTTGTACTAGAATTGATAGATGCTCATGACTGGTGACACCCCGGTATCGGGTTGTGTTGGATTTTATTTCTGCAAACTGTAATGTTAACTGCTTACTTTTGGATTATTTACTACGTTTTAGACTTAATTCTTATTGTTTAATTACTTAAAAATTGAAATGCGGAAAGTGTCGGCTGTCCTTGTCTTCATGAGAGGCGCCATCACGACCGAGTCCGGGTTTAGGGCCATGACAAGTTCGTATCGGAGCCTAGGTTACATAGGTCTCGCGAGTAATGAGCAGGTTTAGTAGAGTCTCATGGATCGGTATGGAGACGTTTGTATTTATCCTCGAGAGGTTATAGAACCTTTAGGAAAAACTTCATATTCTTGAAATTCTTGTCGTTCGAATTTGTTGATCCGAGTACTAAACTTCTGTTATTTTATTCTCTCACAGATGGTGAGGACACGCACTATCGGTCAGGATGGAAGGCCATCAATACCACCAGTTGTGGCCACTAGAGGCCGAGAATGCAGTCGTGGTCGCGGTAGGGGCAGGGGTGTGGCCTGCACAACAGTTAGGGCAGCACTTGCAGATCCACCGGCCGCCCCACTTCATGATCAGGTCCCAGTTGTGGACGCTCCAACAGCACCAGCTCAGGCACCAGCTATGCCCATTGTGATTCCGGGTCTTCAGGAGGCCTTGGCTCAGATCCTATCAGTTTACACTGGCCTAGCTTAGGCGGTTTCAGTCACTACAGCCGCAGACTCCTGCCACTCGCACACCTGAGCAGGTCGTGCAGGGACTTTAGATGTCGGGGGCACATCCAGCCCAGTCGGTTGTAGCCGCTCAGGACTATGTAGTTCCTGCCATGCCAGAGGATGAGCAGCATAGGTAGGAGAGGTTTGGTAGACTTCAGCCTCCGACCTTCAGTGGTGCAGAGGGCGAGGATGCTTAGGGTTTCTTGGATAAGTGTTAGAGGATGCTTTGTACAACGGGTATTCTGGAGACCAGCGGGGTCGCTTTCATTACTTATCAGTTTTCTGAAGCCACCTTCACTTGGTGGGAGGCTTTTGAGAGGCATAGGCCTGTTAGTGCAGCACCCCTTACTTGGCAGCAGTTCTCCGTTCACTTTCTGGAGAAGTATGTGTCGTAGTCTCGTAGAGAGGAGTTGTGTAGGCAGTTTGAGTGGTTTCGTCAGGGAGAGATGACTGTGATGCAGTATGAGATGTGGTTCTCCGAGTTAGCTCGTTATGCGATTTGGTTGATTCCGACTGATAGAGAGAGGATTAGGAGGTTTGTGGATGGCCTCACTTATCAGCTTCGTATTCTCATGACCAGGGAGAGGGTGACTGGTGCTACTTTCGAGGAGGTTATAGACATTGCTCGTAAGATTGAGTCTGTTGGTCACCAGGACCGACAGGAGAGGGAGGCCAAGATGCCTCGAGGATCTGGTAGTTATAGTGGTGCTTCTTCGAGGGGCCAGTTTCAGTATGGTAGAGGCCGTCCTTTCAGGCATGCTCAGTCAGCCCGCCTAGAGTATCGCGGGGCGTCATCGGGTCATGGTTCTCACAGTTCTCATCAGGGCCAGTCATCACTTAGTGCCCTTCTAGCTCAGAGTTCGTCTCGTGCTCTATCAGTTTAGGGCTCTTCTGTGCCAGGTGCATCTGCTAGTCATTCCGGTGCTAGGGGTTCCTTTCAGCCACCGTCTCTAGCACCCGGGAATTGCTATGAGTGTGGAGAGATGGGTCATATGTGGAGGCAGTGTCCTCATCGCCTTGCGAGTTCATCTTAGTAGAGGAGTCAACCATCGGCTTCAGCACCAGTTACTTCACTACCACTCATCTAGCCAGCTAGGGGTGGAGGTCAGTCAGCTAGGGGTCGCCCTAGAGGGGGAGGTCGATTATGTGGCGGTCGGGCCCATTTATATGCACTTCTAGCAAGACCCGATGCTATTGCTTCCGATGCTGTTATTACACCCACAAAGATGCCTCTGTATTATTTGATCCCGGTTCTACCTTTTCTTATATGTCATCATACTTTGCTCGTTATTTGGGTATGCCCTGTGAGTCTCTTGTTTCACCTGTTCATGTATCTACCCCGGTGGGTAATACTATTATTGTAGACTGTGTGTACTAGTCGTATGTGGTGACTATTGGGGGTCTGGAGACCCAAGTGGATCTTTACTATTATGTATGGTGAATTTCGATGTCATTTTGGACATGGATTGGTTATCTTTCTGTCATGCTATTCTGGATTGTCATGCTAAGATAGTCACGTTGGCTATACCGAGTGTGCCACGGATTGAGTGGCGAGGTGTGACTGATTTTGTTCCCAGTAGGGTAATCTCATTTTTGAAGGCCCAGTGTATAGTTGGGAAGGTTTGTCTTTTGTATTTAGCCTTTGTGAGGGATGTCAGTGCAAAGACTTCCAGTATTGATTCTGTTCCAGTTCTGAGGAATTTTCCCAATGTGTTTCCTGCAGACATGTCGGGCATGCCACCGGACAGGGATATTGACTTTGGTATTGACCTGGTGCCGGGAACTCAGCCCATTTCTATTCCGCCGTATCGTATGGCACCAGCGGAGTTGAAGGAGTTAAAGTAGCAGCTTCAGGAATTCCTTGATAAGGGGTTCATCGGCCTAGTATGTCACCTTGGGGTGCGCAGGTTCTAATTATGAAGAAGAAGGATGGCACTATGAGGATGTGCAATGATTATAGGCAATTGAACAAAATAACAGTTAAGAACAAGTATCATTTACCTCGCATTGATGATTTATTCGACCAGCTTCAGGGAGCGAGAGTGTTCTCCAAGATTGATCTCCGTTCAGGTTATCACCAGCTAAAGATTAGGGACTCAGATATTCTTAAGACAGCTTTCAGGACCCGATATGGTCATTATGAGTACTTGGTGATGTCTTTTGGGCTGACTAATACCCCAGCAGCGTTCATGCATTTGATGAACAGCGTGTTCCGGCCTTATATCGACTCGTTTGTCATAGTCTTCATTGACAATATTCTGGTGTATTCGCATAGTCATGAGGAACACGTGGAGCATTTGAAAGTTGTGTTGCAAAGATTGAGGGAGGAGAAGCTTTATGCAAAATTCTCCAAGTGTGAGTTTTGGCTCAGTTCAGTGGCTTTCTTGGGTCACGTGGTGTCTAGCGAGGGTATTTAGGTGGATCTGAAGAAGATAGAGGTGGTTCAGAGTTCGCCCAGATCTTCCTCAGCCACATATATTCGCATTTTTCTTTGTTTTGCAGGCCATTATCGCCGGTTTGTTAAGAGTTTCTCAACTATTGCATCGCCCTTGAACAAGTTGACTCGGAAGAGTGCTTCATTTGTATGGTCGGATGAGTGTGGGGAGAGCTTTCAGAAGCTCAAGATAGCCTTGACCACAACTCTAGTGTTAGTTTTGCCATCAGCTTCAGGTTTATATACCGTGTATTGTGATGCTTCAATAGTTGGTATTGGTTGTGTATTGATGCATAAGGGTAGAGTTATTGCTTATGCTTTTCGTCAGTTGAAGCCCCATGAGAAGAACTATGATGTTCATGATTTGGAGTTGGCTGTCATAGTTCACACGTTGAAGATTTGGAGGCATTACTTGTATCGCGTGTCTTGTGAGGTGTTTACTGATCATCGTAGCCTCTAGAACTTGTTCAAGTAGAAGGATCTTAATTTGAGGCAACGGAGATGGTTGGAGTTGCTAAAGGATTATGATATTACTATATTGTACCATCCGGGGAAGGCCAACGTGGTAGCCGATATTTTGAGCCGAAAGGAGGTGAGTATGGGGAGTTTGGCATATATTCCAGTTGGGGAGAGACCTCTTGCAGTTGATGTTCAGGCCCTATCTAATCGATTCGTGAGGCTAGATATTTCGGAGCCCAGTCGAGTATTGGTTGTGTGGTTTTTCGGTCTTCCTTATATGATAGAATCAGAGAGCGCCAGTATGATGATCTGCATTTCCTTGTCCTTAAGGACAGAGTTCAGCTCGATGATGCCAGAGATGTGACCATTGGTGATGATGGGGTGTTGAGGATGCAGGACCGGATATGTGTGCCAATTTAGATGGGTTTCAGGAGTTGATTCTGGAAGAGGCCCATAGCCCGCGGTATTCCATTCATCCGGGTGTCGCAAAGATGTATCAAGATCTGAGACAGCATTATTAGTGGAGGAGAATGAAGAATGACATTGTGGGATTTGTAGCTCGGTGTCTCAATTGTCAGCAGGTGAAATATGAGCATCAGAGACCGGGTGGTTTGCTTCAACGGATGGATATTCCAGAGTGGAAGTGGGAGCGGATCACTATGGACTTTGTAGTTGAACTTCCACAGACTTTCAAGAAGTTCGATGCTATTTGGGTGATTTTGTATCGTCTTGCCAAGTCCGTGCACTTCATTCCTGTGTGTACTACTATTCTTCAGAGCAGTTGGCAGAGATCTATATCCAAGAGATTGTTCGTTTGCATGGTGTCCCAGTTTCCATCATTTTAGATAGGGGCACTCAGTTTACTTCGCAGTTTTAGAGGTCTATGCAGGGGGAGTTGGATACTCAGGTTGAGTTGAGCACAGCTTTTCACCCTCAAGCGGACGGCAGTCCGAGCGCACTATTCAGATATTAGAGGACATGTTGTGTGTTTGTGTCATTGATTTCGAAGGGTCATGGGATCAGTTTCTACTGCTTGCAGAGTTTGCTTATAACAATAGCTACCAGTCGAGTATTCAGATGATTCCATATAAGGCTTTGTATGGGAGGCAGTGTAGATCTCTAGTTGGTTGGTTCGAGCCGGGTGAGGCTAGGCTATTGGGGACAGACTTGGTATAGGATGCTTTAGAAAAGGTGAAGGTAATTCAGGAGAGGCTTCGTACAACACAGTCGAGACAAAAGAGTTATGTTGACAAGAAGGTTCGGGATGTGTCCTACATGGTTGGCGAGAAGGTTGTATTGAAGGTTTCACTCATGAAGGGTATTATGAGATTCGGGAAGAAATGTAAATTGAGTCCTCGGTTCATTCGGCCTTTTGAGGTGCTTCGGAGGAATGGGGAGGTGGCTTATGAGCTTGCTTTGCCACCCAACTTGTCAAGTGTGCATCCAGTATTTCATGTTTCTATGCTCCGAAAGTATATTTGGGACCTGTCTCATGTTCTGGATTTCAGCACGGTTCAGTTGGGTGGTGATTTGACTTATGATGTGGAGCCAACAACTATTTTGGAGCGTCAGGTTCGAAGGTTGAGGTCAAAGGATATAGCTTCAGTGAAAGTGCAATGGATAGGTCGGCCTGTGGGGGAGGCTACCTGGGAGACCGAACGGGAGATGCGGAGAGGATATCCTCACCTATTAGAGGCTTCATGTATGTTTCTTGACTCGTTTGAGGACAAAAGTTTATTTAAGTTGGGGAGGATGTGACGACCCGACCAGTCGTCTCATGAGTTATCGCTCTGTTTTCCCCATTTCTGCTTCTTATTGCTTTGTCTATCGGTTCTATATGTGATCAGGTTGGTTGGCTCGGGTTCGGAAAGGATTTGGTAAGGTTTGAGACACTTAATCTCTTTTGAGGAAGCTTAAATTGGAAAAGTCAACCAGATGTTGGCTTATCTGTTAGAGGGCTCGGATGTGAGTTCCGATGGTTCAGATAACTTCGAAAGGTGATTTGGGACTTAGGAGTGTGATCGGAATAAATTTTGGAGGTTCGGAGTAGATTTAGGCTTGAATTGGCGAAATTGGATTTTTAGCATTTTTCGGTTGATAAGTGAGATAATAATATAGGGTTCGGAATTTCAGTAGTTCTGTTGTGTCATTTGGGATGTGTGTGCAAAATTTCAGGTCATTCGGATATGGTTTGGTTGGGTTTTTGATCAAAAGCGGAATTCGGAAGATTTTGAAAACTTAGGTTTGAATCCGATGTGTTTTGGTTGATTCGATGTTGTTTGAGGTGTTTTGAAGATTGGTATAAGTTTGAATAAGGTTATGGGATATGTTTGTGCTTTTGGTTGAGACCCTGGGGGCCTCGGGGTGATTTTGGATGGTTGATAGAGAGTTTGAAATTTTTTTGTGAAGCTGCAGATTTTCTGCTTCTGTTGTTTCCGCACCTGCGGATTGGAGACCGCAGGTGCGATGCCATAGATGCGAGGAAACCGCAGAAGCGGAAGAAGGTAAGAGAGGCAGAAATTGCAGAAGCTGTTGGAGAACCGCACCTGCGATGGCGCAGGTGCGGATAATGAATTGCAGATGTGAAAATAAGGACTTAAGTGAGGACCGCATATGCGGTAGTCTTGACCGCAGAAGCGGGAATTGGGCCGTAGATTCGAAATCCCTGGGCCAGAACATATAAATTGTTTCTTTCGTGATTTTTGAGCTATTCCACCATTTCTAAGTCGGCTTTGGAGCTTTTAGGCAATTTTGTAGAAGGATTTTAAGGGGACTTCATTGAGGTAAGGAATTTGGACCAAAAACTCGTTCCTATGGTATTATTTTACAGATTAGAGCTATAATTAAATGGAATTAAGTGTTAAAATTGGGGAAAACTAGGGTTTGGTATTGAAGACCTAGACTTGAGGATTTGAGGGACCATTTGTGGTTGGATTTTGGTACTTTTGATAAGTATGAACTCGTGGGGAGATGAGGAATCTATTGATGTGAATTTTATCAAATTCTGAGACATGGGCCCGGGGATCGGGTTTTGGTAATTTCAGGATTTATGTTTGTAAATTGATTATTTTCGTTTGGGCTTCGTTCCCTTAGCATATTTTGACGTTGTAATTCTGATTTTGGATAGATTCGACACGAGTGGAGGCCGATTCGAGGGCCAAAGGTGTCGCGGGCTAGAGTTTGGACCGGATTGAGGTGAGTAATTATTGTAAATGATGTCCTTAGGGTATGAAACCCCAGAATTGCACATTGTTGTGCTATATTGAGGTAGCGCACACGCTAGATGACGAGCATGGGGTCGTGCACTGTTGGGGATTGTGACTTAGTCCATCCTGAATGATTGTTTTGCCGCGTATTTGACTGAAAACTATTTGCTATCATCATGTTTTGGGATGAATGCCATATTTGGGCCTCGTGCCAACTATTTGAACCCTTAAGCGATTTTTATTGATATTTTCTCACTATTTTGACTTTATACTTGTACTCAGTCATGCTATATTCCACTATTTTTATAACTCAGTCATGTTTACTCTACTTTAACACTTAAATGATATTTTGGGATAAGCACCATGTTTTACTATGCCGAGTGGCTGTGAGATTCTGACTGAGAAAGGCCGAGGGCCTATGATGTGAGGAAACACTGATTATGACTAGAGGTCGAGGGCCTGAGATTGTACGCCACGAGGTGGCTTGTTGATATGAGGCCGAGAGCCTAGTGATGATGTCACGAGATGGCTTGATATTGTGCTTGGGCCGTAAGGGGCCCCTCCAGGAGTCTGCACACCCCTAGTGAGTGCGGGTACCCATTGTGATGTGAGATATAGCCCGAGGGGCTGGTATTGTCTCTGAGATGTTTGCCCGAGGGGCGGATTTGTTGATACTCTGCCCGAGGGGCGATCTTTTATGTGTTTATCTTTCCTAATTGCCTGTCATTTACTTGCTTAATTGTTAAAAATGGCATTTTATGAAGTTTAAACTGAACTAAAGGGAATTTTGCATATTTTCATTGTTTCCTTACTTTTACTGGCTTTTACTGCTTCATTATAGCCTATTATGTGCCTTACATGATTTCGTACTTCGCAGTCTTTATTTATGATTATTACTCACTGAGTTGGAGTACTCACTTTACCCCTTGCACCCCATGTGCAGATTCAAGCGTTACTAATCCTGCTAGCGAGAGTTGAGAGCTTCCGGTAGATTTCGGAGTTCACGAGGTAGCTGCTTGGCGTCCGCACTCTCGTGTTTCTCTCCCCCCACTTTATCTCATTTCTTTTCCCTTATTAGTGACTTTGTAGTAGTTTTGTAGACTTTTCAGACTTGTACTAGAATTGATAGATGCTTATGACTGGTGACACCCTAGTATCGTGTTGTGTTGGGTTTAATTCCACAACTGTAATGTTCACTGTTTACTTTGAGATTGTTTATTACGTTTCAAATTTAATTCTTATTGTTTAATTGCTTAAAAATTAGAATGTGGAAAGTGTCGGCTGGCCTTGTCTTCACGAGAGGTGCCTTCATGACCGAGTCCGGGTTTAGGATCGTGACATATGGCAATATATTTCTTAGTCTTCCTTCCTCCTATGGAATGAGCACAACAAGGTGCTAATACCATCATTGAGAAGAAAAAGAAACTAATCAAGATGTGTCAAAATACATACTAATTTTTGTTCATACAAGTTACATGGTATCTCTTACAAACTTTATAATCCTTCAAGGTCCAGATGAATTTCAGTTAGTAGTGGCGGAAAAGTAGCTTGGTCATCACGCTTCCATTGTCGGGCAAAGCATCATCCTCCTCAAGTTCAGCGTCTTCCTCTGATTGTGATTCAACAAGTCCAAAATTTCTTCTTTCCGAATGGATCCAATCTCTGAAAAGTATTAATTTTTCTAAGTTATCCTTTATAGACGCTCTATAATCAGCACTTTGAAGTCTTGCTTGACTGAAAGCTCTTTTCGATGCCACTGTTGATGCTTGAATAGTTTAAATGTCTCGGACCATCCTTGAAAGAACCGAAAAATATTTTTCTTTATCCTTCCACTATTGCAAAAGATTAAAGGAGCCGTCGGGATTCACTTCCTCAATTTGTTGCGACAAATAAACTTCAAGCTCATTTAGTTGTGAAAAATCATTATTACTAGAACCTTGAGAACCCCTAACCTCCCCCCCCCCCCCAGAATTAAGTGCTCTTACTCCCGCAGTTCTTTTAGATGATTAAGAATCATAAGAAGAAGGAGTTGGAACATTTGGTCTAGCATGATTTAATGCAACTTGATAAGGATTATAAATAGTTTGAGCATTTATTCTAATTGAGGCTATTGCTTCCGGAAGTTGAGGCAACTCATCATCTTCAAGTGTTAAACCAATATAAACAGTTTCATACTAAAATTGAGGACGTCCTAATTTCATACAAGGATTTAACAAAGCATCAACACCATAAATTGGGGGAATAGGAAAAAAAATTAAACTTTTTTCTCATAGAATCAATAGTAAGTTTATAAATTTTCCCACCCTTTGAAAATTGAGCAAACAAATTTTCAAGTTCTGCAATATAAACTAAACAGTTAGAAATAGTAGGATAATATTGCCCAAAAAATTCATTTTTAGCAAGATGAAATTTTTCTAAAAAAATCAACAAGCATTTTAACATTAACCCAATCCACATTCGTAAGGTGCTCATCATCATCACTTGCATGTGTATTAAATTGAGTTTATGGGGTTTTTATATTTATATGCAACAACAAAACTTTCATACAAGTAATTCCATCTAGTTGGACAAGGTTTAGGAACCTTTCTTTCTCATAGGCTACATTCATCGCATCTTTCAAAATATTCTTTAAGTCTACTTCTACGGTTTGAATAAAAAAGTCAGTTAAGAGTCATTTTAACCTTTTCAATTTAAATATTTAAAATTCTCATACCATCACCCACAATTAAATGGTAAATATGACAAATACATCTAACATGAAAAATATTACTAAATGCAGGATTTAGCGTGGTGGTAAGCAAGTCTATAGAATTTGTGTAACTGTGCTAGCAATAAACTGCCCTGTGTGACGTGAAGCAATTATTCTATTATCAATTATACGCTGTTAGCGGTAGAACTCGTGCACAAATTAGCCTATATGAACTTTTCTTTCGGGGTCCGGGTATTTGTGGAGGCCTCAGCGGTGGTCCTCACGCGGCCGCGTATTTTTTCCGCTCTCCGCGCTCCACTTCCCAGTCTTTAGTCTGTGCAAGTTTTACTCATTCATGAGTTTATTTTGGCCTCTTTGCCTCATTTTGACCAAACCCTGCAAGTAAGCACAGTAAATTAGTTTTTGGGAATACTTTTACACAATTTTTACCCAAAACCTAAGCAAAAGAGAGTGTATAATAGGTTAAAATCCATAGTTATCAGTCAGCCTGACTAGGACTAGGTACAATTTTCCCCTTGGCCAAAGCTTTCAAACGAAGATATCTGACTCTATCTTGAGGGTATTTTTTTATGTGCCTAGCCAAAGTCTCCCCCTCCCCCACCCCCACCCCCCGCGATCCAATATTTTTAAAAGCTAACTCCATAAGTTTTCATCCTTATTTTCTGGAACTAGTTTTACACTTAACCTTATTTTTTGGAACTAGTTGAGTGAAAAACAGCCAAACAGGAGATGTTTCCGTCCGTTTGGTAGGTTGTCTAGAAAAAAATAGGGGCAGTAATAGGAGTATCAGATGGGTTATCATTTGGATTAGCAGGGTTATCACTAGGTGGGTTAACATCATGAGTAGGACTAGTGGGTGTATCATCATCCGGTTGAGTTTCATCAAAATCAATTTCCTCATCATCATTTTCATCAATAGTATTATAATAATTAGAAATTTAGAATAAAGAGCATTCATTAATTCATAGTCTAATTATTCACCGGCTGCAATATTATGGCAAAATGGACTCTCGGTAAATTGTATAAACTATTATCACTATCAAGAATAGCAGGTGTTGGACGGATATGGGATTTGATTCGGGGAGCCAGGGGAAGGGAAGGAGGAACAACATGACCACTAGATTCGCCGCTCTTGGATTTTCCCTTATTCTTATTTTTAACAAAAATATTTTTTAAGGAAGTCATCTTAATTAATCAAGTAAAAGAAAATAAATAAAACAAACAAAACTATAATATTAAAACTTAAGCATTGGAACGAGTTTACCGAATTGACGAACAAGTTGTTGAAAATTGATTATCGTAGAAGACTTGAAGACTTCAATTCACCAACTTCACAATTTTTTCACAAATTATAATAACCTTAATATTTTTTTACTATTTTTTGGAATAAAGTAAGCAATAGTATCAAGTATAGAAGAAAATTAAAGAGAGATTTGTGATAGATTGATATTAATTTCATAAGAAAAATGAAAGAATGATGGGATATTTATAGTTAAAAATAGGGAAAAAGTGTCATTATAAAAGTTTGGGGTTAAAACAAAGCTGGGTTAAATGACTATTTTATAAATAGCCAACGACTATTTTTTAAAGCCCAACGACTGTTTTTTATATTAGCCAAACGGCTACTTTTTTTTCAAAAATTACCGTTGAGCCCGTTTGGCCCGCCAAGGGACCGATCTGGTCCCGATCCCTTGGCGGGCCAAACGATCTCGATCCTAATGGTTCATAGTCAAGAACCGGCCCTTGAGACCAGCCCGAGCCCACCTCTAACTGTCCTATTGGTCCCGGCCCACTTAGCATGTTTGGTCTGTTTGGCCCGCAGTTCCGGACCAACCCACTTGCCACCCTTAGATCAAGGGAGTGTTGAAATAGGGAAAAAATAGTAAATACACTTAATGTGTAAAATGAATGAATCAAATGTTAGTCTCCGTTAAGTAAAAACAAATGGTCAGACATAAATTAAATAACTCTAAGTATACATAACATACGTAATAGTATATAAAAATTTAAATACAATGTTATATATATGTAGCGGTTATACATTATCATTTTCTGTAAAATTAATCGGGAAACGAGATAACAATTCCCAACTAGATCACGACAACTTATATTTCTTCTTCACATGCTTCCAAGATCTACAAAATATGCTTGTGCCAGCTAAATTCAGTACAGTTAAAGATAGAGAGGTAGTTTTCGACAGACCCCCTACTATAGATGATAGAGTTGTTTACGTATTTCAATGACAAACCGGTCCATCATCTTCCAATTCAATCCCCATTTCAGCAAGCCTCTTCTCCTTGTACACATATTTTCTCGACGAATACAAGAAAAACATCAAATTAAACACACTCAATATTGCCAAAAGCCAATAGAAATCATATAACCTCCCTTGGTTCAAATTATCAGCTAGCCATGGATTTTTTGCCCCAGTCACAACATGCACAATTGTAACCAAAATAGAACTAACAAAAAATCCAAGTGCAAGTGTACTCAAAAATAGCCCTGTACTCATTGTCTTCATTCCTTTTGGACATTCTCTTAAGAAAAAATCAAGTTGGCCAATATATGTAAATGCTTCACCTGCCCCCACTAGCAAAAATTGCGGAACTAGCCAAAATACTGTCAATGGAATTGTAGCATTTTCATCATTAGCCAATCCATTCAAATGTGCAACTTTTAGCCTCTTAACCTCGGTTAAAGCAGCAGCAATCATGGCCAAAATTGAAAGGACTAGCCCTGTGAAAATTCTTTGTAATGGGGTAAGTCCATGAGGTTTATTCATGAAACGACGACAAATGGGAACGATAACCCTATCGTAGAAAATTACGGTCAAGAGTATACTTCCGACGAAAAATACGGTGAGTGAAGCCGGTGGAATTTCGAAGGTTCCAATGTGACGATCCATTGTTGTAGCTTGTGACACAGAAAATGTGGTCATTTGTGCATAGACAGTCCAGAACATAATAGTTGTGGCCCAAGTTGGTAACATTCTGATTAATAATTTTACTTCTTCAACATCGGTTAAGGTTGCTAATTTCCACTTGTTGATTACAACGTTAGTGCCATTAGATTCAAGATCATGATCTTCCTTAATTGCTGCCTTGTCAAAGAATCTGCAAAAATAAGACAAACACATGGTCAAAACTATGACCTACATAGATTGGCGGGACTAGGATTTGAAGTTTAAGGGCTTGTTTAGTACGAAAAATAAGAGATAATTAATTATGAGATTATAGTATTATTTTTATCCCTATTGTGGGGGGGGGGGGGACAAAAATTCTGGGATAATTAATCCTGAATAACTTATTTCTTAACCAAACGACCCCTAAAGGTTCTGAAATTATCATCGAACCTACATGCAATAGTCCTTTAATTCATTGCTATTTTGGTTTTTGAAAAATATATTTTCTAAAGTTTTATATGGGAAATGTTGCAAACTTCATTATATTCTTGAGCACAAAAAGGGCAAGAATATCTAACGAATGACTAAAATAAAATTTAACTTGTATCCATGCCAAGTCGTTGACAGTGTAAAAAATATTTAAGCACGTTAATCATGTCGTTTGTTTTATTATTTTCTAGGTAACTAATTTTACTTGGTATGCACAGTTACATATAATTATCTTTTAGGTTATTCGTTTGTCTACTCCGATTGTAGGGGAGAGACCCCCACTCCCACCCCACCCCCATACATTCAATAGTTAGTCAAATAACAAAGTACTCCCTCCGGTCTAAAATAAGTAATTTTTTGGTTGTTTTCACACATATTAAAAAATTCATCTTTTAACATTAATTAGCAGTGAAATTGACAATATTAACCTTTATTGTCTCTTCACATAAATACTCCTTATACATACTCAAACATTAATTACTCCAAGGACAATGTAGGAAAAAAATAATTAATTCATTCTTGAAATCTGGAAAAATTACTTATTTTGGATCACAAGAAAAAAACCAAAAAATTACTTATTTTGAACCCGGGGAGTATCTCATATAATACTTTATAGGCTGTCCATTTCAAAATGGAAATAATTTAGATATTTAAAAATTGGTTGATTGTTAGCCCATCAAAAACTGGCCAACTACATATGGGGATAAGTTCATAGTTTGGCACCAACTTCTCTTTTGCTTTTTTTTGTTTTTAAATAACTATCACCTACTTACCATAGACACCTACTTTGGATTATTATTTAAAATTGTAAATAATGCAAGTGATCAAGTCAATACTTCAAATAATATTATTAGTCGCACGTAGATAACTCTTTTTTCTCATTAGTGGCTTATATTAGTCTCCTGGAAACCTATCAATGCTTTTCCTTCGTCCAATTTTTTCATGATTCTAAAGGGAATCTTCTTTTTACAAAAAGAAGAAATTAAAGATAAAAAGAGAGAATCTTTATGGTACCAGATTCAACTAGGGTAATGTCTATCTATCTAACTTCTAGAATTAGGACTTAATCATTCTTGACTTGTAAAAAAAAAAAAATTAGTAACTAACTAATCTTCTATCATACGTTAAATTATGTTGATACTGTAAAAAATCTTTAGATTTCTATTATTGCATGTTGTTTCCTTCGCTTCCGTTTTCTTATTATCTTGCGGTTGTTGCTATTTTTTTTTATTCTTACTGAGCCGAGAGTTTAAACAATCTTTTGACCTTTTCAAGGTAGGGGTAGGGACAGGGGCGAAGCTATGTTAGCCCAACGATGGTCAACTGAACACCCTTCGCCGAAAAATTATACTATGTATAAGGTAAAATATTACTTATTATTAATTAAAAAAATAGACTGTGAACACCCTTGTATAGCCCACTGGGAAAGGGTGTTCAAAATTTGAACATCCTTATTAAATTTTCTAGCTTCGCCACTGGGTAAGGATGCGTACACACTACCTTTTCTAGATCCTACTTATGAAATTATACTAGTTTATTGTTGTTGTTATGTACTATTAATATATATAATTAAAATTCTTATATATTTAATGATCTCATAGTGTTAAAATTATTTACATCGAATGTCAACATATATAAAGATAAACTATAAAAAGTAGATGGAAAACTCACCGGTATTCCTTGCTATGAGGCAACTTTTGCTTGTTTTTTTTATTTCCTTCACCAAAAATATCATCAATTTCAAAGAGAAGTGAAGAATCTGAAGGTAATTCCAAATGTCTTTTTTTCCAAGCAGCCATAATAACTGAAGCAATTTGTGTCAATGGACTCCCCACAAGTTTCTTGAACCTATATTTTCTTGTCCCAGATAAGAACACAACAAGTCCAATAACAATAGCACATGCACATATTCCATAACCCCATTCTCTTCCCAAATTATCTTGAATATACACCAATACTGTAACAGCACCGAGCGAGCCTACATTAATAAAGAAAAAGAACCAATCGAAAAATTTTATCATTTGACCTTTTTCTTTTTTGTCAGCATCGTCGAATTGGTCGGTGCCAAAGCCGGAGACGCTCGATTTTAGGCCGCCGGTGCCGAGGGCCGTCATGTATAGGGCAATGTATAGGACCATAAGTTGTTTGCTATTTGCGGGGATGCATGATGAGCTACCAACTTGTTCACATTTTGGTGGCCGTAGGCTTGGGATTATGGTGGAAATGGTCAAGATTGTAACACCCTATTCATCATAACAAATGACAAATTTTGGTTAGAGTTGCAAAAAACCTTCTATACTAACTGTTCATAATAAATGAAATTAGTAACTTAGGTAATAAGATAGGTAACCTACGCGCAGAAGCGGAGCGCTGAACCCCCTTCGTCCGAAAGTTATGATGTATATAAATAAGGTTAAATTTTTTTATGTACATATATTAAACATACTTGAATACCTTTAGCTTCGACCATGTGTTTAATTTTTTTAAAATTTTTTAAATTCCTTAGTAAAATTCTGCTTCCGCCACTACTTATGACAAGATGTTAAAATAATTTTTCTTGATATTAAAGTTAATTTTTTTTAACTAATATTATTATTTCTTGAAACTGAATTTTGTATGGTGACAATGTAACGAATAAACTTTTTTTTATGCGTGAGAACTGCAACTAGTGTAATGAATAAATGTTTCTTCCTCTTTGTAGAATCATTATTAGTCTTCTTCGTTGTTCGATTTTCCTCTTCACAACAAATTAATTAGATCAAGTGTCATTAGTTTTATTTAATTTTTCTCATTTGTCCTTTCTCGAATTTCCTCTTCACAACAATTATAATATGACTGATTTTTGAATGTGATTAGATCAACTTCATCTCCCTCTTGACTCATACATTTAGTTTATGCTATATAGTCTTTCTTGAATATTTCGAGTCTCCTCATCACAGATTCTTTAAAAAAATTACATGCATTAATTTCAATCATCACATAAGGAAAAGAATTAACAAAAATTGACACTTACCATTGCTTGAACAGTGGCAAAGATACCAATTGTAAGATACCTGCAAAAATTAAGATAAATAGAAATGATGTTAAAAAAAAAAATCCAAATGCATGTCCTCGTTGTTGGTCAAAATTAAGAAGTTGACTCTCCAAATCTGAACAGCATTATATAAATTGAGACGGAGAAAGTATAATATACGAACCTTCCGAGGAAAGTGTCAGCAACAAAACCACCAAGTAAAGTGAGCATGAAAGAAGTTCCAAGAAAATTGGTAACATTGTTGGCTGCAGTAGCATTCCCTAAATGCATAGTTCCAGTCAAATATGTCACCAAATTTACAGCAATCCCTAGTGTTGTTAGCCTCTCCACAGCTTCAACACCTATTATTCAAAATCAAGAACATGGTTAAAAAAAATAAAGTAAAAAGATCAAAGAATGGAAATTGCAAAAACCGCCCAGTAAAATCCCACAAGTAGGGTTTGGGGAGGGTAGAGTGTGGAGAGTAGAGTATAAGAAGAATTTACCCATATTCCGGAGGAGTAGAGAGACTGTTTCCAACAGGCCCTCGACTCAAGAAAACGAAAATAGACAATAGATATGTAACAAAAATAGAAGCCGAGAAAATAATGAGTTTGTATTTCCTATAAACACCTAGGAGCACTTCTTTCTGCATAGGCGGATCGAGGTCCAACGAGGTACACGACCTAACCATTACCATCAGGTAAGGATACATATCAACTCCTTACATAGAATGTACATTAGCACATTCAACGAAGTATCCAGTATGGCAGACAAACTACTTTCTTATTTTGCGGGCATGAAAATCATTTATCTATTAGCATACCCGTACAACCAGTTAGACTAGAACTCTCTCCTCAATCAATATAGCGATATTGGGTTGTTCTGATTCGACCATAAATGCTATGCTTACTCTCAAGACTATCTCATCCTGTCTAATCTCGCCATTTTTCCTTATTAAAGCCACCTTAAGTTGGCGGGAGTTTGACATGGACTCCTACCTTGTCTAATCCCGCCATTTAACGTGACGGTTTATTTTGAGAGAGAGATAAAAAGAGAGAGAGAATTAAATTCACACCTAAAATCATTGCACCACTAGCCCAACCACCAGAGGAGGATCTAAGGGCTGGTCTGCCTTTGTAATCCCAAGCATCTGGTAAAGCTTTTGAATCTTGTTGTGTCACAGGAAGTGCCATTTTTGCAACTTTTCTTGCACTATTGCCCACAAAAATGGACCCAATGAGCAATAAGAAAAAAAGGTTAATATGGAAAAACTAGAAGAAGATTGCAGATTCAATTGATTCCATTACCCTTTTATAGCCATGGCCTAGAGGCAACTCAATTGCATTTTTAGCCATTTTTTAATGCACAAAAATATTTTATTCCACATGGTCCACTTTCAATGGCAGTAGCAACTCCCCAGGATTGTCTTTCCTTTTTTTCTTTTTTTCTTTTTTGTTGAATGAGAAGTTGTCCACAGCATCAAATGCTACAGAAAATGGTTGATTGTAATTTGACTAACTTCTATTCTTATTCATGCACATGAATTCTTACTCTAATTACCTTGTAAAAGTGAATTTGGCATACCCTAAGTATAGTTTTAGCATTTTAATCACTTTTAATAATCGTTGGAGTAACTTTTTTGTTGTATAATATTGACTGTGATAAATTTAACCAAAGTGATATGACGAGTGAGAATTCATATTGCCGATTCAAATTTACTTGGGATTGAGATGCAAAGATGATGATGATTATTATTATTATTATTATTATTATTATTATTATTATTATTATTATTATTATTATTATGGTATGCTGAATGATAAAAGATGTATCTAAATAAAGACCAATGATAAATAAAAGTCACAAGTGTATCTATTATCTAAATAATGGTAGTTCATTGTGGCGAAGTGAATTCTTTGATGACATTTAATTAAGAAAAATACGAGGTTATTAATAAAATTGTTTAGAATCAATTCATAGTTTCTTATTGGTTTAATTAGGAAAATATTAATTACGTAAGCATTTAAATAAAAAAAATACTAGTTTAAATAACTCTTATGATCAAGGCGCTATTAAATGTTGTCTTTCTTATAATTTTTCAATCATCAGAAATGACAATTTATATGTCTTTTTTAAATTTTAATTTTTCGACTTTTTGACCAAATTTATCGAACGTTTTTTCTGACTAGCTATTTTACGATGGACAAATATCCTTCTTAACGGCATCGAGAATCAGTAAATGGCACTAATAAAGATTGTGGTGGAGTAATAAGTATTCCTTAATCTTTAACCAAAGAATACGAATCCAAATTTAGGAGTCTTACTAAACATAAGCCATGTTTAGAGAATGAGAGTAGCTTCAACTGGTGAAATTCATATCTCTATCTACTTTTTCCTTGAAAGTAATCATTTAAACTAACCACAATACACTGAACCTTGTTTTTCATAATATCTGTAGAATTTTCAAATTCCCAACAAATCCAACTCTTCCTTTTTTTTCCCAACAAATGGCGCTTCGACATTTATAAAGTGCTAAATTAACCTACCACAGGAATAATTAGCACGTTATACATGCTTCATTCTTTTTGGTATTTACAAATTTCATGAATTCTTTGAAGTATCTGATCATCTTATCAGAAATTTAAATTATTTGAGATAGTTCATAAATATGTCTTTAATGTTGTCGCTACTGTGTTAAAAACAGAAATTAGAAAATTGTTAGAAGAAACTGGAAAAGCTGTATACGATAAGAAATATTCCGAGTCCACAATTTCCTTATGCGTCCTTAAGGAATTTTAACCCCCTCACAAGTTGCCAAGGTAATGGATTAAATCCTCCCAGGATGAAACGGAATAAACCTTCCTGCAACAGTGGCAATACAAACTGCAAGATACCAACGACTCAAAGAACGGAGCAAAATCACACTTACGAATTTGAAGGAGAAACTGCGAAGTAGAATGTAAGATTTTCATAAGGAAGTTCTGTATTTTTCAGTGTGTGAAAAGGAAGCCATGCCTCGGAATTTATAGGCAACTGTTGTAAGAGGTGTGATGTCTGTTCATAATGTGAACAGATATTTGAAAGGAAGAGGTGTCTGTTCAAAAGGAAAAACCAACATTCAACATTTTGGATTTCAGTTAATTTCGTTAATTAACTGACTGACACTTAATTAATTCTTAAATAATTAATTAAATAAACTTTGTCAAAAAATTAATCTCATCGATCAGTTGACAAATCCGAATCCGAGCCGAGCGACGACGACGACGCGAGGCTTCATTCTCTTCAACTCCTTTTAAGAGCTCTAAAAAGTGATCATATATATACACACAAGTGTAGTTGTCCCTCACCAATGAGGGACAAAGTTCATTTGACAAAGCTCACTTGATTCAAATTTTCCAAATTTTTCATTTCCCTCCATTTTATTTTCCACCATTTCTCAATTCACACTTCTAGTCTTTAAAGCCCAATGGCTTAAAGTCCCACAATCCCCCACATGAATGAGAATGACTGTAACAATAATGAACATAGATGAAAGTTGTGTGATTTGCAAGTAAGGATTAATTGCATCTGGATAAGTAGGTTTCCCTTTGAACTTTCCGTAGTGAGCATATGTCGGATATACTCGGTCAATCGGTAGATTTGATATCTTTGAACCGTTGAACTTTAGTGTATACCTAGACAACTATATGTCACACAACCAACCCTTAACCGTCTTTTGGTTCTCATTGTTGTGTTCATTTCAGCCATGAATACCGCCTGGTTTCATAAGTGCGTAGAGAATTGGCATTACAGAATTCTCATTGAAGCAGCTTCCACTTCACACTTACATAGGTGATTCCTAAACGTGTAATCCTTAGGTTGACACCATTTGATAAATACCACATCAAACTTAGGTAATCATTAAAGAACGTGTAAAGTTCTATCCTTGTTATTGAACATTGTCTTCATCACGAGAAGGGACCAACGATTTTTCTTTGACAATGTTAAATCGGTCAATCACAACTTTGTTTGAGCTCCTTGAACCTAGATCTCGAAATATCCAAAATTCTAGGTAGAGTTACCGCCATGATGACTTGTCCTCGACCATAGTCCCATTCCCTTAGATGATTTCTCAACTCCCTCTTAGTTAGGCCTTTTGTAAGCGGATCCGCCACATTATCCTTTGATCTTACATAATCAATAGTGATAATTCCACTAGAGAGTAGTTGTCTAACGGTTTTATGTCTTCGTCGTATATGACGAGACTTTCCGTTATACATAACGCTCTCTGCCCGTCCTATTGTAGCCTCACTATCGTAATGTATGCATATAGGAGCCAAAGGTTTTGGCCAGAATGGAATGTCTTCTAAGAAATTTCGAAGCCATTCAACTTCTTGACAGTCTTATCCAAAGCTATAAACTCTGATTCCATTGTAGAGCGACGATGCACGTCTGTTTGGAAGACTTTCAAGATACTGCTCCTCCACTAACAGTAAAAATATATCCAATTGTGGACTTTGTTTCTGTTGCACCGGTTATCCAATTTGCATCACTATATCCTTCGATAACCGCATGATATTTATTGTAGTGCAAAGCGTAGTCTTCGGTATATTCCAAATATCCCAGAACTCGTTTCATTGCCACCCAGTGATGTTTGTTGGGATTACTTGTGAATCGACTAAGTTTACTTATTGCACAAGCTATATCAGGACGTGGTACAGTTCATGATATACATTAAGCTTCCCAACACACGAGCATACTTCAATTGAGACGTGCTTTCACCTTTATTCTTTACAAGATGATAGTTTAAGTCAATTGGAGTTCTAGCACTTCTAAATTCCAAGTGTTTGAATTTTTCAAGTACCATTTTCACGTAATGTGATTGAGACAAAGCTAGACCCTGAGGAGTCCTCTGGATTTTAATTCCTAGAATTACATCGGCAACTCCTAAGTCTTTCATATCAAACTTACTAGCAAGTATACACTTAGTAGCTTGAATGTCGGCAATGTCTTTGCTCATTATTAGCATATCATCAACATATAAGCAAACAATGACTATATGATTTGGAACGTTTTTAATGTAAACACATTTATCACATTTATTAATCTTAAAGCCATTTGACAACATTGTGTAGTCAAATTTCGCATGCCATTGCTTGGGTGCTTGTTTTAGTCCATAAAGGGACTTAACAAATCGACACACCTTCTTTTCTTTTCCCGAAACCACAAATCAGGTTGGTTGATGTAAATTTCTTCCTTTGGATCACCATTTAAGAAGGCTGTTTTTACATCCATTTGATGGATTTTAAAGACCATACAAGGCGGCTAACGCTATTAGCATCCGAATGGATGTAATTCTTGTTACCGGCGAGTATGTGTCAAAATAGTCAAAACCTTCTCGATGTCTAAATCCTTTGACAACAAGTCTTGCCTTGTATTTGTCAATAGTACCATCGTCTTTTATTTTCTTCTTGAAAATCCATTTAGAACCCAAAGTTTTGTTACCTGGAGGAAGATCAACCAATTCCCAAGTGTGGTTGCTCAATATGGATTCTATTTCACTATTGACAGCTTCTTTCCAATATTGTGCTTCTGAGGAAGACATTGCTTCCTTGAAGGTTCGAGGCTCATTTTCTAACAAGAAAGTCAGAAAATCTGGACCGAATGAAGTAGATGTCCTTTGACGTTTACTTCTTCTCGGATTTTCCTCATTAGGCATAACATCTGTTGTTTCCTCCCGAGGTCGTTTTGACTTTTGGCAGGACAATTCACTTTCCTTTTTATATGGATAAATAGTTTCAAAGAATTCAGCATTATCTGATTCTATTATCGTATTAACGTGGATCTCAGGATTTTCTGATTTATGAACCAGAAAACGATATGCCTTGCTATTGGTTACATAACCAATAAATAAACAATCAACCGTTTTTGGACCTATCTTAACCCTTTTAGGTTTATGAACTTGTACCTTAGCTAAACACCCCCATACTTTGAAGTATTTCAAGCTCGGCTTCCTTCCTTTCCATTTTTCATAAGGAATGGACTGTGTTTTACTATGAGGTACACAGTTGATTATTCGGTTAGCTGTAAGTATAGCTTCCCCCCACAAGTTCTGCGGTAAACCAGAACTTATGAACAACACATTCATCATCTCTTTCAACGTTCGATTCTTTCTCTCTGCAATTCCATTAGATTGTGGAGAGTAAGGGGCAGTTGTTTGGTGAATAATGCCATTTTCCAAACATATTTCTTCAAAAGAAGATTCATATTCGCCACCCCTATCACTTCTTATCATTTTGATATTTTTGTTTAGTTGTGTTTCAACTTCACTTTTGTATTGCTTGAAAGCATCAATTGCTTCATCTTTACTATTAAGTAAGTAAACATAGCAATATCTCGTACTATCATCAATAAAAGTAATGAAATACTTTTTCCCACCACAAGATGGTGTTGACTTCATGTCGCAAATATCTGTGTGAATTAAGTCTAAAGGACTTGAATTCCTTTCAACGGACTTATAACGATGTTTAGCATACTTTGATTCCACGCATATTTGACATTTGGAATTAATGCAATCAAATTTTGGCAATACTTCCAAATTTATCATTTTTCGCAATGTTTTGAAGTTAATGTGACCAGGCGTGCATGTCATAAAGTGTTTGACTCAAGTAAGTAAGTAGAAGCATTAACTTTATTGATAGGAACTGCTAATACATTTAGGTTAAAAAGGCCCTCATTCAGGTAACCTTTTCCTACATACACATCATTCTTACTTAGTACAATACTATTAGAAACAAAAATACATTTGAATCCATTATTGACAAGAAGTGAGATAGATACAAGATTCTTGCAAATTTCTAGAACATGGAGAACTTGGTTTAGAGTCACAATTTTTCCCAACATCATCTTCAACCCAACCTTGCCAACTCCTTCAATTTTGGCTGTAGACGAATTTCCCATGAAAATTGTCTCGTCGGGTCCTGCGGGGGCATAGAAAGAAAATAACTTCTTGTTAGCACAAACATGGCGAGTGGCTCTAGAATCAATCCACCATTCTTTAGAATTTCCTACCAAGTTGCATTCAGACAACATGACACACAAGTCCTCCATTTCTTCAGCATTTTCAATCATGTTAGCTTGATTCTTCTTCTTCTTATTCTTTTGTACATCATTCTTTGGTGCACGACAGTCCACGGCCTTATGCCCAGACTTTTCACAGTTGTGACAATTACCCTTGAACTTTTTCTTGCTTGAGTAATTCTTTGGTCCAGAAGCCTTCTTTCTCTTCTTATTTTGTGGCGCCTCCTCAACAATGTTAGCCCTTATTATTGTCGAGTTTCCACGTGACTTCTTTTCAGCATTTTTGTTGTCTTCTTCTATCCTCAAACGAACAATCAAATCTTCAAGTGTCATCTCCTTCCGCTTGTGTTTTAGATAGTTCTTAAAGTCCTTCCACAACGGAGGTAACTTCTTAATGAAAGCGGCGACTTGAAAGGCCTCATTTATGACCATACCTTTCAATAATAAATTCATAATTAATAACAAGATAAATCTTATTAATACAATTATTGATTCGGGTCATAGCTTCAGCAAGGAGGTCATGCACAATGACTTGTAATTCTTGGACTTGAGTTATGACCGACCTAGTGTCAACCATTTTGAAATCTAAAAACCTTGCAGCCACGAACTTCTTAAATCCGGCATCCTCAGTCTTGTACTTCTTCTCAAGCGCATTCCATAACGCTTTTGAAGTTTCCATGACACTATAGACATTGTACAAGCTATCTTCCAAACAACTCAAAATGTAGTTTTTGCACAAGAAATCAGAATGTTTCCATGCTTCAGTTACAACAAATCATTCGTCATTCGGAGTGCCTTCAGCCACGACCGGAGGATCCTCCTTGATGAATCGCTGCAAAGTCAACGTAGTAAGATAGAAGAGCACCTTCATTTGCAAACGTTTGAAGTCAATTCCGGAAAACTTTCCGGGTTTTTCTGCTGGTGCCATAGCATGAGCAGGAGTTGAACGGCTCGACGAGGCAGAAACACTCATAACAATAGCACTCGTTCCATTAGCATTAGTTTGGTCCTCATTTGCCCTTTTTTTTTGTAAAGTTGGCAACAAACATAACTTTTTAAAATCAGTGAAGGTTTTATATCTTCAAACTGAATACCAAACCAAACATTCAAAATATAAACGGTGAAGTTTAATATATTCTTCAAACCGTATTCAAATTTAATACCCCGGTAAAGTTTTTATGTCCTTTAAACCGGAGTAAAAAATATAGCGGAGTAGAAAGCACCAAGGCTTTAGTCTCCAAAGCAGTATATAAAATATAGGTAACAGTTCAATATAGATTTCAACACAGAAACATTAATTAAAATTCCTTAAGCTTGTTGTCGCTACTGTATTAAAACAGAAATTAGAAAACTGTTAGAAGAAACTGAAAAAATTGTATACGATAAGAAATATTCCGAGTCCATAATTTTCTTGTGCGTCCTTATAGAATTTTAACCCCCCTCACAAGTTGCCAAGGTAATGGATTAAATCCTCCTAGAATAAAACGGAATAAACCTTCCTGCAACAGTGGCAATACAAACTGCAGGATACCAACGAACTCAAAGAACGGAGCAAAATCACACTTACGAATTTGAAGGAGAAACTGCGAAGTAGAATGCAGGATTTTCAGAAGGAAGTTCTATATTTTTTAGTGTGTGAAAAGGAAGCCATGCCTCGAAATTTATAGGCAACTGTCGGAAGAGGTGTGATATCTGTTCATAATGTGAACAGATATTTGAAAGGAAGAGGTGTTTGTTCAAAAGGGAACTTCAACTTCTTTTAAGAGCTCTAAGAAGTGATCCTATATATATACACACAAGTGTAGTTGTCCCTCACCAATGAGGGACAAAGTTCATTTGACAAAGCTCACTTGATTCAAATTTTTCAAATTTTTCATTTTCCTCCATTTTATTTCCCACCATTTCTCAATTCACACTTCTAGTCTTTAAAGCCCAATGGCTTAGTCCAATGGCTTAAAGTCCAACATTTAATACGTGTGCGAGCATAATTTCTTTCATGCATGAGCTAAGCAATTGAAGTTTTTTTAACCGTTGATAATGGCGAGACTCGAATCTAAGACCTTTTACCTGAGGTCTACAGTATTAAAATGTGCGACTATGTAATCAGAAAGTTTAAGCGATTAACAGAAACATTTTTAATTATTTAATTATATTATTAAGCGTCTTTGACTAAGAAATACTATCAATTTTAACCACTAATTATTTGCATTTTGTGGAGGGGAATGAAAGAGTAATATACTTGTCTTCTTTATCTCCTTTTCTTCCTTCATGTCTGCATGCATGCAGTTGACAGCAGCCAAAAAACCTGAGGTTACATTTCTGCTACGTATCATTGTTGATTATACCCGCATCGTCCGAGTATTTATGGCAACCGAAGTCCGCAGCTAGTTTTTTCTTGTGTGCGCATATCTAAGCTTATAAGGGTAAGCAAGCCGAGCTTAACTTGCACCAAATTCATCTATTACCATACTCATTTCGCTGAACCTGAGATCTAATATTAGTTGTTGGGTTCAACCAGTCAAAAGACTGTTTATGGTGTGATATTACTATTTTGGGCCAAGCCAGCACGATCTTTCCTAAAAGGCCCCTTAATCTGTTCAGCTACCAATATGAGACTTTGTTTGCACACCTAACGGTTTCTTTATTTCCCCCTTCAATTTTATCCTGTTATAATTGTTTTTTTCTTATTCATTGAGGTTTGACAAGAACATCACGGACCCTAGCTTGAAAAATAAGGGTACGCTTTTATTTACTAAAATTATCTTTAACACGATCTTTTATGCGTCCATTTGATTTTTTTCATGAGTTAAGCACATGAAATTCTTTTTAAATAATGTGTTGCGGCAAGATTTGAATTTTTTTCTATTCGTACAATCATTAATTCCCTTATTATCTGTAGTGCAGAAGAGCACATGTTGAAATAACTCGTATTTTCATTATGTACATAAACACAATGTAGCTAGTAAGTAAAAGCATCTTTCAATCCATCAATTCTTTTAATTAAAAAGAACCCCACAAACAAACACACTAGCACACTTGAAAAAGTGGCGTAGCAACATAAAGCGAAGGGTGTTCAATTGAACGTCCTTCATGGAAAAATTATGCTGAATATTTAAAAAATTATATTATGTATACAGGTCAAAAATTACTTATTATAAACATATATTAAACCTTGAACACTCTTTGTAAATTTTCTGGCTCCGCTATTGTTTGGAAAGCAAATGAACCTTATATACACTTTTATAATAAATTAAACATATGGGGAAAACAACATTATAACTCAAAATATAAACATAATTAGAAATGTTTTTATTTATTTGTTGGATGGTAGGTTTTTATTTAAATTCTTTTTACCAAGGGGACCAGAGAAAAGAACTGTGTTTGAATAAATTGCTGGATTGTTGGGAATTGTTTTAATTATATTAAATTGAATGAGTTTCTGCAGAATTATTGTACTGAGAAAGGTCATTTAACCATGAATCTAACCATATCTATTTTATTGTAAACATTTGGCAATAAGAGAACCAGAAATATTGTGTAATGTACAAGGGGTCATTTTTTTAATATAATGGGTGGGTCTAATCTAAATAAGAAGAGAGAAAAATTTGTCCAAAAAAGAAAGCATAAAAACAAAGACAAAAATGCCAATGCAGCCAATGATGTCAAATTTGATTTGAAACAATGAAAATATATTTTACACGCTAGTTGTACGAATAAAATTTGGACCACATCATTTGTGGCTCTTAATTAATGAATTATTCAATCTTAGGTTTTCACTTACCAACCTACGTAAAAAAGAGGAAAATAATAACACAGACAAAAAAATGTAGGGATTTCGTCATAAATTTTCTTACGATCTAATTTTGTATATGAATAATGGCATACGTACAGGATTATTCTATTTCTAGAATATTAGTTTAATTGGCAACCTATATGTGATAGAAATATTTGAGTGTTTTTGAAAAAGCAGGCTGAAATTAATTATTTCTACTTTTTCTTTTCGGGATTTACACTTATTGTGCTAATCAGTGAATGTTAATTAAGTGAGACGTGTAAAACGAGATAAAACATACTCCTAGTTTGGACAAATATTTTTATGATTAAAATATCTTACGTAAAAGGTGTACCGAAAAGCTTAAAAGGACACTAAAGATGCTTTG
This sequence comes from Nicotiana tabacum, assembly GCF_000715075.1. Classification (NCBI taxonomy): domain Eukaryota; kingdom Viridiplantae; phylum Streptophyta; class Magnoliopsida; order Solanales; family Solanaceae; genus Nicotiana; species Nicotiana tabacum. The sequence continues at coordinate 4,498,887 of NC_134084.1, read as the reverse complement.
TTTTTTAAAAAACTATAATTAAAGTGTGGTATCACATCGAAATATTGATTCGTTTTCTGTCTTAACGAAATGGGGAATTTTATAACCCCTATTTAGATTTTTGGGCCCTTAATCAAAATGTCCTTCACCGTTTCAAAAAAAAAAAAAAGGAAAAAAGCACTACCATCTATTAAAGATCGTAATGGTCGGTTCTAACGATCCATGACTAGTATTTCCTTTAATGTACTAATCAAAGTCATAACTCTATAATTATACATTTTGTCTACTTATCACTCTATAATTATACATGTGTCATTACTGTTGGTTTTGAGCTTACACATAGATAGAATAGATTGAGCGACGTGCATATTGAAAAATTATCTTAAAGTCGGCACGACAATTTTTTTTAATATAAAATACACGTATAAAAACACATTAATTGTAAGATATAGTACTAACTAAGAGGACTTTTAAGAGAACAAAAATAATTAATTTTCTTCGCATTCTTTCACGAGCTCCAATAGCCGGTCATGAAGTGATAAATGAGTTAAACATTACTCCATACAAGCTGAAAATTGTTTCTTTATTGAAGTAAACCAATTAGAAAATGATTTATAATTGAAGAGAGAGAAAAGAGAACTAAGCCACGTAGAACGAATTAATTTGCTAACGAAAAATACATACTTGGCTCTAACTTGATAGCTTATAAAAAATGTGTCACGACCCGGAATTCCCATCGTCGGGACCGTGATGATGCCTACCATTTTACTTGCTAGATAAGCCAATGTTAGAACAGTTTATCCATTGTTAACAGTGTAAATTAAATAAAGAGTAGAACTGAAATAATTTCAGAAATCCAAATTAAAATGCCGAAGTTAAAGCAGCCAAACATCTGGTAAAATCCCTAAACCCGGTGTCACAAGTGCACGAGCTACTAGAGTAGTACATACAAGGGCCTGAAATAAATATAAAGCTATCTGAAAGAAAATACATAGCTAGATAACAAGGAGGGGGACTCCAGGAGCTGCGGGTGCTGAGCAGTTGTACCTCAAGTCCCCGCTGCACTAATCAATCCAAGCATACCAATAGTCGCCGCTTAGACCGACTCTAAATTCTGCACAAGAAGTGCAAAGTGTAGTATGAGTAGAACCGACCCCTTGTACTCTGTAAGTGGCGAGTCTAACCTCGACGATGTAGTGACGAGGCTAAGGCATATCACTCACACTACAATATGTACGAAGTATATAATAAAAGTAGAAAAAGGAAATACGGAACGAAATAAAATAGTCAACTGAAAATAATAGCTTCAGCCTTAAGAAATAAGACACTGACGTTCAGAATTACCAACTCTTAGAGTTTTAAATAAAAATACCGAAAACCAACACAACTCAAGAAAATAGAAACACATAGGTTGTTGCGGCGTGCAACCCGATCCCATCGTACAACACAGAATCCTCCCTTATTTCGCCGTAACACATCAACAACAATAAATCATATATATATATATATATATATATAACAACAATGAATTATATATATATGTGTTGCGGCGCGCAACCCGATCCCACCATATCACAATATCGGTATCATAATTCACAGTGATTTCACCCAACAATCCACCCTTATTCCACCTGTTGCGGCATGCAACCAGATCCCACTGTACAGTACAGATTCACCCTTATTCCACCATACTATCCATCCTTATTTCACCTGTTGTGGCGTGCAACCCGATCCCATTATATCAATACCAAATACTCAATATGCACAGTCAAATAACAAGTCAAACCACAAAAACCTTTACGATCAATAAATACCAAACTGAACGAACATGGAAAACTTGTACAACATAGGAATCTACATAAGTAGTACTACACAGCAAGACAAGTACAGTAATTGACAATTAGAAGGTGCAAGTAAGTCAGTCTAAGCAAATAGCAGGGAATCATGAAACTATGAAAAAGATCTAACATCATTAACAAGAGAGGACATCGATTAACAGGTAGCAAATAAGCATGGAAAGCATTTAAGGCATATAACATTTAAGACAGGGCAGGAGATAATTAAAGAATAGCGAAAAAATCATTGAAAAAAGTAATTCGGTGGCGTATAAGCACTCGTCGCCTCGCATATACGCCGCTCACATGAAATTCACATAGTACATAGTCTGAGGTTCCTAATTCCTCCAAGTCAAGGTTAGACTCAACACTTACCTCACTCCGTAGTCAATTCAGAGCTCTACCAGAGCCTTTCCCCAAGAATCCACCACCAAATCACTCGTATCTAACGACAATTGATTCAATAATATCAAATATTACTAAAGGAATCAATTACAATGCATAAATAGAATTCTCAAACTTTTTCCCAAAAGTAAAAAATTGATCGTGGACCCACTTGGTCCAAACCCAAAATTCGGATCAAATTCCGATTACCCATACACCACCGAGCCTGGTTATGTAATTTGTCTTGAAATCTGACCTCAATTTGAGGTCTAAATTCTAATTTCATAAAATCCCTAATTCTACCCAAACCCCCAATTTCCACCTTGAAAGCACTAGATTTTAGGTTGAAAACTTATGAAATGTAATGGGTATTTGGAAGAAAGTAGGTTAGAATCACTTACCAACAAATTGGGGAAGAAAAGCTCTTGGCAAAATTGTCTCTAGGTTTTTTAGTTTTGGAATTTTGAAAGAATGGACAAAATCCCATAATTGGGATTGTTTTAATCACTGGCGTAAGGTGTTTATCGCGTTCGCGTGAACCCTGGCGCGTTCGCAAAGAGTAGAGTCTGTTTGGCTTACGCGATCACGGGAGACTCCATACATTCGTGAAGGTATAGCCCGCCTAACCTTCACGTTCGCGAGACTGGACTCGTGTTCGCATAGAGTCACTCCAGATTCCCTGCCCCCACCTCAATACATTATGTGTTCGTATGTGATTGGTCGTGGTCTTGTAGCAGGCCTCCCAGTGCTCCGCATTTGCGACCGGTGTCTCGCATTTGAGTAGAAGAAAAATCCACCCAGTTCACTCTTCCCGAGCGCGGGAGTACCTTCTCGATCGCGAAGAAGCAAACCAGATGACAGCTGAACTGAGTAAAAACACCAGATTTTCTAAGTCTATAACCTTCCGTAGTCTATCCGAAATTCACCCGAGCCCTTGGGGCTCCAAACCAATTATGCACATAAGTCCAAAAACCTCATACAAACTCGCTTTCACGATCAAAACACTAAAATAATGCCTAGAACTACGAATCGAACACCAAACCAATGAAATTTTCAAGAATACTTTAAAATTTCTATTTTTACAACCGAGTGTCCGAATCACGTCAATCTAACTCTGTTTCTCACCAAATTTGACAGACAAGTCATAAATATAATAATAGACATGTACCGATCTTTGAAACTAAAACATGGACCCGGTATCAACAAATTCAACATCGATCAATTCTTAAAAATCATTAAGCTTTTAAACTTTCAATTTTCGACAAAAATTAATAACTCGAGCTAGGGACCTCCGAATTCGATTTCTGGCATATGCCCAGGTCCCAAATCACGATACGGACCCATACGGATCCGGGTCCATTTTCTCAAAACATTGAACGAAGTCAACCCAAATGATTTTTAAGGCAAATTCTTATTTTTATCAGTTTTTAACATAAAAGCTTTATGAAAAAACACCTGAATTGCGCATGTAAATTGAGGAGGGATAAGATGAGGTTTTTGAGGCTTCAAAACACTGAATTAGGTTCTAAAACATAAGATGATCTATTGGTTCATCACATTCTCTACCTCTAAAACAACCGTTCGTCCTTGAACGGACATCAAAATGTACCTGGGCTGGTGAAAAGATGTGGATATCTACTCCACATGTCCGACTCGGACTCCCAAGTAGCTGCCTCGATGGGATGATCTTTCCACTGCACTCGAACTCAAGTATAACTCTTTGACCTCAACTGACGAACCTGTCAGGCTAGAATATGCATCGGTCCTCCTCATAAGTCAAATCTTTGTCCAACTGGACAGAGCTGAAATCTAATACATGGGATGGATCACCATGATACTTTCGGGTGTGGACACATGGAACACTATATGGACTGCTGATAAACTAGGTGGAAATACGAGCTTGTAAGCCACCCCACCCACTCTATGAAGAATCTCAAAAGGTCCGATATACCTTGGGCTCAACTTTCCCTTTTTGCGGGATTTCATCACACCCTTCATGGGTGAAACCCGTAGCAACACCCACTCTCCGACCATGAATGCAACATTATGAACTCTACGGTCGGCATAACTCTTCTGCCTGGATTGATCTGTATAAAGTCAATCCTGAACCTTATCCAAGGCATCATGTACCAAATCTGTACCCAACAACCGAGCCTCCCCAGTTTGAACCATCCAACTGGCAATCGACACTGCCTCCCATATAATGTCTCATAGGGATCCATCTGAATGCTCGACTGGTAACTATTGTTGTAGGCAAACTCCACAAGTGGCAAGAACTGATCCTAAGAACCTCCGAAGTCTATAACACAAGCGCAGAGCATATCCTTCAATATCTGTATAGTGCGATCGGACTATCCGGCTGTTTGAGGATGAAATGTTGTGCTCAACTCAACCTGCATGCCCAACTCACATTATACTACCCTCCAGAAGTGCGAGGTGAACTGCGTACCTCGATCAGAAATGATAGACATGGGCACATCGTGAAGACGGACGATCTCGCGACTGTAAATCTTAGCCAATCGCTCTGAAGAATAGGTAACTGCCACATGAATGAAATGCACTGACTTGGTCAGTGTGTCCACAATAACTCAAAGTGCATCAAACTTCCTATGAGTCTGTGGAAGTCCAATAACAAAATCCATAGTGATATGCTCCCACTTCCACTCAGGAATCTTTAACTTCTGAAGCAAACCACCAGGTCTCTGATGCTCATACTTTACTTGCTGACAATTTAGACACCAAGCTACATATGCAACTATGTCCTTCTTAATCCTCCTCCACCAATAATGCTGCCTCAAGTCCTGATACATCTTGGCGGCACCCGGATGAATAGAGTACCGGGAACTGTGTGCGTCCTCAAGAATCAATTCACGAAGTCTATCTATATTAGGCACAAAAATATGACCCTGCATCCCCAAAAAGTCCGTCATCTCCAACTATAACCTGCTTGGCATCACCGTGCCGCACTGTGTCCCTGAGGACAAGCAAATTAGGGTCATCATACTGTCTCTCCCTGATGCGCTCAAACAAGGAAGATCGAGTAACTGTACAAGCTAGAACACGTCTGGGCTTAGAAACATCCAACCTCACGAACTGATTTGCCAAAACCTGAACATCTAATCCAAGCGGCCTCTCACCGACTGGAATGTATGTAAGGCAGCCCATACTCACTGAATTTCTACTCAAGGCATCAACCATTGATCACGTCCAAATGCACGCCTCTAACGAGGTATGATATGGTCGTTTGCAATAATAAAACCCAACAAGGAGTCGAGATCGAATCCACAGGAAGCTAAGATGAGAATTAGTAGTATATATTTGGAGTGAGGTGAAGTATCTAGATTGCACTTCCATAAACAAGGTATTGTTTTTACTTCTAAAATTAACTAAGGATTGCAAATCTAAAGGTATAAAACTAGAGATGATTGTTTTTGAATATTTTTCAAAGATATAAAAAGGACTAGGGATGTGACCATGACCTAGGTATTTTCCTAATGAGATAAAGACTTTTATGCTATTTTATTGATTGGGGTGTGTTATATCTCACAACACTACGTTGCCCACTCAATAACTCTCGGTTAGAGAGTGATTTTGCCCAATCTAACTTTCTCAAGCCTAAATGGGTATCTACCAAAACGGTTGATAAGAACTCAAGTTGGGTTATTACTATCTCTTCATCGAACTATTTAATTGGGTTAATCAATCTCTCAATTCACCCAATTCCTTATTAGCTAAGTTAACCTAGACTCTATCTCTTTTTCTCAAGAAGAGACTAAGTCAAATAGGCATGAATCAATATTTGCAACCATTAGTCCCACAATTGATGCATAAACATAGCTAAATAACAAACAACCATTCATAAACAAGCATAAAATTAATCACCCATAAGGTTTACACACTAGGGTTAGGTCACAACCCTAGTAAATATCTAGCTACTCATAGTGGGTGTAGTAGAAAATAAAGAAGAAGAGGTAAATAAACTCATATTGAAAGATTAAATTATAGAAATCCAATGTTAAACCACCAAAATAAGCTAAATTTGCCTAAAGGAGGAAAGAGAAATAGCTACAGCACTTTGAATATTCAAAACTTGACCTAAAAAAGGTGAAACTTTTCTATTTATATAAAGCTGGAATTTTTGAATAAAAATGCTTTTTCAGAGGTTCTGCGGCCGCACAATTCCATGTGTGGTCCGCACTTTGCTTCAGCTTCACAGGATTTGAATATTTGCGTCCGCACAATTCTAAACCGCGACCGCATCTCTCATTTTCTGTGGTCTGCACAATTCTGGGTGCGGCCGCATATGGCTCTTCTGCGGATCGCAGAAATGCAGTTGCGGCCACATAGCTGATCTTTTGTGGCTGCACAATAATTGTGCAGACCGCATTTCCTTTGAGCTTGAAATGAGAACTCCCTGAACTTCTGATCTTGCTTAGCTTCTGTGGCCGCACATGTCATTGTTTGGTCCGCACTTTTCACTTGTTTCTGATGAACATTTCTTCACAATCTGCAGCTGCAGATGATATTCTACAATCCGCCCTTTGAGCTTATGTGCCTATTTTTGTCCTTGAGTTCAGAACACTCCTTCTTGAGTTGGATTTCATCTTAGTGGCTCATTTTCCAATACTCTTGCAATTAAACATATTTTATCAGTTTTGGGAATATAATTAAACAATTGTAGACTAAAACAAAAGCTAAAAGGCGCTACTAAGTAGTAAAAATCCCCACTTATCAACTCCCCCAAACTTAAGCTTTTGCTTGTCCTCAATCAAATAAGGAAATTCCCACCTCCACAAGTTAAGAGCTATTCCAGCTAATATAAGATGCATCAATCACACATCAATTGGGACCCACAATACTTATGAGTTATCAACAAGGTAATGATTTGAATTTTTAAGCACAAATAGTTCTAATGTGACATTTGAGCATTAATAGTTGAATTTATTCATCAAGGAAGCTCGCTCTTTAATGTATGTCATTGTGGATCCAAACTCCTCCTCCCCTACTCTCCGTTAGTATATCTCACTTAAGAATATAACACTCAATTAAAAGTTTCTGAAAAGTTCGCCCATCTCTCTCAAAAGAATGTCACAAGTACGACTCTAAGTACCATATGCGTTCCCCTCATGTAGATCACCACTAATGTAAGTTCACTCGGCTTGAATTCATGTATGGCTTTTTTGGAATGTAATTAAGGCTTTTGGACTAAGGTTGGATATGTTGGAATAGAACGGGTTCATCTTTCCTTAAGCACTCCATTTTCTCATTTCGGCTCATGCTTTGCCGACCCTTTGAGGCATTTCTTTTTCCTTAGGGGAACCAGAGAGACTTAACAACACTCTTTCTTGGTCATGATATTCATTTCCTCCTTCTTTATTTTCTCCATGCCTTGCATCGTTACTTTTCTTTGAATCCCTTCAACTCTTCAACTTATTCACTTTCATTTTGCATTTTTCTTTTTGTTCTTTTCTTTCTTTTTCTTTGCCTTTTCTTTTCTTCATTTCTTTTCTCTTTTTGTTCCTTGATACCTTTTTCAAACTCCTTGTCTCTCCCCCAAACTTATGTTCTATCCAGTTGTTTCTCAAGACTGTTAAGGAAAGCTCGGATGCCAAGAGAGGGTCGCTACAAAACGGGTAAAGACTTGTAACATAGTTATCATATGAGAAAGGTTTTAGGATCAAATGGGCTGACTAGGGATAACAACATTGGTGGGACATGAAAAATTTCAAGCGGGTCAAGGAGAGCCTACAATCACTTCTCAAGCAAGCAAAACTTATAATTTCTCCTAGAAACATATTCGGGGCAAGTTCTAGATCATTCGCACGGGTACTTGGACTTGAAACAAGAACATCTCACCTCTCACACAGTTGGATTATTAAAGAGGATAGAGTCGAGGGCCCAGAACAACCATATTCAAGATTGAAAATCACTAATGGTTCGACTAAACCACTTGATGATTGCCTAAGTCAACACAAGAGTCAGAAGGTCACTAACTAGAGCTATTTCTTTCCAAGAACTTAATTTTAATCATAAGCATGCAGTTAAGTGTGTTGGTACCAAGTGAAGCATGTTTTACTCTTTAAGTTTGATTCAACTAGGTCTTTTTTATTCATTATTACTACTATTCCTACCCAAATACCAAAAACGGACTCAATCTCTTAAGAAGGTTGTCACACCATCCATCGTTGGGAAGAGTCGCCTGGTTTACACAAAGCTACCTTGGGAAAGAATCGTGCCATTAAGAAAACCAAATTCCTATTGTCTACTTAAACATGAAAAGAAACTACTAGATTAAAAAGAAGCTATTAACTTAAACACTGACTACTAAGAAAACAAAATAAGAAGCTATAAAGCAAGCTATTGAAAGAATAAATGAATGTACAAAATGAGAGATGAAAAGAGAAGAAATATATACATCAATAGAGAGAAAGGGAAGAATATATACATAATAAAAAGAAAAAGGAAAATTTTATCAGTTATTACAAACCAAATGTCAAATCATTCAAATATCAAATAAACTTCACCCCCGGAATAAAAATAAGCATTGTCCCCAGTACTTAACAACAATAAGGAAGGGTAAGAGTAAAGAGGACTCCCTATGTGGCCTTGGACATCTCTGTGTCCATAGCATCGTCACTGCCCTCAGGCTCTTCCAACTGGATCTCATCATCCTCGACTCTGGGGGTAGCTGGGTTGGCGAACATCTGTCGCACTGCCTTAGTAGTGTCGGCAGCCAGGTCTGGCTCATTAGACTGGCCAGCTGGTGCCTCTGAAGCTGATGGTGCTGTTGGATCCACTGGTACTGCTGGACCTATCTCCATCAGTAGATCAAATGGAAGGTCACCAGCTGTTGTTATCCTAGATACCTCTTTCCGCAACTTGTCAACTGATTTCTTCGAAGCCTGGGATTTCCTCATCTTCTTCACGTCCTTCCCAAGCTCCTCAATCACTCCTCCATGTTCCACCAAAGTGTCCATGATGGTCTTCTGGTTCTCCAAAATCTTCTTCAATGTGTCCTCTACTGTCGGAGGAATCTGGGGTGTTGGGGTAGATGTCTGTGTTGCAACAACACTAGATGAGTCAGACAACTTTGCAGTACCTATCTGCATCCAGTTGTTGAGGCTCGACAGGGTCTAGGAGACTCGCATCATAGCTAATGGTTGAGCAGGCATAGGCATTATCCTCAAAGTTAAGGTAGAGGGAACTGCTGTTGAAGGCCCTAAAGATGGAGGTAGAGGCATGGCAGTTGTACTGGTAGAAGGCCCTGCTCAGTGGAAGACATGTCAGCTGAATCTGCAGCTACCAATGAAGGCTCATCAGACTAGCCTACGGTAGTAGTCGGCTAACCCTTATTCTTCGGTTCCTCGGGTCCTTCAAAGAGTACCAAGTGAAGGTCTTCTTTGCCCGAGCCTTCATGTCAAAACTCTTCGACTCCACCCCTGCATCTGTAAGGTAGTCATTAATAGTGTTAGGATACGGGTAGAAGATGTCACCTTGCCTTCCAACTAGAGACATGTTGGCCGACGTCATAGCACTCACATTGATTAGGTATGCGGCCATGATGGAAGCAACTAGAACTGCTCGCGGGATTGGGAGATTGGTTTCATTTTGGCAAGGGTCTAGTCAACTACATACTAATGTTTGCCATCCTTTAGCTTCAAAATTGAGGGTGTTCCGGTGAATAGGAACCCCTGCTGTGATCCATGGTGGTGGTGGTCCTGGAGCTACCAAAATCTCAGCTAGCCAAGGGCGAGATGCATCACCTAGTGCGAACTTCTCTAGGTATTGCAACGGCTCCACATCCTCAAACCCCAAATATGCATTCAGGGTGCTCTGATCGAACCTCACTTTCAAATTCCTCACTTTCGGCACCTTGGTCCCCTTCTTTATATGCACCACATTGGCGTACAATTTTCGGACCAAGTGTTCTTTGGCATCCACCACACTTTGAGTGAACCATGTCCACCATTTCCTCTCCCAGAATTGTCTTGACACCGCTGGGTTGTATCTATCCAAATCTTTCAATAAATACTGACACTCAAGAGTGAGCGATCTCTGCGGCCACCACTCTCAAAATCTGTTGAATGTAGTCAGGCTAACAAACCCATCTTCCCAAACTTCTTTCTTCTTCGACCTCTCAAGGCCGGCAACTCTGGTATCACCCCCCTCGGCCAATCCGGGATATCATCCTCATCAATTGTAGTAGCTGGTGCGTCAGAGGCATGTGTAGATGAGGGTCCTTAATCCTGACTGTTACTTTCTGAACCCACAAAAGTGCTCTCTGAGGTAGAAGGCTCATCTCGGAGGTGATATCTCCCCTGAAGCTGTTGTGGCTGTGATTAAGCATCATGCTGCTTTTCCACAGAGTTGCCCTCTGATGCTTCCCTATACGAGATATATGAACTTGATTCAGCGGGCTCTGCAGTTCTACCTCTCCCAGCTATTGCCTTTTTGGATATAACTCTTTGTAAAGCGAGTGGTAAGGTACTTTTGCCTCGGCCTCGGGAGGGTTCACCCCTCCCTTTTGACGTATCACCACGACCACGAGGCCTAACCATATTTTGTAATAAACAACAACAACAACAAGAGTTAGTTCTAGTTTAAGTACAGAATAGCAGACAATTGCAGAACAAAGTATGTTGCAGGTTGGGAAAGTGCGGCCCGCATAATTGCTAGTGCGGCTGCAGTGATGATTCTGCAGTCCACACAATTTTGAGTGCGGCCGCACATCTGAAGTGCGGTCTGCACAATTTTGAGTGCGATCGCACAATGAATACCTCAAAAGTGGCAACTCTCTAACAATAGAGAAAGCCCTGATCTGCGGCCGCTATTGAATTTTTGCGGACTGCATAATTTTAAGTGTGGTTTGCACAATCATGCTAGCGTAAATGCCCTAACCTAACATTCTGCGGGCCGCACATTTCAAAATTCATCGGGTAGAATACTTATGCTTTCTATTTTTTTGCAAAATTTGAACATGGTAGCAACAATTAAACATGATAAGTAGATACCTATTCCCCCTAACAGAAACTAAGAGTTTACTTAACATAATTTACATCCCACATGGATATGAATTTGACAGATGGTCTAAAAATAACTAACAAATTATGAACTAAATTAAGAAATTTGTAAAATTCTAGAGATGATCTGAACATATCAGTGATGAAGTGGTGTTAAGGAAGGATCAAAGATGTTGAATTAAGTATCAGGTTAGTGAATTAGTTGAGTGCACTATTTTTGACTTTGTTTTAATTTCTCAGATTTTGTAAAGTTTCAAAAGTAGAGTGAGGCCTACTATTTATACTTATGGGGTTGGCTAAAAGTTCAAGAGACGAGTGCGACCACAAATTTCCTTCTGAGGTCACACTCTTTTACCTGCTGTACATTTACCCTTTGATGATATGCGGTTCGCAGAATTACGTGTGCGACTGCTGATTTTGGTGCGGGCCACACATTTCCTTGTGTGGCCACACTTTGGCCATTTCTCTACCAGGCAAACTTCAGAGAGTGTACAATTTTTGATCTCATGTTGTGCGGTTTGCACAAGAATTTTGCGGTTGCAGATCCCTTCTTCTGTGGCGTTCAAAATTGTGTGGTCAGTAGAATAAATGTGTGATCTGCACTTTTTCCATACTTAGCCAATTTTTCTGAGCACATTCTCGGTAAAGCACACTCATTCCTGAAACAAACTTCAAAACCAGTTAGCACAAAATAAGACCTATCTAAAGAAGAAGAAAAAGAAAAAGAAACATGAGTTGCCTCCCAAAAAGCGCCTGATTTAAGGTCGCGACACGACACAAATTACCATCACTTGAAATGAATTACCGCCACGATGTGCACATCACCAACTCTTATAAGGTAATGCTTCAACCAGTCACCATTGACTCTAAACACTTCATTATTTTTATTCTTCAGGTCCAATGCACCAAAGAGTTTCACACTCACAACCTCGAACGGGCCACTCCATTTAGACTTTAACTTTCTGGGAAACATTCGCAACCGCGAATTGAACACAAGATCACCCTCTTTAAGCTCTTTGTTCCATATGTACTTTTCATGAAGATATTTCATCTTCTCTTTGTATAAGGAAGAACTTGTGTATGCATGGTATCGGAATTCATCCAACTCGCTCAAATGTGTCATCCTTAAGTTGGCGGCAACAAACCACTCAAGATTCAATTTCTTTAAAGCCCACATTGCTTTATTCTCAAGTTCCATTGGAAGATGACAAGCTTTTCCAAAGACCAACTAGTATGGAGACATTCCGATAGGTGTTTTGTAAGTCGTCCTATAAGCCCATAAAGCATCATCAAGTTTCTTGACCAATTAGTGCGGTTAACATTCACTGTTTTGGACAAAATACTCTTTGTCTCCTGGTTGGAGACTTCCACTTGACCGTTTTCTTGTGGATGATAGGGAGTCGTGACTTTATGAGTAACACCATACTTGGTGAGGAAGGTCTCAAAAGCTTTGTTGCAAAAATGCGATCCCCCATCACTTATGATAGGCCTTGAAGTATCAAATCTTGTAAAAATGTTCTTCTTCAAAAACACCACCAGACTTCTCGCTTAATTGTTTGGCAAAGTAATGGTCTCAAACTATTTGGACACATAATCAATCGCGACCAAGATGTAGGTGTTTCCACAAGAACTCACAAAAGGACCTATAAAGTCAATACCCCACACATCGAAAATATCAATCTCTAAAATGGTGGTGAGGGGAATTTCATTTTTCTTTGAGATTCCACCGGCCCTTTGATACTCATCACAATACTTGACGAGATCACTTGCATCCTTGTAAAGAGTGGGCCAATAGAAACCGCAACTCAAAACTTTGGCCGCCGTTCTTGCCCCACCATGGTGACCACCATATGGTGAAGAATGACAAGCCCCAAGAATTTCACCTTGTTCCTTCTCTGGTACACATCTTCTAATCACTCCATCTATACAAATTCAGAAAAGGTACGGTTCATCCTAATAATAGTCTTGGCAATCCCGTTTGAGTTTCTTCCTTTTGTTTGAAGAGAACTCAACTGGAATGATACCACTCACAAGATAATTTGCTAGATCCGCGAACCAAGGAACCTCTTTCATAGCAATAGCCAAAAGTTGCTCATCGGGGAGGACGGGGAAGGAGTCATTGATTTCAAGGCCATCATGCGGCCTCCCCTCCTCCTCCAAATGAGATAAGTGGTTCGCCACTTGGTCTTCACTTCCTTTTCGATCTTGGATGTATATATCAAAGTCTTGCAACAAAAGTACCCATCTCATCAACCAGGCTTTGGAATCTTTCTTTCTCATAATATAGCAAAGTGTCGCATGATCCGTATGGAAAATGACTTTTGCACCCATCAAATAGGGGCGGAGTTTCTCCATTGCAAAGACAATGGCAAGGTGCTCATTATTCGTAACTGTGTAGTTGACTTGGGCACTATTCATAGTCTTACTAGCATAGTAACTGGATGAAAAATCTTGTTGATGCATTGCCCCAAAATAGCCCCTACTGCTACATCACTTGCATCGCACATGAGCTCAAAAGGAACACTCTAATTTGGAGCGGTGATTGTGGGAGTAGTAGTCAACTTGAAATTAAGCAATTCAAAGGCTCTCATGCAATCATCATTTAAGTGGAACTTAGCATATTTCTCCAAAAGCTTGCACAACAGATTCACTACTTTATCGAAGTCCTTGATGAAACGCTAGTAAAATCCCGCGTGGCCTAGGAAACTCCGCATACCTTTCACCGAAGTTGGAGGTGGAAGTTTAGAAATCACCTCAATCTTTGCCTTGTCAACTTAAATTCCATAATTTGAGATCTTGTGGCCAAGGATAATGCCTTCCCCGACCATGAAATGACATTTCTCCCAATTGAGAACCAAGTTTGTTTCTTCATAGCTTGCCAACACTTTGTCCAAGTTTGCTAGACAATCATCAAAAGAATTCCCAACCACTGAGAAGTTATCCATGAAGAATTCAAGGTAATCCTACACCATGTCCGTGAAGATCTCCATCATACACCGTTGATAAGCCGCCGGTACATTGCACAACCCAAATGGCATCCACTTGACGACAAACTGCCACAAGGACATGTAAAAGTAGTCTTCTCTTGATCCTCTGGAGCAATAAGAATTTGTTGTAGCCGGAATACCCATCAAGGAAATAATAGAAAGCAAGACCGCCCAATATATCAAGCATTTGATCTAGGAAGGGAAGTAGGAAATGGTCCTTCCTTGTGACTTTGTTGAGATTACGATAGTCCATACACACTCTCCATCTGGCCACCGTTCTTGTAGGAATCAACTCATTCTTATCACTGGTGCCCACCGTCATGTCCCCTTTCTTTGGGACACATTGAACTGGAGAAGTCCACGAACTATCGGAAATGGGGTAAACAACCCCGGTATCCAACCACTTGATGATCTCCTTTTTGACAACCTCTTGCATGGCTTCGTTGAGTCTCCTTTGATGTTCAATTGATGGTTTAGCATCTTCCTCCAAGTTAATCTCGTGCATGCAAAAGTGGGGTTTATCCCCCCGAATATCCGCCAATGTCTATCCAATAGCCTTCTTCTTTTGTAGCACTGCCAATATAGAATCTACCTGCACGTTAGTCAAACAAGAATAATCGGTAAAGTAGAAGAAGGGCCAAGAAACTCATACCGAAGATGTGGAGGCAATGGCTTTAACTCCAAGATGTGAGGATCCTCGATTGAGGGATTTGTTGGAGGAGTTGTCCTATTTTCAAGATCCAAGGACAATTTGCAGGGCTCATAAGTGTACGCTCCCATTCCTTGCAACGAGTTCACACATTATGAAGCCATCTATATCGTCATCATCAAAGTTGAGCAAGATGTCCTCCAATGTATCATCAACATTCATCACATCAATTGTTTCATCTACAATCACATCGGTCACCAAGTCCACGAAAGAACACACCTCTTTGTTATTGGGTTGCCGCATGGACTTACATATACAGAAGACCACTTTTTCATCACCAACCTGTAAGGTAAGTTCTCCAACTTCAACATCAACTAGAGCCTTCCCCGTAGCAAGGAAAGGTCTATAAAGAATATCGGCACCTCATAATCAACTTTACAATCAAGAATGAAAAAATCCGTCGGAAGAATGAATTTATCAACACGAAACCAATACATCTTCAATCACTCCCAATGGTATCTTCATGGTACGATCAGCCATTTGTAATCTCATAGATGTGGATCTTGGTTGCCCAATTCCCAAAGTCTTGAAAACCGAATAAGACATCAAATTGATACTTGTCCCAAGATCACAAAGAGCTTTTGCAAACTCGGCACTTCCAATTGTATAAGGAATCGTGAAAGCGCTGGGATCCTCCAACTTGGGATCCATTGAATACACAATTGCACTTACTTGATGAGTCATTTTTATAGTTTCAAAATTCATCAATCACTTCTTTGTCATCAAATCCTTCATAAACTTTGCATAATCGAGCATTTGATCCAAGGCGTCAACCAATGGCACATTGATGGATAGACTCTTCATCATGTCAATGAACTTTTGAATTGATTCTCACCATTTTTCTTGGCAAGCCTTTGAGGATATGGAGGAGGAGGCCTAGGCATTGGTGCCCTAGCCTTTTGCACTACTGGTTTTAGTATGTCAACAATGTGATCCCTAGATGAGATCACTTTCTCTTAAGTCTCCTCCATATTGTCATCAATATCAATCCACACTTCATCATTTGTTTGCACCGCATTATCCGGGCTCTCATATTCTTGTACCGCTAGCTCATCATTCACAAGTTTCCTTTGATTTGAGGTGGGTGGATCCCCACCTTTTCCACTCCTTGTAGTAATGGCCATGGCATGCCCCGTGTTGTTCCCACCCTTTGGGTTCACCACCATGTCACTTGGTAGTGCTCCCTTAGGACGAGTGTTGAGGGCTTGAGAGAATTGACCCATTTGGACTTCTAAGTTTCGGATGGATGCATTGTGAGAGGCAAGTTGGGCATCAGAATCGGCATTCTTCTCCATCATTTGTTTAAACATGTTCTAAATTCGTCCCATCTCATTGTTGGAATAACTTGGACCATGGGAAGGATAAGGAGGCGGGTTGCTTGGTTGTTGATACATCAGGGGCCTTTGAAAACTCGACCCTCGATTGCCTTGATTATTGTTCCACCCCCTTGGTTGTTGCCTCCCCAATATCCTTGGTTGTTTCCACTCCAATTGCCTTGGTTATTTCCACTATTCCAATTCCCTTGGTTGTTACCACCATTCCAATTACCTTGGTTGTTAGAATTCCAATTACCTTGAGGTCGCCATTGTTGTTGATTCGGGCCTTGAGAGTTGTTTCTTTGCCCTTGAAAGTTGTTCACGTATTGCACTTCCTCCTCTTATTCATTGTAAGATTCATCTTGATCAAACCCGCTCTCTTCTTGTACATAGTTCTCCACACGGTTTTGCACTTCTAGACCCTTTTGCCTTCTTTTGTTCACCATCATATTAACTCCCTCCATGGCATTGACTTGCTTAGGATTTTGCATTTGTTGAAGTTAAGCTTTGGCTAATTGATTCATTGTGGTAGTTAACTCGGCAATGGCTTGCCCATGATCATGCAATTCTTTATATAGGTGAATCATATTCGGATCACTTTGAGGAACATTTGCTCTACTTTGCCATGCCGATGAAATATGCACTATTTCATCTAAACTCTCACAAGCTTTTGCATACGGTGTTATCATGAAATTTCCACCGGCAAGTTAGTTGACCATGCATTGATTGGTAGTGTTGATCTCCCGATAGAAAGTTTGTTGAATAATAGCCTCCGTCATGTCATTATTGGGATACTCTTTGACCATTTTACGGTACCTCTCCCATATTTCGTGCAATGGCTCATTGGGTTCTTGTTTGAATGCAAGAATCTCGTCCCGAAGAGTAGCCATATACCCAGGAGAAAAGAACTTGGAAATAAATTTCTCCGCCAATTCATCCCATGTATGGATGGAATGGTTTGGCAATCTCTCTAACCAATTCAAGGCCTTCCCTTGTATAAAGAAAGGAAATAGCCTCAACCTTAAAGCATCATCGGAGACGTTTGTCTGTTTACTTCCCCAACAAGTGTCCACAAACCCCTTCAAGTGTTCGTATGCATTTTGACTCGGAGCCCAGGTGAAGAATCACTGTTGCTCTAGCAATGTGAGCATTACATTCGTGATTTGAAAGTTGCCCACCCTAATAGGGGTGGGACAATGACACTTGCATACCCTTCATTCAGTAACACCCGTTGTGGAGCCGCTCTTGGTGGAGGTGGGGGTGGAACTGGGACGTTATCTTGAGGCGCCCGTTCTCTTCTATTTGCTTGAGGGTCAAGAGGAACCTCTTCAACATGGTCATATTCAACGTTCACATCCCCCAAAGGCATGTTTCCGAGTTGATCATTGTTGTTTCCCATTTTGGTACCTACAATTGATTTACAAAAATCAGTAACAAGGAAGGAAAAGAAGACAATTCACACACAAAATCAAATATATAGCTAAATCCATTTTATGCTCCCCCGCAACGGCGCCAAAAATTGATCACGTCCAAATGCATGCCTCTAACGAGGTATGACACAGTCGTTTGCAATAATAAAACCCAACAAGGACTCGGGATCGAATCCACGGAGAGCTAAGATGGTAATTAATAGTATATATTTGGAGTGAGTACGTGAAGTATCTAGATTGTATTTCCATAAACAGGGTATTGTCTTTACTTCTAAAATTAACTAAGGATTGCAAATCTAAAGTATAAAACTAGAGATGATTTTTTTTAAATGTTTTTTAAAGATATAAAAAGGCCTAGGGCTGTGACCATGACCTAGGTGTTTGCCTAATGAGATAAAGACTTTTATGTTGTTTTATTGATTGGGGTGTGTTATAGCTCACAACACTACGTGGCCCACTCAATACCTCTCGGTCAGAGAGTGGTTTTGTCCAATTTAGCTTTCTCAAGCCTAAATGGGTATCTACCAAAATGGTTGATAAGGGCTCAAGTCGGGTTATTACTATCTCTAGGTTGAATCCTTTAATTGGATTAATCAATCTCTCAATTGACCAAATTCTTTGTTAGCTAAGTTAACTAGACTTGGTCTCTCTTTCTCAAGAAGAGACTAAGTCAAATAGGCATGAATCAATATTTGCGACCATTAATTCTACAGAAGCATAAACCTAGCTGAATAACAAACACTCATTCATAAACAAGCATAAAATTAATTACCCATAAGGTTTATACACTAGGGTTGGGATCACAACCCGAGTAAAAATCTAGCTACTTATAGTGGGTGTAACAGAAAATAAAAAAGAAGACATAAATAAACTCATATTGAAAGATTAAAATATAGAAATCCAATGTTAAACCACCAAAATAAGCTAAAATTGCCTAAAGGAGCAAAGAGAAATGGCTACAGAACTTTGAACATTTAAAACTGGACATAAAAAAAGTGAAACTATTTTATTTATACAAAGCTGGAATTTTCGGAAAAAAATGCTCTTTTTGAGGTTGTGCGGCCTCACAATTCCATGTGCGATCCGCACTTTGCTTCAGATTCATAGGATTTGAATATTTGCATCCGCACGATTTTGAACCGCAGCCGCATCTCTCATTTTCTGCAGTCCGCACATTTTTGGGTGCGGCCGCACAAGGCTCTTCTGTGGACAGCAGAAATGCAGTTAAGGCCGCATAGTTGATCTTCTGCGACCACACAATAGTTGTGCGGTCCGCACTTACTTTGAGCTTGAAATGACTCTCTAAACTTATGATCTTGCTTAGCTTCAGCATCCTTACATGTCATTTTGTGGTCCGCACTTTTCACTTGTTTCTAATGGACATTTCTTCATAATATGTGGCTGTAGATAATATTCTGCGGTCCGTATTTTGTGCTTTTGTGCCTGCTTTGTACTTGAGTCAGAACATTCCTTCTTGAGTTAGATTTCATCTTAGTGGCTCATTTTCCAATACTCCTGCTATTGAGCATATTTTATCAGTTTTCAGGAACACTATTAAATATTTTTGGACTAAAACAAAAGCTAAAAGATGCTAATAAGTAGTAAAAATCCCTACTTATCAGCCACCTTGGCCTTCCCGGGATGATACAAGATGGTGATATCATAGTCTTTAAATAGATCCAACGACCTCCTCTGCCTCAAATTGAGCTCTTTTTATTTGAATAAATACTGCAAGCTCCGATGATCCGTGAATACCTCACACGATACGTTGTAAAGATAATGTCTCCAAATATTTAGCGCATGAACAATGGCTGCGAACTCTAAGTCATGAACATGGAAATTCTTCTCGTGAACCTTCAGTTTCCGCGACGCATATGCAATCACCTAGCCATCCTGCATCAATACTGCACCAAGTCTAATACGAGATGCATCACAATATACCCTGTAAGATCCCAAACCTGTGGGCAACACCAACACTAATGTCGTAGTCAAAGAAGTTGAGCTTCTAAAAGCTCGCCTCACACTCATCTGACCATCTAAATGGGGCCTTATGGGTCAACCTGATCAATGGGGCTGCTATAGATGAAAACTCCTCCACAAACCGACGGTAATATCCCCCCAAAACTCAAGAAACTTTGGATCTCTGCAGCGGATGTGGCTCTAGGCCAGTTCTAAACTGCCTCAATCTCCTTAGGATACATTTGAATGCCCTTTGTTGATACAACGTGCGCCATGAAAGCGATTGAGTCCAACCAAAACTCGCATTTTGAAAACTTAGCGTACATCTGGCTGTCTCTCAAAGTCTGAAGTACGATTCGAAGATGCTGCTCATGCTCCTCTCGATTACGAGAGTAGATCAAGATATCATCAATCAACACAATCATAAAGGAATCTAAATAGGGCTTGAACACTCGATTCATCAGATCAATAAATGCTCCCGGAGCATTTGTTAGCTTAAATGACATCACTAGAAACTCATAATGCCCATACCGAGTCGGAAAAGCTGTCTTAGGGACATCAGATGCCCTAATCATCAACTGATGGTAGCCAGACCTTAGATAAATTTTTGAAAACACCTTTGCACCCTGAAGGTGATCAAATAAGTCATCAGTCCTCGGCAATCGATACTTGTTCTTGATGGTGACTTTGTTCAACTGACGATAATCTATGCACATCCTCATCGACCCATCCTTCTTCTTCACAAATAACACAGGCGCACCCCAAGGCGAGACACTAGGCCTAATGAAGCCCTTATCAAGCAGATCTTGCAATTGCTCCTTCAATTCTTTCAACTCTGACGGGGCTATACGGTATAATGGAATAGAAATAGGCTGCGTGCCCGAAACCAAATCAATACAGGAGTCAATATCTTTGTCGGGTGGCATCCCCGACAGATCTATAGGAAATACCTATGGAAACTCACGAACAACTGGTACTGAATCCATGGAAGGAACTTTTGCACTAGAATCACGGACATAAGCCAAATAAGCTAGACACCCCTTCTCAACCATATTTCGAGCCTTCACATAAGAGATAACCTTGCTAGTAGAATGGCCAAGAGTCCCTCTCCACTATAACTGAGGCAACCCCGACAAGGCTAAGGTCACCGTCTTGGGGTAACAATTCAATATAGCATGATAAAGTGACAGTCAATCCATACCCAAAATGACATCAAAATCAACCATATCGAGAAGTAGAAGATCTACGCTAGTCTCAAGACTCCTAGTAGTAACCACATACGAACGATAGATACAATCTACAATAATAGAATCTCCCACAGGTTTGGACACATATACAAGAGCACTCAAAGAATCACGAGGCACAACCAGATATGAAGCAAAATAGGATGACACGTAAGAATAGGTAGAGCCCAAATCAAATTTATGGCAAACTGGAACAATAGGTGTGATAATAACGTCTGATGACTCAGCCTTAGGCCTGGCTGGGAAAGCATAACATCAGGGATATGCCCCACCACTCTAAACTGTATCTCTAGGATGACTTCTAGCTGGCTGGCCTCCACCTCTTGTAGTATGACCTCCACCTCTAGAGGCCTGACCTCCACCTCTAACGGTCTGACCTCCACCTCTGGCTGTCTGACCCCTGCCTCTAGTTGGCTGAGCGGGCGATAGTGCAACCGATGACAAAATCATTGCACGAGAACTCTGCTGTGGTGGGTTGCCCAATAATCTCGGACACGTCCTCCTGATATGCCCAAAACTGCCACACTCAAAACATCCATCCTGGTGTTGTGGCTGCTGAAACTAAGACTGACCCGAATGGGCTAGATAAACACTGTAATAACTCTGAATAGGATGTGCACTGATAGGAGCTGGCAGTGCACTGTAGGCTGGCTGCCTAGAATGAGGCACATAAGTACCATGACTCCCTGAAGCACTGTGGGATGCCTAAAACGCTGACTGAAATGGCTTGGGAGTATGACCCCTACCAAAAGTACCCCTGCCTCCAGATGAGGCGCCACTAAAACCACTGGAATGACGAGGCCTCTTAGAAGACCTCTTATTCTCGATACGCCTGGCGACATTAACTACCGTCTAAAAAGAAATCTCACCCTTAGTCTCATTGGTCATCTGAAGCTTGATAGGGTGAGAGAGTCCCTCAATAAACCTCTTCACCCTCTCTCTCGATAGGAAGCAAAAGAATAACATGACGAGCCAAATCCACCAAACGGGTCTCATACTGAGTGACTGACATACTGCCCTACTAGAGACGTTCAAACTGCCTACGGTAACTCTCTCTCAATGTGACAAGAAGGAACTTCTCGAAAAATAGCTGATAGAATTGGTCCCAAGTGAGAGCATGTGACCCTGATGGTCTGGTCAACATATAATCTCTCCACCACCTCATGGCGGAGCCTGTCATCTGAAGCACAGCAAAATCAACCTCATTGGTCTCAACTATACCCATGTTCCGTAGCACCTCATGGCAACGGTCAAGATATTCCCGTGGGTCCTCAGAAGGTGCTCCACTGAAGTGATCTAGGAAGAGGTTGGTAAACTTTTCCAATATCAATAAACCCTCAAAAGACATGGCATGTCCATCACCAGCCTGTGCCGCAACAACTAGCTGAACTACCCCAACTGGTAGGGTTGCTAGAGTCCGATACTAGGGAGCCTTCTGCTCCGAAGTGTGAGTAGCATGAGTCTGTACTCCTCCCCCAACTTGAGAGACGGCTAGTGCCATAGGAAATGTACTGGCCTAGGCCACACTCTCCATAAGGCCCACCAAACAGACCAAAGCATCCTGAAGCACTTGGGTGGTGATGAACCCCTCTG
The DNA here is from genome assembly GCF_000715075.1 of Nicotiana tabacum. Lineage (NCBI taxonomy): Eukaryota > Viridiplantae > Streptophyta > Magnoliopsida > Solanales > Solanaceae > Nicotiana > Nicotiana tabacum. Next base: position 4,476,431 of record NC_134084.1, on the reverse strand, counting down.
GGACCTGAGCTGTCCGACAGGCACAGTCTGGGTTAGAACCTCCTCATCAAACTCCACCCGAGGTTCTGTCACTAATGTTGCCGCTCGAGCCCTGGGCTGAGCTCTGCCCCTACCTTGACCTCTAGCGCGACCTCGGCCTCAACCTCTGCCCCTCGTAGGAGCTGCTATAGGGGGCTCTAGGTGTTGTCCAGTTGAAGATGCGGTGAGCGTTCTTGCCATCTGCGAGAGACCAAGAATAGAAGAGTTCAATCATTAATAGTAGAATAAACTCGCATGACAGAGAAGAATAGATGTGAAATTGTTCCTAACTCCATAGCCTCTGGAAGATAAGTACATACGTCTCCATACTGATCCTCCAAACTCTACTAAGTTTGCTCGTGACTCGTGAGACCTATGTAACCTAGTGTTCTGATACCAACTTGTCATGATCCGGAATTCCCACCATCGGGACCGTGATGGTGCCTAACATTTTATTTGCTAGGAAAGCCAACGTTAGAACGATTTATCCATTGTTAATAGTGTAAATTAAATAAAGAGAAGAACTGAAATAATTTCAGAAATCCAAATTAAAATGCGGAAGCTAAAACAGCCAAACGTCTACTAAAATCCCTGAACCTAGTGTCACAAGTGCACGAGCTACTAGAATAGTACATACAAGGATCTGAAATAAATATAAAGCTATTTGAAAGAAAATACACGGCTAGATAAAAGGGAGGGGGACTCCAGGAGCTGCAGGCGCTGAGCAGCTGTACCTCAAGTTTCCGCTGCAATGTTAAATCCTAGCACGCTAATAACTACCGCTGGGACAGACTCCAGAATCTGTACAAGAAGTACAGAGTGTAGTATGAGTACAACTGACCCCAAGTACTCTGTAAGTGCCGAGCCTAACCTCGACAAAATAGTGACGAGGCTAAGGCAGGTCACTCACATTATAATCCACACACAGTATATAAAAAAGGCAGAAAAAGGAAATACAGAACAAAATAAAACAGTCAACTGAAAATAATAGCTTCAGCCTTAAGAAATAAGCCAGTGATGTTCAGAATTACCAACCCTTAGAGTTTCAAATAAAAATACTGAAAACCAACACAGCTCAAGGAAATGGAAACGTATAGGTTGTAGCGGCATGCAACCTGATCTCATCGTACAACACAGAATCCTCCCTTATTTCACCGTAACAACATCAACAACAATAAATTATATATATATATATATTGCGGCGCGCAACCCGATCCCGCCATATAACAATATCAGTATCATAATTCACCCTTATTTTACCGAAACAATCCACCCTTATTCACCTGTTGCGGCGCGCAACCCAATCCTACCGTACAGTACAAATTCATCCTTATTATACCATATCAATCCACTTTTATTTCACCTGTTGCGATGTGCAACCCGATCCCACTATATCAATACCAAATACGCAATGTGCACAGTCAAATTAACAAGTCAAACCGTGAAAATCTTTACGATCAATAAATACCAAACTGAACCCAAAATGAAACCTTGTAAAACATAGGAATCTACATAAGCAATACTACACAACGAGATCAGTCTAGTAATTGACAATTAGAAGGTACAAGTAAGTCAGTTTAAGCAAATAGCAGGGAATAATGAAACTATGAAAAAGATCTAACATCATTAATAGGAGATGGCATTGATTAATAGGTAGCAAATAAGCATAGAAAGCATTTAGGGCATATAACATTTAAGACGAGGAAGGAGATAATTAAAGAACATCCGAAAATCAGGAAAAATAAGTAATTCAGCGGTGTATAAGCATTCGTCACCTCACATATACGCCGCTCATATGAAATTCACACAGCACATAGTCGGAGGGTTTTCTAATTCCCTCAAGTCAAGGTTAGACTCAACACTTACCTCGCTCCGCGGTCAATTTAGAGTCCTACCGGGGCCTTTCTCCAAGAATCCGCCTCCAAACCACTCGTATCTAACCACAATTGATTCAATAATATCAACTATTACAAAAGGAATCAATTACAATGCATAAATTTAGAATTCCCAAAAAGTCAAAAATCAACCTCGGGCCTGCTTGGTCCAAACCCGAAATTCGGACCAAATCCCGATTACCCATTCACCCCCCCCTCCCCTGAGCCTGGTTTTATAATTTGTCTTGAAATCCGACCTCAACTTGAGGTCTAAATGCCAATTTCACAAAAATTCCTAATTCTACCCGAACCCCCAATTTTCATCATGAAAACACTAGATTTTAGGTTGAAAACTTATGAAGTGTAATGGGTAATTGAAAGAAAGTAGGTTAGAATGACTTACTACCAAATTGGGGAAAAAAATCTCGTGGGAAAATTGCCTCTAGGGTTTTCTAGTTTTGAAATTTCAAAAGAATGGGCAAAATCCCGTAATTGGGAATGTTTTAATCACTGGTGTCAGGTGTTCATCGTGTTCGCGAAGAACAAAGCCTGTTTGGCTTATGCGATCGTGGGAGACTCCACGCATTCGCGAAGAAATAGCCCATCTAACCTTCACGTTCGCGAGACTGGACTCACGTTCGCATTGAGTCACCCCAGATTCCCTACCCCCACCTCAATACACTACGTGCTCGCGTGTGACTGGCCGCTTTCACGTAGAGCAGGCCCCCATGTGCTCCGCATTCGCGATGGGTATCTCGCGTTCGTATAGAAGAAAAACCCTCCCAGCCTAGTTCATTCTTCGCGATCGCGGGAGTACCTTCGCGATCGCGAAGAAGGAAACCAGATGATAGCTAAACTAAGGAAAAACACCAGATTTTCTAAGTCTAAAACCTTTCGTAGCCTATCCGAAATTCACCCGAGCCTTGGGGATCCAAACAAATTATGCACATAAGTCCAAAAAACCTCATACGAACTCGCTCGCGCGATCAAAACACCAAAATAATGCCTAGAACTACGAATCAGATACCAAATCCAATGAAATTTTCAAGAAAACTTTAAAATTTCTATTTTCACAACCGAACGTCCGAATCACGTCAAACCAACTCCGTTTCTCACCAAATTTGACAGAAAAATCATAAATATAATAATGGACCTATACCGAGCTCCGAAATCAAAATATAAATCCGGTATCAACAAATTCAAACATCGTCAATTCTTAAAAATCATTAAGCCTTTAAACTTTCAATTTTCGACAAAAATTAATAACTCGAGCTAGGAAACTCTGAATTAAATTCCGGGTATAGCTCCAGGTCCCAAATCACTATACGGATCCACCGGGACAGTCAAAATACGGATCTAGGTCTATTTGCTCGAAACGTTGACGGAGTCAACTCAAATAAACTTTTATGGCAAATTTCTTATTTTTATCAGTTTTTAACATAAAAGCTTTCCGAAAAAATACTCGGACTGTGCATGCAAATCAAGGAGAGCTAAGATGAAGTTTTTTGAGGTTTCGAAATATAGAATTAGGTCCTAAAACATAAATAAGATGACCTATCGGCTCATCACAAAATGATTCCAATTAGGATGTCGTAAGCTTCAGTTTCATTATCAATCAAGTAAATAGTGTGGACTTATAAATTAATAGTTAATTATTTTTTAATTAAGGGTAGTTATTATTTATATTTTAACTTTTCGACTTTTAAGGATCTCAATGGACATGTTATGTTTGGCCACTTGTCTTAAACTGAACCAAGAAGATGTCGTCGATATTGAACTTTTAAAATGGCTTATGGCTTAGTGGTCAAATTTTATTATATAGATAATAGAATAAACAAGGGTGAGTAAGTTTATATACCTAACATCACAAAGCAATGCATAGGAATAGACAAGAATCCTCTTTACATAAATGTATGAAATAACCACCAAAGGTTTGTGGTGTCTTCACTTTTAACTAGATGTGGTTTTGTTGGGTGTGTGAATAAATCCAAACATGAAAAGTAGAAAGGAAAACAATTATATTTATAAGGAGCTGGATGTTCTTAGTGGTGTGAGTTCTTTTGAAGAAAATTATGTGGGTTTGGTCTAAAGCGAACAATATCATACCATGTTAAGAGTACCTTTGGACCGTTTTATCCCAACAAGTTTCAAGTTTGAGCTCTTAATAGGTTATATATGGCACAAACTTTTGTGTACGTACCAATAAACGTTGTGGAGAAGTGGTAAGCAATGGTTGAAATAGAATTTTTACTAAGGGGAATCAAAAAATAAAAACAAATACACACACAAAGAAATTAAGGGGATTCGACCCTAATATATATGCATGAAAAATATTTAACCTTATATATACATTATAATTTTCAGCAAAAGGGGTTCGATTAACTCCCTTCTGTCCCTGGCGGTAAGTACTCTTTCGTTAATCTTAACCAGAGGTTTGATGTCCGAACTTTGAGTCCATAAGTGCCTTTATTAGATAGAATTTTACTCCTCAATATAAGATTTTTCGACTCGACTTTAATTTAGTTGAGGTTTTAATGCGAGTATCAAATATCGGATGTACCCGACAAATCAAAAAAATTGAATAGAGCATAATTTGTTGCCTTACGTAGCAAGAACTTGCGACTCGGAAAATTGTTTATGACCTTTATCCATTTGATAAGCTGAGGAGGCACCAACAATATTATTCTATAATATTTATATATTTTAAGACATTAATGTTTGCAGTTCTTTTGACATAGTATTCTATCTATATACTATGTTATGGGAAGCTATCTCTTGGGGGTAGGTTTCTTTGAATAATAACCCCTTGATCAAAAGTGCTCACTTTGAGCAAGCGCAGAGGATAAAAACTACACTAAGGAGTAAATTAAGAGACCACCTTAAACCTATCTCAAAATATAAGCGACCGTTTTTTAAATAACGGAATAGTTATCTCCATGTGACCTATAGATCACGGGTTTGAGCTGTAAAAACAATAATTAATATTTGTATTAGGGTAAGCTCTATACGTCACACCCCTTTGAGTGCGAACCTTCCTGAACACACCGGATATCTTGCACACTAGCTATCGTTTTCTTTCTTTTTGCAATCATAGGGAAAACAAATCTTTTCCATCATCCAGAATGAGAGTATGTTAATTCAGTGGTGAATGTAGCATTATAGCTACGGGTTCAATTGAACCCATAATTTTCAAGGCAGAATATAAATTTATATATATAAATTATTAAATAGTAAATATGAACTTATAACTTTAAAAATATAATAGATTCAATGTTAAAACCTTAAATGTTGAACCCACAAAATTTAAAATCGTGAATTCGCCTATGAATTATTAACATAATTGAACCATGTTCGTGTTTCCTCTTCTCATTTTCAATTTCTTCAACAATTTAATACATTGTCTCATTCAAATATTAATTAGTTTCCTTTACTTAACATTCATATTCGAATTCCTCTTCGCAAATCGTGTTTTATTTTTTTTTTGTCTACAACCATGTTCGAGTTTCCTCTTCTCAATTTCATCAACAATTTCTAATTCAAACGTTAGTTTCTTTATATATATATATATATATATAGGGAAAATGCATAAGTACCCCTTGACCTATACCCGATTTTCCAACTACACACTTTTTCTTTGCGGGAATTCTATTACCCCTCTAACCCCTAAACTTATTTTAAATGGAATTATTTGTACCCTTAACGCTGATGTGACAGAGTGTGCCAAAGTCCATTTTCCACTTCTCAAATGGCAATTTTTTTTTTTTATGACTCTTGATCCATTTTCCCCTTTTCAAAGCAATTCCACTTTTATAGCGACAACAAAAAAATATTTTAAATGATCTTGCAATGGTAAATTACTTGTTTTAAATACACAACTTATACATCAATACTTTTATGTGCATTACTTGCTTTCGCAATAGGATTAAATTCTAGCAGAGGCAAAAATATTGGTAATTATTTTCATATGTTCAAGTTATGGTGGACAGAATTATTCGGTACGTGTTGGTCAAAGGTAGAAGATACCTCATGGAATTAGTCGAGGTACGGACAAGATAATCCGAATACCATAATTATTTTTTAAAAAAAAGATTCCTTGCTCCCGCAATACGGCAATATGCCCCATATTCATGAATGTAACTTTTTTGTTCTTTTTTATTTGGATGAAATGTTAACTAAGTTCAAAGGTTTATTCAGGGATGTTCTTATGAAGTTGTCTTATCTTTTCTTCAACTTGAGAGGAGAATTCATGCTTAAAATTCCTTTTTTCTGTTTTAGTAATAACCTGGTATTTGGAACACATTGGCGTCCCATCTAATTTAGATTCGCATCGTGTGAAGCCCATCAAATAAGGAAGCGCTCCTGACCAGACAAGAACAAATCAGAGCTATCCTTAGCAAAGGATAATTAGCTAATTGAGTATTCTTCGTGTATATATGTATAGGGTTTTGCTAACCTACTACACAGTTACAGTAAGTTAGCATTGTATACACTTTTCAGTTCTCCAAAATACCCCTGGCAATCTCCAATCAGGCTCCACCAGCACATTAAATGTAGGGACTCTTTTGTCTTTACAAAAATTACCTTTCTACTCTACAATTTCCACCCAAACACCTTCCACTTCTTCTGCGCAATTCCTAGTACATCCATGAAGAAAGAATCACACCCATCTAAATCACAGTACCACACCCAGTTAGGTTGCCAAAAAAGTGAGATAAATTGACGATGAGATCAATCCATTCCCATCTAGATCAATCCTATTAAAATATCAGAAACTTTCAGATTACAACCAATTTTATTGTTTTAGTTTCATATTATAACAATGAAATTGGTTAGCTTTATTTTACCTCTTGATTTCTGGGTTTATATTTCAGAACAATGAAGTTGATTAGATTTGGTTTTACTTTTGTTTGCTGGGTTTACAAGCTTAAGAAGATCAGAAGCTTCACTCAAAGAAATTGGTTAGATTTGGCTTAACATTTGATGGCTGAATTAAAGAATAGATGTGTTGGAAATCTCATAAACAACAATACGTTATTTTTTGAGATTTGTGTTTAGTTTTTGGAGCTTCTTCGGAAGGACGAGGAGTTAAAAATATGTTAATCCCTTCTGAAAGTGGGTTAGTTTTTGGATTAAAGTTAATGGAGTGTTTTGTTAATCCCCACTGAAAATGAAAATAGAGCCAAATTTAACATCCTTCAAAGATCCTGACGCTGGATTGAAAGGGTGAAGAAGAAGAATGAACAAGGAAATGACAAAAAACCCCAATTAGTTCATATGTTGTTGATGTGATGCTAGGGGTATTTTGGAGAACTGAAAAGTGTATACAATGCTAACCTACTACAACTATGTAGTAGGTTATATATATATATATATATCCTGACTGGTTGTTTTGAGTAATTGCGTTCGGTTCGGCAGTTTGAGGTCTCGAGCAACTTCATAATATGTGTATCGACTTGCGTGCATGGTTGAATTCAGTTAACGGATGATTCAGAGTCAAATTGGAAGAAGGAAACTAGTTTTGGAAGTTTAAACGGTGAGAATTTGACCGGAATTGGACTTTTGAGTAAACGATCCTGGAATGGGTCGCGGGTGATCTCAACAACTTTGTATGGTGATTTTGGACTTAGGCACGCGTCCGGATTCGGATTTTGAGGTCCGTAGGGTAATTTGAGGTGTTTCGGCAAAAGTTGAAAAGGTTGAAGTTTGGAAAATGGAGAGTTTGACTCCTAGTTGACTTTGGTGATATCGGGGTCGGAATGCGATTCCGAGAGTTGAAATAGCTTTGTTATGTCATTTTTGACTTGTCTGCAAAGTTTGGCGCCATTCGGAGTTGATTTGATAGGGTTCGGATGCTCGGTTGTGATTCTAGAAGTTCTTTAAGTTTAAGTTTGATTTTCATGCGTTTTGGCGTCTGATTCGTAGTTTTAGAAGTTGTTTTGATGAATTGAGCGTGCAAGCGAGTTCGTGTTGTGTTTTTAGACTTGTGTGCATATTTGGTTTGGAGCCCCGAGGGTTCGGGTGAGTTTCGGATTGGTTCAGAATGATTTTTTCATAGTTTCAGATTGTTGGTTTCTGGTGTTTGTCGCCCTCTTTCGCGATCGCGTAGAGTTCTGTTGGTCTGCCCCTTTTTCCTTTATTGCGTTCGCATAGAACCTCTCGCGATCACGAAGGTCTGCTTTCCTTTTCTTCGTGTTCGCATCTGTTCCCTCGCATTCGCGTAGTAGAAATTAGGAGCTGGGGGGCGAATGGCTATTTCCTCTTCGCGTTCGCATCAATTGCCCCGCATTCGCGTAAGCTCTTGCCCATTGTTCATCGCGTTTGCATCCTTTTTCTTGCGATCGCGAAGGGTATTTCTTGACAGTTTTGATTCTTTTCTCCGCGATCGCGATGCATACATCCCTGGGCAGACAGAATATATCCCAAAATCGAGGGTTACACCATTTTCACCATAACTTGACTTGTGGAGCTCGGGTTTGAGCAATATTTTGAGGGCTTTTCACACAAATCGATTGGGTAAGTGTTCTTCACCTAGAATCAAACATATTTCCTGATTTTATCTTCTTTTTCATCATTTAATTTGTGTTTTGGGTTGGGAGAAAAATTGGTTTTTGAAGGAAATTCCTAAAATGAAAAATCACGATTTGAGGGGCCAAATGGTATCGGAATTTAATAAATTTTGTATGGTTGAACTCACATTGGAATGGGTATTCAATTTTTGTAAAATTTGTCAGGTTCCGAGGTGCGGGCCCGGGGGTCGGCTTTTGAACCTATTTTTGGATTTTGTTAAAGATTGAGACTTTATTATCCGGAATAGTTTCTTATGTGTTTTATTTGTGCTTTGAAGTTAGTAGATTCGAGCCGTCCGGAGGTCTTTTCACCTGAAAAGTGCATTTTAGAGTATCGGTTTGTCGTCTTTGAGGTAAGTATCTTGCCTAACCTTGTGTGGAGGACTTCCCCTTAGGATTTTAGTCTTCTATGCTAATTGTAGTCCGTGTATGCGAAGTGACAAGTGTGTGCTCGGACTTATTTGTGAAAAATTTGCCTCTAGGGTTCTTAGGTCCTTGTGTTCATTATGTGCAAAGTGTTCCGTTATGATTGAGTTTCCTAATTGCTTAAATTACCTCTATATGCTCCATATGATGTTGCTAGGTTTCCTCTAATTCCTACGTGTTACTTGACCCCTAATTGCCTTAATTGAAATGATTGTCTTCCTTATTATTTTGATACTTCTTAATTATGAGTTCCTCTATGACTTCGTGTAAATGTGTTACATGTTCAATTATTGTGGTTACCAGTGTAGTTATCACATGCATATTATGTCTTGTTGTTTTGTTAAGGTTAGTGTGCTTCTTGGTTTTTTCGTGATCCCTATTACGTACTATTCATGCTTGATTTGATGAGTATTTATGTTGACCAGGCTTATTGTATTTCCTTGGTATTTGACCATTATTAAGTATTGACTCAAGTTGGAATTTATCTTGTGAAATTAATTATTGGACCAAGATTGGTTATTGTTGATTCCCTTGTCGGGATGTATTTGTTTCTATTGTTGATTCCCTTGCCAGGATGTATTTGTTTCTATTGTTGATTCCCTTGCTGGGATGTATTTGTTTCTATTATTGATTCCCTTGCCGGGATGTTGTTGTTTCTACTGTTGAGTAAGGAAAGAGTGATAAAGCACGAAGGGTGATGCCGTGCACATTTACATTTATATTGATGCATATGGTGAGGAAAAGAGGTAAAGCACGAAGGGTGATGTCGTGCACATTATACTATTCATATGGCGAGGAAGAGTGATAAAGCACAAAGGGTGATGCCGTGCACATTTATATGATTCATATGGTGATGAAGAGTGATAAAGCACGAAGGGTGATGCCGTGCACATTTCTATTATTGATTGCATGGTGAGGATTGAGAGTTAAAGAATGAAGGGTGATGCCATGCACTTTCTGTTACTGTGTTTATTTGTTGTTATCAATTCAAGTGTTTTAACTATTTAAATTCCTTTACTGTTGTGATTCTTTGTGTCGGAACCTATAGTGTTTTCAATATCTCGCCGTAATTATTATATATATATACACATTTCAATACTTCAGACTTCAATAATTGTTACATCTTTAATTCAATTAGTTTCTCAGTTATATTCCCTTAAACCGTCTGAGGTTGTATTTTACTTAAAAGGGAATTTCTACTAACTTTTAAGTTATTAAATCCCATGTTAAAGGTAATAATTCATTCGATGTTGTATTATAATTGAAAAGGGTACTTTCTTTAGTCAAATGATTTCTAAAAACAACTTCACCTTTCCTCGTTGATTTTCCTAATTAGTTTAGAAATTATAATTTACTTTATATTATGTAAATGAGACTTCTTGAACATCTTGAGTGCATTTGTACGGACATTATGTATTGTATAGCATGTGAATTTTATTGTTAAAAGTAAGATGAAAAATATGTGGGCACAAAGTGCCATGTGTGCTGAAAGTTCGGGAGTTGAGATTATGATATGAGAAACCGATGATTGAGATGGTCAGGATTGTGTATTAGACATGATGTGATTGATTGAGTTGGCATTACCTTCTTTATTTGAATACATTTTTACTTGTCTCTGTCCCTGTTATGTCAGTGTTGATTTACTTGGTTATCGTCTGTTACTACCCGTGTTCTCCCTTTATTGTCCCTACTGTTTGTATTTTGATTTCTCTCTGCTGTTGATATTTCCTCGTTATATTTATCTTGATATTTTATTATCATATCATGTTCATTTCATTTGACCAGTAGATATCTTGACTGTTCCTCGTCACTACCCCACCGAGGTTAGTCTTGATACTTACTGGGCACACCGTGGTGTACTCATACTACACTTCTGTATAATTTTATGTACAGATCCAGGTATTGATCGATAGTAGCTGTGTGGGTCATCGCGGTGGAGACTCACGGTAACATGCTGCTGCGTTCGCAGGCCTCAGAGTCACCTTTGTTTGTAATTACGTTCCATTGATTCCTCCTCATTCTGGAATAGTGTTGTATTTATTTTGTATAACTACTCTTAGAAAGGCTTATAACTTGTACCACCAGTTTTGGGAATTGTGATTTATTCAGAGTTATTTAATTTGAAGTTAGTAAATGTCAATATTAATTCAGTTGATGTTAGACTTACCTAGTTTAGAGACTAGGTGCCATCACGACTCCTACGGAGGAATTTTGGGCCGTGACATATATATATATATATATATATGTGTGTGTGTGTGTGTGTGTGTGTGTGTGTGTGTGTATTAAATCTTGAAGATTCTTAATAAAATCCCTAGCTTTGTTACTCCTATCAAGTGTTTCTCCATTCCCAGGAATCGCATCCGAGATCTCTGATTAAGGTTGGAGGGATCGTCATCCCACCACATTCCTCGATAGTTATCTCTATGGTTTTAACTCATTAATAAGTACGGTAATTATATGTGTGATAAACCCAAGCTAACAATTGTTGATATCCAATTTTACCATCATATTTTCATAAATATCATATATTCTTTTAAAATAACATTTTGGCATCATCACTCAATTTACAAGAGTTATATAAGAATTTTCTATAATTTTTCATAATTTTAAAAGCTTTAAAATTAATTTTTTTTGCACTTAAATTATTTAAATATGTATTACTTACCCCTTTAAATTATTTTGTGATGATTTAATCATCCAAATTTATTATTTACAACTATTTATATGCTTTACAATATTTTATTTCAGTTTAGATAATCACATTTGTATTTTTTTAAAACTATTTATGCATTTTGCAATATTAGCCCATACTTTATAATTAATTGCTTTTATCATTTTATTCAGGGTCAAAATGACTTCTTTATATTTTTACAATCTTCAACTACTATTTTTTAAAATATTTAGTTACATAAATAATATTTTTTATATTTAAACCGTTATTTTATTAATTTATTTCTTTTATTTCACTTGTTTTAAAAAACCAGCCCAATATTGAGCCACTTTTTGGACCAAAATAAGCCCAAAAGACCTGGCCCTTTCTATAGCCCAGACCAGACGACTCTTTTAGCCCAAATCGGTCGCGACCCGTCTTATAACCTGCCCCATCTCTCTTTTAATCTTGGTCATTGATCTTGGAGATCAACTGCCCACAAACCATTCCCCTTTCTTATCCACCAAAACCCCTAACCCTAAAGACCATTCTCTCATTCCGCCGCCTTTGAACCCTCTCTACTCTCTTCTCCTCTCAAACCCTAATAGCCACCTCCTCAATCCTCCCCAATTCCAGTTCTAATATGGAATCTCCCCTTAATTTTCCTTCTATATATGCTCGATCTCTTCATTATTTATATGGTTTTGGTATCACATAATACTTGCATATCTTTAGCAAGTATACCGTCTTAAGTTAAGCATAATCATCTCCAGACCTTCGAGATTTAGACGATATTTCATCTATATACACTCACTACCCGGCTATATGGGCCTGATTTACCAGGATCTTCGGCCAATCTTTGATTTCCGTCGAACTAGGGTTTAAAATTTCGATTTTTCTTCTTTACCAGTTCTATTACTGATTGCATGTGATATTCTTTCTTTATTTGTGATTGATTAATCAGTTTACATGTTTGCTAGTTCGATTTCTACTACTCTATAACTCTTCTCCGATTTTCCTTTTGGACGGACCTCATTACTGCTATTACTCTCACTTAGGTAGTGTGGGTATATATCGGGTAAAACCGATAACTCGAACCGTTAATTACTTATCGGGTTATCGGTATTGGGTTATTGGGTTAACGGTTCGGTAACGGGTAAATTTTTTTTATTGGGATATCGGTTCGGGCTCAGTTTAGCAATTCTGTTATTGGGTAAACCGATAACCTAGTAAGGGTTTACTAATTTACTAGTTTACCCGTACTAATTTTCTGTTTAGTGTTTATATCTGATTTGTCATGTGTGTAGGATATACACATAGTACGTACCCACTGCCAACTTTATCAAAATACTGAAATGCAGTAAATAGATTTTCGTCTCTTTCTAGCCTGTGTTTATGCATGGTGGCGGTGATGAATTGATTCAGTGTAGTCAATTGAGCCATTTCCATCCACATCGGCCTGAAGTTTACAAGACATGAGATATTATAATTGTGAAGGAAAGAAATGGTTAATACTGTAACATTTAGGAGTTGTTCTGCCTTACAGCTTCCATCAATTGCTTGACTTCAGCCTCTGTGAGCTTTGGCAAAGGCCATGGTAATATATATCAGCACTCTTAATTTTAGTTTTACCTTATCGGGTAAACTGATAACCGAACCGATAATGATCAATAACTGATTAACCGATAACCTATAATCAATATCTTATCGATTTGCTTATCGGTTTATCATATTTATAAACCGATAACCGATAGACAAAACCGATAATATTTATAACCGAACCGATGCCCACCCCTACACTTAGTAGTGGCAAAATGGTTCAAAGAAAACAGTTAACCACACATATTATCCACTAAAATATCTGTTGGATAATGAACTTCTTAAAAACGGGTCAAATATGGATAAGAACCATATTATCCATTTAGAAAATGGATAACAAATGGGTAACCAATAGATAATCAATGGGTCTAACTTTTACATCTTTAAAGCCTCAAATTGGGGGTTCATCAAGTTAGGGAGACTAAGAATTCTCCAAAAAGTAATCATATACAAGAAGTAATGGATAATATGTTTACCCATATTATCCGTTGGTTAACCCATTTTTTATCCGTTTTAAATATGGGTCGGGTCAGATAATTTATCCATTTTTTCATTACTCATTTTGACCCGAACCATATCCGACCCGACCCGCCCGTTTGCCACTCCTACTCTCACTAATCTCCTCTTTCACTCATTCACTTACTCTGTTACACTCGAATATTTTCTGAAACTGTTGAATTTTTGGCCGACTGAAAGCTAAGGTCATAATACTATTAAACGACCTCCTCTGGTGCAAGCACTGCTCGTAGCCTTTCTCGAGGCTCTCGTAAACTCTGAAGAACTAGGGATTAGAGGCTTTCACCGTCTTCCTTTAATTGATGTTACTGAATCACTACTGATATTCTAAGTTCCCCATTCTTTGCTCGTTTATTTTTGCAACTGGTTAGTGTTCTTTACCGTTACAATTCAAATTACTTCCCTCCTATATGATGGTGTCTATGTGAATTGTGTATGCCACTATTGTTTGGCTTAGTTTCCCTGCTGCTTATGAAATTCTACGGTGCAAGCACTGCTCGTAGTCCTTTTCGAGGCTCTTGTGAACTCTGAAGCACTGGAGATTAGAGGCTTTCACTGTCTTCCTTCAGTTGATGTTACTGAATCACTACTGATATTCTAAGTTCCTCACTCTTTGCTCATTTATCTTTGCAACTGGTTAGTGTTCTTTACCTTTACAATTCAAATTACTTCCCTCCTATATGATGGTGCCTATGTGAATTGTGTGTGCCACTATTGTTTGGCTCAGTTTCCCTGCTGCTTATGAAATTTCTAATGTTATATGATTATCACATGTTCTACTGACTGTTAGTCTCGAGATATTTCTTCTACAATTCTGTGTGGTCTGATATTATCTAAGTCCAAAGCTTCTAGATGGGTAGCTAGTTATTTTTTAGGTGCAATAAAGTTTTGGCCCTCTTAAGTGTTACTTGAACTTCTGTGATCCTTCTATTATGCTACCTTTCAATCATGTTTACCTTAACATCTCTCTGTAGTTTTAATGCCCTAATTTTATTTAGGTTCTACCTTTAGAATCATAAGTAGTTAACTAAGGTAATTCTTGCTCTTTGTATGTTTACTTGGCTCGAATGTTAAACCTAGTGTGAGTGTATCTTCATACTCTGCTTTGGATTCTTGTGTTAAAACTTACAAGTAATTCATATTTGCCCATAAATTGTTCCAAATGTATTCTTCCCTCTTCATGTTAAGTCACTCATATATACAACTTTCAACTTGCTCACTTTCTTAAAATGATCATACCTATGTGAATCCTGAACCTTTCAGACTATATATTTCTGTGTTATTTGCAAGCCTCAACACTATACTATAGTTGCATGTCTTGTTACCATTTTTGGTTACCACAACACTGTTCTATAGGCCATGCTTGCTAGTGCTAGTTTGCTAAGTTTCACGCCTATTGCCATCCTTGGTATGTACAATGAAACTTGCTATAGACTTACAATCTTAGAATTAGGTACCTGCCTGCTAATTAGCTGTTGTGCAGAGTTTTCAATATTGTTGACCTTTAATTTCTTAATAGGTTTTCTTATGAATACTTTCTGCTTGTCATCAACTTATAAATCTAGGTTATGCTTTTCCCTACGTGCTTATGTTAAAATTTTCTTGTGAAGTTCAGCGTTGGTCCTTGTCTCTCAAGCATGTCATTGCTATTTGTTAACCTTCTGAAAATTAATTCATGACCTTGCTTGCCTTGATCTCTCATGCTTAACTCCTCAGTTTGTGGATTTTTGTATGCTAGATTCCTGCAATTGAATCATGCGTATCCCAAGAAACATGTTACCTTGAACTTATCTATTAATCTGAAAACCCCTGTATATGTCCAATTTATGTGTTCTATATACTCTCTACATCCTATGTGTGCTTATGTGATGTTCAAGTGTGTGTCTTATCCCTGTGACATGTAGAATTCTTGTTTTTGTTAGTTGTGGTATTAGGGTCATTATGAGCATATGCTCCACTTTAGAATTTGAGTTTATGAGTTGCCATTCGTACTTCAATTATCTATAATTGGTAACGGATGGGCAAGAGAATTGTTTTGTTGTTGGGCCTAGATTGCTGAATCTGGTTCTTGGTACTGTAGTTTTGAGCACACTGTCTGCGCTTGGAATATGGGCCTGTCCAAATTTTAAGCCATTTGAAGGCCCCAGATGCATCGCTGGGTTGTTTTACATTTATGATTAGGCATGCATTTATTCCATTTTGGGCATGTAATAATTTGTAATAACGAATGATGGGGAGTTAATAAAAGAGGGATTGGGGTATTCTAATACTTGCATGAAAGGGTAGAAAACATGCCTATAGGGGTCTATGTGTTCTATTTGCTATTAAGTTTAGCAAGCCCTATTTGTGGTACACTAATAGGAACCATGCCTATAGGAATCACACACACACTTCACTTACCTTGTCATATATGTTACACTTGTTTCCATGTCTACTATTCAACACTTTTAGATAATATGGCTATATGATACAATAATACAATACTTTCACTAATCTAGATATCATGACCATATAGTTTAATAATTGATCAACTGTTTCATGTTACTTTTATATTGTCCCACTTAGGCGACATGCCTATAGGGACAAAGTGTTATAAAATCAAGTCTAATTGTCAAACGTTAGAAATCCTGCCTATAGGATACTTTCACTCACCTAGAAGAGCTGTTATGAAATTAAAGTTGTTAATGCCAGACTCTCAAAGCTGTTTCACTGCCTAATTATGCAACTATTAGAAATCATGCCCATAGGATAATGTTACCTGCCTAAGACGCATATCTATAAAATTAGCGCTGGTAATTTAGAATTCTGGAATTGTCTTCACTGCCTTATTACACAAACAAATTAGGAATCATGCTTATAAGACCTAATAATTCTAATATGTCTTAATCATGTCTGTTGCATAACTAGAGAATCTGATCGCGTGCTTTTTGTGCTTGCATGTGGAGGTCAACTTGAGTCTTTCATTGCAATTATGTGCAATCATATCTGTTTTAAATGTCGTCTAGTTTTATCATTTTGAGTAATCTAAGTAATGTCTAAAACCACCTAATAATAAGTCCAAAGCCTCCTAGACCATATGCATGGGACGGGTAGTGCACGGATAGGATACGATTTAGAATTGAATTAGAACGCCTTTAAGTAATAACTTCAACATAGCAATCGGGTAGCAGGAGATGATCGTTTGTGGCCACTGAATAATATGAGCAACCCCTACCCTAAGAGAGTTGCGAAGTATTATTTATATTGCACAGGTTGATCCTTTAGTCTAAAAAACTTAGGACCCTGCTCCATATCCTTTTTATATACTTGTTGTTCACACTTAGTTATAGATCGACGCAATTGTACTCCTTGTGATTTTTTTTAAGACTTGTATCAAGTAGTCATATAGTTATTTCTTATATTATAATAGAATTTTTCACTTCTACATCTTTCCTTGCTTATCTGATCACCTAGCTTAATTATCTACTCCACATAGTATAAATTCGGCTGGGACCCACAGTTGTGGACCTGAAAGAGTGCATAACATCTTCTCTTTGAGGCAATTTGAGCCCTTATCTGATCTTTGGTGACGTAGACTAGTTAAAATAGAGTTATTTGCAAACAGGTGTCCTAACGTACCTTAAAAATCACTAGGTGGTGACTCTTCTCTTTTAATACCCATTTAAAAGAGTTGTCATACGTCAAAGCCCGCTTTCGCGAGAAAACGATGCGCAACAGCATGACGACTCTGCTAAGAATATACTTAAGCTCTTATCATAACGAGCTTAACTTATGTGGATTACTTTCTTTATTTTTCTTTATTTGTTTAAAACTGCTATGACATGCACATCAAACAAGTACACAGGTGACTTAATCAAACTTTCTTCGTAAAAGGGTCGTTATGATTTTTAAATATTAACTTTTCGACTTTTAAGTATCTTCAATGGACATGTTATTATTTTTTGGACACTTACTTTAAAATTAGAGAAAAAAGATGTCGTCAATAATGAGGCGCTTATCATTACAAGAATGAGTAATTAAGGATGTACCTAAATCATAAGCTTAACGCAGAGGAGTAGACAAAGATTAATTCTCTTTACATAAATATATAAAACAATAAATTAATCTAAACAAAAAAAATTCATATCTCAGTTCTTCTTTATCTTTCTTCTAAATCATGTTAATTATAAACTACACTAGAGCATTCACTACCCAAACAAAAGAAAAATCGAGATATGTTTTTCGTGTTTAGTTAGATAAAGAAACATTCTTTAAGGAAAAATATTTAATAGAGATTTATAATAATACTAGCAAATAGAATAGCGTAACACCATAAAATGATTAAGTGTCGGTTAAAGCATCACCGTGAAGTTAACAGCAAAACAATAGGGAAGTGCATAGTTAGCCAGTAATAAGGCATGTATTTACTTTTAAGTCATTGTTTAAAATATTTTTAGTTTTTAGTCACGGCTTTAATAAATTTTTACCCGTTCGGACGAAAATACCCTTCTGCTCATAAAGTTCATGACTAAGTGTCCTTAACTTATGAGCTTGTTATTGTAAGTTTAGGACTAGATGTTCTTAATTTATGAGCTTGTAAGTCTAAGTTTAGGACTACCTGTCCTTAACTTTTTGAACTTGTAACTCTAAGTTCAGGATTGCATGTCCTTACTTTTGAACTTGGAACTCGAAGTTCAGGACTATCTGTCCTTAATTTCTATGCTTGTAACTCTAAGTTAAAGACTACCGACTACTTGTCCTTAATTTTTGTACTTGCAACTCTAAATTAAGACGAGAGCTTCATCGTCTTTTCTCTCCCTCACACACACAATTTCTCACCTACACCCATATATACGCCATTGTCATCCCACATTATCCGTATGACTTGAGAAATCTCCAGAAGATTCTCTAGACCTCAATTTCACGTGATCTCCGCTAGCTTGTGCATTAATGGCGGCAACTGCTCCGCATGTACTTCAGTTACCGGTTCGGTCGCCGGAGGTACACTAGCAAGGAAGAGAACATGGACATAGAAGAGATAGAAGAAAGGGTAATACCGTCTTTTCATATTAATTTTAATAAACTAATGACTACTTTTGCTCAGCATTAAAAATGCTGGATAAAAAGTAAATACCACTTTAAAAAGTGGCTATCCGGGCAATTTTTACCGAAACAATTGTGAAAAAAGTGACTTTCGTTGATGAAAATCTTTTTATATCAATTAAACACCAGAAAAAGACTTGATTTCAAAGAAGTATTTTTCAAAAAAAAATAAAATAAACATCGCTTCCTCATACTAAACACATCCATATTCATATTGCCTATACATCAGTGTCCATTTTTCACGATATTAGAGATTAATGTATGGTGGGCTACTGTAATGTTTTATATATATGTGGAAGTAAAAAGAAGAGAGAATATTCTGATAATATGAGGGAGAGGACGGACAAAAGGGATATTCAGAGGAGAATCTCTGTAAGAGAAGAGAGGAACAAAAACATAAAGAGGAAAAGAGAAGGTATGATTTCTGAGAACTCTCCCTATGCTTTTGATGGTTTAGACCAGATACTTTAGAAGAACAAAGGATAGAGTATCAAAAGTTTGATGTAATCTTTCAATAGAAAATTCACTGTACAAATATCTTCATTATTTGTTAAGGATAGCACTTTTCTGAGGGAAGAATATATAATTTGGAATCCATTAGTGGATATAGTAAGCCTCAGTATATCAGAAGTGACGACCTATCAATTCATTATACGCTTTTCATTTAATTTTTTGTGTTTTACTTTCTTTATATTTTAGTTTGTTTCAAGAAAATGATAATTTTTATTTCTAACATACAATTTTTTAATTTTAACATTCTCATTTACTCTTAATGATATATACTCCCTAATACGAATGACATGACCCAGACCTCAACTCTTGGGAATATACTGGAATTTTTTGTTGTTGTAAACGAATGACATGACATATAATTAAGATCGTGATTTGACAGTCCTGGAGGGTCCGTAGGAAAATATGGGACTGAAGCATATGCCCGGACGAGGTCCTTAGCCCGAAAAATGAATTTTTGAAGAAAATTGTTAAACTGAAAATATAATGATTTTTGAAAATTTAATAATGCTCGATCTTGTTGGTATCAGACCCATATTTTGGTTTCGGATCCTGATACAAGTTTAATATGGTATTTAAGTCATGCCTGTAAAATTTGGTGAGAAACGGAGTTTTTATGACTTGATTCGGACCCTCGGTTGTGAAAATAGAAACTTTAAGTGTTCTTGAGAATTTCATTGATTTTGATGCTAAATCCGTAGTTTTAGATGTTATTTTAGCGATTTGATCGGACTTGTGTCCGTATGATTTTTTTAGACTTGTGTACATGTTTGGTTTAGAGCCCCGATGGCTCGGGCGAGTTTTGGATAGGCTACGGAATGTTTTAGACTTGAAATTTCTGATGTTTTAGGCTTCTGTTGTCATCTGGTATATCCTTCTTCGCGTTCGCGAAGGAACTCTCGCGAACGCGGAGAGTAAATTCGTTTGAATGAAAACTCTTTCTACGTGAACGCGGAGCGTTGGGGGCATTACCCTTCGCGAATGCGACCTGGCTATCGTGAACACAAAGGCCATTTTGGCAGGGACATGGGGGAGGGGTGAAATACTATACGCGAACGCGGCAAGCGGCTCGCGAACGCGAAGGTCGGGGGGTTTACCTTCGCGAACGCGTACGGTATCTCGCGAAAGCAAAGGCCCTTCTGGCTAATGCTTCGGGAACGCGACAGGCTTCTCGCGAACGCGACAGGCTTCTCGAGAACGCGAAGAAAACATGTCCAGCGATTTTAAAATAGAACCTAAGTCGGGATTTGCTCAGAACCTTGGTCGATTTTTGAAGTGGGGATTCAACACTAAATCATAGGTTTGTGTTCTTAAACTTATCTCTTTTATTTTCCATCAACACTCATTAGATTTGTAGGCCTAAATCTTGTTCTTTCAGGGTAGAAATTAGGGATTTTTGGGAAATTGGAAATTTTACAAATTTGGAAATTTAGACCTCGATTTGGGGTCGGATTTCGAAACTAATTACATATTTGGGCTCATGGGTGAATGGTCTGAACCTCGAGTTTTGACCAAGTGGACCCGCGGTCGATTTTTGTCTTTTTGTGGAAGTTTGGGAAAACTAAATTTGTACATTGTAGTTGATTCCTTAGCAATAATTGTTGATATTAAACTAATTGTGGCTAGATACGAGTGGATTGGAGGTGGAATCTAAAGGAAAAGTAATATTTGAGGCTTGAGTTTGGACGTGGAATCGAGGTAAGTAATGGCTAACCTTAGCTTGAGGGATTAGGTATTGTTTGCCCTATTTTCTACTTGGTAGTTGTTGAGTACGATGTATAGGTGTGGTGACGACTATCTATACGTTGTTGTCGGGTCATAGCATGCACGTGAGTTCTGTACTTATGACAGTTGTTTATACGTATTTTTCCTACTTAAACTAGTTATTGTTCATGTTAACAAGTTTTACTATGTTGTTCCTGGTTTGGATATTGGGTGAGTATTGGCCCAAGTTGAGATTTCTATTGTGAAATTAAATGATGAAACAAAGTTATTTGATTGTGATGCCCTTGCCGGGTTGTTATTGTTTCTGTTGTTGGTATGGTGAGGAAGAGTGATAAAGCACGAAGGGTGATGCCGTACACATTTATATTATTCATATGATGAGGAAGAGTGATAAAGTACGAAGGTTGATACCGTGCACGTTTCTATTATTGATTGCATGGTGAGGATTGAGAGTAAAAGCACGAAGGGTAATGCCATACAATTTCTGTTTGCGGTGTTTATTGTTATTATCGGTTCAAAGTGTTTTAGCTGTTTAAATTCCTTTATTGCTGTGATTCTTTATGTTGGAACCCCCATAGTATGTTGTCCATTCCCGTTCATTTCTACTTAACTTTCATTATTGTTATCATGTTAGTATATTGATTAACTGTACAAGTTTATGATGTTTGTCGTGTCCTAGCCTTGTCACTACTTCGCCGAGGTTAGGCTCGACACTTACCAGTACATGGGGTCGGTTGTATTGATACTGCACTCTGCACTTTTTGTGCAGATTTCGGTGTCGGACCTCGTGAGTAGAGTTGGGTTGCTGCCTTCAGTCCACAGGAGACCCAAGGTAGATCTGCCGGTGTTTGCAGACCCTGAAGTCCTCTTCCCTCTATCCTAGATTTCCTGTCTCTTTTCATTCCGAGAAAGTTGTATTTCCTTTAAACCAGTATTTGTAGAAATTCTTAGATGTTCGTGAAATTGTGACACCAGATCATTGAGGTAGTCTTGTTTTAGAGTTTTGATCTATTATAAAACTTCTACACTTTATGTCTGTTTAGTTGTAGCTATTATTTTCTTTACTATTTGAGTTAATAATTAATGTGTTAGATTCGTATCTGTTGGCTTGCCTAGCTTTCAGGAGTATGCATCATCACGATCCCGACGGTGAAAAATCCAGGTCGTGGCATATATACATATATATTTTTAGTTTAACATCACAAGATTCATAGAAGTCTTCTTTACATTCATAATTTCTTGCTAAGTCAAATGAAGACACAAAAATGAAATAGAGGTATAAGATACGAGGAACTTAAGTTTCATGTTCCCAGTTCATGACTTCTTTTCTTTTTTCCGATTCCCCGCCTAGATCCCAGTTCTCTTCTTCCAGGGGCAGATTTATAACCTAATATACGGGGTACGTGAACTCGTGATTTCTCCGTCAAACTATATTTTATATGTACATATTTTCTAGAATTGATCTAATATTATCTGTTGGCATCTATGCTCTAAAAAGGCTAAGTGGATTTACCATTTAATACTTGACTTTTTTCTCTTTTATTGTCACACAGTAATAACAAAGCTGAAACCTTGGCTTTGCTCAAAGGGCTGCAGTGGCGTATTAGCAATGGGCACAACAATCAATCTGTTGCTCGAAACAGACTATTTCCTACTTGTTAATATGATCAAAGTGACTATAACAAAGTCCAGACTTACCTCAAGGAGTAAGTAAGTTCACCGCATGTCACACCCCTTTTTATCCCCCAAAAGATATATGTTATGAATTGTGGGTTAAAAAGTTTTTTCAATTAAAGTGACAAATTTGAGTAGGGATTATTTTATTTATAGAGTCGTCACTTGGAATTAAATTTTCGGTGTTCCAAGTCACCATTTATTTGAATCCCTAGTCAAAGGAAGGTTTGACTCTATTTTTTTATCGGTCCACGAAAATAAAGTTCGGGTAAGGATCTGTTGACCGAGGAGAAGGTGCAAGGCATTCCCCGAGTCCCGTAGTTCTAGCACGGTTGCTTTATTAGCTTAAAACTTGGCTTGAATTAATTTTGGATAAATTGTGCTTTATTTGATTTTCATGTTTTGCCTATATTCGCTTTTATTGTTGATGACTTTATTAATCTCAAACTAGGACGAGTATCCCCGACCCTAACTTACTCTAACCAAGACGAGTATCCCCGACCTTAGTTCGTGCGTCAAACCTAAAATTAGAGCCTACTCGAATTTAATTAAATAGAAAATTGTATTTATTTGAAAGAATTGGAACAAGACGTGTTCTCACAACCTTGCCGTTTTATTTATGTCTTTATTCCGAAGCGAGTCTTCCCAACATCGGTTAACATAAAATTAATTACTTTTTGTTAAAATAAATTACATTAGGAGGAGTTAGATTATGGGAAAAATTGTTCATCTTTATTGCGGAAGAAAGTGCCTCTTTGTAGCTTAATGGTGGTAGACATCATATGAATATTTTATTGTTATTGGACTTTATTTATCGCCTTTAAACTCAGACCAATTGACTTGCTGCTGTGAAACGTTCGCCTTTTGAGGCCTTAATATTATTATAAAAAAAAATATTTCCACCAAATCAAATGCACTTTTGTTCAAGAACATCATTTACTGCCAATGATTGAACCATAAGGAAATGAAAGGAAAATTACTTTATTCTTTAGAATTGCACTTAAAGAGGAAAACTTACTCTACTCTTAAGAATTGCACTTGAACAGCATGGAACCATCAACATAACAACAGGTTAACTTTGGCTAGCTAAAGATAAATTGAAATCGAGACCCAAACACGAGATTCATTTTTTATTTTAATGGAACAATGTTTCAATTAATTTGATACATCAACCCCAAAAAAGAAATTATTTGCTACATGTATGACTATGGATTCCTGTTCTCTTGAAACGAGTAACATGAATGTATATACCATTTCATTATTAAAACTGATTTACATGAAAATAAATCAATACCAATAAAGCTGAGGACCTAATTTAAGCTCAATGACGGGCTGAGATAGAGAAATAAAATACATTCCTTCAACTACACCACAGATTTTGTTGGTCATACAACCACAAAGAAAAACTAATTGATACCTAAAATATTTGTTCTATGTTTAAAACCGAAGAAAGAAAAGGCAAGTCAACATGTTGTTTTGTCATGGAAATATCTTATACATTTAACTGGAATTTATATATTAAAAACTGAAACATACCAACTTAAACATTTGAACATATATAAGTACATTGTTGTTTCATTGGCGATTTTTCACAAAAAAAAAAAAAAAAAACAAAGGTGACAGTAAGTCACAATAACAAAGCAACTATTTATTATATATGCTCACATACAAAACTTTACAAGAAACAGAATGCTTTTAAAAGTTTAGATTACGCTGAAGAGAACTCAAATTGCTTCGTCTCCATTCATTCTTGACCCAAAATTACAGTAGCACTTTAAAAAAATTACCTGGATAGCAAGAAGAAAATACAGCAATGAGATGAGCAGAAACAGCAGCAAAATAGCAGAAAAACAGCAATGAAAACGAGCAACAACAACAAATTTGTATCAAGACAGCCCCAAAACCTGAGAGAAGAAACCCGGAATAAACTCTAAAAGACTTATCTTTTTTAAAAGAGTTTTCACTCTAAGAAGCACTCATAAAGCTTACAATTTCAGCTTGCTTTTTTTAAGTTCAGCTGCTGATTTTTACTCCTAAAAATGTATTTTTTAGTGTGTAAAAATGCCTAGCAGATATGTGATAGAGTGTGTAAAAGATGCATCTTTCTAGAGTCCAAGATGTGTACTCAAAATTACTTAAAAGAAGGCTCAAAATTTTCAGCACTTCCCCTCATATGATGTTGTGTCTTTTTTAGAGCCTCTAGATGATGATCCAAAAGTGAGGAAAGACCTCCCCTTTTATAAGAGGGAAAGTAAAGCATGTATCTTTGAAAATCTGTCCTTTGGATGGATTTTTTACCAAAATCTGTCTAATACTATTCAAAGGACAGTTTTTTGGTCAAAAAATCTGTCCAAAGGCGGTCCCTTTTATCAATTATGGACAGAACAACTTTTGAACAGTAAAAGATAACCAAACAAGTACCATATACTCAAGTATTCAGCTTTTATTATGACTGAAATTCAAGCTAACACACTCATATATTCAAACTAACCAAATTATGGGTTGATACAACAGGAACAAGACTTAAAAGGTAATGGAACTAAGTATTCAAACAAACTAGATTGAAATTAATTTGATTTGTACAAACTAACATGAAGCGATTGAGATTACAAACTATCGTGCGAAACAGAAACTAAACAAGCATTACTAAATTATCACACGTGACTAATAGCAACTTAACGAACGACTAACTAAATAAACGATTCAACTAATCTTTTTGATTTTTTCATGAAACTAGCATAAAACACTTAACTATCGACCGGCTAGGTCGGAAAACTAAAAATTCAAACTAAACAAATTCACACAAAATAGTCGACCAGCTAGGTCGAAGAACCAAAAATCGGGACTAATAGACAATAACGAATCACTCGACTGGCTAGGCCGAGCAACAAGAATTCCAAATATAACTATACTAACACATAGAACGATCATATTCGAGTACTAATAATCAGTAAAGACTAACAATTGAATGACAAAATTACAAAAGATAAATTGAAAACCAAAGCATGGCATACTGGCCGAGAATAACACTACCAAAAAAATAGCGTTTAGCGACGGTCGTTTTCCGTCGCTACAGTTGTTTAGCGACGGATTAGCGACAGATTCAAGTTGGTCCCTAAAATGCTCGTAGCTAGGCTTATAGTGACGGAAAATACCAACCATCGCAAAATTAGCGACGACATATATCTGTAGCAAAGGTTAGCAAAGGAAATAACAGTCGCTATATTTGCTTGTTTTTGTCGCTATTTTGAACCTTTCATCGCAGCAATACATAGTAAAATTCGTCATTTGTGCTTATAGCGATGAAAATCATCCGTCACTAAACGTTATAGCTAATTCTCCTTGCCTTTTGCAACAAAATCTTTTGTCGCCAATTCGTCGAAAGATTTAGTTTTACGCGATAAATTTAGCTACGAAAAGTATTCGTCGCTAATTAATTTTTAATATATTGCTGATTTTTTAATTTCCCAGACTAATCGCCTCAGTTTCACTCAATTCAAGCTTCAGGTTATCTCAGAATGCGTGAATCTTTACTTGTTTCCTCAAATGTCTCCTTTTATCATATTCAAAACCGTGCCATTACTTCATGGTTAGACTAACTTCCAATACCATACTGAGAATTATGAGTGCATGTCATGTCACTAGAGTCAGCATAAAAGGAACTGTAAAAGGAAAAATGACCTAAAAAAACTGACTAGAACTAACAGAAAATAGGAGATTGCATTAGATAGATGGTGAAAAGGGTTTGAACAAAACAAGAAAAATAGACATGGGTTACACCCCTGGAACAATCCTAGATAATACTAGACGAGTTACTACCACTAAACAAACTAGGCAAAATAAGAAGAAGAAGGGTTTGAGCCATAAGACAATATCCGGATTACAACATTGAAATAACCCGGACAACAAAAATGACATCAAAATAAACCACCAAAACTCCTCCCTGGCTAGCCAAGAAAGGAGTGTCTTTCCAATTACAAACCTCGACATCATAGCCACTGGGTTGCACATCAAAATTATTAGGACCTTCACCAATTTCTATATTATTAGTATCAGCCAGCAAGTTCCCAAGAGGATTCTCATATTCCTTGTCACCACGCATCTTCCCCACAAAGTGTGCTGACCCAGGTAAATTTGGCTTCCTAAACTTTAGCAGGGTATGAGGTTGTTTTGGTTGGTGGGGCATGGAAAATTTGGGCCGAAGTGTCGGGGTGGGAGTTGTAAGGGGTGAAGCCCGGGGCATGTTGAAGGGAAAGATTAACGGTATTGGGAATTTGGGCTTGGGACAGCGGTGGAATGGAGGCATGGTTTTCTGTATAGTTGGTAGGGAATGAAGGTGGAGGATGTCCCAAAATCCAGGCATGATACATTTCCGCCATCTGATGTTTCAACCCTCGGCCTCCTCTTTCAGTTCTGATTCTAATTCAACAATCTCCCTCGGCGGGTCAACAACTCCTGTGTCCAAATCTTTGCTAGTCATGGCTTCCTTGCTTTTTAACCTTGTGTTGTATGGATAAATTACCAAAGTGCCACAAACTAACCACCCTCTATTATAATGAAAGTAACAAAGAGGAGCAAAACAAAGTCAACATGTTAGCGTTTGGACATTTATCAAATAGAAATATCACATTGCGCGCAATGCCCCTAGCAACAATTAATGGTTCTAGAATGATTTCGAGGGTCACAAGGTCATTTGGCATCATCCCAATTTTGTTCATTTCAACCTTCTCTTTTCTTTCTTTTCTAGAACTTCTTGGATTGCTCATTTTCTTTCCTCTCTTTTTCTTTTTAATTGTCACTCTTTTCTATTTAATTGTCACTCTTTTCTTTCCTCTCATTTTTCACATCCACAATTTCATCTCTTTTTTTCTTCTTTATTTTTCTCTTCTTTTTTTTCAAAAAAATAATTCGATCGAGCCCTATGTAGATTGCCTACGTATCATATCCCTCATGAATCAAGCGTAGTTCTAGAAAAAGTAATGGACGAATAAACTAAAAACAAAAATCTTTTTGGATTTTTCATTTATAATAATTTTTTTGGTTTTCAAATACATCATAGGAAGTACGATAACAAAAGTCTAGACAAACTCTTAAACCACCTAAAAGACTCAAAAACAAACACAAAATATAAAAAAGTCTTCTCAAGTAGCTCATGAAAGCAGTGGTCCTAGGATATCAGTCATGCTCGAGCTCTGGTAAATGAATCCATACCTGAATGAGAAAAATAAGACCAAACAGATTAAATGACTCGAGACACTATGTGAGGCCATAACACATCCTATTGGACACATGCAAGTCACAAATGAGGTAATTTTTGCAAAAAGGCCTACGTCGCCAAAAGTAACTGAAAGTACATGACTCAATAATGTAACACCTCAGAAAGGCCTATATGACCCTAAACATCAAGGAATTGTAACCTCTAAAGTTACTTTGCAAAAATAAACCCATTCCTCTGAAATGGTCTATGTGGTAAAAAATGGTTAAGCATGCAAATTCAACAGGAATGGACCTTAAACAAAGAGGAGACAACTAATTGTGCATTCTAGACTCTACAAATACGGTTCAACAACCACTTCGCAAAATAGCCCTATTTTGCAACAAGGTCGATATGGCCAAACGTGGCTAGATATGTAAAATTTGGCTAAGACCCCGCAAAGCCAAGAACCTAAGACTCACTAGGAAGACCGAACCCTATGTGGGTTGCCAACATATCCCGCCCCGAGAGACGAAAATCAGGTATGAGTAGTTCAGGCAGATTGGACATGGGAGAAAGCTTAAAAATTGACACTAATTTGAAAAATATTTTTTTTTGTCTTTTTGAAAAATGATGAAAAATGTAAAATCTTTTTGGATTTTCTTTTTCTCTTTTTTTTTGAATTTTTGGAAAATGATGGGAAAGCCTAAAATCTTTTTGGATTTTCTTTTTCTTTCTTTTTTTGATTTTTGAAAATGATGGGAAAGTGTAAACTCTTATTTTTTTTAGATTTTTTTCTTTTTCATTTTTTTGGTCTTTTTTTTTGAAAAAGTTGTGAAAAAAAATATAACTAGACCCTACTTGCTTTATTTTTTACACTTCTTTCCCAAACATCGACCAAATGACCTTTTTAGCCTCAAAGATGCAACATGTATCACATAGGGATGATTGAATGTCTTTTTAGGCCGTGGGTCCATTTTTAATAAAATTTGGATAGGTTTCCTATAAAGGACATGGTGCTTGGGACTGAGCCCTACTAGGTCCAAATGACATGATGCAAATAAGAATGACCTACAGGCTAACCTAAATTTGGGGTTCACTAGACAAGGCAATTCGGGGCGGCACGTGGTCAATGACGGCTGCTCTAGCTATCCGCCCACTCCACGCTCCCATGCCACCCCCTAAAGACACAGGTGACTCACAAAAAGACCGTGTACGCTCAAACGTACTCCGGAAGACTTGTTGTAGAAAGAAAATCCAAGGTTATGTAAATGATGACAATTTATAAAGCAATAACACATACAGGAAAAACTATAAACAAATAAGCAACTAGCAAATAATAAAACGACATAAACTAAATAAAAAGCAAAAAAAACACATAAAAACCTCAACGAATATCCTAAAAAACCAGCAAGATCAAGTACTAGTTCGAACCTGCAACTCCCCAGCAGAGTCGCCAGAGATGTCACACCCCTTTTTTTACCAACTTCACTAAACCCTCTTATATTAATAAAAAGATTTTTAAAGCTCAAAAGAGTTTTCAATTATGAAAGTGACAAAAGATTGTGTTCAAAAGGAAATAACTCAGAATCACCACCTGACATTGGTTTCACTGTGTCAGGTCACTGTTTTTAAAAATAATTTTTCCTTTAAAACACTTTAGACTCCAAACTAAATCCGCACCAGAGATTTGGGTAAGGGAGTTTATTTGACTCGGGAAGAAGGTGTTAGGCACTCCTCAAGTCCCGCAAAAGTCACCGTTGTGTACTCGAAAGTCACCATTGTGCACTCCTCAATGCTCCTGCACGTGACTTCTGGGTTGTGGCCACGTGAGAATAATGTGGCATAAAAAATGAGAGCATGTGAATGTGGTGAGGTGGTAAAATGGCATTGGTTGATGAAGAGGAAAAATAGGAAATTCATGTTCTTGATTTCTTTTGAAAGAGTAATCAAAATACTAGTTAATATTTTTAGGCAAGGGAAAATATGAGAAAGATACTAACAAAAAATACTTATTGAACATATATAAGTACATTGTTGTTTTATAGGCGATTTTTCACAACAAAAAAAAAAATAAAGGTGACAGTGAGTCACAATAACAAAGCAAATATTTATTATATATGCTCACATACAAAACTTTACAAGAAATAGAATGATTTTAAAAGCTTAGATTAAGCTGAAGAGAACTCAAATTGCTTCGTCTCCATTTATTCTTGACCCAAAATTGCAGTAGCACTTAAGAGAATTACCTGGATAACAGGAAGAAAATACAGCAATGAGATGAGCAGAAACAGCAACAAAATAGCAGAAAAACAGCAATGAAAACGAGCAACAACAGCTGTAAATTTGTATCCAGACATCCCAAAAACCTTAGAGAAGAAACCCGGAATAAACTCTAAAAGACATTCTTTTTGAAAAGAATTTTCACTCTAAGAAGCACTCATAAAGCTCACAATTTTAGCTTGCTTTCTTTAAGTTCAGCTGCAAATTTTTACTCCTACAAGTGTATTTCTTAGTGTGTAAAAATGCCTAGCAGATGCGTGATAGAGTGTATAAAAGATGTGTCTTTCTAGAATCCAAGATGTGTACTCAAAATTACTTAGAAGAAGGCTCACAATTTTCAGCACTTTCCCTCTCTGATGTTGTGTCTTTTTTAGAATCTCCAGATGATGATCCAAAAGTGAGGAAAGACCTCCCCTTTTACAAGAGGGAAAGTAAAGCATGTATCTTTGAAAATCTCTCATTTGGATGGATTTTTTACCAAAATCTATCCAATACTATTCAAAGGACAGTTTTTTGGTCAAACAATTTGTCCAAAGGAGAGGTCTAAAACTCGACGAATTTACAAAATAAAGTGAGCTAGGTTTTCGGATGTTGGTTTATTCGTGAAGTATTGGAGGGATTCAAGGGATTTGGTTCGTGGATTCATGAAGAGGAAGAGGAGAGAAAGAGGAGAGGAAGAGATTGGCGTTGGTTGGAGGGTGTTTGGCCATCGGAGGATGGCGGCGACAGGGAGTGTGGAGAGAAGAGAGGGGGTTAAGGTTTTGGTTGAGGAGTGAAATGGGAGAATTTTTCAAATTTTTGGAGCTTTAAATTTTGAATGGGAAATGGATCTAAGCCATTGGATCAAAAAGAATAGAAGGATGAGATTTGATCTTACATTTACTTATCAAAACGACGTAGTTTAGGTATGAAACTACGTCGTTTCGTGATCTATTGGCAGCCCCTCAATTGGCCTTGATGTTGCACTTTTGGCCACTCTTTCAAATTTGGCCCAATTTCATTCTTAATCCTACTTATTAAGCTAAATTTACACAAACAAATAAATTTATTAAATAACTTATTAACTAGATTAATTCACCAATTGAACAGTTAGTTAATTCATGATGTGACGACCCGACCAGTCGTCTCATGAGTTACCGCTCCATTTTTCTCATTTCTGTTTCTTTATGCTTTGTTATCCATGTTTTGTGGTATCGGGTTGGTCGTGTAGACATATAATTTTTGACCCTCCCCGAAATTTTACTCATTTTAGTAATTAGATATTTATTTTAAGTCTAGTATTGCTATTTTGATTATTATTTTTTACTTTTTTACTTTAGTTTATCTTTAAAATAAAAATTACAAAATTATTTTCCTTTACGCTAGCTAATTGTTATTTTGGCAAGTAACTTTTAGTTTTTCTTACTTTTCATAAAAAAAAAATTTAAAAAAAGAATCATATTTTTGTTTTGCAAAATATAAAAAGAAAAATTCAAAATATATGTATTTTTATTTGTGTCTATTTGATGTAGTGTAAGTCTTAAATTAAATTTTTAAAAGTAGATTGAAAGATTTTATACTACCTTAAGAATATAGCTATTTTGTTTTCCTTAATATTTCTTTTTTCATTTAGGAGTAGTGTTTTTATGTACTTACTTTTGATTTAGCTAAAGGAAAATCAGAAAAAAAAAAAATCAAAAAATCAAAAAGAAGAAGAAAGAAGGAAAAGAACGAAAATATACCTGCCAAAAAGGAGAAGAGAAAATTTAAAACTGTCTGTAACCCCTTTTCACTCCTATACTCACTTGCCATTTCTTTTAAATTTCCCACATGTTTCATGTCCTCATTTAACCAATAAAATCTTGACACCTCACCGTCCTTTATAGTTTCATCTCACAAATCCAACAATTTTCATGTGTACTCCATGACAAATACACACATATCAGATAAATGCACAACACGCTACCCTTGCCAATTAGACCCCACGTTAATTTCAAGGACTTTTTTTATACACAAAAATAATGGGGCCCACACGTTTTGGGGTCTGGCTCCTTCCCCAAGCCACTAATTCAATTGGGGAGGGGGGGGCTTCCTCTAAAAAGAGAAAAAAAAAACAGAAACAGAAAAAAAAATAGTGAGAGAAAAGAGAGTGGAGGACACAGATCTGAAGGATAACGCACAAAGAGTGACAGAGAGGACGAGAGAGCCAGAGGAAAGGCGAGAAAATTCCTTGCGCCGCATCACCTGAGTTCAGAAATGAGCTTTCCATCATAGCTAAACTTCATTTTTCTCCATTGAAATCCAACAGATCTTTAGCCATTCAGATAAAAAAATCACACAAAAACTACGTTAGTTTCTTCTTTTTTTTTTCTTCCAAAAATTAGATTTGGATGAGCAAGTGAAATGAAAATGGGTTATGCTTGAGATCTGGTGCGCATTCGAGGAGTCAAGGTTCCCAGTTTGTTCGAGTTGGTCTGCGGATTCCTGTTGGCTTATTCCGATTTTGCTCGAGTCCCCGCATTGGCTTTTGCTTATATTTCCAAACATAGAATCATTAAAGGCTGTTGGAGGTCCATCTCTTCTTTCCCCTTAATGTTATTGTTTTAATTACTTGTGAAGATTTGCTTTATTCTTTTATGGACTATATCATGTTGCTTTACTTTTTCTTAGTTATTTGGGTTTAACTGCTCATGTTTGCTGCATTTTCATGATTTGACATTGAATTGTTCTCTTGATGATGTTGCTGGATTGAGATTGTAGTTAGATAGGTTCTGAATTTGTTTTATTGATAAATAAAGAAAACTGAATTGTTCGAGACGCCGCGGGATTGGATTAATAGAACAAATAATATTGGGCTTCAAAATTTGATCTAAATAGCCGTTTGGATTTTTTTAATAGTAATTTGAGCTTTGCATTATTTTTGTTCTTTACTTTCGCTTTGTTACTTTGATCGGTAGGAGTATGCTTAGGCCGACCACACTTGGATAGGCAAACTTTAGGGATTTTGTCAATTTTGAGGTAAGAGGTCGTTCCCCTTAGTTAAATTTATACGGGGAATGCCCCGAAAGATTTGTATATATCTTTATCTGGGGAATGCCCCGAAGTATTTGTATTTGGAGGACGAAAGTAGAACTCGTAGTATTTTATTTTTATTTTTATTTGTATTTTTTATTTTTTATTAGGTGGGGACGACCTCGAGCCTCGTGTGTTTATTTGCTTTTCCATGTTTATTTTTACCTCAATTGAATATTTTAAAAGCCAATTTGATCGAGTGCGCAACCGTACTAGTTACGGCATTTAGGGAGTGCCTAACACCTTCTCCCCAAGTCAAATGGACCCCCTTACCCGAATCTATAGTGCAAACTTGGTTTTAGAGTCTGAAATGTTTTAAAAGGAAAAAATCATTTTAAAAACGGTGACCTGGCACACCGAAATCAAAGTCAGGTGGCGACTCTGAGTTATTTCCTTTTGAATACAATTTTTGTCACGTTCTAATTGGAAAACCCTTTTCAAGCTTTACTAAATCTTTTTATTGATTTAAGAGGGTTAAGTGAAGTGTGGTTAAAAAAGGGGTGTGACATCTCTGGCGACTCTGCTAGGGAACTGCAAGTTCGAGCTGGTATTTTATCTTGTTGGCTTTTAGGATATTCAGTTGAGGTGTTTGTTTTCTTTATTTGCTTTGTTTATTTGCTTTGTTTGTCTTATTTCCTTGTTTTGTTGGTTATTTGTTTATCGTTTTTCTTAATGTGTTACTGTTTTATAAACTGTCATCATGTGCATAACCATGGGTCTTCTTTCTGCAACAAGTCTCGGAGTACGCGTCACGTGCACGAACTCTTTGTTGAGTCACCCTTAATTTAGGAGGGGGGGGGCCGTCGGACATATGGAGTGGGTGGAAAGCTTGAGCAGCCACCATCGACCATACGCTCCCCCGAATTGCCTTGTTAGTGAACTCCAAACTTAGGTCAGTCTTCAGATCATTTTTATTTGCATTATGTCATTTAGACCTAGTAGGGCTCGGTCCCAGGTACCGTGTCCCTTTGTAGGAAGCCTGTCCAAATTTTGTCAAAATGGGCTCGTGGCCCAAAATGACAGTTAATCATCCTATGTGCTAAATGTTGCATCTGTGAGGGTAAAAGGGTCATTTGGTGGACCGATGTCTTGGAAAGAAGGGTGAAAAGTGAAGCTAGTAGGGCCCACTCGCATTTTTCTTTCATAATTTTCCAAAAATCAAAAATAAATTGAAAAAAAAATGAAAATCCAAAAGATTTTACATTTTCCATCATTTTCCAAAAATTCAAAAAAA
This sequence comes from Nicotiana tabacum, assembly GCF_000715075.1. Lineage (NCBI taxonomy): Eukaryota > Viridiplantae > Streptophyta > Magnoliopsida > Solanales > Solanaceae > Nicotiana > Nicotiana tabacum. The sequence continues at coordinate 4,442,029 of NC_134084.1, read as the reverse complement.
GGAGAAAAGAAAATCCAAAAAGAGTTTACATTTTCCATCATTTCTCAAAAAGACAAAAAATATGGTTTTTCCAAATTAGTTGCATTTTTATAAAAAGGCTTTATCCCATGACCAATCTTCCCGAACTACGCGAACCTGATTTTCATCTTCTGGGGAGGGATACGTAGGCAACACACATCGGGTCCGGTCTTCCTATTAGGTCCTAGGTTCTTGGCTTCCGGGGTCGTAGCCAAATCTTGCATGTATAGCCATATTTGGCCACATTGGCCGTTTTTGCAAAAATAAAAGTGTTTTCTCAAAGTAGTTTGTTATCTCTTGTCTTAGGATCTTGAGTCTACAATAAAGTGTCCTCTTAATTCTAAGGTTCATTCCTGTCAAATTTGCATGTCTAGCCACTTTTGGCCACATCGGCCATTCTTGCAAAATAGGGTTATTTTTGCAAGAGGGGCTCAATTACCCATGTCTTAGGATCTTGAGTTTATAACTCGATGTCATATCGCTTTAAGGTCCATCCACGTCGTGTTTGCGTCCTAGCCACATTTGGCCACATCAGCCATTTTTGCAAAAAAAAGGGTCCATTTTTGCAAAGTAATTTTTAAGACCATGATTGTCGGGATATTAGAGTCATGTAAGCTTTAAATAGAGTATCTCTCATGCATTAGGGGTCAACTTTCTCAAGTTTGCGGAAATAGCCACTTTCAGCCACTTAGGCCATTTTGCAAATATAGCCAAGTTGTGTCCTGCATTTGTCCACTAGGAAATGTGGTAGGGTCACGTAGTGTCCCGAGTCGCTAACCATGTTTGCTTCATTCAGGTATGGACCCACTGATTCCAAAGTGCTGATGGTAGTAAAGATTCCTAGGAAGTTGATCAAGTGGTGGAAAATGTTTTCATCGTTAGAGCATCATGAGTTAATGCAGAAATTGGGCACCCTAACTTCCATTCTTTATATCACACCCCGCCCAGACTTAGTGGAGGCGATGCTGACTTATTGGGATCCGCAAAATTTGATTTTCAGATTTGGAGAGTGTGAGATGACTCCTACCTTAGCGGAAATGTCTGGTCTCACTCATTTAAGCTATATAGGCAAGGACATGATACTTCCCCGGGACCACTCTAGGACAAGATTCCTCAGCGACCTGGGCCTGAAAGATAATAAGCATTTAAAATGTCTCGAGCAGTCCTGGATATCCTTGGATTATTTGTTTGCTAGATTTGGACCACAGGATAGTTATTTTGTTTTCCTTAATATTTCTTTTTTCATTTAGGAGTAGTGTTTTTATGTAATTACTTTTGATTTAGCTAAAGGAAAATCAGAAAAAAAAACCAAAAAATCTAAAAGAAGAAGAAAGAAGGAAAAGAACGAAAATACACATGCCAAAAAGGAGAAGATAAAATTTAAAACTGTCCGTAATCCCTTTTCACTCCTATACTCACTTGCCATTTCTTTTAAATTTCCCACATGTTTCATGTCCTCATTTAACCAATAAAATCTTGACACCTCACCGTCATTTATAGCTTCATCTCACAAATCCAACAATTTTCATGTGCACTCCATGACAAATACACACATATCAGATAAATGCACAATACACTACCTTTGCCAATTAGACCACACATTAATTTCAATGACTTTTTTTTATATACAAAAATAATGGGGCCTACACGTTTTGGGGTCTGGCTCCTTCCCCAAGCCACTAATTCAATTGGGGGGCCTGGAGGGGGGGGCTTCCTCTAAAAAGAGAAAAAAAAAACAGAAACAGAAAAAAAAAACAGTGAGAGAAAAGAGAGTGGAGGACACAGATCTGAAGGATAACGCACAGAGAGTGACAAAGAGAACGAGAGAGCCAGAGGAAAGGCGAGAAAATTCCTTGCGCCGCATCACCTGAGTTCAGATATGAGCTTTCCATCATAGCTAAACTTCATTTTTCTCCATTGAAATCCAACAGATCTTTAGCCATTCAGATAAAAAAATCACACAAAAACTACGTTAGTTTCTTCTTTTTTTTTTCTTCCAAAAATTAGATTTGGATGAGCAAGTGAAATGAAAATGGGTTATGCTTGAGATCTGGTGCGCATTCGAGGAGTCAAGGTTCCCAGTTTGTTCGAGTTGGTCTGCGGATTCCTGTTGGCTTATTCCGATTTTGCTAGAGTCCCCGCATTGGCTTTTGCTTGTATTTCCAAACAGAGAATCATTAAAGGCTGTTGAAGGTCCATCTCTTCTTTCCCCTTAATGTTATTGTTTTAATTACTTGTGAAGATTTGTTTTATACTTTTATGGACTATATCATGCTTGCTTTACTTTTTCTTAGTTATTTGGGTTTAACTGCTCATGTTTGCTGCATTTTCATGATTTGACATTGAATTGTTCTCTTGATGATGTTGTTGGATTGAGATTGTAGTTAGATAGGTTCTGAATTTGATTTATTGATAAATAAAGAAAACTGAATTGTTCGAGACGCCGCATGATTGTATTAATAGAACAAATAATATTGAGCTTCAAAATTTGATCTAAATAGCCGTTTGGATTTTTTTTAATAGTAATTTGAGCTTTGGATTATTTTTGTTCTTTACTTTTGCTTTGTTACTTTGATCGGTAGAAGTATTCTTAGGCCGACCACACTTGGGTAGACAAACTTTAGGGATTTTGTCAATTTTGAGGCAAGAGGTCATTCCCCTTAGTTAAATTTATCTGGAGAATGCCCCGAAGGATTTGTATATATCTTTATCCGGGGAATGCCCCGAAGTATTTGTATTTGGAGGACGAAAGTAGAACTCGTAGTATTTTATTTTTATTTGTATTTTTATTTTTTATTTTTTATTAGGTGGGGACGACCTCGAGCCTCGTGTGTTTATTTGCTTTTCCACGTTTATTTTTACCTCAATTGAATATTTTAAAAGCCAATTTAATCGAGTGCGCAACCGTACTAGTTACGGGATTTGGGGAGTGCCTAACACCTTCTCCCCGAGTCAAATGAACCCCCTTATCCGAATCTCTGATGCGGACTTGGTTTTAGAGTCTGAAACGTCTTAAAAGAAAAAATCATTTTAAAAACGGTAACCTGGCACACCGAAATCAAAGTCAGGTGGCGACTCTGAGTTATTTCCTTTTGAATACAATTTTTGTCACGTTCTAATTGGAAAACCCTTTTCAAGCTTTACTAAATCTTTTTATTGATTTAAGAGGGTTAAGTGAAGTATGGTTAAAAAAGGGGTGTGACAGGTCGGATCGAATCAGGAATGATTTTGGTAAGGTTTGAGACACTTAGTCTTTTTTAAGGAAGTTTAAGTTGGAAAAGTCAATCGGATGTTGACTTATGTGTTAGTGGGCTCCGACGTGAGTTCTGATGGTTCAGTTATCTTCGAGATATGATTTATGACTTAGGAGTGCGATCAGAATGAGTTTTGGAGGTTCGAAGTTGATTTAGGCTTGAATTGGCGAAGTTGAGATTTTGGCGATTTCCGGTTGATAGGCAAGATTTTGATATAGGGGTTGGAATGGAATTCCGAGAGTTGGAGTAGTTCCGTTGTGTCATTTTGGGATGTGTGTGCAAAATTTCAGGTCATTCGGACGTGGTTTGGTTGGGTTTTTGATCAAAAGCGGAATTCGGAAGATTTTAGAAAGTTTGGCTTGAATCCGATATGTTTTGGGTGATTTGATATTGTTTAAGGTGTTTTGATGATTGGAATAAGTTTGAATAAGGTATTAGGATATGTTTGGGCTTTTGGTTGAGGTCCCGGGGGTCCTCGGGGTGATTTCGGAAGGTTAACGGGAAGTTGGGATTGTTGTTGCAGCTATTGAATTACTGTTTCTGGTATTTTTGTACCTGCGGATTGGGGACTGCAGGTGCAACGCCGCATATGCGAGAGAGTGGCCGCAGAAGCGACCAGAGGTATGCTTGACTGGGACCGCATAAGCGGCTAGGAGAACCGCATCTGCGATATCGCAGATACAGGCGAGGAACCGCGGATGCAAATGGCTGGGAACTTAAGTGATTCCACAGAGGCGGACATTGAACCGCAATTGCGGTACCTCAGAAGCGGGTATGGGCGCAGATGCGAAAAGGTCTGGGTAGAAGGTATAAATTGTCTTTTTCGCGAAATTTTGCTAAGTTTATCATTTTTGAAGACGGGAAAGTGGCTAAGGCATAGGATTTCAAGAGGAATCAAAGGATATCCATTGGGTAAGTTCCCTAAGCTTAATTACTTGGGTTTAAGATCATTTTTCCATTGTTTAATCATGGTTTTAGTGGAGATTAAGGAAGAAAAATTGGGAATTAGGGCTTGAGTTTAAGAGGCCTCTAAATGGGGATTGAGGGGTCATTTGGACTCCGATTTCACTGTTCTTGATATGTATAAACTCGTGGGAAAATAAGGATTCCGTTGATGTAAAAGTTATCGAATTCCGAGACGTGGGCCCGAGGGTCGGGTTTTGGTAATTTCGGGATTTATGCCATTTATTGATTGTTTTCTCTTGGGCTTCGTTCCATTAGCATATTTTGACGTCCTCGTTCTATTTTTGGATAGATTCGACGCGAGTGGAGGCCGATTCAAGGGGCAAAGGCATCGCGAGCTAGAGATTTAGCCGACTCGAGGTGAGTAATGATTGTAAATGATGTTCTGAGGGTTTGAAACCCCGGATTTGCACATCGTAGTGCTATATTGAGGTAAGGCACACGCTTGATGACGAGCGTGGGGTCGTGCACTAATGGGGATTGTTACTTGGTCCATCCCGATTGATGGTTTTACCGCGTATTTGACTGAACTATTTGCTATCATCATTATTTGGGCTTAATGTCATATTTGGACTGAATGCCAACTATGTGAACCCTTTAGTGATTTATATAGATATTTTCTCAGTTTTGACTATATACTTGCACTTAGTCACGTTATTTTTCACTATTTTCATACTCAGCCATGTTTACTCAGTTTTAATACTTAAATGATATTTTAAATGATGTTTGGGCTGAGAAACACTGTTTTACTATTGCCCAAGTGGCTTGTGAGAATTTTGACTGAGTAAGGCCGAGGGCCTATGTTGTGAGGAAACATTTGATACTAATTATGAGGCCGATGGCCTGAGATATGTACTCCACGAGGTGGCTTGATTGATATGAGGCCGAGGGCCTAGTGATGATGCCATGAGGTGGCTTGATATTGTGCTTGGGTCGTAAGAGGCCCCTCTAGGAGTCTGTACACCCCTAGTGAGCGCGACTACCCATTGTGATGTGAGATTGAGCCCGAGGGGCTGGTTTTGTGATCTGTGATTTGAGCCCGAGGGGCTGGTACTGTTCTGAGATGTTGCCCAAGGGACGGATTTGTTGATAATATGCCCGAGGGGCGAGCCTTTATATGTTTACTTTTCATAATTGATTGTCAATCATCTGCTAAATTATTTAAAAGGGGCTTTTCATGAAACTACATTGAGTTAAAGGATTTTACCTATCTTTCACTGATTTACTAATTTAAAATGGTTTTACTGCTTCATTATAGAATGCTTTGTGTCTTACGTGATTTCTTGCTTTCAGTCTTTATTTACATTTGTTCCTCATTGAGTTGGAATACTTACTTTACTCCCTGCACCCCGTGTGCAGATTCAGGCATAGCTGGTTCCTCTCCTGAGTGCTGATCCCTCCAGTTTCAGGCGGACATTCGGAGTTCACGAGGTAGTTGTTGGCGTCCGCAGCCCCGCGTCTCTACTCTTTATCACTCCTATTTCTTTTCAGACAGTTGTACTAGCTTATTGACTTAGCGGATTTGTATTATGACTTATAGATGCTCATGACTAGTGACACCCCGGTTAGGACTGTGTATGGGTGTTCTTCCGCGTATTTACGTTATCATTGTTATTTCGAATTTATTTTATCATGTTTAGACCATTTCTTAAATGCTTAACTATTAATAATTGGAAAATGAGAAGTGTCGGCTGGCCTTGTCTTCACGAGAGGCGCTAACACGACCAGGTCCGGGGTAGGATCGTGACACCTAAAATGCATAAATGAAAAAAATAACTATTTTTTGGTATTTTATGATAGGAAATATGCAATTAAAGATACAAAAATTGAGAAAAACAATTAAAATGACAAAACATTAATAACTTTAGGAGGTGTTAAAATAGTGCAAAAATTAGGTGTTCACACCACATAAGGCATCTTATGACCCAATGCCATATTTAATACTGTTAGGGGTCGTTTGGTAAGGTATATAAGAATAGTGCGAAATAAGGTGTACTAGTAATGCTTGGATTAGTAATGCATATATTAGTAATGCAAGCATTAGTTATGCATATATTATTTCTTATCTACTGTTTGGTATGGTGTATAAAAATTATGATGCATTGCATAATTTTAAAGAAAAATAGTTGTTTACAAAAATGTCTTCCATATTCTCTAGCTTTAAGGGACTTAAAGGATAATTTTGTCTTTAACCATACTAATGCATGTATTAATAGCCTTGGTATTACTGATGCTATGGTTTTCTACGCATTACTTATGCATAGGATAATACAAAGTATGATGTATAACTAATACAAGTATTAGTTATACACAGGTTGAAAAAATGTACCAAACAAAGTATTAGTAGTGCATAGAGCTAATGCTTGCATTATTTTTTCTAAGGGGTCGTTTGGTAGGAGGTATAAGAAGGTATAAGGGTAGTATAAAAATTTAATACCACCTTAATACTCTGTTTGGTTAGCAAACCAGGTATAAGTTATCCCGGTATTAATTTTAACACTGCGATAACTTATACCTTATAGAAGGTGGGGTAATTAGCACCAGTATAACTTTTACCTTCTTAGAAATTATGCAATTATCATTCTTAATACAACATACCAAACAATGAATAAATAACAATCTCAGCATAACTAATCTCAGCATAACTTATCCCAGTATAACTTATACCGGCATAACTTATACCGGTATAAATTGTATTCCAACCAAACAACCCACTATAGGCAGATCAACTTTGTTACTGATATTGGTGTAGTGTAAAAATTGGATAGGTTCTTATACAAGCTGTAACTCTATCATGGAAGGCTAAAACTTCACAGAAAAATTATCAAAAGAGGTATGCCGCTTCAGAATCATTAATCCCAAAAAGACGAATATTGTGGTGTTCTAACAGCGACAAATATCAAACAATGCAAGAACTTGATGAGCAAAATCCGTTGACCAGGAAAAAAGAAGAGAAAACACTGAATTGTAAAACAGGAGAGGAGTCCCTCTTATTGTAAGCTCTTCTTTTGCTCAAACTTGTATTAGAATGAGATCACTCATACTGCATGTAATTCTGAAGGCTAAGATATATGTCCTCCTCCGTATAATATTCTTTTGGATTATTCTATTGGTACGTAGGATTTTCGCCAAATTTCCACCACCACATGTTAATATAGTCAGAGTGATGAATTGAATTAAAATAAAAAAGATAATAGAAAGATCGATAAAGAAAAGTTTGTTTGACATGGAACTAATTAGATTTAAGGGGTTAAGAGAAAAGAGTCAGATAGAAAGCAAAATAAAAGGTTTCAAATATCATGAAACCCTAGTGTTGCATTACTTTATAGTATTGTGGTATACAGGTACAAAATCTAAAGCAAGACTTTCCAGGAATGTTATTAAGAAGATAAGGAAAAATGAAAAGAGCTCTATTACCTTAGCTCTGTCCCATTCTTTATACACAAAATTAAAAACAAGGTTATGTTACATAACTCTTCCAATAAAGAGTTGTTACAAGCTCAACCAAAGAAGGCAAAAGTTACAGCCAAAAAAAAAAAAAAACCATTTTTTAAATTTTTTGTTGATGATAGAGTAACAATAGCATATTCAGTGCAGTCGAAGTAAGACGACAGATTGTTTTCAATAGACCCTTTGTTGTTGATGATATAGTGGTTTATGACTTTTCAATGACAAACCGGTCCATCATCTTCCAATTCAATCCCCATTTCAGCAAGTCTCTTCTCCTTGTACACATATTTTCTTGAAAAGTACAAGAAAAACATCAAATTCAACACACTCAATATAGCCAAAAGCCAATAGAAATCATATAACCTCCCTTGGTTCAAATTATCAGCTAGCCATGGATTTGTTGTCCCAGTCACAACATGCACAATTGTAACCAAAATTGAACTAAAGAAAAACCCCAATGCAAGTGTACTCAAAAACAGCCCTGTACTCATTGTCTTCATTCCTTTTGGACATTCCCTTAAGAAAAAATCAAGTTGGCCAATATATGTAAATGCTTCACCTGCCCCCACTAGCAAGAATTGCGGAACTAGCCAAAATACACTCAAAGGAATTGTAGCATTTGCATCATTGGTCAATCCATGCAAATGTGCCACTTTTAGCCTCTTAACCTCCGTTAGGGCAGCGGCTATCATGGCCAAAATTGAAAGAACTAGCCCTGTGAAAATTCTTTGTAATGGGGTAAGTCCATGAGGTTTATTCATGAAACGACGACAAATGGGAACGATAACCCTATCGTAGAAAATTACGGTCAAGAGTATACTTCCGACGAAAAATACTGTGAGTGAAGCCGGTGGAATTTCAAAGGTTCCAATGTGACGATCCATTGTTGTAGCTTGTGACACAGAAAATGTGGTCATTTGTGCATAGACAGTCCAGAACATAATAGTTGTGGCCCAAGTTGGTAACATTCTGATTAATAATTTTACTTCTTCAACATCGGTTAAGGTTGCTAATTTCCACTTGTTGATTACAACGTTAGTGCCATTAGATTCAAGATCATGATCTTCCTTAATTGCTGCCTTGTCCAAGAATCTGCAAAAATAAGACAAACACATGGTCAAAACTATGAGCTACATAGATTGGCGGAATCATGATTTGAAGTTTAAGGACTTATCTGGTACGAAAAATAAGGGATAATTAATCATGGGATTTAATATTATTTTTATCCCTATTTTGGGGGTGGGGGGTGGGGGAGGGGAGGGCAATAATTTCGTGATAATTAATCCTGGATAACTTATTTCTTAACCAAACGACCTAAGGGTTCTGAAATTACCCTCGAACCTACATGCAATAGTCCTTTAATTCATTTTATATGCAAACTTCATTATATTCTTATGCACAAAAAGGGCCAAGAATATCTAACGAATGACTAAAAAAAAATTAACTTGTATCCATGCCAAGTCGTTGACAGTGTAAAGAATATTTAAGCACGTTAAATCATGTCGTTTGTTTTATTATTTTCTAGGTAACTAATTTTACTTGGTATGCACAGTTACATATAATTATCTTTTAGGTTATTCGTTTGTCTACTCCGATTGTAGGGGAGAGATCCCCACTCCCACCCCACCCCATACATTCAATAGTTAGTCAAATAACAAAGTATCTCATATAATACTTTATAGGCTGTCCATTTCAAAATGGAAATAATTTAGATATTTAAAAATTGGTTGATTGTTAGCCATCAAAAACTGGCCAACTATATATGGGGATAAGTTCATAGTTTGGCACCAACTTCACTTTTGCTTTTTTTAAAAAATAACTATCACCTACTTAACATAGACACCTACTTTGAATTATTATTTAAAATTGTAAATAGTGCAAGTGATAAAGTCAATACTTCAAATAATATTATTAGTCGCACGTAGATAACTCTTTTTTCTCATTAGTGGCTTATATTAGTCTCCTGGAAACCTATCAATGCTTTTCCTTCGTCCAATTTTTTCATGAATCTAAAGGGAGTCTTCTTTTTACAAAAAGAAGAAATTAAAGATAAAAAGAGAGAATCTTTATTGTACCAGATTCAACTAGGGTAATGTCTATCTATCTAACTTCTAGAATTAGGACTTAATCATTCTTGACTTGTAAAAAAAATTTAGTAACTAACTAATCTTTTATCATACGTTAAATTATGTTGATACTGTTAAAAAACTTTATACTATCAGTAGGATTACTGTTAGCCTTGTATTTTCTTATTTTTATGTTTCTATTATTGCATGTTGTTTTCTTCGCTTCCATTTTCTTATTATCTTGCGTTTTTTTTTTCATCCTTACTTGAACCGAGGATCTAAACAGCCTTTCTACCTTCTCATGGTAGGGATAAGAATGCGTACATATTACCCTTTCCAGACCATATTTGTGAGATTATACTGGTTTATTGATGTTTTTATACGCTATTAGTATACAACAACAACATAACCAATATAATCTCACAAGTTGGGTATGGGAAGGGTAGCGTGTACACAGACCTTACCCCTACCTGTTGAGGTAGAGAGGCTATGTTATGCACTAACAGTATATATAATATAAATCCTTATATATTTAGTGATTTTCTAGTGTATAAATTATTTACACTTAAGGTCAACATATATAAAGATAAACTATAAAAAGTAGATGGAAAACTCACCGGTATTCCTTGCTATGAGGCAACTTTTGCTTGTTTTTTTTATTTCCTTCACCAAAAATATCATCAATTTCAAAGAGAAGTGAAGAATCTGAAAGTAATTCCAAATGTCTTTTTTTCCAAGCAGCCACAATAACTGAAGCAATTTGTGTCAATGGACTCCCCACAAGTTTCTTGAACCTATATTTTCTTGTCCCAGATAAGAACACAACAAGTCCAATTACAATAGCACATGCACATATTCCATAACCCCATTCTCTTCCCAAATTATCTTGAATATACACCAATACTGTAACAGCACCGAGCGAGCCTACATTAATAAAGAAAAAGAACCAATCGAAGAATTTTATCATTTGACCTTTTTCTTTTTTGTCAGCATCGTCGAATTGGTCGGTGCCAAAGCCGGAGACGCTCGATTTTAGGCCGCCGGTGCCGAGCGCCGTCATGTATAGGGCAATGTATAGGACCATAAGTTGTTTGCTATTTGCGGGGATGCATGATGAGCTACCAACTTGTTCGCATTTTGGTGGCCGTAGGCTTGGGATTATGGTGGAAATGGTCAAGATTGTAACACCCTATTCATCATAACAAATGACAAATTTTGGTTAGAGTTGCAAAAAACCTTCTATACTAACTGTTCGTAATAAGTGAAATTAGTAACTTAGGTAATAAGATAGGTAACCTACGAGCAGAAGCGGAGTGCTGAACCCCCTTCATCCGAAAGTTATGATGTATATAAATAAGGTTATTTTTTTTTATGTATATATATTAAACATACTGGAATACCCTTAGCTTCGACCACGTGTTTAATTTTTTTTAGTTTTTTTAAATTCCTTAGTAAAATTCTGCTTCTGCCACTACTTATGACAAGATGTTAAAATAAATTTTTCTTGATATTAAAGTTAATTTTTTTAACTAATATTATTATTTCTTGAAACTGAATTTTGTATGCTGACAATGTAAAAAATAAACTTTTTTTTATGTATGAGAACTGCAACTAGTGTAATGAATAAATGTTTCTTCCTCCTCTTTTCCTCTTTGTAGAATCATTATTAGTCTTCTTCTTCCTTGTTCGATTTTCCTCTTCACAACAAATTAATTAGATCAAGTGTCATTAGTTTTATTTAATTTTTCTCATTTTTCCTTTCTCGAATTTCCTCTTCACAACAATTATAATATGACTGATTTTTGAATGTGATTAGATCAACTTCATCTCCCTCTTGACTCTTACATTTAATTTATGCTATATAGTCTTTCTTGAATATTTCGAGTCTCCTCATCACAGATTCTTTAAAAAAATTACATGCATTAATTTCAATCATCACATGAGGAAAAGAATTAACGAAAATTGACACTTACCATTGCTTGAACAGTGGCAAAGATACCAATTGTAAGATACCTGCAAAAATTAAGATAAATAGAAATGATGTTAACAAAAAAAAAAAATCCAAATGCATGTCCATATTATTGGTCAAAATTAAGAAGTTTAACTATCGAAATCTGAACTGCATCATATAAATTGAGACGGAGAGAGTATAATATACGAACCTTCCGAGAAAAGTGTCAGCAACAAAACCACCAAATAAAGTGAGCATGAAAGAAGTTCCAAGAAAATTGGTAACATTGTTGGCTGCAGTAGCATTCCCTAAATGCATAGTTCCAGTCAAATATGTCACCAAATTTACAGCAATCCCTAGTGTTGTTAGCCTCTCCACAGCTTCAACACCTATTATTCAAAATCAAGAACATGGTTAAAAAAAATAAAGTAAAAAGATCAAAGAATGGAAATTGCAAAAACCGCCCAGTAAAATCCCACAAGTAGGGTTTGGGGAGGGTAGAGTGTACGCAAAATTTACTCATATTCCAGAGGAATAGAGAGGCTGTTTCCGAAAGACACTCGGCTCAAGAAAACGAAAATAGACAATAGATATGTAACAGAAATAGAAGCCAGGAAAATAATGAGTTTGTATTTCCTATAAACACCTAGGAGCACTTCTTTCTGCATATTCATAATAGACTCGGTTAGGCGGATCGAGGTCCAACGAGGTACACGACCTAACCATCAGGTAAGGATACATATCAACTCCTCCTCACATAGAATGCACATTAACACATTTAATGAAGCATCCAGTATGACAGACAAACTACTTTCTTATTTTCAAGACATGAAAATCCTCTATATATTAGCATACCCGTACAACCTGTTATACTAGAACTCCCTCCTCAATTCTGATTCGGCCAAAAATGTTAATGCTTACTCACAAGACTATCTCTTCCCGTCTAATCTGGCCATTTTTTCTTATTAAAGCCACCTAAAGATGGCGGGGGTTTGACATGGACTCCTACCTTGTCTAATCCCGCCATTTAATGTGACGGTTTAATTTGAGAGAGAGATAGATAGAGAGATAATTGAAGTCACACCTAAAATCATTGCACCACTAGCCCAACCACCAGAGGAGGATCTAAGAGCTGGTCTTCCTTTGTAATCCCAAGCATCTGGTAAAGCTTTTGAATCTTGCTGTGTTTCAGGAAGTGCCATTTTAGCAACTTTTCTTGCACTTTTGCCCACAAAAATGGACCCAATGAACAATGAGAAAAAAAGGTTAATATGGAAAAACTAGAAGAAGATTGCAGATTCAATTGATTCCATTACCCTTTTATAGCCATGGCCTAGGGGCAACTCAATTGCATTTTTAGCCATTTTTTATTACACAAAAATATTTTATTCCACATGGTCCACTTTCAATGGTAGTAACAACTCCCCAGGACTGTCTTTCCTTTTTTTCTTTTTTTGTTGGATGAGAAGTTGTCCACAGCATCAAATGCTACAGAAAATGATTGATTGTAATTTGATTAACTTCTATTCTTATTTATGCACATGAATTCTTACTCTAATTAGCTTGTAAAAGTGAATTTGGCATACCCTAAGTATAATTTAGCATTTTAATCACTTTTAATAATCGTCGGAGTACCTTTTTGTTGTATAATATTAACTGTGATAAATTTAACCAAAGTGAATGAGAATTCATATAGCTGATTCAAAGAGCTGCAATGATTATTATTATTATTATTATTATTATTATTATTATTATTATTATTGATGTGGTATTCTGAATGATAAAAGTTGTACCTAAATAAAGGCCAATGATAAATAAAAGTCAGAAGTGTATCTATTATCTAAATAATAGAAGTGCGGTGCATAAAGTATTCCGCATTCACTCGGAATTTCGGGAAGGATCGCACTTTAAGGGCATTGATATAAATAGCCTACTCTAATAATAGTATCTGTTATCTATTGCTCGTAATCAACCAAGCTAGTGGAAAAAAATATATTTTTCACCATGATATTCGTCGTGGGGTATCGACTAATTTAGATTCACGCCCATAAGACTTATTAAAGAGGGACGCGTTTCATATCAGGATTTTTCTATTCCCGGGACTTGAGCCTAAGGCCTCTAAGCAAGAAGACTCATTGTTGCAACCATGTATATCACAAGATTTTATTGACTTATCGGAATCTTGAGAGTAAATATAGCCATCAATAATAGGTGATGGGTATCCATTACATTTGTATACAGAATGTAACTTTTCTGGCCCGGGAAATTTGCAACTATTTGATTATTTGTTGCTTAGCTATTAAATGACCTAAAGGCTAAATGTTATAAAACAATAAAAGTAGAAGAATAATATTGCAGAGAAAGAGAGAGAGAAAATTCTTATTGAATTTTGGGATGATTTACAATGGGGTAAGACCCCTCTATTTATAGGGGAGAAAATGACTTAGCCACAAAATAAAACTCTCTACAAGATAGACATTCACTCTAAATAGAATTCTATTCATAACACTCCCCCTTGAATGTCTATTCGATAAGTAATGTGCCTCATTAAAACCTTAACTAAAATAAAACCCAATGAGAAAAAATTCTAGAAAAGGAAAAAGAGTACACATGTTTAATAATACGCCTTTTGGTTGCCACGTTAAAAACCTTTCAAGGAAAACCCAGTGGGACAAAACTTTGTAAAGGAAAAAGAGTGCAACGCGCATTAACTCCCCCTGATGAGAGCATCAATTCACATCCTTGAGCCTTCGCATCCCGATCTTGTAGCTTCTTGAAGGTTGACGTTGGTAGAGAAATTGTGAACAAATCAGCTATATTATCACTTGAACGAATCTGTTGCACATTGATATCACCATTCTTTTGAAGATCATGTGTGAAAAATAACTTTGGTGAAATGTGTTTTGTCCTATCTCCTTTTATGAATCCTCCATTCAATTGAGCTATGCATGTTGCATTGTCTTCATATAAAATCGTGGGTAGTTTGTCACATTTTAAACCACATTTGTCTCGAATGAGATGTATTATAGACCTTAACCACACACACTCTCGACTTGCTTCATGAATAGCAATTATCTCAGCATGATTAGATGAAGTAGCCACAATTGATTGTTTAGTCGATCGCCACGATATGGCAGTGCCTCCACAGGTAAACACATAACCTGTTTGAGATCGAGCCTTGTGTGGGTCAGATAAATACCCAGCATCAGCATAACCAACAAGTTCGGGACTGCAATTATTGTCATAAAATAAGCCCATATCGGTAGTCCCTTTTAGATACTGCAATATGTGTTTGATTTCATTCCAATGTCTCCTTGTAGGAGCAGAGCTATATCTTGCTAAGACATTAACTGAAAAAGTTATGTCAGGCCTTGTAGTATTAGCAAGATACATTAGTGCACCAATTGCACTAAGATATGGTACTTCAGGACCAAGTAGCTCTTCATTCTCTTCTTGAGGCCGGAATGGATCCTTATTCACATCAAGTGATCGAACAACCATCGGAGTACTTAATGGATGTGCTCCATCCATGTAAAACCGTTTCACTACCTTTTCTATCTAGGCAGATTGATGAATAAAAATTCCGTTTGCCAAATGTTCAATTTGCAAACCAAGACATAATTTTGTCTTTCCGAGATCTTTCATCTAGAATTCCTTCTTTAAATAATCAATTGCCTTTTGGAGTTCTATAGGAGTTCCAATAAGGTTTATGTCATCAACATATATGGCAAGTACAACAAATTCCGATGTTGTTTTCTTTATAAAAACACATGGGCAAATGAATGATATAGTCTTTCTTTAATAAATACTCACTAAGACGATTATACCACATTCGTCCTGATTGCTTTAGACCATACAACGATCTTTGCAATTTGATTGAAAACATTTTCCGGGACTTTGAATTATTTGCTTTAGGCATTTTGAATCCCTCGGGAATTTTCATGTATATCTCATTATCAAGTGAGCCATAAAGGTAGGTGGTAACCACATCCATTAAATGCATGTCAAGCTTTTCATGGACAGCAAAACTAATGAGATAACGAAACGTTATAGCATCCATAACGGGTGAATATGTCTCTTCATAATCGACACCAGGACTTTGTGAAAATCCTTGTGCAACAAGGCGTGCCTTATATCTTTGTATCTCATTTTTCTCATTTCTCTTGCGTACAAAAACCCATTTATAGCCAACATACTTAACACCATTAGGTGTTTGGACTATAGGACCAAAAACTTCACGTTTTGCAAGTGAATTTAATTCTGATTAGATTGCTTCTTGCCATTTTGGCCAAAAGTCTTTGTCGACATTCTCCAATAGATTGAGGTTCAAGATCCTCACTTTCTTCCATAATGCTAGATGCAACATTATATGCAAAGACATAATCCACCACTATATCCACTCGATTCAACTTTGTCTCAATATCGATTGGATTTATTGATAGTTCCTTATTTTCTTGAGCCTCGAGCTTAGTGGATTCCTCATGAATCTCAGAATTTATTAAATCGTGGATTTCTTCATGAGGTTCTTTCGTAGTGTCAATTTGATCATTTGTTTTCCTTTTTCTAGGATTTCGATCTTTGGAACCTAATGGTCTGCCACGTTTTAGGCGTGTTTTTGACTCATTAGCTATGACACTAGAAGATTGTCCAATAGAGACATCAATACGGATTGGAACATTCTCTGCAGGGATATGTGATTTTGTTATCCTTTTCAAATCCGTAAATGCGTCTGGCATTTGATTTGCGATTCTTTGCAAATGGATAATCTTTTGCACCTCTTTTTCACAAATAAAGGCACGTGGATCAAGATGAGATAATAATGGGTTTTTCCACAAAATTTCCCGTTTGGTTTCACCAACTTCTCCCCTTAATTTTGGAAAAAGTGTCTCATCGAATCGACAATCTGCAAATCGTGCAGTAAACAAATCCCCCGTCAATGTTTCTAGGTAGCGAATGATGGAGGGCGATTCAAACCCAACATATATTCCTAACCTTCTTTGCGGACGCATTTTGGTGCGATATGGAGGTGCTACAGGCACATATACTGCGCATCTAAAAATTCTTAAATGGGATATATTAGGTTCATGACCCAAAACTAATTGCAACGGGGAATATTTATGATAATTTGTCGGTCTGAGACGAACTAGCATTACTGCATGCAAAATGGCATGACCCCAAACAGAAGTGGGCAACCTCATTTTCATGAGTAAAGGTCTTGCTATCAATTGCAGACGTTTAATTAAAGACTCTGCAAGACCATTTTGAGTGTGAACATGAGCTACAGGATGTTCCACTTTTATCCCAATTGATAAGCAATAATCATTAAATGCTTGGGATGAAAACTCAGTAGCATTATCAAGTCTAATAGACTTAATTGGATTATCGGAAAATTGTGCCCGTAATCGAATTATTTGTGCCATTAATTTTGCAAACGCGAGGTTGCGAGATGACAATAGGCACACATGGGACCATCTAGAAGATGCATCTATTAAGACCATAAAATATCTAAACGACCCACTAGGTGGGTGAATAGGTCCACAAATGTCCCCTTGTATACGTTCCAAAAACGCAGGGGACTCAATTCCAACCTTTGTTGGTGATGGTCTAATAATTAACTTGCCTTGATAACAAGAAGTGCAAGAAAATTCATCATTTAAAAGAATCTTTAAATTCTTTAATGGATGCCCATTTGAGTTTTCTATAATTCGTCTCATCATAATCGATCCAGGGTGTCCCAATCGATCATGCCAAAGTACAAAAGTATTAGAATCAGTAACTTTTTGGTTTACAATAGAATGTGCCTCAATTGCACTAATTCTTGTCCAATACAGGCCACAAGATAAAGATGGGAACTTCTCAATAACCCTCTTTTGGCCAGAGACATTCTTGGTAATGATGAGATATTCAAGATTATTCTCATCTATTGTCTCAATATGATATCCATTTCGACGGATATCTTTAAAACTCAACAAGTTCCTCTTGGACTTGGAGGAGAACATTGCATTCTCTATGATAAGTATTGTTCCCTTAGGCAGAGTTATAGTAGCTCTTCCAGAGCCTTCAATTAATTTACTACTACCAGAAATTGTAGTAACATCTGCCTTACACATATTTAAATGAGAGAAATATTTTTTCTCTTTGAATATTGCATGTGTCGTACATGAAACAATTAAACAAATATTTTTACAATTGAACTTTGATCCAAGTTTGCGATGTGAGATATCCATATTTGCTTCCCAAATAATCAATGCAATTAGTGTATGCCAAAGTTATAATGTAAAGGATATTGATATAAGAAAATCGACTTTTACAGTTGAACTATTATTTGTCTTATTAAGTTTCTGTAACTTATTATTCCTTAATACTCAAATTATAACTTGAGTATTAAATAAGCCACTAATTAATGTATTATGGGTTTTGCCCATAAAGAAACGTATGTATGACAAATTCTTTTGAAATCACGCTAGTATATTGATAGCTCTAAAGAAAACGTACTAACCTCTGTTATACTCTCAACAGTGCCAATTGGATCCATTTAGATTCATAGACTTTCTTTCATCAGCTTTTCTTAAGTAGGACATATTTGTAGACGGGTAGAACTCAGTTGATTAGAGTTCGTGCTGATAACATGTGATAAAACAATAAAAGTAGAAGAACAATATTGCAGAGAAAGAGAGAGAGGAAATTCTTATTGAATTTTGGGATGATTTACAATGGGGTAAGACCCCTCTATTTATAGAGGAGAAAATGACTTAGCCACAAAGTAAAACTCTCTACAAGATAGACATTCACTCTAAATAAAATTCTATTCATAACACTAAAGTTGTTGTGTAGAATTAATTGCATGGCCAATAAATAATAATAATAGCAGTGTGGAATGTATAACCAAAGAATGCTTCCTGGACAATTCAGAAGATATTTCAGGCTAAGGAGTATTTCACTAAGGCTGGTATGACTGAAAATGATGTCCAGCTAATGGAGAAATGCTCAATCAGGAGACTCTACAGATCACTACAAGGTGTATTTCAAAAAGTAACATGGAGGAAGCTAGTGTGCAGTAACCAAGCGCAGCCAAAATGGATATTCATATTGAGGCTAGCAATACAACAAAGGTTAGTTACCAAGGATAGGTTGGTACGATGGGGGTTAGATATATATCAAACATGCTCTCTGTGTAATAAGGAAAATGAGACAATGCAACATATATTTTTCAAGTTGGAGATTACAGGGAAGATATGGAATAGTCTGCTGAGATGGAAAGAGATTCAAAGATCACACAACAATTGGCAAGACGAATTACATGGATGGTGAAGATGACTAAAGGTAAGAGTGCAAGAGCAGCTATACGCAAAATGACACTAGCAGCTGCAGTGTATCACTGCTGGCGGGAGAGGAATTTTGTGATTTTTCAGAAGAAGAGAAGGACAACCACTTCGTTAATCAAGCTTATTATCCAGGAAGTGCACATAAGGGCAACAAGATTCTCTTATCTAGATAAGGTGATAACTACGTTGAACTGGTATCCGGAAATTAGCTAGAATAGAATAGTAGTGGAAGTTGATGGAAGTTAGGAGAAGTGAAGGCTAGATATCATCTTATTGGGGCTTCATGTCCAGTTGGTGATATGCTAGACAAATTTTGTAATAGTTAGATGAGTTGTAAATATTGTTACTTGGTAATAAAATTCTTATTTACCAAAAAAAAAAATAATAATAATAAGGGCTCGTTTGGCCCTTAAAAAAACTCAATTTTTTTTTTGGGAATTAGTGTTTCGCATGAAAATTTTAAGTTTCACTTGACATTGAATTTCGAAATTGTTTGGAATTTGAATAACTCCAAAAGGTTATTTTTCAAAATTTTAAAAACAACTCCAAATTATATCATGTTCAAACGCAACTCTAATTTTCAAATACTATTTTTATTTATTCGAAAAAGTTTTACTTTTTTCCGGAATTTTATACTTTCTTATATCCAAACGCCCACTGAACGTTCTAAGCATTCTGTGGTGGGATTCAACACAAGTGAGACGGAGATCAACTATTAGTTCATTGTGGCGGAGTGAATTTCTTTCGTGACATTTAAGAAAAATACCAAGTTATTTATTATTATTTTGTTTAGAATCTATTCTTTCTTATTAATTTAATTAAGAAAATAGTAATTAAGTGAGCCATTTAAAAAAAAATAGTTTAAATTTTAATTTTTCGACTTTTTGACCAAATTTATCGAACATTTTTTCCTGACTAGCTTTTTTGCGATGGACAAAAATCATTTTGTACGGCGTCGAGAATCTAGTAAATGGTACCGATAAGACTTATGGTGGAGTTGTAAGTATTCCTTCATTCTTAATCAGGGGTCTCGGGTTCGAGACCTAGGTATGAAGTTGCCTTTATTAGGAAACACTTTACCCCTTAATGTAGGATTTTCCGGCACGAATCCAAATTTAATCGGGTCACAATACAAATATCTGATAGTGCTAAGGGGTGTGCAAGAATCTAACAACACAGTTTAGTGTAGTACTCTACTTTTTCGTGGAAAATTCCATTGGTGATTAATCAGTCAAACTAAACATAAGCCATGTTTAGAGAACGAGAGTAGCTTCAACTGGTGAAATTCATATCTCTATCTACTTTTTCCTAGAAAGTAATCATTTAAACTAAATATAATACACGGAACATTGTTTTTATTAATTTCTGTTAGAATTTTCAAACACCCAACCAATCCAACTATTCCCTTTTTTCCCAACAAAGGCGCTTCGACATTTATAAAGGGCTACAATAAGCAAAAAAAAATAGGAATAATTAGCACGTTATATATGTTGCATTCTTTGTATAAGGTAAAATATGTTCATATTGAATGATTGCATGAGAAAGCGACACGTG
Source organism: Nicotiana tabacum (assembly GCF_000715075.1). Classification (NCBI taxonomy): domain Eukaryota; kingdom Viridiplantae; phylum Streptophyta; class Magnoliopsida; order Solanales; family Solanaceae; genus Nicotiana; species Nicotiana tabacum. Next base: position 4,421,448 of record NC_134084.1, on the reverse strand, counting down.
GAGCCGAAGATAGAAAACATCAGGCCCGAGGCAATGATCTCACTTGTTGTCGGAGAGAATGATATTCATAAAGGCAAAATTAATGTCTGTCATCCGGTAGCCAGAGGCGCATCGAGGATTTTAAGTTTATGAGTTCCTACATCGACTTCAAATTAATATATTTGTATAGGATTAAAACTGGGCCTACCCGATTTTACTATTTGATCGAGACCAGGAGTTGCGTCGAGGGTCGGCCTCGTAGTGGAGCAAATCAAAATGACGAAGACAAGGTACCGAGTTCGAGAATCGAGGTGCCTGTCGAGATCAAGGCCGACAGCGATCGAGACCAAACAGGGCAGATTTCGAGCAAGGCGCAATAACAGAAAAGCGAGATATCCGTGACTGGTCGAAGATCAAGGCGGAAATCTCGAAACGGTCAAATCAAAGGTAGTTGCTTCGGCTATTCATAGGATTTACTTCCGTATTAGAATGGTACCAGAGATAGGATTCCTATACTATATAAAGAGGGTCCTCTTCTTTTTGTAAGGACGTGACACTTTGCGATATCAAAGCAATATAATGCCTTTTCTATAGTTCATATTGTTGTTCATCAGCTTGTTATATTTTAACTGCTCTTGCACAAATTAGTTCGAGGGTATTCAAGCTCGAGGGCTGAATTTCATTCAAATACTGGTTTGCTTTATATTATTGTTAATTTCTATTATTACTCTTTACATTTATTAATTGGTATTAGGTGAAATCACGTGTCCTTAAAACCACATTATAAGTTTAATTATTATCAAATTTTAAGGGTAAACAGTTTGGCGCCCACCGTGGGGCCAAGGATAATAGTGATTGTCTGGTATTAATTCTCGTAACACACACTACTTTACTCTTGTTCTCGTGAGTATTTTTTATTTCAGGATCAACATGTATAACACGCAAGCAGTACCCAATCACGCCGATGACAACCTCGGTTTCCATGGAGAAAACGATAATGTAGCCGCCCCAGGGATCGAAGTGCCTCAAGCTGGCCACGAGGGAGTACCGATCGCAGATCCCGTCGATGTCAGTTTGCACGTCACCCTAAATGTAAATTTGGGCGTCGATCCTAGAAATAGTGTTCGCTAAGATGCTCGAGCAGCCGATCAGAACGTACAAAGCGGTGTAGAAGGCGGAATTAGCCTTCGAATGATATTCAAAATGTTCTAGACCCAACAATCTGCGATAGCGTAACTCCAAAATCAAAATCGAGCACCAAGCAGAATTGAGCTCGAAACATCACAAGAAGTTGTTCATTAAATCGAACCTGTATTGGAGAAATCCAATGCCAACGAACCGGGGACTGATCCAGCTATTATGAAGATGCTTCAGGAGCTCACTAAGAGGATCAAATCAGGTGAAAGAAAAATCGAGGCTAATGACAAAAAGGTAGAAACATACAACTCACAGGTTGACTAAATACTGGGGGCACCCCCGATTCGAAAGGGTTTGGATTCGGAGAAGTTAGTGCAGAAGCCTTTCCCTCCAAGTACGGCTCCGAAGCCCATTCCTAAGAAATTCTGTATGCCAAAATCCCCAAATACAATGGGACCACCGACCCTAATGAGCACGTTACTTCTTACACATGCGCAATAAAGAGGAATGACTTAGAAGATGATGAGATTGAATCTGTTCTATTGAAGAAATTTGGAGAAACTTTATCGAAGGGTGCCATGATATGGTATCATAACTTACCATCGAACTATATTGATTCCTTTGCTATGCTCGCAGATTCTTTTGTGACAGCCCATCCCGGAGCCATTAAAGTTGTAACAAGGAAATCAGACCTCTTCAAGGTAAGACAGAAGGATAACGAGATGCTCAGGGAATTCGTATCTCAGTTCCAAATGTAGAGAATGGATTTGCCTCCAGTCACTGATGACTGGGTTGTTCAAGCTTTTTCACAAGGTCTCAACACTTTGAGCTCCATAGTTTCGCAACAGTTGAAGCAAAATTTAATCGAATATCCAGTTGTCACTTGGGCCGATGTACACAATCGGTATCAATCAAAGATTAGGGTCGAAGACGATCAACTAGGAACTCCAATTGGTTCGATTTATCCCAACAGGCCCGTGGATAGAGTTAAAAGGGACGTCGATCAGGAACCACGATCAAATAGAGATAAATACCAGCCATACAGTGAAGATCTGAGAAATAACGGGCCTGGGTGCAACCCCATGCGGAATGATAGAAGGAATGATCGGGGACGGAATTCCCGGGAGCTTATGAGGAAAAATGGTTTCGATAGGGATGTTGGGTCCAAAGAAGCACCTCAACCGTCAGAATACAACTTCAACATCGATGCATCAGGTATTGTATCAATCATTGGTCGGATTAAGAATACTAGATGGCCCAGACCATTGCAGACCAATCCAGCTCAAAGGAACCCTAATCAAATGTGCAAATACCTGTCACACCTCCTTTTTCCGCCCCGCGAGGGGTGAAGGAGTTTTTCCAATTAAAGGACAATCGAAATGAGATTTGTTTATTTATTTCAGAGTCGCCACTTGGGAGATTTAGGGTGTCCCAAGTCACCAATTTAATCCCGAATCGAGGAAAATAATGACTCTGTATTACAGTCCGCGAACCAGAAATCCGGATAAGGAATTCTGTTAACCTGGGAGAAGGTGTTAGGCATTCCCGAGTTCCGTGGTTCTAGCACGGTCGCTCAACTGTCATATTCGGCTTGATCATCTGATTTAATACATATTGAACCTATGTGCGAATTTTAACTTTTAACCGCTTTTGTCATTATTATTATTTTTATCAAGAATTGCAACATCGTGGAAACACATCTCGAACCACGTCACATCAATGCACCCGTGGTTGTTGGCATATTTCAACTATGTTGAGATTTGGATTTGGGTCACATAAATGTGCACCCGAGTTTAAGAAGCCAACATTATTAAATACGCGCCTAAAGCGACTAGCGTATCATTGTTTTGGGTAGGGCCGTGAAATTTGCTAAACGGCCCGTCCCGGAATCTAAGCAATTTTAAAGCAAATATTTACTGAGGGCCCCGCAATTTTGTATTTTTATTCGGCGAGGCTCATCTCAATCTTATTTTTTTAAAAGGAATTTGCAACGTCATGGACACGCATCTCGAACCACGTCACAATCAATGTACCCCGTGATTAGAGACACATTTCGACTCTGTTGAGATTTTTGTTTGGGTCACATAAATGTGCACCCGAGTTTAAGAAGGTAAGATTTATTAAAATGCGCGCCTAAAGCGATTAGCGTATTATTATTTTTTTGGGTAAGGCCATGGAGTTCGCTAAGCGGCCTGTCCCGAGTTTTAAGTAATTAACACATACATTTTAATGAGGGCCCCGCAATCTATGCGTTTTATTTGGCGAGGCTCGTCTCATTTTTATTTAAAACGATAAACCTACAGCGACTACATTTTTCTATTAAATTCGTCTCTAAAAATAAAAAAAGAAAATCTCCCGATTAATTACATGCTAAAAAAACGTAACTTATTAGTTATTAGTTTACGGTTAATGCAAATGGAAAATTGCAACCGGGTTTGTACCAAGAAGGATTGCTTTTATTCTATATTCTATCATTTACTAACACTAGAACATGAGATAGACACACAATAATATCAAAACAAGTTAATTATTCTTTGATTAATTTAAACTAGCATTATTCGATGAAGAAGTTATACATGTGCAACCCCATTACTCATTAATCAGTCAAATACATTTTTATACAAAGAAAGAAAAATTATATTCAAACACAAATCTAAACAAGAGGAATTCAACAGGAACAAAGCCTGATTAATATTTCATTTTTCGCTTCAAGCCGAGAGTGTACAAATGTGTACCTGGAAATGGCAGTACAAGAAAAAAAGAAGGAGGAGTCAGCAGCAGTAGTAATACAGCAACGCAACAGCAACCCCACAACAGCAATTTGAACCAGAATCAAAACCCAGGAAAATTTGAAGAAAATCAAGCAAGCTCGATAGAACAAACCCAAAAGTTTGTAAAAGACTTAAACAGCAACAAATCACATCACCACAAATATACTCAAACCCGCGTGTATTAAATCCGAAACTAAACTTGTTTCTCACTTTGTTTTTGTTTTCTCTTTTTAAACTCTCTAACACTCTTGAGATTTTCAGAATGTCTTCCTAAAATCTCTCTCCAAAAATCTCTCTCTATGTAAGTCTTTCAAGTTCAAGTCTAAGTCCTTTCTCTAAGTCCTCCCCTTTAAGATGTGTCAAATGGCTCTATTTATAACAAGACTCTTGCCTTGAATTTCCAACCCGAAATATTCCCCCAATTGCATGTTTTGTCCCCACTAATTAATGTTTTCTTTATTTTAAACCTTGTCTCCCATGCTTAACAAATAATTACATTATTCCCACCACACTAGATTATGTCTTGTCCCCCACTATATTAAATAATTATATCAACCCCAACCCATTACATCTTGTCCCTCATGCTTAACATAAACAATTACATTATTCTTTCCCACTACATTATGTCTTGTCCCCCATTATATTAAACAATTATATCAACCCCACCTCATTTCATCTTGTCCCACATGCTTAACATAAAGAATTATTCAAAATGTTCAATTCCGAAACTACCCCTCCGACCTTATTGCAATTACCATTTTACCCCTGAGCGTACTGCAACTTACCAAACTACCCCATCAGCTATAACCAATTCACCTAATCAATCTCAACCAAAATATAGCAAATATGACCAATTTCTAAACAAATTCAAACAACAAATCACATGAACACAGATTGAACAACATCAAATTAATGTGAATAAATTAACCATATTGGGAACCAATCCTGGTTAACTTAGACCAAAAAAATGAATGAGCAAAAGAGACAACAATATTAACAACAAAGATATATGATTCAAACTAAATCAACAAGTCAAAAACCAAAACAGACTCACATTAAATTACTGGATTAAAAACGGACTTCAAACAAAGAATAAACATGCATTAAATCTATATTAAACAACAAACATGACGGATCCAAATGATTAAACCAACATATTTCTATATTACAACTGAATTCTTTTAAACAAATAAAAACAAACCGAAGAAGAAACAACATTAAAATTAAACTAACAACATTAATTAAATTTCAATTTGAATCTAACAACATTAAAACTAAACTAACAATTTCACATGAACAAACTGAAAAATAAACAAAACGATGAACACGAACGAAACAAGAATCAAACATTTACCGATTTTAGATCCGAGAATATCAAAACAAAATACGGACATAAATGAAACTTAAACCAACTAATCGGTTCGGAACAACGACGAACTCGAATGGAAACAAATCTGCCCGGAAACTTTGAAACCAAAATAACTCGAATCTGTCTGAAATTTTTTGTATGTTTTCTGGTTGATTTTAGGCGATGAAGCTGGACGACCAAAAACTTGACCACGAAGACGGCGATGAAGCAGCGTGAAGCTGGTCGACACAGCAGCGCTGCATGCTCGTCCATGGCGGACCACGGCAGTGTGGTCGACGGACTGTTGTGCGTCGGGCGAGTGAGCTGTGGGAGGGAGGTGGTCGTTTGGTTTTTCCGGCATGGCTGGGGGTCGTTCGGAGGTGACGAACGAAGTGAAGACGTCGAAGAAGAAGACGACACAGCAGTAAGGGGGCCGTTTTATGGCTGGACGTAGAGGGGTCGTTTGGCAGAGTGGTCGAGGGCGGTGGGGTTTCAACCATGGGAGGGCAGCCATTGTGGCTTGGGACGAGGAGACGGAGAAGACGATGCAGCAGTGATGGGTTCTGTTTGGACGCAGCAGAAGCAACAATGGTGAAGTATGAGAAGTAAGAGTCGCAGCGACGAGCTGGGATTGTTCGTGGTTGCTCGTTGACGATGGGTTGTTCGACGACTAGCAAAGGGTGGTCGATGGAGGGGTTGTGCGCGTGTGTGAAGGTGAGCAGCCATGGATGGCTATGGAAGCCATTGGAGGGGAAGGGTGACGGGCAGACATGGGAGTTGGGTGGTTTTGAGAGAATGAGAAGAAGAGGGGAGGGGGGCGGGTAGTTAGGTTTTGTTTAGGTTAGGGTTTTTTGGAGTGGAAAATGAAAAAATGGGAAGATAGGGGTGGGTCGTTGGGCTATGGGGAAGACCGGGTCGACCCGGTCTTGAAATGGACCGGGTCGTAGGGGAAGGTTGGGCATCTTTGGGCCTATGGTTTAAAATTGAAGAAAAGGCTCAATCTGGTCTTCTTTTATTTTTTGTTATCTTTTCTTCTTTTATTTTTCTAAAACTAAATTCTAAAAATCCTTAAATTATCATATGGAACTAAATTAAGTTATGAAAGCGCAAATTAACTCCCAATAACAATTAACACACAATTAAGTAATAATTAAGCATGAAATTGTACAATTGGACATTAAATGCTAAAAATGCAAACGATGCATATTTTTTGTAATTTTATTTTTTTTGTAAAACAAACTTAATTACTAACAATTGTAGAATTAAATCCTACATGCAAAATGCGACATATTTTTGTATTTTTTATTAATTTAACAAATAAACATGCTCAGACAAATACAAATAATTATCCAAAGATGTCACAAAAACTCTCAAAATTGCACACCAAGGAAAATCATTTTATTTTGAATTTTTTGGGAGTAATTCTTTCATAGGGCAAAAATCACGTGCTTACAGCTGCCCCTCTTTGTCCGAAGACACGAAGGGTTTTCGTGCAAAGATAAAGTGAGTGATTTTTGCCCATCCGAGTACTCCGTTTGAAGCATTTTTTGAAAAAGATTTAACCGAACCTTTGCTTCAAAGGTTTCCTACATATCCCTAGCTAAAGGGGAATCAGGTTAATGTAGTTCGGGAAGTTTTGGTAGCTGGGACTACCGTGGGACTGCAATGTTACTGCTGTTGCATGCTATTACGACTGCTTACCGATCTCCTTGTTACACCGTGCTTAAAGAAAACAAGAAGCTAGGCTAGACTATGGATCATAAGATCTCATCTATCTTCAACTTGTTCTTGTTGCCTTGCTTTCTTGTCGGCTTGTGTTTCTTCCGGTGCTTTTCTTCCGAGACTTTGGGGATGACACTGGCCTTTTGCTTTTCTGAATACCAGTTTTCATCATTTGTTCGGTCCGCTGGGGATATGGCTTCTTCATTAAGCTTTTCGGCGGTTCCTCTGGGGATATGGCTTTCTTCATCAGACTTGTTATGCTGGGCATAATTTAACGTTCACAAGCCGCTTCTTTCAAGACGCGTCTTTTCTTCTTTTTGACTCAGGCGCTTGAATTTGTGCTGGGACCTCTTGTTGCAACCTTCTGCTTCCCGGTGCTGGGGATTTTTATTGTTTCCTGCTAGGAATTCCTGTTGTAACCTTCTGCCTTCCGGAGGGGTTACTGATTTCAAGACCTGAAGTATATGACTGAAAAGTATTCCTCTCGTTATACAGGTGGGTGCCTGAAACATGAAATATAAAGACTGAAAAGTATTCCTCTCGTTATGTAGGTGGGCGCCTGGGACATGAAATGTAAAGACTGAAAAGTATTCCTCTCGTTATGTAGGTGGGCGCCTGAGACATGAAATGTAAAGACTGAGAAGTATTCCTCTCGTTATGTAGGTGGGTTCTTGAGACATGAAATGTAAAGACTGAAAAGTATTCCTCTCGTTATGTAGGTGGGCACCTGAGACATGAAATGTAAAGACTGAAAAGTATTCCTCTCGTTATGTAGGTGGGCGCCTGAGACATGAAATGTAAAGACTGAAAAGTATTCCTCTCATTATGTAGGTGGGCGCCTGACTTAAACAACAACTTTAAAAATATCAGGCGGGCTCCTGATTTCAACAACAACTCTGAAAATAAAATGTCATTCCTTTCTTTAGGTTGGCGAGATTTAAACAACTTTGAAAATAAAACGCCTTTCCTCTCTTCAGGCGGGCTCCTGACTTCAAAAACTTTGAAAATAAAATGTCATTCCTTTCTTTAGGTTGGCGAGATTTCAACAACTTGAAAAATAAAACGCCTTTCCTCTCTTCAGGCGGGCTCCTGATTTCAACAACAACTTTGAAAAATAAAACGCCTTTCCTCTCTTCAGGCGGGCTCCTGACTTCAACAACTTTGAAAATAAAATGTCATTCCTTTCTTTAGGTTGGCGAGATTTCAACAACTTGAAAAATAAAACGCCTTTCCTCTCTTCAGGCGGGCTCCTGATTTCAACAACAACTTTGAAAAAATAAAACGCCTTTCCTCTCTTCAGGCAGGCTCCTGATTTCAACAACAACTCTGAAAATAAAATGCCATTCCTTTCTTTAGGTTGGCGAGATTTAAACAACTTTGAAAATAAAACGTCTTTCCTCTCTTCAGGCGGGCTCCTGACTTCAACAACTTTGAAAATAAAATGTCATTCCTTTCATTAGGTTGGCGAGATTTCAACAACTTTTAAAAATAAAACGCCTTTCCTCTCTTCAGGCGGGCTCCTGACTTCAACGACAACTTTGAAAAATAAAACGCCTTTCCTCTCTTCAGGCGGGCTCCTGATTTCAACAACAACTTTGAAAAATAAAACGCCTTTCCTCTCTTCAGGCAGGCTCCTGACTCCAACAACTTTGAAAATAAAATGCCATTCCTTTCTTTAGGTTGGCGAGATTTCAACAACTTGAAAAATAAAACGTCTTTCCTCTCTTCAGGCGGGCTTCTGATTTCAACAACAACTTTGAAAAAATAAAATGTCTTTCCTCTCTTCAGGCGGGCTCCTGATTTCAACAACAACTCTGAAAATAAAATGTCATTCCTTTCTTTAGGTTGGCGAGATTTAAACAACTTTGAAAATAAAACGTCTTTCCTCTCTTCAGGCGGGCTCCTGACTTCAACAACTTTGAAAATAAAATGTCATTCCTTTCATTAGGTTGGCGAGATTTCAACAACTTTTAAAAATAAAACGCCTTTCCTCTCTTCAGGCGGGCTCCTGACTTCAACGACAACTTTGAAAAATAAAACGCCTTTCCTCTCTTCAGGCGGGCTCCTGATTTCAACAACAACTTTGAAAAATAAAACGCCTTTCCTCTCTTCAGGCGGGCTCCTGACTTCAACAACTTTGAAAATAAAATGTCATTCCTTTCTTTAGGTTGGCGAGATTTCAACAACTTGAAAAATAAAACGCCTTTCCTCTCTTCAGGCGGGCTCCTGATTTCAACAACAACATTGAAAAATAAAACGCCTTTCCTCTCTTCAGGCAGGCTCCTGATTTCAACAACAACTCTGAAAATAAAATGCCATTCCTTTCTTTAGGTTGGCGAGATTTAAACAACTTTGAAAATAAAACGTCTTTCCTCTCTTCAGGCGGGCTCCTGACTTCAACAACTTTGAAAATAAAATGTCATTCCTTTCATTAGGTTGGCGAGATTTCAACAACTTTTAAAAATAAAACGACTTTCCTCTCTTCAGCCGGGCTCCTGACTTCAACAACTTTGAAAAATAAAACGCCTTTCCTCTCTTCAGGCGGGCTCCTGACTTCAACGACAATTTTGAAAAATAAAACGCCTTTCCTCTCTTCAGGCGGGCTCTTGACTTCAACAACTTTGAAAATAAAATGTCATTCCTTTCTTTAGGCTGGCGAGATTTCAACAACTTTTAAAAATAAAACGTCTTTCCTCTCTTCAGGCGGGCTCCTGATTTCAACAACAACTTTGAAAAATAAAACGCGTTTCCTCTCTTCAGGCGGGCTCCTGACTTCAACAGCTTTGAAAAATATAATCCTATTTGAGGGCGGATGAACCCAAAATATCCTATTTTAAGGGCGGATGAACCCAACATATCCTATTTTGAGGGCGGATGAACCCAAAATATCCTATTCGAGGGTGGATGAACCCAACTAGGAAGTGCGTCTCCTACGAGTAAAACTTGTATGAACCAAAATCAGGAAGTGCGTCTCCTAAAGCAAAATATAACCTGAAAGACCCAGCCTAGGAAGTGCGTCTCCTAGGGGTGGAACTTCAATGATTCAAACTAGGAAGTGCGTCTCCTACAAATGAACTTAAATGAACCAGACTAAGAAGTGCGTCTCCTACAAATGAACTTAAATGAACCAGATTAGGAAGTGCGTCTCCTAGGGGTAAAACTTAAATGATTCAAACTAGGAAGTGTGTCTCCTATGCATGAACTTAAATGAACCAGACTAGGAAGTGCGTCTCCTAGGGGTAACTAAACTTAGGAAGTGCGTATCCTATGGGTAAAACTAAACTTAGGAAGTGTGTGTCCTAGCGGTAAAACAGACTTAGGAAGTGCGTCTCCTATGGGTAAAATAAACTTAGGAAGTACGTCTCCTAGGGGTAAAACTTTAATGATTTTAAGCTAGGAAGTGCGTCTCCTACAAACTTAATTTAGGAAGTGCATCTCCTATGCATGAAATTTTAATTTAGGAAGTGCGTCTCCTATGCATGAAATTAAACTTAGGAAGTGCGTCTCCTATGGGTAAAAATAACTCAGGAAGTGCGTCTCCTATGGGAAAAATAACTTAGGAAGTGCGTCTCCTAGGGTAAAATAAACTTTTAGGAAGTGCGTGTCCTAGGGGTAAAACAGACTTAGGAAGTGTGTCTCCTATGGGTAAAATAAACTTAGGAAGTGCGTCTCCTAGGGGTAAAACTTTAATGATTTTAAGCTAGGAAGTGCGTCTCCTACAAACTTAATTTAGGAAGTGCGTCTCCTATGCATGAAATTAAACTTAGGAAGTGCGTCTCCTATGGGTAAAAATAAATCAGGAAGTGCGTCTCCTATGGGAAAAATAACTTAGGAAGTGCGTCTCCTAGGGTAAAAATAAACTTTTAGGAAGTGCGTCTCCTATGGGTGAAACCTTAATGATTTTGAACTAGGAAGTGCGTCTCCTATGCCTGAAAATAAACTTAGGAAGTGCGCCTCCTATGCGTGAGCCATTTCCTTAAAAACTTGTGTTGTCTTCCCTCGCAACTGCCGGGGATAACACTGTTGGAGAATTATTTACTTACCTGTTGGGGGATAAAATGTTATCAGCTGGGGATAACGCTGTCGAGGATAACACTGCTGGGGAATTTTGATTCTTCAAAACTAGTGCTTCACTCTTCGGAAGGCTGCTGGGAATGACACTGGCCGGCCTTTTGCTTCTTCGAGCATAAGTTTCATCCTTTTGTTCCGTCCGCTGGGGAACAACTTCCTCCATTGAAACTTATTATGCTGGGGGCAACACTGGTTCAAAGACCACTTCCCTTGAGACTGGTGTTATCTTTATTCTTCCCCGAATGGGTACCTGACTTCCAGAAAATTTTCTAAATGGAAGGAAAATTTTCTGCCCCAGTTTGGTAATATTTCTTGTGGCATGCATTTCCGTCATCAATGCCATTTCCTTTACCTGTTTCAAATCAAACAAAATTTGTTAGTTTAAAACGCGGTGGTTGGTTGTGATACTCCTACTGGGATGGCTTTTCCCTTTCTCCTTCCCTGCTATGTGTTCCAAAACTTGTTGGGGATGATATTAATTGCTGGGGATATTCCCTTTCTACTGGGGATATCCCTCTTCATGCTCATTGCTCTCCTTGATTTGTCCACGGGCCTTGGCCTTGAGGTTTATCACCTTTGATTTCGGCAAGGATATCCCTCTTGACACTTGTCAATCCTTTTGTCAATTCCCTTTTGCTGGGGATATCTTTTTTGACGCTGGCCTCACGCTTGTTCCTTGCTGACTATACCACTTAGATGTACTAGTCAGATCTTATCTTGCATAATTGGAAAGCTAATGGCATATTTTGAAGTCATTTCTCACTTGTTTTGACCAAACAGACTCTACTGGGGAATTTTTCTATGAAAGGAGAAAGAAAAAAGGAACAGAATAAAAGACAAAGGAAAAAGATGACTCTTTAACAAAAGAAACTATAAATAAAAGCCTATCAAACGTAGATACCGACTCTAATGGTCATGACATGCATATGTGGCCTATCCTCCGCCGCCAATCGTCTTTCAAGATCTTCCCTTGGCGATTCCCCATCTGATTCCCAATCTTATTCGACTTGTAGTGCCCAAAGGGTTTTCACTATCAAGCCTCTCTCATTTAGGTTTTTTTCTCTCAGCTTTCTTCGCCTTATGGTGTCCGTAAAGATTTTCACCGATAAGACTCTCTCATTTGTATCACTTTCCAGCTGGGGATTTGGAGTGTTGCCGATATGACTCTTTCTGTTGGGGATTAGAGTCCTTTCTGCTGCGGAACAGAGTGTTATGTTCATCGGTAAGCCTCTCATTTGTCTGACTTGGCATCTTTTGAAGACTGATCAGAAGGTCTTTCTTTGGATCGTAATGTGGGTTTTTGGATAGGCTAGAAAGAAAGGGTATTAAAGGCTCAAAAAACAAATCAATTTGGGGTTCAAAATTACAACCTTCGGAACCATATTTGTTTACAACAAGCGCAACCCTTGCCCTAGTTTCTATCTTGGGGATTATTATTATTATTACACTATGCACATTATGCACATTACGCACCCTATGCACCCTATGACCGAGCCGTGAGGCGCCTACGTATCCTCTTTGAGGAATCAGGTCAAATGTAGTTCCCAATTCCTCCGTTTTCTTCTGACTTTCTTTTGTTTTTTGTTATCATTTTTCTTTTCTTCTCTCTTTTTTCTTTTCTCTTTTTTTTTCGTTTTGTTGTTTTCTTTTCTTTCTTTTTTTCTTCTTTTGTTTACATGCCATGTTTGCGTTTTATAGTCGTTTCTACTGATTCCGAACGAGGGTACGAAAGAAAAACAATAAGGCTCAAAAGGGGTTAACGAAGGATAAAGTGTTTAGGTAGCAGAACAAAATGCCTTCGTCATTCCAGTCTTCAAAACATGCCCAGTGCAAACAACACATTTAAACAAAGATTTATAGCCTCTTCTGATGGTGCTGGACTTGACAATTATATTCACACATTTACTTTTTCATTTGTCATTTCTAAAGCACCGTTGGGCGACACTCTCACTCTCGACCCTCATGCCAATTTGGCGAATCTTTCTTTTAGCGGTGTTCTTTGTGTTTTACTTGCCCTAGTTCCATATGACTCGAGCTCCTAATAATCCCAAATCGTCCTTATTTCCTTTAAATGTTCTGATCACCTTTCTGGGGTTTTATGATTAACTTTTAAGATTAGGCCCAAACTGTGTGCGCATGTCATGTCACTAGAATCGGCGCTGAACAAAAATGATAAAAGGACTAAACAAAAAGATGACTGGAAATAAAAAAAGACCAGATTTTGCATTAGACTACCGGTGAAATGGTTAAAACAAACAAAAACAAACCGGAATAAAATCCTAAAACAACCTGGACAAAACTTAAACAAACCGCTATGACAAAATGGAAAGATAAGAAAGTTTGACACAAGACAATATCCGAATTACAACCCTAATAATCCGGAGAACAGAAATGACAACAAAATAAGCCACCACAAGCTTCTCTCTTGCTAACCAAGGAATGGAGTGTCTTTCCAATTGCCAAGCTCGGCATCTTAGCCACCGAATTCGGCATCAACCTTACTGGGATCTCCACCAACTTTCGTCTCACCGTTCTTAACAAATTGCTTTTGGGTTCCCTTTGCGGGCTCGTTCTTAAGAACAACCCCTGATAGCACTGAAAACTTTGCCATGCGCGGACTTCCAAGGATCTCAGAAGAATTCTCATACCCCTTTTCAAAACAAATCGTATTCGACCTATGCATCTCACTTTGAATAGGCGATGGACTTTGGCTGGTATCTGCTGCGTCCGAATTTTGCACGACAATGTCACCTGCATCAATAAGCTTCTGAATTGCTTCCTTCAGCCTCCAACACTTCTCTGTGTCATGCCCCGGTGCATCTGAGCAATATGCGCACCTTTTAGAAAAATCCAGCTTCTTCGACAGAGGGTTTGGCATGTTTATATGAATCGGCTTCAACATGTCCAATTGCTTCAACTTTTGGAACAAACCGACATATGATCCTCTAATAGGGGTGAAAGCCTTTCTTTTCCTCAGCAACCTCTCATTCTTGCATGCTTGACTGGGCCGGAAAACTGATCCAGATGGCTTTTGATAGGCTTGTGAGGGTGGATAGGCATTTTGTGGAGCCGGGTACCTGGAAAGTGAAGTGTGGTTTTTAGGGTCACTAGGAGAGAAGTGGTGTTGGGGAGGGGAGAAGCATTGAGAAAACATAGCCGGAGGGCGAGTGAGGGAGCTACTCGGGTGGCCGGGAAAGCTGTGATAGGCGGTTATATATGGAGAGTGTGGGGGAGCGTCTGGCCTTGTGCTCGGTGTTCGGGTAAGGACAGATTCCAGGAAGCTAGGTGGTGGCGGGGGTGGTGCTATCCAAGCCACCCACGCCCAATACATATCTGCCACATGCTGTCTCAGCATCTTCACTTCTTCTACCAACTCGTTGTTCCGTTCGACCAGTTGTTGTCGGTCATTGGTACCGACCCACTCTGTTCTGAGGTTCTGTGTCATTTGCTTTGCAGGGAGGAGTTACCACAACCAACCACTTTTCTATATATGAACACAGCAAAGGGAAGCCATCACGTTAGTGTTAGGGCATTTGACAGATAATCATATATCAGAGATGCAATGCACCTAAGCAGTTAAACCGTTCTATCAGAGATGCAATGCACCTGCGCTTTCCTTTATTTTATTTTTTTTTATTATTATCATTCCTTTTCTAGTGGTGGTCGAATCTTATGGAGATTGCCTACGTATCATGACCCAGCATGAATCAGACCTTGCGTAGTTCGGCCCAATGAAAGATAAACAATAATAAACATTTTTTCAATTTTCATATTAAAACAAACTGGGCTTCAAAGGTTTGGAGATGACCTACAAACTCGAAAATCAAACAACCCACATATTCTAATCAAAAGATTTACAAACTCCAAAACAAATGGCCAGCTTCCTTTCTCCGTTTTGGCAAATGCAACCAAACGGTTATTTTTGCAAATGTGGCCCCTTCCAAATTTCACATGAATTTTGAGACCGGGGAGGATTATTTTATGACACTTTACAAACTTGTCCGTTCTTTTAAGAAAATAGCCTTTCGACAACTGAAAGATGCTCTAAGGCTATTTCGGCAAGAACGGTTTAAGACACTGCCCAAGCTGGCTTGGCTTATTTTGACCAAAAGCACAAACGGTATTCACCTGACTGCTTTTTTTTTCAAATTACAATAAAACCTGGTGTTGCAAAAACGGCCCTTCAGCGCCTCGAGGACGAAAATTTTTAAGGCTGTGTGGGTCAACTGGACCAAATCTAAAACAATGACACAAAGGTGGCTGTTTATGCAAAGTCAGCCCTCCGACGTCCCTTTCGGGAATATTCGGCTATTTTGGACAAAAATAGCATCACCCGACTTATTTATGACTCCTTTTATCGTTTTTCAAAAAAGAAAACTCAATATTGCAAACACGGCCTTTCAACGCCTCGGGGACGAAGATTTTTAAGGCTGTGTGGGTCAACTGGACCAAATCTTAAACATGACCCAAAAGGTGGATGTTTATGCAAAGTCAGCCTTCCGGCGTCCCTTTCGGGAACATTCGGCTATGTCTTGACAAAACAGCGTCACCCAACTTCTTTATGATGAAATTAAAATTTGACATATATATATATTTTTGCTATTTTTTGCAAAAGGGGAGGTTGGACATCACCCGACTTATTTATAATTTTTGCAAAAGGGGAGGTTGGACATCACCCGACTTATTTATGATAAAATTAGAATTTTGTCATATTTTTTGTTTATTTATTTGTTTTTGGGTATTTTAACAAAAGGAAGGTTGGACCCGATGAGGGTTGCCTACGTATCTCACATCCGGTGAGAATCAAACCCGCGTAGTTCGGGAACATGAATAAAGTAAATAAACTAACCTCTTTTTTTTTTATTTTTGAAGGAAAGACTTATAAAGTAGAAAGGGAGCATTTTTGCAAAGAACGATTTCTGAAGAAAAAGATTTTTAAAATTTGGTTTTTTGAATTTCGAAAGAAAAACTTCTAAGGAAGAAAGAAAATATTTTTTGGAATTTTACTTTCAACTTATGAAGGAAATGCTTCTAAAATATTTTTGAATTTTGAATTTTCTTTTTAATTAAAAAGACTTTCTAAAGAAATCAATAATGGAAAATAAAGATATATATATATATATATATATATATATATATATATATATCTATTTTTTGCAAGACATATCTTTTTGGAATTTTACTTTGAATTTTCTTGGTAAGACAAATACTCTTTGCAACAAATAAAGATATATATATATATATATATATATATATATATTTTGGAATATAAAGAAAAATATTTTTTGGATTTATATATATATTGCAACAAATAATAAAACCACGTTCAACGCACGACTCTTTTTATTTTTATTTTTGGCATTTTCATAAACAAACAAATAAAAAAATCCATTTTAAAAACAAGACTCTTTTTCATTTTCATTTTCATGGCAAAACAAACTATTTTCCTTTTCTATTTTTTTTTTGAAAAACAAGACAGAACAACGACTCTTTTTTTTCTATTTTTCATTTGCTTTTAATAAAACAAACTAATAAGACATTTTTTTTTTCTCATTTTCTCAAAATTTAGGCAGAGTTTTGACAGTATTTGAGCATTGGATTTTTTCAAAAATAAACAATCAATTCTCTAACCGCTATTTTTTTTTTCTTTTTTTTTTCAATTTCACAATATTCCTGATATTCAAAAATCGGTCAACACACAAGTCTGAATCAAATAAATGCACAAATAGCAGCAGGTAAGATGCATCAGGATGGTCATTTTCATTTTTGGTGCACCTGTCCTAGACAGACCCAACCCCTGTGTTGAGCCTCCAAAGTCAGATGCACGTGATGCAAACAAACGTTCCTACTAGGGATCCAGCATGAAGCTGAGTTATTCTAAGTTCATAACCTGGGCATTTGTTCTAGACTGTGTACCCGAGCGGACAACTCGAGTCGAGGAGGGGGCTACGTACCGGGGACCCGCGGGGTCATCCGGCTTTGTAACTGATCCGACCTCTTTCTTATTTCAGGTATTGACACTAACAGAATAGGGAGTCTCGACCAGCGAGCTTCTCCCCGGAGGTAAGAAGAGAAGGGTTTCGGCACAGTTCACATAATATCAAAGCGGTAAAAACATCATTTAGCACATTGAGCCCAAACATGTAACAAAATCAGATAAAACCAAATATAACAATTTATCTAAGCTCGAATTTCTAACCCTGAACCAGTGGTTCTGGGTAATAATATCCAGCAGAGTCGCCACAGCTGTCACACCTCCTTTTTCCGCCCCCGCGATGGGTGAATGAGTTTTTCCAATTAAAGGACAATCGAAACGGGATTTGTTTATTTATTTCAGAGTCGCCACTTGGGAGATTTAGGGTCTCCCAAGTCACCAATTTAATCCCGAATCGAGGAAAAGAATGACTTTGTATTACAGTCCGCGAATCAGAAATCCGGATAAGGAATTCTGTTAACCCGGGAGAAGGTGTTAGGCATTCCCGAGTTCCGTAGTTCTAGCACGGTCGCTCAACTGTCATATTCGGCTTGATCATCTGATTTAATACATATTGAACCTATGTGCGAATTTTAACTTTTAACCGCTTTTGTCATTATTATTATTTTTATCAAGAATTGCAACATCGTGGAAACACATCTCGAACCATGTCACATCAATGCACCCGTGGTTGTTGGCATATTTCAACTCTATTGAGATTTGGATTTGGGTCACATAAATGTGCACCCGAGTTTAAGAAGCCAACATTATTAAATACGCGCCTAAAGCGACTAGCGTATCATTGTTTTGGGTAGGGCCGTAAAATTTGCTAAACGGGCCGTCCCGGAATCTAAGCAATTTTAAAGCAAATATTTACTGAGGGCCCCGCAATTTTGTATTTTTATTCGGTAAGGCTCATCTCATTCTTATTTTTTTAAAAGGAATTTGCAACGTCATGGACACGCATCTCGAACCACGTCACAATCAATGTACCCCGTGATTAGAGACACATTTCGACTCCGTTGAGATTTTGGTTTGGGTCACATAAATATGCACCCGAGTTTAAGAAGGTAAGATTTATTAAAATGCGCGCCTAAAGCGATTAGCGTATTATTATTTTTTTTGGGTAAGGCCATGGAGTTCGCTAAGCGGCCTGTCCCGAGTTTTAAGTAATTAACACATACATTTTTTATGAGGGCCCCGCAATCTATGCGTTTTATTTGGCGAGACTCGTCTCATTTTTATTTAAAACGATAAACCTACAGCGACTACATTTTTCTATTAAATTCGTCTCTAAAAATAAAAAAAGAAAATCTCCCGATTAATTACATGCTAAAAAAACGTAACTTATTAGTTATTAGTTTACGGTTAATGCAAATGGAAAATTGCAATCGGGTTTGTACCAAGAAGGATTGCTTTTATTCTATATTCTATCATTTACTAACACTAGAACATGAGATAGACACATAATAATATCAAAACAAGTTAATTATTCTTTGATTAATTTAAACTAGCATTATTCGATGAAGAAGTTATACATGTGCAACCCCATTACTCATTAATCAGTCAAATACATTTTTATACAAAGAAAGAAAAATTCTATTCAAACACAAATCTAAACAAGAGGAATTCAACAGGAACAAAGCC
Source organism: Nicotiana tabacum (assembly GCF_000715075.1). NCBI lineage: Eukaryota > Viridiplantae > Streptophyta > Magnoliopsida > Solanales > Solanaceae > Nicotiana > Nicotiana tabacum. The sequence goes on along the minus strand of NC_134084.1, from coordinate 4,402,799 downwards.
TGATTAATATTTCATTTTTCGCTTCAAACCGAGAGTGTACAAATGTGTACCTGGAAATGGCAGTACAAGAAGAAAAGAAGGAGGAGTCAGCAGCAGTAGTAACACAGCAACGCAACAGCAACCCCACAGCAGCAATTTGAACCAGAATCAAAATCCAGGAAAATTTGAGGAAAATCAAGCAAGCTCGATAGAACAAACCCAAAAGTTTGTAAAAGACTTAAACAGCAACAAACCACATCACCACAAACATACTCAAACCCACGTGTATTAAACCCGAAAATAAACTTGTTTCTCACTTTGTTTTTGTTTTCTCTTTTTAAACTCTCTAACACTCTTGAGATTTTCAGAATGTCTTCCTAAAATCTCTCTCCAAAAATCTCTCTCTAAGTAAGTCTTTCAAGTTCAAGTCTAAGACCTTTCTCTAAGTCCTCCCCTTTAAAATGTGTCAAATGACTCTATTTATAACAAGACTCTTGCCTTGAATTCCCAACCCGAAATATTCCCCCAATTGCATGCTTTGTCCCCACTAATTAATGTTTTCTTTATTTTAAACCTTGTCCCCCATGCTTAACATAAATAATTACATTATTCCCACCCCACTAGATTATGTCTTGTCCCCCACTATATTAAACAATTATATCAAACCCCAACCCATTACATCTTGTCCCTCATGCTTAACATAAACAATTACATTATTATTTCCCACTACATTATGTCTTGTCCCCCATTATATTAAACAATTATATCAACCCCACCCCATTACATCTTGTCCCCCATGCTTAACATAAAGAATTATTCAAAATTTTCAATTCCGAAACTGCCCCTCCGACCTTATTGCAATTACCATTTTACCCCCTGAGCGTACTGCAATTTACCAAACTACCCCATCAGCTATAACCAATTCACCTAATCAATCTCAACCAAAATATAGTAAATATGACCAATTTCTAAACAAATTCAAACAACAAATCACATGAACACAGATTGAACAAGATCAAATTAATGTGAATAAATTAACCATATTGGGAACCAATCCTGGTTAACTTAGACCAAAAAAATGAATGAGCAAAAGAGACAACAATATTAACAACAAAGATACATGATTCAAACTAAATCAACAAGTCAAAAACCAAAACAGACTCACATTAAATTACTGGATTAAAAACAAACTTTAAACAAAGAATAAATATGCATTAAATCTATATTAAACAACAAACATGACGGATCCAAATGATTAAACCAACATATTTCTATATTACAACTGAATTATTTTAAACAAATAAAAACAAACCGAAGAAGAAACAACATTAAAATTAAACTAACAACATTAATTAAATTTCAATTTGAATCTAACAACATTAAAACTAAACTAACAATTTCACATGAACAAACTGAAAAATAAACAAAACGATGAACACGAACGAAACAAGAATCAAACATTTACCGATTTTAGATCCGAGAATATCAAAACAAAATACGGACAGAAATGAAACTTAAACCAACTAACCGGTTCGGAACAACGACCAACTCGAATGGAAACAAATCTGCCCGGAAACTTTGAAACCAAAATAACTCGAATCTGTCCGAAATTTTTTGTATGTTTTCTGGTTGATTTTAGGAGATGAAGCTGGACGACCAAAAACTCGACCACGAAGACAGCGATGAAGCATCGTGAAGCTGGTCGACACAGCAGCGCTGCATGCTCGTCCATGGCGGACCACGACAGTGTGGTCGACGGACTGTTGTGCGTCGGGCGAGTGAGTTGTGGGAGGGAGGTGGTCGTTTGGTTTTTCCGGCATGGTTGGGGGTCGTTCGGAGGTGACGAACGACGTGAAGACGTCGAAGAAGAAGACGACACAGCAGTAAGGGGGTCGTTTTATGGCTGGACGTAGAGGGGTCGTTTGGCAGAGTGGTTGAGGGCAGTGGGGTTTCAACCATGGGAGGGCAGCCATTGCGGCTTGGGACGAGGAGACGGAGAAGACGACGCAGCAGTGATGGGGTCTGTTTGGACGCAGCAGAAGCAACAATGGTGAAGTATGAGAAGTAAGAGTCGCAGCGGCGAGCTGGGATTGTTCGTGGTTGCTCGTTGACGATGGGTTGTTCGACGACTAGCGAAGCGTGGTCGATGGAGGGGTTGTGCGCGTGTTTGAAGGTGAGCAGCCATGGATGGCTATGGAAGCCATTGGAGGGGAAGGGTGACGGGCATACATGGGAGTTGGGTGGTTTTGAGAGAAGGAGAAGAAGAGGGGAGGGGGCGGGTAGTTAGGTTTTGTTTAGGTTAGGGTTTTTTGGAGTGGAAAATGAAAAAATGGGAAGATAGGGGTGGGTCGTTGGGCTATGGGGAAGACCGGGTCGACCCGGCTTTGAAATGGACCGGATCGTAGGGGAAGGTTGGGCATCTTTGGGCCTATGGTTTAAAATTGAAGAAAAGGCTCAATCCGGTCTTCTTTTATTTTTTGTTTTGTTTTCTTCTTTTATTTTTCTAAAACTAAATTCTAAAAATCCTTAAATTATCATATGGAACTAAATTAAGTTATGAAAGCGCAAATTAACTTCCAATAACAATTAACACACAATTAAGTAATAATTAAGCATGAAATTTTACAATTGGACATTAAATGCTAAAAATGCAAACGATGCATATTTTTTGTAATTTTCATTTTTTTGTAAAACAAACTTTATTACTAACAATTGTAGAATTAAATCCTACATTCAAAATGCGACATATTTTTGTATTTTTTATTAATTTAACAAATAAACATGCACAGACAAATACAAATAATTATCCAAAAATGTCACAAAAACTCTCAAAATTGCACACCAAGGAAAATCCTTTTATTTTGAATTTTTTGGGAGTATTTCTTTTATAGGGCAAAAATCACGTGCTTACAATACCATGGTACCCATGGTCATAGAACCGAAGACTGCAGACAGTTGAGGGAGGAGGTTACCCTTCTATTCAACGAGGGTCACCTTCAAGAATTCTCAAGTGATCGGGCCAGGAACCACTTCAAAAACAGAGATTTGAATAGGCAGAACGAGTAGGAAGAACCAAACACGTAATTCATATGATCGTTGGTGGGGTCAATATCCCTAAAGAACCGGTATTCAAACACACCAAAGTGACAATCACGAGGGAAAAGCGTAATCAGGACTACTTATAGAAGAAACCTTGTCTTTCAATGATGAGGACGCAGAAGGGATCGAACAACCTCACAATGATGCACTGGTAATATCTATCCTTATGAATAAAATTCAAGTTAAGCGTGGGTTGATTGATCCAAGTAGCTCGGCAAATATTATTCGATCAAGGGTCGTAGAGCAACTTAGCCTCCAAGATCAGATCATGCCCGCAGCTCGGGTGCTTAATGGCTTCAACATGGCAAGTGAAACCACTAAAGGGGAAATCATTCTACTAGTAAACATGATCAGGACTATCCAGGAAACAAAGTTCCATGTGATCGAAGACGACATGAGGTACAATGCGCTTCTCGGAAGGCCTTGGATTCATAATATGAGAGCAGTGCCCTCAATGCTTCACCAAATCTTGAAATTCCCAACATCAGAAGGAATCAAAACAGTGTACAGTGAATAACCCGCCGCCAAGGAAATATTTGCAATCGATGAGGTAATACCAGTATCGGGGCTGTCATTAATAAAGAGATCGAATCGAAGGGAAAACAAGAAGTCAAATAGGAACCATAGTCGTCGGCCTCGACCCGATCAGAAGAGAAGGAAACTTTTCGAGGATGATGATTATATGATACCTCGAACCTTCGTAATTCCCGATGATTCCGATGCAACGAATTCAACGGTCGAAGAGCTGGAACACGTCATGCTGATCGAGTATCTGCCCGATCAAAAGGTATACATGGGCACAGGGTTAACTCCCGAGCTCAGGAAAAAACTCGTTCAATTCCTTTTAATAACATGGGTTGTTTTGCTTGGTCCCACTTACATATGTCAGGGATCTCACTGGAGATCACTACGCATCGACTGAGCTTGGACCTGAAGTTCCGACCGGTGAAACAAAAGAAAAGACCTCAGTCCGAGGTAAAACATGCATTCATGAAGGACGAGGTAACAAAACTTCTCAATATAGGATTCATTGGGGAGGTAAAATATCTTGAACGATTAACAAACTTAGTTGTAGTCCCTAAAAAAAAAACTTAGAATGTGCTTAGACTATAAGGATTTAAACAAGACATTCCCTCAAGATTCCTTTCCTTTGTTGAATATCGATCGCATGATCGATGCCACGGTCGGCCACGAGATTCTTAGTTTTTTCGATGCCTACTTTGAGTACAATCAAATACAGATGAACCCGAAGGATTAGGAAAAGACTTCATTCATCACTAAGTACGGTACATATTGCTATAATGTAATGCCGTTTGGACTATAAAATGCCGCTGCTACTTATCAACGCCTAGTAAATCGAATGTTCGAAGAACAAATAGGTAAATCAGTGGAGGTTTATATTGATGATATGCTAGTTAAGTCCCTGCGAGCAGATAACCATTTGAATCATTTATAGGAGACCTTCGACATACTGAGAAAGTATAACATAAAGCTTAACCTGGAGAAATGTGTATTCGCGGTCGGCTCAGGCAAGTTCCTCGGCTTTATAGTATCAAATCGGGGGATCGAAATCAACCCCGATAAAATTAAGGAAATCAAAGACATCGCAGTTGTTGACAATGTCAAGGTTGTACAAAGATTAACAGGATGCATAGCCGCCCAAGGTCGATTTATTTCGAGGTCCTCATATAGGAGCCACCGGTTCTTCTCACTGCTTAAGAAAAAGGGAAATTTCGCATGGACCCCAGAATATCAACAGGCTTGGGAGGAACTCAAATGATACCTGTCAAGCCCGCCATTGCTTCACACCCCAAAGGCGGATGCACAACTTTACTTGTACTTAGCGGTCTCGGAGATAGCGGTAAGTTGGGTCTTAGTTCGAGAAGAGAAAGGTACATAATTTCCTGTCTATTATGTTAGTCGTACCTTAGGTGAAGCCGAAACCCGGGATCCACACTTAGAAAGCTTAGCACTTGCTTTAATAAGCACCTCTAGGAAATTATATTTTCAATGCAAACAATTTGTGTTGTAACCACTTGCCCCCATAGCAACATTTTGCACGAGCCCGAACTCTCAGACCGATTGGCCAAATAAGCCATCGAGATCAGCGAGTACAACATCGAGTATCAACCCTGAACGGCTATCAAGTCTCAAATCTTGGCAGATTTCGTGGCCAATTTCACGCCAGTGCTCGTATCATCAGGTGTGTGGACCCTCTTCACAAACAGCTCTTCGAACGTGAAGGGGTCCAGGTTAGGCATCATTTTGAAGCCACCCGTAGGTAATACGATTAGATAGTCTATCAAAACTTTGAAATTAACTAACAATGAGGCCGAGTATGAGGTTCGAGAAGATCAAATGCAGAAATACTTGGACAAATTGCAAGTGTCTCTACATCAATTTAAAGAATGGACCCTACAATACATACCTCGAGAACAAAATAGCAAGGTCGATGCCCTTGCAAATTTGGGGTCATCGATCGAAGATGATGAGCTTAATTCGGGGACTATCGTACAACTTTCAAGGTCAGTAATCAAAGAAGGACACACCGAGATAAACTCCACAAGTCTAACCTAGGATTGGATGAATAAGTGCATCGAATACCTAAAGAACGGGAGGCTTCCATCGGATCCTAAAGAATCAAGGACTCTACGCACTAAGGCCGCACGGTTCACTTTGGCTGAGGATGGAACACTATATAGGAGAACGTTCGATGGACCGTTAGCAAATTGTTTGGGACCAGGAGACACCGATTACGTTCTATGAGAAATTTATGAAGGCACTTGCGGAAACCATTCCGGTGCCGAGTCATTGGTTCACAAAGTCATCAGAGCAGGATACTATTTGGTCGATATGGAAAAGGACACTAAATAATTTGTTCGAAAAATGTGACAAATATCAAAGGTATGCATCGATGATCCACCAGCCTAGAGAGCAACTTCACTCAGTTCTTTCCCCATGGTCGTTCATGAAATGGGGGATGGATATCGTCGGCCCTCTACCATCGGCCCCAGGTAAAGCTAAATTTATTTTGTTTATGACTCACTATTTTTCTAAGTGGGCTGAAGCACAGACCTTCGAGAAAGTCAGAGAAAAGAAAGTTATAGACTTCATCTGGGATCACATTTTATGCCAATTCAGAATGCCTGCCGAGATCTTATACGACAATGAAAATCAATTCGTCGGCAGCAAAATGACAAATTTTTTCGAAGATCACAATATAAAAAGGATCCTGTCAACACCGTATCATCCTAAAGGGAATAGACAGGCCGAATCGACAAACAAGACCATCATCCAAAATCTGAAGAAAGGATTGAACGAAGCCCAAGGAAAATGGAGAGAAGTATTGCCCGAGGTCCTTTGGGCATATCGAACAACGTCAAAATCCAGTACGGGGGCAACATCGTTCTCTTTAGTCTACGGTTCTGAAGCTCTGATCCCGGTCGAAGTCGGGGAACCTAGCTTTAGGTTTCGGTATGCAACGGAAGAGTCTAATTGTGAGGCTATGAATACGAGCCTCGAATTGCTAGATGAAATGTAGGAAGTTGCTCTCGTTCGAATGGCCACACAGATATAGCGGATCGAGAGGTATTACAACTGAAGAGCCAATCTTTGACACTTTAAAAACGGGAAATTAGTTCTGAGAAAGGTCACCATTAATACTGGGGATCCAAATGAAGGAGAACTTGGCTCGAACTGGGAAGGACCGTATCAGGTCCTCGATATCGTCGGAAAAGGATCCTACAAGCTAGGCACAATGGACGACGAGCAATTACCAAACAATTGGAACATATTACTCCTCAAACGATATTACAGCTAAGGTACGACCTTCTCCATTTTAATTTATATTTTATTCTAACATATTACAGGTGTTCGACCGAAGATATCGAAGGATCCTTCATTAAAAAGTCCTTAGGTCTGAAAGCACACGTTGTAATCTTTTTCTCTTAGACCAGTTTTTGTCCCAAATAGGTTTTTTCGTCGAGGTTTTTAATGAGGCAACCATTGTTCGTACTAACTTAGAGAAACTCGATAGTATCCGAGGATTCTTTACAATCAACCTCGATTACTAGGGGGTATCACCCTTGGATGTTAACTTTGTTACAAGGAAGGTACTTTGTGTCAACAGGGTCTCGATAGGTAAAACTTTGTAAGGGCCAAACGGTCAAACGAACCATATGCATGTATAATCTATTGAGAGAAGTATTTTTCCTTGCCAAATATTTCATGCCTTAGAGAAAATTTTACTTTACAATTTCTTACTTTTGGTCTGTTGTAAAAATAGGCTTAAGGGTCGATCACAACTAAAGTTCGAACAACTTACCCCGTACTCGGGGACTACCATCTGAAAAGTCGATGTATTCGGACTACTAAAATCTCAAGATCATAAGACCTTAAAAAGGCAACCATCGTTTTTATAAGCCAAGGCCACCCTACTCGGGGACTAACACTTCGAACAATTTCGAAGTATAACCGGGAAACAAGCCCAAGAGGCAAATCCCAAGCCAAAAGGCTACGGCCAAACCAACATGGCTCGGAGACGTCCGAATTTCGTAATAAAATAGGCCTTCAAATATTTTCATAAAACCGGTTTAAAAGGCTACCCTCGACAAATTTATAAAGAGTTTCGATCACATCAACCCTCGAAAACCCTAAGGGGTACCAAATTGTTTGAACTACTGAACGAGCTTATTTAACGCTAAGGTGTAACGAAGCAAAGGTTTTCGATAACACCAACCCTCGAAAACCCTAATGGGTACAAATTTATCTCATGCTAAGGCATAACAAATTTTTACATGATTAACTTTCTAAGCCGAAAAAGGTGAAAAGCCATTCATTTAAGGCCATATCAGCCTAATTCAAGAGCCTAAGGGCCATTTTATTTTTGAGTTCGAGAAGTCAACCTCACTCAACTAAAACCTAAGAGTCATCCTACTTCGAGTTCGAACAAGTACTCACTCGATTACAAAGACTACATTAGTCCGACTTCGACCAAATTGCTTAAGCCTTGTACTCATGAGCAAGGCTTGAACGAAACACAATTTTCACAAGGCAAAAATTGAAATAAAGACAAGTCAGAAAGAAAAGAGATCTTTTATACATATGAAAATATTTACAGGGACCGATCAGGGTCCTACACAAAAATTCAAAAAAGAAAAATCCTAAATGACTAATTTTCCTCGGGAGCTACATCCTTGCCATCGGGATCTCCTCCGCTCTCAGATCCACTCACACTCCCGGAATTATCATCATCAGAAGAGAGCAATGCTTTGGCTTCAGACTTACGCTCTTCGCATTCTCGATCTCGACAGCAAGGTTAAAGCCACGAGCATGAATCTCCTAAAGAGTCTCTCTTTGAGACTAGCATTTGGCATGCTCGTCAACCCAGTATGCTTGAGCCTGAGCAGCATCAAAAACTTCTTTTGCTCGAGCTTGAGCGGCCTTGCGTCAGATCGATAGACAACCGCGATCGTCTCAGCATTGGCCTTAACTGTCTCAGCCTCAGATTTTGCCGCTGCAATCTCCGTGTCTAACCGAGCCTGTAGCTCCTCACTTTTCTTGGCTTGTTCCAAGCTCTTCTATTTCATGCCTTGGAGTTGGCTTCAGTTGAGGATAACTGAGCTCGAGTTGCCTCTTTCTCCGAGGCAAGGTGATCCATCTTTTTCTTCCACATTGATGTCTCTGCCTTCACCTCATCTACCTTTCCTAGGAGTTGCAGGATCGTTTCATGCAGCCGCTGGCCCTGTGAGATCGAATCATTAGCCATCACTCCCAAACTGAGGCTATAAGCGTCTAAGACTTTATTTACCTGCTCGGTGAGTTCACTTTGTTCTTTCTGGGCCACGGCCAACTCAGCTCGGAGACTTTTGATTTCTTTTTCTTTTTGCTCACCAAGAAGCTTGAGAGCATTTTTCTCCTCGGTAAGCCCTCAAATTTCAACTTGCTCAACTCTCTTCGAGACTTGAAGAAAGCCTCATGATGAAGCACTGAGGCCTACACAGATAAAAGGGAAAGAATTATGCAAAGAGAGAAAAACACAAGTATGAAGACCGACGTCAACAGAAAAGGTTAGGGCTTACCCGATTCAAATCTTGCTAGGCCTCATTGATGAGGCATGGTGCTCCCACCTCGTCCATCATATCCTGATCCTCCTCAATCACTAGACCTTGAAGGTAACTGGCCATCCCTACGGGGGTGGCAAAAACTCGTGCATCCTCCTGGACCGTAATAATAATGGTCTGTTTGCACTCAGGATCGACACTGGGGGCTAGAAACTGGCTGGTCAATCTGAAACTTGAGGAAGTTTCGCCCAAGCTCCTCCTTAATAAGTCCAAGTCATTGAAGATGGCAACATCATCGACCCCGACAAAACAATATTGTAAAAAGTCCTCCCCTCCGAGGGAACCTTATATCTGAGAGGCCTTCATAGCCTTAACCTCTCAAACTTCCCCTTCCGAGAATGAAGGAAGCAGCGGGGAGTCCCTAATTTATATTGCACCAAGTGAATCACTTGGGGCGTTCTCTTCATTTTGAAGGGCCTCGGATTCGGCCCCTTCAGACATACCTGCCGATTGCTCATCTCGGCAGGAGGCGTCTACAGCCTCCAAAAACTCGGGGACTTTTCCCGAGCCCTCTTCCAAGACCCCTTCGGTTCGAGGATGGATTTCTCCAATCCTTACCAACTTAGAGGCCTTTGGGGCCTCGGTTCTCCTCTTTACTCGGGCCACCAGCTCGGAGCCATCGTCCTTGTTTTCTTCTTCTTCATCTCTTAGCTGCTGAACTATTTCCACAGGCAGGAAGGTGGTGTCTTTTTTTGGCTTACGAGCCTTACTTTTTTGGGCTTTGGGTCCTTGGAGGTCGAGACCCTTTTTCTTTTTCTATCCTTCTCGCGATTTCGGGTCCGGGGGCGACACCTCTTCCTCCCTTGACGGGGACCTCATGACAGCATTTTTTTTTAGGCTTGTACGAAAGGAAATCAAGTGAGTATGAAAAGAAACATTTCAGAGAAGATTATCAAATACATGAAAAGGAGCTTACCGCGATTTTCGGCCTCCCATCGGCCTTTTGCCAAATCACGCCATGCGCGCTCAGCATACAAAGAGGTCGAAGCCAGTTTCCGAACACAACTCTCGAGGTTAGGAATTGCACCAGGCATCCAAGAGATCGCTACATCATAGGAAGGGATGTCGATGAGAAAAAGCAAAGGAAACAAGACAATAAATGGAAGCTATAGGTGAGATTATACTTACGCTTCATATTCCATTTCTCGGGAAATGGCATCTTCTCGGCCAAGATTAGGTCGTAAGTCTTCACTTGAACGAACCATCCCATCCATCCTAGATCTTTGTCTTCATCTATGCTCTAGAACAGCACATTTGTAGCTCGATGCTGAAGCCTTATTAACCCGCCTCGATAGAGACGAGGACTATACAATCTGATGAGATGGTCGAGGGTGAAAGACATCCCTTCGAATTTGCTCGCGAAGAATCGGAGCAGAATGACAATCCGCTAAGCCGTCAATATGGGCTTGACCCGTAGGGCCAACCCAGACCAGCCCACGATATAGCAGGGCTGAGCTAGAATTTTTGGAGCCCATTTAAAAACGAGACATGTAAGCCCGGCCCGAGTAAGTCTATGGCCCGTGAGGCTTGACTGAGGCTGGGCTGGGCCGCCCCGTGGGCCTAATAAAAATACGTATATAAAACATAAAAAGTATATGACACAAAAAAATAACAAGAAGAGTATCTCAAGCATAAAGTTTATTAAGCTCATCATATTAAAAGATTAAAGTCTTAAAACGTTATTTAGTTTTTAAAAATTAATTATTCTTAATATTTAACTAATTAATATTGCATACGAATTGTAGATGTAGAAGAAAGTGAAGATGTTAAGACAACCTTCTCACAAGCGGATTCAAATGTATTTGATGAAGATGATGTGTTAGATATCCCATACGCGTCATGGGCGTTCTCTTGAATAGTTTGTTTTGAGTTTTGACTTTTAGTGAATGAAATATAGTCTTGTCTTTTACTCTTTTAGTGTTTATTGTTATATATTAGAACCGTATAAAAATTTATTAAGTTTTGTGAAATATTTCCAATAAGATTTTTTTAACTTTTAAATATTTGTCTTTTTTTTTTAGTTTAGAACTTAAAGAAAAAATATAAAATTATATTGTAAAAAATGATGGGTAGGCCCGTGGGGTCTCGTAGCCCACATAGGGTTGGGTTGGGCTGATCATTATAAGGCCCATCAAAATGGTGGTCTAGCCCAGCCCGGTGCGTCATTGCTAAAGTCCACGTAGGCTGGGCTGGGCTAGTCCGACCCCGCTCATATTGACAGCTCTACAATCCGCCAAAAAGAGGGATGGATCTGACCTAGGTTATTTGATATTCACGGCGAAAATCGATGATGACAGGATAGATAGGGCCCAGCGTGAAAGGGTAAGAGTAAACACTTAGACACCCTTTCACATGGGTGGTGATGTCTTCTTCGGGGACCGGAATCACCACCTCTTTATCTTCCCAATAGCAGTCTTTCTTCACTTGCTCAAGGTCACCCTCAGTTATCGAGCATATATATATCTCGACATAGGCTTGCATCGACCAGGGACCGACAAAGTTTTCTCGACTTTGAAATCAGAAGTAAGTTCACACCCCCCGAGAACACATTCCTCAAGGCGTGGCTCCACCAGTGTTTTAGCGGCGGCGGGCCGCGATGAAGAAGCTTTTTCCTTTTGAGGAACAGTTTTTGATGTTTTTGCCATTTTTGTCCAAGTTTAAAGAAAGGAGAAGAGAATAAGGCTTGGTGTTTTGAGGGAAGGTTGATTACGAAACCTAGAGATTATGCAGAACGGAAAAGCTTAAGAGATGTAAAAAGCTTAAAGGATTAGAAGGAAGTGAAAGTAAAAATTGAATCAATGAGAGAAGGGGCTTATTTCAGGGATTCACGGCGCCGGTTCAAAGGCACCGGTGGCCGACCATCAACTAACGCTCATTAATGACTTAGGGAACTGTACCGACGGGACATTTCAATCACTTCCGCCGCTTACGTCACGAGGATGACGTTATGACAAGTCGGAATATAAAATTGAAGGCTCAATTCATTTCTTCTCATTACATTACAAGAAACGAGGGGACTATCTATATACGGTTAAAATCGGACCTACCCGATTTTACTATTTGATCGAGACCAGGAGTTGCGCCGAGGGTTAGACTCGTAGTGGAGCAGATCAAAATGACGAAGACTAGGTACCAAGTTCGAGAATCGAGGTGCCTGTTGAGATCGAGGTCGGCATCGATCGAGACCAAACATGGCAGACTTCGAGCAAGGCGCAATAACACAAAAGCGAGATATCTGTGACTGGTCGAAGATCATGGCAAAAATCTCGGAACGGATCAAATCAAATGCAGTTGTTTAGGCTAATCATAGGATTTACTTCTGTAATTAGAATTGTACCATAGGTAGGATTCCTCTACTATAGAAAAATGTCCTAATCACGTAGTAAGGACCTGACACTCTAAGATATCAAAGCAATATAACGCCTTTTCTATAGTTCATATTTTTGTTCATCAGCTTGTTATATTTTAACTGTTCTTGCACAAATTAGTTCGAGGGTATTCAAGCTCGAGGGTTGAATACCGTTCAAACACTGGTTTGTTTTATATTATTGTTAATTTCTATTACTACTCTTTACATTTATCAATTGGTATTAGGTGAAATCACGTGTCCTTAAAACCACATTATAAGTTTAATTGTTATCCAATTTTAAAGGTAAATAATATTGTAATAACCGGATTAAAGAACTAGGTTCCCAACTAAATATTCTTATACATTGAATGATTTTCTTAATAAAAATACAGGATCTAGCAAAAGATACTGGGTTCCTGGGAACCCATACTCATTCCTTTAGATCCGCTACTGCAGGTAGCATTCAATGAAGAATATTCTATAGCAGTAAGTGCATGGTCCGTTACAAAGAATATGATATTTACAACCCACTATTACACATTCTTTAATGACCCTCATAATTGTCATTTAAGAGGGGTTTGATCTTAGTACCTTGTTTGATTTTCTGGAGAATTATAGTGCTGAGAAAGGTCATTTAACCATGCATATGTTATGACCATATCTATTTTATTGTAAAATTTTGGCAATAAGAGAACCAGAAATATAGTATATAGAATAAGGAGTCAGTTTTTTTTTAGTAATGGCTCTAATCTAAATTTCTTGCGATCTAATTTTGTATATGAATAATGGCATATGTACATATGCTAATTATAAGCGAGACGTGTGAAATGAGATAAAACATACTCCTAGTTTGGAATTTTATTTTTAAGATTAAACTTATAATTTCGTTTCAGCCTACATACCGGACAAGTTTTAGACTCAATCACAATAATATGGAGTACATAAAACCTCACTTCACATATGGCACATGTATAATATCACATCGAAATGTTGATTCGTTTTCTGTCATAAGTAAATGGGAATTTGTATAACCCCTATTTAAATTTTAGGACCATTCATCAAAATTCCCTTCACCCTTTCTTAAAAAAGAATAATATAATAAAATAATAAATAGTACTACCATCTGATAAAGATCGTAATGGTCGGTTCTAACGATCCATTTTCATATTTGATTCTCCACCTATAACTAGTAGTATTAATCTTGCTCGCACTCGAGCAATGTAACTGTAACTACACCTCATCAATATACATATTAATTATGGAGGAGCCATTCAATTTTTAATCATACACTCAGCCTTTAACTATGGTTGATATCAACAATTAAACTGTAGCATATGTCATGACTTACACTTCCCTTTACTTGTGTCATTCTTCAGAAATATTCACAACAAAGACAACATACTTATAACAATTCTAGCCTCAAAAGCCGACTCAATATCACAATGCACTCATGGCTTGAACACCCAATATTATAGAGAAGTCTAATAACATTATGTGAAATCATGTGCCCTCATACAAGAATAAGAGAGTGAGTTGAGTCCACACATTCAAATCTCATGATCAAAGTATAATTTAAAGACTCACATCAATCAAAGAAAATATTTCACTCTCACAAAGAAGTCACATGCATGCAATTGGTACCATAGGCTTGCTCAGAATATAAATCTTTACTAATGTAGGCTCACTCGATCTAAAATCAATTAGAACTTTTTCATGGTTGTAACATGGGCTAAGGGACGGGTAGGATATATTTAGGATTAATGGTTCACTCTTTTAAGCACTATAACACATCACATATATCTTTTGAGCGCAAATTCTTCAATCCACTTCAATTACACAAACACTCCAAAAATTATTCCCTCTTTCTTTAAGCATTATTTGACTTTATACCCCACTAGCAAGAACATGACAACAATTTATTCACTTATATCTTTTTTTCTTCTTCTTCTTTATTTTTTCAACTATTTTTTTTTCTTTTTTAATTTTCTCTAATGGTGTATTATTTTACAAAACAAATGCACCTTTCTTCTTCTATTGGTTCCACTCGAAAACCACCCCACACTTAGTCGTTACTTCTTCTAGTGCTTATTTCATAATTAAAGTGCTTTTAGAGGTAACAGGATCAAAACAATGTCAATTAAGAATAAAAGGGGTATAGGCTCGTAATGTGGGTGCCAAATAAAAGTCTATAGGCTCAAACGAGTTTACTAGGGATAGATTTTATTTGTGATAAGCAATAAATTAAGCTCAAAAAGATCAACGAAAGCCTAAAATCATTTTTCAAACCGAACATCACCTATAATATCGCTTCAACTCACATATCGAGCAAGTTTTAGACTCAATCACAATAACATAAAGTACACAAAACCTCACTTCACACATGGCATATATATGATATCACATCGAAATGTTGATTCGTTTTCTGTCTTAAGGAAATGGAAAATTTTATAACCCCTATTTAGATTTTTGGGCCATTACAAAATTCCCTTCACCCTTTCTTAAAAAAGAATAATATAATAAAATAATAAATAGTACTACCATCCGATAAAGATCGTAATGGTCGGTTCTAACGATCCATTTTCGTATTTGATTCTCCACCTATAACTAGTAGTACTCCATTTCGTTTCATGTTTAATCAGTCAGAAGTCTATTTAATATTCTTTTGTCTAGTCATCACTCTATAATTATACATGTGTCATTATAGATTGAAAAGTAAGTGAGAACTACGTGAATATTGAAAAACTTTCGTGAAGTCAGCACAGAGGCGGAATCAGAATTTGATAGGGATACGAATTTATTATCGAATTCATAATTATTAAATATTTATAAATTATATATATTTAATAATTTTTTCATTAAAAATATATAATTTAAGAAAAAAATTTGAATTCGTCCGAACCTGTAACTAATATTGTAGTTACGCCCCTGCCGGCACGACAAATTGTTTTATATAACACACACATGTATAAACACATTAGCAGATAGTACTATCGAAGTGGACTTAAGAAAACAATAATAATTTAATTTCCTCGCATTCTTTCACAAGCTCCAAGAGCCAGTCACGAAGTTAAAAAAATGAATTAAATTTATTATTAAGTTGAAAATTATTACTTGATTGAAGTCCACTCCAATAATGTTGGTTTCTTGATTTTCTTGCTAATAGAAAATGATTTATAATTGAAGAGAGAGATGAGAACTAGCCAACGTAGAACAAATTAATTAGCTAGCTGGATAAGGGTTAGCAAAATAACCCATTTTTTCATTTATGTTTTATACTTTTATTTCATAATTAATACATACTTGGCTCTAACTTGATAGCTTATAAATAAAGATTCCAATTAGGATGGCGTAAGCTCAGTTTCATTATCAATCAAATAAACAGTGTGGAGTCATGAATTAATATTTAATTATTTTGTAAAGGGTAGTTATTATTTATATTTTTACTTTTCGACTTTTAAGGATCTCAATGGACATGTAATTGGACCAAGAAAATGTCGTCGATATTGAACTTTTAAAATGGCTTATGGCTTAATGGTCAAATTTTATTATATAGTAGATATTAGAATAAACAAGGGTGAGTAAGTTTATATACCTAACATCACAAAACTTAATGCATAGGAATAGACAAGAATCCTCTTTACATAAATGTATGAAATAATCACAAAGGGATTAGTGTTATTACCCTTAATCAGAAAATTTGGGTTTCAGCTCAAGGCGCATTTCCTTTAAATGAGTCACAAGCAACGCGAATTCGGGATAGTCGAGACCCAATATAGGTTCCCGATACCGGATAAAAAACAAAAAAAAAGTATGAAATAAGAATTGAATTAATCTAACAAATAATGTCATATTTTCTTGATATTCTCTATCTTTTGTTCTTTCTTTCTAAGTTAGGTGATTACGATATTAGAGCATTCACTATCTAAATTATGTTGGTTACTCGTTCATCATGTCTAATTTAATGTTGCTACATATGATGCTGTAAAAATTACATTCACATTTAATTCCTTTTCATCTCGCTAATATGTCATCAAAAAAGGTGCATATCAATTTACAAAACCAAAACGCATGTGTATTTTTTGGAGAAAAATGAGTTAATCAAACGTAAAAATGAACGTGTACCAAAACGAAAAGGTAAAATGAATAAAATAAATAGCCAATAAGGCACTAAAAATTTGGAATTAGCTACGAATCGTCGCTAATCTGTCGCTAAATCGCTCGTAGCTAACAGAATTTTTTGATAATTTGTCGCTAAATAGGATTAGTGATAAATTTTTCTGTTTAGCTAAAGAATTTATCTGTCGCCAATTCCTGTTTAATAGAATGGTAGGTATCATTTATTTTAACCAGAAGTTTTAGGTTCGTGTTTTGTAGTATGAAATCATTTTAGTTAGAAAGCGTCTTACCTCTCAATGTGGGAATGCAAACTCAGATTTAATCGGAACCCTAACGCGAGTACCAAACGTCGAGTGGAGAACTAAAACTATTAAATATAGAATAATTTGTTGCCTTACGTAGCAAGAACTTGCGACTCGGAAAATTGTTTATGACCTTTATCCATTTGATAAGCTGAAGGGGCACAAACAATATTATTCTATAATGTTTATATATTTTAAGACATTAATGTTTGTAGTTCTTTTGACATAGTACTTTATCTATATACATATATTATGGGAAGCTATCTCTTAGGGGTAGGTTTCTTTGAATAATAACCCCTTGATTCTTGTCTGTCACCACGTCATACAATTGCAACCCCTTAGAGGTTTTAGAATTAATGTCAGTTGCTATTTAATTTGGGAATTGATGTTGATTTAATATTTTAATTCAGTAAGGACCACAGTTGAACTTACTATTCTCAAAGTTCAATAATATTATTTTTTGAGATTATATATAAACTTGTTGTCAAAAAGATAGTGTAGTGTCACGACCCGGATTTTCCCACCCTCGGGAGTCGTGATGGTGCCTACTAATAAGAGTTAGGCAAGTCAACTTTTAACTACCTTTTTCATTAACAAATTACTTCTTTCAACAATTATCAGTGATAGCATGAAAATATCGGAATTAAATAAATAAGCGGAAGACCTAAATTAAATAAGCTGAACAATAACGCGAAAGTCAACATATGCCTCTACCCAAGAACTGGTGTCACATCACTCACGAACTACTAAGAGTACTAAATACAACCGTTTGAAAGAAATATAACATTGTCTTTCTCGAATACATGAGATAACAGAATGAATATAAGATAGAGGAGACGCCGGGCCTGCGGACGCCTGCAAGGCTACCTCGGTGTCTCGGTGGACTGAAGGCTGGCTCCCCCGCTACTGCTGTTGTCCAATACCTGGATCTGTACAAAAGAGCACAGAGTGTAGTATCAGCACAACCGACCCCATGTGCTGGCAAGTGCCTAGCCTAACCTCAGCGAAGTAGTGACAAGGCTAGGACCATACTACCAAATAACCTGTGCAGTTCAAATATCTATATAGTAGAAAAGAAATACAGGAAATAATCAGTTAATGTGGGAAGGAGAAACAAGCTGTGGGGAGGTAACAGTTCCAAATAGAAAACCTCAATAAAAGTAAGAAACAACAAAGCCAGAATATCAACAAGAATCAGAATTCAATGATTTGCATGGCATCACCCTTCGTGCTTTTACTCTCGTCCTCACCCAAACAATATTTATAATAAAAATGTGCACGGCATCACCCTTCGTGCTTTTACTCTCTTTCCTCACCACATAATCAATGAATATCGGTACAGAATGGTACATCGTACGACACGATATCACCCTTCGTGCTTTACACTCTTTCCTCACAATACCAAACAATGCACGGCATCACCCTTCGTGCTTTAACACTCTTCCTCACACAAACAACAATCACAAATAGGCAAGGGAGTAGACAAATAATGGTAGAAATCCCGGCAAGGGAATACAATTAAATAGCTAAATCCCGGCAAGGGAACAATACCAATAAATCTCAACATCCCGGCAAGGGAGATAATCAACAAAGCAACAAACATCCCGACAAGGGAATAATTCAATAACTCTTTCTCTTTCTTTCACTTCTTACTTTATAACTCACCTTACCATTTGAGTCAATGCTCCAAAGGGTTCAATTATCTCATATACTTTCACAATTCATATTATAACTCGAGACAATGCTCCTCGAATTTCAAAGATCACAATTTCTTTCACATGCTTTTTACAACATATAGAAATCATCATTAAGGCATGAAAGATACAACAAAATCAGAATATCCGCAATATAAAGACTCACGGTCATGCTAGACACTCACGTATAGATACTCGTCACCATGCCTATACGTCGTACTCGACAATTAGCACGTAACAAATAAGACTCAACCCCTAATCCCTCAAGCTAAGGTTAGACCAAACACTTACCTCAAACTTCCACGGCCAAATCAATCCTCAATTACTGCTTTTCCTTTCGAATTTGGCTCCAAATCGATTGTATCTATATAACAATGACTTCAATACATCAATAAATGCTAAACAATGCGAACCCAATGCCTAATTATAGCTTTCCAAGCATTCTTCCCAAAATCCCAAAAATCAACCCGGGGCTTGGTCAAAACACGAGGTTCGGACCAAAATCAAATCACCCATTCACCCACGAGCCCGAATATTTAATTTACTTTCAAATTCGACCCCAAAATGAGGTCTAATTCAAGAAAAATCAAAAAGCCCTAACTCTACCAAATTCCCTAACTTCTACCCTTAATTACATGTTTTAGGCCTAGAATTTCTATAGATGTTGATGAAAAATGAAGGAAACGAGTTAAAGATTACTAACCCACGAGTTAATGGTAAAATGATGCTTCAAAAGTCGCCCTAGAACTTTGGAGAAGAAGGAGTTTGTGAAGTTTTGTGAAAATCCCGTAATGGTTCTGTTTTGGGGTTTTAAAGTAACTGGGAAAAATTGCCCTTCGCGTTCGCGATGGTCCAGGTCTAAAGACCTTCGTGTTCATGACACAGGGGCTCGCGTTCGCGGAGAGTAATCTCCTCGAGCCTCGCGTTCGCGTACCATGAGCCGCGTTTGCGTTGAACAAATTTGGTGGCCCTTCCCCCTGTACCCTACGCGTTCGCGAGAGAAGGGACGCGTTCACGAAGGGTCTACCCCCCTCAGCTTCGCATTCGCGTCACTAACTTCGTGTTCGCGAAGAAGAAAATGAACTCCTGGGAATTTTCCCTTACATGTTCGCGAGTGAGTCCACGCGAATGCGGAGAATAAATTCCTTGTGCACAACAGCAGAAAATCTGCAACACTTCTAAGGCCAAAAACCATTCCGAAACACTCCCGAGCCCTCGAGGCTCCTAACCAAACACACGTACTAACTCAACAATTTCATACCAACTTATCCATGCGATCAAATCGCCAAACTAACCTAAAAACAATGAATCAAACCTCAAAATCAAGAGTTTTTCCAAAAACTTCATCAAGTTCAAATTTAAGATTTCAATTCTGAAACACGTCAAACAACGTCCAATTTTAGCCAAACTTTACAGAAACATCTTAAATCATATATAAGACCTGTACGGGGCACCAAAACCAAAATACGGGCCCGATACCAACAAGTTCTAATCAAATTTCATTTCAATTTTCCTTAACAATTTCAGAAAAACAATTTTCTTTAAAAATTCACTTCTCGGGCTCGGGACCTCGGAATTGAATTCCGGGAATACGGCTGAGTCCCATATTTTCCTACGGACCCTCTAGAACCGTCAAATCACGGGTCTGGGTCCGTTTACCCAAAATGTTGACCGAAGTCAAATTTATTCATTTTAAACTCATAACTTAGTTTTTTTCACAGAATTTCATATTTAAGCTTTCCGGCTACGCGCTCGGACTGTGCATGCAAATCGAGGCGACTCTAAATGAGGTTTTCAAGGCCTCGGAAGCATATAATGGATAAGAAAATAGGTACATTCTCCACCTCTAAAACAACCGTTCGTCCTTGAACGGACAGAAGAAGGAAGTACCCGAGTCGGGGAATAGGTGAGGATAAAGGCTCCGCATGTCGAACTCGGACTTCCAGTTCGATTCCTCAGGAGGCTGACCTCTCCACTGAACACGAAAAGAAGGGAAACTCTTGGATCTCAACTGACGAACCTGCCGGTCTAGAATAGCTACCGGCTCTTCCTCATAGGACAAGTCCTTGTCCAACTGGACAGTGCTGAAATCTAACACGTAGGATGGATCATCGTGATACCTCCGAAGCATGAACACATGAAAATCTGGATGCACGGCTGATAAGCTTGGCGGCAATGCAAGTCTATAAGCCACCTCTCCCACTCGATCAAGAATCTCAAACAGACCAATGAACCTAGGGCTAAGCTTGCCTTTCTTCCCAAATCTCATCACGCCCTTCATAGGCGATACTCGGAGCAATACCCGCTCACCAACCATAAAAGCCACATCTTGAACCTTGCGATCTGCATAGCTCTTTTGCCTTGACTGAGCTGTACGCAGTCTATCCTGAATGATCCTAACCTTGTCCAAGGCCTCCTGAACCAGATTCGTACCCAACAACCAAGCCTCTCCCGGCTCAAATCATCCAACCGGAGATCGACACCGCCTACCATATAAAGCCTTATAAGGAGTCATCTGGATACTCGACTGATAACTATTGTTGTAGGCAAACTCTGCTAAAGGCAAAAACTGATCCCACGAACCTACAAAGTCAATAACACAAGCTCGGAGCATATCCTCCAATATCTAAATAGTCCGCTCGGACTGCCCATCCGTCTGAGGATGAAATTTTGTACTCAACTCAACCTGGGTGCCTAACTCTCGCTGAACTGCTCTCCAGAAATGCGAGGTGAACTACGTACCTCAGTCCGAAATGATAGAGACTGACACACCATGAAGATGAACAATCTCCCGGATATAGATCTCTGCTAACCTTTCGGACGAATAGGAGACTGCCACAGGAATGAAATGCGCTGACTTGGTCAGCCTATCAACAATGACCCAAACTGCGTCGAACTTCCTCCGAGTCAGCGGAAGTCCAGTAACGAAGTCCATAGTGATCCGCTCCCACTTCTACTCGGGAAGCTCAATCCTTTAAATTAAACCACCAGGCCTATGATGCTCGTACTTAACCTGCTGACAATTCAAACACCGTGCCACATATGTCACAATATCCTTCTTCATTCTACGCCACCAATAATATTGCCGCAAATCCTGATACATCTTCGCGACGCCCGGATGAATAGAGTACCGGGAACTATGGGCCTCCTCTAAAATCAACTCTCGAAGCCCATCCACATTGGGCACACAAACTCGCCCCTGCAATCTCAAGACTCCATCAGTATCTAAGGTAACCTGCTTGGCACCTCCTCGCTGCACCATGTCTCTAAGGACACACAAATGGGGATCATCAAACTGCCAATCACGGATACACTCCAATAATGAAGAACGAGAGACCGTGCAAGCTAATACCCGACCATGCTCTGAAATATCCAACCTTATGAATCGATTGGCTAAGGCCTGAACATCCAAAGCAAGTGACCTGTGAGTGACCGGAATATAAGCAAGACTACCCATACTGGCTGACTTCGTACTCAAAGCATCGACCACCATATTGGCCTTCCTCGGGTGATATAAGATAGTGATGTCATAATCCTTTAACAACTCCAGCCACTTTCTCTGCCTCAAATTAAACTCCTTTTGCTTGAACAAGTGCTGAAGACATTTGTGGTCAGTAAACACCTCACATGCCACACCATACAAATAGTGCCTCAAAATCTTCAATTCGTGAACAATGGCTGCCAACTCCAAATCATGCATTGGATAGTTTTTCTCATGAATCTTCAACTGCCTCGAAGCATAGGCAATGACCTTGCCATCCTACATTAAAACTGCACCAAGCCCAATACAGGAAGCATCACAATAGACGTGTAAGGCCCTGAACCTGTGGGCAATACTAACACTGGTGCCGTAGTTAGAGCTGTATTGAGCCTCTGAAAGCTCGCCTCAGACTTGTCTGACCATTTGAACTGGGCACCCTTCTAGGTCAACCTGGTCATCGGGGCTACGATAGATGAGAACCCTTCCACGAACCGACGATAGTAGCTTGTCAATCCCAAGAAACTCCGAATCTCTATAGCTGATGCTGGTCTAGGACAGTTCTTGACTGCCTCAATCTTCTTCAGGTCAACCTAAATACCCCTACTGGTACGACATGCACAGGAATGCAACTGAACTCAACCAGAACTTACACTTCGAGAACTTCGCATATAGCTGACTATCCTTCAGAGTTTGAAGAACCACTCTGAGATGCTGCTCGTGCTCCTCCTGGATGCGGGAATATATCAAAATATCATCAATGAAGACTATCACGAATGAGTCCAAATAAGTCCTGAACACTCGGTTCATCAAATCCATAAAAGCTGTTGGGGCATTTGTCAACCCGAATGACATAACCAAGAACTCATAATGCTCGTACCGAGCGCGGAAAGCTGTCTTAGGGACATCGGATGCCCTAATACTCAACTGATGGTAGCCAGACCTCAAGTCTATCTTTGAAAATACCTTGGCACCTTGAAGCTGATCGAACAAATCATCAATCCTCAGCAGTGGATACTTATTCTTGATTGTAACCTTGTTCAATTGCCGGTAATCAATGCACATTCTTATTGAACCATCCTTTTTCTTAACAAACAACACCGGCGCACCCCAAGGCAAAATGCTGGGTCTAATGAAACCCTTCTCAAGCAAGTCTTGCAACTGCTCCTTCAACTCTGGCGGGGCCATGTGGTATGGCGGAATAGAAATAGGCTGGGTGCCTAGAGCCAGATCAATGCAGAAATTAATATCCCGGTCGGGTGGCATCCCCGGCAAGTCAGAAGGGAAAACCTCAGGAAACTCACAAATTACGGGCACTGAATCAATAGAGGGAACCTCAGCGCTGGAATCACGAACATAATCCAAATAGGCCAAACACCCCTTTTACCGAACCTTCACATACGAAATAACACTATGGGTAGAATGACTAGGAGTCCCTCTCCACTCTAAACTGGGAAAATCCGGTAAGGCTAAGGTCACAGTCTTGGCATGGCAATCCGAGATAGCGTGGTACGGGGATAACCAGTCCATCCCCAATATAACATCGAAGTCGACTATGTCTAAAAACAACAAATCAACATGGGTCTCAAGACCTCCAATTACCACAATACAAGAACGATGAACTCGATCGACCACAATAGAATCACCCACTGGTGTAGACATATAAATAGGAATACTCAATGAATCACTAGGCGTGACCAGGTACGGTGCAAAATGAGATGACACATATGAATACGTAGACCCTGGATCAAATAGCACTAAAGCATCTCTATCACAAACCAGAATGGTACCTGTAATGACTGTATTTGAAGATTCAGCCTCGAGCTTGGCTAGAAGGGCATAACATCGGGGCTGGGCCCCACCACCTGAACCACATCTCTGGGATGGACTGCTGTTGGCTGGCCTCTACCTTTGGCGGCCTGAGCTCCACCTTTAGGACCTCTACCTCCACCTCTAGCACCTCTACCCCCACCTCTAGCTGGCTGGGCGGGCTGTGGAACACCTGATGTATGTACCATAGCATGAGAACCTTAATGCTGAGAACTACTCGGTGCTCGAGGGCAAAACCTGGCAATGTGACCCAGATCACCACAAGTGTAACAAGCCCTCTGCTGCTGAAATTACTGGCCCTGTTGACCTGAATGACCACCTCAGAAACTATGAAGCAGTGTTGCACTGATAGGAACTGGTAGTGCGCTGTAAGGCTGCTGATCAGAATAGTGCGTCTAAGAACCACGACCACCTGAAGTGCCATGGGAGACTTGGAGAGCTGACTGAAAGAGCCTAGGAGTATGGCCTCTACCATATGAATTTTTACCTCCAAACGAGGTACCACTGGATCTGCCTGAATGGCGGGGCCTCTTATCCGACCCATGACCACCTCCCTATGACAGAACCATCTCAACTTTGCGGGCCACATTAGCCGTCTCCTGGAAAGTGATCTCACTCTCGGCCTCCTTGGCCATCTGAAGACGAATCGGCTGAATAAGACCATCAATAAACCTCCTCACCGTCTCTCTCTCTCTCTCTCTCTAACTCTCTGTGGGAAGTATGACAAGAGCATGGTGAGCTAGATCGATGAACCTGGTCTCATAATGGGTGACCGTCATGGAACCCTGCTGGAGGCGCTCAAACTGCCTCCGAAAGGCCTCTCTCTGAGTCACGAGGAGAAACTTCTCCAAAAACAATGCTATGAACTGCTCCCAAGTTAAAGATGGCGAACTGGCTGGTCTAGCTAAGCAATAATTCCTCCACCAAGTATTGGCGGATCCATACAGACGAAAGGTAGCAAAATCAACTCCATTGGTCTCAACGATCCCCATGTTCCGAAGAACCTCGTGACAACTATCCAGATAATCCTGGGGATCCTCAGTAGATGCACCGCTGAATGTAGAAGTGAAGAGCTTGGTGAACCTATCCAGCCTTCACAAAGCATCGGCAGACATAGATGCTCCATAGCCGGTCTGAGCCACTACACCCGGCTGAACTGCCATAGCTGGTTTAACTATTGGAACCTGAACCTAGGGAGCTACCTGCTCTGGAGTGCATGTAGCAGGAGTTTCAGCCCCTCCTCCAGCCTGAGAAGTGGCTGGTGCTACGGGAAGCAAACCCTCTCGGGTGACACTCTCCATGAGACCCACCAATCGGACCAAAGCATCCTGAAGAATTGGGGTGGCAATGAACCCCTCTGGGACCTTTATTGGGCCCACCGGAACTGCTGGGGCCAGAACCTCCTCCCCAAAATCAACTTGAGGCTCCGCCACTGGTGCTGTTGCTCGGGGCTGAGCTCTACCCCTACCTAGGCCTCTGGCACGGCCTCGCCCTCTGCCCCTAGTGGGAGCTGCTGCTGGGGGCTCGGGCTGCTGAGTGGTAGATGAGGAAGCGCGTGTTCTCTCCATTTGCGAAAGAACAGAGTAGAAATCCAATTAGCATTAGAGGAACAAATTCACACGACAAGAAAGAACAAATGTGAAATTTTCCTAACTCTATAGCCTTTGGGGATAAGTACAAACGTCTCCGTACCGATCCCTCAGACTCTACTGAGCTTGTCCATGAGTTGTGAGACCTATGTAACCTAGTGCTCTGATACCAACTTGTCACGACCCAGATTTTCCCACCCTCGGGAGTCGTGATGGTGCCTACTAATGAGAGTTAGGCAAGCCAACCCTTAATTACCTTTTTCATTAATAAATTACTTCTTTTAACAATTATCAATGATAGAATGAAAACAGCGGAATTAAATAAATAAGCGGAAGACCTAAATTAAATAAGCTGAACAATAATGCGAAAGTCAACATATGCCTCTACCCAAGAATTTGTGTCACATCACTCACGAACTACTAAGAGTACTAAATACAACCGTTTGAAAGAAATATAATACTATATGTCTCAAATACATGAGATAATAGAATGAAATATAAGATAGAGGAGACGTCGGGCCTACGGGCGCCTACAAGGCTACCTCGGTGTCTCGGTGGACTGAAGGCTGGCTCCTGCACTACTGCTGCTATCCAATACTTGGATCTGTGCAAAAGAGCACAGAGTGTAGTATCAGCACAACTGACCCTATGTGCTGGCAAGTGCCTAGCCTAACCTCGGTGAAGTAGTGACGAGGCTAGGACCAGACTACCAAATAACCTGTGCAATTCAAATATCTATATGTACAGTGGAAAAGAAATATAGGAAATAATCAATCAATGTGGGAAAGGGAAACATGCTATAAGGAGGTAACAGTTCCAAATAGAAAACCTCAATAAAAGAAAGAAACAACAACAACAACAACAACAAGAATCAGAATTCAACGATTTGCACGGCATCACCCTTCGTGCTTTTACTCTCGTCCTCACCCAAACAATATTTATAATAAAAATGTGCATGACATCACCCTTCATGCTTTTACTCTCGTTCTCACCAAATCAATCGTATCATAATAATGTGCACGACATCACCCTTCATGCTTTTATTCTCTTTCCTCACCACATAGTCAATGAATATCGGTACAGAATGGTACATCGTAGGGCACGTCATCACCCTTTGTTCTTTACACTCTTTCCTCATAATAGCAAACAATGCACAGTATCACCCTTCGTGCTTTAACACTCTTCCTCGCCCAAACAACAATCACAAACAAAGAGGCAAGGGAGTAGACAAATAATGGTAGAAATCTTGGCAAGGGAATACAATTAAAAAGCTAAATCCCATCAAGGGAACAATATCAATAAATCTCAACATCCCGACAAGAGAGATAATCAACAAAGCAACAAATATCCCGGCAAGGGAGCAATTCAATAACTCTTTCTCTTTCTTTCATTTCTTACTTTATAACTCACTTTACCACTTGAGTCAATGCTCCAAAGGGTTCAATTATCTCATATACTTTCACAATTCATATTATAACTCGAGCCAATGCTCCTTGAAGTTCAAAGATCACAATTTCTTTCACATGCTTTTTACAACATATAGAAATCATCATTAAGGCATGAAATATACAACAAAATCAGAATATCCGCAATATAAAGACTCACGGTCATGCTAGACACCCATGTATAGATACTCGTCACCATGTACGTCGTACTCGACAATTAGCATATAGCAAATAAGACTCAACTCCTAATCCCTCAAGCTAAGGTTAGACCAAACACTTACCTCAAACTTTCACGGCCAAATCAATCCTCAATTACCGCTTTTCCTTTCGAATTTGGCTCAAAATCGATTGTATCTATACAATAATGACTTCAATACATCAATAAATGCTAAACAATGCGAACCCATTGCCTAATTATAGCTTTCCAAGTATTTTTCCCAAAATCCCAAAAATCAACCCCGGACCCGCTTGGTCAAAACACGAGGTTCGGACCAAAATTAAATCACCCATTCACCCACGACCCCGAATATATAATTTAATTTCAAATTCGACCCCAAAATGAGGTCTAATTCAAGAAAAAATTAAAAAGCCCTAACTCTACCCAATTCCCTAATTTCTACCCTTAATTACATGTTTTAGGCCAAGAATTTCAATAGATGTTGATAAAAAATGAAGGAAACGAGTTGAAGATTACTAACCCACGAGTTCATGGTGAAAAGATGCTTCAAAATTTTCCCTATAACTTTGGAGAAGAAGGAGTTTGTGAAGTTTTTTGAAAATCCCGTAATGGTTCTATTTTGGGGTTTTAAAATAACTGGGCAAAATTGCCCTTCGCGTTCGCGATAGGCAACTCGCGTTCGCGATGGTCCAGGTCTGAAGACCTTTTCGACACAGGGACTCACGTTTGCGGAGAGTAATCTCCTCGAGCCTCGCGTTCACGTGCCATGAGTCACGTTCGCGTTGAACAAATTTGGTGGCCCTTCCCCCTGTACCCTACGCGTTCGCGAAGGGTCTACCCCCCTCAGCTTCGCGTTCACATCACCAACTTCGCGTTCGCGAAGAAGAAAATGAACTCCTGGGAATTTTGTTTTACGCGTTCATGAGTGAATTCACGCGAACGCGAAGAACAAATTCCCTATGCACAACATCAGAAAATCTGCAACACTTCTAAGGCCAAAAAACCATTTCGAAACACCTCCGAAACACTCCCGAGCCCTCGGGACTCCTATCCAAACACACGTATTAACTCAACAACATCTTACGAACTTATCCATGCTATCAAATTACCAAACTAACCTCAAAAACAATGAATCAAACCTCAAAATCAAGAGTTTTTCCAAAAACTTCATCAAGTTCAAATTTAAGATTTTAAGTCCGAAACACGTCAAACGACGTCTGATTTTAACCAAACTTTACAGAAACATCTTAAATCATATATAAGACCTGTACCGGGCGCCGAAACCAAAATAGAGGCTCGATACCAATACGTTCTAATCAAATTTTATTACAATTTTCCTTAACAATTTCCGAAAAACAATTTCCTTTAAAAATTCATTTCTCGTACTCGAGACCGAGCCCATGTTTTCCTACGGACCCTCCGGCACCGTCAAATCACGAGTCCGAATCCGTTTACCCAAAATGCTGACGGAAGTCAAATTTATTTATTTTAAACTGAAAACTTAGCATTTTTCACAGAATTTCATATTTAAGCTTTCTGGCTACGCTCCCGGACTGCACACGCAAATCGAGGTGACTCTTAATGAGATTTTCAGGGCCTCGGAAGCACAGAATGGATAAGAAAACAGGTGATGCCCCTTTGGATCGTCACATGTAGGTATTGAAATTTTATGTGATTTAAATCCATCAAAAGATTGGATTATATGTTAAATTGCAAGATATACTAGTCCAAATAAATATTATAGTTGATATATTACAATTAATAAATTAAGTCCAATGTAAATGAATTTAATTAAAAGACCAATTTCATTCGGCTAGTGATGTTTGGCTAAAAAAAATCATATTTTTGCATGTAAATTACCATGCATTATGCCTTGACCTAGTTAAATTTAGTGTGAATATTTGTGACTCGAGCTTAATAATGATATTTTT
Source organism: Nicotiana tabacum (assembly GCF_000715075.1). Lineage (NCBI taxonomy): Eukaryota > Viridiplantae > Streptophyta > Magnoliopsida > Solanales > Solanaceae > Nicotiana > Nicotiana tabacum. The sequence goes on along the minus strand of NC_134084.1, from coordinate 4,373,687 downwards.
ATGTGTAGGGGTCAATCGGAGGTGATGTGGAAGGATTGTGCATAAATTGAAGCAAAAATAAAAGAATTTAGAGGAGTATGATTTTTTGGTGTCCAGGTTTGAGCCAGACACAGTTCAACATGCAAAAGATAGCACTACACAGAGTTGGGCACTCAGCTTTGCACCAGGCGCAATTCGAAAAGCCGAAGAGGAAAACTTTTCCTATTTCGGCTAGGACTTGATAGTTTCGACCATACACACCCCCCAACATGTATAAAAGGGGTTCTAAACCTATTTTATAGAGGGGATACATTATTGGAGAGGAAAGAAGGCTACGTAAACACTTGGAAGCAAGGAATCATAAGAGATTTCTCTCCATTTTTCCTTATTTTGCCGATTAATGCTTTGAATTATGAAAGTTATTGTTTGCATGACTATGAATAGCTAAATTTCTTTCTAGGTCTTGGGATATATGATATCAAAGTGTACACAATAAAAGTATAGGGTGCTTTAGAGTTAGGTAAAAATTAGTTAAAGTGGTTAGTTGGTTAGTGGACAGCTGTGTATGAGCTGTCAGTTAGTTAGTGCTCATAAGCACTATAAGACATTGTATTGAACGACTGTACCGTCACTTAGACAATACAAATTCGATTTCTCTTCTTCCTCATTTCTCAATCATCTTTGTTAGCTACAATCTAACACGGCATCAGAGTGGGATCGCTAGGACTGTAATTTCGATCGATTTCCAGTGAGATTCAAGTTTTTCGGCAAAATTTAGAGCTAGGGAATTCTTCAATTTCGACCTCAATTTCAATCAGCCATAGCAGATCACAAATTCAGCTCACTAAATCATAATAATCTGCTATTTTTACAAGCTTCAGATGCTCCGGGGCTCGTCTTAATTCTGCTCAATCTCACAGGTCCAAAAAACTATGCACTGTAGAGCAAGATAATGAAATTGGCACTTTGGGGAAAGAGCAAGCTTGGATTTATGGATGGATCTTATGTAAAAAGCATATATAGGGGCGAATTGTTAGAGTAATAGGAGAAATATAACGCAATTGTTCTCTCATGATTGGTAGCACTATTTCAAATGAATTATGCCTAGCATCGTATATACATCAAATGCAAAAAGTTGTGGGCTGATTTATATGAGAGATTTTATAGGTCAAATTTGACGAGAATCTATCACCTTTGGACTAATATTGCGGCTTTGAGACAAGGATTTGACTCGTTTACTAGCTATTATTCTAAGATGAAGGACCTATGGGATGAACTAGATGTCATAGAACCTCTAGCCTCATGTGACTGTGACGAGTGTAGGCCCTCTGTAGAGCTCTTGAAGAACATTCGTCTATTGTAGTTTCTCATGGGATTGAACAAAAGCTATGGTAATATTCGAAGTAATGTTTTGGCTAAAAGACCTGCGATCACCGTGACTGAAGATTATGCAATAGTCACACAAAAAGAAAGCCAAAGAACTCTGGGAGTCACATACACATTCAAGGATCCACTCACAATGTTGGTAGGAAAAGGTCATGAGTTCAGACCTAAGAGGCCAGGGTTAGTCTGTGATTATTGTGGTTATAAAGGACACCTCAAGGAAAATTGTTTCAAGATAGTAGGGTATCTATCAAATTTCAAAAGTAAGAAAAAGGGTCAAAATACAGGAGGCAGGACCTATGTGAACAATGCAACCACTGAGGAGAAGCAGGCAACCTATGCTGCCAACACAAGGAAATTTCTTTACTGAGAATCAATACAAACAGCTCGTGAATTTGTTGCCGAAGACTACCACAAATGACTGTTCCACCAATATTGCAGGTATTATCACTTTAATGACAAATGCAACTACTAATGATCATGTTTGGATAGTGGACTCGGGTGCAACTCACCATGTGACACATTGCAAGGATACTTTAGATAATCTTAGAAAATGCATATCACATAACAGATGGAGTACAATTACCTACATGTAGTAAAGCAGACATAACACATACCGGAAACGCAGTAGTTTTAGGGAATAAAACTATTGAAGGTGTTCTGTATGCCCCAGAGTTTAAATTCAACCTATTATTAGTATCAAAACTCACTAGACAATTATGTTGCTCAGTTACCCTGATTTCTGTATATTTCAGGGGTTTTACAATGGCAAGGTGATGAGGATTGGCAGAGAAAATAGTGGATTGTACTTGATAAAGGAAAATTTACCAATAGCAGCAGCAAGTTTTCTAAAGGAAAATGGAGAAACAACACTGTGGCATTTGAGACTAGGTCATGCATCAACAAAATCCATGCAGCATATTTTAGAATTAAAGAATAAGATACATGCTAGAGAGCAGGACAATTGTGAAGTGTGCCCTTTAGCAAGGCAATGTCGATTACAGTTTCCAGTTAGTAGCATTAGGTCAAGTAGTTATTTTCAGCTTGTACACATGGATGTTTGGGGACCTCATAAAGTACCTACATACGACAGGAAGCTTTATTTTGTTACAATAGTAGATGACATAGCAGGTTTACTTGGGTGTACTTAATGCAATCTAAATGTGAGGTAGTTGTTGTAATAAAGAAATTCCTTGTAATGATAAACACTCAGTTTGAAGCCACTGTGAAGGTTGTTAGATAAGATAATGGTATTGAGTTCTTCAACTCCCAATGCAATACCTTGTTTGATTCTCTAAAGATCATACACCAGAGTAGTATTCCATACACCCCACAACAAAATGGGGTGGTTGAACGACAGCATAGACATATCTTGGAGGTTACAAAAGTCTTAAAATTTCATAGATCAATCCCTAGGAGGTCCTGGGGTGATTGTGTAAAAACTGCAGTATACTAGATAAATAAACTGCACACTAGTGTATTGCAAGGAAGATCACTATATGAGTTATTGAATGGAAAGCCAGCCAAGATAGATCACTTAAGGGTGTTTGGTTACTTATGTTATGCCAGTAACCTACCTAAAGGTGACAGGTTCAAAGTTAGGGCTAGAAAGGCCTTTCTTATTGGATACTCAGAAACACAAAAATGTTATAGGCTGTATGATCTAGAAAATAGGAGTATATTTGTTAGTAGAGATGTGGTGTTTAAATAGCAGGTTTTTCCTTTTGAAAGAACTACAGATTCAGATAGTTCAGAGGACCTATTCACTTCCCAACATTCATTTGTCGAAAGAGGTGTGCAGCAACCACATGCAACTGTGATTCCAACCACACCCCAAGACATGCAGTTGCTAATTGATGAAAATACTGCTACAATAGTGGAGAATGTCAGTGATGAACAGTCATAGACCATGCAAGATCTAGTGTAGAACGTGAGACTGCAGCCCCAATAAATGAGAATCCTATTCCTGAACAAAAAAGCTGAGAGGACAGAAGTTCAGGAACCTCTCTTCGATATACTAGAAGAAGTAGGAACAATGGATATGCATCCACAACCAGCATCTGCAGAAGTAGAGACTAGGAAATCTAGTCGACAAGTAAAACCCTGTCACAACCCGGATTTCCCACCCTCGGGAGTCATGATGGCGCCTACTAATGTGAGCTAGGCAAGCCGACTGTTTGAACAAATTACCATTTTATACATTTTATATTCTTTAACAATTATAAAGCAATAACGTGTAGACAGCGGAAATTACAATAAGTGGAAGAAATGTAGTAAACTATCTAAAATATGTATCTAATACAACTGTTTGATCCTCGATCACCCAGAACTGATGTCACAGTTTCACAGACGATCTAAGAATACTACATACAAAGTCTAAAAGATAAAAGATACATTGTTTCTGAACTAAGTAAATGAAACAGGAGTAAAGGGATAGAGGGAGACGCCAGGGCCTACGAACGCCTACAGAGTCACCTTGGATCTCTGCATGGACTGAAGGCAGCCACCCAATCTATGGTCAAAAAGCTGCTGCTACGGGATCTGCACACATTGCAGAGTGTAGTATCAGTACAACCGACACCATGTGCTGGTAAGTACCTAGCCTAACCTCGGCGAAGTAGTGACGAGGCTAGGACCAGACTACCAAATAAACATGTGCAATTTAACTATATATAGCGGAAAAGAAGAACAGTAATATACAGTCAAGTATGGGAGGGATAACATGCCGCAAGGGAACTATCAATTTAGAATAGAAAGACAACAGGTAATTGAAAGGAACAACATATCTCAGATATCAACAAAGAATCAGAAATTTATAAGTGCACGGCATCACCCTTCGTGCTTTTACTCTCGTCCTCACCAAAACAATCAAGTAATAAAAATGTGCATGGCATCACCCTTCGTGATTTTACTCTCGTCCTCACCATATAATCAATATAATCATCACAAAATTGTACATCGTGCTGCACGGCATCTTCCTTCGTGCTTTACACTCTTTCCTTACAAATCATACACGACATCACCCTTCGTGCTTTAACACTCTCTCACCAAGACAATATACGGCATCACCTTTCGTGTTTTAACACTCTTCTTCACCCAAACAACAATCACAAATAATAGGACAAGGGAATAAATGAAATTACAATAAGAATCCCGGCAAGGGAACAATAGTTCAATAATCAAGTCCCGGCAAGGGAACAACATCATAAGAAGCATCAACATCCTGGCTAGGGAGATAACATTAAAAGCAACAATGTCCCAGTAAGGGAGATAATATAATGATTCTCTTCTCTTTTTCACTTTTACTTCACAACTCACTTCACAACTTGAGCCAATTCTCTAAAAGATTCAATTACCACTTATACTTTCACATTTCATTATACAACTTGAGCCAACGCTCCTCAATGTTCAAATGTCACAATTACTCCTACAAACTTTGCCCAACAATAGAAATCATCATCAAAGCATGAATAATACAACGAAGTCTAATAATCACAAAATAAGACACACGGGCATGCTTGACACCAACTTATAGATGCTCGTCACCATGCCTATACGTCGTACTCGACAAATACCACATAGCAAATAGGACTCGACTCCTAATCCCCCAAGCTAAGGTTAGACCAACCACTTACCTCGAAGCCATGAACACAATTCAAGTCTCTACTAACGCTTTGCCTATTGATTCCACCACCAATTCGCTCGTATCTAGTCCCAAGTGACTTAATTACATCAACAAATACTAAATGAATCAATTATAATGCATGAAAATGTGTTTTCTAAAGTTTTACCCAAAAAGTCAAAAATTGCCCCCGGGTCCACATGGTCAAAACCCGATTATCCATTCCTCCACGAACTCAAATATATAATTTGTTTTGAAATCAGACCCCAAATCGAGGTCCAAATCCCCAATTTTCAAAAAACCTAGGTTCTACCCAAAACACCCAATTTTTTCCATGAAAATTATTGATTTTTAGTTTGAATCATGTGAAAATATATTAATGATGATTGAATAAAATGAGTGAAAATTGACTTACAATCGATTTAGAAAAAGAGTTGTCTTTGAAAAATCTTCCAAGAGTGTTTTGGTTTTGAAAGAGTATGAAAAATGAAAGATTTTCGGCTAAGTTATAAATTGCAGGTCGCAGATGTCGCAATTGCGACCAGGGTTCGCAATTGCGAACCTAGACTTCTGCTAAGCTTGTATTTGCGAAGTGACCCTCGCATTTGCGAAGTTACCCTCGCATTTGCGAGGTCAGAATTGCGAACGTACTATCGCATTTGCGATAACATGCCCAAATGGGGAGTATCGCATTTGCGAAGGAAAATTTCGCATTTGCAAGGAAGGGCTGGGTTGTTTCGCATTTGCGGCTCTGCCTTCGCATTTGCGAACTCGCATTTTCAAGCCAGGCTTCGCAAATGCTAAGCCTGCAGGCCAGCAATGAAACAGCTGAAGCCTGCAATTTCTCAAGTCCAAAATCCATCCCGTGTCCTATCCAAAACTCAGCCGAGCCCTCGGGGCTCTAAACCAAACATGCACACCAACCTAAAAACCATCATACGGACTCGCTCGTGCGTTCAAATCACTAAAATAACATCAACAACTATGAATTTAGCATCAAAATCATGAAATTTCTTAAGAACTTCTAATTTTTCAATTTTCTCAAATCCAATCCGATTCACGTCATTTCAAGTCCGTTTCTTACCAAATTTCATAGACTTAGCTTAAATCACATATAAGACCTGTATCGGGCTCCGAAACCGAAATACGAGGCCGATACCATCAAACGTTAAATACATTTCACTTTCAAAAACTCATAAATATTCCAGAAAATAATTTTCTTTAAAAATTCATTTCTTGGGCTTGGGATCTCGAAATTCGATTCCGGGCATATGGCCAAGTCCCATATTTTCCTACGGTCCCTCCGGGACTGTCAAATTATGGGTCCGAGTCTGTTTACCCAAAATGTTGATTGAAGTCAACTTAATTCATTTTAAAGTCAAAATTCATCATTTTCATAGATTTTCACATATTGGCTTTCTGACTACTTGTCCGGACTGTGCATGCAAATAGAGGTGAGACAAAAGAGGTTTTTAAGGCCTTGGAATGCAAAATTTATTTTTAAAACAAGTGATGACCTTTTGGATCATCACAAACCCTTTATTTGGCTTAAGGACTACATCACTACTGCTAAGACACACACTAATAATGCCTACTCCATTTCTATTGCCATCTCCTTTGATCACCTATCTCTTGCATATTAGTCATATCCCAATGTCTTCTTAAGTTTTAACTGGACCACAATCCTTTAAGAAAGCTACACATGATCCAAGATGGATAGAAGCTATGAACCAAGAGATTAAAACACTTGAAGAAAACCACACCCGGGAAGTGGTAGACTTGCCAGAAGGGAAGAAACCAATTGGTTCTAATTTGACGTTTAAGATCAAATATAAATCAAATGGAGAGGTTGAAAGATTTAAGGCAAGAATGGTACCAAAAGGATACACCGAACAAGAAGGGTTGGACTATCATGAGACATTCTAACCAGTTGCCAAAATGGTAATTGTGAGAACTGTCCTTAGCATAGAAGCCTCAAAGGGATGGATTCTCTACCAAATGGATATCAATAATGCATTCCTACAAGGTGATATTTATGAGGAAGCATACATGGTCTTGCCACAGGGTTTCCAAAGATAGGGGGAGAATAAAGCTTGCAGACAATTAATGTCATGACCCAAAAATCACTGGTCGTGATGGCACCTAACTCGATCCGCTAGGTAAGCCAATTAACAGAAAATACAATTCAACTGAGATCATAGGAAAAATAGAGAAGAATAATCTGAACGTTTACAAATTTGACCCAAAAACTGGTAGTACAAACCATGAGCTTCTAAGACTTAGAATTTACAAAGCTGGTACGAATAATAACATAATCTATTTGAAATGTACATAAACAGATTACCAAAATCTAAGCTACCAAAGACATGTGGCAGCTGTATCCGGAATGCACGAGCATCTTCAGAGTCAGCTCCCGACATCACTAGCAGCTCCTCTCCAAAACTCTGCACGCAATGTGCAAAAGTATAGTATCAGTACAATCGATCCCATGTATTGGTAAGTATCTTTTCTAACCTCGTCGAAGTAGGGATGAGGCTTTTTAGTTAAAAGATACTTTCTGATAAAAACCTGCATGGTAAATCAACAATAGAACTATACCACGATATAATAGGGAAGAATACATAAAACAGATACGTAAAGCAATAACCGAGTATTAGCAGAGATCCTAGTATGAGGAATGTACTCAGATATCAAGTCAATTGCACGGCAACGCCCTTTCGTGCTTTTATCTCATCGTCACCCAATTTACGTATAACAGAACCAACCAGATGACAGAAATACCGACAACAGGAGTTACAAAGTAGGAAATACACAAGTAGCTATAATGAATGAGGATATACATGTGGGCAACAGTAAAAGACTAGGCGGAAAGCATGTGAGTAATGACAGCAATTGGAAAACAAGGAATATCAACTTTAATTAACTAGAATGATGGAGGCCTAAGTACATATATAACAAATAAGAAGGAACCACATGATCTTTACAAGTTAACAAGTAGAGGCATGAATGACTAGTATGATGGAAGGCTTGTACTAAAGTGCAACAGAATAGATACGACCTGAGTGTAATTATAAAAGCAGGAAAATAGGCATGATATTTGCAAGTTAAACAAGCAGAAGATATGAGCAACACAACAACAATTGATATAGAGATATATGACAAAACAATAGCAACAAGTCACATTAGATCTGAGATTGCGACAATAACAGCTCAAGGTAAAGACATGAACATATATACGGGAAAACAAATATCACAACATAATGCATGTCCCTCATCCTCGCCTGCACGGAAACACACCCATCTTGCCATGACCTCAAGATGATATAAGAGCATAACAGTATAAATAAAATGTCACAACATCACCCTTCATGCTTTACACTCTCATGACATGGCACGACATCACCCTTCTTGCTTTACACTCACATAACATGACACGGCATTACCCTTCGTGCTTTTACTCTCAATAATATGACACGGCATCACCCTTCGTGCTTTACACTCTCCCTCACATGATAATGTATGAATAATGGAACGACATTACCCTTCGTGATTTACACTCTTCCTTACTAAGCATATGTATATCAATGACAAATAAGGCAGGAAACATAAATAACATCAAGGAGAGTGTTTTAACGGATATTCCAAACAAATCCCAATAACAAATTTCCAAGCCAACAATGGTTCAATAAACCCTCAAGAACTGTATTATTCAAATACTTCCACAAATCTCACAAATGATCCACAACACAAGTATAGAATTTAGTACCTCAAGAAGAATGGTTGTAGCAATGAATTAATGATTACACATAGGGATGACCGAATTAGACACATCAATGTATTATCAGAATCCTATCAAATTTGATCAAGTTATATTAGGCTAAGTCTTGATTTCTAACATATAATACTATGTTCTTAATATCTAGAAGTCAAGCGAGGGATGAATCAAGAAGGTCATGTAATTCTACAAGACACAATTATAACATATTCTACCCCCGATCATGATTAACCCTCGCACGTACATATACGCTCGTCACCTCATATATGTATCACTCTCGCATGTAGCAAACAATGTCAAATAGTAGGCAAAATTCCCCCAAAAAAGTTAGACAAGACACTTACCTCAATTAGGCTAACTCCACACTCAAATTAGCTTTTTCCTTTACAAATTCGCTTCCGCTTGGCTCAATCTAGCCAACGACAACTTGAATACATCACATAATGCAAGAGAAAATGATTTCAATTAATAAAGTTGTGATTTTTATTCAATTTCTAAAAAGTCAATAAAAGTCAAACCCTGGGCCTTCCCCGTCAAAACCCGGGTCCAAGGGTAGGTCTTGACTACCCATAGCTTCACGAGTCCAAATATATATTTTGTTTTCAAATTCGAGTACTATTCGACTCTCAAATCCCAAATTTTCATTTTTCAAAACCTTGACAAAATCCCCAAATTTTTTGCTAGATTTCTCATGAATTTTATGTTAAATCTTATATAAAATCATAAAATATAGTTGGAAATTGATTAGAGGCACTTACCCAATGATTTGGTATGAAAATCTCTTCACAAAATCACCTCTCATCGAAGCTAGAGTTCAAAATATAACAAAATGAAGCTAAGTCTCGGAATTCTCAGCATTTAACAGGTTGCAGATGTCGCAATTGCGACATGGGGTTCGCAAATGCGAACCCCGCAAATGCGAACATATTATCGCAAATGCAAACTTGGAGATTTCCTATCAAGGTCGCATTTGCGACCTAATACTTCGCAAATGCAAAGGCAACAATTTCGCAAAAGCGACAGGGGTCCTCGCAAAAGCGAACTGCCACCCTTCGCAAATGCGAGCGGCTTCTTTGCAAATGCGAATTTTCCCCAGCAGCCCAAACTTTGCAAATGCGATGCTGCTTCGCAACTGCGTCTGTCGCATTTGCGACAAAAATATCGCAAATACGATGATACCAGTACCAAAAATCAAAGATTATGAAAATTCATTCTGAAACCAATCCGAAACTCACCCGAGCCCTCGGGGCTCTAAATCAATCATGCACCCAGGTCCAGAAACGCAACACGAACTCGATTGCATACTCAAATCATCAAATAACCTCTAAAACCAGGAATCAGACACCAAAACACATGAAGATCAAGCTAAACTTCAAGAACTTCTAAAATCGCAACCGAGCGTCCGAACTATATCAAATCAACTCCAAATGGCGCCAAATTTTGCAGACAAGTTCTATATGATAAACCAAACCTACTCGAAGCTTCAAATCACGCATAACAACCTTGAAATGATGAATCACACCTCAAGTCAAAATTAATGAACTTTAAAACTTCTACAACCGATGCCGAAACCTATTAAATCACCTCTAATTGACCTCAAATTTTGCAAAAAAGTCACATTTGCCATTATGTACCTATTCCAACTTCTGGAATCGGAGTCCGACCCCGATATCAAAAAGTCCACTCCCGATCAAACTTTCCAAAAATCCAACTTTCGCCAATTCAAGACTAATTCGACTACGGACCTCCAAATTACAATCCGAACGCGCTTCTAAGTTCAAAATCACCCAACATAGCTAATGGACACGACGAAACTCCATTTCGAGGTCAAATGCTAAAAAGTCAAACTTGGTCAACTCTTCCAACTTAGAGCATAAATCTTGAAGTTCATTCTTCCAAATTGCTTCCGGATAACTTGAAAACCAATACCGAAGATTTAAGTAAGTCATTATACATCATGCGGAGATACTCAATCCCTCAAAACACCAATCGAAGTGTAGATATTTAAAACTACCAGTCGGGTTATTACATCCTTCACCACTTAAACATGCGTTCATCCTCGAACGTGCTAGGAGTCGTTCCAAAGCTATCAAATCACGGTGTAACCTTACTATGCATAAACTTGGGGGTGATCCCACATCAACTTGATCCAGATAAGCCCGCCAACACAACATAACTAGAGATCCTTATTTCGACCTTGGTCCTTAAAACTTAGAACCCAATTTCTATCATCCAGAATTCATTTCATGGCTCGAATCCCACATCTACACATTGTACCAGTATGAACAAGTTGTATCAGTCATACCCATAACCCAAGATGTACTCATATGATATACCTAATAATTTCGACACTCACAGTAGGAACTGCTGACCACTATTACTGCCCAAACACAAATCTGGTGCCAGTAGCAAACCTCATACCGATTAGAACCTCGTTCAAAACCTTCATACCCTATCGATGATGAAAGAGACATGCATAACCGCTTAACCACTCATCTGATCAATAAGTCAAGAAACTTACTCTTTCGACTGGGGCCATTGTCCAAATCTTCAGCAAAAATATAGTATTATTCTTCCAAACCTTCCTCATCTCAATACAATAGTGCAAATCTCAGGTCTAGAAACCTCATCCCCGCCAATGCAAGCAGCCCCACCGACAAGTATCAAAATAATCATATGGAGCCCAACACAACTGGTTCCGTACACCAACAAGTAATAATTCAGACATGACAGATAATAGTAAGAAAATTAAATAAGAATACTATTAAGCAAGCTAAACAGGAAAGGAAATTTTAGCACTTTACTATGAACAATTTCTAGCAAGGTGAAAACAAAATACACGAAATAAGAATAAGGAGTTACATTTCATCACTGTAACGTTGCGACGTGCAACCTGATCCCATCATATCAATCCACATAGGGTACCCATCGAGCCATAATACTCGGGCTCATTGATCATATGTGTGTCAACATCAAGCATAATGGAGTGCACAAAAATATAACTATGGGAAAATTATTAGGAACAAACAATACTAAGAAGGACAAGCACAACTATGGTAAAATAAGCAAATCAATATCACGAAGGCTATCTCGCCCATAATGCCATGAGGCCTAAACTGAATCACAATATGCGTGCAAAGAATCATGTAACCCTCACAATCTGTCATAGTATAAGAGAGAAACATATAACATAAACTAAGGCATGAATATCATCCATTCCGCCCGATCATATACATGTGGTAACAATTGCGCAAGAACAGACAAACCAATCCAATACAGAATACACATTCTCATTAGGCTAAAAAATAACCCCCTAACCAAATTCCGATCCTCCCCAAATAAGCAATTAACCTTTCAAAAGTGTGTAGTAACCTTTCTATACACCTACTACCAGTCATCCAATCCTCAACATTTTTTCACAGCTCGCAATCAAGGAATAGTCTGCCAACGAGAATATCCCGTCTTTGAACCTCACGAATACCAGAATCTTCATATCCAATTTCAACATCGCTAATCAAATGGCTGACACGTAACTCATACTCCATTATCTTACAGAAATGAACCCATAAGTCAAAACATAATGTACCTGCCAACATGCAAACTCTCCTCCGATGGGAACAGATAGTGCCAGCAAACCTTCGACACCGGAAACCGTCCATGTCAACAAGAACTCATATCCTTCCCTCCAAAACTAGACCTCAACCTTGTACATGAAACTTTTCAACCCCACACGGCGTATCGCCCCTAACATGCTAACTCGCGACACTACGAAATCTCATAGTCAACTCTGAACCATAAGCAAATTGAATACCTCATCAACTAATAACCTTTCATTTAACTCAATCCAGGGAAACACCACCATACGCAATATAGCTTTTATACCTGTAGAAAACATCAACTCCGACCATGGTCATAACCATGATAAATTCTTTGGAACTCAGTAACACATAATCGAGTAATCAGAACCAATCACCTCCAACTCAACCGAGTCACGTAGACTGCCAACCTAAAAGTAACTCAACCCGATATGACTGCCCTGAGGGAACTTCTTGGGAACCCGAAGCCATTTCATGTAATCACTCCAACATTGGCATGTAGACCTTTCTTGACAAGGAAATACCGTAGATCTGATTACCATTTGCTACCATTTTCAAGCCCACCCGTAGACAAATTCAAAAGTTCTTAAAGGCTACATAAGACATGGAACTCGCCAGAACCTTCTCGATAATCACTCATCTTACTCTGATCTTCAATACATAGCTAATACGCATCAAGCAACTCGTGCTTCACCAGCATATGCCCATTCAAAGAAATAACCAAGCAATCTCTCGGTCCGGAAACTGATACGACACATGATCCTACGATTTGATCATCATTAGTAGACTCCGCCAGTTAGCTTGAAGCCATAGAATACCTCATCAGCAACCCAAAGTACTATATCTTCACAGCATGCCCCGATCTCACACAACTATTTAACTAAATACTTCAAAAACTCATGCAATGTCGATCATAGAACACCCCGAAGACTCTGCCAAGTGCTTACCCATTATTGCAATAGTCAAACAACTTCCCCAATTGCTTTGAATTGATAACATTTGCACTCTACCAAATGGAAACCTCATACGAGACACACGATCCAAACTCATCATGCCAGAGATGGCCCACCGGTTATACTCAAATCGACACCTTGCCATGAACCCACCTTAATCACAATAGCCAGGCCACCAGCCAATCTTTCCAAAGCTAAGCTTACCAACCAGACATATGAACCCTCCTCATACCACAAATGAACAACTAGAAGATTTAACATTACAACTGCTTCTGAAGCTAGACAACACATCTTGATGATAATCAAGCATCCACAGCCCGACGTAATCTATCTACAACATCACAAATCATCGGCACATAGCAAATGCTGAGTGCACAATATCACATATAAGCGATTGGAAAGAGACAAAGTCATAGATTTCAAGCTGAAATAAGGCCGCACGTTAAGGAAAGAAGAAAGGAAAATTTTCCTAAATGCCATGTAGCCTCCCGAAGATAGGTATGGACATCATCATACCGATCCGCAGAACTCTACTAGACACTTGCTCATGACTCGTAGAACCTACGAACCTAGTGCTCTGATACCACCTTGTCACGACCCAAAAATCACTGGTCGTGATGGCACCTAACTCGATCCGATAAATAAGACAATTAACAGAAAATTCAATCCAACTGAGATTATAGGAAAAATAGAGAAGAATAATCCAAACATTTACAAATTTGACCCAATAACTGGTAGTACGAACCATGAGCTTCCAAAACTTGGAATTTACAGAGCTGGTACGAATAATTACATGATCTGTTTGAAATTTACATAAACAGATTACCAAAATCTAAGTTGCCAAAGACAAGTGGCAGCTGTATCCGAAATGCACGAGCATCTTCAGAGTCAGCTCCCAACGTCACTAGTTGCTCCGCTCCAAAAATATGCACGCAATGTGCAGAAGTGTAGTATCAGTACAACCGACCACATGTACTGGTAAGTATCTTGTATAAATTCGTCGAAGTAGTAACGAGGCTTTTTAGTTAAAAGATACTTTCTGATAAAAACGTGTACTGTAAATTAGCAATAGAACTATACCACGATATAATAGGGAAGAATACATAAAATGGATACGTAAAACAACAACAGAGTGTTAGCAGAGATCCCAGTTTAGCATCTTACAATACCTCAACCGATCCTTTCCTTAGAATGAAACCAATAAACCACGACAGTCAATTCTTAACTTTCATAGTATGAGGAATGTACTCAGATATCAAGTCAATTGCACGGCAACGCCCTTTCGTGCTTTTATCTCATCATCACCAAATTTATGTATAAAAGAACCAACGAGATGACAGAAATACCGACAACAGGAGTTACAAAGTAGGAAATACACAAGTACTTATAATGAACGAGGATATACATGTGGGCAACAGTAAAAGGCTAGGCGAAAAGAATGTGAGTAATGACAGCAATTGGAAAACAAGGAATATCAAATTCAATTAACTAGCGTGATGGAAGGCTTGTACTAAAGTGCAACAGAATAGATACGACCTAAGTGTAATTATAAAAGCAGGAAAATAGGCATGATATTTGCAAGTTAAATAAGTAGAAGATATGAGCAACATAACAATAATTGATATAGAGATAAATGACAGAACAATAGAAACAAGTCACATCAGATTTGAGATTGCGACAATAACAACTCAAGGTAAAGACATGAACATATACATGGGAAAACAGATATCACAACATAATGCATGTCCCTCATCCTCGCCTGTACAGAAACACACATCGTGTCATGACCTCACGATAATATAAAAGCATAACAGTATAAATAAAATGGTACGACATCACCTTTGTTCTTTACACTCTCATAACATGATACGACATCACCCTTCGTGTTTTACACTCAATAATATGTCACGGCATCACCCTTCGTGCTTTTACTCTCAATGTATGGAACGACATCACCCTTCATGCTTTACACTCTCCCTCACATGATAATGTATAAACATTGGCACGACATCACCCTTCGTGCTTTACACTCTTCCTTACCAAGCATATGAGTATCAATGACAAATAAGGTAGGAATCACAAATAATATCAAGGAGAGTGTTTTAACAAATATTTCAAATAAATTCCAATCCCAACTTTCCAAGCCAACAATGGTTCAATAAACCCTCAAGAACTGTATTATTCAAATACTTCCTCAAATTCTCACAAATGATCCACAACACAAGTATAAAAGCTAGTATCTCAAGAAGATCGGATGTAGCAATGTATTAATGATTACGCACAGGGATGATAGAATTAGACACATCAATGTATTCTCAGAATCCCATCAAATTTGATCAAGTTATATTAGGCTAAGTCTTGATTTCTAACATTCAATACTATGTTCTTAATATATAGAAGTCAAGCGAGGCATGAATCAAGAAGGTCATGTAAATCTACAAGACACAATTATAACATATTCTACCCCCAAGCATGATTAACCCTAGCACGTACATATACGCTCGCCACCTCATATATGTATCACCCCCGCATGCAGCAAACAATGTCAAATAGGAGGAAAAATTTCCTCAACAAAGTTAGGCAAGCCACTTACCTCAATTTGGCTAACTCAACACTCAATTTAGCCTTTTTTCTTTGCAAATTCACCTCCGCTCGGCTCAATCTAGCCAACAACGACTTGAATACATTACACAATGCAAGAGAAAATAATTTCAATTAATAAAGCTGTGATTTTTATTCAATTTTTAAAAAGTCAACAAAATAAACCCTGGGCCCGCCCAGTCAAAACTCGAGTCCAAGACTAGGTCTTGACTACCCATAGCCTCACGAGTCCAAATATATATTTTGTTTTCAAATCCGAGTCCTATTCAACTCTCAAATCCCAAATTTTTATTTTTGAAAACCTTGACAAAATCCCCAAAATTTTCCCTAAATTTCTCATGAATTTGATGTTAAATCTTATATTAAATCATGAAATATAGTTCGAAATTGATTAGAGGTACTTACCCAATGATTTGGTATAAAATTTTCTTCATAAAATCGCCTCTCGTCGAAGCTAGGGTTCAAAATATATCAAAATGAAGCTAAGTCTCGGAATTCTCAGCATTTAACAGGTTGCAGATGTCGCAATTGCGACATGTGGTTCGCAAATACGAAACCCGCAAATGCGAACCAGGAGATTTTCTATCAAGGTCGCATTTGTGACCCAATACTTTGTAAATGCGAAGGAAACTATTTCGCAAAAGCGACAGGGGTCCTCGCAAAAGCGAACTGTCACCCTTCGCAAATGCGAGGGGCTTCTTCGCAAACGCGAAGTTTCCCCAGCAGCCCAAACTTTGCAAATGCGATGGCTGATACCAATACCAAAAATGAAAGATTAAGAAAAATCATTCTGAATCCAATCAAAACTCACTCAAGCCCTAGGGTCTCCAAACCAATCATGCACCCACGTATAGAAATGCAACAAGAACTCGCTCGCGTGCTCAAATCATCAAAATAACCTCTAAAACCACGAATCAGACGCCAAAACTCATGAAGATCAAACTAAACTTCAAGAACTTCTAAAATCGCAATCGAGCATCCGAACCATATCAAATCAACTCCAAATGGCGCCAAAATTTTGCAGACAAATTCTATATGAAGAAAAAACCTACTCGAAGCTTCAAATCACGCATAACAACCTCAAAAATACGAATCACACCTCAAGTCAAAATCAATAAACTTTGAAACTTCAACTTCTACAACCAATGCCGAAACCTATTAAATCACCTCCAATTAACCTCAAATTTTGCACACAAGTCATATTTTCCATTACGAACCTATTCTAACTTCCGAAATTGGAATCCGACCCCAATATCAAAAAAGCAACTCCCGGTTAAACTTCCCAAAAATTCAACTTTCGCCAATTCAAGACTAATTCGACTACGGACCTCCAAATTACAATCCGGACACGCTCCTAAGTGCAAAATCACCCGCTGGAGCTAACAGAACCGATGAAATTCCATTCTAAGGTCAAATTTGGTCAACTCTTCCAACTTAGAGCTTAAATATTAAAGTTCATTCTTCCAAATCGATTCCGGATAACTTAAAAACCAATACCGACAATTTACACAAGTCATAATATATCATACAGAGATAATCGAGCCCTCAAAATATCGAGCGAAGTGCAGATACTCAAAACGATCAGTCGGGTCATTACAATTAAAATTACTCTATGGCCTGAAATAGACTTCAACACAGTGGAACATTAAGCTCACAGATGCATTAGTAGGAGCAGGATATCAGTAGAGTGCATATAATCACTCTCTATTCACTAAGTAGACATCATATGACATTGTTGTTATCTTGGTGTAGATTGATGATCTCTTAATCACTGGTAGCAATATGTTCATTGTGGAAGAGGCCAAGAGTATATTACACAACAAGTTTAAAGTCAAAGATTTGGGTAAACTCGGATATTTCTTTGGCATTGAAGTGATGAAATTAGATAAGGGGATATTGTTAAACCAGAGAAACTATGCATTAGAGTTGACCTCCACCACAAGACTAGCTGTAGCCAAACCTGCCTCTACCCCTATTAAGCTTAATTAGAAACTAACTACCACAGAGTACGACAAACATGTAAGAAACAATGGAGATGAAGAATTACAAGATGTGGCAAGTTACCAAAAGTTAGTAGGTTAGTTACTCTATTTGACCATCACACGACCTGACATTTGCTTTGCAGTAAAAGTATTAAGTCAGTTTATGCAGCATCCTATACAGTCACACTTAGATGTTGCACTTAGAGTGGTCAGGCATATTAAAGGTTCACCTGGTCTTGGTATCATTCTCAAAAGCGGCCCTATCTCTCATTTTTCTGCCTTCTGTGATTCTGATTGGGCAGCATGCCCAAATACACGAAGGTCGATCACAGGATATATTGTAAAACTAGGGATTCCTTATTGTCTTGGAAGTCCAAGAAGCAGCAGACAGTGAGTTGAAGTTAAATAGTTAATGAAGATCAAAAGTGTTCACTTTCAGCAAGCAAACATAGAGGATAAAAAAGGATCAAATTAAGGGACCATCTTAAACCTATCACACAATATAAGGGGCCATTTTTGTTATTTTCTCTTTTCTTTTTTAAATAACGATAAAATTGTCTCTGTATGACCTATATATCACGGGTTCGAGATATGAAAACGGCCATTAATGTTTGCATTAGAATAAGCTCTCTACATCACACCCCTTTGAGCTTGATCCTTTTCCCGATCCTTTGTGAACGCGGGATGCCTTATGTACCAGCTGCCCCTTTTGTTTATTTCTTTTTGCAATCATAGAGAAAATAAATCTTTTCCATCATCCAGAATGAAAATATGTCAACCCAATTGAACCATGTTCGTCTCTCCTCTTCTCATTTTTAATTTCTTCAACAATTTAATGCATTGTCTCATTCAAATATTAATTAGTTTCGTTTTCTAGTCATTCGTATTCGAATTTCCTCTTCGCAAATCGTATTCCCCCCCCCCCCCCCTATAACCATATTCGAGTCTCCTCTTCTCAATTTCAATTTCATATTGTCTCATTCAAATGTTAGTTTCCTTTTCTAGTCATGTTCATATTCGAATTTCCTCTTTCGCAAATCATAGTTTAATTTTTGTCTATAACCATGCTCGAGTTTCCTTTTCTCACTTTTATTTTCTTCAACAATTTAATGCATTGTCTTATTCAAATATTAATTTCCTTTTCTATAGTCATTCATGTTCGAATTTCCTCTTCCCAAATGACAGTTTTCTTTATATATATATATGAACGCCAAAGTCCATTTTCCACTTCTCAAATAGCAAAAATTCCTTTTTCTTTGTGATTTGTGATCCATTATCCCCTTCTCAAAAGGCAATTCTCCTTTATGGCGACAACAAACGACAATTTAAATGAAGGTAAAGTGCATGTTTTAAATATCGTCAAACCTCCCTATAACAGCATTCTTATATAACAACACTTCACTATAAAAGCCAAACTTTTCCGGAACCAATAAATTTAATGTTCTATTATAATATATATTTTCTATAATAGCAATTCGCTATAGCATCCAAAAAATCTGGAACAAACAAGACTGTTATAGAGATGTTTGACGGTACACAACTTATAAATTATAACATTTATGTGCATTATATATATTGGCATGCAATTCCTTGCTCCATATGCACAATATTCTTGAAATGTTAATTTTTTTTCTTTTTAAGTTAAACAAATATTTGTTTGGTTAACTGGATACTCAATGTAAACAAAAATTACTATCACATTGCATGCAATATTTGCGTTCAAATGTAGTTCCTAAAATGTCTGTCTATACTGCTTTTGTCAAAATCGATGAGGTACTACCAAAATTCTGACGAAATGTTAATTAGTTTAAAGAATTCTTTATATTTAATTTTTCGTATCTTTTCTTCAACTTGAGAAGCTACTCGTGTAATGGAAAAAAAGCAATGAAATGCATGTGTTCTTCGAATACGTACACATTTTGGATAAATATTTACATACTAAGAAAAAACAAATCTATTTTCATAATTATATACAAGTATTAAGTTTATATACCTGAAGATTTTTTAATAACAATAATATAGGAGTGAATAAATACCTTATTGCAAACATGAAAAAAATATTAATGCACTTCATGACTTCCTTTTGTAAACCTCAATAATGTTGAAAGCTAATATGCCCAGATGCCCAGAGTTAATTGGGCAAGAGAAATGGAAAATTCATAACTAAACTCTTTTTTTCTTTTTATTCCGGTGCACGGTGTGTAATGGGTAGGTTGAGCTGGACTTTGGCTGTTTAAAAAGGGCTAAAATTATAAATAAGCATGTTATTAACCTGTCCAAAAGATACGGGGTGAAATTTAAAAATAGCCAGATTTACAAGTGGTAATTGAAAAATAGCCATAGTTTCAAAAGTAATCGAAATTTAACCATTTTCATGTAAAGATAAATCTGAACGAACTGTTCAAAATCTGAAAAATACTCCAGCATAATATACTTGAGTTCCAGCATAATATATTGGAGTTCCAGCATAATATGCTAGAAGTTCAAACACAGGTGCTGCAATCTCCAGTATATTATGCTGGAACTTTCCGTGCGTTGGAGTTCCAGCATAATATACTGGAACTTTTCGTGTGTTGGAGTTCTAGCATAATATGCTGGAAGTTTATACACAGGTGCACCAATCTCCAGTATATTATGCTGGAACTTTCCGTGTTGCAGCAAAATAGAGGCTATTTTTCAATGACTTTGCAAACGCTAGCTATTTTCAATTATCAGTCCGAAAACTGGATAGTCCGTGCTATTTTCACAAAGTTACATTAGTTGAAATAAGTTGGGTCAAGATGAGCTAATTAATGGGTCATAACCCAATTCGTTCAACTCTAACGAAGCTTTATCTTTTTAGAAATTTATTTAATTACTAAAGAAACCAATAAAACTTTCTATATTATGGCTATATCTAACAAATCAAATGACAAAAAAAAATTAAAACATTTTAATAAGTGTTCTTATACGTCGATTTAGGAGACTTATTTAGCCCTAATCAATATAACTGTTACATTAGTTTGTTGCCAATGCTTTTTTCTTTTCTCGTCACATGCATGTATGCATTAATTCACTGTGGGTACAAGGGAGAAATTCAAAAATAGCCAGATTTACAATTAATCGTTTAAAAATAGCCCAGTTTTAAAAGTAATTGAAATTTAGTCATTTTTCATGTAAAGATAAATCTGAACGAAAACACTGTTCAAAACCCGGAAAATACGTCAGTATATTATGTTGGAGTTCCAGCATAAGTATATTTGAACTCCAGCATATTATACTGGAGTTCCAGAATAAGTATGCTGGAACTCCAACATAATATGATGGAGTTCCAGCATAAATACACTAGAACTCCAGCATAATATACTGGAGTTCCAGCAAGTATACCAGTCCAACATAATATATTGGAGTTTGGAGTACCGTTGCTTCAGTCTCCAGTATATTATACTGGAACCAGCAAAGTATACCGGTCCAGCATAATATGCTGGAGTTCATACACAGGTACACCGAACTCCAGTGTATTATGCTGGACCGGTCTCTGTTGCAGCAGAATAGTGGCTATTTTTTATTGACTTGATAAACGTTGGCTATTTTTGAATAATCAGTCCGAAAACTGGCTATACCGTGCTATTTTCACCTATTTCTACGTCATTTCATTTTCCTCAATTATTAGCCATATGTATAAAAGTGTGTAGAATTAATTAAGAAAATCTATCAACTTCAAACTGGCCCTCTTACCCTTTGTTTGAATTAATGAGAGTAACAGAATTGGATTAAAAAATATAATGTCATCATCAGTGCATTAAAGTTGTGATTAAAATATCGTGACAATCTTCTATATCCCTTGTGACGGTGTTTCTATATATACCCTTTTTTTGGCTAATATATTTTCGAGTTGGCAATTAAAATTAGAAGTTTTAACCGCGCTTCAATCCTTTACTCACCTACATGGGCGAATATATAGTCTACCAAACTTAGTATACATGCTACTACCTATTACTGTTCTTTTATGACTATATATATATATATATATATATATAGCCCAGACGTGGAGTCAGGATTTTAGTTTTACATTATAAAAGCATAATTTATCTAATTTTAGCAAGTTACCTTATATTCCCATTTCCTGTTGACCAATTAACGCTTATACAGAGTTACATAAAATTGCTTTATATGTTTCTAAATGTGTAAATTGTTTTTGAACTATCTAGGAATTGAACTTAATTTAACTCGTAGACAATAGGATGCATGTGGAATTTGAATGAGATTTTTTCATTCCTATACACTATTGGAAACTTTATTATCCTAAATGTTCATGTTTAATAAATTACTCTACCTATGCAAGTTTTGTTTACAAAATATATACATTACACCTTAAGAGGCTCCCGATCCATTATTAGTGCCTTCAATTAAGGGATTTAGTTACACCATTTTTCTTTTTTTTTTCTCCTCTCTCCTCTCTTCTCTCCATTCTGTCTTTCTCCTTCATTTTCTCGAATTCCTACAATACAAATTAAAAGTCAGATACTTCCATATAATACCAAATAGAATGCAAATACTTGCCACTCTTTTTAGCAGCAATCCACTAAGAAATGGACAAGTTACCCATCAGCAATTAATTAAACTCTATCTTGGCACACTAACTCTTTTTCAAACAAACAGTTAATGATGATAGGTGTCACTTTCAGGTTAGAGTGGTTATTCACAATAAAACAATGATGCAGTAGCATAAAAAATTAAATCTTTAATTAGTTAGTCCAAAATTTAATTTATATTAAGCTCATACGACAAACTAAGCTTCTTAACTTGGTTTGAGATTGGTACAATCAAAATATTAATTAATAAAATAAAACTTTAATATATATTTCTTACTTTAGATCTGGAGTAGATATGGTGGAAAAAGAGCCAATTTTCTTGATTAAAAATTCGTGGGTATGGGCAACTGGTTCACCTGTTGCGTTCAAAGGCGTGAGAAAGTCGCAGGAATCCCTAAAACTGGAATTTTAACGTTTGCCAACCCTATAGGAACCAGTGGTATTATTCTTCATTCCTGATAACATGCGACGAAGACACCTTTGCCAAAGTCTCTCTCACCTCCATGTTATATATAACTATAATATAATACTACTTAAATATAATTTTTATACAAATTTTATACAATATGTCTTTTGTATATTTTGTATCTAATTTATACATAGTAAAAATAAATTTCATACAACTAATTATATATTGTACAATATATCTACAACTTATCTACAACTTTCACACATTATTTCTACCTAGTTAAATACAACTACAATAACATACAACTTAAATACAAATTTTATACAATGTCTTTTGTATATTTTGTATCTGATTTATATATAGTAAAAACAAATTTCATACAGCTAATTATATATTATACAACTTATCTACAATTTTCATACATTATTTCTACTCAATTATATACAACTACAATATCATACAACTTAAATATAATTTTTATACAATGTTATTCAACTTTCATAAAATAGTTAAATAAATAAAAAATATATATATATAAACAACAGAATACAATTTTTCTACAATTTCTGCAGTATAACATATGTCATGTCGTCTTCTTCTTCTTATTCTTATTCTTCTTCTTCGTCGAGTTTCAATCTAAAAATTCAGTCAAAACCAAGTCTAATCTTAACCAGAACCCCTCAAAATTGAGATATAAACTCCAAACTATATTCCCAATTATTTGCAACAACACCCAATCCAAACAAATAATGATTTTTAAAAACCCAAATTTGAATTCAAAGCTTTAAAGCATTTTAATGGATGTCAATGGCGGAATTGCTGTTATCTTTTCCTTTGCTTTACATTACTGAAATTTGGGATTGAGAGATAGAGAGAGACGTAGAGAGAATTCTCAATTATTTGCAACAACATGCAATCCAAACAAACAATATTTTTTGAAGACCCAAATTCGAATTCAAAGCTTCAAAGCTTTTTAATGGTTGCCAATGGTGGAATTGCTGCTCTCTTGTGCAAGATACGTAGGGAGGGAGGGAGGGTGGGATATGGAAAGAAAAACGTGGGGGAGTGGAAGATATGTTAGTGTAATTTTAGGACACTAGTTATTATCATTAAATCCCTTAAAATGTACATAAATGCTAATTAGGTATATAAAATATAATTATAGTAAAACTTGAGGAGGGAGGGTAAAATAGTTTCATATAGTGTATAGGAATGTAAAAATTCCAATTTGAATTTGGGAATAGAGGCAGAGATTTAATTGCTTTCTTTTCTTATTTAGTCATGGGCCTAGTATTTTCACGAAAGTTGGATCCGTAATAACCCTCTTATTCTAAGCCCAGGATTTAGAAAGGGGTCTTTACACAAATAGCCGGTAGAATTTATTATTTACTTTTCTAGCCAGTATATATAGATTATATATTAATTATACACAAAAATTAATGAAAAGCACAAGTACTAATGAACGGTTTAATAACCACTATAAATAGATTTAAAGAAAAGAAAATATCTTAACTAATACTCCACCTTTTTTTCTTTTATATGGCATTATTAATATTTGAAGAATTATATGTCTTTCTTTCACTAGAATATTTACAAACACGTATCCTATATTTCGACTATAAAAAATTATGATTAACATTATTTTAACTAAAATGAATTAATGTCTATTTTAAACAAATATTAGTTGTTTTGACTTTCGTATTTCGAGTCTTTTCATTCCAAAATTTGATGGCATAGACAAGTTGAAGCAACATTTCATAGGCTTAAATTTTTCGTCCGACAACCACCAAAAATGGTTACGAGATGGATAAGATTTCTTTGCCCTTAACGTTTTTCCCTTTAAGACTTTCGTAGCACAAATTCGAATTAGTTAGAGTTCAAATACAGGTTTCAAAAATTGAGAAGATTCATTTACTCTGACTAAAATTTGATATCTGAATCCCCCCAGAAAGCTTACAGTAGGGACCCAAAAAGTCCCATATTTGGAAAAGATTAATAACCTTTTAACAAATAATACTAATAAAATACAAACAACGTAGTGCAGTACTATATAATAATATAATTCAGCTGAAACGATTCAATTCACATGTGAAATTGGAAAAAGGGAGAAAAAATGGATTATGTAAAGTGTAAAGTGTAGCCAGAGGGGAAGTGTAAATTGCATTTAAGGAGAGGTGTACTCGTATTTTTTTAATGCGAGGTATAAATTCGGCTATACTTTAAATAGGGATCTCCTCAAGTGGCTATCTACACACAAAACATTAAGAGTAAGAGTAAGGAAAAATGACACTGTATAGCCGCCGTAAAAATAATAGTCAAAAATATATATAAAATTTGTATATTGTTTTTATATATTTACATTCTGTATGTTATATACCAAAATTATACAAGTTGTATACACTTTTTCGGCTATCAGATGTAAATCAGTTCTGGCGTGGGCTAAAAGTGATAACACCCAGAGTAATAAAACTGGACTTAAAGCCCAAAAGGAATGGGCTCTTTCAGCAACTGAAAAGGGCCGGCCCTCTCAGCTAGAGAGTAATGAGACCAGGTTGCCAATTTAAAGGACTGCTGCTATATAGAAATTGGCCATATGTTCTGAATTTCAGCTTTTCAGTTCAATTTTTCAGGACACAAATGTCCTGAAATTAAAATTTATATTCAAAATTTGAGGACAAAATAAATAATGGCTAATTTCTAAATAGTAGCCCTAAGAATGGCTATTTGTGTACTTCTCCCTATGCTAAGTATAGCAATGGTTGCCTTTGTCTAAGTTGTTTTTTTAGCTCATAATTAACTATGGAAAATTTGTGGTTTTTTTAAATCACGAACCTTTTTAAAATAGTACTCCCTCAGTTTTTAAGTGCCATTTTAGCTCGAAAAAGAAGTTTGAATATATTTGTCGCTTTTGGAAAACAAAGATAAAATTATTAGTATTTTTTAATTTTACCCTTGCTATTAAAAAAGTTTAAACTGATTAATGTACTCACTTCTCAATTAATCGTAGTAATAAAGTGAGAGAAAATAAGAAATAAATAAAGGTGGTGCTGAGATTAGGTAAGACTATTAATTCTAATTTTTAAAAAAAATGTGTTTCTACTAAGTCAACGTTGTAGAAATTGTTAATATTACTTTATCAGTTATATATATTCCGTAATTTAATTCTTGAATTGTGTAGTTCGACATGCTCAAAAAAAGGAAAAAGGAATTGTGTAGTTCGACATGCCCAACGTTATAGAACTTTGCTCTTTGATTTATGAATAAGTCAAATATAAAAAATAGAAATAATTGATTAAAAAAATTGAATAAAAATTGAAAATTGAACTCATTATAATCTAGGGAAAAATGAAAGGATATGTGTAGAGGTGAAAAAAAAAACTAAAAGCAGAGATAAAGGCACTATTTAATAAAATACAAAAACTTATGTTAATTTTCATTCGGATAACTTCAACCAAATTAATCCAAGAAAGAAAACATAAAATTCACAACTTTTAATAATAATAATAATAATAATAATAATAATAATAATAATAATAATAATAATAATAATAATAATAATAATAATAATAATTGTTGTTTTATAATTTTATATATAATACATAAAAAGTTCTGGTGCGTAAAGTTTTATTGGCCTTACCATTTATCTGACTTTTGAATACCAGATGATTAAACAAAAAAACGACAGGAACGACAGATGAAGCGAGAGGGGAGGTTTTTCCCACAAGTATTCATAAGAAAGCTCAATGAAATTGGAATGTTAATATTAATTCCAAGAATGTTTGCTTTCATAGCTGTGCAAAGGCAAAGTGCAGCTTCAATATCCAAAGGTCCACCTAATAATGAACAACAAGGTTTATTTGGGGGATTTCCTATAACTATTCCCATAGTCCCATTTAGCAACTTGGCACATAACCCAAATAGGGCATCTCTAGAGCAAGATTCTTTTGATAGGCTCGGGCTCGGGTTCGGGTTTGGGTTCATGTTCAGGTTCAGGTTCCAGTTCAGGTTAGGGTTAGGGTTTGTCTTAAGTTTCGGAGCTGAAACATATAACAATACGAGCGGGTTATTGCGATATCAGCTGTCACACCCCTTTTTTAACCCCCGCAAGAAGATATAAATGCGTCAAGGATTGTGGGTTAAAGTGTTTTTCCAATTAAAGTGACAATTTTGAAATAGGGATTATTTTATTGTTCGGAGTCGCCACTTGGAATTGGTTTTCGGTGTTCCAAGTCACCTTTTAAATCCCTAGTCAAAGGAAAGATGACTCTATTTTTATCGGTCCGCGAAAACAAAGTTCGAGTAAGAAATTCTGTTGACCGAGGAGAAGGTGCAAGGCATTCCCCGAGTCCCGTGGTTCTAGCACGGTCGCTTTATTGATTTACATCTTGGCTTGAATTAATTTTGGATAAATTGATATTTATATGCTTTATATATTTTTACCTTGCCGCTTTTATATCCAGATTATTAGGTAAATTAAAGAAAATTTTGAATAATAAGATGTCATAACCACACTACGCAAGCGAATGTGTGATCGAGATGAATTTTATTAATTTAGTCATATCGGCGCTACACAAGCGAATCCGCAGTCATGATAAAAAATTATTAGCACGTTATTACTTTTGAAAAAAAAATCACTACAATTGTACTTTTGAGGAAAAATTAGCTTTTGGAAATTTACTAAATGTCTCTACAGCGCTACGCAAGCGAATCCGCTATTTTTAGTAAAGGATTAACTAAATTAAAATTTAACTAAAACTAATAGGTATGGTATGAGATTATTAAATTATTGAATGTTAAATATCACGCTACGCAAGCCAATTCGTGAATGAAAAAGTTAACGCGCCTATTAGTTGCTTTAGCCCTTAAATTAATTGTTAAGGTGATTAAGTAACCAGGTCACTTTAATTTAAGGGAAATAACTGATTTTATTAACATTGCTCATACTAGTTCTCCTATATCATTTTTTACTTTTTTCTTTTACCATCTTTATCTTTAACTTGAGAGACAATATATTTTATTTTAACATGATTGGAAGAAATATCACTAAATAAACACCCCCAGTAGACCTTATTTGAGAATTTAGTAAGTACACGTGACAATATTTAAGCCATGCAACCAAATTGTCAACGCTGTCATTTTAAGGTTGGCCGAGCATACCAAATTATCGGTTTGATGATTCCGATATCTTTTAATTTGTAACTTTGCTTGAATCCGAGATATTATTCCAACAATGGCCCCTTTACATACTACTAACTATGTCATTTAGGATTGATTATATTATTTTCCTTAAGATTTAAAGTGAGAATTAGACTAAAGAAAGAAAAAAAACTAATAAAATCATCTTGAAGCCCACAAACATTCAGAAATACACTAGGACTTTTACCGCGTATTTATACAAATTTTATATCAACCTTTAGTGGAATTTATAATTTGCACAAAAAGCTTTCATATACAGTAAAAAGGAAAAGGTTAACTCTCACGCTCAGAACTTTTGACATGAATTTCTACATTGGAGGAGAAACATTTTTTATCAAATGGAAAACAACACTTTAAGCTATAAAGCATTAAGATTAAAATAAATTACTACCTTGAATTTGAAACAGAGTTATACAAATTTTTAAACAAGTTTATTGTTTCATTCTTTTTTCCCTAATGCAAGTCTTTAACAATCTTTATGAAGTGAAAAGTAAAACATTTTTACATGCTTACTAACCATGAGCAAACAATCTTAAACAGTCCAACAGTTGCATATTTAAAACATCACAATTTCCATTCAAAGATTTGCATTACAAAGCCTGAAAGTTACCTTATGCTGCAACAGAATATAGAAAAGACAACAGTGCGAAACCCGGATAAATCCTACTAGGAGCAGAATACTCACGAGCAAAAACAACAGCAACACACTTTGAAACAGCAGCAGCAGTATCCAACAAAAGAAACTGAGCCGATCCAGAAATTCCAGCAGAAACTTAAACAGACTTTGAAAGAAAGAAGAGACTAGAGACTCGCGTTAAAGACCTTTGTATTTTTTTAAAGTATTCTTTTCTCCAGATACTCAAGAAAAGGCTCTCAAACTCTCTATTGTTTTTGTGTTCTTCCTTGAGTGTAAAAGATGATGACTAAGTGTGTTCGAGTGTGTCCTCTTTTTTTGAGTCAGAGCTCCCCCTTAAATGAGGAAAAAGCTCCTCTTTTAACAGGGGGAGCAAGGGCCTTGGGACAGATTTGTTTGGCCAAAAATCTGTCCAAAATGATAGATTGTTGACCAAAAATCTGTCCAAAACCAGATTTTTGTCCAATGAACAATTGTTCTCACCAGATATGGACAGAATTTTGGAGTATTGTACTCCAAAATAGTCCCCGAACAGTAAAAGCAACCAAACAAAGGCCCTACACTCAAATACCTTCTATTACCCTCACAAACCAATATCCAACTAAACTATTGCTTCAAACTAGAGAGTGCAAAATTAGATAACTAGACTTGAACCATTAAACTAACAAAAGAACCTAATGAATACACACAAATAAAACATATAGTTAAGGCCTTAAACTAATTAGCTTAAACATAGACAAA
Source organism: Nicotiana tabacum (assembly GCF_000715075.1). Taxonomy (NCBI): domain Eukaryota; kingdom Viridiplantae; phylum Streptophyta; class Magnoliopsida; order Solanales; family Solanaceae; genus Nicotiana; species Nicotiana tabacum. The sequence goes on along the minus strand of NC_134084.1, from coordinate 4,344,242 downwards.
ACTAGAAATTATAAATATGAAATTAGAACTTAACAACTTAAAGGCAACACAGAATATGAATGATAGTGAAACAACTATCGAATCGACTAAAACATGAAGTCAAAAACGATACTAAACACGAACTAATGATCACTAACGGATTTCGAACTAAGGCAAAACATCAAAATCAAACGTGAAACCAGAAGATCAATGAGCTTCACCAATTATAAATAGTTAATCGGATTTCACAAGTGATTATCAAAACCGATTGACTAAAAAAATATAATGACAGATTAAACGACTAACCAATACGTGATTCGAAAGTATTAAGCAATGACCAACATTGAAGAAAGTTAATGAAAGTAAACACGAACTAACTATATAAACAATTGAACTAATCTTTTGGTTTTTTCATGAAATTAACATAAAGACTTAGCTATTCGACCGACTAGGTCGAAAAATTGAAAATCCAGACTTAACAACTCTAAACAAAGTAGTCGACCGATTAAGTCGAAGAACCAAAAATCAGAACTAACGGACAAACAAAAATAGTTGACCGGCTAGGTCGAAGAACTGAAAGTTCAAGCTTAATCAAATCCACACAAAATAGTCGACCGGCTAGGTCGAAAAACCAAAAATCGGAACTAAAAACAATAACAAACTACTCGACCGGCTAGGTCGAAGAACTGAAATTCACATTCATGAAGTAAAATGTAATTAAAAACTAATACTTATTGCACATAAATAACAGAAACATTAGTGGAAATTAAACCTTAGAACTAACACTAAAACAAAACAAAAAATCAGAAAAGATAAAAATAGGAAAAGGAAATTTGACGTTTTACCATACAGAGGGATTTAATGCCGAATCGAGCAAAGAGACGAATGTCAGGGATGACGTCGTGACTGCCTGACCTTGAACGGGCGTTTCTTTCTAGCACACGCCCAAACCAATGAGTTCTAGCGTTGTACTAGAGAGAAACGAGCGTTTTTGGTCGGCGATAATCTAAAAATAAAGGGCCACTGATGGTCTTGGGTGGTCGAGGCAGCGGCGAGCAGTGGTGTGGCGGGCAGCGATGGTCAGACGGAAGCTTAGCAGGAGATCGGGTGAAAACCAATATAAATGATAGCCCCCCGAGCTCTATCTATGTATGTAAAAATTAGGTGGAAAGGGTGGCTCAATCTCCACGAATTTGTCAAAAAGTGGCGGCTAGGGTTTTGATTTAGGCTAGATTCGTGGGATTTGGTTGGGTTTCGGAGGATATGAGGCTTGGATTCATGGAGAGGAGGAAAAGGCAAAGAGGGGGTGAAATTTTGGTGGTGTTTGGAGGGGCTCCGCCGCCAGTGGCGAATTCCGGCAGGCGCCGCCGCCGTGGATGCCTTGCGGCAGCAGAGAGGAAGGGAAAGAGTGAGGAGAGGAGTTTAGGGTTTGGGTGTAAATGAGGCTATTTTCTGATTTTTGGAGCCTTATATTTGGAGTGGGAAATGGATATAGGTCGTTGGATCAAGAATAATGGAAGGATGGGATTAAGTCTTCAGGTTACTAAATGAAACGACGTAGTTTTGATCCAAAACTACTTCGTTTGGACCCTCCCCTGGCAGCTCCCTTGTGAACCGGGTTTGGACGAAATGGGTTCAAAGTTTCGGCCAATTTTGGCTCAATTTTAATTAAAATACACTAGTCCAATCTCTACCCCCTTTATCAAACCATAAATCAACTCTTAAAACCTATATATACACAAATAAGAAAAACACACACACTCATACACGTACACATACACACACACACACACACACACACACACACACACACACACACACACACATATATATATATATATATATATATATATATATATATATATATATATATATATATATATATATATATATATAATGTAGAAGAAAAAGATGGGAGAAAAATTAAGCATTTACAGCTGCCCCTTTTTGCTCGAGAACATGAAGAGTTTTCGTGCAAAGACAACTGAACGCCATGGATAATTTTTGCTCACATTCACTCTAATGGAAGCCTTTTGAACAAGGTGGTGACCGAACTTTGCTTCTGAGGTTGCCTACATATCCTTGGCTATAAAGGAATCAGGTCAGTGTAGTTCTGGGAAAATTTGGTAGCTGGGACTACCGGACACTAGAGTTAAGATTGTTGCTGCTGTTGCTGTCACTGTTGCTATTGTTGTTACTCGCTTCTTACATCAAAAAAGAAAAAGAGAAGAGTACTATATATGTCTGCAAACTAAGAGTACAAAATTCCTATCTATGCGTCTTCTGGAGTCAAATCTTGATTCTTGACCTGCTCGCTTGCGTTGACCTTAGATTGGATCTTGATTCTTTTGAAGAAAAGATTATGACTCAATCTCGATTGCTTGCTTTCTGGATCAGAATTTGAGAAGATGAATCTTGAGAAGCTGGGTTGCCGACACATTATCAAAGCTAAATCCGACTATCTTGTGATCGAAGGACTTCTTTCTTCTGATGAGAAACTGAAACTGCAAGCTTTCACTTGTGCTATACGACAGAGCCTTCAAAGCATCAAAGACAAAAAAAAAATGAACAAAAATTTTCTGCCCAAGTCTGGCACTAGAAAAATTTTGTGAGTTATTAGAGAAATCTGTAAATTATCTAATTTATTGAAAAAGCAGATAGAAATAGTAGTATAAACTAGCTAAAAGAGATAAAATTTGGTAACGAATGATTGTGTAACCAGGGATCGGTATCCCGTACTACTGAAAAGAAATGTAACCAGGGGCCGGTACCCTATCTTACTGGAAGTAAATAGAATCAGGTGTTAGCACCATGTATTATTGATAAAGTGTTGAAATCCTCTAGGTGAAAAAGGTTCTACCTGAGTTAAACTGTATTAAACAACCTGAGCGAAGATTACTTCTACCCGAAACTATGAGCTGGATCCCCCTAGGCGAAAGGATTCTACCTGAGTTAAGCTACGTAGAATACCCAGAGCGAAGAGTACTTATACTCGGAACTATGAGATGGATCCTCGTAGGCGAAATGGTTCTACCTGAGTTAAGCTACGTAAAACACCCCGAGCGAAAAGCACTTCTACTCGGAACTATGAGCTAGATACCCCTAGGCGAAACGGTTCTACCTAAGTTAAGCTACGTAAAACACCCTGAGCGAAGAGTACTTCTACTTGGAACTATGAGCTGGATCCCCCTAGGCAAAACGGTTCTACTTGAGTTAAGCTACGTAAAACACCCTGAGCGAAAAGTACTTTTACTCGGAAATATGAGCTAGATCCCCATAGGCGAAAGGATTCTACCTGAGTTAAGCTGCGTAAAACAACCTGAGCGAAGAGTACTTCTACCCGAAAATATGAGCTGGATCCTCCTAGGCGAAACGGTTCTACCCGAGTTAAGCTACGTAAAACACCCTGAGCGAAGAGCACTTCTACTCGGACTATGAGCTAGATCCCCCTAGGCGAAACGGTTCTACCTGAGTTAAGCTACGTAAAACACCCTGAGCAAAGAGTACTTCTACTTGGAACTATAAGCTAGATCCCCCTAGGCGAAACGGTTCTACCTGAGTTAAGCTACGTAAAACACCATGAGTGAAAAGTACTTCTACTCGGAAATATGAGCTGGATACCCCTAGGCGAAAAGATTCTACCTGAGTAAAGCTGCGTAAAACAACCTGAGCAAAGAGTACTTCTACTCGGAAATATGAGCTGGATCCCCCTAGGCGAAACGGTTCTACCCGAGTTAAGCTATGTAAAACACCCTGAGCGAAGAGCACTTCTACTCGGAACTATGAGCTAGATCCCCTAGGCGAAATGGTTCTACCTGAGTTAAGCTATGTAAAACACCCTGAGCGAAGAGTACTTCTACTTGGAACTATGAGCTAGATCCCCCTTGGCGAAACGGTTCTACCTGAGTTAAGCTATGTAAAACACCCTGAGCGAAGAGTACTTCTACTTGGAACTATGAGCTGGATCCCCCTAGGCGAAACGGTTCTACCTGAGTTAAGCTACGTAAAACACCCTGAGCGAAAAGTACTTCTACTCGGAAATATGAGTTGGATCCCCCTAGGCGAAAGGATTCTACCTGAGTTAAGCTGCGTAAAACAACCTGAGCGAAGAGTACTTCTACTCGAAAATATGAGCTGGATCCCCTAGGCGAAACGGTTCTACCTGAGTTAAGCTACGTAGAACACCCTGAGCGAAAAGTACTTCTACTCGGAAATATGAGTTGGATCCCCCTAGGCGAAAGGATTCTGCTTGAGTTAAGTTGCATAAAACAACCTGAGCGAAGAGTACTTCTACCCGAAAATATGAGCTGGATCCCCCTAGGCGAAATGGTTCTACTCGAGTTAAGCTATATCAAACAACCCGAGCGAAGATCACTTCTACTCAGAACTATGAGCTGGATCCCCCTAGGCGAAAGGATTCTACCTGAATTAAGCTACGTGAAACACCCTGAGCGAAGAGTACTTCTACCCGAAAATATGAGCTGGATCCCCCTAGACGAAACGGTTCTACCTGAGATAAGCTATATCAAACAACCCGAGCGAAGATCACTTCTACTTATAACTATGAGCTAGATCCCCCTAGGCGAAAGGATTCTACCTGAGTTAAGCTACACAAATGGGAAGTGTGAACAATAGTGATGCATGCTGAAAAAAGAAAATAGGGAGATTTTAAAGAGCTTACGTTTGGTGACATTCGTTCTTTTAGAATTGTCATTCTGCCCTGCTCTGTTTCTGCTTCAAACAAAGAAAAATTTATGAGTTTTGAAAGTGGTGGTTAGTTTGTGGCCTTGATCCCTTGATGCCTTGAGTAGTTTGATTCACGGCCACTGCTGACGAAGAACCGATTCTGTCAGCGCGGTACCGAGATGCTCGGTTACTCTGTATCATTTTTTGGAGACCTTGGCTTTCCAATGTTGCCCCCAACTATTTCATACCCAGATGTCTATGGTACCGCTACCCTTGTCTCTAAGTCAAGGCTATTTTTCTTTAAAATCAAACTCAGTTATCTTGCACCCAATATCAGTTTGTATCCATAGGGCTTATCCACTTTTCTCATGAAGCAGGTCTTGTTTAGGCTACCTTTCAGTTTCTTTGAAACACTTTGTTCGCCTTATTGAATGAGATCACAGATGGATTCGTGCCTTCGTCAATGCCATATATACCCCAAATTGTGCTCGATATTGCGGGGAAATTGTAGCTGGTTTTGCAGCCATTTCTTTGCTTCGCTTTTGATGCAGGATTAGACCGAAAGGGACTCAAAGAAAAATTATGGGTAAAGACAGAATAATAATTGAAAGTGAAAAAGAATTGTGCTTAAACAAAAGGTGTCCCTTTCGGGGAAAGGAATAGGGAGACTTATTTAGAGGTATGTGCCGACTTCAATAAATCATGACATGCATTTTGGACTGGACGCCTGATCCATCTAAGCTGTCTAATTCTCAAAATCTGCCGCAAACGTTCATCTTGAATTTGTCTTGGTTGTGCTCATGCCGGAGAATCAAAGACCCTCATTCGGCTAGTAGCGCCTTTTGCAGGTTTTCGCTAACTAATCTCTCTCATTTCTCTACTAACCGCCGCCTTATGGTGCCCATCTGGGTTTTCACCAACAAGACTCTCTCATTTCTCTGCTCACTGTCGCCTTATAGTGCCCGTACGGGTTTTCACCGATAAGACTCTCTCACTTTTCTTTTTTCGTTTTTTTTTGTCTCTCTTTTTTTTCTTTTCTCTTTCTTTTTTTCTTCTTCTTTTCTCTCTTTTTTTGTTTTTTTTTGTTTTTTTACTAAGATACTGCATGTGGGAGGTTTCCCAACGCCTTTGGCATGGGGACTTTAAACATTCTCAACAAAGACATCGATCAGAAGTTCTTGAAAGGTAAAAAGGCGAAATGAACCTTGAACTGAATTACAACTTTTGGAACCGTTTTTACAGAAAAACCATGAAATAAAACAAACTTCTGCCCCAGTTTTGGAGTATTGGGAATATGGATTTTTTTGTTCTGATGGGACCGAACCCAGGGTAAGGCTGCCTACGTATCCTTTTGGAATCAGGTCGGACGTAGTTCAAAGACACAAAGATTTGTTGTTTTTTTTACAAGTACACAGGTTCCACAAAGTGAGGAACAAGGAAGACAAATACGGCTGAAAAGGATTAACAGAAGGGTTACACCTATTTGGAATAATGAGCAAATGGTAGCCTTCGTCATCTCGATATGAGAGAATCAATGCGTGAAAGTTCTACAGTGGCCATATATCAGACATAATATCGTTTGACTGCATCTGCATTAATAGTCATGCCTGGTACCCATCCTTCTTCATCTACCAAGTGCAAGGCCCCTTTTGGTAACACTTTCTTGATGTTGTAGGGTCCTTGCCAGTTTGGTGCGAACTTTCCTTTAGCTCCAACCTAGTGCGGAAGGATGCGTTTCAAAACTAGCTGGCCTACCTCAAACTGCCTTGGGCACACTTTCTTATTGTAAGCGCATACCATTCTTTGCTGGTATAACTGGCCGAAATACACTGCTGCTAGCCGTTTTTCATCGTTCAACATCAGTTGTTCTAATTGGGTCTTGACCCACTCAGTGTCTTCGATCTCTGATTCCACAATAATTCGGAGAGAGGGAATTTTGACTTCAGTGGGTATTACAGCTTCAGTTCCATATACAAGCAGATACGGAGTTGCACCAACATATGTGCGAACAGTCGTACGGTATCCCAAAAGAGCAAAAAGTAACTTTTCATGCCATTGATTGGAACCTTGGATCATCTTCCTAAGAATCTTCTTGATGTTCTTTTTTGCCGCTTCAATGGCTCCATTGGCTTTTGGCCGGTAATGGGTAGAATGGCGATGCATGATTTTAAATTGTTCGCATACCTCCTTCATCAAATGACTATTTAGATTGGCTGCATTATCAGTGATAATGGTCTTCGGGATACCAAAGCGACAGATGATGTTAGAATGAACAAAGTCTACCACTGCTTTCTTGGTGACTGCTTTGAAAGTGACGGCCTCCACCCACTTGGTGAAGTAATCAATTGCAACCAAAATGAATCTATGCCCATTTGAAGCCTTTGGCTCGATCGGCCCAATGACATCCATTCCCCAAGCAACGAAAGGCCAAGGAGAGGACATGGGATGAAACTCCAAAGGAGGTAAGTGAATCAGGTCACCATGAATCTAGCATTGGTGACACTTGCGAACAAAACTAAAGCAATCTTTCTCCATAGTAAGCCAATAATACCCTGCCCGCAGAATCCTCTTCGCCAAAACATATCCATTCATGTGAGGTCCGCATACCCCCGAATGCACTTCACTCATGATCCGCTCTGCTTCTGTAGCATCTATGCATCTCAACAAGTTTAAATCTGGGGTCCTCTTGCATAGAATTTCCCCATTCAGAAAGAAACCACAGGCGAGCCGCCTTATAGTTCTTTTTTTATCTCCTTTAGCATGCTTTGGATATTCTCTTGTTTTCAGGAATCATTTTATGTCATGATACCATGGTTCAGCATCTGGTTCTGTCTCAATTGTATTGCAGTAACCGTGTTGATTCTGAACTTGGATTTCTAGTGGATCAATATGAGTGTTGTCTGGATAAGGGAGCATCGAGGCTAAAGTAGCCAAGGCATCGGCTAGCTCGTTGTGAAACCTGGGAATGTACCTGAACTCGATGGATTTGAATCTTTTGCTCAAGTATTGCACACATTGTCTGTATGGAATAAGCTTGATGTCTCGAGTCTCCCATTTGCCTTGGGTTTGCCAGATAAGCAAGTCAGAATCTCCCATAACCAATAGTTCATGCACATCTAGATCGATGGCCATTTTCAAACCCATGATACAAGCTTCGTAATCTGCCGTATTATTGGTACAGAAGAACCGAAGTCGGGCTGTTGCAGGATAATGATGTCCAATAGGTGAGATGAGGATTGCCCCTATCCCAACTCCTTTGATATTGACAACCCCATCAAAATACATTTTCCATACAGGGTGATCGTCTGGAACCACTTCCTCTATTGAGTTGACCTCTTCGTCTGGGAAGTATGTGCTAAGTGGCATGTACTCATCATCAACTAGATTCTCTGCCAAATGATCTGCCAAAGCCTATGCTTTTATCGTGGTGCGAGTGACATAGACGATGTCAAACTCTGTGAGCAGGATTTGGCATTTTGCGAGCCTGCCAGTGGGCATTGGCTTTTGGAAGATGTACTTTAAAGGATCCATTCTGGATATGAGGTAAGTAGTGTAAGCCAAAAGATAATGTCTCAGCTTCTGAGCAACCCAAGTCAAGGCACAACATGTCCTTTCTAGAAGGGTGTACTTAACCTCATAACTGGTAAACTTCTTGCTGAAATAATAGATTACCTATTCCTTTTTGCCTGTTGTATCATGTTGCCCCAGAACGCATCCAAAGGAATTATTCATCACCGATAGATATAAAAACAAAGGCCTACCAGTTTCAGTTGGGACCAATACAGGGGATTTTGACAGATAATCTTTGATCATGTCAAAAGCTTTTTGGCAATCGTCTGTCCACTTGATAGCGGCATCCTTTTTCAACAACTTAAAGATGGGCTCGCACGTGGTTGTGAGCTGAGCAATGAACTTACTGATGTAGTTCAACCTCCTGAACAAACTCATGACTTCCTTTTTATTCTTCGGGGGTGGAAGATCTCGAATGGACTTTATCTTAGATGGATCCAATTCAATGCCTCTTCGGCTGACTATAAAACCGAGGAGTTTCCCAAATGGAACCCCAAATGTACACTTGGCTGGATTAAGCTTAAGGTCATACCTTCGAAGCTGTTTGAAGAACTTTTTCAAATCACACACATGATCAGCCTGTGTCTTTGATTTTATGATAACATCATCGACATATACTTCAATCTCTTTGTGCATCATGTCGTGAAAAATGGTGGTCATGGCCCTCATGTAAGTTGCCCCTACATTCTTTAAACCGAATGGCATAACCCTGTAACAATAAGTACCCCATGGAGTGGTGAAAGCGATTTTTTCTGCATCATCCTCATCCATACGAATTTGGTGGTACCCTGTAGTCAACACAGACTCTGGTCTTTCCATCCTTCTTCGGCACAGGCACAACATTCGCCGCCCAGGTGGTGTATTGGACAGCTCTAACCACATTGGCGCTCGGTTACTTCATTATTTCCTCTTTGATTTTGTCACTCACGTCTGTTTTAAACTTTTGTTGCTTTTGTTGGACTGGTGGAAAATCAGGATACCTAGGAAGCTTATAAACCACTAGATCAACACTTAAACCCGGCATATCATCGTAAGACCAAGCAAACGCATCTCTGTATTCACATAAAAGTTGAATCAAGGCATCTCCAGTTTTTTGTCCAGTGTGAATGCTTATCTTCGTTTCTCTGACTTCTTCATGACTTCCGATATTAATCAGCTCAGTTTCATTGAGGTTAGGCTTAGGCTTGTTTTCAAATTGTTCCAACTCTCTTTTTATTTCCTCAACAACCTCATCTTCATCATATTCAACCTCTTGATGCATTATTTCAATATTAGACAGCTTTTTAAGATTTGGGCATGAATTCCGCATGCATGTCATGTTATTAAAGCCGGCATTAACAAAATTGAAATGGAAATAAAATGACAAGAATTAGGAAAAAGAAAAGATACAAAACTTAATAGGAAACTGAACTGCATTTCATTGAATTCGAAAGGATAGAAGGGTTAACATCAAAACATAACAATCATACTGAGATTCTTGGATTACAACCCTGAAAGTAACCCAAAATACAAAAAAGAAGCTGTAAAAGCAAACTACCAAGACTCCTTCCTTGTGGGGAGATGAGTCGCTTCCCAGTTGGTGAGCATAGTGTCTGGGTCAATTAGTTGCATATCGGCTGCGACATATACAACATCTTTCCATAGACTTTTTCTTGCCTGGATGAAAACACGACTAGTTCCTTCACCAGCCTGGATCATATTCACTTCAGAAAACATTTGGCTGAGGCCATGGAAAATTTTATCAATGTTTGCATGCGCCGAGGAATTTTGACCCTCTTGGAGTCGTGGCTTGACAAAAGTGTAGAAAATGTAAGGGATAGGTTGTTGCAAGACCCATCCATGCTTTTTGCGGTGTTTGGCTTTGTTTTTGTCTGCTTGTGTTGGCCTAAAGCCTAAGACAAACGTACCCTAGTTACTGAATGGAGAAATATGCTCCGAAGTTCCTTGCAATGATGCCCCCAAGCCTTTTCCTAGCTCATAACCTTGTCTCAATATAACTGCAGCCACCATTATAGATGTGGAGGAAAGACGAGGATGCAGAATGGGCTTTTCTTCCTCAACATGGTCCACAACAACCACTTCGAAAGCCTGATAGACAATGGACTCACACCCTTCCTTAGCCTCAATACAGGGGATTAATAGGTATTCATAAATGGAAGACTCGTCTTCCCCGTGAACAATAATTTCTTGCCTGTCATGTTCGAATTTGAGTATCTGATGCAAGGTAGACGACACAGCTCAGGCCGTATGGATCCATGGCCTTCCAAGAAGAAAATTATAAGAAGTGGCCATGTCCACTACTTGGAAAACAATCTCAAAGTCAACCGGCCCAATCATCATGGTGAGGTTAATCTCCCCAATGGTATCTCTTGCTGAGCCATCAAAGGCTCGGATGCGAACATTGCTTGGTCGGATTCTATCTGTATTGATCTTCATGCTTTGCAAGGTAGAGAGAGGGCATACATCTACACTTGAGCCTCCATCAACCATGACTCGCTTTACATAATGCCCCTCACATTTGACCATCAAGTTCAAAGCCCTATTGTGCCTGGCTCCCTCCTCGGGAAGTTCATCATCAGTAAAGGAGATTTTGTTCACCTCAAAAAATCTATTGGCCATCTTCTCTAACTGATTCACTATGGTCTCCTCTGAGATATGTGCCTCGTTCAGGACCTTGATTAGTACATGGGCATGCTCTTTGGAATGTATGAGCAGAGATAATAGAGAGATTTGGGCATGAGTCTTTCTTAGCTGGTCAATGATTGAGTAATCATGAACTTTCATCTTTCTCAAAAACTCTTCTACCTCTACTTCAGTGACTGGTTTCTTTATTGGCAATTGCCCTTCTCTGATTTGCTTGGCCTTCCTCAGCTCTTCTGTAGAGTAACACCTCCCCGATCGAGTCAAACCTCTAGTTTTCCCCACTTCCTCTATGATTTCCTTGCCTTTGTAGGTCATCACGGTTTTGTTGTAGTTCCAAGGAGTGGTTTTTATGTTGGTCACAGGGGGTTGCACGGCAGGTTTGATTATGATCGGCTCGGTTATACCTTTCGTACCTCCCTGCTTCTGCCTTGTGATGGGGTGGCCTCTAAGTACATATAACCTTGGGCTTGGAATACTAGAGTGAACTTCCAACCTCAAGATTTTCGGAACAAATAAAGTTGCCTTATTTGAGCTCTAGGCACCTTTCACAATCAATGGCACATCTTGGCTGGGACTTACTTCCAGACCTGTTCCTTCTTGAATTGCACCCACTGTCATTTCTGCTCGACCGATCGGCTTGTATTCTTGATCTCGGCCAATCATTCCCACAAAATGAACATTATTGTGTGCTGGCAACGGGTTATTTGTCACATTAGGAGTGTCCTCGCCATTCATTACTACAATCAAATTTTCAGAAATGAGCCTTTCTACGGCTCTTTTCAAAGTCCAACAGCCATCAGTGCTATGCCCCGGGGCACCTGAATGATATTCACATCTAGCATTCGCTTGAAATCCATGTGAATTAGGATGCATATGGTGGGGAGCGATGGGTCCAATCGCGCCCATTTGCTTCAGTTTCTGGAATAGACTAGAGTATCATTCGGCCAATGGAGTGAATTTTTCTGCTGGCCTCTGCTCTCGACCATAATCCTGCCTGGGACGAGCATTGTAGGGTGCCCAAAAATTTTACTGCTTAGGTCGGGGGGCCCTTGGAGCTGGTGCCCGTACCTGCTGATTGTGAGGCCGAGCATACGATTGAGCATTGAACATTGTATATTGTGGTGGGCCCACAGAGTATTGAGGAATTGGCGGGGGGTAATAATGTTGAGGGTAGCTGGATTGCCCCTGCTGAACTTGCACATAAGGGTGTGATGCCCCTCTTTGAACTTCCCTAGATCCCGAAGTCATCATGGACCCTCCATCTCTCTTCTTTCTATTTGCCAAACCCCCCACCCATTTTGGATAGCTTGGGTGGTGGCTTTGAGAGCAGTTTGACTTACAATTCTGCCAGTCTTGAGGCCATTTTTGACCATCTCCCCTATTTTGATTGCTTCTGCAAAAGGTCTACCCATTGCGGACATCATGTTCTAAAAGTAATCAGGCTCTTGAACCTCCAGAAAAACAGTGATCAACTCGTGGTTATCCATGGGTGGCTTAACTCTAGCCGCTTGCTCCCTCCACATGATGGCATACTCCCTAAAACTTTCGGTCAGCTTTTTCTTCATATTGGACAAGGAATTACGATCCGGCGCAATATCAATGTTGTACTAAAATTGTTTGACGAAGGCCTGGGCCATGTCATCCCAAACATGCCAGTGAGAGATATCTTGGTCAATGAACCATTCGGAAGCTACCCCCACAAGGATTTCTCCAAAACAATCCATCGGGAACTCTTCTTTTCCTTATGCACCCCTCAGCTGGTTGCAGTACCTTTTCAAGTGGGCGATAGGGTCACCGTGTCCAACATATTTCTCAAATTTTGGGGTCTTGAACCCTCGTGGAAAATGGATGTGAGGGAACATACATAGATCACTGAATGAAATACTTTTGTGACCACATAGTCCTTGTATATTCTTTATATTCTGTTCAAGACTTTTCATTTTCCTGTCCATCTCATCTGGCTCAATTGTTGTGGCAAGCTTTTCATTTTCCACTGGTGACTCGTACTGAGGAGTCTGATTGTATGGGGTCGAGACCCCGAAAGCCATATTTGGATGGTGTATTGCCCATCATAAGCATGAGATGGTGGCTCATTGTTTGGCCTCATCACAGAAGGTGGTGGCAGGATTTTATATACCGGTGCGCCAGACACGACGAGAGGGGTGTTCCTGACTGGTGCGACTGGAGGTCGCATGTTAGAGGTACCGGGGGCAGCTTGGAGGCTGTAGTTCGGCACATACCCTGGTGGTAGAATATGATCGCTCATTGCATGGAGCGGTGTTTGAGTAGCCTGGGGTATGGTGGAAGTTCCCTCTGAAGGACCCTGGGGTTGAGGTCGACCGAAAACCCAAGCTTGATATACATCTGATAGTTGTTGTCTCAATTTTCTTATCTCCTCCGACTCTTGCTCAACTAACTGACCCTGCGGATTGTCACTGACCAACTCGATTTCATCACTGTTATCCATTACCACTGCTCCCTTAGATCTTGTGAAGTAATGATGTATTGCCAGTTTCACCACAAACCAATCACCTTAAGCTTACTAGTAAGAGGTATTAAATGTGTTAGGGTTAAGCATTTTACAGATAGGAATCACACGTAGATATGCTATGCTCCTAAAATATTACCATCTCTAACATGCTTTTGGAAGGCTTCATTTTTCATTCCAGCTTCTCAGCTTGTTGCTTATTGACACTATTATTTCCTTCTCTCTTTTTTCCCTTTTTTTCACTTTGCTTTATTTTGATCCCTTACTTTAGAGTCATTAAAATATTTGTTCGAACCTTTTGTGGGTTGCCTACGTATCATGTCGCCGCATGAATCAGATCATTACGTAGTTCAAGTACACGACCATTTACAAAACCAACATCTTTTGGGTTCATTTTAGAATTTTTCTAAACAAAAATCTTTTTCATTGATTTTTTTTTATAGAAGACTCAAAAAGCAAGAGTTACATAAAGATAAATAAGACCAAACCTGACTTAAACAGACTTTTTAGGATAAAAGGCAAAACAACAAGAATCAAAACACCAAAAGACTCTTACAGACTCAAAAACAACAAAAGCATAATGAAAAGGGACTGATAACTAAAAGAAGACTTTGATCTCTGCAGTAGAATCCACCAGCATCACTATAGTCAAGGCTCTTGTTCCTGTGGCTGACCCCCGACATTGCGGTATATCCTCTCCAAGTCTGCAGATATATGACGAGCAACGTTCAATGATACTTTTGTAAACCGCTCGGGCATCATTCCCTGGCAACTCCTGCATGCTCTTGAGGTATATGTGGCTACCTCGAGGATATTTCCCTTAATGTATTCCTGAGCCACATGCAACTCTTGATTTTGCTGACCACGGGTCTCAGCTAGATCAAGTGCATCACGCTCGCGGTCCAAGGCCATATCTTTCTGGCGCCAAATTTCTAGCGACTCCGCTTCTAACTAATTGATCACTTTTTGGTAGTGGTTTCTTTCTATTTCAAACTCCGTGATCTGGCTCTCCTTACGTGACTCAACTCCCCCTATTTGATCCCTCAGGCCTTGGATTAATGGAGAAAAACCTTTACGCTCATGATCACGGACTACCCTGAACTGGGCTTCTTTCTCTTCTTGTTGCTGAGCGGTTGTGACTATGTTCTTCTTTCGAATTTGGGCTTTGAGTGCTTGCTTCTCTCGTGCCCACTGAGCCTTTTCCTGCTCGAAATCAGCCTATTGTATGTCCATGGTTGTCTCTAGAATGCCCTTATCTTCTTGTAAAATGTCAATACGAGATTGGACCTCTTGTGCCACCTCCCTTCTGGTTTCTCTAACTCTGGCCTTGATTTCCTCCTCCCAATCAACTGCATGCCGTATGGATCTTTCTAGCCTTTGCTCGGGAATATCCTGGTTATGAACCACTCAAGGTATGCGAGGCTTACCTCCCCCCATTCACGATCAGCTACCATCTCGTCCAAATTAGAAAATCGACTACCAAACCAAACCTTTTGCGCATATGACTCCCTTGGAGGTTCCTCTCCCTTGAATTCCCGCACGAACGGGCACATGTCCTCAATCGGATGCTCTCTCCCTAGCTGGCGCATGACGCGTAGAGGTGCGTAAGGTTGGAAACCTCTGAAACCCATGAGTATGAAGAACGGGAAATACATTGACATATGCATGACCTTAGCAGAAGGGAACCAGTAATAGTTCCAAGTGATTCTATCAGCACTCAATGAACCAAGTAATGTCCGCCAAGCCCTCACCCCCTTTGGAAGATTACAACTCGCAGCTCTGTCGGGGTGACATCCAATGTAATTCAGCCAATCATCATTGAAATTTACTACTATTGGATGATGATAAAGGTGCTCTATGAACCACATCTGCAGCAGAATGTTGCATCCCTCAAAGTAATCTTCACCTTCTTGACAACGGGTCAAAGCTCGAAAAATATCTCCCAAAATCATGGGAAGAATGGTATGATCCTCACTACTTTGCAAATACGAGACTACCGCAACCAATCGAATTCTGATGCGCCCACCACACTCTGGAAAGACCATGATCCTTAGAAATGATATCATGAACGCGAAGATTCTCAACTCCCTCCAAGCTTTGTAACTCAACTGGTTGACGAATTCTGTGCCCGAGAAGTTCTCAAACCCTTTCTCGTCCCCAAATCTGTCATAAAGATATTCCGATGGAACCCAACCTTCGTTTAAGCAAACCATTGGAATTCGACGAAGGCATAACTTCTTTAAAAAGTTGTTCACACCAACTTTTCTCGGAGCAACAGGCTTTTCCCACGAAGGTCTCTCCCCAATCCGGTGAACCCACCTAATTCTTCCAATGTGGGCGTCATTTCACAATCTTTGAACCTGAAGACATTGTTCGCAGGGTCCCAAAAACCAACTAGAACCTCGATTAAATCTCTGTTAGGCTTAATTCCCATGATGTTAGTGAGGAACTTGAGGTGCTTAAATACTCGATTCTGTTCCCATGTAGCAAAACTAGCCCACCAATTACAGAGATTACTCAGGGTCTTATCTCTGATCAAGAACATATGAGGTGTCTCATCCCTTATCCTTTTTTGACTGCTTCTTCGTGGAGAACTCATGATGATCCTAAGAATAAGATAAAAAGGGTTAGGACTTACCTAAACTATATGCAAATTATGATCATTCTTTTTTTTTTTTCTCTTTTTTTATGTCAATTTAGGAATCAATCTATTTATTATTATTATTATTATAATATATATTTTGAAATTACCGGACACAAATGTTGATATGATAAAAGCAGGAAAAATGACTACTATTACAAAGACGGTCCTTTGATACTTCCATAGAAAGCATAAAGGATGTCTCGGCAAAACAGCCAAACAGAGGAACAAAATGATAAAACATAGACAAAATAATAAATAAATTTTAAAAAAAAACTATTTTTACAAAAATGACCATTTGCTACTCCGAGAGGGGTTCAAAAGATGTCTCAGCAAATATAACCAGACAAAACTAGATCAGATGACTACTTTTGCAAAAATAGCCTTTCGGTACTTCCGGAAAGGTTTAAAGCTGCTTCGACAAAATGGCTAGACATGAGGGCAAAATGGTGAAAGGTGACCAAAATAGGCTCTTTTTTTTTGAGAATTTTATGCTCCCTTTTTTTAAAAAGTGTGGGCTGAACCCGATGGAGGTTGCCTACGTATCTCACATCCGGTGAGAATCAAACCTGCATAGTTCGGGAAAATAAACTTTTCCCTTTATATATATATATATATATATATATATATATATATATATATATATATATATATATATATATATTATTTATTTTTTTAATGAAATCTTTAAAACTCACACCAGACTAAATTTAAATTTTTTTTAAAGGTTTATTTGCACTAAACGAGGAGAATTATTCTTTATTTTTCTTTTTTCATTTTCAATAATTACACTAACTATTTTTTTTAACCGGTCGACAATGCAAGTAAGCCTTCCAAATGATGTATCAAGTAGCACATACGTGAACATGATGGTCTTAAAGAGGATACCTGTCTTATACGGACCCGGCCCCCTCGCCGAGTTTCGCTAAGTCAAATGCACGTGATGCAAATACAGCGAACCTACTAGGGATATCCGGCATGAGGTTTGTTCTTCTAGGTTTAAATCCTATTGGAGAAGGTATCTAGACTGGCTTACTCGAGCGGACAACTCGAGCATAGGAGGGTCAGCGTACCGGTAGTATTGCTTTCCGGCTTAACCGGTGGTGCTCCCCGCCTAAAACATGTGTGACTAAAATCCTTCACCGGGTGACAAGCACCTCGGCTATCTTAAAGAAAGCGGGCTATGTCAAGCAAATGCCCAATTTTTTATTTCAAGAAGATTCAGAGGGGGGTGCGTGAGAAGACAGTTTATATGTACAGTTCAACAATATCAAAGCAGTATAAAGCAAACAAGTAGCATATTAGGCACAAATAAATCACAATATATACAAAATTAATAAAGCCAAATAAAGGTCAGCATGTACAAGCTTGAATTCTGGTTAGTTCCCCAGCAAAGTCGCCAGAGCTGTCACACTCCTTTTTTACCCCCTGCAAGAAGATATGAATGTGTTAAGGATTGTGGGTTAAAGAGTTTTTCCAATTAAAGTGACAATTTTGAAATAGGGATTATTTTATTGTTCAAAGTCGCCACTTGGAATTGGTTTTCGGTGTTCCAAGTCACCTTTTAAATCCCTAGTCAGAGGAAAGTTGACTCTATTTTTATCGGTCCGCGAAAATAAAATTCGGGTAAGAAATTTTGTTGACCGGGGAGAAGGTGCAAGACATTCCCTGAGTCCCGTGGTTCTAGCACGGTCGCTTTATTGACTTAAAATTTGGCTTGAATTAATTTTGGATAAATTGATATTTATATGCTTTATATATTTTTACCTTGCCGCTTTTATATCCAGATTATTAGGTAAATTAAAGAAAACTTTGAATAATAAGATGTCATAACCACACTACGCAAGCGAATGCGTGATCGAGATGAATTTTATTAATTTAGTCATAACGGCGCTACACAAGCGAATCCGCAGTCATGACAAAGAATTATTAGCACGTTATTACTTTTGAAAAAAATCACTACAATTGTACTTTTGAGGAAAAATTAGCTTTTGGAAATTTATTAAATATCGCTACCGCGCTACGCAAGCGAATCCGCGATTTTTAGCAGGATTAACTAAATTAAAAATTAGCTAAAACTAATAGGTATGGTATGAGATTATTAAATTATTGAATGTTAAATATCATGCTACGCAAGCGAATTCGTGAATGAAAAAGTTAACGCGCCTATTAGTTGCTTTAGCCCTTAAATTAATTGTTAAGGTGATTAAGTAACCAGGTCATTTAAATTTAAGGGAAATAACTGATTTTATTAACATTGCTCATACTAGTTCTCCTATATCATTTTTTAATTTTTTTTACCATCTTTATCTTTAATTTGAGAGAGGATATATTTTATTTTAACAAGATTGGAAGAAACATCACTAAATAAACACCCCCAGTAGACCTTATTTGAGAATTTAGTAAGTACACGTGACAATATTTAAGCTATGCATCCAAATTGTCAACGCTGGCATTTTAAGGTTGGCCGAGCATACCAAATTATCGGTTTGATGATTCCGATATCTTTTAATTTGTAACTTTGCTTGAATCCGAGATATTATTACAACAATGGCCCCTTTACATACTACTAACTATGTCATTTAGGATTGATTATATTATTTTCCTTAAGATTTAAAGTGAGAATTAGACTAAAGAAAGAAAAAAAACTAATAAAATCATCTTGAAGCCCACAAACATTCAGAAATACACTAGGACTTTTACCGCGTATTTATACAAATTTTATATCAACCTTTAGTGGAATTTATAATTTGCACAAAAAGCTTTCATATACAGTAAAAAGGAAAAGGTTAACTCTCACGCTCAGAACTTTTGACATGAATTTCTACATTGGAGGAGAAACATTTTTTATCAAATGGAAAACAACACTTTAAGCTATAAAGCATTAAGATTAAAATAAATTACTACCTTGAATTTGAAACAGAGTTATACAAATTTTTAAACAAGTTTATTGTTTCATTCTTTTTTCCCTAATGCAAGTCTTTAACAATCTTTATGAAGTGAAAAGTAAAACACTTTTACATGCTTACTAACCATGAACAAACAATCTTAAACAGTCCAACAGTTGCATATTTAAAACATCACAATTTCCATTCAAAGATTTGCATTACAAAGCCTGAAAGTTACCTTATGCTGCAACAGAATATAGAAAAGACAACAGTGCGAAACCCGGATAAATCCTACTAGGAGCAGAATACTCACGAGCAAAAACAACAGCAACACACTTTGAAACAGCAGCAGCAGTATCCAACAAAAGAAACTGAGCCGATCCAGAAATTCCAGCAGAAACTTAAACAGACTTTGAAAGAAAGAAGAGACTAGAGACTCGCGTTAAAGACCTTTGTATTTTTTTAAAGTATTCTTTTCTCCAGATACTCAAGAAAGGCTCTCAAACTCTCTATTGTTTTTGTGTTCTTCCTTGAGTGTAAAAGATGATGACTAAGTGTGTTCGAGTGTGTCCTCTTTTTTTGAGTCAGAGCTCCCCCTTAAATGAGGAAAAAGCTCCTCTTTTAACAGGGGGAGCAAGGGCCTTGGGACAGATTTGTTTGGCCAAAAATCTGTCCAAAATGATAGATTGTTGACCAAAAATCTGTCCAAAACCAGATTTTTGTCCAATGAACAATTGTTCTCACCAGATATGGACAAAATTTTGGAGTATTGTACTCCAAAATAGTCCCCGAACAGTAAAAGCAACCAAACAAAGGCCCTACACTCAAATACCTTCTATTACCCTCACAAACCAATATCCAACTAAACTATTGCTTCAAACTAGAGAGTGCAAAATTAGATAACTAGACTTGAACCATTAAACTAACAAAAGAACCTAATGAATACACACAAATAAAACATATAGTTAAGGCCTTAAACTAATTAGCTTAAACATAGACAAAACTAGAAATTATAAATATGAAATTAGAACTTAACAACTTAAAGGCAACACAGAATATGAATGATAGTGAAACAACTATCGAATCGACTAAAACATGAAGTCAAAAACGATACTAAACACGAACTAATGATCACTAACGGATTTCGAACTAAGGCAAAACATCAAAATCAAACGTGAAACCAGAAGATCAATGAGCTTCACCAATTATAAATAGTTAATCGGATTTCACAAGTGATTATCAAAACCGATTGACTAAAAAAATATAATGACAGATTAAACGACTAACCAATACGTGATTCGAAAGTATTAAGCAATGACCAACATTGAAGAAAGTTAATGAAAGTAAACACGAACTAACTATATAAACAATTGAACTAATCTTTTGGTTTTTTCATGAAATTAACATAAAGACTTAGCTATTCGACCGACTAGGTCGAAAAATTGAAAATCCAGACTTAACAACTCTAAACAAAGTAGTCGACCGATTAAGTCGAAGAACCAAAAATCAGAACTAACGGACAAACAAAAATAGTTGACCGGCTAGGTCGAAGAACTGAAAGTTCAAGCTTAATCAAATCCACACAAAATAGTCGACCGGCTAGGTCGAAAAACCAAAAATCGGAACTAAAAACAATAACAAACTACTCGACCGGCTAGGTCGAAGAACTGAAATTCACATTCATGAAGTAAAATGTAATTAAAAACTAATACTTATTGCACATAAATAACAGAAACATTAGTGGAAATTAAACCTTAGAACTAACACTAAAACAAAACAAAAAATCAGAAAAGATAAAAATAGGAAAAGGAAATTTGACGTTTTACCATACAGAGGGATTCAATGCCGAATCGAGCAAAGAGACGAATGTCAGGGATGACGTCGTGACTGCCTGACCTTGAACGGGCGTTTCTTTCTATCACACGCCCAAACCAATGAGTTCTAGCGTTGTACTAGAGAGAAACGAGCGTTTTTGGTCGGCGATAATCTAAAAATAAAGGGCCACTGATGGTCTTGGGTGGTCGAGGCAGCGGCGAGCAGTGGTGTGGCGGGCAGCGATGGTCAGACGGAAGCTTAGCAGGAGATCGGGTGAAAACCAATATAAATGATAGCCCCCCGAGCTCTATCTATGTATGTAAAAATTAGGTGGAAAGGGTGGCTCAATCTCCACGAATTTGTCAAAAAGTGGCGGCTAGGGTTTTGATTTAGGCTAGATTCGTGGGATTTGGTTGGGTTTCGGAGGATATGAGGCTTGGATTCATGGAGAGGAGGAAGAGGCAAAGAGGGGGTGAAATTTTGGTGGTGTTTGGAGGGGCTCCGCCGCCAGTGGCGAATTCCGGCAGGCGCCGCCGCCGTGGATGTCTTGCGGCAGCAGAGAGGAAGGGAGAGAGTGAGGAGAGGAGTTTAGGGTTTGGGTGTAAATGAGGCTATTTTCTGATTTTTGGAGCCTTATATTTGGAGTGGGAAATGGATATAGGTCGTTGGATCAAGAATAATGGAAGGATGGGATTAAGTCTTCAGGTTACTAAATGAAACGACGTAGTTTTGATCCAAAACTACTTCGTTTGGACCCTCCCCTGGCAGCTCCCTTGTGAACCGGGTTTGGACGAAATGGGTTCAAAGTTTCGGCCAATTTTGGCTCAATTTTAATTAAAATACACTAGTCCAATCTCTACCCCCTTTATCAAACCATAAATCAACTCTTAAAACCTATATATACACAAATAAGAAAAACACACACACTCATACACGTACACATACACATACACACACACACACACACACACACACACACATATATATATATACACACACACACATATATATATAATGTAGAAGAAAAAGATGGGAGAAAAATTAAGCATTTACAGCTGCCCCTTTTTGCTCGAGAACATGAAGAGTTTTCGTGCAAAGACAACTGAACGCCATGGATAATTTTTGCTCACATTCACTCTAATGGAAGCCTTTTGAACAAGGTGGTGACCGAACTTTGCTTCTGAGGTTGCCTACATATCCTTGGCTATAAAGGAATCAGGTCAGTGTAGTTCTGGGAAAATTTGGTAGCTGGGACTACCGGACACTAGAGTTAAGATTGTTGCTGCTGTTGTTGTCACTGTTGCTATTGTTGTTACTCGCTTCTTACATCAAAAAAGAAAAAGAGAAGAGTACTATATATGTCTGCAAACTAAGAGTACAAAATTCCTATCTATGCGTCTTCTGGAGTCAAATCTTGATTCTTGACCTGCTCGCTTGCGTTGACCTTAGATTGGATCTTGATTCTTTTGAAGAAAAGATTATGACTCAATCTCGATTGCTTGCTTTCTGGATCAGAATTTGAGAAGATGAATCTTGAGAAGCTGGGTTGCCGACACATTATCAAAGCTAACTCCGACTATCTTGTGATCGAAGGACTTCTTTCTTCTGATGAGAAACTGAAACTGCAAGCTTTCACTTGTGCTATACGGCAGAGCCTTCAAAGCATCAAAGACAAAAAAAAATGAACAAAAATTTTCTGCCCAAGTCTGGCACTAGAAAAATTTTGTGAGTTATTAGAGAAATCTGTAAATTATCTAATTTATTGAAAAAGCAGATAGAAATAGTAGTATAAACTAGCTAAAAGAGATAAAATTTGGTAACGAATGATTGTGTAACCAGGGATCGGTATCCCGTACTACTGAAAAGAAATGTAACCAGGGGCCGGTACCCTATCTTACTGGAAGTAAATAGAATCAGGTGTTAGCACCATGTATTATTGATAAAGTGTTGAAATCCTCTAGGTGAAAAAGGTTCTACCTGAGTTAAACTGTATTAAACAACCTGAGCGAAGATTACTTCTACCCGAAACTATGAGCTGGATCCCCCTAGGCGAAAGGATTCTACCTGAGTTAAGCTACGTAGAATACCCAGAGCGAAGAGTACTTATACTCGGAACTATGAGATGGATCCTCGTAGGCGAAATGGTTCTACCTGAGTTAAGCTACGTAAAACACCCCGAGCGAAAAGCACTTCTACTCGGAACTATGAGCTAGATACCCCTAGGCGAAACGGTTCTACCTAAGTTAAGCTACGTAAAACACCCTGAGCGAAGAGTACTTCTACTTGGAACTATGAGCTGGATCCCCCTAGGCAAAACGGTTCTACTTGAGTTAAGCTACGTAAAACACCCTGAGCGAAAAGTACTTTTACTCGGAAATATGAGCTAGATCCCCATAGGCGAAAGGATTCTACCTGAGTTAAGCTGCGTAAAACAACCTGAGCGAAGAGTACTTCTACCCGAAAATATGAGCTGGATCCTCCTAGGCGAAACGGTTCTACCCGAGTTAAGCTACGTAAAACACCCTGAGCGAAGAGCACTTCTACTCGGACTATGAGCTAGATCCCCCTAGGCGAAACGGTTCTACCTGAGTTAAGCTACGTAAAACACCCTGAGCAAAGAGTACTTCTACTTGGAACTATAAGCTAGATCCCCCTAGGCGAAACGGTTCTACCTGAGTTAAGCTACGTAAAACACCATGAGTGAAAAGTACTTCTACTCGGAAATATGAGCTGGATACCCCTAGGCGAAAAGATTCTACCTGAGTAAAGCTGCGTAAAACAACCTGAGCAAAGAGTACTTCTACTCGGAAATATGAGCTGGATCCCCCTAGGCGAAACGGTTCTACCCGAGTTAAGCTATGTAAAACACCCTGAGCGAAGAGCACTTCTACTCGGAACTATGAGCTAGATCCCCTAGGCGAAATGGTTCTACCTGAGTTAAGCTATGTAAAACACCCTGAGCGAAGAGTACTTCTACTTGGAACTATGAGCTAGATCCCCCTTGGCGAAACGGTTCTACCTGAGTTAAGCTATGTAAAACACCCTGAGCGAAGAGTACTTCTACTTGGAACTATGAGCTGGATCCCCCTAGGCGAAACGGTTCTACCTGAGTTAAGCTACGTAAAACACCCTGAGCGAAAAGTACTTCTACTCGGAAATATGAGTTGGATCCCCCTAGGCGAAAGGATTCTACCTGAGTTAAGCTGCGTAAAACAACCTGAGCGAAGAGTACTTCTACTCGAAAATATGAGCTGGATCCCCTAGGCGAAACGGTTCTACCTGAGTTAAGCTACGTAGAACACCCTGAGCGAAAAGTACTTCTACTCGGAAATATGAGTTGGATCCCCCTAGGCGAAAGGATTCTGCTTGAGTTAAGTTGCATAAAACAACCTGAGCGAAGAGTACTTCTACCCGAAAATATGAGCTGGATCCCCCTAGGCGAAATGGTTCTACTCGAGTTAAGCTATATCAAACAACCCGAGCGAAGATCACTTCTACTCAGAACTATGAGCTGGATCCCCCTAGGCGAAAGGATTCTACCTGAATTAAGCTACGTGAAACACCCTGAGCGAAGAGTACTTCTACCCGAAAATATGAGCTGGATCCCCCTAGACGAAACGGTTCTACCTGAGATAAGCTATATCAAACAACCCGAGCGAAGATCACTTCTACTTATAACTATGAGCTAGATCCCCCTAGGCGAAAGGATTCTACCTGAGTTAAGCTACACAAATGGGAAGTGTGAACAATAGTGATGCATGCTGAAAAAAGAAAATAGGGAGATTTTAAAGAGCTTACGTTTGGTGACATTCGTTCTTTTAGAATTGTCATTCTGCCCTGCTCTGTTTCTGCTTCAAACAAAGAAAAATTTATGAGTTTTGAAAGTGGTGGTTAGTTTGTGGCCTTGATCCCTTGATGCCTTGAGTAGTTTGATTCACGGCCACTGCTGACGAAGAACCGATTCTGTCAGCGCGGTACCGAGATGCTCGGTTACTCTGTATCATTTTTTGGAGACCTTGGCTTTCCAATGTTGCCCCCAACTATTTCATACCCAGATGTCTATGGTACCGCTACCCTTGTCTCTAAGTCAAGGCTATTTTTCTTTAAAATCAAACTCAGTTATCTTGCACCCAATATCAGTTTGTATCCATAGGGCTTATCCACTTTTCTCATGAAGCAGGTCTTGTTTAGGCTACCTTTCAGTTTCTTTGAAGCACTTTGTTTGCCTTATTGAATGAGATCACAGATGGATTCGTGCCTTCGTCAATGCCATATATACCCCAAATTGTGCTCGATATTGCGGGGAAATTGTAGCTGGTTTTGCAGCCATTTCTTTGCTTCGCTTTTGATGCAGGATTAGACCGAAAGGGACTCAAAGAAAAATTATGGGTAAAGACAGAATAATAATTGAAAGTGAAAAAGAATTGTGCTTAAACAAAAGGTGTCCCTTTCGGGGAAAGGAATAGGGAGACTTATTTAGAGGTATGTGCCGACTTCAATAAATCATGACATGCATTTTGGACTGGACGCCTGATCCATCTAAGCTGTCTAATTCTCAAAATCTGCCGCAAACGTTCATCTTGAATTTGTCTTGGTTGTGCTCATGCCGGAGAATCAAAGACCCTCATTCGGCTAGTAGCGCCTTTTGCAGGTTTCCGCTAACTAACCTCTCTCATTTCTCTACTAACCGCCGCCTTATGGTGCCCATCTGGGTTTTCACCAACAAGACTCTCTCATTTCTCTGCTCACTGTCGCCTTATAGTGCCCGTACGGGTTTTCACCGATAAGACTCTCTCACTTTTCTTTTTTCGTTTTTTTTTGTCTCTTTTTTTTTTTCTTTTCTCTTTCTTTTTTTCTTCTTCTTTTCTCTCTTTTTTTGTTTTTTTTTGTTTTTTTACTAAGATACTGCATGTGGGAGGTTTCCCAACGCCTTTGGCATGGGGACTTTAAACATTCTCAACAAAGACATCGATCAGAAGTTCTTGAAAGGTAAAAAGGCGAAATGAACCTTGAACTGAATTACAACTTTTGGAACCGTTTTTACAGAAAAACCATGAAATAAAACAAACTTCTGCCCCAGTTTTGGAGTATTGGGAATATGGATTTTTTTGTTCTGATGGGACCGAACCCAGGGTAAGGCTGCCTACGTATCCTTTTGGAATCAGGTCGGACGTAGTTCAAAGACACAAAGATTTGTTGTTTTTTTTACAAGTACACAGGTTCCACAAAGTGAGGAACAAGGAAGACAAATACGGCTGAAAAGGATTAACAGAAGGGTTACACCTATTTGGAATAATGAGCAAATGGTAGCCTTCGTCATCTCGATATGAGAGAATCAATGCGTGAAAGTTCTACAGTGGCCATATATCAGACATAATATCGTTTGACTGCATCTGCATTAATAGTCATGCCTGGTACCCATCCTTCTTCATCTACCAAGTGCAAGGCCCCTTTTGGTAACACTTTCTTGATGTTGTAGGGTCCTTGCCAGTTTGGTGCGAACTTTCCTTTAGCTTCAACCTAGTGCGGAAGGATGCGTTTCAAAACTAGCTGGCCTACCTCAAACTGCCTTGGGCACACTTTCTTATTGTAAGCGCATACCATTCTTTGCTGGTATAACTGGCCGAAATACACTGCTGCTAGCCGTTTTTCATCGTTCAACATCAGTTGTTCTAATTGGGTCTTGACCCACTCAGTGTCTTCGATCTCTGATTCCACAATAATTCGGAGAGAGGGAATTTTGACTTCAGTGGGTATTACAGCTTCAGTTCCATATACAAGCAGATACGGAGTTGCACCAACATATGTGCGAACAGTCGTACGGTATCCCAAAAGAGCAAAAAGTAACTTTTCATGCCATTGATTGGAACCTTGGATCATCTTCCTAAGAATCTTCTTGATGTTCTTTTTTGCCGCTTCAATGGCTCCATTGGCTTTTGGCCGGTAATGGGTAGAATGGCGATGCATGATTTTAAATTGTTCGCATACCTCCTTCATCAAATGACTATTTAGATTGGCTGCATTGTCAGTGATAATGGTCTTCGGGATACCAAAGCGACAGATGATGTTAGAATGAACAAAGTCTACCACTGCTTTCTTGGTGACTGCTTTGAAAGTGACGGCCTCCACCCACTTGGTGAAGTAATCAATTGCAACCAAAATGAATCTATGCCCATTTGAAGCCTTTGGCTCGATCGGCCCAATGACATCCATTCCCCAAGCAACGAAAGGCCAAGGAGAGGACATGGGATGAAACTCCAAAGGAGGTAAGTGAATCAGGTCACCATGAATCTAGCATTGGTGACACTTGCGAACAAAACTAAAGCAATCTTTCTCCATAGTAAGCCAATAATACCCTGCCCGCAGAATCCTCTTCGCCAAAACATATCCATTCATGTGAGGTCCGCATACCCCCGAATGCACTTCACTCATGATCCGCTCTGCTTCTGTAGCATCTATGCATCTCAACAAGTTTAAATCTGGGGTCCTCTTGCATAGAATTTCCCCATTCAGAAAGAAACCACAGGCGAGCCGCCTTATAGTTCTTTTTTTATCTCCTTTAGCATGCTTTGGATATTCTCTTGTTTTCAGGAATCATTTTATGTCATGATACCATGGTTCAGCATCTGGTTCTGTCTCAATTGTATTGCAGTAACCGTGTTGATTCTGAACTTGGATTTCTAGTGGATCAATATGAGTGTTGTCTGGATAAGGGAGCATCGAGGCTAAAGTAGCCAAGGCATCAGCTAGCTCGTTGTGAAACCTGGGAATGTACCTGAACTCGATGGATTTGAATCTTTTGCTCAAGTCTTGCACACATTGTCTGTATGGAATAAGCTTGATGTCTCGAGTCTCCCATTTGCCTTGGGTTTGCCAGATAAGCAAGTCAGAATCTCCCATAACCAATAGTTCATGCACATCTAGATCGATGGCCATTTTCAAACCCATGATACAAGCTTCGTAATCTGCCGTATTATTGGTACAGAAGAACCGAAGTCGGGCTGTTGCAGGATAATGATGTCCAATAGGTGAGATGAGGATTGCCCCTATCCCAACTCCTTTGATATTGACAACCCCATCAAAATACATTTTCCATACAGGGTGATCGTCTGGAACCACTTCCTCTATTGAGTTGACCTCTTCGTCTGGGAAGTATGTGCTAAGTGGCATATACTCATCATCAACTGGATTCTCTGCCAAATGATCTGCCAAAGCCTATGCTTTTATCGTGGTGCGAGTGACATAGACGATGTCAAACTCTGTGAGCAGGATTTGGCATTTTGCGAGCCTGCCAGTGGGCATTGGCTTTTGGAAGATGTACTTTAAAGGATCCATTCTGGATATGAGGTAAGTAGTGTAAGCCAAAAGATAATGTCTCAGCTTCTGAGCAACCCAAGTCAAGGCACAACATGTCCTTTCTAGAAGGGTGTACTTAACCTCATAACTGGTAAACTTCTTGCTGAAATAATAGATTACCTATTCCTTTTTGCCTGTTGCATCATGTTGCCCCAGAACGCATCCAAAGGAATTATTCATCACCGATAGATATAAAAACAAAGGCCTACCAGTTTCAGTTGGGACCAATACAGGGGATTTTGACAGATAATCTTTGATCATGTCAAAAGCTTTTTGGCAATCGTCTGTCCACTTGATAGCGGCATCCTTTTTCAACAACTTAAAGATGGGCTCGCACGTGGTTGTGAGCTGAGCAATGAACCTACTGATGTAGTTCAACCTCCTGAACAAACTCATGACTTCCTTTTTATTCTTCGGGGGTGGAAGATCTCGAATGGACTTTATCTTAGATGGATCCAATTCAATGCCTCTTCGGCTGACTATAAAACCGAGGAGTTTCCCAAATGGAACCCCAAATGTACACTTGGCTGGATTAAGCTTAAGGTCATACCTTCGAAGCTGTTTGAAGAACTTTTTCAAATCACACACATGATCAGCCTGTGTCTTTGATTTTATGATAACATCATCGACATATACTTCAATCTCTTTGTGCATCATGTCGTGAAAAATGGTGGTCATGGCCCTCATGTAAGTTGCCCCTACATTCTTTAAACCGAATGGCATAACCCTGTAACAATAAGTACCCCATGGAGTGGTGAAAGCGATTTTTTCTGCATCATCCTCATCCATACGAATTTGGTGGTACCCTGTAGTCAACACAGACTCTGGTCTTTCCATCCTTCTTCGGCACAGGCACAACATTCGCCGCCCAGGTGGTGTATTGGACAGCTCTAACCACATTGGCGCTCGGTTACTTCATTATTTCCTCTTTGATTTTGTCACTCACGTCTGTTTTAAACTTTTGTTGCTTTTGTTGGACTGGTGGAAAATCAGGATACCTAGGAAGCTTATAAACCACTAGATCAACACTTAAACCCGGCATATCATCGTAAGACCAAGCAAACGCATCTCTGTATTCACATAAAAGTTGAATCAAGGCATCTCCAGTTTTTTGTCCAGTGTGAATGCTTATCTTCGTT
This sequence comes from Nicotiana tabacum, assembly GCF_000715075.1. Lineage (NCBI taxonomy): Eukaryota > Viridiplantae > Streptophyta > Magnoliopsida > Solanales > Solanaceae > Nicotiana > Nicotiana tabacum. Next base: position 4,315,037 of record NC_134084.1, on the reverse strand, counting down.
TCTCTGACTTCTTCATGACTTCCGATATTAATCAGCTCAGTTTCATTGAGGTTAGGCTTAGGCTTGTTTTCAAATTGTTCCAACTCTCTTTTTATTTCCTCAACAACCTCATCTTCATCATATTCAACCTCTTGATGCATTATTTCAATATTAGACAGCTTTTTAAGATTTGGGCATGAATTCCGCATGCATGTCATGTTATTAAAGCCGGCATTAACAAAATTGAAATGGAAATAAAATGACAAGAATTAGGAAAAAGAAAAGATACAAAACTTAATAGGAAACTGAACTGCATTTCATTGAATTCGAAAGGATAGAAGGGTTAACATCAAAACATAACAATCATACTGAGATTCTTGGATTACAACCCTGAAAGTAACCCAAAATACAAAAAAGAAGCTGTAAAAGCAAACTACCAAGACTCCTTCCTTGTGGGGAGATGAGTCGCTTCCCAGTTGGTGAGCATAGTGTCTGGGTCAATTAGTTGCATATCGGCTGCGACATATACAACATCTTTCCATAGACTTTTTCTTGCCTGGATGAAAACACGACTAGTGCCTTCACCAGCCTGGATCATATTCACTTCAGAAAACATTTGGCTGAGGCCATGGAAAATTTTATCAATGTTTGCATGCGCCGAGGAATTCTGACCCTCTTGGAGTCGTGGCTTGACAAAAGTGTAGAAAATGTAAGGGATAGGTTGTTGCAAGACCCATCCATGCTTTTTGCGGTGTTTGGCTTTGTTTTTGTCTGCTTGTGTTGGCCTAAAGCCTAAGACAAACGTACCCTAGTTACTGAATGGAGAAATATGCTCCGAAGTTCCTTGCAATGATGCCCCCAAGCCTTTTCCTAGCTCATAACCTTGTCTCAATATAACTGCAGCCACCATTATAGATGTGGAGGAAAGACGAGGATGCAGAATGGGCTTTCCTTCCTCAACATGGTCCACAACAACCACTTCGAAAGCCTGATAGACAATGGACCCACACCCTTCCTTAGCCTCAATACAGGGGATTAATAGGTATTCATAAATGGAAGACTCGTCTTCCCCGTGAACAATAATTTCTTGCCTGTCATGTTCGAATTTGAGTATCTGATGCAAGGTAGACGACACAGCTCAGGCCGTATGGATCCATGGCCTTCCAAGAAGAAAATTATAAGAAGTGGCCATGTCCACTACTTGGAAAACAATCTCAAAGTCAACCGGCCCAATCATCATGGTGAGGTTAATCTCCCCAATGGTATCTCTTGCTGAGCCATCAAAGGCTCGGATGCGAACATTGCTTGGTCGGATTCTATCTGTATTGATCTTCATGCTTTGCAAGGTAGAGAGAGGGCATACATCTACACTTGAGCCTCCATCAACCATGACTCGCTTTACATAATGCCCCTCACATTTGACCATCAAGTTCAAAGCCCTATTGTGCCTGGCTCCCTCCTCGGGAAGTTCATCATCAGTAAAGGAGATTTTGTTCACCTCAAAAAATCTATTGGCCATCTTCTCTAACTGATTCACTATGGTCTCCTCTGAGATATGTGCCTCGTTCAGGACCTTGATTAGTACATGGGCATGCTCTTTGGAATGTATGAGCAGAGATAATAGAGAGATTTGGGCATGAGTCTTTCTTAGCTGGTCAATGATTGAGTAATCATGAACTTTCATCTTTCTCAAAAACTCTTCTACCTCTACTTCAGTGACTGGTTTCTTTATTGGCAATTGCCCTTCTCTGATTTGCTTGGCCTTCCTCAGCTCTTCTGTAGAGTAACACCTCCCCGATCGAGTCAAACCTCTAGTTTTCCCCACTTCCTCTATGATTTCCTTGCCTTTGTAGGTCATCACGGTTTTGTTGTAGTTCCAAGGAGTGGTTTTTATGTTGGTCACAGGGGGTTGCACGGCAGGTTTGATTATGATCGGCTCGGTTATACCTTTCATACCTCCCTGCTTCTGCCTTGTGATGGGGTGGCCTCTAAGTACATATAACCTTGGGCTTGGAATACTAGAGTGAACTTCCAACCTCAAGATTTTCGGAACAAATAAAGTTGCCTTATTTGAGCTCTAGGCACCTTTCACAATCAATGGCACATCTTGGCTGGGACTTACTTCCAGACCTGTTCCTTCTTGAATTGCACCCACTGTCATTTCTGCTCGACCGATCGGCTTGTATTCTTGATCTCGGCCAATCATTCCCACAAAATGAACATTATTGTGTGCTGGCAACGGGTTATTTGTCACATTAGGAGTGTCCTCGCCATTCATTACTACAATCAAATTTTCAGAAATGAGCCTTTCTACGGCTCTTTTCAAAGTCCAACAGCCATCAGTGCTATGCCCCGGGGCACCTGAATGATATTCACATCTAGCATTCGCTTGAAATCCATGTGAATTAGGATGCATATGGTGGGGAGCGATGGGTCCAATCGCGCCCATTTGCTTCAGTTTCTGGAATAGACTAGAGTATCATTCGGCCAATGGAGTGAATTTTTCTGCTGGCCTCTGCTCTCGACCATAATCCTGCCTGGGACGAGCATTGTAGGGTGCCCAAAAATTTTACTGCTTAGGTCGGGGGGCCCTTGGAGCTGGTGCCCGTACCTGCTGATTGTGAGGCCGAGCATACGATTGAGCATTGAATATTGTATATTGTGGTGGGCCCACAGAGTATTGAGGAATTAGCGGGGGGTAATAATGTTGAGGGTAGCTGGATTGCCCCTGCTGAACTTGCACATAAGGGTGTGATGCCCCTCTTTGAACTTCCCTAGATCCCGAAGTCATCATGGACCCTCCATCTCTCTTCTTTCTATTTGCCAAACCCCCCACCCATTTTGGATAGCTTGGGTGGTGGCTTTGAGAGCAGTTTGACTTACAATTCTGCCAGTCTTGAGGCCATTTTCGACCATCTCCCCTATTTTGATTGCTTCTGCAAAAGGTCTACCCATTGCGGACATCATGTTCTAAAAGTAATCAGGCTCTTGAACCTCCAGAAAAACAGTGATCAACTCGTGGTTATCCATGGGTGGCTTAACTCTAGCCGCTTGCTCCCTCCACATGATGGCATACTCCCTAAAACTTTCGGTCAGCTTTTTCTTCATATTGGACAAGGAATTACGATCCGGCGCAATATCAATGTTGTACTAAAATTGTTTGACGAAGGCCTGGGCCATGTCATCCCAAACATGCCAGTGAGAGATATCTTGGTCAATGAACCATTCGGAAGCTACCCCCACAAGGATTTCTCCAAAACAATCCATCGGGAACTCTTCTTTTCCTTATGCACCCCTCAGCTGGTTGCAGTACCTTTTCAAGTGGGCGATAGGGTCACCGTGTCCAACATATTTCTCAAATTTTGGGGTCTTGAACCCTCGTGGAAAATGGATGTGAGGGAACATACATAGATCACTGAATGAAATACTTTTGTGACCACATAGTCCTTGTATATTCTTTATATTCTGTTCAAGACTTTTCATTTTCCTGTCCATCTCATCTGGCTCAATTGTTGTGGCAAGCTTTTCATTTTCCACTGGTGACTCGTACTGAGGAGTCTGATTGTATGGGGTCGAGACCCCGAAAGCCATATTTGGATGGTGTATTTCCCATCATAAGCATGAGATGGTGGCTCATTGTTTGGCCTCATCACAGAAGGTGGTGGCAGGATTTTATATACCGGTGCGCCAGACACGACGAGAGGGGTGTTCCTGACTGGTGCGACTGGAGGTCGCATGTTAGAGGTACCGGGGGCAGCTTGGAGGCTGTAGTTCGGCACATACCCTGGTGGTAGAATATGATCGCTCATTGCATGGAGCGGTGTTTGAGTAGCCTGGGGTATGGTGGAAGTTCCCTCTGAAGGACCCTGGGGTTGAGGTCGACCGAAAACCCAAGCTTGATATACATCTGATAGTTGTTGTCTCAATTTTCTTATCTCCTCCGACTCTTGCTCAACTAACTGACCCTGCGGATTGTCACTGACCAACTCGATTTCATCACTGTTATCCATTACCACTGCTCCCTTAGATCTTGTGAAGTAATGATGTATTGCCAGTTTCACCACAAACCAATCACCTTAAGCTTACTAGTAAGAGGTATTAAATGTGTTAGGGTTAAGCATTTTACAGATAGGAATCACACGTAGATATGCTATGCTCCTAAAATATTACCATCTCTAACATGCTTTTGGAAGGCTTCATTTTTCATTCCAGCTTCTCAGCTTGTTGCTTATTGACACTATTATTTCCTTCTCTCTTTTTTCCCTTTTTTTCACTTTGCTTTATTTTGATCCCTTACTTTAGAGTCATTAAAATATTTGTTCGAACCTTTTGTGGGTTGCCTACGTATCATGTCGCCGCATGAATCAGATCATTACGTAGTTCAAGTACACGACCATTTATATATATATATATATTCTTTTTTTTACAAAACCAACATCTTTTGGGTTCATTTTAGAATTTTTCTAAACTAAAATCTTTTTCATTGATTTTTTTTTTATAGAAGACTCAAAAAGCAAGAGTTACATAAAGATAAATAAGACCAAACCTGACTTAAACAGACTTTTTAGGATAAAAGGCAAAACAACAAGAATCAAAACACCAAAAGACTCTTACAGACTCAAAAACAACAAAAGCATAATGAAAAGGGACTGATAACTGAAAGAAGACTTTGATCTCTGCAGTAGAATCCACCAGCATCACTATAGTCAAGGCTCTTGTTCCTGTGGCTGACCCCCGACATTGCGGTATATCCTCTCCAAGTCTGCAGATATATGACGAGCAACGTTCAATGATACTTTTGTAAACCGCTCGGGCATCATTCCCTGGCAACTCCTGCATGCTCTTGAGGTATATGTGGCTACCTCGAGGATATTTCCCTTAATGTATTCCTGAGCCACATGCAACTCTTGATTTTGCTGACCACGGGTCTCAGCTAGATCAAGTGCATCACGCTCGCGGTCCAAGGCCATATCTTTCTGGCGCCAAATTTCTAGCGACTCCGCTTCTAACTAATTGATCACTTTTTGGTAGTGGTTTCTTTCTATTTCAAACTCCGTGATCTGGCTCTCCTTACGTGACTCAACTCCCCCTATTTGATCCCTCAGGCCTTGGATTAATGGAGAAAAACCTTTACGCTCATGATCACGGACTACCCTGAACTGGGCTTCTTTCTCTTCTTGTTGCTGAGCGGTTGTGACTATGTTCTTCTTTCGAATTTGGGCTTTGAGTGCTTGCTTCTCTCGTGCCCACTGAGCCTTTTCCTGCTCGAAATCAGCCTATTGTATGTCCATGGTTGTCTCTAGAATGCCCTTATCTTCTTGTAAAATGTCAATACGAGATTGGACCTCTTGTGCCACCTCCCTTCTGGTTTCTCTAACTCTGGCCTTGATTTCCTCCTCCCAATCAACTGCATGCCGTATGGATCTTTCTAGCCTTTGCTCGGGAATATCCTGGTTATGAACCACTCAAGGTATGCGAGGCTTACCTCCCCCCATTCACGATCAGCTACCATCTCGTCCAAATTAGAAAATTGACTACCAAACCAAACCTTTTGCGCATATGACTCCCTTGGAGGTTCCTCTCCCTTGAATTCCCACACGAACGGGCGCATGTCCTCAATCGGATGCTCTCTCCCTAGCTGGCGCATGACGCGTAGAGGTGCGTAAGGTTGGAAACCTCTGAAACCCATGAGTATGAAGAACGGGAAATACATTGACATATGCATGACCTTAGCAGAAGGGAACCAGTAATAGTTCCAAGTGATTCTATCAGCACTCAATGAACCAAGTAATGTCCGCCAAGCCCTCACCCCCTTTGGAAGATTACAACTCGCAGCTCTGTCGGGGTGACATCCAATGTAATTCAGCCAATCATCATTGAAATTTACTACTATTGGATGATGATAAAGGTGCTCTATGAACCACATCTGCAGCAGAATGTTGCATCCCTCAAAGTAATCTTCACCTTCTTGACAACGGGTCAAAGCTCGAAAAATATCTCCCAAAATCATGGGAAGAATGGTATGATCCTCACTACTTTGCAAATACGAGACTACCGCAACCAATCGAATTCTGATGCGCCCACCACACTCTGGAAAGACCATGATCCTTAGAAATGATATCATGAACGCGAAGATTCTCAACTCCCTCCAAGCTTTGTAACTCAACTGGTTGACGAATTCTGTGCCCGAGAAGTTCTCAAACCCTTTCTCGTCCCCAAATCTGTCATAAAGATATTCCGATGGAACCCAACCTTCGTTTAAGCAAACCATTGGAATTCGACGAAGGCATAACTTCTTTAAAAAGTTGTTCACACCAACTTTTCTCGGAGCAGCAGGCTTTTCCCACGAAGGTCTCTCCCCAATCCGGTGAACTCACCTAATTCTTCCAATGTGGGCGTCATTTCACAATCTTTGAACCTGAAGACATTGTTCGCAGGGTCCCAAAAACCAACTAGAACCTCGATTAAATCTCTGTTAGGCTTAATTCCCATGATGTTGGTGAGGAACTTGAGGTGCTTAAATACTCGATTCTGTTCCCATGTAGCAAAACTAGCCCACCAATTACAGAGATTACTCAGGGTCTTATCTCTGATCAAGAACATATGAGGTGTCTCATCCCTTATCCTTTTCTGACTGCTTCTTCGTGGAGAACTTATGATGATCCTAAGAATAAGATAAAAAGGGTTAGGACTTACCTAAACTATATGCAAATTATGATCATTCTTTTTTTTTCTTTTTCTCTTTTTTATGTCAATTTAGGAATCAATCTATTTATTATTATTATTATTATTATAATATATATTTTGAAATTACCGGACACAAATGTTGATATGATAAAAGCAGGAAAAATGACTACTATTACAAAGACGGCCCTTTGATACTTCCATAGAAAGCATAAAGGATGTCTCGGCAAAACAGCCAAACAGAGGAACAAAATGATAAAACATAGACAAAATAATAAATAAATTTAAAAAAAAACTATTTTTACAAAAATGACCATTTGCTACTCCGAGAGGGGTTCAAAAGATGTCTCAGCAAATATAACCAGACAAAACTAGATCAGATGACTACTTTTGCAAAAATAGCCTTTCGGTACTTCCGGAAAGGTTTAAAGCTGCTTCGACAAAATGGCTAGACATGAGGGCAAAATGGTGAAAGGTGACCAAAATAGGCTCTTTTTTTTTGAGAATTTTATGCTCCCTTTTTTTAAAAAGTGTGGGCTGAACCCGATGGAGGTTGCCTACGTATCTCACATCCGGTGAGAATCAAACCTGCATAGTTCGGGAAAATAAACTACTTTTCCCTTATATATATATATATATATATATATATATATATATATATATATATATATATATATTTATTTTTTTAATGAAATCTTTAAAACTCACACCAGACTAAATTTAAATTTTTTTTAAAGGTTTATTTGCACTAAACGAGGAGAATTATTCTTTATTTTTCTTTTTTCATTTTCAATAATTACACTAACTATTTTTTTTAACCGGTCGACAATGCAAGTAAGCCTTCCAAATGATGTATCAAGTAGCACATACGTGAACATGATGGTCTTAAAGAGGATACCTGTCTTATACGGACCCGGCCCCCTCGCCGAGTTTCGCTAAGTCAAATGCACGTGATGCAAATACAGCGAACCTACTAGGGATATCCGGCATGAGGTTTGTTCTTCTAGGTTTAAATCCTATTGGAGAAGGTATCTAGACTGGCTTACTCGAGCGGACAACTCGAGCATAGGAGGGTCAGCGTACCGGTAGTATTGCTTTCCGGCTTAACCGGTGGTGCTCCCCGCCTAAAACATGTGTGACTAAAATCCTTCACCGGGTGACAAGCACCTCGGCTATCTTAAAGAAAGCGGGCTATGTCAAGCAAATGCCCAATTTTTTATTTCAAGAAGATTCAGAGGGGGGTGCGTGAGAAGACAGTTTATATGTACAGTTCAACAATATCAAAGCAGTATAAAGCAAACAAGTAGCATATTAGGCACAAATAAATCACAATATATACAAAATTAATAAAGCCAAATAAAGGTCAGCATGTACAAGCTTGAATTCTGGTTAGTTCCCCAGCAAAGTCGCCAGAGCTGTCACACTCCTTTTTTACCCCCTGCAAGAAGATATGAATGTGTTAAGGATTGTGGGTTAAAGAGTTTTTCCAATTAAAGTGACAATTTTGAAATAGGGATTATTTTATTGTTCAAAGTCGCCACTTGGAATTGGTTTTCGGTGTTCCAAGTCACCTTTTAAATCCCTAGTCAGAGGAAAGTTGACTCTATTTTTATCGGTCCGCGAAAATAAAATTCGGGTAAGAAATTTTGTTGACCGGGGAGAAGGTGCAAGACATTCCCTGAGTCCCGTGGTTCTAGCACGGTCGCTTTATTGACTTAAAATTTGGCTTGAATTAATTTTGGATAAATTGATATTTATATGCTTTATATATTTTTACCTTGCCGCTTTTATATCCAGATTATTAGGTAAATTAAAGAAAACTTTGAATAATAAGATGTCATAACCACACTACGCAAGCGAATGCGTGATCGAGATGAATTTTATTAATTTAGTCATAACGGCGCTACACAAGCGAATCCGCAGTCATGACAAAGAATTATTAGCACGTTATTACTTTTGAAAAAAATCACTACAATTGTACTTTTGAGGAAAAATTAGCTTTTGGAAATTTATTAAATATCGCTACCGCGCTACGCAAGCGAATCCGCGATTTTTAGCAGGATTAACTAAATTAAAAATTAGCTAAAACTAATAGGTATGGTATGAGATTATTAAATTATTGAATGTTAAATATCATGCTACGCAAGCGAATTCGTGAATGAAAAAGTTAACGCGCCTATTAGTTGCTTTAGCCCTTAAATTAATTGTTAAGGTGATTAAGTAACCAGGTCATTTAAATTTAAGGGAAATAACTGATTTTATTAACATTACTCATACTAGTTCTCCTATATCATTTTTTAATTTTTTTTACCATCTTTATCTTTAATTTGAGAGAGGATATATTTTATTTTAACAAGATTGGAAGAAACATCACTAAATAAACACCCCCAGTAGACCTTATTTGAGAATTTAGTAAGTACACGTGACAATATTTAAGCTATGCATCCAAATTGTCAACGCTGGCATTTTAAGGTTGGCCGAGCATACCAAATTATCGGTTTGATGATTCCGATATCTTTTAATTTGTAACTTTGCTTGAATCCGAGATATTATTACAACAATGGCCCCTTTACATACTACTAACTATGTCATTTAGGATTGATTATATTATTTTCCTTAAGATTTAAAGTGAGAATTAGACTAAAGAAAGAAAAAAAACTAATAAAATCATCTTGAAGCCCACAAACATTCAGAAATACACTAGGACTTTTACCGCGTATTTATACAAATTTTATATCAACCTTTAGTGGAATCTATAATATGCACAAAAAGCTTTCATATACAGTAAAAAGGAAAAGGTTAACTAACTCTCATGCTCAGAACTTTTGACATGAATTTCTACATTGGAGGAGAAATATGTTTTATCAAATGGAAAACAACACTTTAAGCTATAAAGCATTAAGATTAAAATAAATTACTACCTTGAATTTGAAACAGAGTTATACAAACTTCTAAACAAGTTTATTGTTTCATTCTTTTTTCCCTAATGCAAGTCTTTAACAATCTTTATGAAGTGAAAAGTAAAACACTTTTACATGCTTACTAACCATGACCAAACAATCTTAAATGGTCCAACAGTTGAGCATATTCAAAACTTCACAATTTTCATTCAAAGATTTGCATTACAAAGCCTGAAAGTTACCTTATGTTGCAGCAGAATATAGAAAAGACAGCAATGCGAAACCCGGATAAATCCTACAAGGAGCAGAATACTCACGAGCAAAAACAACAGCAACACACTTTAAAATAGCAGCAGCAGTATCCAACAAAAGAAACCGAGCCGATCCAGAAATTTCAACAAAAACTTAAACAGACTTTGAAAGAAAGAAGAGACTAGAGACTCGCGTTAAAGACCTTTGTATTTTTTTAAAGTATTCTTTTCTCCAGATACTCAAGAAAGGCTCTCAAACTCTCTATTGTTTTTGTGTTCTTCCTTGAGTGTAAAAGATGATGACTAAGTGTGTTCGAGTGTGTCCTCTTTTTTTGAGTCAGAGCTCCCCCTTAAATGAGGAAAAAGCTCCTCTTTTAACAGGGGGAGCAAGGGCCTTGGGACAGATTTGTTTGGCCAAAAATCTGTCCAAAATGATAGATTGTTGACCAAAAATCTGTCCAAAACCAGATTTTTGTCCAATGAACAATTGTTCTCACCAGATATGGACAGAATTTTGGAGTATTGTACTCCAAAATAGTCCCCGAACAGTAAAAGCAACCAAACAAAGGCCCTACACTCAAATACCTTCTATTACCCTCACAAACCAATATCCAACTAAACTATTGCTTCAAACTAGAGAGTGCAAAATTAGATAACTAGACTTGAACCATTAAACTAACAAAAGAACCTAATGAATACAAACAAATAAAACATATAGTTAAGGCCTTAAACTAATTAGCTTAAATATAGACAAAACTAGAAATAATAAATATGAAATTAGAACTTAACAACCTAAAGGCAACACAGAATATGAATGATAGTGAAACAACTATCGAATCGACTAAAACATGAAGTCAAAAACGATACTAAACACGAACTAATGATCACTAACGGATTTCGAACTAAGGCAAAACACCAAAATCAAACGCGAAACCAGAAGATCAATGAGCTTCATCAATTATAAATAGTTAATCGGATTTCACAAGTGATTATCAAAAGCGATTGACTAAAAAAAATATAATGACAGATTAAACGACTAACCAATACGTGATTCGAAAGTATTAAGCAACGACCAACATTGAAGAAAGTTAATGAAAGTAAACACGAACTAACTATATAAACAATTGAACTAATCTTTTGGTTTTCTCATGAAATTAACATAAAGACTTAGCTATTCGGCCGACTAGGTCGAAAAATTGAAAATCCAGACTTAACAACTCTAAACAAAGTAGTCGACCGATTAAGTCGAAGAACCAAAAATCAGAACTAACGGACAAACAAAAATAGTTGACCGGCTAGGTCGAAGAACTGAAAGTTCAAGCTTAATCAAATCCACACAAAATAGTCGACCGGCTAGGTCGAAAAACCAAAAATCGGAACTAAAAACAATAACAAACTACTCGACCGGCTAGGTTGAAGAATTGAAATTCAAATTCATGAAGTAAAATGTAATTTAAAACTAATACTTATTGCACATAAATAACAGAAACATTAGTGGAAATTAAACCTTAGAACTAACACTAAAACAAAACAAAAAATCAGAAAAGATAAAAATAGGAAAAGGAAATTTGACGTTTTACCATAC